>NC_064925.1:75621615-77042615 GCF_023897955.1 Schistocerca gregaria
AACTTTGACTCAGAAGGGGGTAAATTATGCTACCACAAAAGTCTTTGGTCACTTACCTAATAGCATCAAAAATCTGACAGATAGCCATATAGCATTTAAAAGGAAATTAAAAGAATTTCTTAATGGCAACTCCTTCTACTCATTAGATAAATTTTTGGATATAGTAAGTGGGTAATTTCCCAACCCTCACAAAAAAATTAAAAATATTGAGTCTCATGTAATATTTTGTGTAATGTAATATCTTCTATAGACAGCTTTTATTAACCTCACACGTTCCACATCATTAAGAAGTGTCGTATTCATGATCTATGGAACAAGTACTAATCTAATCTAACCTAACCTAATCTACTCGTCCGGTCCAGTAGCGCAGGGGACTAGGGGATGGCCACTAGCGTCCCTCACAAGACCGATACTGGTCAGCGCAGGACCACTAACTTCCCACACTTCATTCTTCAAAAGACTCAGCTCCACGGTACAAAACAATCTCAAGCGTCTGGCTATCTTACAAAAGAGTTAAGGGGGTAGGTCGTCAAACGGGCCGACTTGGAGCAGGAGAGGCACCACAGGGCATTTTAATTTCCACTGACTACACTTTTATAGATAAGCGCATAAAACTTGGTCAGTATGACCAGGAAGGATTGAGGATTGACTCTCACAGCAGTGGAAGTTCAGAAACACAACAACACAGTTATTTTTAAAGGTGAAATTTAATCATTTTTTCACTTACTATTGGCTGCATTTGTTGCTGTAGGTACACTTTTCTTCATAAGTAAGAGAGATTCTTCGATGAATTTTGCACAGCATACAAACCATACTTACTGGCGTCTGAAACTCTAGAATTTATTTAATTTCCGAAAAAAACTTCACGTTTAGAAAAAACTCAAATTTTATAGTTAATTATCTCAATTTTTACCAAAGTTTTTAATACATCTGGAAAATTCTAGAGTTTCGTACACCTGTAAGTATTGTTTGCATGCTGTGCAAAATTCATCGAAGAATCTCTCTTACTGACGAAGAAGAGTGTACCTACAGCAACAAATGCAGCCAGTAGTAAGTGAAAAAATGATGAAATTTCACGTGTAAAATTTTTTATTGTACTTTGGTTTTGCACTTCCACTGCTATGAGAGTGAATCCTGAGTCCTTCCTGGTCACGCCGATATAGTTTTATGAATTTATTTGTAGAAGTATAGACAGTCGAAATTAAAATGTCCTGCTGTGCCTCTCCTGCTCCAAGTCGCCCCGTTTGACGCCCTACCTCCCTTAATCTGCCAACTACACTCTAAGACAGAAACAACTACGCACCACAATGAAATTATCTGAATGGGTCGGAAATCGCTAGATGTGTTGTACGAGGGTCGTTCGGTAAGTAATGCCCCACATTAAAAAAAAAAAGAAAAGGCCATTGATACACACAGAGCAACGTCCTTGCTGGTGCTTTACATTTAATTTTTTTTCTGTGCGCCGGTGAACTTTCGAACCACTCTGGCACATGGCAGAGCGGTAGTACAGTGTCAAAATGGCGTCTACACACGACTCACGTTACAAGCAGCGTGCTGTTATTGAATTCTTGTGTGCAGAAAAAGAAACCGAGGTGAACACCCCCATAAACGTTTGTGTGCAGTCTATGGAGATGCTGCAGCTTATAGGAGTACAGTTGTCCGACGCGTGAACAAAGTTACAGCCTCAGGAAACGCAGAAACAGAGCTCCTCGATCAGCCATCCTCGGGACTTCCTGTCACAGCCACTGCTCCAGACATGCTGAATCGTTCGGATGCCATTATTCGTGCCGACTGGCGCATCAAAACTCTACAATTGGCTCTAAAGCTGTCGGTCAGCATTGGAAGTGCGTCTGCCATGATCGAAACTCTTGGACATTGAAAGAGGTGCTCACGATGGGTTTCACGAATTCTCACAGCGAACCACAAGATTCAAAGAAACGTCATTTTATCTGCATTGTTGGAGCGTTTTTCTGTTACGGAGGACGAAAATGGGTGGACCACCTTGCGCCGGAAACAAAAAGGCATCACCCTCATTCACCACAAAATAAGAACTTCAAGACAGCCCCCTCTGGCGGCAAAGTCATGGTCGATGTCTTCTGGTATTCTGATGGCATCATTCTCGTGAATGTGATTCCAAGAGGGTCAACCATCAATTCAGGGGCATACACGAAGACTCTGAATAAATTCGAGAACCGTTTCTGACGCGTTCGATCGGACAAAAATCCAGCAGAAATCTTGCTCCAGCACGATAATGCACGCCCACACACAAGTCTGAGAACCAGGGAACACATCGCCAAATTGGGTTGGACATCACTGCTTCATCCACCCTGCACTCCAAACCTGGCACTCTCGGACTTCCATCTCTTTGGCCGCTTAAAGAGTCTCTATGGGGAACTCACTTTGAAGACAACAAGAGTTTCAATCATGCAGTGCAAACATGGCTACGCCTACAGGACAAGAACCTTAACCAGCAGGAAATACATGCTCTTCCACAACGTTGGCGTACTGCCATAGAACATGATGGAGACTACGTAAAAAATAGGAGATGGACAAGACATGTTAATGTAAACTTTCACCAAATTCTGCCTCTTAACATTAAGTATGTTCTGAGAAAAAAAAGTGAGGAATTACTTATTGAACGACCTTTGTACAAAGATAGGCAAACAAATGATTAGAATTAAAATAAAAAAAGAAACTGAATGAGTTATTCAATAGCAAGAGGTTTACAGATTGAGCAAGTCAATAACGCATTCGTCCATCTTTGGCCCTGATGCAAACCGTTATTCGGCTTGGCATTGATTATAGATTGCTGGATGTCCTCCTGAGTGATATCGTACCAAATTCTGTCAGCTTGGCTCGTTATACTGTCAAAATCCCTGCCCAAAGTCCACCAAACTCTCTCAGTTGGACAGAGATGCGGCGACTTTGCTGGCCAAGGTAGGGATTGGCAAGCACGAAGACGGGCAATAGAATCTTTCACTTTGTGCGGGCGAGCACTATCTTGTTGAAATATAAGGTCAGAATGGGTTGTCATGAAGGGCAACAAAACCGGTCGTACCATTGTCCTGAGTTGGTGCCGCGGATAACAACCACAGGGGTCCCGCTATGAAAAGAAATGGTACCCAACACGACCACTCCCAGTTGTCGGGTCATACGGTACGCGATATTCAGGCTGCACCGACTGCCATTGACCTCCGTACATCAATAAGATCGTTTGCAGCGGTTTTGGGCACATTTGACCTAAAATCTCATTGACTATGGTGGCTCTCGACCACAATGAGGCCCAGCAACAAGGTGTGACGGTCTGGGGCGCAATTTCACTTCACAGGAGGACCTCTTTGGTTGTCATCTACAGCACGCTTGCAGCACAGCGGTACGTCGACGATATTCTTGGGTCTGCTTTGTTGCTCTTCGTGGCAAGCCCATCTGGGCTTACGTTTCAGCAAAATAATGCTCGTCCGCACACGGCGAGGGGTTCTATTGCTAGTCTTCGTGCTTTCCAAAGCCCGTCTTGCTCAGAAAGGTCGCCGGACCTTTCCCAAATTGAGAGCGTTTGGAGCGCTGCGGTTACGGCTCTCCAGTCAGCTCGGGATTTTTACCATCTAGTGCAACACTTGGGCAGAATTTGGCACGACATCCCTCACAAGGACGCCCCAAAACTCTGTCAACCACTGCCTAGCCGAATAACTGCTGGAATTAGAGTGAGAGGTAGAGCAGCACGTTACTGACTTGCTCATTTTGTGGAGCTCTTTCTCTTCAGTAAACTACCTAGTTATCGGAATTAGTAATTTTTTAGAGTGTATTTGATGTTAATCACGTAAATTGTAGACTATATATGAAGGGTTTACTTCAGTAGTGGTACAACACCATTTTTGTTCATTTTGAGATACAGAGCCGTAAAGTTAAATGAGCGCTGAAAAATCTGCAGTTGAGATACCAGAAATATTAAAGCATACGGCTTCTTGCTAGAGATGAACCTTTCTTTCTGTTTGTTTGGATCATTAATGTCAGAAGCATTATATGCAGAAAAGTGGAGATAATGGACTTGTACCACTATTGAAATAAGCCCTTCATATATAAGTAGAGGCGCACGAGTAATACATTCCAACAGGTTTTTTAATTCTAAAAACAATTATACTCGACATCAGAAACCATTTACATTTTTCTGAAAAAATTAGTTTCTTTCCTAAGCTACTAGTACGTGTGTCTACAATGATGTAATTTTTTACGTATGTTCAGTGGTATACGTTGATACCGACAAAAAAATTGTTGCAAGTAAAGTGAGTAGAAAAAAAGTATTAAATTAAAGCCGTAAGCTTGATGCTGAAGCTCTACTTCATTAACGGCGGAAATGTAGGAAATCTGCTTTCCATGTATGGTGCAAGATTCGTCGAGTTATCTTACTTGGCAGTAGCAACACATCGCGCGGGACTTAGCCCGTCCGTAAGTTTTGCACGCCAGTGTATCTGTCGGAAAGAAAATGAATCGATAACGAGGAAACCTCTTTACCTGTTGTGAACACCAAGTTGGACATTAAGAATGTAAGTAGGCTGTTTAGGTTTTTTTTTTATTGGTAACGCCGCCGCCACGTAGCACTCTGTATGAAAATCACTGGCTGTGCCGTGTGCAGTCTGTGGCTGGTTGGCATTGTTGTAATACTCGCCATTGTAGTGTTGGGCAGCTGGATGTTAACAGCGCGTAGCGTTGCGCAGTTGGAGGTGAGCCGCCAGCAGTGGTGGACGTGGGGAGAGAGATGGCGGAGTTTTGTAATTTGTAAGACTGGATGTCATGAACTGCTATATGACTAGTGAGGTAAATACATTGTTTGTTCTCTATTAAAATCTTTCATTTGCTAACTATGCCTATCAGTAGTTAGTGCCTTCAGTAGTTTGAATATTTTATTTAGCTGGCAGTAGTGGTGCTCGCTGTATTGCAGTAGCTTGAGTAACGAAGATTTTTGTGAGGTAAGTGATTTGTGAAACGTATAGGTTAATGTTAGTCAGGGCCATTCTTTCGTAGGGATTTTTGAAAGTCAGATTGCGTTGCGCTAAAGATATTGTGTGTCAGTTTAAGCACATTCGTCTATAATTGTTCAAAGAGGACGTTTCACATAGACCAGTCTTGTATAATTTTTCTAAGGGAACGTTTCAAGAAGTTTAAAAGAAGGAAGACTTACGAATCGACGACATATCAGAATTTCCACCTAAACAGAAGCGACACTACGTTTCTCTTGTACAGCAGAGATTTAAAAAGAGAGAGAGAGAGAGAGATCTCATAAACAACGACACCAGCAAAAGAAATTAAACTGAAAATAGGCACCAGGAAATGACGTCATAGCAGCTGTTACCATTACGGCACTGGTCAAAACGGACGACAAGTGTCGCAAATTCCTTTTGACCCGATCAGAAAATCGAATCATAAAAAAAAAGTTTAACTTCAGTATTCGTCCAGAGGGCGAAAAGTTGTCAACTATTGTCAACGGCGTAGTAGCGTCTCTACGGACTAGTCACAAATAATCGCAGGTGTAGCGCCTGCTGCGGAAGATGTATGAATTGAATGAGACTTGGTGAGGGTGTCCTTCCGTAACAAATGCAAAAAATTTGGTTAATCGCGAGCGATGTTATGTTACGTGTCTGAGTGTAAGGCGTAAAGTCTTTTTTTTTCGAATTCTTTAGCAATTTTTGAGATGATGGTTATGTTGGAACATAAGCGCACAGCTTAAATTTATTTGCAGACGCAGCTCTATATCATGTCATAGACATTTATTTTTCATTAAGTGACTGTGTATCTTTCTACAGATAACACCATGATGACGTTTATCGAACGCTGTTCTGTTACTGGCATGGCTTATTTATCCGGACATCTTACGTGATCAGTCAACACGTCTCGTTGCCAACTGCCACGCTGTATTTAGCGTAATTTTGGTACAATATAATTTCTGCGTAAAATATGACACGTTTTATAACTTACAACAGCAGATATACTTCGAGCCTACATTTCAGTGCAGTATTTAACATGTATTCCAGTCTTTTAGTCAGTCACGAACGTCTGTAGGGTCAACAAAAATTTTGGATGCTAATCGTCGACTTTGACTGGTGACGCAGTGATGCTATGACATGATTTCTCGGTGCGTATTTTGTGCTGTTCTTTTTTATAACGCTATATGTTGCCGTGGGTTTAGAAAAAAATCATATATTATATCTCTAATACTGTCTCTTCTTTTCCGGAGGCAGTGATAATATTTAGTTCGATTTATCAACCTTTTTTCCTTTACGGTAAATTGTTTTTAAAATATCTACTGTTTATCGAGAACCCCACAACAGCTGTGGTGCTTTTTTTATTTCTTATGATATTCGTTACGTTTCCTACCCGAAAAATAGTTAAAATTCTTCTCATGACAACAATTTGTTACTGGTGGTGATATACATCGCATATCGTAGTCTCCATTTCCCAGAAACATCGCTCACTGGAAGAGAAGTCAAAATAAGTTGCTCGGCTTATCCCTAGAGAATTCGGAGAAAGTTGCGATCAAAGTTGTTGGAGTACTTTATGCGCCGTGGAGCGAGCGACTAGCATAATCTACGCTGTGGCACAGCGGCTAGCGTGCTGAATTCACACATCTGCGCACCGTTTTGAAACCAAGCTATTACGTGTATTTTAGTTTTTCATTTATCTATCCATGACCACAGAAGAAATAAATCAGAAAATTATTTGAAATTGTTACTGGTAAAATTCCAGAAGCATATCTTGATTCATTATCAATTGTAAGTGTTCCGCTATGGGTAGTTCGCCGCGAAAGTATTGCCAACGAGTGAAATCTTAAGCAGTGTTAACGGCGTTCGTTTCCCAGATGAGATTCATACGAATAAATGTCACTGTGCAAAAGCTGCCTTCGCGCAATGCTGTGTCTCGAATATTCTACGATCGGTATCATCCAAGGCAATGTACCAAATCTCCCTGTAGTACAGACGTAAGAATAAAGTATAAGAATTAATATGAAATGGAAATGAGCGTTTGGTGTCATTGGCCGGGAGGCTCCTTGCAGGGCAGGTCCGGCCGCCTTGGTGCAAGTGTCATTACATTCGAAACCACAACGGGCGACCTGTGTGTCGGATGGGGATGAGATGATGATGAAGGCAACTCAACAGCCAGTCCCAGAGCGGAGAAAATCCCCGACCCAGCCGGGAATCGAACCAAGGCCCGGAGGACGGCAATCCGTCACGCTGACCACTCAGCTATTTGGGCGGAGAATTAATATGAGAATGAAATATAAGAATACACGAATTTAAAACTCTCTAAAATACCATAAATACACATACTACATAATAAATGCATGACACTTATTGTGAAACATAGTTGTAATTTTACAATTATTATAACATCCTTGTATCCCGTAACTTGATAAGAAACATTCCTGTAGTAACCTTCTTCGGGCAGATGGATGAAAAAAAATGAAATAACTGAAAACAATAATCGGCATTCGAACACGAGGAGCAAAAGTAAACGAAAAGATAAATTAAAAAATAACAAAAAGCATAAGGCTATCCTTTGTGCCACAATTTCCACTGCTGTTATTGTGCCCTAAAAGGTCTCTAAGTATTGTCCAAAATTTTGACTCTCTTTTCTCAGAAACGGTCGACTGTCGACGAATAATCCGACGCACGTATTCCCTTATTTTCACTCCTGTTCCACTAAGCGAAGTTTCTGAGAAATCGGAAAATGGTACTTGCCGTGTTCTCCCTGTAAGTACACTCCTGGAAATTGAAATAAGAACACCGTGAATTCATTGTCCCAGGAAGGGGAAACTTTATTGACACGTTCCTGGGGTCAGATACATCACACGATCACACTGACAGAACCACAGGCACATAGACACAGGCAACAGAGCATGCAAATTGTCGGCACTAGTACAGTGTATATCCACCTTTCGCAGCAATGCAGGCTGCTATTCTCCCATGGAGACGATCGTAGAGATGCTGGATGTAGTCCTGTGGAATGGCTTGCCATGCCATTTCCACCTGGCGCCTCAGTTGGACCAGCGTTCGTGCTGGACCTGCAGACCGCGTGAGACGACGCTTCAGCCAGTCCCAAACATGCTCAATGGGGGACAGATCCGGAGATCTTGCTGGCCAGGGTAGTTGACTTACACCTTCTAGAGCACGTTGGGTGGCACGGGATACATGCGGACGTGCATTGTCCTGTTGGAACAGCAAGTTCCCTTGCCGGTCTAGGAATGGTAGAACGATGGGTTCGATGACGGTTTGGATGTACCGTGCACTATTCAGTGTCCCCTCGACGATCACCAAAGGTGTACGGCCAGTGTAGGAGATCGCTCCCCACACCATGATGCCGGGTGTTGGCCCTGTGTGCCTCGGTCGTATGCAGTCCTGATTGTGGCGCTCATCTGCACGGCGACAAACACGCATACGACCATCATTGGCACCAAGGCGGAAGCGACTCTCATCGCTGAAGACGACACGTCTCCATTCGTCCCTCCATTCACGCCTGTCGCGACACCACTGGAGGCGGGCTGCATGACGTTTGGGCGTGAGCGGAAGACGGCCTAACGGTGTGCGGGACCGTAGCCCAGCTTCATGGAGACGGTTGCGAATGGTCCTCGCCGATACCCCAGGAGCAACAGTGTCCCTAATTTGCTGGGAAGTGGCGGTGCGGTCCCCTACGGCACTGCGTAGGATCCTACGGTCTTGGCGTGCATCCGTGCGTCGCTGCGGTCCGGTCCCAGGTCGACGGGCACGTGCACCTTCCGCCGACCACTGGCGACAACATCGATGTACTGAGGAGACCTCACGCCCCACGTGTTGAGCAATTCGGCGGTACGTCCACCCGGCGTCCCGCATGCCCACTATACGCCCTCGCTCAAAGTCCGTCAACTGCAGATACGGTTCACGTCCACGCTGTCGCGGCATGCTACCAGTGTTAAAGACTGCGATGGAGCTCCGTATGTCACGGCAAACTGGCTGACACTGACGGCGGCGGTGCACAAATGCTGCGCAGCTAGCGCCATTCGACGGCCAACACCGCGGTTCCTGGTGTGTCCGCTGTTCCGTGCGTGTGATCATTGCTTGTACAGCCCTCTCGCAGTGTCCGGAGCAAGTATGGTGGATCTGACACACTGGTGTCAATGTGTTCTTTTTTCCATTTCCAGGAGTGTATGTTTTCAGTTCGTGCTGCGTATCGAGATCCCCACTACAGCTATAGTGCTCCATTTTGCGATACTCCATACGACCTACTAAAAAAAAATAGTTTCTCTTACTTATGTGTGTGAGGTAACGATCCGAGTTGATGTTGGCTCCCCTGCGTAGCTGCACATTGTGGATCTCTTGGATCTCTTTCTGTACTGAGTACGGGATTGGTCGATTTGGAACTCACCTAACTGCTGGACTGGTGAGTGCCACCATTAGTGGGATACAGACTGCGAGAATGCACTCGTCACTAGGAAAGCTGCATACCAGAAATGCAATAGCAAAAAATCCCCAGAAAATTTACGGCTTTTAACGAAACACGAAAAAAACAGCAAAAATTATTAGACAAGCGGAGAGAAAATTCATGAAAGAACAGTTGGACTCTCTAAAGGACAACTTCTGTAACTACAACACAAGAGATTTCTATAGGTCGTTTGCAGGGCAAATCCGAATACACACACAACCGAACCTCTGCTTCAGGAAAAGTGATGGAAAATTGGCACTGACAAATAAGGATAACTGAAAAGTACTAGCGCAGTATTTCTCAAAACTTCTGAATTGCCCAGAACTCACAGACAGATTCATAGAGCAAGAACCGACAGAGAAGCACACAGACTCACTACCCCCGACAATAGAGGAGGTCCACAGACACATCCTCTAACTCAAAAACAACACAACATCTGGTGAAGACGGTACAGCGGCCGTACTACTAAAATAAAAATATTAAGAAAAAAGCACTCCGTCTTCAGGCCACAAGTGGCCCATCGGTACCATCCGACCGCCGTGTCATCCTCAGTGGATGATGCAGATAGGAGGGGCGTGTGGTCAGCAAACTCCTCTCCCGGTCGTAATGATGGTTTTCTTTGACCGGACCCTCTACTATTCGGTCGAGTAGCTCCTCAATTGGCATCACGAGGCTGAGTGCACCCCGAAAAATGGCAACAGCGCATGGCAGCCCAGATGGCCACGCCCGACAGCGCTTAACTTCGGTGATCTGACGGGAACCGGTGTATCCACTGCGGCAAGGCCGTTGCCGAACTACTGAAAACCTCGGACCAAATTCACTTAGAGAACTCACACAGATTATAACAGACATCTGGACACCAGAAAAGGTGCCAGACGACTGGAAATGCCGCCTGATTCATCCATTACATAAAAAAAAGGCGACCGCACAGCCGTAAAAAACTACAGAGGCTTTTCCTTACTACAGGTCACACACAAGATCTTTTCAGCATGCCTACCGAAAAGGACACAGGACCAGCTGAAACACAAGATGGCGAGTACCAGGCGAGCTCCCGACCTGGTCGCTGCTGCGCACAACAAATCTTCAATCTGAAAACTACGCTGAAAATCATAGCCCTCAGAAATACGCCAGTCATATGCACTTCCGTTGACTTTAAGAAATCGTATGACTCCGTTGACAGCCAGTCATTGTTCAATTTGCCTGGACAAGGAGACACTGCGACTGATAAAACAGACACTGGCAAACACGACGTCGAAAGTGGAATTTAGGTGGGAAATGTCTGAACCCTTGGAGATCAGGACAGGCGTGCGTCAATGTGATGGTCTCTCACCACTCCTCTTCAGCCTAGTGTTGGACAGAGTCATTAAGGAATGGGAGAAAGAGCTGAAATTACAAGGATACTGGAAGCCAGTGCGACTAGGACTACCCAAGCATGAACTGGAGGTTGGCTGTCTAGCTTTCGCGGACTACCTGCTAGTACTTGCAGAGAACGAAACCACAGCAATCAGGCAGGTAGAAATACTCGCAGAGTGCGCAGAAAAAGTAGGGCTACAGACTTTCCAAAAAACAGAGTTCTTCTGCACGAAATTCAACTAAATTTAAACAAAAAATGGCAAGATCAACAGAGTAGCACATTTTAAATACCTAGGGGAAGTGCTGGATCCGACAGAAAAGGAGAAAATCGCGCTGAAGACCAGGTTACTGACGAAGAGAGCCTTATACGAAACACAGGGTATCCACACCAAAAAATGTCTGTCCGCTTCCATCAAGATTCGTCACTACAATACTGTGATGAAACCTGAGTGCTATACGCCTGCGAGACACTAACGCTACACACCAAGGGCGACCTAGAGAAGATGCTCAGAGAGGAAAGAAAAATTATCAGGAAAATTATTCGACCAAAACCCACAGACGAAGGACACAAGCTTCACTCCAGACACACCGCAGAGAAGTTGTCCAAGGACGTCAGAAAAAGGCGACTACATTTCTATGGTCCTATCAGTACACTCTCACAGACCAGACTCACCAAGACAATACTCAGATACTTAGAGGCTCAAAAGCAACTATACCTTAGATGGCACAAGTCAAAATTGAGCTGGAAAAAGCACAGGTAGATTCCGCGGACATCACGGAGAAAAGCGTCTTTAGGCATGAAATACACAAGTGGAAAGTAATGCCAGAGAAGACGGCACCTAAAGCCCAGAGGCCAAAGTGGACCAAAGAAAGGAAAAGGGCCTTTGGCGAACGAATGAAAGAGTTCTAGAAGACCAAGTAGTCGTAAATGCTTCGAGTGGTCTGATAAAGGCCTGTAACGCGTGTAATAATATACGTCACGTTTCTTGTAGTGGCCATTTTCGCGGCAGCTGTTTACAAATTGCAGTTGTTTGAAAAAATGCCTTTTTCGCATGCTGCACATCGAAATTTTTATTTTTATTTATGCACCCAGACGCGTTTCGACTTTTTTAGAATGCATCTTCAGTGGGTGTCCTGAAATATTACACGATTTGTCCATTTTTACACATAGGTTATGGTTTCACATCTAGATTATAGGTTTAAAAACAATTCCTTAACTTTTTTTATGAAATGGAAAGGTACTTACAGGGAACTTCTAATTCATTGCATCTAAGCAAACTTCTTTTTCTCATCTGGCAAGCAGGTGGACATGTTACAGTTCACTTTCAGTTCACTGCTTACGTTACACATCACTGTAACTGCCATCTTTTTAATAGAGAGTTTCGTTAGTTTTTCTAACTGTTACCAACAGTCTCAGTTTTCTACATTCAACTGTTTTGTGAATATGTGTGTGTGTGTGTATGTTAGAGAGGGAGAGAGGTTTCTTATTTTTTATAGTCAAATAAAAATTATTTATTTTATTTTTATTACTATTTATTATTCATTTATTTATTCTTAATAATAATAATTATTATTATTACATTTTCCTGTATATACTTATAAGAGGAATCAGATGTGTAAAATAGTAATAAAAATAAAATAAAAATTTTAATTTTATTATAAAAAAATAAGAAATCTCCCTCTCTGACACACACACACACACACACACACACACACACACACACACACACACACACATTCACAAAACAGTTGAATGTAGAAAACTGAGACTGTTGGTAACAGTTAGAAAAACAAATATAACTCTCTATTAAAAAGGTGGCAGTTACAGTGATGTGTAACGTTAACGGTGCTGTAATATGTCCACTTGGTTGCCAGATGAGAAGAAGCAGTTTGCTTAAATGCAATGAATTAGATGTTACCTGTAAGTACCTTTACATTTCATAAAAAAACGTTAAGGAACTATTTTTAAATCTATAACCTAGATGTGGAACCATAACCTATATGTAAAAAGGGACAAATCATGTAACTTTTCAGGACACCCACTGAAGATGCCTTATAAAAAAAAGGCGAAACGCGTGTGGGTGCATAAATAAAAATAAAAATTTCGATGTGCAGCATGCCAAAAAGGCATTTCTTTTTAAACAACTGCAATTTATAGTATATGTGATTGATTGTAATAGTTATAATTACAACTAGTAATAACTTCTCAAAATCAAAATTATTTGCGTTATTTATCCGGAGTGAGATTTTCACTCTGCAGCGGAGTGTGCGCTGAAATGAAACTTCCTGAATGCCGGACCGAGTCTCGAACTCGGGACCTTCACCTTTCGCGGGCAAGTGCTCTACCAACTGAGCTACCCAAGCACGACTCACAACGCCCCGTGGCGGGAGTCGTCCTTGGGTAGCTCGGTTGGTAGACCACTTGCCCGCGAAATGCAAAGGTCCCGAGTTCGAGTCTCGGTCCGGCACACAGTTTTAATCTGCCAGGAAGTTTCATATCACCCCACTTGCGTTATTTATGTTTCAAAATATCGTCAACAATATAACGTTTTAGTTGCCATGTCCCTCACATCGTTTGTCCCGTTAACTACGCCAGTGATGAAAGCCGACAGCTACTACCGCAATGTCCTCCTTGTCCTGTATGCTGTAATTTCGCAAGCACCACGCTATCCACAGGCTGATAGCAAACGCCAGTGCCAGGGGCGGACGACGCGAGCCTACCTGGAGTGCTGGCTCAGCCAGCGCTCGAGACAGGAGAGGTGCACCATGCCCATGGAGCCGCGGCACTTGCAGGGCGACACCAGAGGCTCCCCGTTGTCGCCCATGAGGCAGATGCGGCAGCTGCGGGACAGCTCCCCGCTGCTGCAGGTCAGCGCCGGCGCGCCGCGACTCGCGTCCTCCGCCTCCGCCGCCCCCGCCGCCGGCACCTCCGCCTCCGCCCCCAGCGCCGGCGCCGCCCCCGGCTCCTCCTCCGCCGGCGGCTGCTGCTGCTGCTGCTGCTCCTGCTCCGTCGCGTCCGTCCCCTCCGGTAGCGACAGCATCACTCCACCCTCTCACCTCACTCTACTGCAATTTCGAATTTTCCGAGAAGACTATGCGCTTCGTTGTTTACTTGCAAGTACTCCAGACCGCGGCAATTTTTATTCCCATTCACTTCCTTATTACGATTTCAATTTCCAACCCCGATTCCGTGGATTTCGCTAATATCATTCCGAAAAGGTGAATTCGTCTGCTTCCAGTCGCAGATGTAACCGTCGCTCTTTATTCCGTGCTGGTCGGGCAGAGACAAAGATAATTTTGCAACCGCTTAGCAATCTCCGTGCGACTTCTGGGGTCTAGTGAAGCAGCGGATACAACCCGTCGGCTTTGACCAATGACGTCATACATTAGTCATAGATAGTAATGTCTTCACTTCGAGGCATTGATAATAAAACAGTTCTGTGTTCCGGATGAGCGCTATCATTGTACATTAAAATACTTATTCGTAATGATATTGAGGTAATTTGGAGTATTAGTTTGTTATTGTAGAACAATTTTTAGTGACTTATTTTCGTTCATAGGAATGAATTTGTCTCTTTGTGGGTATGTAATTTTCGTTACTGTCTGTCTAGGCGAGCTTCGGTTATTCCTCGATATTTCCGTGTGGTAACTTCACTTTTCCATTTGCTTCTTTCACTGTACTTCACTATTTTGACATATTTCACTGTTTTATTCCACCAATATGTGTATTTTCGTGTTGTGAAGTACATAATAGAAATTTCTTACCTGTCGATCTTCTTTCGTTTCCCAGCACTAGCATGAGTACGGCATTTTCGAATGTGTACTTGCTATATTACAGGCGAAACCACCGACCAACTAAAATTAGTATCCCGTCCTTCACCTTTACAGTGACACTATATATATCAATTAGCGAGCAAGATACAAATGTTGCGTATAGCTATATAGCTCAACTAACGAATGGGATACTATTAGCGTCCAAGGCAACAAGAAAACTGTACTCCATAGTGAAGTACGGGATACAAATTGTACATGAGTCGTCTTGTTGTCTCCACGTAGTTCAACTGAGGTACAGGTTGCAAATGTAACGTACGTCTATTTGCACCTTTTCGTTACCAGTGTACATATATAGAGGTCAGCGGAAGTCTGGTATACATATATTACATACGAAAACGAAGGAATCGACGTACGCCAAACTTGTATCCCGTACTGCTCTTAAGCAATACAGTTCGTACGAGGTTCGAGATAGAACTTATATACATGTGACGAGACGTATTCTATGCTACCAATATTTTCCATCCATTTTTTCCTTTTCGTTTTCCAGAGAAATAATACGATACAAACACGCGATATCTTTAACATGAACATACTACTGGCCTTAATATATGTCAACTATATTTATCGTCTCTCGTATTCTTTGTTTCTGAACATTCTTCTCAGCTCTTTCATCTTTGTAATACATGCTCTCTGGCCAATTCTGACGTCATTGGTCAAAGCCGACGGGTTGTATCCTCTGCTTCACTAGGCACGACTTTTGTGGCTATTTCCCGCTTTCAGTTAACAGACATTATGTCTTCAAGTTTGTAGCGGGGCAACCGATATTATGTTTTTATACAACAGTTTGACACCAAGGAATCCGTTTAGTGTCGAGGCAGTGGACATACATTATTCTTCCTCTACTGCATATTGGCAGCATTGATAAATTGTAAAAATGACATCATGTAACACGGTAATTTCCAAGAATGATTGCCTATCGAATGCGTGGGCTCCTAACGATATATATCGAACGTGCCACTCGATGTCGACCACAGGACACTGATGGCGCGAGTTATGTATATTGAGTAGATCAACGAGAAGAGACGAACGTTTATTAAGTTATATTTAATAACAAATGAAAGTACGAGTAGTAACTTTATTTACTTTACCCGTCAGCCACGCCGTGTTGTGTTGTCTAAGCTGCCAGGAGCAATTCCCATAACCTAGGTACACTTCTGCTATGTCAGTCAGAGATAGCAGGACAATATCAGAAGGGTCAATTTTTCCACGCAACCTCAAGTTGTAGAAATATAGATATCAGAACAGATATAACTTCCCTCACTGCATAACCGATGTCATGTTCTCGGCACTCGAAACTACACTTTCGCTTATTGCTATTCACACCGGAAATGATAAAATGTGTCCCCCTGGCGACGCACTACATGTTTACCATCATTCGCGCCACCAGAATCATATGGTCGGCATCGAGTCGCACGTTCGATATATATCGTTAGGAGCCCACGCATTCGATAGGCAATCATTCTTGGAAATTATCAACGTTTTCAGGTTTGTAGCGGGGCAACCGATATTGTGTTTTCGTACAACAGTTTGGCACCAAGGAGTCCGTTTAGTGTCGAGGCAGTGGACATACATTATTCTTCCTAGACTGCATATTCGCAGCTTTGATACATTGTAGAAATGACATCGTGTAACATCGCAAGCTGCTATCTAGTTTCTTCATTAATGTGCACCGATTTTCGATCAGACACCATTATATAGAAAAGCTTTTTACTCACAGCAGCAGTTACATATAAACCTAAAAAAACGCAATTTCAATAACATCCATGCATCTACCCTGCATGACCAAACTTTATTTATAAGTGTATTTTCCTCAATAAATTCTTTTACGTGTTTAAGTAACTCTTATTCTCAATAGAAATTGTGCTGGATGATGATGCTTGATTGGAACTGGTCGTGCATTAAAGAATAAATTAAACGGGAACTTACAGCGTTACAAGACATCATTTCTGCACTAACACATACATTAGACCACCGCTAGCAGCAGTGTCATAGGTCAGGCATTGTACCTGGATAACAGGTACGTCTGCCTGTACTCCACACAAAGCAGAGAACGACACTTACAAGGGATGTGCGTGACCTCGAACACTCAGAACCGCATGAAAATCTGGTTAGAATATAAGCTGCTCGTCTCAAATCAATGGTACTAGCCTTTCGTATGCAAAACTCTGCGCCTCACCAGGAGAGGCAGTTAAATGATAATTTATTCCAGGTCTAAGTGAGGAACTTTGGTAACGCAAAGAAACAAAATATCGTTATAATACGACCAAAAATACACTGAAGACAAGGAAATTTTGCCAACCTTTAGATGTGTACTTCGTTAGGCAATACCATGGAAAGGATTGCTGCGTTTGTAAGACAACAACACGAAACATCACAGATACATTTACACCACCGTAATTTCATCATCAGACGTTAGCAAAGTGAAACACACTCAACTCGCTGCGCCGTTGTGCAACCTACCGTTAAATATACTTGGCAAAAGCCAAGGTATGACATTGACATAACAGTATCACCATTAGAAAATATACACTACTGGCCATTAAAATTGCTACACCAAGAAGAAATGCAGATGATAAACGGGTATTTATTGGACAAATATATTACACTGGAACTGACATATGATTACACTTTCACGCAATTTGAGTGCATGGATGGTTCAAATGGCTCTGAGACCTATGGGACTTAACTTCTGAGGTCATCAGTCCCCTAGAACTTAGAACTAGTTAAACCTAACTAACCTAAGGACATCACACAAATCCATGCCCGAGTGAGTGCATAGATACTGAGAAATCAATACCCAGAACAAACGCATCTGGCCGTAATAACGGCCTTGATACGCCTGGGCATTGAGTCAAACAGAGCTTGGATGGCGTGTACAGGTACAGCTGCCCATGCAGCTTCAACGCGATACCACAGTTCATCAAGAGGAGTGACTGGTGTAATGTGGCGAGCCAGTTGCTCGGCCGCCAATGACCAGATGTTTTCAGTTGGTGAGAGATCTGGAGAATGTGCTGGCCAGGGCAGTAGTCGAACATTTTCGGTATCTAGAAAGGCCTGTACGGGATCTGCAACATGCGGTCGTGCATTATCCTGCTGAAATGTAGGGTTTCGAAGGGATCGAATGAAGGGTAGAGCCACGGGTCGTAACACATCTGAAATGCAACGTCCACTGTTCAAAGTGCCGTCAATGTGAACAACAGGTGATCGAGACGTGTTACCAATGGCACGCCGTACCATCAAGCCGGGTGATACGCCAGTATGGCGATGACGAATACACGCTTCCAATGTGTGTTCACCGCGATGTCACCAAACACGGATGCGACCATCCTGATGCTGGATACAGAACCTGGGTTCATCCGAAAACATGACGTTTTTCCATTCGTGCACCCAGGTTGGTCGTTGACTACACCATCGCAGGAGCTCCTGTCTGTGATGCAGCGTCAAGGGTAACCGCAGCCACGGTCTCCGAGCTGATAGTCCATGCTGCTGTAAACGTCGTCGAACTGTTCGTGCAGATGTTTGTTGTCTTGCAAACGTCCCTGTCTGTTGACTCAGGGATCGAGACGTGGCTGCACGATCCGTTACAGCCATGCGGATAAGATGCCTGTCATGTCGACTGCTAGTGATACGAGGCCGTTGGGATCCAGCACGGCGTTCCGTATCACCTCCCTGAACCCACCGGTTCCATATTCTGGTCATTGGATCTCGACCAACGCGAGCAGCAATGTTGCGATACGATAAACCACAATCGCGATAGGGTACAATCCGACCTTTCTCAAAGTCGGAAACGTGATGGTACGCATTTCTCCTCCTTACACGAAGCATGACAACAACTTTTCACCAGGCAAAGCCGGGCAACTGCTGTTTGTGTATGAGAAATCGGTCGGGAACTTTCCTCATGTCAGCACGTTGTAGGTGCCGCCACCGGCGCCAACCTTGTGTGAATGCTCTGAAAAGCTAATTATTTGCATAACACAGCATCTTCTTCATGTCTGTTAAATTTCGCGTCTGTAGCACGTTGTCTTCGTAGTGTAGCAATTTTAATGGCCAGTAGTGTAGTTAAGTGTGGCGTCTGATACTAGACTGCTTGAATGAAGGTATGACTTTATTAGTGAATAAATGGCTGCAGGTAAATATGGACTCTGTTCCATTCCACTTTGCTTTGACCGCTTCGTTGAATCCGTGACCAGCC
Organism: Schistocerca gregaria; assembly: GCF_023897955.1. Lineage (NCBI taxonomy): Eukaryota > Metazoa > Arthropoda > Insecta > Orthoptera > Acrididae > Schistocerca > Schistocerca gregaria. The sequence continues at coordinate 75,640,442 of NC_064925.1, forward strand.
TTGCGAACACTCAGTAGCTGTGCAAAATTATCTGGTCAGTAGAAAAAGTTTGTTGTTCATATAGCATAATTATTTCAAGCAAAATGTGGTAAGAAATCAGGACAGTGAAAAAAATATTTTTTTCATCTTTATCGATACCTTGTTTCTACGCGTTACCAAAGTTCCTGTCTTAAACCTTGAATAGTTTCTATTTCAGACGTGTCTCGTAGGCGTAGTTTTCATTGTGAATGAGATGAGCGATTTATATTCTAAGCACATTCTGGTGCGGTTCTGAGAATTCGGGGTCACTAACTTCCCTTGTACGCTTATCGTTGCCAGTTTCGCCGCTTCTTGTTTCGTTCGCCGATATTATGGGGAAGTAAAATCGTTACAGTCAGGTATTTGTATGAACTTCTTGCTGAGGCATTGGTCAAAAGGATGCACAAATTTAAAAAAAAAATGCATAACATTGAGCTCTCTGTAATAGTGTTATTTTATTTTGCCACCGGTTTTGCTTCTGAACCCTCATCAGCGGCAGCAAAATTTTCAGAGATGCATCACATGTCATACATGCTTTAACGTAAGTTATGGAAACTAAACTCAGACAGATACTATTTTAAACAGTCCCTAATTGTGGTGTCTGTAATAACGTTATTTTATTTTGATACCGGTTCCGATTGTGAACCATCATCAACGGCAGGAAAATTTTCACAGATGCATCACATGTCATACATGCTTTAACGTAAGTTATGGTAACTTACGTTGAAGTACGTATGACTTGTGATGTATCTGTAAAAATTTTCCTGCCGTTGATGATGGTTCACAATCGGAAACCTGTATCAAAATAAAATAACGTTATTACAGACAGCACTGTTATGCATTATTTAAAATAGTATCTGTATGAGTTTAGTTATCCCAACTGTTACTAACTGATGTTATATTCATAAGATACCACGTGTTTTTCGTTTTGTGAATTGCATAATTTTCAATTTCTGAATATTTAAAGCAAGTTACCAATCTTTACACCACTTTGAAATCTTATCAAGGTCTGACTGAATATTTCTGTGGCGTCTTTCAGACTGTACTGTAGATAACTGTGTCATCTGCGAAAACTCTGAGGCTACTACCATTATCTGAATGAATTTTATCCATAGTGGATGCTGTCGAACTCCGTGACTGTTCCTTTATGGGGTGTAGAAAAATATCCGCTACCAGTCACAATAAAAGGTTATTTATTTTTCACACTACCGGTTTCGGACTTGCGCCCATCTTCAGGTGTTTATACATTCATGTGCAATTTTGGTATTGAACTCCAAAAGTACAAACATGTACGTGAATGTATTGTAAGTAGGCTGTTTACGTTTTCTTATTGGTAACGCCACGTAGCGCTCTGTAAGAAAAATCACTGGCTGTGCCGTGTGCAGTCTGTGGCTGGTTTGCATTGTTGCCTGCCATTGTAGTGTTGGGCAGCGGCAGCTGGATGCTAACAGCGCGTAGCGTTGCGCAGTTGGAGGTGAGCCGCCAGCAGTGGTGGACGTGGGGAGAGAGATGGCGGAGTTTTGAAATTTGTAAGAATTGGTGTCATGAACTGATGTATATATTATGACTACTAAGGTAAATACATTGTTTGTTCTCTATTAAAATCTTTCATTTGCTAACTATACCTATCAGTAGTTAGTGCCTTCCGTAGTTTGAATCTTTTATCTAGCTGGCAGTAGTGGCGCTCGCTGTATTGCAGTAGTTCGAGTAACGAAGATTTTTGTGAGGTAAGTGATTTGTGAAACGTATAGCTTAATGTTAGTCAGGGCCATTCTTTCGTAGGGATTTTTGGAAGTCAGATTGCGTTGCGCTAAAAAATATTGTGTGTCAGTTTAAGCACATTCGTGTATAATTGTTCAAAGAGGACGTTTCACATAGACCAGTCGTGTATAATTTTTCTAAGGGGATGTTTCAGTATAAACACCTGAAGATGGGCGCAAGCCCGAAACCGGTCATGTGACAAATAAATAACCTTTTATTGTGACTGGTAGCGGATATTTTTCTACACCCCACTATTATTATCGTCTGCAAGACCATTAATATGCAACACGAACAGCAAGGGACCCAACACACTTCTCTGCAGTACAACCAAAGTTACTTCTAAATCTGTCGATCACTGTCGCTGCAAGATAACATGCTGCGTCCTCCCTAGCAAGACTCTTCAGTCCACTCACAGATTTCTCCTGACACCCCATACGATAATAATTTAGATAAATATCAGAAACACCACAGTAAATTTAGAAGAGGAATTTATGCCGTAAATGACAACAGATTTCAGAAATTAACATGAAAGGAATCCCACAGATACCTTTCAAACTCAGTTTATGTTATAAGATTCTACAACAAATAGATATCAAGGATATCCAGTTAACCGACACACTAAAATGTACTAGACTAACCATCGACCAGAAACTAACATAGTAATCTCAGCTACTGACCATCCAACAGAAAGCCTACAATAGACTAAAACTACTAACAGGCCGAACTTGGGGATTACAGCCCTCGATTATTCTCCACATCTACAGAACACGATCCAATCCATCCTTCGATGTAGAAATGGTACATGGATGTCCAACCCACCCAAGCTGTATAACTCCCTCCATATCCTCGAACCCAGTACTCACCGTCTCGATCATCTCGTCAACTTCTCATCTATCCCCACTCGCATTTGACACCTCATCTTCTGTACTACCTGCAATCTAGAGTCCAATCACCCCACTGTCTCACCTGTAATCATCGATTCTGTTATGCAGTCGTGTCTTTACAAACACATCCCACAGTCCCTTCATGTAGATGCACCCCATACTCTATCCCAACGCAGCAGACTCGCTCTATCAGACAGCAAAATCTGCTCCGATATTAACCATTCTACAAGCTATAGCCCTTCCCAACTATTGCAACTCCTCATCAAACCTGGAAAACCACTCAGTAATTACCTGTACACTGAATTTTAAAATCTTTTTAAATTTTTGCAGCCGTAAATTTATTTTGTCATTTCCTCATGAATTTTTCTAAATGCTCTAGGCTGAAAAGAGCAATATTGTACCGCTGGCAGTCCACCCGAGGGGGACGAAATAACAGACAAAAAATGTTGTGGTATGCATTTTGAAGTTAACACATTCTAACACGTACATTATGTGAGTTTCGTTACATTCTCTTGAAACTGTTTCAAACACCATTCTATACTTTGTGGCACCACACACTCGACATTTACAATCCGTGGGCCAGTTTCAAATGAATAACAAAATTCTCATGTGACGCTGTTCAGATCTACTGAAGAGCTGTTGGCCACTAAAATTTCCCCCAAAGAGATCAAGAAGAAAAGGCGGAAAGCTTGGAAAATATATTGGCTTCCCATCAGCAGAATACTGTATGCTACAGGCGGGAAAGACGTCCTAATCTACATAGACTTCGGGACAGTATGTACCAAAGGAATTTTGGTAAAACGAGCAGGTCTCAGAGAAAGTAAATGCGAAAATTGTTGCCATACTTTAAGGGGACCATTGAAATTGTCCGTTTGGTGTCTTAATTAAAGACTTGGTGACGGTAAAGGAAGGCAGGGTACATATTTTGCAGGTTCAAATGGCGTGTAACCAGAAAGATCTTATAGTAAACTGGTGTCGAAAATTAAAGCAGCAAACTGCTATTTCCCCGACCTGTGTCTAATTCACGAGCCGGCCGTAGTGGCCGAGCGGTTCTAGGTGCTTCAGTCTGGAACCGCGCCACCGATACGCTAACAGATTCGAATCCTGCCTCTGGCATGGACGTGTGTGATGTCCTTAGGTTAGTTAGGTTTAAGTAGTTCTATGTCTAGGGGTACTGATGACCTCAGATGTTAAGTCCCATAGTGCCCAGAGCAATTTGAACCATTTGAACCATCTAAATCACGATATAATCGAACGAACTGTCACCTGATGTCGTTAAGATGGTGTTCTGCACGGAAGAAGGCATTCCAATCAACGGACAACAATGGCAACAATGACATCAGGGTACCTATCAAAGGGACTAGTGTTTGCCGGGAAGTCCCATAACCACAATCGCTGTGTACAGTCACGGACGGAGCAGTATGGCACAGAGAAGGCGCCTACCAGACTCTCTGTAGTGAAGGGCCGTAGGAAGAGTGGAAGCAAGACAGTCGCAAACTCATGTGGCCTGATGGCTTAATGTGTATCGCTGTGTTGTTTCTCGGATGTAGTGACTGTTTATAACAACCGAAACTCTATCCCGGAGACCAGGACAGGGCCGACCAAGTGTGACATCAGAAACAGCGGACCGTTGTTTCGCTGTAAGGGTGAGAGGTTCCATACCATCTTTTGCACGTTTCGTCTCATTTTCATCAATTTTACTAACGATATATGTCATTGCACGGTAGTAACAGACCGAATAAGGTTGTTGTAATGAGAGCATTTGTACTAAGAGCTCAATAATACTTTTCACTTGATTCCTATACATGTTGGGTTACTTCCCTGGGTGGCTTGTGCGAGACAAGCATCGGAAGACGCGGCACGCGGCATTTCCGGTTGGGGGGCTTCACTTCCTCAATTCTGAGGGGTTCGTACAATAGGCTTAAGCGCCTGGCAGAACGACTGACGTCGGTCGAGTTTCGCCTATTGTATGCAGGGCGAAACGACCTGTGAGACGCCTGTGGGCCCCCTTAGCTTATGTGTTTACCGTTCCGGCGCGTCTGGAACGAAGATTCCTCGCACCCACTGACTGCATTGTCCTCTTCATTCCCAGAATACTTGAGGACTGTGCGTTGCTGGGTGCGACTGTCTGCTGCCAGATGGCCAGTGGTCTAGGCGGGTTACTTTCGTAGCCGGCAAACGGCAGGTTCAGTGCACTCTGCTCAATAGCAGAGGCATGATTGGTCAACTTGAACTGAGCCTAGTTGACATCATAAATCCTGCTCGAAACTGGAGAGAACAGTCGCTATTGGCGCGAATGATGTTCCAAGACAGTGTGGGGGAATTTTGGGGGAGTTTTGAGGAGAGTAGGGACTAGTATCACATCACAGAGTGGAATTCGGGATCTGATCTTCGTCGGAGTCGGACAGTCTTGCGACTTGGTTGCTTTTTTTCGGAAGAACTTAAGATTCTTCGGATGGCCTTCGAGGCCAGGGGTTGACACAGAGTTTCTGCACGGCACAAGTCGGCGCCTACATCGTCAGGACGCTGCCTACCGACGACGTGCTGCAGATTTCAGTACTCGCGCCGTATTTCGCGGCTCTGGCATTGTAGGGCCTTATAAATTGTATACTGAATCCCTCAGCAGCACGCGCCCTCGCTTTGCTACAAGTCCACCTTGCTTGTTTCTCCATGTGATCCCATTTGAGCTCTCACTACTAATTGCGATACTGCTATATAGTCGGGAGATTAATATTTGATTCATTAGGACCTCCAGTCATTATCGTCAGTCTATTGCATCTCAGAGAATAGGAAGGAGCCCCTTGTTCTATTTCAGTATACCCTATCCTTTAACCTGCTGCTGTTTGTGTCGACAATCATGTGCATTTATGTTCTGATGTATTATAAATCTCATTTTAATATGTGAAAATTACCGAACTATCAGTTTAATAAGTCACAGCTGCAAAATACTAACGCGAATTCTTTACAAAGGAATGGAAAAACTAGTAGAAGCCGACCTCGGGGAAGATCAGTTTGGATTCCGTAGAAATGTTGGAACACGTGAGCCAATACTGACCCTACGACTTATTTTAGAAGCTAGATTAAGGAAGGGCAAACCTACGTTTCTAGCGTTTGTAGACTTAGAGAAAGCTTTTGACAATGTTGACTGGAATACTCTCTTTCAAATTCTGAAGGTGGCAGGGGTAAAATATAGGGAGCGAATGGCTATTTACAATTTGTACAGGAACCAGGTGGCAGTTATAAGAGTCGAGGGACATGAAAGGGAAGCAGTGGTTGGGAAGGGAGTGAGACAGGGTTGTAGCCTCTCCCCGATGTTATTCAATCTGTATGTTGAACAAGCAGTAAAGAAAACAAAAGAAAAATTCGGAGTAGATATTAAAATCCATGGAGAATAAATAAAAACTTTGAGGTTCGCCGATGACATTGTAATTCTGTCAGACACAGCAAAGGACTTGGAAGAGCAGTTGAACGGAATGGACAGTGTCATGAAAGGAGGGTATTAGATGAACATCAACAAAAGCAAAACGAGGATAATGGAGTGTAGTCGAATTAAGTCGGGTGATGCTGAGGGAATTAGATTAGGAAATGAGACACTTAAAGTAGTAAAGGAGTTTTGCTATTTGGGGAGCAAAATAACTGATGACGGTCGAAGTAGAGAGGATATAAAATGTAGACTGGCAATGGCAAGGAAAGCATTTCTGAAGAATAGAAATTTGTTAACATCGAGTATAGATTTAAGTGTCATGAAGTCATTTCTGAAAGTATTTGTATGGAGTGTAGCCATGTATGGAAGTGAAACATGGACAATAAATAGTTTGGACAAGAAGAGAATAGAAGCTTTCGAAATGTGGTGCTACAGAAGAATGCTGAAGATTAGATGGGTAGATCACATAACTAATGAGGAAGTATTGAATAGGATTGGGGAGAAGAGAAGTTTGTGGCACAACTTGAGCAGAAGAAGGGATCGGTTGGTAGGACATGTTCTGAGGCATCAAGGGATCACCAGTTTAGTACTGGAGGGCATCGTAGAGGGTAAAAATCGTAGAGGGAGACCAAAAGATGACTACACTAAGCAGATTCAGAAGTATGTGGGTTGCAGTGGGTTCTGGGAGATGAAGAAGCTTGCACAAGATAGAGTAGCATGGAGAGCTACATCAAACCAGTCTCAGGATTGAAGACCACAACAACAACAACAACAACAACAACAATATTTAATCCGCATATCATTTCGTAGATATACGTAGAATCCCACTTTCTGTTTTCTATTTTGATAAACTTCTCTTTTGTTGAGTAGATTACGATTTTTATTAAATTATTGTGAGTTTGGGCTCATTTTACCAACTTGCAGGGTCCACCATCATTTCCTTCCGTTACTGTTGTGTGCATAATTGGCTGGTTCTGAGTACTATGGGACTTAACGTCTGACTTCATCAGTCCCCTAGAACTTAGGACTACTTGAACCTAACCAATCTAAGGATATCACACACATCCATGCCCGAGGCAGGATTCGAACCTGCGACCGTAGCGGTAGCGCGGTTCTAGACTGTAGCGCCTAGAACCGTTCGCCGACTCCGGCCGGCTGTGTGCGTAATTAATTAGCTCGTAGACAAGGAGGGGGTCGAGTGCATGTCTCGTTCTCATGCAAAAATCGTCTGAACTACAGAGGTAGTAACTCTTCTCCACCCCAGCACCAAGCAAGGGCACGACGGTATCGCCTGCACTGCAACTGCAGCATCCACTGGAAGTGTTGTGTCAGGGCAAACGTTGCACACAAGGCTTCAACAGAGTGGTCTTTATTGTTCGAGACTCGCTCTCTGTTTACCTCTCACGCGCCTTGACGGTAGGGATCGCCTCGAGTGGAATCGTCAGCGTGCCACCTGGGCGGTCGAACGGTGGACCAACGTCCTCTTTACAGATGAGCCCCAATGTTGTCCGGAAAGTGATTCTCGACTGATTCGCATCTGGAGGGCACGTGGAACACGATTTCGGGACCCAAACATTGTGGAAAGATACCAATATCTAAGAGGATCACTAAAGATGAGGGCAGGGATTGCGTTGACCACTCGAACACCTTTTCATGAAACTGAATGGGTGAATTAGTAAGGTTTAATTTCCGTCAGGTACTGTGAGGAGATCTGGGGATCTCATGCGCGTTTGTGGTGAGGTGCCGTGGGCCCAAGCTTCGTGATGATGGACGATAATGCTGCACCTGCACCTAGAACCATGGACCTTGCCGTTGGTGGGGAGGCTTGCGTGCCTCAGCGATACAGATGGCCGTACCGTAGGTGCAACCACAACGGAGGGGTATCTGTTGAGAGGCCAGACAAACATGTGGTTCCTGAAGAGGGGCAGCAGCCTTTTCAGTAGTTGCAGGGGCAACAGTCTGGATGATTGACTGATCTGGCCTTGCAACATTAACCAAAACGGCCTTGCTGTGCTGGTACTGCGAACGGCTGAAAGCAAGGGGAAACTACAGCCGTAATTTTTCCCGAGGACATGCAGCTTTACTGTATGATTAAATGATGATGGCATCCTCTTGGGTAAAATATTCCGGAGGTAAAATAGTCCCCCATTCGGATTTCCGGGCGGGGACTACTCAGGAGGATGTCGTTATCAGGAGAAAGAAAACTGGCGTTCTATGGATCGGAGCGTGGAATGTCAGATCCCTTAATCGGGTAGGTAGGTTAGAAAATTTAAAAAGGGAAATGGATAGGTTAAAGTTAGATATAGTGGGAATTAGTGAAGTTCGGTGGCAGGAGGAACAAGACTTCTGGTCAGGTGACTACAGGGTTATAAACACAAAATCAAATAGGGGTAATGCAGGAGTAGGTTTAATAATGAATAGGAAAATAGGAATGCGGGTAAGCTACTACAAACAGCATAGTGAACGCATTATTGTGGCCAAGATAGATACGAAGCCCACACCTACTACAGTAGTACAAGTTTATATGCCAACTAGCTCTGCAGATGACGAAGAAATTGAAGAAATGTACGATGAAATAAAAGAAATTATTCAGATAGTGAAGGGAGACGAAAATTTAATAGTAATGGGTGACTGGAATTCGAGTGTAGGAAAAGGGAGAGAAGGAAACATAGTAGGTGAATATGGATTAGGGCTAAGAAATGAAAGAGGAAGCCGCCTAGTAGAATTTTGTACAGAGCACAACTTAATCATAGGTAACACTTGGTTTAAGAACCATGAAAGAAGGTTGTATACGTGGAAGAACCCTGGAGATACTAAAAGGTATCAGATAGATTATATAATTGTAAGACAGAGATTTAGGAACCAGGTTTTAAGTTGTAAGACATTTCCAGGGGCAGATGTGGACTCTGACCACAATCTATTGGTTATGACCTGTAGATTAAAACTGAAGAAACTGCAAAAATGTGGGAAATTAAGGAGATGGGACCTGGATAAACTGAAAGAACCAGAGGTTGTACAGAGTTTCAGGGAGAGCATAAGGGAACAATTGACAGGAATAGGGGAAAGAAATACAGTAGAAGAAGAATGGGTAGCTCTGAGGGATGAGGTAGTGAAGGCGGCAGAGGATAAAGTAGGTAAAAAGACGAGGGCTGCTAGAAATCCTTGGGTAACAGAAGAAATATTGAATTTAATTGATGAAAGGAGAAAATATAAAAATGCAGTAAATGAAGCAGGCAAAAAGGAATACAAACGTCTCAAAAATGAGATCGACAGGAAGTGCAAAATGGCTAAACAGGGATGGCTAGAGGACAAATGTAAGGATGTAGAAGCTTATCTCACTAGGGGTAAGATAGATGCTGCCTACAGGAAAATTAAAGAGACCTTTGGAGAGAAGAGAACCACGTGTATGAATATCAAGAGCTCAGATGGCAACCCAGTTCTAAGCAAAGAAGAGAAGGCAGAAAGGTGGAAGGAGTATATAGAAGGTTTATACAAGGGTGATGTACTTGAGGACAATATTATGGAAATGGAAGAGGATGTAGATGAAGACGAAATGGGAGATACGATACTGCGTGAAGAGTTTGACAGAGCACTGAAAGACCTGAGTCAAAACAAGGCCCCCGGAGTAGACAACATTCCATTAGAACTACTGACGGCCTTGGGAGAGCCAGTCATGACAAAACTCTACCAGCTGGTGAGCAAGATGTACGAGACAGGCGAAATACCCTCAGACTTCAAGAAGAATATAATAATTCCAATCCCAAAGAAAGCAGGTGCTGACAGATGTGAAAATTACCGAACTATCAGTTTAATAAGTCACAGCTGCAAAATACTAACGCGAATTCTTTACAGACGAATGGAAAAACTGGTAGATGCGGACCTCGGGGAGGATCAGTTTGGATTCCGTCGAAATATTGGAACACGTGAGGCAATACTGACCTTACGACTTATCTTAGAAGAAAGATTAAGAAAAGGCAAACCTACGTTTCTAGCATTTGTAGACTTAGAGAAAGCTTTTGACAATGTTGACTGGAATACTCTTTTTCAAATTCTAAAGGTGACAGGGGTAAAATACAGGGAGCGAAAGGCTATTTACAATTTGTACAGAAACCAGATGGCAGTCATAAGAGTCGAGGGGCATGAAAGGGAAGCAGTGGTTGGGAAAGGAGTGAGACAGGGTTGTAGCCTCTCCCCGATGTTATTCAATCTGTATATTGAACAAGCAGTAAAGGAAACAAAAGAAAAATTTGGAGTAGGTATTAAAATTCATGGAGACGAAGTAAAAACTTTGAGGTTCGCCGATGACATTGTAATTCTGTCAGAGACGGCAAAGGACTTGGAAGAGCAGTTGAACGGAATGGACAGTGTCTTGAAAGGAGGATATAAGATGAACATCAACAAAAGCAAAACGAGGATAATGGAATGTAGACAAATTAAATCGGGTGATGCTGAGGGAATTAGATTAGGAAATGAGACACTTAAAGTAGTAAAGGAGTTTTGCTATTTAGGAAGTAAAATAACTGATGATGGTCGAATTAGAGAGGATATAAAATGTAGACTGGCAATGGCAAGGAAAGCGTTTCTGAAGAAGAGAAATTTGTTAACATCGGATATAGATTTAAGTGTCAGGAAGTCATTTCTGAAAATATTTGTTTTGAGTGTAGCCATGTATGGAAGTGAAACATGGACGATAACTAGTTTGGACAAGAAGAGAATAGAAGCTTTCGAAATGTGGTGCTACAGAAGAATACTGAAGATAAGGTGGATAGATCACGTAACTAATGAGGAGGTATTGAATGGGATTGGGGAGAAGAGAAGTTTGTGGCACAACTTGACTAGAAGAAGGGATCGGTTGGTAGGACATGTTTTGAGGCATCAAGGGATCACAAATTTAGCATTGGAGGGCAGTGTGGAGGGTAAAAATCGTAGAGGGAGACAGAGAGATGAGTACACTAAGCAGATTCAGAAGGATGTAGGTTGTAGTAGGTACTGGGAGATGAAGCAGCTTGCACAGGATAGAGTAGTATGGAGAGCTGCATCAAACCAGTCTCAGGACTGAAGACAACAACACAGACCTCGTCTAGGATCCACTAGGGAGACGGGTTGCATCTCGTCAGCATGCACCAACCACTCTGCAAAAGCTGCGCGCAGCTCTGCAGGAAGAATGGGTATTATTGCCTAACATGAGATCGATGACATCATTCACAGCACGTCGCGACCTTGTCAGCCCTGTGTTGGTCCAAGAGTTGATCATACCCAATCCTGAGCTCACTGACCAATTGTCAGAGTGTCCGTGCAAATCCGCCAAGTTGGAAAAATACGAAGAACATATTTGTCTACCGTTATGCATGTTGTAGTTAATTACATTCGGTATTCTTTACATTGTTTCTACTTAACTACTATCTGTTTATACTGTTTTGTGGCAAAACAGAAGCAGCCTTGGACACAAGTGTGCAAGTGATAATTGTAAAGTTGTTACTATATTGTATTTAAGTGTTCTTTATTGTTACATTCCAATTATCGTCCTCTTGCTGTGTGGTTAAGGGTATGTGGAGGAGCGGTGGAGAGAGAGAGACGAGTATCGAACAGGAAAATGTGCCCGTGTGATGTGGTACAATTGGACTTCTTGCCGCCAGTTCCGGGATACTGGCAGGTTTCAGTGGGCAGTTCAGCTAGAGGTCTCTTGCTGTGCTCGGGCTTTGATGTCACCGCCTCCCGAGTTTACCCTGGTGGCATGGCGAAGCGAGCAGCAATTTGTTGGCGGTCAGCAAGCGAAAGGGAAGCAGTGGCGGTGTAGGACGTGGAGTGCCGTGGCCCGAGCGCCGTGAAGAGTGTCAGAACGTCAACACGAGCCGGTACGTGAACATTGCCCGCGGACGATGCCTTTTCCCACTGTCCGTAAGAAGACTGTAGCCGCAGTCAGAGGCGAGGAATATCTAGTGACGGGCAGCTGACTGATGTTGTCAGAGTGAAGCTACTGCGCAGCAGATACTGAGAGATGTGGGGTCAGCCAGTGGCTGTCGTTGTGTTCACCAATGCGGTGTAACCGCTGTACGCTGTGAAATCTATGCAGCACAGCGTGGCTGTGAGGGCATGGGAGATTCATTTCTGTCTCTTGTTTTTTACTCACTTAGAGATCATGTTTCGGTCACTGTTCAAATGGTCCAAATGGCTCTAAGCACTATGGGACTTAACATCTAAGGTCATCAGTCAAATAGTTCAAATGGCTCTGAGAACTATGGGACTTAACATCTGAGGTCATCAGTCAAATGGTTCAAATGGTTCTTGGCACTATGGGACTTAACATCTGAGGTCATCAGTCAAATGGTTCAAATGGCTCTGAGCACTATTGAGACTTAACATCTGAGGTCACCAGACCCCTAGAAGTTAGAACTACTTAAACCTATCTAACCTAAGGACATCAAACACATCCATGCCCGAGGCAGGATTCGAACCTGCTACCGCAGCGGTCGCGCGGTTCCTGACTGAAGCGCCCAGAACCGCTCATCCACACCGGCTGTCGATGTCATCAGTCCCCTCCATCAGTGTGTACAGCCACAAGTTTTCTGTGATATGCTGTGTTATGGCAGGCAGCTCTGTGTGTTCGTATTGTCCATACTATTAGTGAGTAGGTGGGGTTGATTCTTAGTAGTAGAGAATGCTTTTTGTTTATTCAGAACTCTGTGTTAATCTGGTTGTCAGTTTCTAAAATTACTACAGACTGATATTGTGACTACTGTGATTTCCGTTAATTTGTTCTGAATTGGTGCCCACTCGTCCGTCACCAGAGCTCAATAAGATCAGTGTGTGGAAATTCTGTAAGTCCTTAGAACAATTTTTCTTTGTTATTGTTTTTGATGTGCCTATTTTAAGCAAGGATTACTTCTGGGCAGAAAATTGGTTATTTTCATATTAGCTCCCAAACATTCCTGTTGATGTCACTTGAGTTTTATGTGATAATATTTTTTTTTAACAAATGCTATTGTGAAGTAAGCACAAGATTGCACAGCCCCAACCCAAACCCCACTGCACCCAAATCCATGCGCTACACGCTCTACTGATGTTCTAAGTCGTTCTCCATCCCTGATAGAATTACAATGTGCTCGGCAAGTCTGAAAGTTTTTATTTGTTCTCCCTTCCTTCTACAGAGTGTCACCGGAAAGATGGTCAGTATTCAGGGACATGGCAAGAACGATCGTTCGAAAGAAAACAGTCTAGTGAAAATGGCCTCTAAAATGCATGCCTCAGGAGCTATGAATACTTATTCGTCTTTGTCACTGTAAAACAAATCTCTTCTGCAGCAAGCTCTTTGCTTCCCATATTTTGAGAGGTGTTGGCATGGACCAAAACAAGAGAAGGAGTGTCCAATAAACACTAGCTCTAAACTGCGTATCTTAGAGGTGTGAATACTTGCCCGTTTTTGCTGCTGTGAACCACATCTCTTGCACTGACCGTCCGCTGCTCAGTGGTCGCGCGGTAGCGTTCTGGCTTCCCGCACCCAGGTTGACGGGTTCCAATCCCGGCGGTGTCAGGGATTTTCTCTGCCTCGTGATGACTGGATGTTGTGTGCTGTCTTTAAGTTAGTTAGGTTTAAGTAGTTCTAAGTTCCAGGGGACTGATGACCATAGATGTTAAGTCTCATAGTGCTCAGAGCCATTTAAACCAAGCCATTTCTTGTTCTGACCAATTGCATGTAACTCTTAAGGTAATCATTTTCACTGGACCTCTTCGCTTCCTGTTACAGCCCTGAATGCTGAGCATTCCTCCCGGGATTCCTTGTACATTTATTCTGTTTCCTTTGCTGCTTCCTCAGTGTAGAGATAGAATAACATCTGGCATATGTTACAGCCCTGTCTCACTCCCTTTTCAAATACCGCTTCGCCTGCTCGTCCTTCACCTCTTATAACTAGTCTGGTTCGTCTACTAGTTGCTACCTTTCACTCTCCGTATTTTTATCGCTCCTGCCTTTAGAATTTCAATCAGAGTATTCCAATCAACGAAATCAAAAAGCCGGCCGCGGTGGTCTAGCGGTTCTAGGCGCTCAGTCCGGAACCACGCGACTGCTACGGTCGCAGGTTCGAATCCTGCCTCGGGCATGGATGTATGTGTTGTCCTTAGGTCGGTTAGGTTTAAGTAGTTCTAAGTTCTAGGGGAGTGATGACAACAGATGTTAAGTCCCATAGTGCTCAGAGCCATTTGAACCATTTTTTGAAATCAAAAGTATTTTTCAAATTTACTAATGCTGTAAATGTTCGTTTGCCTTTACTCAGTCTGTCTTCAAACAGAAGTCTTGCGGTCAGTATAGCTGCGCGAGTGTCTACATTTTTCTAGAATCCAATTAGTCTTCCCCAATGTCGGCTTCTACCAGTGTTTGCGTTCTTCTATTCAAGCTCGATACAAGTCCCACGAATGCGTAATTTTGATCTTATACATTCTTTTTCTTTGTAGGCCATATTTTTGCTTTAAGTTTCTCAAATTTCGCCGTTACTTGTTTTATCGATGTTAACCCTTTCGTGCTTGATGGGATCCAAATATCCACTAAAGTAATAAGCAGTTTTGAGCGTTGTGACGTATAAATCTCATATCTGTCTAGTGCTACGATGCAGCGAGACGCTTTCGGATTGGAGAAAAATAATACGGACGACAGGATGGTTATATGGAAGGCTCTGAGCGGTTAAATGTTGCGGCGTGTTTTCGTAACGGCCACAGTGCGTCTGTTTCACAAAAATCAAATCAAATCACCTTCTTCTCCGTTCCAAGAATGTCCGAGGTAACTAACTGAGTTTTCTTATACATCAAAGACATTCTTTTGAAACATTACTACACACCTAGGTAATTCAGCTGGTTTGTACATGATTTATATATGATGATGATGAGTCCCATACTTCTTTACAGAGCGTAGGGGAGCGACGCGGGAGATACGCGCCGCATTACTTGGCAAACTCCTAGCGGATTGGTTTGCCATTGCCTTCCTCCGTATATATAATGGGACGTATATTCCCTAGAAGACTTCATAGTATTTCAAAGTCAATTTAAAATGTTATGTTGTAAACTTGTGGGCGATATTCCATGTTTTTGATTGTCAGGAGAGCAAATGTGCTTTGGTAATGATTTTACATATTTTTTCTGTAATTGTTATGCTGATAAAACGATTTTACAATTAAAAAATTTCAATCTGAAAACCCTAGGTTCACATGAAAACGTGGATCTAGTTAGGTTCCTGGGACACATGTGTCACCAGCTGGAGTGGACGTGCGATTCTAGGCGCCACAGTCTGGAACCGAGCGACCGCTACCGTCACAGGTTCGAATCCTGCCTCGAGCATGGATGTGTGTGATGTCCTTAGGTTAGTTAAGTTTAATTAGTTCCAAGTTCTACGCGACTGATGACCTCAGAGGTTAAGTCGCATAGTGCTCAGAGCCATTTTGACACATGTGTCCCACTTCGACGACTACCAAAATCGGTCACTTTAAAAATTTTTTGGTAGTAAAAGAGCATTATTTATCACAAAGGAACACAGATTTTTTTCTTTTATTTTTGAACTATATGCAGAATAACGTTTTACCTAAAAGAGTTAAGCATGTAAAAGAATAATCAATCTCAGGTTAATGCTGGGAACTGAGATTTTCGCTGAAAAAATCAAAGATGGTGAGTATTTCGTGACTTAGTTCCTACATGTAATACCTCTATGAATGAAGAAATTCAAGTAAACCCCATTCTTTTTTACTAGATATATGAACTCTGGAATTGCGTGCAAAAAGGGATACAACAAAATGTAAAGCTCCTATGTCACGATTACATTTAAGTTTTAATTAAATTAATAAATTAATGATTAAAGTTCACATGTGATTGAGTTTGGTGAACTGTCAGCATGCAGAAATGGATAGCTAATTTCGACTACAGGACGGAACAAGCTCGGCGCCTCTTATACTACTACTAATGCACCAACAGCTGTAGCCTGCAGTGGTAGATGTATTGTGTCTGCGTGCACAAGACCTCAGATATCTAACGAATTTCATGAGTGATGAAAAAATGTATGCTCTACATTTTTACATGGAGTATAACAGAAATGACCCGAAAGTCGTCCTGGTATGTAGTAAGAGTTTTTATTAAAAATTAAACTCCTCCAGCTGTACTTAAGATTTCATATTTATTTGCCTACTAGTTTCGACGTTGCGTCAACGCCATCTTCAGGTCCTATATAACACACCATACATAAAACAAACAATGTGAGACATCGGTAGTCTGTGAGCTATTGTACAAAATAAATATATTATAAACGTATTATATTAAGGATGAATTCATTAAAAGTATCTACATTTCGTTCATTTTCACTAAGATGCAATTTACCTTGACTTAAGCAATTTATATGGCATCGTGTGTTTTATAGGGGCTGAGTATGGCGTTGACGCAACGTCGAAACTAACAGCCAAATAAATAGTAAAAGTACAGCTGGAGGAGATTCACTTTTATTAAAAATTATACCAATTAATATCCCACATTCATCCAATTAAAATATGGATGTAGGAAGGTAGTAAGAGTTCTCCCAAACTGAAGTCACGACAACGGTGCAAAGACTTTGCAAAACGAACGTTTCGAGATGACTGGAATTCCACAAAGCGATTGCCATGGGCGAAACGAGGTAAGAGAATTTGCTTACGCTACAACTGTTGATTAAAACTCCAGTGTACTGTATATACGTGGAAAGCTGGCAGAGCCGCTGGAATAAATAAATTCTTGTGCCTTTTGGCTCTGTAGCGGCAATTGCATGACGGTCATTTCCATCAGCAGGTTCATTTTTTTATAGGTTTGCGTTGACGCCGTTCTAGGCGCGCAGTCCGGAACCGTGCGACTACTACGGTCGCAGGTTCGAATCCTGCCTCGGGCATGGATGTGTGTGATGTCCTTAGGTCAGTTAGGTTTAAGTAGTTCTAAGTTCTAGGGGACTGATGACCACAGCAGTTGAGTCCCATAGTGGTCAGGGCCATTTGAACCATTTGCGTTGACGCCTCTAGGTTACAATGCTTATTTTCTGCAGAACTTTCTCTTTCCCGATGAAGCGACCTTTGCAGACGGTGGCAGCATGAATTTATGATATATGCATTACCGGGCAGCGGAAAATTGTGATATCCAGGACGAGCAGCGTTTACATCATCTGTAAGTTCAGCTTACCATCATCATCACCATCATTTTCACCTTAGTTCAAGGACTGTGCTTATTAGTCTAGTCCAGTTCCCATTGCTTCCTCGACCTTACCGTGCCTCTCCTACTGGTACATTAATATCTCCAAATTCTCCAAGATAACCGGGTTAGGATCAGTCGTGTTAACAGGAGCACTGCACATTATTATGAGACTGAGATCGGTGGTCATAGCTGTTTCCTCCATAGTTGTAAAGTGAGACGAAGCACTAAGACAACACCGTTACTTCCATCGGTGCCATGGCATCCCAACAATTATTTAAGATTGACAATGGCGTAATACTGAAATAATAGTGGCAAAATAAAAGCGATAACCGCAATGTGACGTACTTTAATCAGCACAAGGAACCTGGAGAAATAAACTGATCTCTGTCAATAACAAAATAATTGCAAAAACTTCTCTAGTTCGAGAAAACGTAAGCACACAATTTGATCTTATGCTGTCCGTACAGGAATCCACAAACCTACATCAAGACAGTCAGCGACTTGATTTTTCTGTATATATGATCAAAAGTATCTGGATAGCTCTACGAACTGGTCACCAGATGTCACATGAGGCGGACCAGAGAATGGAAAAGGAGACATTGAGAACCGTGATGTCAAAGGCAAAGCAATAACAAGAATAATGGCTCGGTCACGCCCGGGGATAGAAATGGTGGGGGACCCTTAAACTGGAATCGCGTTTCTTGACCGTGCGCCGTTTCCTCGCCACGTACCTGATGCTCCCGCGACGGTCGTATTGTTCTGCTCCTCACTGCTGAAATTATGAATCTAAATATGCAAGCGGGTTTAGGGGTGCCACTCAACATCGAACACAACACTGGAATGTACAACGATATTCTGAGACGATGAGAACACTAGGTTGCACTGTTTACACCCTAAGTCGTAAATTTTAATGCTAACTTCTAGATGATTACCTGTCCACAATATCACTTGGACTACAGTACGGTGCCGTTTCACGCGCTTCAGTCTGGAACCGCGTGACCTCTACGGTCGCAGGTTCGAATCCTGCCTCGGGAATGGATGTGTGTGATGTCCTTAGATTAGTTAGGGTTAACTAGTTCTAAGTTCTAGAGGACTCATGACCACAGATGTTAAGTCCCATAGTGCTCAGAGTCATTTGAGCCATTTGAACTACAGTACGCGTAACCGACGCGACGCGGGTGATTGTTAATGATGCACAAGCCGACTGATCGAACGAAAGTTCTTACGCTCGTCACGCATACTCAAATATTTTGTAGCAGTCTTCCTTACATTAGTAATAATACAACACTGTTGATAAAATCAAATTTTCAGTTCTGAGTTCTTTCTTGTGCGAGCGTGCGCGTAACCGTCGCGGCGCGGCTGATTTTTGATGATGCGGAAACGCAATGACCGAACGCACGTTCTCACTCTCGCTGCAAGACACCAGCAACTGATTTCTCTCCTTTGTGGTAAACTATTTTACTGACTCACATTAGTTCATTCCAGGAGACCGAACATGGCGCGGATGATTGATGCTGTACGGTACGACAAGCAACGAGCAGAAACACAAAAACGTTTTCGGCGGCACTGCTCATATTTAATTCCTTCTTTGCGCGCTTTTCACTGAAACCACTTCCATATCTCATTTCTTCACTGTAATACCACTTGCAGGAACACTTAAACTTCCATAACAATGCCTCTCACGTGCGGAGCTACCCACAACACAACATAACAGCTCCGTGTCCCGTACTCGACCCTGCAAACGCGCTGCCCCAAAGATACTCCGCAACCAAGCCAGCGATATGACAATACGCTTACAAGGAGAGATCATTGACCTCGAACGTGGAACGACGAGCGATAATTGGATGTTACCCTTAGTAACAAATTAATCAGGGACATTTCAACCATTGTGTAGCTGAGCAAGTCGACTTATGATGGTGTGATTGTGAAGCGGAAACGCGAAAGAACAACCTCAGATAAATCAAGACCCAGTGGGCAACAGTTGTTGAGTTGGCCACCGCTCTCATCACTGCAGGGGCAGCTTCTGGGCATGGGCTATCGCCTGTAGTTGTCACACTCACGGATGATTTGAAAATGGACATAAGTGTCCGAAACTAGTCACCATCAAGAAACAAAAAAATGATACTTCCCCATGCAACTTATGACGAAGCAACAACCATTTATTTCAAGTGTCTGGCAGACGGTTCATCGAATCACCTTCAGAATAATGTTCTATTATTCCAATCTCGAACAGCGCCCTGAAAAAACGATCACCTCTATCTTTCCGTGCGAGCTCTGATTTCCCTTATTTTATTATGATGATCGTTTCTCCCTATGTAGGTCGGCGTCAACAAAATAATTTCGCATTTGGAGGAGAAAGTTGTTGACTGAGAGTTCGCGGGAAGATTCCGCCGCAACGAAAACACCGGAAAACGCACTCTGTCAAAAACCAGCATCTGAGAGGCAGTGGTCTGTGGAATAGATCAGCACACCAGAATTCTCGACCTGAACCTAATGGAACACCGTTGGCTTCGCTCGAGACCACAGCGCCCAACATCACTACCTTTACTTATATCTTGTGATGAGAAAGAAAGGATAGCCGTTCGTGCGCAGATATTGAGACACCTAACTGAAATTGTGACCAAAGAGTTCAAGCTGTCATAATTTCGAAGGGTCGACACATCTCATGTTTATGTCCGCTAATGAGTGTCCAGATAGTTTAAATCAGAGGCCGCCCGTAGTGGACGAGCGTTTCTAGGCGCTTCAGTCTGGAACCGCGCGACCGCATGGATGTGTGTGATGTCCTTAGGTTAGTTAGGTTTTAAGTAGTTCTACGTTCTAGGGGACTGATGACCTCAGATGTTAAGTCCCATAGCGCTCAGAGCGATTTCAACCATTTTTTTTAAAATCAGGTGGTGTATACCATACACTCACGAGAGTAAAACAAAAAACAAAAAAAAACAAAAAACAGCTACACCTAATGGCATATTGCTTGTGGAGCAGAGATACGTGTGAAACTGTGAACATCAGTGAAGCAGAACGTTGATCCCCTTTCTCACTTTGAAGCTGTGTTATTCCTTGAGGGCCTGAAGTTGTCATAGTTGTGTCCGTTATACGTGATTGGAACACTGAATACGTAATACCTCCATGCATAGCGATGATATTTTATACACACTGTCTCAAAACTTTTGCATCTGACTGAAACAAGTGACAGTGGGCATAGTGGTGAAACAGTGAAACCGTGGTCGGAAATGCATATTTATTGTGTTATGAACATACTCACCACAGATTCCATAAGAACAACAACGCAGTGCACCGCTGTCCTACCGCCGTGACTTCCTCCTCAGCAGATATGCATGCCGTTTGTCTGCCATCGGTGGCCACCCACCGTATGTCTCCTTCTTTGATGACTCCTTTGATCGCCAGTATGGGACGCATTCCTTTCACATCCTGGAGGTCGCTTTTGGCTCTTGCTCCGGCAGCTAGACTTCACTCTACCTGCAACACTCGCTCTGGTGTGCTTGGGGTCACAATATACAATTTAGAGACCTGAAAACTACTCGTAAACTGTGAAGTAATGCAGTACACTAATGCTGACACGCCAACAACTCGTAAATTACCGAAATAATGCAGTACACAGCATACAGATCTGCAAACTACTTCCGGCCGTGGTGGCCGAGAGTTTCTAGGCGCTTCAGTCTGGAACCACGTGACCGCTACGGTCGCAGGTTCGAATCCTGCGTCGGGGATAGGTGTGTGTGATGTCCTTCGGTTAGTTAGGTTTAAGTAGTTCTAAGTTCTAGGGGATTCATGCCCTCAGCAGTTAAGTCCCACAGTGCTCAGAGCCATTTGAACAAATGTAATTGCTGCTTATTAAAAGTGATTTTCTGATTACTTCGACGAAACATAGAATGTGTCGTAGTCTTGTGTCCCTCAGTCGTTATCTGCAATAACTCAAAACTGTTCCTTACCTTTTTTACTGTTACTGGATCGCCATCTGACTGCTCCATCGAACTGCGACATGAATATACTTACTCTATTTTACTATACGCTCTTAGCTGCTGGTGGCCTTTCATAATAAGTGCCTGTATTTATTACCAAAGCTGACGTTATTCTTTAATTAATTTGACTGAATTTACGTAATTCATAGTTAAACATTTTCTTGACAACAATAAAATTTTGCAAAGTTTTAGTGTTGATGGTTTGTGGGATGGATTATAATTAAAAATGCAATATTGCTGGCAAAAGTTAATTATATTCTGAATGGAATGATTTTACAAACGTTCAAATCGGACTTACTTTTTACAATAATCTTACAACTAGCAATGCGCAAACATACCTTCAGTAATCTTGAGTTTTTAAAAAAATTAATTCAATAATATTAGTTCCTCTTATGATAATAGTTAGATGATGCCTCTGTACATCCGTTTATAATTTCTTGTAAATCATAGCTAGTGGCTGGCAGGCACACCGCTCCTCTCAATCTCTCGCTTCATCGCTGCTACCGACTCGCTTCACTTCTCACTTACTACTGACTCCTACGAACGCTAAAGTGCGGTCTCTCCTGCCAACAATGCTTTCTGGTGCAGACAATCCCTGCTACCATTACAAAATGTATCAATGCGCGGTCTTTCCCGCTCTTTTCTTAAAATGTATCCATACGCGGTCTCTCCCGCCCTTTTTAAAATTATATCAATTTGCGGTCTCTTTTGCCAACAATACTTTGGTGCAGACATTCCCTGCTACCACAATTATTTCCAACATGACAAATATTAATTATTCCTACTTAATCCAATTAATAAAATATAAACATTTTTCATAAATTGTGATATGACAATAGACAATAGACAATAGAAATATACACGTCTTGCAAGTTTACCCGCCAAATTACTGATGCTGCCAGTGTGGAAGCACTGACCGCTTTTCTTTTCTGCAGACGAGGCTTTCAGCAGCAAAAAACAATTTTTTACAGATCGCCATATTGCACTGACAGTTAAAACTTGTAAAAGTGATCTACAGATCGTCAAATACATCCCACGTAATCACTGTGGCACTGTGCAACACTGATGGAGGAAACTACCACCGTAAACGTGGCCCACGACTGCAGCTAAGGAAGAGCATATGAGCCAGAGAGAGAGGCCAGCCAGCTGTGGATGACGGAACATCCCGGGAGAACGCTATAAATACTCCCAGTGCAAACAATCGTTATACTATTGTACTCAATCTTCTCAAATCACCACATGCAACACACGCGGTTCCAAAGGTAACTGGGTCTTAATTTAATATTTACCCAACCAGGGATAACCGTGAGACAATTCACCATTAGTCGAAATATTTCTCGGACTCCCTGAATCGGTGCACAAAGGATGGCGTGCTTACTTGCTGCTATGCTTTCTATGGCAATCTTGAGACTTACAAGAATATTGGGAAGCAGGCAAACATTTATCAGTGTAGCTACAGTTTAATAGGATTGTTGCTGCAGCCTGACATCGAGCACTGCATTGGAAATGTCTCCTCTCGACAGCCTATGTAAGTAGGCTGTTCAGGTTTTTCTATTTGTAACGCCGCGCAGCACTCTGTATGAAAATCACTGGCTGTGCTGTGTGCAGTCTGTGGCTGGTTGGCATTGTTGTAATACTCGCCATTGTAGTGTTGGACAGTTGGCTGTTAACAGCGCGTAGCGTTGCGCAGTTGGAGGTGAGCCGCCAGCAGTGGTGGATGTTCGGAGTGAGATAGCGGAGTTTTGAGAGCGGATGATCTGGATAGAGACAGTAAATTTGTAAGACTGGATGTCATGAACTGATATATATATATATTATGACTTTTGAACACTATTAAGGTAAATACATTTCCTGTTCTCTATCAAAATCTTTCATTTGCTAACTATGCCTATCAGTAGTTAGTGCCTTCAGTAGTTTGAATCTTTTATTTAGCTGCCAGTAGTGGCGCTCACTGTATTTCAGTAGTTCGAGTAACGAAGATTTTTGTGAGGTAAGTATTTTGTGAAAGGTATAGGTTAATGGTAGTCAGGGCCATTATTTTGTAGGGATTATTGAAAGTCAGATTGCGTTGCGCTAAAAAATATTGTGTCTCAGTCTAGTGTTGATCAGAATAAGTAAAGAGCGAAATGTCTGAGTACGTCAGACCTGCTCAGCTGTTTGAAAATCAAATAATGTAAAGGCTTATCAGCACAGTAATTTATTAAGTTTTCTAAGGGGACGTTTCAATGTCTCCTCTCGACAGCCATGGTTCTGGAACAAATCTCAGTATCTACAGCACACATAATATTTCACTGTCCTTACAGCTATCGATGTGCTGAATCAAAACCACCCTCATTGCAGGACATGCAGTAGCGACCACAAGACATCCGTGCACATAATGCGAAGGCTGTTGTACAAGGGCTGGATTGGTGCCCCTAGGTACAAAGGTGTCACTACTTCTAGCCCCTACCTATTCGCTTGCTTGCTTTGTTTCTCCACACATCTCCAGACACTGGGATTACAAGGACACATGTATTTTTTGCATGGTTTGCCAGAATATTATACCATTTACGCGACACTTCTCGATACCACGCACATGACAGTATCGTACCGATCGCTCGCACAACATAATTACAAAGAGATAGACTGGAAATTATTTCTCTAAAAAATCGAAACTTCAGCAAGGTGGAGTGTGCTGTAAACCACTGAGTAACTAGAAACTTATCCCGTCTGCATAGACCTTTATGTGAAAACCCGAAAAGAATAAAGGAAACAGATATTTCCACTCTAGAATACTGATGTCGGTGATGTAACAGATTCCAAATCATTCTTATAATTTTCAGCTAAGGTGTTTCTCATCTCTAGAGAACCAGCAAATGTGTCCTCCACTCGCCTTTCACCTGCTAGCATCTACTTTCATGTTCAAGTAAACATTCCTCTGGGTGTTTCCACATTTTTTTCCAACTCATGTATATATTCCACTCGAAATTAAATAAGATGAGAATGAAAAATATCTATTCGCAAATGTCACATCAAATGATGTACTGCTAACTTTGTTTTGTAACGTAGATATATGTTGAAACTGAAAGGATCGATGTTCTCTCAACTGAATAAAGACGGGAAATATGAAGAAGCAGTCAATCGGACAGTTTACGTGGAAGGGAATAATGGTCCAGTACAAACACATGTTCATATTGAATCTTCTCAAATTTCCACGCGATCATAAAAGCTGTCCAACACATTGAAAGGGTACAGTAGCGCCCGACATTGAAAATAGGTACAACATTCTTCGTTATTCTTGTCAGAACGACATATTTTTTGTAATAACAGCTCAATTTCACTTAATACACTGAAGCCGGATACCAGTGTGGGAAACAATGACAATTCATTTATTTAATTGATCACATGTGCACTCCCACAAAATAAATCCCTACATCCAATTTGGTGAGATCTGCGAAATGAATGAATGTATGGTCGCCTGCTAACTACAGATAGTGAATGTGCAATATATGGTCTCTTTGAGATGGTCCTTTGGTCACCTTTGGTGGAACCAAAGAGATGAAATTTACCTGAGTTTTGAGCTCCTGAAATGTGGCTGACAAATCCGGTAACATGATGCGCCCCCACCTCGACGGAGGTGCGAGCTGACCTGAAGAATGGCCATGTTTTCAGCACTCTGGCGCTGGATCTAGTGTTGGTAAGACCTGTCTTAGGTGTGCTCCATAAGACAAAAGAGTGGAGACGTGGTATGCATGTGAAATACTTTTGAGTAGTTTGGAATAATAATTTCTCTATTCTAGGTACTTTGGTGGGCAGAATTGAATGTCAGGCAGGTAATATTAAGGGGATCGTAGTAATCTTCAGAAGTGACCAACGGTCACAATGAAACAACGTGTAGCAATAAGTTGAAATACTTCCGAGTGCGTAAGTTAAGCTGAGTTACTAGCGTGTGTACTATAAGTTGGAAATATTTAAGAAATGGCGTGTGCGGGACTTGAAATTAGAGACGAGTACTTCCACGTGGTGAGTACTGTGTGGGTCTGAATCTGTGTGTGAGACAAAGGATAAAGAGAAGTACTCGTCCATGGTATCAGTTGAGGACTCGCGTGTGTGACGAATATGTTCTTAATATTACTTTGCGTGTTATGTTTCCGTGTGACGCTGGATTCAAACTATAATAGTCTGAGAGTGAAGCAAGGTGAGTCAGCCGTCTGTCCAGCAACGCCACTTGGCTTGCATTGCAAAGGAAGACGTGCATATATCCTCCAGAGTTCATAGTGGGAAAGAAAAGTTACGCAGTGTGGCAGTGTCGTGTGAAACTGGGATGAATACTAATTGAAGTGGGAAAGGTGAAAGTGATGTGATTTTAACGTTGTGACTATTCCTTGTGTTGTATGCCATGTTGCCAGTGTGGTGTATTTCATTTAATTTAAGTATGTGTGATTTGCATGGGACAGTAGCAAGATAGGTTCAGAGGCAGTGGTTATGCATGTTCCTTTTTGTACCGCTAGGTCTGAAGGAAATTTTCGTAATGTTGGTTGTGAGAGTCGAAGTGTGAGATATAGCAAAAGATCCACCATCCTATCCAGAAAAAGCACTGTAGCGTTAGATCATTACGAGACCATAGGATAATCACCAATGTAAAGCCATGCCCATTGGGCGGAGTTTCTCATGTGCAATTGTTGTAGAAAATGTAATGGTGTGTTTGGGTTATAGAATTTATCGGAATAAAAAAGAAAAAAAGATTCGTGGCCTTTTCTTTCGAATAGTATGTTTCATGATATCCAGAATTTATAATGTGTGCGCCATTCATATTAGGTGCGATGGCCACGTGTTGATCAAAGCCGTTGAATAAGAAAGAAAATGTGGTATTGCCAGTGCGTAGTGAACAGTCAGCGTTGTTTAAATTACTAATAGTCAGACGTGCGTTTCCGTTTCCGTTGCTTAATATTCATACAGGAGAATAATTTGTAACTTAATTGTGTGTACTAGAGCTCATGTTGCTCGATAAATAAGAATGTATCCACTCGCTTGGCAGACCACTCATCTTGCAGGCCTGACTGCTTGATGCCACAGTATGAGCAAGGGATGTGGGTGCCTCTCAACATACTAAGTATTATTTCGGTATTCGACCGTCTAGAGGACGACACGATTACGTCAGCTACATTTCTGCATCCCAACAGGCCTTTTCATTCGGACGGCTCCTGCCGTTAGCCGGAAATGTGAATTATTCCCGCCACAGGCCACCACCGGCGCGCCATGCGCCTCTAGATAGGATAATCCTAGGAAGTCGGTCCACATATATTTGATCGCTACACTTACAATTAAACGTTACGACTGCAGTGTCAGTTGAACGACATTCGACAATGAGCCAAGTATCGGAAATACACCCTGCTGACGGCTGTGGCTCTGGAAATAGAAATATCTGTACCATTCTTATGACTTGGCGTATTCTTCCCTTTGCTATCACAGTGTTCCACGTCAAATCCATACCTTCCTTACCGCTGGACGTAGTCATTTCCTTTGCACATGTCGGAACGCAAACACATACTTTGTAAGCCTGATGCTCTAGGCGAACGTACCATGCTGCCCATACTACTAAGTATAATACTTCGACAATAACTGATTGCTGTCGATATGAAATAATACTGGCCGAAAATCAACGATGGGTGGACCTGTCTGATATGTTTTCTTGCGAGTGGTACCACCATATCTTGGAAAGAGAGGCATAACCGTCTTACAAACCGCCAGATGTCAAGCACCTGGCGATATTACCATCACAACCGGTCTTGTTTCTACAGATGCACACAAGTATCCATATTAAAAGCTATACCCAGTTTATAAATCGACTTATGGCATTACCTACGAATAAACTGGTTTTCCACCGGCCTCGGTGGCCAAGCGGTTCTAGGCGCTTCAGTCCGGAAATGAGCTGCTGCTACGGTCGTAAGTTCGAACCCTGCCTCGGGCATGGATGTGTGTGGTGTCCTTAGGTTAGTTAGGTTTATGTAGTTCTAAGTTTTAGGGGACCGATGACCTCAGACCTTAAGTCCCATAGTGGTCAGAGCCATTTGAACCAATTTGAATTGGTTTTTCCAGACAAATACCACGACACTGAATATAGATAGTGATTGCCAGAGTGTATACTGTCAGACCAACAGTGTGGTTACACGTAGCCCACTATGCAACCTTGTAATATAATTACCGATTTTAGAAAGTGATTCGGCTAAGGAACGCGGTATGAAACAGGTGTTTGGAACTCCCTCATGCCATCGCTAGATATTTCTCCAGTATCTGTAACCCATTCTGTCTCGATGCCATGTCAGAGGTTCGGTGATATACCGACCGGGTTATAGGCGATGGTTGAAAAGGATCACAAACAGTTGTAGATGGTGTACTGATTGAGGTCGTAAGAAATGTACACTAGCTTTTCAGATCTGTAGTGTTACACTATCTCTAGAAATGATGCCTATGATATGGAATCAAGTCTTTCCATTCAACCACATACCTGTATCTGATGGAGAAGTTCTTTAATGATTACAGCCACTAGTGAATCATATTTCTGGCACTCTCATCTCGAAACAAGTCACATTTTTCGAACCTGTCTGCTATAGCGAAATTGTAGATAGTCCCTATGCCTCATACAACTGCTGCAATTTCTGCAGCTTTGCACATAAGATAGTTCCAGTGTAAGTCGGAACTGTGTAGAAGTCAGAGAAAGCTATATCTACCAACTTCTGCACCCTGTGTAGAAACAGAGTGACCTGAGTTAGTGTGACAGAACCGTAATTTGACCATTCTGTGGAAATTGGAACATGTCGTTGCAGCTCCGCCAACAGTGTACGATGTGTAAGGTCAGCGCCAAACGATGCATGCTCCTGCAGCAGCAGGTAGTATAAAATACAGTACGGGAACTGGGAGAAGGATGAGGATTTTGCTACTGCATTGTGATGCGTCCTCAGATTACATACAAGTACTGCTCTCCAAAGTAGATCTACGTCCCTCAGGGCCCATTCACGTCTATCTTCGTTGTTCAGTACCATCCAACAGAAAAATTACGAATTATAAAAGCTCCACTAACTTCATCTGATAGAGTACTCGATAACATTTTGAAACGTCCCCTTAGAAAACTTAATGAATTACTGTGCTGATAAACCTCTTACATTATTTGATTTTCAAACAGCTGAACAGAACTGAACGTACTCAGACATTTCGCTCTTTACCTATCCTGATCAACACTAAACAGACACACAACATTTTAACGCAACGCAATCTGACTTTCAATAATCCCTACAAAAGAATGGCCCTGACTAACATTAACCTATACCTTTCATAAATCACTTACCTCACAAAAATTTTGGTTAATCGAACTATTGCAATACTGCGAGCGCCACTACTGCCAGCTAAATAAAGGATTCAAACTACTGAAGGCACTAACTACTGATAGGCATAGTTAGCAAATGAAAGATTTTGATAGAGAACAAACAATGTATTTACCTTAGTAGTGTTCAAAAATCATAATATATATAACAGTTCATGACATCCAGTCTTACAAATGTACTGTCTCTGATGGACACACGTCCAGAACATCCGCTCTCAAAACTCCGCCATCTCTCTCCCCACATCCACCACAGCTGGCGGCTCAACTCCAACTGCATAACGCTACGTGCTGTTAACATCTAACTGCCCAACACTACAATAGCGACTATTCCAACAATGCCACCCAGCCACAGGCTGCACACAGCACAGTCAATGATTTTCATATGGAGCGCTACGTGGCGTTACCAACATAAAAACCTAAACAGCCAACTTACAATTTTTACCGCATTTCTCTCCTCCCATATAACGAAAATAAATACTGTCTGTGTGCCATCATCGAGCGCATTTGACGATTCTATTAAATACAAAGCTATTGATCCATTGCACGGACCAGTGTAAAGTTGCATAGCTAACACTGTAGGAGGACGACCATATGCCACAAACTATACTATAGTTCGAAGAGACCCTCCCTGTGATCGATCCCGTCTCTTTGTTTGAAACTTTTATTTCTGCCGTAACACGCTTTGTACAGTGCCTTTTTTTTGCCACGATTTCGAAGTCTGTGTCAGGTTATAAACTGACATCAACACGTTCTGATACATTGCTTCTCACAAAAGACTAGACTTCACATGGCATAGCCGGCCGCGGTAGTCTCGCGGTTCTAGGAGCGCAGTCCGGAACCGTGCGACTGCTACGGTCGCAGGTTCGAATCCTGCTTCGGGCATGGATGTGTGTGATGTCCTTTGGTTAGTTAGGTTTAAGTAGTTCTAAGTTCTAGGGGACTAATGACCACAGCAGTTGAGTCCCATAGTGCTCAGAGCCATTTGAACCATTTTTTCAGATGGCATAAATCATGTTGCTACTGCTGCTACCATAACACACCAAACGTAATGGATAATTTGAAATGAAGGACAGTTACGACATAAGAAAAACTGGAAGCGTTTGATGGCATTGTGGGGAGTTTCCAAACAGCTGTCGGAAGGTGACTGACGGCCTCTACATTTAAACTCATCTGTCACAGTGACGGAACAGCTGATGGCTCTGCATTCCATTTTGACTGATTCCTCATATTGCAGTCATCTATGCAACCACTGTTTTGGTGCTACCGATCTTTAGAAGGTGTTGCCCCTGCACCAAAACTCTTTCTCCAACAAAACAAGCGATGTCAGTAAATCATTATGGGATAACTAACAGCCTACCAAGTGGATGGATGGGTTGGAAAAGACACCATCGATGTACTGAAATAATAACCATCACAGTTGATAGTGCAAACAATTTTTGCAATTTTACAGTAATTTCAACAACGACCAATGATGCAACAGCATATTTCCCAAGTTCCGCACCATAGCTATGCCACCCCTTCTCTATTTTGCGAGTATCACTGCGAATCTAGATAGACGACTCTGCAGTATGTCCATTCATTGTTAATTCTCGAACATACCAGACAGCACTCTACATTTTTCTAGCACCTCGAGCATAGTGCTTAATTTACCACATACCTCTATGTGGATGGGACTCACAGAGCATTGTCGCAGTCTTAGGACAAAATTAGAGACTGAAAGACCCCCTCGCACTGTCTCTGAGCACCTACGCTGCGGCACTGTTACCAGTTTAACCTGAAGCTGACAAGAAATAGACTGCTTCGTCTCGTCAATGAATGGAGCTAGCCAAGTCCTTCCTCAGTCCAGTGCGCGAGACGAGCCCATGACGAGAAGGATAGCACTCCTTATCGATGTATAATAATAGATTTGAAAGTGTTGTGATGTAATAGCAGACGGTTAAGAAGAACAAGAAATAGGTGAATTGTATGCATGATGGAGCTCCAGACGGATACAGTTCGAAGCATTTTAGGTAAATCTACTACACTATCAACTGCAAAGTATTATTCAAGTGTCTTGTATCAGTACCAGGAGGATATTCGTAAGAGAGAACATAAACACACGCACTCCTAAGGCTACACCGAGCGAGGTGGCGCAGTGGTTAGCACACTGGACTCGCATTCGGGAGGACGACGGTTCAGTCCCGTCTCCGGCCATCCTGATTAAGGTTTTCCGTGATTTCCCTAAATCGTTTCAGGCAAATGCCGGGACGGTTCCTTTGAAAGGGCACGGCCGATTTCCTTCCCAATCCTTGCCTACACCGAGCTTGCGCTCCGTCTCTAATGACCTCGTTGTCGACGGGACGTTAAACACTAACCACCACCACCATCCTAAGGCTACACAGTTCTTCACTTAAAACAGGCTATAATCTTAGATCGCCTGAGTTTCCAACCCATCAGTCGCGTGGAATGTAGCGCTGTTAATATTCCAATGTAAGAAATATACTTCCAGCGCATGACATACATCCTTTTCCCAGGTTTCTCTACGACAAAACATGGTAACTATCTGTAAAACGAAAAAACTACTTCCTTAAAACAGTGGCCCTGTGTGATACATGCACAATATAACTTTCCAGAGATGTACAGCGTCCACTGTTCACATCCGATTACGGTTCAGAAATTATGCTATGTCCACACAGTCATATATAAAATTATCGTTAGTAACGGAGAATACCTCTTACAAGGAAACAGACAAACGCATAGCAGCGGCGTCCGACATGTGAAATTACAAGTCATGGCGCCCTAACTCTGTAAACAGCATATCTGTCGAGCAGATGTATACACATGGGTTGAAGTGTCTCACAAGCACTATCTTAGTTATGACTAACTTAGTTATGACGCTGAAGTATCGATTTTACGCCCAAGATGCGACAGGGGAATGGAGTACATCGCATAAACCTTCGTTCGTTCAGAGGAATGTGCCCCATTTCATCACCCACGAGATGGAAGTCCTCTCATGGCGCCGGCCGCGGTGGTCTCGCGGTTCTAGGCGCGCAGTCCCGAACCGTGCGACTGCTACGGTCGCAGGTTCGAATCCTGCCTCGGGCATGGATGTATGTGATGTCCTTAGGTTAGTTAGGTTTAAGTAGTTCTAAGTTCTAGGGGACTGATGACCACAGCAGTTGAGTCCCATAGCGCTCAGAGCCATTTGAACCATTTGAACATGGCCGAGAGGTTTACTGTTGACGATCGCAGGTAGACACTGCTCTAAGACCCACAAAGAACACGCGGTTGTATACGAGTCGAACGCAGGCTGTGTTGCGCAAATGATGCATCCTGACAGAACATCAGGAAAAAATGGTCACATTTAAGATTTACACAATACTTCGTTTTAATCTATATATATGAAAGGCAACCTCCTGCCTTACTGAGGGACTGACTCACCATACCCCGGTCCAAACCTTTAACGACAGAAACTTGAAATTTACAGAAGGCGTGGATTTTCTACTGCAGGCGTCGCGTGAGAAGGGATTTTTCGAAATTAAAAACCCTAAGGAGGTGAAATAGGGGCTGGAGTTCTTTTTCCAATGTCACTATTAAGGTAGTTTGCAAGCTAGACCTTCGAAAATTGGTATTTCGCTTCTCGGCCAAAAATACGTGTTTCAGCATGTTTGGAAATTTAACCCTATGGGGGTGAAATCGTGGCTGAAATCTTTTTTTGAAAATATATCATTATATAAAAACTAAAAAAGGACTTTAAAGCCACATCTATGAACACTGGTATATGACTGTTTGGTTACAAATAAAAAGTAAGTGTTTCAGTGTTTTTGGAACGTGAACCCCAAAGGGAGTAAAACAGAGGATGAGAATTTTTATGAAAATATTTTATTAGGAAAGCATTTGTAGAGGTAAATCTATGAAAATTTAAATTTTGCCTCTCAGTTAGAAATTTAAAAAAATGTGTATTACCGTGTTGAAAATTCAATCCCAATTGGGATGAAACGGAGGTTAAAAGTTTTTATAGAACTATTTCACTTTTCAAGCATTTTTTAAATAAACTCTAAGAAAATTTGTATTTGGCTTTTCTGTCAGAAGTAAAACACACGCAATTCACTGTTTTTGGCAATTCAACCCCAACGGTGGTGAAATAGGGAGTGAAAGTTCTATGAAAATATTTCATTGCAGAAGCATCTTTGAAAATTGGTGTTCGGCTTATCAGTTAGAGATGAAAAAAATGGTGTCCCACTGTTTCTGGAAGTTCACCCTCTAAGGGGATGAAGCAGGTTCAGTCTGATTCACTGACTCATTATTGAAATTTACAGAAGCTGTGACTCTTACACTATAGGCGTCGTTCAAGAAGGAATTTTTCGAAATTCCACTCCTAAGGGGATGAAACTGGGGATGGTGGTTATTTTTTGAAAGACATGTCGCTATTGAGGCAATTTGGAAGCTAGATCTACTTATTCGCATTTGGTTTCTCGGTCAGAAATGAAGAAATACGTATTCCAGCATTTTCGAACATTTAACCGTATGGAGGTGAAATAGGTGGTGAAAGCTAATTTTTGAATATGAACTGCAACACTATTTTTAAGACTACATGTACGATAACTAGTATTTGACTTCTCGATTAGAAATTTAAAAAAAATAAGTGTTTAAGTTTTTCTGGAAATTCAGCCACTAAGGGAGAGCAATAGGAAATGAAAACTTTTACGAAAATATTCTGTTACATTTTAAAAAATTTAAAGTTAAATTTATGAAAATTGATATTTCACTTGTCGGTTGAACATAAATATTTTTTAGGGGATGAAAGTTGTTATGCAATATATCCACAAGAACGCAAAAGGCATAATGATGACGATGATGTTTGGTTTTTGGGGCGCTCAACAGCGCGGTCATCAGCGCCCGTACAAAGTCTCAATTTTTTACAGTACTATTTTTACACAGTTCGATCGAGCCACTGTCACGAATGATGATGACGATGAAATGATGAAGGCAACACAAACACTCACTACCTGTGCAGAAAAAAAATCCCCATCCCGACCGGGAATCGAACCGAGCCAAAAAGGCGTGATAACAGAAACTTTGGATGGCATCTACCAGAATCGCATTTCGGTCAGAAGTACATTTGGAAAAGATCGTGCTTATATGGCCTTCATTAACGTGAAAAGCCTAGAAGATGTTGCAATTTGTGAACAACATAAAAATTCGATTAAATAGAAACAAAACAAGAAAAGCTCTTCAGGACATACAACCTATGCGAGCCAAGCAGAGAGCGATAACCTAGTCATAAATAAGCATTGAAACAGCATTGCATGTGAAACTTCCTGGCAGATTAAAATTGTGTGCCGTACTGAGATTCGGACTCGGGACATTTGACTTTCGAGGGCAAGTGCTCTACCGACCTTTTTTTCCTTTGCATCTGCTCATGGCGTACGTCGTAAGACATCCTTTTAAGTTCGTTGTTAATCGATTAACTCAGTTTTTTATTACAGAGGGTAGTTGAACCCTCTGACCGAACACGCTGAGCCACCGTGCCGGCATACCGACTGACCTACACAAGCACGACTCAGGTCCTCTCCTCACAGCTTTAATTCCGCCAGTACCTCGTCTTCTACCTTCCAAACTTTAGTTGGTAGAGCACTTGCCCGCGAAAGGCAAAGGTCCCGAGTTCGAGTCTCGGTCCGGCACACAGTTTTAATCTGCCAGGGAGTTTCATATCAGCGCACACTCCGCTGCACAGTGAAAATCTCATTCTAGCATTGAATGTATTGCGCTCAACAGAAATATGAATGCTGATCGCAGCCCTGTGGACGGCAGAGCTCTCAACATGCTTCTTACGCTTTTGGCCCACTCTGCTAGGCAACCGCGACCTCTGTGCACGTCAGCATGACTATTTTGTGGGCCTTAAAGTTTATAGGGCATCCAGCGTATTTCTTGTAATTACAGGGAAGTAAAACTGTCGTAAAGGCACCGACTGCAACCCAAGTGGTTCAATGTTTTTATGCTTTCTAGGTCTTTATGACGTCAGAAACGGTACATACATTTTTCATTGCCTCGGGCGGAGAATGTGAGAGGGGTCAAGCCACGACGGTGAAGGCGTAGACGCGCGAGATTTCCTGCTAGCTGTCCTTCTGCAGACATACCCTGACTGCCCCCTCGCCTCGGCACCCTGCAGTCATGACAGAAAGTCCAGCGCAGGCGACGTCCCCTCGCCATTGGCTGGTTCCGCGCTGACGAGTTTTCCGCAAGGGTCACGTGGCCCGTCATGGAAACACCCACTATGTGTTCCGTAACCAGCCGCAGCTACGAACAACAAGAGGCGCTCGTATTGACCTCGCCACATGTCATGTTCTAAGCCTCAACATACAAGGATATTCCAAATAAATGTAGCCATCGAAACGGCTGTAACTAATGCGCAGCAGTACATCGGTAATAATTACATGTATTGTAAAAGAACGTTCCAA
The DNA here is from genome assembly GCF_023897955.1 of Schistocerca gregaria. Classification (NCBI taxonomy): domain Eukaryota; kingdom Metazoa; phylum Arthropoda; class Insecta; order Orthoptera; family Acrididae; genus Schistocerca; species Schistocerca gregaria. Next base: position 75,675,493 of record NC_064925.1, read on the forward strand.
ATTCAGATAGTTACGAAAGCGCAGTGAATGCGAGGGTTCACACATTTTTAAATCAATATCTTCCAAACCAATGCACCGGCCGAGCTGAACATGACGCAATTGTGTTCTTCTCTTGACCATCTAAGTCTCCAGGCACGATACCTGCGGATTTCCTTTTCCTGTCTTGTGTCGAGGACATTCTGCACGGACCTCATCTGCCGAAAATATTTCCGCAACTCAAAATGTGCATTTCCAATGTGTCCGCTTCGGCGAGCCCACGTACACTTTTGAATGTAAGACGTGCAATGGGTTATCACCGAGCAAAGTGGCGCTGTGGTTACCAGTCCACACTGGACTCGCATTCTGGAGGACAACGGTTCAAACCCGCGTCCGGCCATCCAGATTTAGGTTTTCCGTGATTTATCTAAATCGCTCCAGGCAAATGCCGGGATTGTTCCTTTGAAAGTGCGCGGCCGATTTCCTTCCCCGTCCCTGGCGCAATCCGAGCTTGTGCTCCGTCTGTAATGACCGCTATGTCGACGGGACGTTAAACCCAAACTTCCTTCCTTCTGGATTATTGGTTACACGGATTCCTTCTGACCGTCTGGATTGATGGCAACGGCCTTGCAGCAGTGGATACACCGGTTCCCGGCGGATCACCGAAGTAAAGCGCTGTCGGGCGTGGCCGGCACTTGAATGGGTGCCCATCCGGGCAGCCATGCACTGTTGCCATCTTTCGAGATGCACTTAGCCTCGTGATGCCATGAGGAGCTACTCGACCGAACAGTAGCGACTCCGGTCAAAGAAAACCATCATAACGACCGGGAGAGCGGTATGCTGACCACACGCCCCTCCTATCCGCATCCTCATCTGAGGATGACACGGCGGTCGGATGGTCCCGATGTGCCACTTGTGGCCTGATGAAGGAGTGCTTTTTTCTGGATTGATGCAGAACACCTATAAAGTACATTAAAATCATTTTTCATCTTTCTTTTACTTTCAGTGTAATCTTGATCTCTGTGTTACTATGTGTTAAATAGTTGTTCTGTTTGCAATTAACAATATTAACATCTAGAAGTAAACGTACTCAAACTACATAATGACACCTTTCTCCAACTAGCACAAAATTTTGACAGTTTCAGGTCAATAAATATTCTAAACTACAGATAATATAAGGAAAAGTTTTCAGTTTCATACAGCAAACAGACCCATAAGTAATCAGTGAAGGACATATTACGACTGATAACAACAGATTAGAAACATGATGTAAGGCTAAAGTGATGTGTAAAATTACGTAACATAACGTCAAGGCACATTTAAGATGCATAGTGACCACGCATATGTAAAAAAGTCGTAAAATATATACACCAAAAAGTAGTTGTTCTTCAGTTAAAAAGTACTTGCAATCCATCTTGCTAATATTGTAAAGAACTGTTCAGACTGATCAATAAGACAGTAGCCAAAGAGGATAGTATGTCGCTGTGTCATAAACACTAATTACATGTAGTCTACAAATTATACCATGCAGTACATGAAACAAGTGTTTTCAACTCAAACAGTCTTCTGTGTTCTTTTTTTAAACTTTACTTTTCCGTCTTCAGAAAATTTCTTTTAAAGTTTTTTAGCCCAGCATCGGGCTACGTCCAGTGCTTCATCCTTGGCAAGCCACAGTTCGTCAAAGATACAATTTGTGGGATAGTTGGGGCATTGTAGAAGACGTTACATGTCATAGATTTCATCATAGTCGGATTTGTTGTTTGGTTCGTCTTTGAATCGCACTTTATAATGTCTGTTTTAATTTCATTTATCTTAATCGATGTTTCTGGGAAGCCTGCAACTGTGTCGTTCATGATTTAAATAATGGGAAACTGCAACAGTTACGTATTTTTTCATGCTTAGCATGACACCTTCTAGAATTTGTCATTGTTAAGTGTATTTGTTCGCATAAGTATTTTTTGTGACATTTGCATGCATGATATTTATACGCAAATGTTGGAAATTGTATTTTTTACTGGCTTACAGATGTTGTGAGTTCTCCATTACACAGAGAATCACAAATACACAAATCATTTCTACACTGTTTTATTTTGTAACCAAAACATGTTAATGACTGGAAGTTTTCACAAAGAGTTTGTATACAATTACATGTGTTGTATTTTCTGTGGATTACGTTGTTTACATGTTATACAAATTAAAAAATTTAACATTACTGACTTATGTTTCTATTGTATTTTGTTGTAAACGTTGGATAGGATCTATGAGGAAATGAATATGTTTCCGGAAATTACTACAGTTGTCATATGCAGGAGAAACATTTGAAAACATTAACTAATTCACTGCTTAGTTTGTCAATGAGAATTTTTCCTCTTGTTTTCTGTGGTAAACGATAATTTCCAGCTTCTCCACTAAATGCATTATATTTGGTTTTTTGAAATGGTAGAGTATATAGATATCTTCTATGTTTCTCAATTGGTGTCTGTTGCTCTTTACGTGTGTTGCTACTGCTAATTTTCTTACAAGTGATGTGTTAAATAAATCTGATATGACAGTTCTTGTCAGTACGTCCTATGTAGGAGCTTGAGAAAGTTTTCCCTGTGATTTTTCATGTTCCTGAGTCTGAGAACTAGTCTTTTTTTGTGCTACTGATTTATATTGTAGTTTGTTGTTTGTGGAGAGAGCTGCCTTCACTTTATGTGACCCAAGTGGATTTACTACTTTTTTGAGAAATTTTATCGACATAAGGTATATACTGGCCATTGATTAATGCTTAGTCTTATTGATTGCTTCTAAAGAGCCAGGAATTTCTTTCTTTTTTGCAACTTTTTCTGCATTTTGTCTATTTTGCAACTTTTTTTTCTGGGTTTTGTCTCTTATTGAACTGGGTACTCAACTGCAGCTTGCTTCATGGTGTTTAATTCCTTGTCCCTGTCCTCTCTATTCAACCGTATTTTGCTTGCTCTGAGTACCATTGTTTTGTATGCACCTAACATGTGTATATCTGGGTTACATGATGTGGTAGTCATATAGCTGCTGGAAGCTGTCCTCATTCTGTATAGTTTGAAATTGTGCCTGTTATATTTTTCCATGCACAAATCTAGAAAATTAATGGTTTGTTTCTTTGGTATTCAGATGTGAAATTATTTGCTTGTGTGCCTTACGTATGTCTTTTTATATTCTGCCAGTAAGAAATGTGTTTTCTTTAACTGTCCTTTGATTTTGTTGTAGAAATATCTAGTTGGATCTTTATTGAGGTGTACTATGTTATTTTCAGTGAAACATTAAATAGTTTATTCAGTATATTCAGTTTCTTCTCTAATATCTTGTTTTCTTAGCCTGTCTTCTCTTGTGCAACCATTAACACCTCTAAGGAATTTCGTTTACTGTGCCTGAATCCGGCTTGGTTCAATGATAAAATTCGAGATTACAGAAGAAAATGGAACGAACATGTGCAAAGACTGGAGAGTGAGAGACTTCCCTTAAAAGCAAGAAATTATAAGTGCCATGGGAGAGAGGAAGACCCCGACAGAGATGGGTATCGTAACAGGCAATTCCTACCTAATACCTGAAGAGAAGATGAAGGTGATAATTCAGTTTTTTCATAATGACAACTGTGTGACTTTTCTCTGCTTTTGTGGTTATTGCCTGATTTTCTCTTAGTTTTTTTTATTAATGTTGCTTATAGTTTCTCATTCATTTCGTATGTATCTATAGCTATTTTTGTATCTCACTATTTCCTTTTCTAGGAGTTTGTTTAGTTTGTTACTTATTTCACAACTTTTATTACTGTTTAGTTTTACATTGTCTGTTGCGTTCTTTCTGGCCACTATGAGCTGTTTTAGTTTAGTGTGTTGTCTGATAGATTTTCTTTTGCATTATGTTCAAACCTTTATTTAACAGTTTTAACACTTTTTCATTCACTATGTCTGTGTTGTTCACTAGATCGTTCTAGATTGTTTGTGATTGTCAACACTTGTCACTTGTTCATTGTTCTGATATTGGCTGAATTTCTTACTGCCGATGTTACAGATCTTAAGGTACTACTCACAAACTGTGTCATGAATTTTCTCCCACGGGTCCTTGATGTTGGCTATTTGCAAATGAATGTCCAAAAGTCGCTCATTTAAATGTCTTTCTTCTTGTACAACAGCTTAAGTTCTGTATTTAACCAGATTCCTTCCCTTTTTCGCTTCACGATCTTTGTTCGTTGACTTCTATTTCCTAGTTTAAACGTTAATGTGGTTTATAATCAGACGTAAGAGCCGATACTCTTTGTTGAATTTTCTGTGTGCAGTAGCTTTGGAAACTTTCATTTTCATGTTTTTAAATTTTTATATTACATTCATTTCCCGTCTAGGTACTAATAACTTAATATGATTCACTGTAGTCGATGTTTTTGAAAAGCCTGTTAAGTATGTCATTCATGATTTACGTAACGAAAAGTTGCACTAGTTACGTATTTTTAGATGCTTAGCACGACCCATTTCGAACATTTGCTGTCATTATCAAGTGGATTTGTTTACATAAATACTTATTGTAATGACTGCATTATATTTGTCTTAATTGGCGCACTATGTTTGCCTTAGCTTTTTCCAGACTCATTTATTGCCGCTGGACCTCTCTTCTGAGGCAGGATTGTTCTTCGAGAGTTTATTTATGGAGTCTCTCGCGATATTTAAATCTGCCAAGTCTAGAAGAAGCACCGTTTAGAGAGTGGCGCTCATCGAAATATTGTTTAAATTTTTTTGTATGCTCATGCGTAGTTCTTCGGGATTCACATCTGAGAATCAGGTGTCTTTATATAGCACTCCGAGTAGTGTGAGGCTCATCCACTCTGCGTGTGTCATTCGGCTTGTATTGACTTTTTGGCAAGTGCGGATCTGGGCCGTCCGGAATCGCCATGTAGCACGTATCAGTGTTAAAGGCCGACGTTTCAGCATAACGTATTCCTCATGATAAAAACTATCCTCGTATCACTGTCACAGATGCGTTTACGGTGTCCTAGCTCTACCAGTCACTGAAAAAAGGTGCTGTAGGTGTATTGTTCACGTAGATATTTGAGGTCAAGGATTGGTCGGAAATGGTCGTCCCAATAATTTGCGTTGCCCTCCTGTTATTGCATCACGCAGGAGCTTTCGATGTAGCTGACGAGCGTTTCCAGAACTCTAGTGTTAACTGTTCTGCCACGTCACGAATCATGAAAAAGGCAGGTATGCCCCTCCAGCAAAAAAAAAGAGCTTTTTCGGAATTAACCTCTCCATCACGCACGGACTGCAATAGCCAGCTGCAGTTCTGACGTGGAGCAGCGGTATCTGAAGTAGTCAGATGCTCTACCGTTACTTGATAAGGTTTGAGTTGTACACAGTCTGTGCGCAGACGCTCCTGACGCGCTAGTCTGAAGGCTAGATGGCGAACGTTTTTCCCTAACTTCTTTTCCAAGCTCTTAATATTCTCGGTTAAAACTGAGACCACCGTGACAGTTTCCCAGCAACGGGCCGGTGCGTCATGCGGTGACCGTAGCCTGCGTCTGTGTGTGTGTATGTATGTGTGTGTGTGTGTGTGTGTGTGTGTGTGTGTGTATTCCTGTGGGGCCAAACTGCCGAGGTCAACGGTCCCTAGACTTACACACTACTTAATCTAACTTAAACTAAGTTATGCTAAGAACAACACACACACCTATGCCCGAGGAAGGACTCGAACCTCCAGTGGGAGAAGCCGCGCAATCCGCACATAGCGCCTAAGACCGCGCCGTCACTCCTCGCGGCATCGTAGACTGCCTACGGGGGTCGACGCATACGATGCTTGTGTCATATGTGAGAAAAAGCCTTGTTTATGGTCTGTGCAGTAAGTGTTATGTATTATACTATGGCGCGGAAGTATCTGTACTACCGCTTTTCGTTCTTCTGTGGCCGTCAGAGTCCCTTGCAAACCACTTGTTTCTATTTTCGCGGCAGACGAAGTTCCAGAGGCGTTTGGTGAACGTTCAAGCTGTTTTGTGTTTCCCAAATTACCCCGTCTGACGATCTTTAAATGATCTGTTAAGAAGATTCGCATTTATTTTTGCAGAGTTGAACCGACATCAGTGATTTTGATACCATGACGACTGTTTTGCCCTTGCAGTAATGGCTGCAGCACATGTGTTAGGAACCGGAGATGCTTCTGGTGTCTAGGAATCCTGCGTAGTGTCTTCGATAGACAAACATTCAAACAAATCATGTAAATTATTTTTATTACAATAAAAAATTACAGTTTGTATTATGTTTGGAACGATAGAAATTGGCAGAATCAGGATACCTCTCAGCATACAACTACACCGATGTTCTAACAGTTTGGCGATATTCAAAACAGATGAAAAGCATATCCACTTTTTACATTCTTGTGCACCTCGTGAAGGTCTGGCTTCACAAGAGATTTTTCAGATCGCTACAACAGCAGAGCACAGACTGGCAGGCTTTCTAGTGTTATATGTTTGGCTATTCACACGTATTTAATCAAATATAACATTAACGATGATAATGTCTGGTAATGTTTGCCGACAAGATAAAGAATGCAACCTGTAACACTAGATTGCGTACTCACGGCAGTTCTCCTTTGCCGTTTTTTGGTACGACTTGGAAAGAGAGAAAGATTAATGTATGATGGCCGATGCGTCGGTTCTCGATTGTGTTCAGGAGAATTAAGGTTAGATTACGGTTTCGTGACTGACCTTTGAACCGAACTGTCTCCACCCTATCAGAAACGTCGATGAAAATAGCTAAGGGACCTATTTGAATAATTAAAAAAATGGAAATGAATGCAAAACAGCCAAATTTTGTAAAAAGTTATCAGTTCGGAAATTGAACACATTAATGTCCTCCCAAGTACAATCGAGATATCGTGCTGATGAGCTAACCTGCAACAAAGCTTACATACACGGAAAAATCATGGTGAGCTAAAAAAAAGAATGGTGAGCTAAAAAAAAAACGGAAAAAAAGAGAGGGAGAGGAAGAGATTTTCTGTACAGTGAAGCATCAATATATTCTCAAAGAACAAAGGCGTTAAACTAATAGACAGTGACAAATATACGATGTATACAAAACTTACATTTTTATGTTTCTCTCATACGTGGAACAGTTCAACAATCGCTGCTTTTGTCTGTCTGAGATTTCTAAAAATTAAATGTTTTGGCGTGCGCATAAGTACTTTTTAGTTTCACACGGTTTACCGAAACGTTTTGCTTGGTGATTTACATGGTTTTTGACACTAAATAAGATGCAACTTGTAGCGGTACTACACAACACGTCTTAACAAGTCGGCGATCAAACGTAAAAAGGTAATAAAGTCTCTAGAACATTTCTTAACAAATGATGGATTGTTCTTTCAAATGTTTTGCAGCTTATTGCTATCGAGAGCTGTGGGAATGATGTAAATATCTGCGCCCAGCGGGTCATAGTGTTTATTTGAAATATTTTAACGCTGGACGCGCGTCTTGGTGTAGGTGCACATTATAAAGTATTTCGTGTCTTTACACATGCGCTGAGATGCTTAATATTTTTGCGAACTACAGCCCGATGGCTGTTCCTTTCTTTTATGACAAATATCTCATTTTCAAAGATTCTGAAATCCAGTAATATTACAGCTTCAAGTTGTAATCTCCCCCTCCTTCCTCATTCTAGCTGTTGTCTAAAATAAGCCAAGTCTACCATGAAAAATTTGAGAGGAGCGAAGATCGCAGTAAACTTTCTAGTTTACTTAGGTTTTCCTGTAGAGTTGGCTCCAGTTCTGCTCGACTAGGGATCTGATTCTTTAAACTTAAATTCTCACATTTTAGACTTCATCTACATAAATTTAAGTTTGCTCTTGCGAGAATTTTTGTTGTCACTTTAATATATTTTCTCACACTGATTTGAATTTTCACATTAACAAATCCGAAATTACATAGTTCGCCCAAAATACAAAAATACGTCCTATCAGATGAGAGACATGCTTAGTACTCCTTCACCCTACAGTAATAACGATTTTCCAAAGGGTTTACAATTTTTCATGACAAATAAATTTATGTCAAGTTCGATTATTATTTCACAAATGAAACCAGAAATAAACGTAATAAACAATTCCAAATTGCGTAATTAATAACAGAAATTTTATAGGTGCCAAATAATTCGTAATTTCAAATGTTTCTAAAAAAATAGGGACATCGCGCCAAATTCTGTCCAACTGATGCATTAATTGTCGAAATCCCGATACGGTTGAAAGGCCCTGCCCATAATGCTCCAAACATTCTTGAGCCATGGCGCATCATTTCACTATCAATAACCTTTAACAGGTGGTTCACCAGAGGATCCGAATTACTTCCTGGTGCAGCTGTCGCTGCCTCGCCTAGCCTTTAAAAGCGGCCGCTAGAGTCGCGTCTATAGAGACAGACAGGAGAGAGAGAGAGAGAGAGGCTTTCGAAGAGCGCGGCGCAGGCAGTTAACGGGTAGTTTTCTTACATTGTCCAGCCGGGCCAGCAGAAATGCTCGGACCATATACAACGCAGAACAGGCGTGTCCCTATCTCTGTCGAGTTGAGGCCTGAAGCCAACATCTCAGTCACGTGACTCGGGGCAGAAAGCCTAGTTGCCGTCATTACCCGCTGTGTCAAGTGGAGCTGACATTTACAGTTTTTGTCATTTGTAGCTGAAAGCAAGCGTTGATTTTCACAATTCAAGAACTGCAGCACTACTGTTACACATACAGTAGTTTAGCTAACCCCGTTTCTCAGAAATTCCTGATAGTAAAGTATTGGTTATCGTTTTGACACGTGGTCAAGTTGAAATATATTGACAGTCTACATCTACATTTACATGATTACTCTGCAATTCAAACGAAAAAACTACAAAGAACGAAACTTGTCTAGCTTGAAGGGTGAAACCAGATGGCGTTATGGTTGGCCCGCTAGATGGCGCTGCCATAGGTCAAAAGGATATCAGCTGCGTTTTTTTTAAAAAAAAGGAACCCCCATTTTTTATTACATATTCGTGTACTACGTAAAGAAATATGAATGTTTTAGTTGACCACTTTTTTCGCTTTGTGATAGATGGCGCTGTAATAGTCACAAACATATGGCTGACAATTTAGGACGAACAGTTGGCAACAGATAGGTTTTTTAGATTAAAATACAGAACATAGATACGTTTGAACATTTTATTTCGGTTGTTCCCAAGGGATACATGTGCCTTTGTGAACTTATCATTTCTGAGAACGCATGCTGTTCTACATCTACATCTACATGATTACTCTGCAATTCACATTTAAGTGCTTGGCAGAGCGTTCATCGAACAACACTCATACTATCTCTCTACCATTCGACTCCCGAACAGCGCGCGGGAAAAACGAACACCTAAACCTTTCTGTTCGAGCTCTGATTTCTCCTATTTTATTTTGATGATCATTCCTACCTATGTAGGTTGCGCTCAACAAAATATTTTCGCATTCGGAAGAGAAAGTTGGTGACTGAAATTTCGTAAATAGATCTCGCCGCGACGAAAAACGTCTTTGCTTTAATGACTTCCATCCCAACTCGCGTATCATATCTGCCACACTCTCTCCCCTATTACGTGATAATACAAAACGAGCTGCCCTTTTTTGCACCCTTTCGATGTCCTCCGTCAATCCCACCTGATAAGGATCCCACACCGCGCAGCAGTATTCTAACAGAGGACGAACGAGTGTAGTTTAAGCTGTCTCTTTAGTGGACTTGTTGCATCTTCTAAGTGTCCTACCAATGGAACGCAACCTTTGGCTCGCCTTCGCCACAATATTATCTAAGCGGTCTTTCCAACTGAAGTTGTTCGTAATTTTAACAGTCCGGTACTTTGTTGAATTGACAGCCTTGAGAATTGTACTATTTATCGTGTAATCGAATTCCAACGGATTTCTTTTGGAACTCATGTGGATCACCTCACACCTTTCGTTATTTAGCGTCAACTGCCACCTGTCAGACCATACATCATCTGTTCTAAATCGCTTTGCAACTGATACTGTTCTTTTTAACAAGTGACAGAATCACTGTCCTTTAGTAAATACCTTTTTTTTGCACTGTGAATTTTTACACTTCACCAATACCATAGAAGTGGAAGACATTAACAACTTCCCACACAGCATTAGGTTTCAACGATTCCACAAGAATATATGTGAGGCGTTTTAGTATGCTTTTGTAACAAAGGAAATTCGTTTATGTGCATAATGTCAGATATCATCAAAGAGTCTCCATATATACTTTCTGACGTCGGCTTAAACCAGTGCAGATACCGAAATCATATCAAGATATGAAGCGTAATGTACTACAAACAGTTGGTTATATTTGTGTAGTGAGCTAGATATTAACGATATGTCGTCTCATAATCTTAGTCACTCATCAATTTTCAACTCACAAAAATACCTCTGAAAGGATTTTGAAGTAGTTGCCTTTCACAATTGAGATTTTCACCCGTTTTAAAGTGTGTAGGGTCAGAAGAAGATTTCTCTGGGCATATATGAACGTCTGAACGTCACTAGTTATAATGCTAATACAGAGCACAAAGTTTGATCTGTAACGAAATTACACTGTAGATAAAGAACCCTCAGCAATGTAGAATGAGTGAAGATCTACGATAAGAACAAGCAAATTGTAGACAATCTGTATTAACATTAATGTACATATCTCTATATTGCATAGCTATATTCATACCTACAGAAGCTAATTAACTGAAGTAAAAAGAAAGTTGACACTTTGAAAAAACTGCAGCATCCACGATTACGCTAAATACTCCCAACTGCTACCTAATACTAACTTGATTACACTTGAATTTTTCAGACAAAATAGTTATATCTGCAAAAACTGAGTCTTGCTTGCAGTACATTACTATTTACCATATAGCTTTACAACGCACATTCATACTTACTAAGTAACTAACAGACATTTTTAATTATTGAATCTAGACCTTCAAGTAACTAAAAAGTGGATAATTTAAGTATAGGTTTCTTTTGAATTAGTGGAAATTCCTAATTTATGTCAGATGGGGGCTCGCTGAATAGCATACCTTGCAGCAGACCCCATCACTCCTCTCTGAATACTGGACAAGAATGCAAAGCGCACATGAAAATGATTTTGAATGCCTTGTATTGTGTTAAGTACATACAAGTCAGCTGAAACATGTTTCTACTGTCAGTAAGAAAAACCGTTAAGGAGTACAGTTATCACGGAATTCCAAGAATTCCGAGAGCCTTAAGAAGCATTCTGCACAGTGTATGGTTATCTGCTTTACACAATAACCTTGCTGCTCACTTCTGGTAAAGAGACCGATTTACTACACGTGTCCAAACACTTCATTTACCTACTGAAAGAGCGCTGTCCAGAAAATTCATCTACAGCAGAGTAAAAATATGCCAACACCAATGTCCCCCCTCCCCCCCCAAAAAAAATCATTTACATGGGCAGCAATGTACCCCCTAAACTCTTTATACAAACATCAATCAACCTTGATACCGCTGTTTTTGTCTGAATAGTGCTGTGTGTTTCTTGTAGATGAACAGCTCTCTCAGAAGAGTAGACCGAGCGAGGTGGCGCAGCGCCTAACACACTGGACTCGCATTCGGGAGGACGACAGTTCAATTCCGCGTCCATCCATCCTGATTTAGTTTCTCCGTGATTTCCCTACATCGCTTCAGGCAAATTCCGGGGTGGTTCCTTTGAAAGGACACTGCCGACTTCCTTCCCCATCCTTCCCTAATCCGATGAGACCGATGTCCTCGCAGTCTGGTCTCCTCCCCAAATTAACCCAATCCAATCCACAAGAGTAAGGAAAACAGCCTTTTTTTACAGGATCATTATCAGTTTCATAAAATCCTTAGGATCTGCAACAGGCTATATTATGTGCTTTCACGTTGTAGTTTTTTCTTGTAAATTGTCTTGGGGGGGGGGGGGGGGGGTACGTTTCTGATGACAACAGTTTCACTTCCTGACCAGATGCCAAAAGATTGAACAGAATTCCAAAAGCAGCAATTAACACAAAAGAAAAATGAAAGTACTTATGGTAATAATATAATCACTTATCACAGAAAACCAGCACTTACGAAAAACGTATATCGTAGTACTGTGGAAATTTATTATTGTATCACTCAACACAAGCAAACAGCTTGGTGGAATGACACAGTTAAGGCAGCCTGTAAAAGGAAAAAGAAGGCGTATCAAAGATGGCTACATACTAGAACTCACGTAGACAGAGAAAGTTATGTTGAAGAAAGAAACAAAGCCAAACAGATAATTGCAGCATACAAGAAGAAATCTTGGGAAACTTTGGAAAAAGGTTGGAGACTTTGGGTCAAGCTGCTGGAAAACCTTTCTGGAGTTTAATTAGCAGTGTTCGAAAGGGAGGTAAGAAGGAAATGACAAGTATTTTGGACAGGTCAGTAATGTTTCAGATTTCGATGGAATGATGATGGAAATAGGATCACATTTGAGGAAGTGGAGAAAATGGTCAATAGACTGCAGTGCAATAAAGCAGATGGGGTGGATGAAATTAAGTCGGAACTCATCAAATACAGTGGAATGTCAGGTCTTAAATGGCTACACAGGATAACTGCTTTGGGCTGGGAGTTGGGACAGATTCCATCAGACTGGACAAAAGCAGTAATCACACCAATCTTTAAACATGGAAACAGAAAAGATTGTAACAACTACAAAGGTATCTCTTTAATCAGTGTTGTGGATAAAATCTTTTCAGGTATTGTTGAAAGGTAAGTGCGCATATTAGTTGAGGACCAATTGGATGAAAATCAGTGTGGGTTTAGGTCTCTTAGAGGTTGTCAGGACTAGATCTTTAGCTTGCGGTAAATAATGGAGAAGTGTTATGAGTGGAACAGGGAATTGTATCTAAGCTTTATAGATCTAGAAAAGACATATGGCCGGGTTCCTAGGAGGAAGTTATTGTCCTATGAGATTATGGAATAGGAGGCAAACTTTTGCAAGCAATTAAAGGTCTTTACATGGATAGTCAGGCAGCAGTTGGAGTTGACGGTAAATTGAGTTCATGGTTCAGAGTAGTTTCAGGGGTAAGACAAGGCTGCAACCTGTGTCCACTGTTGTTCATATTATTTATGGATCATATGTTGAAAACAATAGACTGGCTTGATGGGATTAAGATATGTGAACACAAAATTAGCAGTCTTGCATATGTGGATGACTTAGTTGTGATGGCAGATTCGATTGAAAGTTTGCAAAGTAGTATTTCAGACCTAGATCAGAAATTTAAGGACTATGGTATGAAGATTAGCATCTCCAAAACGAAAGTAATATCAGTGGGAAAGAGATATAAACGGATTGAGTGCCAAATAGGAGGAACAAAGTTAGAACAGGTGGACGGTTTCAAGTACTTAGGATGCATATTCTCACAGGATGGCAACATAGTGAAAGAACTGGAAGCGAGGTGTAGCAAAGCTAATGCACTGAGCGGTCAGCTACGATCTACTCTCTTCTGCAAGAAGAAAGTCAGTACCAAGACTAAGTTATCTGTGCACCGTTCAATCATTCTGCCAACTTTGTAGTATGGGAGCGAAAGCTGCGTGGATTCAGGTTACCTTATCAACAAGGTTGAGGTTACGGATATGAAAGTAGCTAGGATGACTGCGGGTACTGACTAGTAGATGGGAACAATGGCAAGAGGGTGTCCACAATGAGGAAATCAAAGAAAAATTGGGAATGAACTCTATAGATGTAGCAGTCAGGACGAACAGGCTTAGATGGTGGGGTCATGTTACACGCATGGGAGAAGCAAGGTTACCCAAGAGACGCATGGGTTCAGCAGTAGAGGGTAGGAGGAGTCGGGGCAGACCAAGGAGAAGGTACCTGGATTCCGTTAAGAATGATTTTGAAGTAATAGGCTTAACATCAGAAGAGGCACCAATGTCAGCACCGAATAGGAGATCGTGGAGGAATTTTATAATGTGGACTATGCTCCAGACTGAATGCTGAAGGCATAATCAGTCTTAAATGATGATGATGATGATCACTCAACACAGATATTTTAGAATCAACTGTATTTAATGCATGTTTTGCTGCAGTGGATACTCTGTATGAGGGGGAAGAAGAAAAATAATAGTCCACTCTTCTTAAAAATTATGCACATTTAAAGAAATAGAAATTTAGAAACTGATATTCTGAATTGCACACTGAAACGAGAATAAGACATTAATTTCTCACTTGCCGGCAATGGAGTTTAAGAAAAATACAGACAACGTTTACGGAAAAATGGCTCTGAGCACTATGGGACTTAACATCTGAGGTCATCAGTCCCCTAGAACTTACAACTACTTAAACCTAATTAACCTAAGGACATCACACACATCCATGCACGAGGCAGGATTCGAACCTGAGACCGTAGCCGATTTCAGCTGCAAATTAGAAAAACTGCAACAAGGAAGTCCACTCAACGCAATGCGCAATAGCAGAAACTCTGCGTTCTGCACTGAGTCACGTGACTTAAATGTCGGTTCCAGTGTAATGACGTCAGGCGCAGTCTATGTTATCTTTGGTCTATGACTCGGAGCAACGGACATGCGGTATGGGTTCGCACGACGTCATTTCCGGGTGGCCGTTCTACACTCCTGGAAATGGAAAAAAGAACACATTGACACCGGTGTGTCACACCCGCCATACTTGCTCCGGACACTGCGAGAGGGCTGTACAAGAAATGATCACACGCACGGCACAGCGGACACATCAGGAACCGCGGTGTTGGCCGTCGAATGGCGCTAGCTGCGCAGCATTTGTGCACCGCCGCCGTCAGTGTCAGCCAGTTTGCCGTGGCATACGGAGCTCCATCGCAGTCTTTAACACTGGTAGCATGCCGCGACAGCGTGGACGTGAACCGTATGTGCAGTTGACGGACTTTGAGCGAGGGCGTATAGTGGGCATGCGGGAGGCCGGGTGGACGTACCGCCGAATTGCTCAACACGTGGGGCGTGAGGTCTCCACAGTACATCGATGTTGTCGCCAGTGGTCGGCGGAAGGTGCACGTGCCCGTGGACCTGGGACCGGACCACAGCGACGCACGGATGCACGCCAAGACCGTAGGATCATACGCAGTACCGTAGGGGACCGCACCGACACTTCCCAGCAAATTAGGGACACTGTTGCTCCTGGGGTATCGGCGAGGACCATTCTCAACCGTCTCCATGAAGCTGGGCTACGGTCCCGCACACCGTTAGGCTGTCTTCCGCTCACGCCCCAACATCGTGCAGCCCGCCTCCAGTGGTGTCGCGACAGGCGTGAATGGAGGGACGAATGGAGACGTGTCGTCTTCAGCGATGAGAGTCGCTTCTGCCTTGGTGCCAATGATGGTCATATGCGTGTTTGTCGCCGTGCAGGTGAGCGCCACAATCAGGACTGCATACGACTGAGGCACACAGGGCCAACACCCGGCATCATGGTGTGGGGAGCGATCTCCTACACTGGCCGTACACCTCTGGTGATCGTCGAGGGGACACTGAATAGTGCAAGGTACATCCAAACCGTCATCGAACCCATCGTTCTACCATTCCTAGACCGGCAAGGGAACTTGCTGTTCCAAAAGGACAATGCACGTCCGCATGTATCCCGTGCCACCCAACGTGCTCTAGAAGGTGTAAGTTAACTACCCTGGCCAGCAAGATCTCCGGATTTGTCCCCCATTGAGGATGTTTGGGACTGGATGAAGCGTCGTCTCACGCGGTCTGCACGTCCAGCACGAACGCTGGTCCAACTGAGGCGCCAGGTGGAAATGGCATGGCAAGCCGTTCCACAGGACTACATCCAGCATCTCTACGATCGTCTCCATGGGAGAATAGCAGCCTGCATTGCTGCGAAAGGTGGATATACACTGTACTAGTGCCGACATTGTGCATGCTCTGTTGCCTGTGTCTATGTGCCTGTGGTTCTCTCAGTGTGATCATGTGATGTATCTGACCCCAGGAATGTGTCAATAAAGTTTCCTCTTCCTGGGACAATGAATTCACGGTGTTCTTATTTCAATTTCCAGGAGTGTATTTTCTCCGCCAGGACTGAACAGAAGGCACAGGTCTGATTCGTTTATGTTTTGCGCAACTACTTTGGTTGTTCAGCTGTGTGAACCAATTTGCCGCTCCGGAAGCCGTTTGAACGAGTATTCGTGTTTCTGTCCATTGAGTCGTCATGCACTCCTTGTTATTTGGCTCTGTGATTTTGGGCATAGTCTTGTGTTCTCTGTATGATTTTCAAGTAACTAGTCTGAATTTCTTGGCCATCGTCCTCTGTCAAAAAGTTTGCGATGTTTAATGTTGTTATGGTTACCTGATGTGGCCAGCTGTCACGCATAGCCATATCAGGGCCTACACCTTATCTAGTCTTTTTAAATGTAAAAAAATGTATTTATTTTAAAATTAAGAAAGCCGGCTCTTTCTAAGTCTTAATATTTGTTTTCGTTATGTTTTAGAAGCTGATGGGCTCTGCTATCACTATTTTGCAGCCCCTTTAAGGATACCGTGAGCTCCAGTTAATTGTAAGACCCAAATGTTTATTTTGTTCCTTTCTGGAAGAAATTTCGGATTTCTTTGCGTAGTTCTCTGTTGGCGAAGCCTATTTCGCAGGGCGTATCAACTTATTGGAAACGCTCTATAGGTGCAACCAAGCTTAAACGCTGCGCGGGGTAGCCATGCGGTCTGGGCGCCTTGCCGCGGTTCCCGCAATTCCCCGTCCGAGGTTCGAGTCGTCCCTCGGGCACGGGTGTGTACGTTGTCCTTGGCATAAGTAAGTTTAAGGTATATTAAGTAGTGTGTTAGTTTGGAACCGATGACCTCAGCAGTTTGGTCCCATAGGGACTTAGCACCACAGACCACCACCATAGTTAATCCGTAATTGTAGTATAATCCAGTGAGACACTTATCTTTTTGTTGTTAACAGTATTAATAATGTAAGTCTGCAGGCTTTCGTGGCCGTTGTCACTGAAGTTAAAATCTTCTGGGTTATTAGGCCACGTCATGTTTCTTCTAAAATGTTCGACGTTTCGATCCCTCTGCTGGGATCTTCCTCAGGATCTCGCAGCTTGCTGTTTGTTTGCAGTTGAGTTTCCTCGCCGTCTGTACTCAAATTGAGTATCTTGCACTATGTGATCAAAAGTATCCGGACACCCCCAAAATCATACGTTTTTCGTATTAGGTGCACTGTGCTGCCACCTACTGCCAGGTACTCCATATCAGCGATCTCAGTAGCCATTAGACGGTGAGAGAGCAGAATGGGGCCCTCCGTGGAACTCACGGTCTTCCAAAGTGATCAGGCGATTGGGTGTCACTCGTGTCATACGTTTGTACACGAGATTTCCACACTCCTAAGCATCCCTAGATCCACTGTTTCTGATGTGATAGTGAAGTGCAAACATGAAGGGACATGTACAGCATAAAATCGTACAGACCGACCTCGTCTGTTGACTGACAGAGACCGCCACAGATGAAGACGATCGTAATGTGTAATAGGCAGAGGTCTATCCAGACCGTTACACAGGAATTCTAAACTGCAAGTACTATGATAGTTAGGCAGGAGGTGAGAAAACTTCGATTTCATGGTCGAGTGGCTGCATGAAGTCACACATCACGCAGGTAAATGCCAAACGGCGTCTCGCTTGGTGTAAGGACATTGGACGAGTGAACAGAGCAAAAACGTTGTGTTGAGTGACGAATCACGGTGCACAATTTGGCGATCCGATGGCAGGGTGTGGGTATGGCGAATGCCCAGTGAACGTCATCTGCCAGCGTGTGTAGTGCCAACAGTAAAATTCGGAGGCGGTGGGGTTATGGTGTGGTCGTCTTTTTCATGGAGGAGGGTTGCAGCCTTGCTGTTTTGCGTGGCACTATCGCAGTACAGGCCTACATTGATATTTTAAGCACCTTCTTGCTTCCCACTGTTGAAGAGCAGTTCGGGGATGACGATTGCATCTTTTAACACAATCAAACACCTCTTCTTAATGCACAGCCTGTGGCGGAGAAGTTACACGACAATAGCGTCCCTGTAATGAACTGCCCTACGCAGAGTCCTGACCTGAATCCTATAGAACACTTTTTGGATGTTTTGGAACGCCGACTTCGTGCCAGGTCTCACCGACCGACATCAATAGCTCTCCTCAGTGCAGCACTCAGTGAGGAATGGGCTGGCATTCCGCAAGAAACCTTCCAGCACCTGATTGAACGTGAGCCTGCGAGAGTGGATGCTATCATCAAGGCTGAGGGTGAGCTATCACCACATTGAATTCCAGCATTACTGATGGAGCACGCTACGAACTTATAAGTCATTTTCAGCTAGGCGTCTAGTTTCTTTTGATCACGTAGTGTATGCAGCCAGAACAGGACGGGAATTTGCAGGTATTCCGGTACACCTTCTCGTGTTCTACAGGTGAAGTGTACGAATGTAATTTTCTAGTCCCTCATGGCCAGTATCAATTAAAATGAAATCCTTTTGAGTATTAGGACGCTTTCTTACAAATACTAAGACAACTGTAAATCCGACTTTTCGACCGTTTTTTGAACAGGTCCTCGTCAGCGCGATTAAACTACTAGATTTACTACAAATAAAGGGCTTATTTCAATAGTGCTACAAGTCCACTTTTGTTCATTCTGAGATACAGAGTCCTAAATGAGAGCTGAAAAATCTACAGTTGAGATACCAGAAGTATTCAAGCATATGGCTTCTTGGTAGAGATGAACCTTTCTTTCTGTTTGTTTAGACCATTAACGTCAGAAGCATATAGACAGAAAATTGGAGGTAATGGACTTGTACCACTATTGAAATTAGCCCTTCAAATGATATCAGGTCATCAAATATTTACACACTTGTGAAAGCCAGCTAAGTTCACGATACGTCTCGTTACGAGAGCAGATGTCCCATTAACTTAACTAGATAGAAGGAACGTAATAATACTCAATTACGCGAGCGTCCCAAGAAGGATCAAGAAATTCGCGGAACGCCTTTAGCTCGTTTCGCAGAATCTAATTTCCGCATGGTCTTGCTGATGCAAGCGGCAGGGGGTGAACGAAATGGAAACGAAGGATGTTTCTGAAAGCGAAAGGAGAAACCAGCGGGCTCAGAGCTGTGAAAAAGGTCTCCCTGAAGACAGCTGCTGCCTGTCGTGTAGTGCATGCTGCGCCTCGGTGGCGCAAGAGATTGATTGCTTTCCGGAAACCTCCCGCTTTCACCAGAAGTCCGCCGCCATAAACATCCGCAGGCGGCCACGTGTGCGCATATTTGCGGTTGTCGGCGAAGGATAATGCGACGGGAGAGGTGGGAGTTCGCTGTCTCGAGCCCACAGCGGCAGCTGACGTTCGCCCCGAAATATGCTGCCGCTATTGCTCTTCCGAGAAACCGCTGGGGGCCCATCTGCTGGTGTTTCCTGAGAATTCCACCTCAGACCACCTCCCTGTTCGACGTCTGTCAAACCCTCTTTTATTATTCATCTTCCTTGTCTTCTATTCCTTTACCGACTATCCTGTCATCACAGGCAGCCTGGTTATAGACTAAGGCACCTGCACGATTTGACAAGTATTTTAATTTCTGTGGTTGGTTTGGCTGAAACGACCTATACCAGACGTTGGCTTTGATTGGTGTGACGTATCGAAGTTTTACATCTATATCTACAGTGGCGGAAAAAAAAAGAAATGTGGCAGATAGTTAATGTTCAAATGAGTGTGAAATCTTATGGGACTTAACTGCTAAGGACACCAGTCCCTAAGCTTACACACTACTTAACCTAAATTATCCTAAGGACAAACACACACACTCATGCCCAAGGGAGGACTCGAACCTTCGCCGGGACCAGCCGCACTGTCCATGAATGCAGCGCCTAAGACTGCTCGGCTGATCCCACGCGGCCAGATAGTTAATCATTCTAGTATGTGATGACAATTCTTAAGGGTACTTTTTTCTGCCGTTGTACCTAGAAAAAAGCGTGATTTTTTTCACCAGACACGTTTGGCTTCATTGACCTAAGGCATTATCAGCGGTCTGTAATTAAGTAATTAACATTTTGCTTTGCTTTCAGATCGAACAACAGTTCGTTAAGAGTGATTTGATTTGTACTTACGGTGATTTTCGATTGATTTCACGCTTTCAACGGGAAATGCCGTCTGCTAGCATATCGTTGTGTTTCTGCGTTAGACACTGATAATTTTGGTTTAAGTTTTAGTTTTCCTGCTACACTATGCATTTCTTATGCTTTTCGCATCACACTTTTACGCACACTACTTTTTTTTATTTTACTTTTGGTATGTGTTGTGGTTTGTGTTTTGTAGTGTTGCCAACATAACCTGTCCACTACTTTGTGTTTGTCCTACAACTTATATTTTATTAGGTTATTGTAAGAATGTAATTCTATTTATGTACTGTGTAAGAGTAGGGAAGGAATAGCGATGGAAGGATATTTTTCTTTTGTAGGGGAGGGAGAAATGATGATGAGTGGACGTAAGAGTACAGCAGTGTGATGGAGTGTGAGGCGAAGGTGAGGAGCGAGAAGTGGAATGAATTTGTGAGTGAGGGAGGGAGGGGGGGGGAGGGTTGTCGGAGAGAGGGATGGAAAAGGCTCGTTTCTTTTTCATGTATTTTCATCAGTTTGTTGCATAGGGTCTGTATTCCAATATTTATTTCGTCATTGAGCAACTCTTTATTTTTTGTTAATGTTTTTTGTATGTGAAAATTTTATTGGAAAGGGAGGAGGTGTCTGTCTTTACTGAATTTTATAACATTCCTATCTCTTTCACTATTGCTTAGTCTATGGTGTTCTTGTATTAGATGATACGCAAAGGTTGAATGATTTGTACCGTATTTAAATTGTCTGATGTGTTCTTTGTTATCTTGTGTCGAATATACTGCCAGTCATTCCAATGTATATCTTCTCACAAAGTCTGTAACAGAGCTGATAGATACCAGATTGTTGGTATCTGTCTGGTTTTGATTTCAGTTATGAGATGAGCTTTTGTATGGAATCGTTTGTTTTGTAAGGAATGTTTATGCCTTTTTTTGTTGAATATGTTACCTTTTTTGTGTGTGAATTTGCTGTCACAGTAAAGGGCGCCCAAATAGTCGTATCAGTATACAGTGTACCCCTTCCTCCCCCCCTCCCCCCATCCCCCGTCAGACGGCAAACGCAAGAGCATATTTTCACATGTAAACGATAGTAAAGGTGCCTGATGGTATCCTGCGGTACATTGTCCCAAGAGTCAACGCGCCTTCTGTCACAATTCGCCAATCGCAATTGCAGGCCCTCGGGAACGATTGAATTCCCGCTTCATCATATAGCATATGTGTGCAAGTGGTGAGAGGCCAGAGCAGTTGTTGGACACCAGGAAGAGGTTGTTATGTCGGAGCAGCCGTATATGGACGTGCATTGTCCTACTGGAAAAACACAGCACCTTCCTGGTGAAGAACTGGCAGCAGCAAGGGGGTAACAGACTGTGCAAAGTAGTGGACACTGACTACTTCACTTTGCAGAAACACCAAATGTGACCGCCATTTGTAACTAGTGGTCTCTACAGCATGAAGTATGAGATTTGACCTGTGTGTCGCGGTCGAATGCACTCTGGAATAAGCAGCTCACCAGCTGTATGCCATATACGTGCAGGTCCATCACCCCCACGCGGACAGAGGGTACTCCCATCGCTGCAGACAACAGAGTGCCATTCCACTCTCCAGTAAAATCTTTCTAGACACGAAAGTAGACATGGTTGGTTGTGTCGTGGTGTCAGGGATTACTTGGCCAGGGGCGCTTGTGGTCTTAATCCTGTTGCAAGCGGACAGTTCGCACTGCCAATGGTCATATAGCAGTTAAAAGAAGTGCCTGGATTTCGTCCATGGATGACGTTCGACCTACCACCGCTGCCCTCACAGGTTGTCTGTACTAAGCGGACGACAGGAACCTGGTCTAGAGTTGTGGGAGTGCTCCACAGAACACTGTTGATGGCAGCGACACACTACTGATACATTTTGCCAAGCGTGTAAAGCAGCGAAACGCCCGCTAAACCTGCTGGGCAGAACAGATAATTAGAGGAGAGGGCCAAATAAGGTTGAGGTCAGTTTCACCTTCCAATTGTACTTTATTGCAATTTAATAACACATTTACAATCAAAGCGGCACATAGCCGAACCTTTACCAAATGCAACTCTTTCAAGACTGAAGGCCTCCAAAAATCTTAACAAATTAACAAGATAAAAAGCCAGTTAAATTAGCAATAAAATAATTTTAAAAAACATCTACCACAGCTAGGTGGAAAGCCTCAAAGCAAAGTAGATAGAACAAACATATGCAAGGTGCAATACAAATGGCTGAAGGCCACAATTCAGTTTCAGAATTTTAGAATATATTACCATAAACCTTTAAAGGCAGAAGACCACAATGTTTAAAAACAAGAAATCTTAAAACTCGGCAAGATAAAAATGCAATAAAAGAAGCAAATAAAATAAATAAAATCTTATATCACGGCTAAGTGGAAAGCCTCAAGGCAAAGCAGATAGAACAAACACATGCAAGATCCAATACCAATGCCTGAAGGCCACAATAAACTTTCAAAATTTTAAAATATGTTACGATAATCTTTTAAAGGAAGAAGGCCGCAGTGTTTAAGCTAGAAAGATAATTTTTAATAGTAAGGTTGCAAGACTGAAAGCCCACAATTAGTTTTGCAAGTTATTTAAGAAAAAAAGAAAAATAACCATAGGCCTTAAATTTTAAATAGCTCAAAAACAAATTATTAAACACCGGTGGGAAAGACAATAACGACAACGGCACTCAGAAGTCACCAGGGAGGTCGGTCTACCCTTGTTCACTTAGGTGAGACAGGTGGCGAGCCCAACTACACTTGATCTGTCGGAACCCAACCAGGAGACAGCCATGGACCGACTAACACAACAACTTGCTTCCCATCAATGAGTACATGAGAACTCGAACAGAAAAGCTTACAAAAGTGATAATCCACAATGGAGTGTGTTGTTGTTGCTATGGTCTTCACTCCTGAGACTGGTCTGATGCAGCCCTCCATGCTACTCTATCCTGTGCAAGGTTCTTCATCTCCCAGTACTTACTGCAACCTACATCCTTCTGAATCTGTTTAGTGTATTCATCTCTTCTTCTCCCTCTACGATTTTTACCCTCCACGCTGCCCTCCAATACTAAATTGGTGATCCCTTCATGCCCCAGAACATGTCCTACCAAACGATCCCTTCTTCTAGTCAAGTTGTGCCACAAACTTCTCTTCTCCCCAATCCTATTCAACACCTCCTCATTAGTTATAAGATCTACCCATCTAATCTTCAGCATTCTTCTGTAACAAGACATTTCGAAAGCTTCTATTCTCTTCTTGTCCAAACTAGTTATTGTCCATGGTTCACTTCCATACTTGGCTATACCCCATACAAATGCTTTCAGAAACGACTTCCTGACACTTAAATCTATACTCGATGTTAACAAATTTCTCTTCTTCAGAAACGCATTCCTTGCCATTGCCAGTCTACATTTTATATCCTCTCTACTTCGACCATCATCAGTTATTTTGCTCCTCAAATAGCAAAACTCCTTTACTACTTCAAGTGTCTCATTTCCTAATCTAATTCCCTCAGCATCACCCGACTTAATTCGACTACATTTCATTATCCTCGTTTTGCTTTCGTTGATGTTCATCTTTCACCCTCCTTTCATGACACTGTCCATTCCGTTCAACTGCTCTCCCAAGTCCTTTGCTGTCTCTGACTGAATTACAATGTCATCGGCGAACCTCAAAGTTTTTATTTATTCTCCATGGATTTTAATACCTACTCCGAATTTTTCTTTTGTTTCCCTCACTGTTTGCTCAATATACAGATTGAATAACATCGGGGATGGGCTACAACCCTGTCTCACTTCCTTCCCAACCACTGATTCCCTTTCGTGTCTCTCGATTCTTATAACTGCCATCTGGTTTCTGTACCAATTGTAAATAGCCTTTCGGTCCCTGTATTTTACCCCTGCCACCTTCAGAATTTGAAAGAGAGTATTCCAGTCAACATTGTCAAAAGCTTTCTCTAAGTCTACAAATGCTAGAACCGTAGGTTTGCCTTTCCTTAATCTAGCTTCTAAGATAAGTCGTTGGGTCACTATTGCCTCACGTGTTCCAACAGTTATACGGAATCCAAACTGATCTTCCCCGAGGTCGGCTTCTACCAATTTTTCCATTCGTCTGTAAAGAATTCGCGTTAGTACAGTGCATCCGTGACTTATTAAACTGATAGGTCGGTAATTTTCACATTGTCAACACCTGATTTCTTTGGGATTGGAATTATTATATTCTTCTTGAAGTCTGACGGTATTTCGCATGTCTCATACATCTTGCTCACCAGATGGTAGAGTTTTGTCAGGACTGGTTCTCCCAAGGCTATCAGTAGTTCTAATGGAATGTTGTCTACTCCCGGGGCCTTGTTTCGACTCAGGTCTTTCAGTGCTCTGCCAAACTCTTCACGCAGTATCGTATTTCCCAATTCACCTTCATCTACATCCTCTTCCATTTCCATATAATTATCCTCAAATACATTGCCCTTGTATAGACACTCTATATACTCCTTCCACCTTTCTGCTTTCCCTTCTTTGCTTAGAACTGGGTTTCCATCTGAGCTCTTGGTATTCATACAAGTGGTTCTCTTCTCTCCAAAGGTCTCTTTAATTTTCCTGTAAGCAGTACCTATCTTACTCCTAGTGAGATAAGCCTCTACATCCTTACATTTGTCCTCTAGCCATCCCTGCTTAGCCATTTTGCACTTCCTGTCGATCTCATTTTTGCGACGTTTGTATTCCTTTTTGCCTACTTCATTTACTACATTTTTATATTTTCTCCTTTCATCAATTAAATTCAATATTTCCTCTCTTACCCAAGGATTTCTACTAACCTTCGTCTTTTTACCTACTTGATTCGCTGCTGCCTTAACTACTTCATCCCTCAAAGCTAGCCATTCTTCTTCTACTGCATTTCTTCCCCCATTCCTGTCAATTCTTCCCTTATGCTCTCCCTGAAACTCTGTACAACCTCTGGTTTAGTCAGTTTATCCAGGTCCCATCTCCTTAAATTCCCACCTTTCCGCAGTTTCTTTGGTTTTAATCTACAGTTCATAAGCAATGGATTGTGATCAGAGTCCACATCTGCCCCTGGAAATGTATTACAATTTAAAACCTGGTTCCTAAATCTCTGTCTTACCATTATATATCTATCTGAAACCTGTCAGTATCTCCAGGCTTCTTAAATGTATACAACGTTCTTTTATGACTCTTGAACCAAGTGATAGTTATGATTAAGTTGTGCTCTGTGCAAAATTCTACCAGGCGACTTCCTCTTTCATTCCTTAGCCCCAATCCATATTCACCTACTACGTTTCCTTCTCTCCCTTTTCCTACTACCGAATTCCAGTCACCCATGACTATTAAATTTTCATCTCCCTTCACTATCTGAATAATTTCTTTTATCTCATCATACATTTCTTCAATTTCTTCGTCATCTGCAGAGCTAGTTGGCATATAAATTGTACTACTGTAGTAGGTGTGGGCTTCGTGTCTATCTTGGCCACAATAAGGCGTTCACTATGCTGTATGTAGTAGCTTACCCGCACTCCTATTTTTTATTCATCATTAAACCTACTCCTGCATTACCCCTATTTGATTTTGTATTTATAACCCTGTATTCGCCTGACCAAAAGTCTTGTTCCTCCTGCCACCGAACTTTACTAATTCCTACTATATCTAACATTCACCTATCCATTTCCATTTTTAAATTTTCTAACGTACCTCCTCGATTAAGGGATCTGACACTCCACGCTCTGATCCGTAGAACGACAGTTTTCTTTCTCCTGATAACGAGTATGTATTAGCTGTAAAATAACACACCACGTTGGACAGCGACAGCAGGTCAGGAAAGGACGCTGCCTGAAATTTCGTTAGTGGCCAGGGCAGGTAACCGCAACAGTAACGGCCACTAAGCAGAAACTTCCGCTGGTACACTTGAATTTGAAACATGGTAATACAGTTAACTTCACCCAAAACAACACTGCCTGAAGTTACGTGCCCAGGGCAGGTAACCAGAACACTAACCAAAGATAGAAAATTCCACTGGTGCACTCAAATCGTAGTCGACCAAAATAGTTAATTGCACCTCATGGCGGCTAAATTTCAGCAGTAGAAACATCGGTGTTGCTCACAGGGAAATCTCCCCAACAGTGAACCATCGAAACGAACCACCACAACAAGAATGGACGTGGCTTGGGTAGTTGAAACCACTACTCAAGTTTGACGTCCTGGGTAGGTGAACCACCAAGCTCGTAGCGATCGGACAGCTCCATACACGCTCCGACACTGTGCAGGGACTGCCAGCGGACCCAGCTGACTGCACCGCGCGGAGATAACTTCCCTTGTCCGCAACAACCGACCGACTCACTGCCAGTACGCCGGCAACACTTAAAAGAAGTTGTCAGTGAAAATGACACCAACCATACACACAGTTTGATAAACACTTCGACGAAGAGTTAAACGACACTCAGCAGTAACTAAACACGCACGAAGACAAATCGGAAGTCGATGCACACACACACACACACACACACACACACACACACACAGCAGACTCATGAACGATCAGCGAGCCAAAACGCGTCGTCCAGTGGGACGACCGACCGACGATCCACCAAGACCGTGGCGGCAATGGTCGGGCGAGCCATGTCGACGCAGACCTCACTGCTGCTCCAACCCGACTGCACCAGTGCCGCATTACAACTCACCGACTGGCAGGTCCGGACTGCGCTCCAGACGCGTTCCAAATGACTGGCAGACCGAACTCGCGACCCGAACTCCTTACGACAGACAACGACCAGGAAGTAATGGCAGTCGAGCAGAAACACTACGAGAGGCGATATCACGATCAGGCAAACAGCAACTCAGGGACACTAGTAATTTAAATTAACGTAGTGAGGTGGAAGTACGTAAAAAACAGGGCGTAAAACACATGATGGCGGGAACATGAGCTATGCACGTCTCAACCAGTCTCCCGACATGCCCAAGCACCTTCATGAGGGCGCATTATGTCACCCTGTTCAAATGGCAGAAGCTGTTCAACTGGAATTCGTACTCAACAGTGGGGCAAGGTTGTACCCTAGAGTGAATGTTGCAAACACTGTTCACCTCTAAACTCAGCACAGTTGGTGCCTGCACAACCAAAACAGAGGGGTCAGAGACAGCCCTCCACAGCGCCATCTTGTCGCCGATGCCTATGACAAATGAATCACTGACACTAGCAACCCCTTAGTAGCACATGCCATACTGTGGCGACACTTAAGGTAGTCCTTGAGGGTGTTGCTTTTTTTTTTTCCGGCAGTAAATATTCACATGTATCCTGTGGAAACCAGGATCTCCCACTGCAATACATATTAAGCCTTCTCACCGTTCAACGCGCGGGTAAAGTATCGAAAGAATGGCAGCGTAAACACCTCTGCGTAAACTGTAATTAATCTCGTCTTGATAATTCCTGCGTGGGAGGTACCTAACAGGCTGTACAGTGCACCTAGATGTCTCTGTACTGATTCCTGAAACTGTGTAAGTAAACATTCTCAAATCAGTTGACGTTGAAATTAATGGTACACTCTGTCGCTAAAAGATAGGTACCTTGGTTCGCATCCCAGGCCAGGACAACAGACGCCCAGAATTTCTTTTACTTCTCTCAAACCGAACTGATCTCCTTCGTACATCCATATTTGAAATGGAGGACAATGGGACGTCAGCTCCTGACGTCCGTATCTCACCACTGGCTTCTAGTTTCAGCAGCACCCAGTTGACGTCAACAAGTGTATGGGGCTGAAGATGACGTTGTTACAACGTTGAAATTAGTTGCCAAAATAAAATCGACACCTTAAATACAGCTGGAGGAATTTCTTCATTTTTAATATGAACCGATCTCCATCCAGTATTTCTTCAGTTTAGTTTCCTATTGCTTTGTATTTAATTCTTGACATAAATTGTATGACGTCGGTTGATCATCCGGTTATCACAAGATTTATGCGCTACATCTTTTTGCTTACGTCTACACAAACCACTTCCAAGTGCATGACACAGCTTACTTACAAGTGTATCAGTTATTGGGCCCTCTTCCCGATCCATTTGAGTATGGAGTGCAGTGAGCATGGCTGTTTAAATGCCTCTTTGCGACCTGTAATAAGTCACTGTCCATACGGACGTGATACGTGGGCGAATACAATATTTTGTACACTCCACAATCAATTCTCTTTCCTAAAAAATTTTGAATAGGCTTTGTCGGGATAGTTCATCTTCAAGTGTCTGTCACGTGAGGTTTTTTTTCTGAATTTCCTTGGCGCTCACCCGCGGATCAAATAAATCTGTAAACTTGAGTACAGCCCTTCTTTGTACTGTAGGTGGACAGAAATATGGAAACACCAAAAATGCAACACATTACCATGCCTAGCATGTTGTAGGAAACAGGTTGGCCTTCAACAGAGCTTCCAGTCGTCTCGGAATGGATAAACACAGGTCCCTTATGGTTTTCGAGGGAATCTTACACCGTTGTTCCTGAAAAATAGTGGCAGGTTCAGGTAACGGCAAAGGGCGTGGATAGCCTTGTCTTTAAAGCACCTCACAGATGCTCAGAAACATTGATATTTGGTGATTGTGGGCGCCAGGGGAATGCGAAAAGTCATCGTCGTGCTCACAAAACCAGTCCTCCAAAATGCGAGCTGCGTGAACAGGGCCTCTGTCACTTTGGAACATGGCATCACCAAACCCTGTACCATGGGATGGACCACATCAGATAAAACTGTCACATAATCCTTGACAGTTACGTGAACTCGCAGAGTAACCGTGGGGCCCGTGGAGTACCACGATATGGCTGTGCAAATAATTACCGTACGCCAGCCATAATTGAATCTGACCGCATAAACCCAACCAGAATTGGGAAATAGTGTGTGTCATCCAACCAAACGAGCTTCTTCCATTGCTCCATAGTCCAAATTTAATGACTTTGGCACCACGTTTTCCTCTTACGTGCATAAATTCTATTCATTGAGCGTTTTAAAACTGCCTTACTTTCTCTAAGGATACCTGTATCATTAGCGAATTACATCTTGATAACCTTTTACCCTGAATTTCAAGCTCACTACTGAATCTTTCTTTTATTTACGTCACTTGTTCTTCGATGGACAGACTGAACAGCAGGGGCGAAAGTCTACATCGCTCTCTCACGCACATTTTAATCCGAATACCTCGTTCACTGCGTTCCCTTCTTATATCTGTTCTGTAGAAACTATAACTCGTTCAATCTGAGTAAGACTGGATAGGTGTAAGAGAGGGCCTGAAGGCCCTAACCTTGCCAGGTAAAATAAATGCATAAATAAATAAATAAAATAAATATCTCCCTTTGGTTCTAGCACATATTATATATTAGCCCCCTCTTACTATAACTTACAGTTATATTTCAGTGAATTTCGAATTCCTTGCACCAATTAGCATTGTCGAACACTTTTACTAGTTCGACATATCCTATGAAAGTGTCTTCGTTTTTCTGAGTCCTTCCTTTCATTATGAAGCGCAATGCCGGAACTGCCTGACTTGTGTCTTCAACATTCCTAAAGCCAAATTGATCGTCACCTAACAGATCTTCCTTTTCTTTTTCTATTGTTTGTATATATGATCGTATATACATTTGTGAGTTTTGCTGTGGTGCTGTGTGAAATGCTTTCTGAAAGTCAAGAAATACTCCACTCGCCTAATTACCTTGATCCAAAGCTGTCAGGATGTCATGACATAAATAATAGAAACAAACAATGTCGTGAGCGTATGCGCGTCAGTCGATGTGAAACAGTATTCTCACTTCTGACAAGAAAGAATCATCTGCATTTCTTGAAACCCTACGTGACAAGAAGCTTTGTAGATGCGGTTTTCAGTTCAGAATGGTCCAGAGTGTCGGCGTGCTCTATGCAACACCTCTGTCGGAAGCAGGGAATTCAGGACTGCGTAATATGCACGCCACTTGATTCACATGAGTATATAAGTCTCCAGAAGCTATTCATGCATTTAAAACTGGTATACACCCACAACCACCATCATCTTCCTCGATTCTTGCCACAAGGAAACACTCGATTGATCAGCAACGTTGCAGTCGAGAAAGTTAAACACGGTACAAATTATCAGCATCACTTTTCTGCTAAGAGATAGAACCAAAGTTATCATTATAGTCGGCCTAATCATTACCATCATTATTGTAATCATTAGTCATTTTAAATCCACTGATAGATACATACCTTCTCTAGAGTTTGTCAAGCATTACTGTAGTTTATTTAAAAGTACCTTTGTTGCTCTTGTTAGCTTCCTAAGTGGTCAACACAACTTCCATTACATTATCATCTCAAATTTCCATCTCAAAACCCAATTCCTGCGTTAATCTACTGTTCATTAACTTGATTACGTATTCCGTCCACCACAGTTTCACTTTTTATCAAGCCTTGCTTCGGTCTCCATTACAGTCTGTTTCCTGTGGCATTTGTGAGTTTTTCTATCTGTTTTACAGATCTTTTCAGTGAATCTCTGGATCAATCAAGTACAGACGGCGCTATACTTATAAACTCCTGGAGACGTTCTTTTGGAACAGAATTTGTGGCTTCGTTCTGAAACATATCCCAGCTGAGAAAGGACGTTTCAGGACACAGAGAAGTTTCCGTGACCAGCTACTGCCGCTAACACCTGGCATAGAGGTTGGTTTCCAAGAAAGCCTTAAGGCATCTGTCGCGTCCGCAGACTTAACAGTGGCATATAAAACACTCTGGAGAGAAGGGACGATATACAAATTACTAAAAACAATCCTATGCTTAAGAACTGTAACTCTCATCAACACCATGATAAAAAATAGGTATTTCCGAGTTTACTTGGGATAAAATACGAGCAAGGAGAGGAAATTAAGTAATGGCCTACCATAGAGTTCCGCGATAGCCTCCCTATTACTCACCCTATATGTCTCCTATCTCCCCAATGTCATCTCAACAATAGTCTGCTATACGAAAAGCATCGCTCTTGCTTGTAGAACCAAAGATCTCGGACAACTGGAGACAATTCTCACAGAATATCTAGCCGCTATGAGTTCTTATTTTAGAGAGTGGCGACTTAAACACAATGCAAGTAAAACTAAAGCTTGTGCATTCTATATGAACAACAAACAATCTAATGAGGAGATCAGAGTAAAACTTAACAGAAACACGCTTTGCCGTAACAAGTACCCTAAGTACCTCGGTATCACTCTTTACCGCACCCTTTCATATAAAAAACATCTTGAAAACACCACTGCCAAGATAAAAACTCGTAACGTGATATTCAAAAATTGTGTGGAATGACATTGGGAGCTTCATCAGATACCTTGTGCACATGATCCATTGCGCTGATCCCCCTCAGCAGCAGAGTATTGTGCACTAGCGTGACTAAACAGCTGCCACACCAAATGGATAGACATCCAGTTCAACCACATAAAGTGGTTAATAACTGGAACAACCCGACCAGCACCCATTTATTGGCTTCTTCTGCTGAACATCATGTATCCACTCACAATCCGTAGAAGTGTGGCTTTTCTTAGAGAATGCCACAAACTACAGGAGAACTTGGAGTTACCCATTCAGAGAAACATACCAATTCTACAACGAAATGTTTCTACCTGTTTTAATAGCTACTGCCTATCCCACACATAAAATTTTTATGGTGAATTTTATAAAGGTAGAACCTACCTTTTTTTCTTTTTAGTCCTGAGCCACTGCACTAGTCTTCCCCATGGAGGATGAATGTAAATATACTTCTGTGATTTTTTAAATTTCTCCGCAGAATCTATGTGTGGGCTTTCGTTCACTCTAAACTTCAAATAATTTTGAATTTCTCACCATTTCTCAGTGGAGGTTAATTATAAATGTATTTCTTTATTTTAAAATTCCCCCCTCCCCCCGTTTTAACTTAGGTCCAGTGGGCTGTGACTGTAGCGCCATCATAAATAACGTAGTAGTGGCTGGGATCAGATCTACCATCCTGCACTTCCTATTAGGCAGCCAAACAGTGGTATGTATGTTACATCCTTGTGTGGCTCTCTCCAGTGCAAGAAAGTGGTTGACAGACTGTGAATGTGCCATTCTCAAATCAGTCCCAACACTCTGGCTGAGTGGGACTCACTGGTCATGGCCTGAGCCTCTAGTGGTAGCAGCAGTGTGGGAGAGTTGGCTGCACCTGACGTCATGTGAGACATGACGGTGGTGCAGGGACTACGGCAGTGCAGTACATGTTTAAATAAAGACATGATTTTTGTAACATATTCCTAATGTATAGCTCATAGTTCAAATCTAGCATAATTCAACCCTTGGTTTTCAAACTATCTAAGGTACGAGGGGCAGGGGAATTTGTTCACACACTGATGTCAGAGGTGTCAAGTAATTTTTTAAACCTGCTGACTACTGTTTATAAACTTAAGTGAACTGCAGTGTCAGGAAAAAGAATGATTTTTTTACTTTCCTGACACTATATTCTTGACCTTAGTTCTTACACACTGAAGAGACAAAGAAACTGCTACACCCGTCTAATCTCGTGCAGGGCCCCGTGAAGACGCAGAGGTACCGCAACACGACGGGCATGGACTAATGTTTGCAGTAGTGCTAGAGGGCACTGACAAATGAATTCTGCAGGGCTGTCCAGAAATAGGTAATAGTAAGAGAGGTTGTAGATCTCTTCTGAACAGTACGTGCAGAGCATCCCAGATGTGCTCAATAATGGTTCTTGTCTGTTGAGTTTGGTGGCCAGCGGAAGGGTTTAAACTCAGAATAGTGTTCCTACAGCCACTCTCGCATTGTCCTGCTGGAAGTCCCTCGGAATGGACCATGGACATGAATGGATGCAGGTAACCAGACAGGATGCTTACGTTCCTGTCACCTGTCAGAGTCGTATCTAGACGTATCAGGGGTCCCGTATCACTCCAACTGCACATGTCCCGCACCATTGCAGAGCCTCCAGGAGCATGATATAGGTGCATATGGATGTTTCCATCCCTGTACACAACAATCTGCTTGATAGAGTTTGAAATGAGACACGTCCGACCAGGCAACATGTTTCCAATCATCAAAAGTCCTATGTCCGTGTTGACGGTCCCAGGCGAGGCGTAAAGTGTTGTGTCATGCAGTCATCAAGGGTACACGAGTGGGCCTTCGGCTCTGAAAGCCCATATCGATGATGTTTCGTTGAATGGTTCGCATGCTGACACTTGTTGATAGCCCAGCATTGAAATCTGCAGCAATCTGCGGAAGGGTCACACTGCTGTCACGATGAACGATTCTCTTTAGTCGTCGTTGGTCCCTATCTTGCAGGATCTTTTTCCGGCCACTGCGGCGTCGGAGATTTGATGTTTTACCGGATTCCTGACATCTACTGTACACTCGTGAAATGGTCGTACGAAAAAATCCACACTTCATCAGTACTTCGAGATGCTGTGTCCCATCGCTCGTGCGCCGACTATAACACCACATTCAAACTCACTTGAATCTTGATAATCTGCCATTGTAGCAGCACTAACCGATTTAACAACTGCGTCAGACATTTGTTGTCATATACAGGCGTTGCCGACTGCAGCGCCGCACTCTGCCTGTTTACATACCCCTGTATTTGAATACGCATGCCTATACCAGTTTTTTTTGTCCCTTCAGTGTATTTGCCAGACGTGAGCAGGCAATGGTGCAGGCTGCACCAGTGAGCTGGGAAATCTGACAACCATGCGGGCTGCACTGGTATCCACAGGTCCACCATAATAGATTGTGGCTTCACAGAGCTGGGGGAAACAGGAAAAACCATGCAGGTACACCAGCACCTCCAGGTGCGCTATCTTGGATTCTGAAGTCATAGGTCTGTGCCAGTGTCTCCTGGTCTGCATCTATGACTTTCAAACAACAGAACAGTGCATCCCATCCCCAATTATTTGAATTTTCTACCAGTTTACACTTATGACAATTACCCTACTGCCACATTGGTGTCAGAGAGGTAAGGAAAACTCACTAGCACATAGGGCTGTTTCGAATTTGTTGCCAATTTTTGAACTTCCCATTACTGTACAAATGCAGCAATTGTCCTACGTCAAGCACGCAGGGGGGTGGGGAGATGGGAAAGGGAAGGGAAAAATCTGGCAACAACAAAAACTGCACCAAAATTGGATTAGTCACACTACTTTAACGATGTTACCATTTTATGCACTCTTTCGTATTCCTACCGAAGGCTGACACCAACAGTGGCTATCTCTCAGTACTTCTCCAGTGACAGAATTACAGCATCCGGCGCGGAAAGCACGTAACACAGTGAGCAGCATACCAGAGAGTGCAATAACTGCGGGTGGCACTATTCGGTATATGCTAAGCTGTATTACGCACAACATACTTAGAGTTCCAGATCACGGTATTGGCTTGATTCGTTCTGCTTATCTTGTCTCTAGTTGCAACAATCTGAAGTCTCGTCGTTTTCTGCTTCGTGCACGGGTTCGATTTGTAGTTTCACTCTGCAGTTCAAATATATGTCAGTTTACAGTGTTTTTACTGATGTGTAGGGATTGTTCTGTATGAAGTAGGAAGTTTCCCGGCATTGATATAAGGTGAAGCCGAACTCAAACGCCGAAGTTTTAGAGGTCGTTCAGGGTTTTCTCATAATTTTGGTATAATGTACCCACGATCTCTGTTGGCTCGTTACGGAATGATTGCTTTCCGTGTGATTTCTGTCCCCTGCATATATCTGAAACTGTAGTCCATTGAAAATACCGACACAGTAGTGCAAATATCAATGAAGTGCGCTGAGTGTTTCGCTTGGAAACAAACCTGGTGCATTCACGTTACTTGTCGTTCACAACTCTACTCTTCGCCCTCAGACCTGTATTTCAGGAGAGCACGGTTCTGCTACGTGTTTATTTTCCCGGCAGCATTAGTTGTAAGCTAACGTTGACGCACATCAGTGTGGATAGGTTTGCTTATGAAGAGCTGGCCATGAATAGGTTCACTGAACACACTGACACAACGCATTCTGTCGCTGTACTGACAGCGACGGCAACCATCTCCATCTATATCTACAGCTACTTCAACACACGTAGTCCACAAGTCAGCGTATGGGACGTGACAGAATGTATTTTGTACCACTGATAGACATTTCCCTTCCTGTTCCACTCGCAAAGAGAGCAGCGGTGTACCGTAGGTCTCTAGAAGAGCGTAGCATTCCGAAGGACTGGAAAAGAGCACAGGTCATCCCCGTTTTCAAGAACGGACGTCGAACAGATGTTCACAACTATAGACCTATATCTCTAACGTCGACCAGTTGTAGAGTTTTGGAACACGTATTATGATCGAGTATAATGACTTTTCTGCAGACTAGACATCTACTCTGTAGGAATCAGCATGGGTTTCGAAAAAGACGATCATGTGAAACCCAGCTCGCGCTATTCGTTCACGAGACTCAGAGGGCCATAGACACGGGTTCCCAGGTAGATGCCGTGTTTCTTGACTTCCGCAAGGCGTTCGATACAGTTCCCCATAGTCGTTTAATGAACAAAGTAAGAGCATATGGA
Source organism: Schistocerca gregaria (assembly GCF_023897955.1). NCBI lineage: Eukaryota > Metazoa > Arthropoda > Insecta > Orthoptera > Acrididae > Schistocerca > Schistocerca gregaria. The sequence goes on from NC_064925.1 coordinate 75,711,080, forward strand.
CTATCAGACCAATTGTGTGATTGGATTGAAGAGTTCCTAGGTAACAGAACGCAGCATGTCATTCGCAATGGAGAGACGTCTGCTAAAGTAAGAGTAATTTCAGGTGTGCCGCAGGGGAGTGTCGCAGGACCGTTGCTATTCACAATATACGTAAATGACCTTGTGGATAACATCGGAAGTTCACTGAGGCTTTTTGCGGATGATGTTGTGGTATATCGAGAGGTTGTAACAATGGAAAATTGTATTGAAATGCGGGAGGATCTGCAGCGAATTGACGCATGGTGCAGGGAATAGCAATTGAATCTCAATGTAGACAAGTGTAATGTGCTGCGAATACATAGAAAGAAAATCGCTTATCATTTAGCTACAATATAGCAGGTCAGCAACTGGAAGAAGTTAATTCCATAAATTATCTGGGAGTACGCATTAGGAGTGATTTAAAATGGAACGATCATATAAAGTTGATCGTCAGTAAAGCAGATGCCAGACTGAGATTCATTGAAAGAATCCTAAGGAAATGCAATCCGAAAATAAAGGAAGTAGGTTACAGTGCACTTGTTCGCCCATTGCTTCAATATTGCTCACCGGTGTGGAATCCGCACCAGATAGGGTTCATAGAAGAGATAGACAAGATCCAACGGAGAGCAGCGCGCTTCGTTACAGGATCATTTAGTAATCGCGAAAGCGTTACGGAGATGATAGATAAACTCGAGTGGAAGACTCTGCAGGAGAGGCGCTCAGTAGCTCGGTACGAGCTTTTGTTGAAGTTTCGAGAACATACCTTCACCGAGGAGTCGAGCAGTATATTGCTCCCTCCTACATATATCGCGAGAAGAGACCGTAAGGATAAAATCAGGGAGATTAGAGCCCACACAGAGGCATACCGGCAATCTTTCGTCCCACGAACAATACGAGACTGGATAGAAGGGAGAACTGATAGAGATACTCAAGGTACCCTCCGCCACACACCGTCAGGTGGCTTGCGGAGTTTGGATGTAGATGTAGATATAGAAGGGTAAAGCGGCTGTTCGTATGTCTCCACACAAGCCCTAATTTTTCTTTGTCTTTTGTTCGCGGTCCTTCGGCGAAATGTACGTTGTTGGCAGTGGGATAGTTCTGGAATCAGCTTCAAATGCCGTTTTTCTAAATTTTCTCGTCAGCTTTCCTCGGAATGAACGTTAGTTTCCCTCCAGAGATTCTACATCGCAGTACTTTCGCGTTTGCCTGGGGGTTGTTGCACTGTCCTCTGTTTTTTGACGACTACTAATGACAGGCTTCTTCATTGTTCTGAAGGTAATCTCACAGAAGTAACGACAACTGAAGGAAGAAACCGAAAAATCCTAATTAAAATATTACCATGCAACGAACTACCGGAGGACACCCGTCCCTTACAGTGAAATACACAATATGTCCTTGAACAACTCCCGAAATTTCGTCGGTGAACTTCGGGTTGATCCTGTATATTCAGTCAGTGGAGACGGGCTATATGGTGACAATATACGTCTAAATTTTCATAACGAAATTTGCGCTGTGTGCCACTTCAGAATGCTAAATGCCGAAACTGCAGTGGGGAGTTTCGTAAATAAATAATTCCAACAGTCTAAAGTGATAGAACTGTCTTTTAAAAAGCTTATGCTACAAGTTGACCAAGAACATTTTATGAAAGAAATCGGTCGCTAAACCTTTAGTCGTTAATGGAAAGGTTTTGAAATACTGCTACCCTTCATAAAATTGTTGACTACTAAATTATTTATTTAACGACATGTTTCGAAGTGATACCTCATCGTCAGGCTATAGAGGCACTACAAAAACAAATAACCTAAGTGTTCAAAAAATGGTTCAAATAGCTCTGAGCACTATGGGACGTAACATCTTAGATCATCAGTCCCCTAGAACTTAGAACTACTCAAACCTAACTAACCTAAGGACATCACACACATCAATGCTCGAGGCAGGATTCGAATCTGCGACCGTAGCGGTCACGCAGTTCCAGACTGAAGCGCCTAGAACCCCACGGCCACAACGGCCGGCACCTAAATGTAGACAGATATTGAAGTTTCTTTAGGTGATAACTTTAGAACACGATATTGTAAAGTAAGCAACCCGCAACCACTTGGATACAAGCAACTTTCTTTGGGAAGAACGGCTGCGCAGTATAAATTCAGTTATTTATCATTTGGATTTGCAGCTCCTTATGTTCTTCGTATTTGCAATTACACGTAACAACTACTGAGAAAAAAGGGCTTGCCACACAAAAACATAAGTAAAAACGAATATAAGTGGGAAATATCACGAATAACGTAATTACATTTAAAGCATAAAATGGTAGCTTAACTCCCAACAAAATTTCTCATCAACATCGTTTGGTTGCAGATGGGAAGCTATGTGTAAGAAATAATACGCAAGTGGTCCTGACAAAACCATGCAAACCGAATGTAAAGGTATTAACTAAAAGAAACAAGTTCTTCTTTGACCTAAATATTTCAGTAATGTTATAATCATTTAGTAAAAATATTAACATTGTAGCTTAAATAAAACAGAAACCCACTAATCAGGGCACAGAAGTGATGAAACATGTTTGAGAATTTGGAAAAAAACGGTGTTTTGCATATCTGGCAGACCTTACATCCAACAGTTACATCATTTGTGTTCAAAAAAATGGCATTTGATCGTCGCCATTCGGGCATCCAATCATGTACAACATTCTTCGCAAGCCAGTGTACACCAAATACACGCCTCTAGAAATATCGTAGGTTTCTGATTACATCTGTTTCCTTGAAGGTTCCAAGAAATATGTAGCCATTTTAGCTATAAATGCTCCCGACGTTCAGACACCGTACCACTGTTCTTCCAGGGACTGATACGAATGAAGGAACAATCACGAACTGAAGCACGCAACCTTCCGTGACGATGTGAGTACTCGATAGCCGAGCATATTTATAACGAAAAACTGTTTCCGCAAGATGAGGCGGTTTTAAGAAACGAGTCGCATTCTTAATGTGCTTTCGTGGCGTGTCGGAGGGCAATGGTTCGGTTTCCGAGAACTCTACAACGGGCGCGGCTAGTATCGGGAAGCTTGTCTACGTCAGAGCGGCATGGAAATAGAGGGGTCCTAAACTGTGAGGAGGGCAAAGGCTGTTCTTAGAGGAAGTCGATTGACGTGAAGGACGTATTTTCATCCAACGTTACATCGCTGCGTTATTTCGTTCCTATAACTGAAAACTGTTGATCGGCACGTTTCTACTGTGTATTCGGACCTGTTGTACCACATCGTTTTCAAAATATTCCGCTGAACTGAAGTTTTTAAGGGTGAAAACACACACAAATAGTAATTGTGCAATTAATATTTATTTTTTAACGTTTCATTCTGCAGCTTATTAGGGTGTCATCAGTTGTTAGCTGATAGTGCCCTAATAAGCCGAACCGAGACAAAAGTGAATATTATTACAAACAATGCCATTTTTTTAATGTGAATTTTTCTACCATCTATCGAAATATGAATTTTAATTTTTTGTCGAATTAGTGCCTCTTGAAAAACCTAGGATAGGATATAGCGAACGCAAACTCACATTTAATGTCACGTGTTTCACGCCCCGTCAGTGTGCCTGCATGCAAACTACGTATTAACCCCTTTTCTATTGCTGTGCCAGATATACTAACGACCAATGGGTCGCTTATTGTCGCGTGAATAGCTGCATAGTGGAACACATCCGGAGCACTGCTCGACCAACAAAAAACATGCGAGTCTGCATATGGAAATTACGGGCATTACGAAGTTAGGTGGCGCGAGCTTGTAGAGGCACGTGGCGAAACTGGCTACATACGCACTGGTCTGCACCCAGTACTGTTTGTTGTCCACACACCTATGGAGCCAGTTATATTAAACATTTATGATAGTTACCGAAGTACATGGGGGAAGGAAAAATAATAAACATGCCTTAGCCGATACAGAATTAAATAGCTAAATACCAGCTATTTATATATTATTACCTGTTTTATCTACGAAAATGGTGGCTGAAGATTACGGCTCTCGATTAAATCACTATAAGAAGCAGAGCAGTTCAATACATAACTTAGAAACCTTCCCACTTCGACTTAATTCATTAGACCGTGCTCCAGTGTTCCTAACAGATCGGAATAAGACCTCGATTCCCAAGTACTTCAACCCAATCAGAACCGAATAGCTGGTAGTGTGCTGCTATAACGTGATCAAAAGTTTCCGGACACCTGGTTGAAAATGACTTACAGGTTCGTGGCACCCTCCATTGGTAATGCTGGAATTCAATATGGTGCTGGCCCACCCTTAGTCTTAATGACAGCTTCTACTCTCGCGGGCATACGTTCAATCAGCTGCTGGAAGGTTTCTTGGGAAATGGCATCCCATTCGCCACCGAGAGCTGCACTGGGGAGAGGTATCAATGTCGTTCGGTGAGGCCTGACACGAAGTCGGCGTTACAAAACATCTCAAAGGTGTTCTATAGGATTCAAGTCAGTACTCTGTGCAGGCCAGTCCATTACAGGGATGTTACTATCGTGTACCTACTCCATCACAGGCCGTGCATTACGAACAGTTGCTCGATTATGTCGAAAGACGCAATCGCCATCCCAGAATTGCTCTTCAACAGAGGGAGCCAAGAAGTGCTTAAAACATCAACGTAGGCCTATGCTGTGATAGTGCCACGCAAAACAAAAAGGGGTGAAAGCCCCTCCATGAAAAACACGGCTACGCCATAACACCACCGCCACTGAATTTTACTGTTGGCACTACGCACGTTGGCAGATGACGTTCACCGGGCATTGCCATATCCACAACCTGCCATCGGCTCGCCACATTGTGTACCGTGATTGGTCACTCCATACAACGTTCTTCCAATGTTCAATCGTCCAATATTTACGCTCCTAACACCAAGCGAGGCGTCGTATGGCATTTACCGGCGTGATGTGTGGCTTATGAGCAGTTGCTCGACCACGAAATCCAAGTTTTCTCACCTCCAGTATCAGTGTCAAAGTACTTGCAGTGGATCCTGATACAGTTTGGAATTCCTGTGTGATGGTCTGGATAGATGTCTGCCTATTACACATTACGACCTTCTTCAACTGTCGGCGGTATCTGTGAGTCAACAGACGAGGTCGGCCTGCACACTTTTGTGTTGTATGTGTCCCTTCACGTTCCCACTTCACTGTCACATCGGAAACAGTGGACCTAGGGATGTTCAGGAGTGTGGAAATGTCGAGTACAGACGTATGACACAAGTGACACCCGACCAACAGACCACATTCGAAATCCGTGAGATCCGCGAAGCGCCCCCGTCTGATCTCCCACTATGTCTAATGACTACTGAGGTCGCTCATAGGGAGTACCTAGCAGCGGGCGGAGCGCAATTCACCTTATATGAAAAACGTATGTTTTTGGAGGTGTCCGGATACTTTTGATCACACAGTGTATGTATTCTTAATTAGGTGAAATACTAGTTAATCACAGAATAAGAAAGTCACCTATCCTACAATCGGACAATGTCCATTGAACCAATTAGTTGCTATTATTACTGGATTCACGCACCAGTCTGTTATACTGACACTGATGACGTCAGTTACTACATCTACGCAAACAAAATTTGTTGCTAGTGGATCGTGAGATTTAATATGGTAGCCATCAGACTAGTAAACTGAGAAAAATTTAACTTGCTAATAAAAAGAATATTTAATAAATCGGTAACTGCAGTATGCTACCGATTAATAATGTGGCTTCGTAATATTGCCACACGTTCTCATAAACAAACTTTTTTTATTAGGATAATGTTAACGTGATTGAGATGCTTGTTCATTCAGATGAGACACATAAAGCCATCGCAGCGGTGGAATACTACAGCCGAGACATCGACAGAACAAAATTAATCAGTGTCATTAAATTCAAGAAGAAACTGACGAAATCTGCCTGATTGTGCTCGTTTGAACAGCAAAGGAAACTGATGTACCTTTGTGGACTTCTCAACCGTCTCTAGTCAGCTCTGTAATGTTGTTGTTGCTATGGTCTTCAGTCCAGAGCCTGGTTTGATGCATCTCTCCATACAGCTCTATCCTGTGCAAGCTTCCTCATCTTCAAGTACCTACTGCAACCCACATCCTTCTTAATCCGCTTAGTGTATTGATCTCTTGGTCTCCCTCTGCGATTTTTACCCTCCACGCTGCTCCACTACTAAATTGGTGATCCTTGTTGCCTCAGAACCTGTCCTACCAACCGATCCATTCTTCTAGTCAAACTGTGCCACAAATTCCTCTTCTCCCCATTCTATTCAGTACCTCCTCATTAGTTATGTGATCTACCCATTTACTGTAGCACCACATTTCGAAAGCTTCTATTCACTTCCTATCTAAACCATTTATCGTCCTTGTTTCACTTCCATACACGGCTACACTCTATACAAATACTTTCAGAAAGGACTTCCTGACACTTAAATCTATACTCGATATTAACAAACTTCTTTTCTTCAGAAACGCTTCCTTCATTTTATATCCTCTCTAGCACAAATAGCGAATATCATCAGTTATTTTGCTCCCCATGTAGCAAAACTCATCTACTACATTGTCTCATTTCCTAATCTAATTCTCTCAGAATCACCTGTTTTAATTCGACTACATTACGTTATTCTCGTTTTGATTTTGGTGATGTTCATCTTATATCCTCCTTTCAAGACACTGTCCATTCCGTTCAACTGCTCTTCCAAGTTCTTTGCTGTCTCTGACAGAATTACAATGTTCCCTGTTCACCTCCTACTTTTCCTTCTCTTTCTTTTCCTACTGTCGAATTCCAGACCCCCATGACTATTGAATTTTGGTGTCCCTTCACTATCTGAATAATTTCTGTTGTCTCATCATACAGTTCTTCAATCTGTTCGTCATCTGGGGAGCTAGTTGGCATATATACTTTTACTACTGTGGTAGGCGTGGGCTTCGGGACTACAATAATGCGCTCACTATGCTGTTCGTAGAAGCTTACTCGCGCTCCTATTTTTTTTATTCATTATTAAATGTACTCCTCCAATACCCCTATTTCATTTTGTACTTATAGCCCTGTATTCATCTGACCAGAAGTCTTGTTCCTCCTGCCACCGAACTTCACTGCCTCCCACTATATCCAACTTCAAGCTATCCATTACCCCTTTTTAAGTTTTCTAACCTACCTTCCCGTTTAAGGAATCTAACATTCCACACTCCAATCCATGGACCGCCAGTTTTGTATCTCCTGATAACGACGTCCTCCTGAGTAGTCACCGCCCGGAGATCCGAATGGGGGATTATCTTACCTCCGGATTATTCTGTGAAGTTTGGAAGGTAGGAGGTGAAGTACTGGCGGAATTAAAATTGTGTGGACGGGGCGTCTCTCGTGCTTCGGTAGCTCAGTTGGTAGAGCACTTGCCCTCGAAAGGGAAAGGTCCCGAGTTCAAGTCTCGGTCCAACACACAGTTTTAATCAGCCAGGAAAGTTTCATATCAGCGCGCACTCCGCTGCAGAGTGAATATCTCATTCTGGAAACATCCCCCAGGCTGTGGCGAAGCCATGTCTCCTCTATATCCTTTCTTTCGGGAGTGCTAGTTCTGCTAGGTTCGCAGGAGAGCTTCTGTAAAGTTCGGAAAGTTGGAGACGGGGTACTGGCAGAAGTAAAGCTGTGAGGACGGAGCGTATGTCGTGTTTGGGTAGTTCAGATGGTGCCGGCACGGTATCTCAGCGTGTTCGGTCAGATAGCTGGTTGGTCTGTGTAATAAAAAAACTGAGTGGAAGGATCATCAAACGAACTTTAACTGACGTCATGTGGCGTCCAAAAGGACCAAACCCAACGAAAAAAGAAAAAGATGGTAGGCACTTGCCCGCGAAAGGCAAAGGTCCCGAGTTCGAGTCTCGGTCCAGCACACAGTTTCAATGTGCCAGCAAGTTTCATATCAGCGCAAACTCCGCTGCACAGTGAAAATCTCATTCTGAAAGCGCTGTATGTCCTGTATCCTTTCTCCCTTTATTTTCAGGTATACTAACATATGTCCGCTCATGTAGCAAGAAAATCTAAGAAGTTCAGTGAGTGCCGTAATGGGCAGAGAAGATTAGAATTCATGAGTAAAAGAGTATAATTCTTTCTTTTCCTGTGACTGGCGCTTAGTCTTTTCGAGTCGCAAGGTGATGCAGTTTGAAGTAAAGGTTAGTAAAGAATTTTATACGCATCCAAATTTACTTCATTTAGGTAATGATAACACTGATGGCGGATTCCACACTCATTCTTTACGGAACTCTCAACAGCGAGGTAAATTAATCATCTTCGTCCACAACAGTCTAGGCTACTGCCACCGCACCGCTCTGACCATTCTTCGGTCGTCTGTGTGGATGTGTAAACTAGTAGTGACTGAGTTGAGACCATCTTAGAGGCAGAATCGATCATGTTTGGTGCGACATCTTTCCATACACCAGGTGGTGCGTGAGTAAGGTATTAAATAGTTGGAACTGTTAATGAAGGGGCCGTACTTATTGTCACAATCATTTGGTGCTAACCACCTAGCGAAGTTAACTTCGTAAACGTCAAATGTCAAGAATTGAATGTAGGTGTACTATCACTCTTGGAAGCTAAATAGTACATCACAAACGAAGCAAGGAAGACATAAAGAGGTATTAGGACAGGCAAAGAGGGCGTTACTGGCCAAGAAAAGTCTGCTGGTATCAAAATCGGCTTCAATGTGAGGCAGAAACTTCTGAGGATGAACGTCTTGAATACAGCATATTGCATGGAAGTGAATCACGGACTGTTGGAAAACCAGAAAACAATAGAAACTAGAAAAGAATAGAATAGAAGCATGTTCAAATTAAGGCGTGTGCTAAGATCAATATGTTCTCCAGAGCATAGGCGAAGAAAGAGACATATCGGCAACACTAGCGATAGCAAGGAATAGGATGATAGGGCACGTGTTAAGACGTCAGAAAATAACTTCCATGGTACGAGGGTGAGCTATAGAGGGTACAGACTGTGGGGGAAGACTATGAGTGAAATACATTCAACCTGTTCTTGTGGGTGTAGGGTAGAACAGTTAAACTGAGATGAAGAAGCTGGCATCAGAGAAGATTTCGTGGCGGACTGCATCGAACGATTCAAAAGACTTACAACTCAAAGCATGTAATACGTTGAGCAAGTAAGTGGGAAATTTTGGAGGCCTTATCAGTACTTTTGGTTGTTTTTTACAGATCTGCTTATAATCTTTCTTACTTTCTGTTATTTTTTATCTTGTCAGATTGTTTAACAAGACAGACTAATAGTCGTCTTGTCTTTAAAAGTTATCATAACGTGAAGAGGAGTCGGAAGAGGTGGCCGAGCGGTTCTAGGCGCTACAGTCTGGAACCGCGCGACCGCTACGGTCGCAGGTTCGAATCCTACCTCGGGCATGGATGTGTGTGATGTCCTTAGGTTAGTTAGGTTTAATTAGTTCTAAGTTCTAGGGGACTAATGACCTTAAAAGTTAAGTCCTATAGCGCTCAGAGCCATTTGAACCGTGAAGAGGATGGCATGAAGCACGTTTCTTTCTCATATTTTGTTTCCAGATTTATTCTCTTTCTTTGTGAGATGGCTCTATTGGCTGGACAACGTGACTTGGCCTGCCCTCATTCACGACAACACCCACGACAACCCCCACGACAACCCCCATCATAAGCGAAACAGTGCCGACAATACTGGAAAATAAACAGTAATTTGAGTCGATAACGGAAATGTCACTTCAGAAATTTTGTTCGGCCTTTGGTAGCTGCCCGAAGGAAGGCTTATCTTATGGAGACGGAATGTGTTGCTGCACATCCTCTTTGTCAAAGTCTAGCTTTGTAAAGGAGAGCTGGTGTAGTGGAATTTGAGGACCTTGCCCAAACTGTGGGATCGCCTATGAATATTCAGTTACCCGGAAAAGTCCTCTGTCGCACCGCATAACTGTTTACGTACTATGGGTACTCGTGTGCAAGACCAAAGAGCCGTGTGGCAACGCACTATCATTTCAGACACAGTGAATCACGAGATAGTTCGTAAGACATTGCCGTCAGCTCACCCTGCAGAAATACGGTGGATGCAACTTCTCAACATGGGTACTACATATCTGAATATCAAGTAAAACAGAAGAAATTAAACAACTTCAAGCGTAAAATACCAACGGTATAAAAATACAAGAAAGTTTGCACAACAGAGTTATATTTGTTGACGACATAAAGGTAAAAGCAAAAATGAAAAAGACTTTGCTACTTCTCTCGAGAAAATGAATTACTTCCTGGTTGAAAAATTCTATACAAAAATAAATAACATAAAAACTTAGGTAAAGAAATGTATACGGCAAAGGAGCTGACATCTGGTAGCAAGCGAAAAAATTTGGGCAAGTAACTATGTTCTGACACTTGCAAAGCCACATTTCTTTTGACGCCGATATAAGAAAGACTTCCGTGTCAGCACTATTTAGCGTCTGGTGAAACATGCAGCCTCCCGACATCTAGGAATACTCTTTGAAAGCTAAAAAAAAAAAAAAAAATAGTTTCATTCATCTTAATAGATGCTTTTAGGAAAGCCCCAGCTACGCCGTTCATAAATTAAATAATGAAACATGCCCAAGTTACATATGTTTTAGGCGTAGAACGACGCTGTTCGAGAAATATTCTCACTGTCAGGTATGAATATTTGTATCAGTATTTGCGCGTAAAGTTTCCATGAGGGTTGTTCTGCCTCTCTTGCAGTGTAGTAGTCTTGCTGAACTTACACCACAATCGGGAAATCCGACAACATGAATCGTCAGATTTTTTTTCTTTTCGTTTCTTTACACGCTAATTTTATAAATAGTTTTGTGTCTGTCCACTTGCAGATGCTGTGCTTCCTATTACGCAGAAAGCCATACACATGCAAACAATCAATCACACTGTTTGTGAACTAATCACATCTTACGAAGATATTATGACTACACAGCTTTACGAGGAGTCTGGATACAATCAGAGATGTTACATTTTCTGTGGTTTACGTTGTTAAGTGGTCAGTTATAAATTTTATCTTGGCATTACTGACTGTTACTGACTTTTAAATTATCGGTTACGCTTTATATTTTTTTGTTGTTGTAAGTGAATATATTTATACATTTTTCTGTAGTTATTGTATACAAGAGACAGATTTTAAGAAACTGACTTATTCGTTATCTAGTTTGTCACAGAATTTTTCCTCTTGATTTTTGAGGTGTACAAAAAGTTCCAGCTAGTCTATAAAAGATTTTTGTATATGATTTCTTGCAGTGATGGAGTAATTTAAGATTCTCCTATGTTTTACAACAGGTGTCCAGTGCTTTCTATATGTGTTGCTATAGCTGAGTTGTTAACTGGTTACGTGTGTAACAGTTGATGTGTTCAGTGTATGTGGCATGAAAATTTCTGCCAGTTTCTCCTATATAGTAGCATGAACAAGTTTTGCATGTGATTTTGTATATTCCATTGCCTGAGAATTTACCTGTTTCGTTTCTTTAAGATGTACACTAATTTCTGTTGCAGTTTTTTGTATGTAGAGAAAGCTACTTTCGTTTTATGTTACACTGAATTGCCAAAGAAACTGGAATAAGCGTGCGTATTCAAATACAGAGACATGTAAACAGGCAGAATGCGGTGCTGCGGTTGCCAACGCCTATATAAGACAAGTCTCTGACGCAGCTTTTAGATTGGTTACTGCTGCTGCAATGGCAGATTATCAAGACTTAAGTGGATTTGGACGTGCTGTTATAGTCAGAGCACGAGCGATGAGACACAGCATCTCCGACGTAACGATGAAGTGTGTATTTTTTCGTACGTCCATTTCACGAGTGTACCATGAATATCAGGAATCCGGTAAATCATCAAACCTCCGACTTCGCTGCGGCCGGAAAAAGATCCTGCAAGAAAGGGATCAACAAGGACGGGATCAACGACGACGGAAGAAAATCGTGCAACACTACAAAAGTGCAATCCTTCCTTAAATTGCTGCAGATTTCAATGCTGAGTCATCAGCAAGTGCCAGCGTGTTGAACCATTCCACGAAACATCATCGATAGAGGCTTTAGGAGCCGAAGGTCCACTCGTACACCCTTGATGACTGCACGACACAAAGCTTTACGCCTCGCCTGGGCCCATCAACACCGAAATTGGACTGCTGATGAGTGGAAACAAGTTGCCTGGTCGGACGAGTCTCGTTTCAGATTGTATCGAGCGGATAGACGTGGACAGATATGGAGACAACCTCGTGAATCCATGGACCCTGCATGTCAGCAGATTACTGTTCAAGCTGGTGGAGGCTATATAATGGTGTGCAATTGAAGTGATACGGGACCCCTGCTACGTCTAGATACGACTCTGACAGGCGACACGTACGTAAGAATACTGTCTGTTCACCTGCATCCATGTCCATTGTGCATTCCGACGGACTTGGGCAATACCAGCAGGTCAATGCGACATCCCAAACGTCCAGAATTGCTACAGAATAGCTTCAGGAGGAATCTTCTGAGTTTAAACACTTCCGCTGGCCACCAAACTCTCCAGACAAGAACATTATTGAGCATATTTTGGATGCCTTGCAACGTGCTGTTCATAAGAGATCTCTACCGCATCATACTCTTACGGATTTGCTGTCAATTGCCTCCGACACTACTTTAGACATTAGTCGAGGCCATGTCACGTCGTGTTGCGGCACTTCTACGTGCTCTCGGGGGCCCTACACGATATTAGGCAGGTGTACCAGTTTCTTTAGCACTTCAGTGTATATACATAAGGATGCCAGCCATATGTTATACTGTATTATTAGTTTCCCAGACATGCACAAATGAACTCTTTGAAAGGACTTGTTCGAGCGTGGCGACGTATGGATCAGAAACGTGAACCTTCCTGAAGGAAGGAAGCGACTAGAAGAATTCGAGAGGCGGTACTGGCACCGAATGCTGCAGGTAACTTGGACCCAGCCGTAGTCAGAGTACGGCTGAATCAAGTTTGGCTGAAATTGTTACACATGCTTCGGATGAAACGTTCCTCCTGTGCCGTCGGCTCGGAGCCTCTGTGGCGTCTGGTGAAGTCCATAGCGCAAGAACTCTTAACGCTGTGCGGTGCTCCAGACAAATGATGCGACGAATTGGTCCTTCGACTTCCTCCCAACCGTTTGTTGACTGACCTGGGTAATTTGTAGGCCCTATGCACCTACTTTATGAAGCCAGATAAGGGGTTGCCTGTCTGCCTTAGGATTAAAACAGCCACTTCCGCTATGCTACTATTCAGTGCCCTGAAGCCATTTGACTACCTTGAATAGCTCCCTAGTCCGACTACTGGACTGGACAAGAAACATCCAATCAGTCACCACACCACCACCCAGTTTATACTGTCTCCTCTGCAAACTACACAGGACTGTAGCCTAAAACTAAAGACGGAAAGGACCTACACAAGAACAGTTGTAATGTTTATTGAAGCAAAACACATTTTCTTCCAGTACCTCTCGCCAAGTCCGCATTGCTCGTTAGACAACGCGTCCAGCTGGCAGTTGCTCAAACCTCTCTTACGTTGTCTCTTTCTAAACAGTCCGTGTACGTTAAACAGCAACACATCCTCTGAAAACAGAAGACAGACACAGACATTTCACACTTGCTGGAAAGGGGCTGCAGCTCTGAACACTTTTTGAAACTTTCGCACACGAAAATAATCTTACTGGTCCTTGCCATATTCCGTCGATAATTGCGTATGTGTTACCGGTGCAGGATTTTGTGCACGAAATGACGTCTCGATTTTGTCCCATAAAAGTTCGATGGGATTCATTTCGGGCGATCTGGGTGGTTAAATCATTCGTTCGTAATGTCCCGAATGTTCTCAAGAATTGTGGCTCTTTGACATAACACACTGCCATCCATAAAAATTCCATCGTTGTATGAGAACATGAGGTCCATGAGCTGCTGTAAATGGTCCGCAAGCAGCCGAACGTAACCATTTCCAGTCAATTATTGGTTCAGTTGGACCAGAGGACCCAGTCTATTCCATGTAAGCACTGCCCACACCGTTATGGAGCTGCCACCAGCTTGCATAGTGACCTACTGTCAACCAGGGTCCAAGACTTCGTGGGCATTGCGCCAGACTCGAAACCTAACGTCAGCTCTTACGAACTGAAACTTGTCCAGGCCACGGTTTTTCCAGTCGACTAAGGTCCGACCGATATGGTAACGAGCCCAGGAGAGGCGCTGCAGGCTATGTCGTACGGTTAGCCAAGGCACTAGCGTTGGTCATCTCCTACCACAGCGCACTGACGCCAGATTTCGTGGCATCGTCCTGAAGGATATGCTCGTCGCATGTTCCACATTCATTTCTGCGGTTATTTCAGGTAGTGTTGTTTATCTGTTAGCACTGACAACTCTACGCAAACGCCGCTTCTCTCGATCGTTAAGTGAAGCTCGTCGGCCACTGCGTTGTCCGTGGTGAGAAGTAAAATGCCTCAGATTTGGTGTTTTCAGCACACACTTGACACTGTGGATTTCCGAAATGGAAGTCTGTTAATTTCCGCCGTGCTGCCTTATCACATCAGGAACCTTTTCACATGAACCACCTGAGTACAAATTACAACTCCGCCAATGGACTGCCATTTTATACCTTCTGTACGCGATACTACCCTCCTACATATGTGGATATCGCCGTGCCACGACTTCTGTCGCCTCAGTGTTACCAGGTAACAGGACCCACTAATCCAGAACCAGTCTAATGGCCTGCAGGCAATAGCGCCGACACCTCCCAGCGGTTCGCGGTATCATGCCTCAGTTTACGGTAGATCATTTTAGAGTGAGCATGTCCTCCGATACACTTGTAGTTTCAGTAAGTAGAATGGAAGGGCAAATGTTACTTCCGAAAGGTAGCACCTACGGGTTTCAAAAATTGTTGAAAAGTGGTGAAGCACGGTGGTCGTGCAACAATAAGGACTGCAGAAGCTTTATTAAAACTATTTCTGTTGAGGAGCTATATGTTGTGGAGATACAAGAAGAGTACAATCACGGGAAATATCGTGTGACAAAATTTAAAGGGAAAAATAATACGTAATCTGAAGAGAAGAGCCACATAACACATTTGTGAGAGACCGTCAAATCTAATTTGCAATTAGTTAAAAGGACAAGATACGCAAGAAATAACATGAGAGATGTCGACAACTTTGATAAATCTGTTTACAAAACTAGGCGGAAAATTCTGCAGAATTTGCTTACGACTGTTGAAGATCTTCATAGTGTTATCAACGACCAAAAGCGGAAGCTAAAAATGGCATAAGTTCCTTGCTAGAAAATAATGCCGGTAAAACGTTTCCATATTTTGTGTTTCTGAAATCCTTAAAATACTTAGTCAGTGGGTGACAATATATTTTAGGAATATTCGAGTGTCGCACAAAGCTTTTTTTGTCAGCTTGTCACAGTGCTTACTTTAGTTAACGGACATTATATTCCAGTGGATTTTTCGTTATTGAATTGTAAGAAAACATCGTCGTATCAGTATTCTTTTCAAACAGTTGTCGATAACTGTAATAATCTAGTCCGAAATTTGCACCATTAACCATGTTTTCAGATTTGGAAGACGCTTAACGGAAGGCTACAATTGAAGTGTCGATTGGTATAAGGATCCAACAATACGAATTTCATTTAACCCAGAGCTGGTGGCTAAAAATACACACTGGGAGTTGCACATGACTATTACGCAAGAAATGAAATCTGGAAGTTTCTGTCTCATATATTTGGTTCGCCGGTGCAGGATCCTGATACAGTTGTTGACCGTTTCGTTGAGGATGTCATGTCAGCGATGCTGGCGCAGGAAAATTTGCAAACGTTTTATCGTTACTTAGTGGAAAAAGTATAGAATAAAACGCAGTCTTTTCACCTTCTGTGTGGGCAAAACTAAGCTTCAATAGACAGCGAACCACCAATGTTTTTTGAAACTTTCAACAGCAAATATAGTAGGCAGTTATACTCCTGCACTCCAGACATTTGCAGATTTCTTTAGGTGATAGAGGAAGTTCAGTTCGACTCTAGAACCGCAACAAATTCGTCAGAGACGAAGAAATCAGTTCGACTCTAGAATCGCAACAAATTCGTCAGAGACGAAGAAAAAGGAAAAGTCATAGTACATCAAGTGGTAAATTTCAGAGTTGGAAAAATTTTCTGATTTCAGGGCGTGAAATCTGTTTACTGCATAAACAATATAGCAATTACACATTAAAAAAAGTTATTTTAGATGTACATATAAATGAAAAGCTTTTGTAAATACATTTAAAAACACGAAAAATACACAAATACTTTTTGGGCGTGAAACAGCTCGCCCTCTTGCGGTGTACCCTGGATAACGTTAAACGACCTGTTATCTTCAACATGCGTTTTCTTTAATATTGTTTAACAAAATGAGCTTATTCCCTAGAATTAGTAGCTTTAATTCAATTAGTACTAGACAGAAATTCAATCTGCATTTCCATCACACCTCCCTGACTCTTGTGCAGAAAGGTGTGTAGTATTCTCTTGCATCCGTTTCCAGTAAGCTACTTCGAGATGTCAAAGATCTTAGCAGTAATCCTCGCACTTTCCAAATCAAATTGAAGTATATTCTCGTGGCACACTCCTTTTGTTTCGCGTACTTCTTTCCAGGAGAAATTTCAGTCAATTCCTATGTTTCATTCCTATTGTGCTACTTTACATTCAGACGTTTTACGGACTTTCTAGGTCTAACGGAACTTGGCGAGAAGAAAATGCAATCCCCATGACACATTTAACCGTATTCACGATAAATGAGAAAAAGTTTTACAGCTTCTACTGTAATTACACGTGCTAGAAACTTACACTTGCCTGGATTATTTATGAAGTTTAGACTGAAGAACGAACCGGGATGTGGTTCGTTTTCTCGGCAGAAAAAGCACGCGTGAGAACGCTAAGGTTAGGCGGGCTGACCACTCATTCAGGCGATGCGCAGAAGAGCTGTCAAGAGCTGCGAAAGACACTCCTACCTGCCCATCATCTTCCAGACACTTGCAGATTCGAGAGGAGCTGCTCCCACTTTACTGACCGCAGGAGGAATGAGTCCTCTGTCCGTCCGGCGGGGCCAGGTCAGCACAATTTAGGCAGATTAGTGGAACACAGCCCGTTGTCTTCAGTCTGGAGAACAGATGGTGTCGGTCACAACAGCAGCCAGCCCTAAGTGATTCGTTGTACAGAGCAGTGCTTATTCTTGTTGTTGTTGTTGTCTTCAGTCCTGAAACTGGTTTGATGCACCTCTCCATGCTACTCTATCCCTTGCAAGCTGCTTCATCTCCCAGTACCTAATGCAACTTACATCCTTCTGAATCTGCTTAGTGTATTCATCTCTTGGTCTACCTCTACGATTTTTACCCTCCACGCTGTCCTCCAATACTAAATTGGTGATCCCTTGACGCTGCAGAACATGTAGTACCAACCGATCCCTTCTTCTAGTCAAGTTGTGCCAGAAACTCCTCCCCAATTCTATTCAGTACCTCCTCATTAGTTATGTGATCTACCCATCTAATCTTCAGCATTCTTCTGCAACACCAATTTTCGAAAGCTTCTATTCTCTTCTTCTCGAAACTATTTATCGTCCATGTTTCACTTCCATACATGGCTACACTCCATACAAATACTTTCAGAAACGACTTCCTGACACTTAAATCTATACTCAATGTTAACAAATTTCTCTTCTTCAGAAACGCTTTCCTTGCCATTGCCAGTCTACATTTTATATCCTCCCCACTTCGACCATCATCAGTATTTTACTCCCTACATAGCAAAACTCCTTTACTACTATAAGTGTCTCATTTCCTAATCTAATTCCCTCAGCATCACCCGATTTAATTTGACTACATTCCATTATCCTTGTTTTGCTTTTGTTGATGTTCATCTTATATCCTCCTTTCAAGACCCTGTCCATTCCGTTCAACTGCTCTTCCAAGTCCTTTGCTGCCTCTGAGAGAATTACAATGTCATCGGCGAACCTCAAAGTTTTTATTTCTTCTCCATGGATTTTAATACCTACTTGGAACTTTTCTTTTGTTTCCTTTACTGCTTGCTCAATATACAGGTGGAATAACATCGGGGAGGCTACAACCCTGTCTCACTCCCTTGCCAACCACTGCTTCCCTTTCGTGGCCCTCGACTCTTATAACTGCCATCTGGTTTCTGTACAAATAGTAAATATCCTTTCGCTCTCTGTATTTTATTCCTGCCACCTTTAGAATTTGAAAGAGAGTATTCCAGTCAACATTGTCAAAAGCCTTGTCTAAGCCTACAAATGCTAGAAACGTTGGTTTGCCTTTTCTTAATCTTTCTTCTAAGATAAGTCGTAACGTCAGTATTGCCTCACGTGTTCCAATATTTCTGCGGAATCCAAACTGATGTTCCCCATCTTATTCTTAGCCTTAATCATCTTTTTTCAGCACCTTGTAATCTCACCCCCCTCTCCCTCCTTCCTTCTACAATCTACTGTCCACATTAAATAACGCCCAGCTCAAGTAATTAATAAGCAAAGCCTTTTATGAATATTTCAGAATATTGAAGATTACAATAAACTTTCAAGTTTACTTAGCTTGTCATGTTGAGATGGCTCCAGTTCTTCGTGTCTAGGGGTCTGACGCTTGAAGCTGAAAACCTAACATCATGTACTCACGGTTCGTTTGAACTAAGTAAATTGGAAGATTGTTGTTGCAGATTTTTTTTTACGTAAGTATATTTTCCACTGATTTACTGACATTTTAGTATATCTCAAAGTATTTCGACTTTTCACACTAACAAAGCTGAAATATCAGTGTTTGCACCTATTATACAAAAATACAAAATTCACATCAGAGCAAGCTTACGACTCCCACACTCTGCGGAAATAACAATATTTGAAAGGTTTTTTAATTTTTCTTAACAAATTTATTCCTACTTTTCGTTACATTATTAATTTCTATCACTCTTTCATAAATGAATTCAGAAATAAACATAGTAAACAGTACAGTATTGCGTAATAAATAATAGAAATTTTAGCTTTGTAAATAATTCGTAATTTCAAATGTTTCTAAAAAATTAATTTTAACTGTACATTCAGAACTAGTACTTGTCGATTATAAAAAATTGTTCAAATGGCTCTGAGCACTATGGGACTTAACATATATGGTCACCAGTCTCCTAGAACTTAGAACTATTTAAACCTAACTAACCTAAGAACATCACACAACACCCAACCATCACGAGACAGGGAAAATCCCTGACCCCGCCGGGAATCGAACCCGGGAACACGGGCGTGGGAAGCGAGAACGCTACCGCACCACCACGAGATGCGGGCTGTCGATTATAACAGCGAAACTAAAATATTTTATAAAGTAATTCCTTTCCATAAATTTTACCTTGAAATGTAACATACTGTGTATAAAATTATATGAAAGTTTTCAGAAAAAAATGAGATAATACTGACTTGTCCAAAATTCGAAAAATATGGGTGTAATCCCAAAAGTAAAGTCTTCTACTTTTTTATAAGTACATAGATGTTTTTATTTCTACAATTGTTTACATCAGTTTACAGCTTGAACATTTAGCTATTTTTCGACATAATCACTATTTCTATCGATGCATTTTTGTAGACGCTGTGGCAGCTTTTGTATGCCCATGTGATACCAGCTCGCCGCCATGCTGTTCAGAAAGTTATGAACCTCTTCTTTCACTTACAGGATAGTAATTCCTTTGCTACCTGTTGTCCTCCTTTTTGTAGTCTTTCGTGGGTGCTACATTTTAGTTTATTAAGTTGGCGGGTGATGATGTCTTCGATCTTGATGGTCGTGTTCAGTTTATTTTTATTTAAAGCAGGAAGGATGAGTCAAAAACTTCATTAAAATCTCTTGAAACAGTAATAGCGGACCTAACGTAGCGTGACATCGTTGTAAATTATTTATTCACAAGCCCTGTTATTAAGCAAGCTCAATCTAAGTCGGTGAACAGACACTACTTGTTTTTAATTAGAATTAATTTCAAGCACTCAGAATTGAAATAAATTTCTTGACCCCTTATATTTGTCGTCATTAAGTTTTCACGTCAGATTACACCCTGGGAGTCAGAGAGGTTGCTGCAATGTAGTCGGTGAAATTCTTCAAATAAATGACAGTTAGCCGATCGCTCTGTGCTGCGATCGGAAGTTTACTTTTTCATGAAAATTGTTTAACTGTTGCTGAATTGAGACTGACTTCAAAATTATAGTAAGTGCAGTCTAGTACTTCTAAATCAATCATCCTCAGACGTAAAATTGTAACACTTTAGTAACTGCACATATTAAAATCCATAAATAACAGAGAACCTGAACCAGAGATCACTTTAGATTCTGTTTTACTAGTATCTCATACGAGCCGGCCGCGGTGGTGTCGCGGTTCTAGGCGCGCAGTCCGGAACCGTGCGACTGCTACGGTCGCAGGTTCGAATCCTGCCTCTGGCATGGATGCGTGTGATGTTCTTAGGTTGGTTAGGTTTAAGTAGTTCTAAGTTCTAGGGGACTGATGACCACAGCAGTTGAGTCCCATAGTGCTCAGAGCCATTTGAACCATTTTTTTGAACTCATACGAAACCAAACTTTCACAAACAACACTTTCCAACAACAAACATAAATGTAATCGAGATTCTAACTGAGAGAGAGAGCTAACAGAACAGAAGATATCGCTATGGTCTAAAACATATACTACTAAAAACAAAAAATTTAACACTGTAAGACCAACTTGTTATTCTGAAGCCTTTAGCTTCCTTGAAGAATCTAAATTATTTTATTATATCAATAAACTTACAAATTTTAACGAAAAGTGACATAATAACGCACCTAAAAATTAAAATTAAATAAAACCAGATATTTCAAATACTATACTACGAAAGAGTGGCTTCAGTGACTGGAAATATACGTGTTATTTATCAGAAAGTCCACCAAAGTTTACATGATTTCGTTGAAGTTACCGAATCATCCTCAAGGCTATCATAAAAAGTGAAACTAATTAAAGGAATTGGATATCGAGTCTTCAACTCACAACAAAGAAGAGCAACAAAAAAGATGAATATCATTAATAAAACCTGTTACCTAAATTCGACCGTCGCTATCTCTCACTGCAGTGTGTCACTATCTCAGCGTGGCAAGTGCTGTGAAAATGTGAGCAGTTGCCCAAATTACTACCTTAATTAATCAATCAACTTTGTGGAACAAGAGGTTGCCGACGGTCACAGTACGTTCTTCCAGTATGGTGAGGTCCGTGCATATTCTAGTCGGCACCTGATACATCATCTAAACCTAACACTTCCCGGAAAAAGACCAGTAGAAATGTCAAGTTTCTTTGCTACCAAGGTTTCCTGCCCTAATCTGTTTTGACTTTTGCCTGTGGGGATCGTTGACGGGCGAAGTCTTCAAAGAAAAAGTGAACACCAGAGATGAACTGATAGTTCTAATTTTGAATAGTGCTGTTCTCACAAAAGAACGCCAAGACGACTTCACAGAAGCTATACGTGGTGTTACCACGAGAAACGTTAATTGTACTGCACTTTACACTTACAATTAACGTCACTCGAAAACAATCAATATGTTTTCCAGAATACTGTGTACACCAGCATCCAACCAACGGATACTGATCACTGTAACTAAAGTAACAAAATCTATCTCAGAGTGTAAACAATTCTCTCCACACTCAGTGCTTACATATTTCGTTTATACACCTTGGCACAGCTACATGACTCCCACGCTGCTGCAGACAATTAATATATGTACCATCTGATGAGTCGGTAGGCGGTGCGAAACCGGTAATGGAATAATTAAAAATAAACTGAAGAACAAAACAAAAGACGACTGGTTGCAGTAATTTGAAGAAACCTTGCCAGGAGAATTCGAAAGTGAATTGGAGTCGGAGGTGGAATTTATGAAAATCAACTCTGAACTTAATCCCTTGTCTTTGTTTAACAACTTCTGTGAGTGTTTCTTTGAGTTACATTCTAACAGCTGTATCCCCATAAGCAATAAAAACTGGTAGCATGTTATATGAAATGTTTTATCTGACTTATTCTATACTACCATATCCTCAGATATTTACTACTACTCCTGAAACATAATGTGTAGTGCAGCTGAGTGTTTTAAGGGACTGGATGAAAAAGGCTGCGCATCAGTGCTGAGGCAAATTGTTTGTCACAGCGCATATTTTTCAGGGACAGTTGGTATTCGGTTATGATGATGAATACGAAACAGAAGCTTGCAGCCAGACAAGATAACTGTCATTTTACGAAGCAGTTCTGCAAGTTGCAGAGTTTCTTCTCGTTGACTGCACGACTTTGAATATTAATGTCAACTATGGTATTAACGCTTAGGTAAATAGGTGACTGCCTTTGGCCCAAGCTTGGGGCAACCAACATTTCATCAAGGTTTTAAGGGAGATGACCAACATCTTACCTTGATTATAAGAGAGATTAAGAGAGATTTAATCACAATAAAATTGAACTGCACAGCTACATTGCAATTTTTTTGGAAAGGATGATACGGACAAAGCTCCACACATTTTCAAGACAAGCATTTCAATACCTACATCCAACGCATGTTTTGTTGCATTATGCAGTATGTGATTTGAGCATTTTGTTGCACCAAATGCTTATCGTCTTCCTGAAGCAGTGTCCTGTATCTGCCCAGTATCCAGTGAGGTTATTTACATTTAAATTATGAAAAATCAATGAAGACTTGATAAGACACTGAACACCATTACCTGTGTCATTACCCTTTTCAATGAAGCCCTTAAGCCTATTCCTCTTTACCTTTTCAGAACCAAAATACCTGGCAACTAGAGGGAACATCTTTCTGTTTTTGTGGTTGAAGACCTTTGTTACAATAGAGAAAAAGTTGACTGATTTAATATACCTTCCAAGACATCAACGAAGTTCTGAACACTTTTTGGAGCCAAAACCTATCTCACAATTTCTCTGCCTTAGTTCGATCACATGTCATCACTTTAACGAAATTAGAGTCATTGAAAACATCATTCGATAGTTTATATCCGCAGTCGATACTTCTGTAGTTGATATTACTATTGCTAGTTCACCTGCAACGTTTTTAATTCCTTGGCCGGCAAGTGTGATCGAGCGGTTCTAGCCGCTTCAGTCTGGAACCGCGCGAACGCTACAGTCGCAGGATCGAATCCTGCCTTGGGCGTGGATATGTGTGCTGTGCTTAGGTTAGTTAGGTTTAAGTAGTTCTAAGTCTTTGGGGACTGATGATCTCAGATGTTAAGTCCCATAGTGCTCAGAGCCATTTGAACCATTTAATTTCTTGCTGTCATTACTAAAATACTTGAGTAAATTTTCGGACGCCTTCATTTGATTTTCGTTCCAATTATGAACTTCTATACAAGACTGTTGGTTGCAGTCGACATTGCCCCTATGTTTGATGTTACTCTTACATAGCAGACTGTGAGAGAAGGTTGGGAAGCAAATACTGTAACGAGCGTGTTTTAACACGAACCACTCTATAATCTGCATTAACGAATCCTTGTTACGACCGTGCCTGCTGATAGAGGCGAGCAAGTACGTTAGTTGCCACTACCGTCCGAGAAACAAACATTCCCTATTTTGCGACCCCTCTAGACGCGTAGGCTATGTCATTCTAACTCCGCTCCTCGCCTTGCCTTGCGCCAAACCGTCTTCTCCCCAAAGAAGCAAGAATAGAAAAAAACACTATATATAGACAATAGTAACGATCATTATAGAAAAATGTTTCGATGTTTGTCGGTCAGGGATTCTGAACTGTCAGTAGTACTTCGCAGGATTAATATTTACAACAGTGATCCCTGACGAAATATACGGGAGAAAGAGGAGCTCAATAAGGGAGCCTGGAGGATTAAGGAAAAATTGGTATAATACGGGAGATTCCGGGAAAAATGGGAGAGTTGATCGCTCTAAACTAGTGTCAGCCCTCAGGCGTCCTTCTACGTCCGCAGACGTTCCGTCTCGTCAGACCAGCTGCATCCTCCCCGGGAGAGAGAAGTGGTGGGGGGGGGGGGGGGAGAGTGCGAGAGAGAGAGAGTGACTGGGGTGAATCAATACGGAGTTATGGCTGCCAAGGAGGGGCGGGGGAGGGGGGGAGGAAATTGGGAGGGAGGGCGGGAACGTGGTGTCCTTTCGCCTGGCAGACTCCCCGCGTGAAGGGTGCGATATGAAGTGCTGACAACTGGCCGGCCGAATCCTCCCCTGGCGCCATCTGTCCGCAGAAGAGTTACTCCCTCCGAACTGCCTGCCTTTCCCAGCCACAGTCGCGCGGGTCGATGCTGGACGTCTGTGTGGAGAGCAGCCTTCTGAGAAAGGAGTCAGTGCAGGAGGCCTGGGCTTGGGTTACAAAAGGAGTGCCCGAAATAACAGACGTCAGTGGGGAGTCCATGTGGGACTCTCGATCACAGGACCCCGGGTTCTAATCCCGGCCTGGTCGGGGATTTTCTCCGCTCGGGACTGGATGTGTGTGTGTGTATTGTCCTCGTCGTTAGGACTTGCACGTCGATGATGTGGCGTGAAACAAAAGAAGCTTGCATCAGGCGATCTAAGTCTGCACAACGGGACTCTCGGCCAGCAGTGTCATACAACCATTTCACTTCATGGAATCTTGCATCCTCTTCAAACTTGTTCTTGTGATCTTCAGTCCGAAGACTGGCTTGACGCAGCTCCCCATGTTGGCCCATTTTTTTTAAGTCTCTTCATCTCTGCACGCCTGCTGCAACCTGCATGCACTTGGCTTGTTTACAATAGTCAAGCCGTTGCCTCCCCAAACAGTTTTACCCCCACCTAGCCGCTTTCGCACTCATTCGGATGGTGCCACAAATTTATCTTCTCCCCGATTCGATTCACCATCTCTTTATTGGGTACGTCATCCACCCGTCTAAGACTATTCGTTTTCATGTAGCGCCGCAGGAGAAAAACTTCTATACTTGTCTGCGATGTTTGCCGTCCGCGATTCACTTACGTATAAGGTTACACGCCAAACAAACACTTCCAGGAAATATTTCGTCACATATTTGTTTTAGATGTAGACAAATGTTTCGTCTTCAGAAAAGCTTTCCAATTCTTCAAATTTGGTGTCTGTTATGTCCGTTATTTCAGTATTTACAGGGTTGATCAGTTTAAGCCATAATGGGGAATGAACCGAGATGGAGATGAGATACAGCAAAATGTTTTAGATGAAAGTTGTAGGTAGCAAAGAACGTCACGTACTGTTACTGATGGCCGTGACCTTGAGCGTGAATTTGAAGGTGACTTAGAGGTTAAAGTGAGTTTTTTAAATGGGAACCCTAACAGCTGATTTAAGATTTGAAAACAGCGGTAAATTTTTCGTATAAAATTATACCTATTTCAAGTTCATGGCAAAGTTCAATCAAGGCCATATAAGCAAATATGCTTTTGAAACTTCCTGGCAGATTAAAACTATTTGCCACACCGAGACTCGAACTCGGGACCTTTGCCTTTCGCGGGCAAGTGCTCTACCAACTTTTTTTTTTTTACTTTTTTTTAGTTTATTGTATTGCATTTTTGTTTTCTTTATTTTTCTTTGGTTTTTTTTTGTATGTATGTTTTTATTTATTCATTTTTTTTTTGTTTTATGGCAGTCGTTGCACCAGAATTCTAGGAGTCGCTTGCGCCGGCTGATTGGCGGAACATCCAAACGTGTCTTCTCGAAATTTTAGTGGGGATTCCGTGTGTAGTACGTTCAGAACATCATATCGGCAAAAAAGCATCAGCATCTCATGGCTTGGACGTTCCAGCTGGAAGGCGGGTCATGAAAGGCGCTCCGTAGAAAATTGGAAAAGAACTGCTTGTATCTGGGGTTGCGAACAAGTGCACAATGTCGATCGTTAAGGTACGTCCAATAACCTAGTTCTGATTTCTCATCGGGCCTAAAAAGGTAGCGGACTGTATGACCGCGTATCCAATTCACGGCATTAGTTTTTGTTGTGGGGTAATGAATCACATCCGGGAATGGAAGCGTCAGGAAAATAATCTGAGCAGGCGGCTGTCGGGTGAGGAAAGCCAGGATACGCTGCGCGAGCCTCCAGACGTCAGCAGACGGACCACATGAGAACCGATGAGCGTCCGTGTCCTCTACACCACAGTGAACACAGAGTGGTGTGTCAGCAAGGCGGATGCGGTGCAAACGAGACTGGTTGACCTGTTTGCCATTGACGGTGATATACCAGGTGGACTGAACGCTGGTGTCGAGGTAACCAGCATGCACTGCTTTCCACACACGGCGCCATATGATCTGGGGAAACTTGTGTTCAATGGGGTTGGGGGTTTGACACATTTGTAAGGTGTCGTATACAGTCTTTGTCTGGAGTATACGGAGAAGGGGTAAGGAGTGCAGAATGTAACTGATTTCAAAGAAGAAGTACCGAAAGTGATAAAAGGGGGGTGGAATGTCGGATAACATGACCGGGGCTGACATGGAGACTGGTGCGTATTCACGCAAAAGCAGTCCGGTCAGGCTCGTCGGGCAGCGACGCCAGACTTTCAGTTGGGAGCTAACAAAAAGTGCGGTAACTCTGTCTGGCACATGGAATAAGCCCACTCCACCACGCTCCCGCGGGAGGGCAAGGGAGGAATATTGAACTTTAAATAACATCCCGGCACAGACAAAGGATCCCATCGCCATCAACATACGACGTGCGAGGGTAATCGGAACCGGGAACACTTGTGCCACATGGGGGATGCGTGAGGCGTGATAAACATTCACGTATTGCGCGCGCTGTATAATGTCGAGGGATCGAAGGCGGTGGTCCATAAGGCCAGCCCTGATCGTTTGTAGGAGACGTCGACCGTTGGTTGCCGCTGAGCGACGGAGGTCATTCATAAAATCAATGCCCAAACAGCGGACGCTGGTGGCCACACTTAGAGGAGCGACAGATCTTTCTGGTAGACCCTCACCAATGAGCAGAACCTTCGATTTGGAAATATTAAGAGAACTGCCCGATGCCTCCCCATAAGTCGTCACCCAAGTCAGAGCAGCGCGAACATCGTCTTCATTGCGGAGGTAGAGGACTAGATCGTCAGCATAGGCTGTACAACAGAAGCGGTGCCCATGCAATGTCAGGCCCACCAGGCGTTGGCGAAGCCCCTGTAGGAGGGGCTCTAATGCCAAAGCATACAGTATCGTGGAAAGTGGGCATCCCTGTCGGACAGAGCGCTCGATCGCTAGAGGCGCGGTGAGGCGACCATTACAGAGTATTCTTGAAGTTGCGCCGCTCAAGAGCCGCATTACCACGGTGATTGTACGAACCGGAAAACCCATGTGTTGGAGGACCGATTTCAGAAAAGTATGGTCGACACGGTCGAAAGCTTGACGGAAGTCAAGCGATGCCAATGCGCCAGGTAAATGTCGCGAGCGCGCGAGCGCAATCATGTCCCTATAACGGCAAAGGGCTGTATGGATGTTGTTGTCACCGCCCAACGAAGTCTGATCAAGGGAGGTGACGGATCTTGCTGCCTTCTTGAGGCGTGAGGCCAACAAACGGGTGAAAATTTTCATGTCACTGTTGAGTAGAGTGATGGGCCGGTAATCACAGATCCGTGATCGCCCATGTGGCTTAGGGACCAGGATGATGACCCCATCAAGGAAGGTGGCTGGGATCATCGTTGTGGGTGACATCAATTCACGACAGATGGACGTCCAAGCAGGTAACAAAAGGTAGCTAAAATACTTGTCAAAGTCGAGGGGGAGGCCGTCAGGTCCAGGGGACTTGTTGGCAGCCCCCACCTTGATTGCATCTAGGACTTCATCAGAGGTCACTTGTTCCTGAAGTTCTTGAGCCACATCCTCTGGCATGGTGTTGACAGTCTTTGCTGCCACCTCCTCAATTAAGGTCGGGGGATGAGGGACGGCAGCGAACAGTTGACGGAAATGAGAATAGAAAGCGTGACCAATGTCGCATTGCGTAGTGTGTCGTCCGTCCTTCCGCATCTGTGAGATCGTGGATGAGGGTTCGACGACGACGTCGGCGTTCCCTGAGAAGGTGGTACATCGATGGCGTTTCATGAGGCATATGGTCACGGGTGCAGGATCTGACAAGAGTCCCTTCTAAGCGCCGTCGCGTGAGGGAAGTGATCTGCGCTTTAGCACGATGCACCATCATCTGACGATCAGGAGAGAAGGCCATCGAAGTGCAGTCACGAAGGACTGCATAATAAAAGTCCATGGTGCTCGCTTGCCAGGCTTTGAAGTCTTTGCCATATCCTATCAGCGCCCTGCGCAGAGCTGGTTTCGCGCATGATACCCACCACGATAAGGTGGATGCGTAGGCGGGGCGACGACGATGACAGAGGGCCCACGCATCCTCAACGATTCGTCGGCAGTCAGGGACAGTCAGGTGGGAAACGTTGAATTTCCACAAGCCGCGGCTGTGCCACACTTGTTGGCGGGCGAGGACGACATCGCAGATGTAGGCGTCATGGTCAGAGTAAGCCAGAGGCCATACTTCGGCATGTCGAGTGTCGGCAGCAAGGGAACGTGTAAGGTATATACGATCGAGACGACTAGATGAATGCGCCGTATAATATGTGAAACCTGCACGGGTGCCATGCACCTTTGTCCATGTGTCAACAAGCTGGAGTCTGTCGATGATGACGGAGAGGGCCGCACAAGGGGAATGATGCGGTAATTGATCTTCAGGCCTTTGCGTGGAGTTGAAATCGCCACCGAGGACCATATCATCTAGGGGACCCTCAAACAGCGGCGTTACCTCGTCAGCAAAGAAAGTGTGTCGATCACGACGTCGACTGGAGCCGGACGGCGCATATACATTGAGGATACGGACGCCGAACAGCGTGAGAGCCATACCCCTAGCATTAGCAAGGTACACTACATCTTCAGCAGGGAGTCCAGAACGGAGGAGGATGGCAACTCCACTACCGTTGTCAGAAGCATGGGAGATGTGTGCCACGTAGCCAGTGGGGGCATGGAAATCGGCGACAAACACTTCTTGGAGGAGGGCAATGTCGACATCAGCAGCATAAATGGTCTCACGGAACATTGCCAGTTTATGGGGGGCCCGAATGGTGGCCAGATTCATCGTCGCTATGCGGTAATGTTGGGGGCGTGCTCCCACCATTGGCACAGATGTTCCGGCAGAGATGTCTGGCTGGCGTGTAACATCTGACGTAGTCACCGTTGTCGTAATCACTGGCTGGAAGGTGGGTCAGGCACCTCCATGGGGCACTGCCTGATGGGAGGACCACCATCTCGAACTGCTCCTTCGTCGATATCATCAGCCCAGGAGACTGGAACAGACGGTGAGCGACTGTCACACTCCTCGAGGGCGAGTTGTAGCGACGCTGCTGTAGTGGGGTCCAGGGAGGCACCCTCCTTGGAATCCGTCATATTCGTGTGAGATCGTTCTTCAGATGGGACATCAGGAGCAGCCTCTCCTGTCGTCAGAACGCTCGAAGAGAGATCACTGTCGTGTATCAGCTCCACTGCCTGTGATGCCACATGAAGAAGTGTGTCGTCAGATGGCGTTTGACTCCTCTTCTTCCGTTTTCTGGGCGACCGTTGCTTTCGGAGGTGCTGTTCTGAATCAGAATGTGGATGTTCGATGTCCGAGGTCGCGCCAGTCTGAAGAAAGGCAGAGGTAGGCACCGCATTCGCGTCGATGTCCATCGAGCTCTGGAGAGTTGGTGGTGTCGTAGCCGTCAGAGGAGATGGTGCCGGTGAGGCCATGGCAGCACCGTCATCTCCAGTGGGGAGTGCCGGGTGGAGAAGAGGTGCTTCCTGAAGTGACGCATCGGGGCTGCGTACGGCTGTGGCGTAGCTATCTGGTAAAGAAGCGGTCGTCACTTTGGGAGCTGAGTCACTGGTCGGGACCTGGAGCAAACGTCGGCGGAGACATTCTGACCGAACATGGCCCTCCTGTCCGCAACCGGCACACGTCCGCGGCTGGCCATCATACATAACGATGGCTCGCACGCCACCTATCAGCAGATAGGATGGTACATGTTTGGAGAGTTCGATTTTGATTTGGCGGACACCATTCAACACGTTGTATGTCGTGAATGTCTGCCATTTCTCCGCGATGTGCCCCACAACATTGCCATAGGGTCGGAAAGCTTCGACGACCACCTCTTGCGGCACTTCGAAAGGGAGCTCAAAAACCCGGATTGTTCGAAGTCCGAAACCAGCGTGATCGACCGTCACCTCTCCAATATGCCCGTCAGAATGTTTGAACTTGAGTCCGCGTGCGTGTTGTCGAACTACGTTAGCACACGCTTCCTCCGTCGTCATCTTAATATAGACGATGCTGCTAGTGATAGAGAAATGAATACCTATCACTTCCTGAGGGTCCAGACGTAGCTCGTCGCGAATGAATTGCTCAATTTCAAAAGCGCGTGGTCTAGCATGTTCGGCTTGGAATGTTACTTTAACTGTCGCTCGGCGGTAACAGTGCGCCATGAGGTGCAATAGAAATGGACGCTACACAACACGAAATACCGCGACGCGGAAGTAAACAAACTACGGTGCGCTGTCCGGCGCGCGGAGCCGGTCCGCACGCGACCACGGCCGAAAGCCGACTACCCAACTGAACTACCCAAGCACGACTCACGTCCCGTCCTCACAGCTTCACTTCTGCCAGTACCTCGTCTCCTACCTTCCAAACTTTACAGAAGCTCTCTGGCACACAGTTGTAATCTGCCAGAAAGTTTCATATCAGAGCACACCCCGCTGCAGAGTGAAAATCTCATTCTGGAAATATGTCTTTAGTTATAGTAGGGATTAACTCGGAATAGAGGAGGGATACAGCAAAATACAACGTAATTTGCATATTGGGAGGGGCAAAAGGGTCACGTATCATTACCAAAAACCATGATTTTAAATGTAGTGATCGAAGGTCATTCGAAAGTAGATGTTTCTCTCATGGAAACACCTACCTGTGACGGCGGATTTGAAAAGAGCAAACAAAGATTTGAACTATCAAGTTTCAATTAAACTTTTTATTAAAAAAATAGATAACTCACAGCATATGAATGTTTTTCCAGCATTTGCAAGACAGGACAAACATAAATAAAACATAGATCATTGATTCACAAGTATGTCGCCTCGGGCGTCATTCCTCGGGATACCCCTTCCAATTTGTATCTTAACATTGTATTTTGCTGTATCCCTCCTTTATTCCGACTTAATCGCTACTAAAATTAAAAACGTATTTGCTTGTCTGATCTTCATTGAACTAGCGACGACCTTGAGTAATGTATCATTTTATACGGAAAATTTGCAGCTCTTTTCAAAACTTGAATCAAATATTATGATTCCCGTTTAAAAAATCACTTTAACTTCCAAATCACTTTGATAAACACTATCAAGGTCATGGCCATTAGTAGCAATGTGTGACTCTCTTTACCACCTACAACTTTTATCCGAAACATTTTGCTATGTCTCATCTCCATCCTGTGCTATTCCACACTATGGATTAAAACTGTTCACTCTATTATGAGCGAAGACGGCTGTAAGTATTTTCAGTGCATATGCACCATATTTTCCAAACCCTTGAGACAATAAATGCTACGAGCAGTGGAGCTAATGGAAGAAACGGTTGGGGAGGGCGGGGGTGGGGAGATGTACACCACTTGTGCGTTACAGATTGAGAATTTGGGGCTGCCGTAAAGCGTATCGAGATAGGTGTGGCGGTTAACGCAACCATTATAGAGAAGCAAGGGATCCGCATTTCAGTCCTGGTTCGACACAAGCTTTCAACCTTCACCACTTATTTATTTCACTGCCCACGGGGCGGTTGAAGTCCTGCTTCTCATAATAATGCTTCTCTTTCTATTGCAAGTCAGCGTTTTATTTCCTCAGCAGTTGTGGTCGCTCTAAACAGTAAAACAACACGGCCGCGCAGGGTAACCGCACGGTCTGAGGCGTCTTCTCACGGTTCGAGCGGCTCCTCCCGTCGGAGGTTCGAGTCCACCCTCGGGCATGGGTGTGTGTGATGTCCTTAGTGAAAATTTAAGTTAGATTAAGTAGTGTCTAAGGTGTCTAAGCTTGGGGACCGGTGACCTCAGCAGTTTGGACCCATAGCATTTACCACAAATTTCCTATAACCACTCTACAAATTCAGAATCTTATTTTCTAACCGAATTGCGTCGATAGCACCTGATAACTCGACTTCATTCCATCAACTTTTTTTTTTTTTTTTTTTTTTTTTTTTTTTGGAGCTCATTATGTAACCTTTTTTCAAGACACTGTCCATACCGTTCAAGTGTTCTCCAAGTCGTTTGATATCTTTAAGATTCGCCCATGACATTGCACTTCTTCACAAATCTTTATTTCTTCTGCTTAAACTTTCTTTTCCAAATTTGTCTTTGATTTCTGTTATTGTTTGTTCTTTCTACCGATTAAATAGCATCGGAATAGGCTAAAAATCCGTCTCAACTCTTTATTAATTGTAGCCTCAATTTCGTATTCTTATAGCTGCAGCCTGCTGCCTACAAGTTCTAGATAATCTTTAGCTCGCTACTTTATTCCAAATATCTTCAGAATTTTAATCAGTGCATCGCAAAGGACGCCATCAGAAGCTTTTACTAAATTTTATCTTTTTTCCATCAGTCCTCTAAGCGGTAGGCACAGCAGCTTTCCCTCGTTTGTCCCCACGTTTTCCTCGAAGCAAAAATGATTCTCCCAGGTTATTTCCCACTAATCTTTCCATTCCTCGATAAATAATTGGTATCAGTATTTTGCAACTCATAGCCGTTAAACTTATAGTCCGCTAATATTCACACCTCTCAGCAACTGCCTTCTTTAGTGCTGGAATTATTACATTGTTTTTGTACCCTGAGTGCGTTTCGCCTGTCTCATACATCCTGCATACGCTATATCAGTGATGATGATGACGGTGATGATGTTGGTTTGTGTGCATTGAAGTCGGCGCTAAATTTCGAGCTTCTTTACAAGGTCGCCAGTCTTGGGGGGTTTTGTGCTCGTTTAAATTTGACATCCCTTTTTCATTGTTTCTGCAAACAGTGTTCTGACTCCAGAATGAGTTTTTCACTCTGCAGCGGAGTGTGCGCTGATACGAAACTTCCTGGCAGATTGAAACTGTGTGCCAGACTGAGACTCGAACTCGGGACCATTGCCTTTCGCGGGCAAGTGCTCCACCAACTGAGCTCCCAAGCATGACTCACGCCCCGTCCTCACAGCTTTACTTCTGCCAGTACCTTGTCTCCTACCTTCCAAACTTTACAGAAGCTCACCTGCTAACCTTGCATAACTAGCACTCCTGAAAGAAAGGCAAAGGTCCCGAGTTGGAGTCTCGGTCCGGCACACAGTTTTAATCTGCCAGGAAGTTTCAGTGTTCTGACTGTTTTGTTTGCCATGGGGACCAGCTCCGTTGTTTGTTAATTTATTTCGTACGAATCTCTCAATTCCTTTCGGTACCATTCTTTCAATTCAAGCCACATCTGGTCTACTCTTACGTTGCACAGTTTGGAGGGAATGGAGACAGTCTTTTCGGCCTAAGGGCCCGCGTTCGATTCCCTGCTGGGTCGGATATTTTCTCCGCTCAGGGCCTGGGTGTTGTGTTGTCCTATCATCACCATTTCATCCTCATCGACGCACAAATCGCAGAAGTGGCGTCAAATCGAAAGACACCGGGCGAACGGTCTACCTGACAGGAGGCCCTAGTCACACGACATTTACATTTTTTTTATAGTTTTCTTACAGAACAATATCAGTACTCTTACATTTACACCAAGGCCTGCTAGTACGGAGTTTGTTTTTGTCGTCCCAGAATGTAAATGGACCACGTTTTTCACTGCAAGCTCTCAGAATTATTTTAATTTCAAAACATCATTATAACTACGACCACTAGGAGAAAGCAGTGATGTGAGACTATAAGCTACGAAACAGTAGAAGCTTTTAACCAAATAGTTTACTTACGATCGTGTGAGAAATATTGTGAATCTGACATTTTTCTTTTCAGTATTTTGTGCAGAAACTAAACCTCTTACCAAGGACTGGCTTCAGCAGTGGATACACTTTTGCTTTGTGTGCATAAAAATATTTTCATAATGGCGCAAAGCAAAAATCACTGCGTATTGGGCGTCCTTTTCCCTCTCTCCCCATCGCGAACACCCTTCTGGCCCACCCCTCGTCGCCACCTCCAATCGCTGCAGCCAGAGTCATGTGACAACGCTCAGCTATTCGTGCATACAGAACTGGCAACACAGCAGACAGAGCACGTAGAGCCCGGGAAACAGGTGCGATTGGCTGGCGCCAGGCTACTACCACTAGACCCACTGAAACGTCAGTCACTAAGTAATTTTAATAGGAGTACACTAAACAAGTGCTCATAGCTCATAAGGTATACATTATGAAGCCCATGTTTACTGGACATGTTTTTCTGGTTCTGTCTCATACTACCTCCTCCCAAAATATGAAGGCAAAGAGCATGCAAGAGAATAGATGTGTTTCACAGTATCGAAGTTGAAGTTGTAAGGTGGCAAGAACTATCCCCCTTACATGAAGTCATTAAAGATCACCTAACTCACATTGAGCGAACAGTAGGGCTGAATAAAAAATGACTGACAAGGCACAATGCATCTTGTAGAGGGTACAGTATGGACGTATTGGAATAATTAATGTCGGGTGATGGTTTTAAGGTAATTCACACGACATGAAAACTTTGTGGAAATGTGTCGATTTACTGGAGGCTAGTTGATCCCAGGGAAGTAGTCAGAATTGACCGTGGCCGCCGGGGGAGCGGCTAAGGGAAGTAACAATGGGCAGCTTAGGGCGGCTCAAGCTCTGAGAAAGCGGTAATGGGGCGCAGCCTCCAGCTGGAAATGTGTCAATTTACTGGAGGCTAGTTGATCCCAGGGAAGTACTCAGAATTGACCGTGGCCGCCGGGGGAGCGGCTAATGGAAGCAACAATGGGCAGCTTAGGGCGGCTCAAGCTCTGAGAAAGCGGTAATGGGGCGCAGCCTCCAGCTGGAAATGTGTCAATTTACTGGAGGCTAGTTTATCCCAGGGAAGTACTCAGAATTGACCGTGGCCGCAGGGGGAGCGGCTAAGGGAAGCAACAATGGACAGCTTAGGACGGCTCAAGCTCTGAGAAAGCGGTAATGGGCGCAGCCTCCAGCTGCCTTAAGATGAGTGACAGCTTGGGTGGTTGACCCTGACCCCATGATGGTGTAACGGGAAGCAACGGAGAACTTATACGCCTGTTGATAAATGTCCGTTGTCCCGTTTTCAGTGAAACATACAAGAAAGCCGCGCAAAGCTATGGTGGAGTGGTGAACAGAGGTCAAAATATGCGTGTTAGTGACTATAGCATCTTCACACTGAATTCACGATCTGCAGAGTAAGTAAATCAGGTGAAGAGTGACAGAATGAAATTCGCCGGCCTCTGATGGGAAGGTAGGACCGAGGAATTTGAAGTACTCTCCTGGGAGTCAGAATTCAAGAAAAATTGGTGTTTGTGCAGACGCTAACTTTGATGGGTGGCCTGGGAGGAACTAAATAAATAACAGAGGTTGAGAGGAAGGGAAATTTTGTGGGATTTTGTTCACTTCCCAGAGCAGGCATTGGTCGGGGCTGGGAAGTGATGCATAATTAAAGCGACTTGTGCTGCAATTGGCTTAAGTGATTTTCCTGGAGGGGAAACCGAGACAAAGAGCAGACTGTGAGAAGTCTCCATAGAGGTCTTCCGTTCCCAGCTTGCCTAGAGTGTGGATGTGGCGTTCTTGACTCAGCTTGCCTGAGAAAGAGTGAGCATCTCTGCAGTTTAGAACTTAGCAAAGGGAACGATTGAGTTTGGAGATAGGAAGTTTTGGTTCAGCTATGTACTGAGCAAGATAGCTAGGAGTGAATAGACGAGCGCAGTCTTGCAGCACCACGAGGTCGGCCGACGTCCACACAACGACGGCGCTCCACCACGCTGAATTCGGTGATATTGCGCCCGCTCAGGCCACTGATTAATTTGTTGGAGCACGTTGGCAAAGTTTCCACGAGGGTTTCATGGGCTGTGTATTGTAGAATTCTTCTCGCACTTCGCATTATGCCTGGGTCAGTCGATAGGAATTACTTTTGATTTACTGCGCTTTACTCCACGCAAACGCAATTTATTATCACTGCCTGTTAGGTGAGTCATGTAATGTGACGATTGAAGGTCGTGAGTTAAAATAAATCTGTTCTAATGGACTGCATCTGTTTTCAGTCAAGCAGCTGAAATCCCAAGTCACTTTCTTAATTAATTTTATATTTAACATTTGCATCTCGTGTTCAATAGCTGAATATAACATCAATGTGCACCCCTTTTGAATTAAAAGGGATGAATTCTGAATCAATTAATGTCAAAACTGCCACCGCAGTTCAATCAGCAGTCACAGGGCCTTATTACTTTCTTTGTGTTATCCGACATTGCGGCAGTTTTGCACTCTCTGTTGATCTGTTAGTCAATTACCTGGGGTAAACACACACCAAAACCAGATAAGTGACCGGTGGGGTGTTACAAAGTAATGCTCGTATCTCTCTAGGTACACATTTTAGAGCGTATGTTTCTAGAACTTTTTGCTTTCAATCATCGCTCCCTTCACATTCTTGGATATGGGCCACTCGCCGGGTGACATCCTGTATGCCTTATTTGCAGCGTAACATGCCCACTACGGCATCAAGCGTCGTTGAGACTGGCGATGGCCAGTTACGGCACCTCAAAAGAGAGAGAGAGAGAGAGAGAGAGAGAGAGAGAGAGAGAGAGAGAAGAGAAGCGATACATAGGTGCGTATGATAAATCCCTTCCCTCAAACATATTTCTCTTCTTCATACCTCGTCTGTGTTATCACGCCGGCCGCGGTGGTCTCGCGGTTAAGGCGCTCAGTCGGGAACCGCGTGACTGCTACGGTCGCAGGTTCAAATCCTGCCTCGGGCATGGATGTGTGTGATGTCCTTAGGTAGGTTTAAGTAGTTCTAAGTTCTAGGGGATTGATGACCATAGATGTTAAGTCCCACAGTGCTCAGAGCCATTTGAACCATTTTTTTGTGTTATTACATGTGACGTTTCACTGTTATCTCATTTGTGCTGAAATTGCAGTACACGCTAGATACCTATTTGCTTCCACTGCCTTGAGTGGAATGATTAAGTTCTAACAGACTTCTATAGTTGTTGTTCCCTGCGAGAAAACGTCACGTAGATCGTGAATCCGTAATCTTGAGGATGTAAGAAACTCTTTGCGAGAAACCGTTATTCTTGGAAGGATTAAATTTCCAGTCAGTTTGTTTATACGGGATGCCACTCACTTTTTATTGGTAGAACACGAGAAGCTGCACAATTACATTCATTTTTAGAGTCACAAATGGCTTCCATTCTTCAGCAAATTAATGAACTGCATATTTCCGTAATTAGTTCCACACTGTTCTCAACTACATGTCCAAATAACCGTACATTGCTAGTAAAGTTTTAACTAACACTGACCTCGACACTGACTACATGTCTGAACTTCTTGTAAACTTGTTGTAGCTGAGATTCACAGTCATAAAATTTTTTTTGAAGGACGTCATCTTTACGACAGTGACTGTTGTGAGTTTTTATTACACTGCTACAATTTCGCCCTTAGGCAGCAGCACTTGATAATGGCCTAAGGCCGAAATTGCAGCAGTGTAAAAAAACTTATGCCGGCCGGTGTGGCCGAGTGGTTCTAGGCGCTACAGTCTGGAACCGCGCGACCGGTACAGTCGCGGGTTCGAATCCTGCCTCGGGAATGGATGTGTGTGATGCCCTTAGGTTAGTAGGGTGCAAGTAGTTCTAAGTTTTAGGGGAATGAAGACCTCAGATGTTAAGTCCCATAGTGCTCAGAGCCATTTGAACCAATAAAAACTTATAACAGTCACTGGCATAAAGATGATGTCCTTCAAAAGACTACATGTCTTTCCTCCGACACTGCCGAAACAGCTCTGATTTACACACTAGACATTGCTAACTTAGTCTTAATAGATACTGCGCCGGACAACATGTCTGTCCTCAGAGACTGCCGAACGAGCTCTGATCTCAACAGCCGAACCACTTCGCCCGCCATCCAAGTTAGGCGCGGTCCGAAGATCACCGAAGTGCCTCGTCTGCGGTTTCCTTTCGCAGTTGTTTATTGTTCTGCTGGTTATTAATACTCGTGAAATAATGGATTAATAGCACGCCATTGAGAGATGCTTTAATTTGAAATTCTAGTAAATACGCTATTTAATTTTCCAAATATTAATAATATAAGATTACCATTTTGGCTCGCAAATGCCAATCGCAGAGAAGGACCACAATTTAGGCGGTCTCTCTCACGATACCGTACCACTCAAACTGGAGTTGGGCAACACGATTCTTTTTCCCGATTCGATTCCTACGATTCAATCTCACATTGTGAATCGATTCCTACGATTCGTTCACGATTCATTCTAGTCTGCGATGGCACGATTCTTACGGAATGTAAAAAGTTCTACATCTTATTCACAGATGGCAGGACGTGTCTGAAATTGTCAGTGGGGTTAGAATCGATCTGTTTCATGATAAGGTATGCCAGAAATAGTTTATTTATGAGTAAACATGAATATGACGTTACAAGTGTGATTCTCGATTTATAGGTGTAATGCCGTAATTGATAAACGCTGACGTCGGCTGATGGTAGCGATAGTAAATGGGACATGCCTTCACGCTCGCTCCCGTCATCCACCGCCAAGTGTCAGCTTGGTTTTCACGAGTAATATTAC
This sequence comes from Schistocerca gregaria, assembly GCF_023897955.1. Taxonomy (NCBI): domain Eukaryota; kingdom Metazoa; phylum Arthropoda; class Insecta; order Orthoptera; family Acrididae; genus Schistocerca; species Schistocerca gregaria. The sequence goes on from NC_064925.1 coordinate 75,749,838, forward strand.
GGCCCAAGAACTTCGTTTGTTCGTTCCGAGCTTCCTTTGTTCACACGCATCCTCCACTTGACTGCCATCTGGCGGTCGTAATCATTCGGCACGACTCGGCATGATTCGGAAGTTGCCTTCGAAGCAAAGCGAACTAATAATCGATGAATAGTCGGAACCTGGAATGGTCACGACTCGGAAACATGCAATCGTTCTTACGATTCTTTTGAACGACGATTCGTCCGTATCACGATTCGATTCTTACGATTCTTTATTTGGAGTCGTTCAAATGAACGACTCATTCACGAATCGCCACAACTCTAGAACAAACCGTCTGTCATACGTACCTCACACCATATTACATCATTTTGCCACAGCTGCCTTCTCAGCTGCTGTAAAAAGAGATTCTTGTAGCCGAATATGATGTCTGCAAAGCCAGCAATATTCCACAGTGCTAGTAACGTTTTTGTCCTGCGGGCGCATGGAACATTCCATTTCGGAAATAAATTGGTTAATTAAGTATTCCGAGATCCACCGTGTCAAGAGCGTGCCGAGAACACCAGATTTCAGGTATTACCTCTCAACTGGTCAGTGGTCGACGGCTTTGACATAAGGCGAGGTTTACTATCCCTTGGTTAAAAAAATCGATTTTTTTACAATTGCATTTTTGGTTCCTAAACGTGTTTAGAATCCACCCCTGAAACGGTTTTTCCGAATACGGAACGGAAATGTTAGTTATGCGCGGCTGAACAAAAAAATGCAAGTGCCTCAAATCAGCCTATTTGACACACCAGTTTTTTTTCGGGATTTTCGACTTTGTAGCCGAGAAAAATTATCCTATGTGCTTGCCCAAGTATCAAGTGATCAAGGAGCTTACGACGTACTACGGCTTGGCAATACGGCGACTTTCCAATTCGGAGGAACAGATGAAGAAGGCAATTTGGACAACGCATTTCCCCAAGTGTTCGACGGATGACCACGCACAACACCAAAATTGTCCGTCTGGGGAAACTAGTTGGTGCAAGTGGCGCATTGCAGAGGCTACCGGACGTCTGCATAAATATCAACTCGACCAGCCGCTCTCCAAAGTAGTTCAAAAAGTGATTCATCCGATCTACGAGGCCCTTTCGGAGGACGAGTTATAGTAGCGGTGCTCGGGAGGAAACACTCAAAATTGAAATGAAAGTTTGAACGCGTGTGTTTGGAAGTTAGTCCCCATGCATTTGCGTTCTGGTGCGAAGACTGTGGAGACTGCGACTTTCTGGCAGTGAGCAGCTTCAACGAAGGGTATTCAGCAATTCTGAAGACCATGACAACGATGGACGTCGCCATGGGACTCTATTAGACGCAGTTCGCCAAGCATTCGGACGACCACCGGATTCAAGCGGCCGTACCAGCTGCTCTGGATGGCCCAGATTGAGCAGAACGCCCTCTATGAGGAAAAGGAAGGACTAGTTTATGGACCCAAAATAGCAGATTGAACGTACGTTGCATTATAATGCATGTATATGTCGTCAAAACTTCAAGCACGTTTTTCTCGAAAAGACTTTTTTTATCACGCGGTATGGTAACTCCAAATCTACTGAACCGACTGGCATGATTCTTTATTTCCGTTGAAGCTAACTAAATTGTCTAGGAGTTGTACCACTTTTATTCCGATCCATCAACTATAAATATTTTTACTAGGCCGACGAAGTCGAAAAATTGATGAAAAAAACCCTATTTTGTTTCAAATAGTCGCCATTTTGTTTTCTATGGTCCAAACAACTCCTAAAGAATCTTATATACTTCGCTAACATCAACTTAATTTTGATTTCAGACGAGCCGGCTGACCTGTGACATACCTCGCGTTTAGGTCTACATCGAAATTTTGTTTCGTTCCGAAGGCACTTCCGCCTTTGCTCTTCGACATTTCCGGTCGAAAAAATTCCAGTTTGTAGAGGAAATATCAATAAAAATTTTGACCAAATTTGACATTGATATCGATAGCACATCCAGAGGAAAAATCCTCAAAGAACATGCTTCTTTTGTGCAGAAGATAGTAAACCTCCCCTTAACGTCCGAGAGCAGCCTGATTTGGTTACCATGAGTAATTCGATTTTCCTCTCTAACTGCATGCGGTGAAAAGTTGCTATTCCTTCACACGCAGAGTTCCCACGCAGTGTAACTCGTCACTTGGGTGGTCCGGTGACAGGCGGGCTCTGCTGAACTTGAAAGGGTTAAGCCGACAGGTGTGAGGGAGTCGAGTGGATACTTTCCAGACGCCGACATTGTCATAAGAGCGGGGACAACACGCCTACAGGGGCCTGACACTTTCTGGCGGGCTACCAGCGAGGTGTGGGAATGACTTGTGTTCCCAGGCAGTCTTGGCGGGCAAATTCCCGCGTTTTCTGCAAAATCATAACTGTGATTGTCTTTCTCACGGGATAGCTCCGTGACGTAGCAAAATCGGCCCAGAAATTGGCGCCAAGTACCTCCATTGGTGAAATAGTAGTGCGTCGGCAATAGAGTGGAATTTTCCGCCGGTTTTCGAGTTGCTGATTGGAACATTGAACCACAGCCTTTCAGTCGGAGTAGGTTACAAGACTGAGCTCTCGCCGCTCTAGACAGCCTGCCTTCCATTGGCTGTCTAATATACTTTCATTTAATAGTAATTGTTTGACGAAGTTGCTGAAGTTTCGACTTCAACGTAAGTTTCGGAGTACAGATGGCAATTGAGCGTTCTGCGTACAAGCGGCCTATGTTGTCCGTCTTGAGCAGTTTTGGCTAAAGTTGACTGTACCGGAGATACTGAGTGACTTCTCTTACTAAAATCACTCACTGTATCATCAGTGATTGTGTAGCGAGCCTTCTTCGTCTTCCTCAGAGGCGTATTTGTGTTGCTAGGAAGTCTTTAGTCTGGAACAACCAGATCAGGAGAATTTGGTTCGAGCTATACTCGCGACATTATCGTCGCCACGACAGGACGTCGAAGCAACCAGCCATCAACTCCAGTATGCCAGATCGTGTCATTGTAGTTAAGGAGACAGCATGGTAATGTACGTCCGCAGCACCGGCAAATCAGAGAATTTTGCTAGGTGATAATAAGAAGTCAGCAGAGCGCGACTGTTCGTCTTTTCTAACTTTGTTCTCTCTTGGGTGTTCATTGTCTGAGTTATCTCTACCGTAGCAGCAATTAATGTTCCTCTTAAGATTTGATTTGCAAGGAATTGGCTTCACATACCACTTGATAATGAATGTCACAATCTAGTTTACGAACAACTTCACCTTCACCGCATTTATTTGAGTATCCAATTTGATGTATTGTAAATGTTTCATGTGTTTTGTTTATTATTTTGAGTTTAGTCATAATAAATCAAATTGTTATTTTGGGCAGAACTTTCATTCTGTTAATCGGTAGAGCGACCCTTTCATTTCTCACTACGTTAATGAAACTTTCATCTACCTAATTAATTTCGATCCAATTAAATTATTGCAGGTGCCAAACTCTATTCTACTCCACTTGCAGGGTCGATTACAGTCAGTTCGCGTTTCTTCTTAATCCATGTGCAACAGCAAAAGTTAGAAAAGGGAGGGGCTTAGAGCTTCATTTCCATATGAAGATTCGAAAAGAATTTAGTGTTAAATGCACTACTAGTCTGGCACCTCGCAAGTTGTCACTGCAGTGTGCAGTAATCGCAGAAATCCATGTGGGACTTATGACGAACATATCCGTTAGGACAGTTTTTTGCCGTTAATGGGCTATGGCAACAGACGACCGAAGCGTGTTACTTTTGCTAACAGCGCGAGATCGTCTGTCGCGCCTCACCCGGGCGCGTGCCCATATAGGTTGCAGCCTGGACGGCTGTAAAACCGTGGTCTGTCCTGATTTCAGTTGTTAAGAGCTGATGTAGGTTTCGAGTGTTATGCAGACCCCACGAAGCCGTGGATTCAGGATGTCAAGAAGGCACTGTGCAAGCTGATGGTAGCTCCAAAATGGTGTGGGCTGTGTTTACACGGAATGGACTGGGTCCTCTGATCCAGCTGTACTAATGATTAGCTGTAAATGACTGTGGTCGGCTACTTGGAGACCATCTGCAACCGTTCACGGACGTCACCTTCCCAAACGACGATGGAATTTTTATGGAACACATGCGCCATGTTACCGGGCCACAATTGTTCGCAGTTGGCTCGAAGATCATTCCAGACAATTCGAGCGAAGATTTGGCCAATTATGGGATATTTATGAGACATAATCGCGAGGTCAATTCGTGCACAAAATCCTGCACTGACAACACTTTCACAATTATGGACGGCTATAGAGACAGTTATAAGAGTCGAGGGACATGAAAGGGAAGCAGTGGTTGGGAAGGGAGTGAGACAGGGTTGTAGCCTCTCCCCGATGTTATTCAATCTGTATATTGAGCAAGCAGTAAAGGAAACAAAAGAAAAATTCGGAGTAGGTATTAAAATCCATGGAGAAGAAATAAAAACGTTAAGGTTCGCGGATGACTTTGTAATTCTGTCAGAGACAGCAAAGGACTTTGAAGAACAGTTGAACGGAATGGACAGTGTTTTGAAAGGAGGGTATAAGATGAACATCAACAAAAGCAAAACGAGGATAATGGAATGTAATCGAATTAAGTCGGGTGATGCTGAGGGAATTTGATTAGGAAATGAGACACGTAAATTAGTAAAGGAGTTTTGCTATTTGCTATTTGGTCGAATTAGAGAGTACATAAAATGTAGACTGGCTATGGCAAGAAAAGCGTTTCTGGAGAAGAAAAATTTATTAACATCGAGTATAGATTTAAATGGTAGGAAGTCGTTTCTGAAAGTATTTGTATGGAATGTAGCCATGTATGGAAGCGAAACATGGACGATAAATAGTTTGGACAAGAAGAGAATAGAAGCTTTCGAAATGTGGTGCTACAGAAGAATGCTGAAGATTAGATGGATAGATCACATAACTTATGAGGAGATATTGAATAGAATTGGGGAGAAGAGAAGTTTGTGGCACAACTTGACCAGAAGAAGAGATCGGCTGGTAGGACATATTCTGAGGCATCAACGGATCACCAGTTTAGTATTGGAGGGCAGCGTGGAGGGTAAAAATCGTAGAGGTGGACCAAGAGATGAATACACTAAACAGATTCAGAACGATGTAGGTTGCAGTAGATACTGGGAGATGAAGAAGCTTGCACAGGATAGAGTAGCATGGAGAGCTGCATCAAACCAGTCTCAGGACTGAAGACAACAACAACAATAGAGGTAGCATGGCTCTGTATTTCTGCAGCGAGTTGTTGGGTACATGCCTTTTCGAGTTAATGCACTAAAGCGGGCGAAAGGAGGTCCGGCAAGACACTCGCACATAGGTAGTTAGTGGAGAGCCACTGCCTGAAAAAGAAGAATCAAAAATTAGTTCTCAGAAAGTATACTGTGAAGTAATTCCTCTATAGCTATAGCATATATGACGCGAAGCAGATTTCATTGGTTTCTCCATCGAAACAGCTTGTGCTGCGTAATATACGTTTCCATGTAGCCTTCCTCCGAATTCATACATTTTGCATGCCTCCGATCGAGTGTTACAATTGGTGTTCGGAGCTGTGTAACCATCCAGGTCAGATTCCTGGAAACCTTCTGCTGTTATTGGCGCTTCTGCGTCAGTTGTTGTTACAAAAAAAAATTGCGCTTAACTGCACTGACGGTATTCGCATCACGGTCTATATTATTTCAGTCCGGCGGAATACTTGTAACAACATTAATGTGGTAATATAACAAAATACAGTTACATGTTAATTTATTGTTCGGTGTTCGACCAATAGGTAATACACATTTCGAGAAGTGACTGTAATTATAATTAGGTACTCAATCAATTTTGTAGTGTGGAATCTGATCTTCCCTCTCATTTTTCGTAGCATCAGTATATTTATTTTTACGTGTAGCTTTTGATACCACTGCGCAACAACCGACAACGAATTACAAAACAGAAGGCGACAGAATAGAAGACTCTGGCAAACGAGGGTGCATGGGAAAAGAAGGATGGATAAAATGCTTCTAGCATATTTATATCTAGTAGCGTCACCCGTGGTCGACTTGATGAGCATATAACTGCAAGTAACGTGATCAACGACAACAAGTAGAAGCCATTGGAGCTCATCTATTATAAAAAAAAATGTAGTGTATCTTAAAGCAATATATTTCACGTAAAACAGTGTCTGATATTTTAGCCACAGAATTGACCATAAACAAATTATGCATTTTAACAGCATCTACATCTACATACATACTCCGCAATCCACCATACGGTGCGTGGCGGAGGGTACCTCGTACCAAAATTAGCATTCTCTCTCCCTGTTCCACGCCCAAACAGAACGAGGGAAAAATGGCTGCCTAAATGCCTCTGTACGAACCCTAATCTCTCTTATCTTATCTTTGTGGTCTTTCCGCGAAATGTAAGTTGGCGGCTGTAAAATTGTGCTGCAGTCAGCCTCAAAGGCTGGTTCTCTAAATTTCCTCAGTAGCGATTCACGAAAACAACGCCTCCTTTCCTCTAGAGACTCCCACCCGAGTTCCTGAAACATTACCGTAACACTCGCGTGATGATCAAACGTAGCAGTAACAAATGTAGCAGCCCGCCTCTGAATTGCTTCTATGTCCTCCCTCAATCCGAGCCGATAGGGATCCCAAACGCTCGAGCAGTACTCAAATATTTTTGAAATAATTCTTTGATTTGTCCTTAATTGTTCGATGATTTGAAGCGAGTCCTTGATACAGCGTGTTGAAAATAAATGTTGTGTTACCGGCGGCAAATTAGCTTGTCCCTTATGGCAAAACGTTGGGAGTGCCGATGTATCACGTAAAGTAAGCTCAGATGCGAAGTGTTTTGCATCACAAAATCGGCAATGTAAGTTCATCAATCCGCAGTTATAGCTATAACAATTATTTGGAATTACGTTCAGTGTACATTTAAAAGTATCTTTCAAAAAAACAACAGAATTATCATATCTGTTACTATTATTATATCATTCCTATTACTTCCTCTACGAAAAAATTGCGTCTATCAAGCTGTTTGTCTTTCGGTCCAACCCATTATTGTTCTTCTTCATCGCATAGTCTAAAGCAAACGTAGCTTCTGTACAATAAGCAAAGTCGTAGCTACTCAGAATTAAGCATCTAAACATTAGCAACTTATTTCAAGTTTTGTGTTAACAGCGGCAAATGACAGTATGTTAGCCTCGTTTACCCTTAGACGAAAATAAGAGAAAAAACGACGCCAGCACGCCATGTAACGTACAGTCAATTTTGCCGAAAGCAAAGAAAGGTAGGGAGATTGGGTATAATGTCGCGTCGACATCGAGGTCATTAGTGACAGATCACAAGCTCGTATGGTGTCAAAAATGGGGCAGAAAATAGGCCGTGACCTTTGGAAGGAGCCATATCAGAATTTGCCTGAGCGATTTAGGGATCGCGGAAAGCCTAAACCTGGATGGCCGGACGCGGGTTTGAACCGTCGTCCTCCCGAACAGGAGCCCACCGGGCTAACCACTGCGCCATCTCGCTCGCTCAATCGGTGTTGCCCCCGACAGCTTCATTACGACAATGTTTTGTTTTCCACAGCTGACAGCATCAACGACCTACGATTTGTGCCAATGTAGGTAACCCGATATGCGTGTGTTACTGAACCATCTGCAGCCTTAAAACATGAACGTCCCTATTTATTTATTTATTTTATTTATTTAAATGTCAAGTTCCGTAGGACCAAATCTCCAAGGTCATGGAAAGCGATTTCACAAAACGTTTTACTTTCATGCGTCATTTCTACCATGTTGTTGTTGTTGTGGTCTTCAGTCCTGAGACTGGTTTAATGCAGCTCTCCATGCTACTCTATCCTGTGCAAGCAGTACCTACTGCAACCTACATCCTTCTGAATCTGCTTAGTGTATTCATCTCTTGGTCTCCCTCTACGATTTTTACCCTCCAAGCTGCTCTCCAGTATTAAATTGATGATTCCTTGATGCCTCAGAACATGTCCTACCAACCTTTCCGATCTTCTAGCCAAGTTGTGCCACAAATTTCTCCCCAATTCTATTCAGTACCTCCTCATTAGTTATGTTGTCTATCCATGTGATCGACAGTATTCTTCTGTAGTACCACATTTCGAAAGCTTCCATACATGGCTACACTCGATACATATACTTTCAGAAACGACATCCTGACACTTAAATCTATACTAGATGTTAACTAATTTATCTTCTTCAGAAACGCTTTCCTTCCCATTTTATACATTTCACATCCTGCCTACTTCGACCATCATCAGTTATTTTGTTCCCCAAACAGCAAAACTCCTTTGCTACTTTAAGTGTCTAATTTCCCAATCTAATTCCCTCAGCATCACCTGATTTAATTCGACTACATTCCATTATCCTCGTTTTGCTTTTGTTGATGTTCATCTTATATCCCCCTTTCAAGACACTGTTCATTCCGTTCAACTGCTCTTCCAGGTCCTTTGCTGTCTCTGATAGAATTACAATGTCATCGGCAAACCTAAAGGTTTTTATTTCTTCTCACTGGATTTTAATCCCTACTCCAAATTTTTCTTATGTTTCCTCTACTGCTTGCTCAATATAGAGAGTGAATAATATCGGGGATAGGCTACAACCCTGTTTCACTCCCTTCCCATCCACTGCTTCCCTTTCATGCCCCTCGACTCTTGTGACGGCCATCTGGTTTCTGTACAAGTTGTAAATAGCCTTTCGCTCCCTGTATTTTACCCCTGCCACCTTCAGAATTTGAAAGAGAGTATTCCAGTCAACATTGTCAAAAGCTTTCCCTAAGTCTACAAGTGCTAGAAACGTCTGTTTGCCTTTACTTAATCTATTTTCTAAGATGAGTCGTAGGGTTAGTATTGCCACACATGTTCTTACATTTCTACGGAATCCAAACTGATCTTCCCCGAGGTCGGCTTCTACCAGTTTGTCCATTCGTCGGTAAGGAATTCGTGTTAGCATTTAGTAGCCATGAATTACTAAACTGATAGTTTCACATCTGTTAACACCTACTTTCTTTGGGGCTGGAATTATTATATTTTTCTTGAAATCTGAATGTATTTCACCTGTCTCATACATCTTGCTCACCAGATGGTAGAGTTTTGTGAGGGCTGGCTCTCCCGAGGCTATCAGTAGTCCCAATGGAATGTTGTCTACTCCCAGAATCTTTTTTCGACTGCTCTTCAAGCAGTATCACATCTCTCATTTCATCTTCATCTACGTCCTCTTCCATTTCCATAATATATCACCATGATAAGGACACGGGATGAAGTTGGTACAAAAAGGAGGAAAGCTTTTTTCATGTATGTTCGTCTCTTTCCTTCCACCTCTCTTAACGGTTACGTCCACACCACACATGAATTTTTCTTTTTTTTTTAGGGGGGGGGGGCACATCTGTAGTAAAGTACCTTTCGAACTATGTAAGATTCATTGGCCTCCTTGTACATTAACGTTTGCAAATCGGTTCTTCAATTTTCGATGCTCTCGTAGTAATACTGTATCGTTGTTGTAATAATTTGTTGATAGAAATACTGTAGTGCAATTTTCTTTAAATAATTTATTGAATGGATGCGTGACTGTAGAATGGATACAACACTCGAGTTAGCGTGTTGTAACGGCAACTGGTGTGCTTACTCTGTGTTATTGTTAGCAAACTTTACACGAACTGATTAGGCAGTGCAGCTCCCAATACCAATAAAAAAAAAATAGTCACTGCAAAATACATTCAGCCCCTTAGGCAATGAAATCTCTGGCCCTGTTCAATAATGATAACTTTGGTCCCCGTGAACAAAACAAATAAATTGTTTAGCAGCAACGGTGGAACGCGATATATTCTGATCTCTCATAAAAAAATATATAAAAAGTGCTACCTACAGGCTCAGCGGTGTGCAATGCTGGCCGTTAGACTTTGAAATGTACATGAAATTTCTCTGGCATTTAAGAAAAATCCAACGTCTCTCAAAAATATGACCTGGAGGGGGAGGCGGTACTGATTGTGATGAATTACTAACATTGATTGTTTTCGTGAATTATATTCCGAATTAGTCTGGCTTTTCAAAAACATCTGACAACTGAAATTACATTACTGAGAAAAAACATACTTTTTGCTAACTGATTCAAACACTATGAGATTTAAACAGCAAGTTTCACTAAAAAAGCATAAATACAAATCATGAAATTACATATAAGTATTAATAAATCTTAGGAACATTGCAAAAGGGAAATATCTAACTAGCCTTTCCATCAAATCTGTTTTCGTGCATTTTGGGGTTACTCAACAATTACAAATTATTAGCCAACTCATCTACATTAACGCGCTGGCAGAACGAGAGTCATAAATATCTAACATCTTTACCTTGCTTGCGAGAAGACTTCTGCTTACATGTTCTCGTAATTCCTACATTATACTAACACTTGGTGGCTTCACAGAGCTCACCACACCAGTGCCTACTCCATCCTCTTTCGCTCACAGACAGCTACCAACAATTACGCGTCAAGTGCTCTCTCACGCCAACATTACATTCTCAGACCAGAAACAGTATCTTTGGCTCTGCTTTATACGGTCTATCAGAGACACATATCGTTTATGATAAAATAGTTTCATTTTAGTTTACAATAGTATTATTATCATATTCTGGAGCCACATGCAAGTGTGAACCACCATACTACTATCAATATAACGATTCTGCCAATGTATTAAGGTGGATGTTGTGACTACCCGCCAGCGACCAATGTGACCGCCGTTCATACACAGCAACAACACGAGTGACTGCATCTGTCTGAAATACACTCATGGCCATTAAAATTGCTACACCACGAAGATGACGTGCTACAGACGTGAAATTCAACCGACAGGAAGAAAATGCTGTGATAGGCAAATGATTAGCTTTTCAGAGCATTACCACAAGGCTGGCGCCGGTGGCGACACCTACAACGTGCTGAAATGAGGATTTCTCATACTCAAACAGAAGTTGACCGGCGTTGCCTGGTGAAACGCTGTTGTGATGCCTCGTGTAAGAAGGAGAAATGCGTACGATCACGTTTCCGACTTTGATAAAGGTCGGATTGTAGCCTATCGCGATTGCGGTTTATCGTATCGCGACATTGCTGCTCGCGTTGGTCGAGATCCAATGACTGTTAGCAGGATATGGAATCGGTGGGTTCAGGAGGGTAATACGGAACGCCGTGCTGGATCCCAACGGCCTCGTATCCTGAGCTGTCGAGACGACAGGCATCTTATCCGCATGGCTGTAACGGATCGTGCAGCCACGTCTCGATCCCTGAGTCAACAGATGGGGACGTTTGCAAGACAGCAACCATCTGCACGAACAGTTCGACGACGTTTGCAGCAGCATGGACTATCAGCTCGGAGAACATGGCTGCGTTACCCTTGACGCTGCATCACAGACAGGCGCGCCTGCGATAGTGTACTCAACGACGAACCTGGGTGCACGAATGGCAAAAAGTCATTTTCTCGGATCAATACAGGTTCTGTTTACAGCATCATGATGGGCGCATCCGTGTTTGGCGACACCGCGGTGAACGCACATTGGAAGCGTGTATTCGTCATCGCCATACTGGCGTATCACCCCGCATGATGGTATGAGGTGTCATTGCTTACACGTCTCGGTTACCTCTTGTTCGCATTGACGGCACTATGAACAGTGGACGTTACATTTAAGATGTGTTACGAACCGTGGTACTACCCTTCATTCGATCCCTGCGAAACCCTAGATTTTAGCACGATAATGCACGACCGCATGATGCAGGTCCCGTATGGGCCCTTCTGGATAGAGAAAATGTTCGACTGCTGTCCTGGCCAGCACATTCTCCACATCCCTCACCAATTGAAAACGTCTGGTCAATGGCGACCGAGCAACTGGGTCGTCACAATACGCCAGTCACTACTCTTGATGAACTGTGATATCGTGTTGAAGCTGCATGGACAGCTATACCTGTAAACGCCATCCAAGCTCTGTTTCACTCAAAGCCCAGGCGTATCAAGGCCGTTATTACGGGCAGAGATGGTTGTTCTGGGTACTGATTTCCCAGGATCTATGAATCCAAATTGCGTGAAAATGTAATCGCAAGTCAATTCTAGTATAATATATTTGTCCAATGAGTACCCATTTATCATATGCATTTCTTCTTGGTGTAGCAATTTCAATTTCCAGTAGTCTATCTTTACGTTTACGGCATACTTCCAGTTGCAACAGCGACTACTCTACACAGAAAAAAACGGACAAGAGCGAATATGGCTCTCATTTTGTTCCTTACAAAATATATAGACAGGTCATCCATAAGTTTTGATGAGTGAGTTTGAGACTGTCAAAACATGTGACATAAACGGTCGTATCTTTTGAGTGCACTGACCTAGAAGCCAAGGGAACATAGACCTTAGTATTTGACATAAATTTCAGTTTCATGCCTCCATCCGTTCCGGATAAAAGGGGTCTTAACAAACGGACAGACAGACGGACAACAAGGTAACCCTATACGCATTCAGTTTTTGCTGACTGAGGTACAGAATCCTCCACAGAGTCTATAGTCCCAATTTTCTTTAGTGCGCCTACTGGCTACCGGAGTCGGTACACACTACCTCCCTGCCACTCATTAGTCACGCTAGCTTCCCAAGTAGTTTGTCTAACGCTCCGTGCCAGGAGATGAACTAAGGAGGGTACCGTGTACCAATACCAGCAACCACGGCGGGGGGAAATAAAAATTGTGACTATCGACTAAAACAGATATTTTTAAATATCAGTACCGGCAGCAGATACTGTAACTACGCACTCGAAGTGACAAGGTAGGTACGGTGTATGTTCCAGTAACGCAATAGTTCAAAAAATGGCTCTGAGCACTATGAGACTGAACATCTGAGGTCATCAGTCCCCTAGAACTTAGAACTACTTAAACCTAACTAACCTAAGGATAGCACACATATCCATGCCCGAGGCAGGATCCAAACCTGCGACCATAACGGTCGCGCGGTTCCAAACTGAAGCGCCTAGAACCGCTCGGCCACAACGGCCGGCCATGCAACTGTTGTTCATGTGCCCTGCTCACTATATTTATTCATTAAATAAATAGCATACACCGACACATCAACAGAAATCTTTGGATGTGGTACTCGTATCATTGTTCTTAATTTCTTTGAGGAATAAGAATAGGGAGACCTCACTTATCGTTATAGAAAACTCGTAAAATGAACAGTACAAATTACGTTATAAAGCTGTACTCTATAACATCTCCCCCTAAATTATCTTCGTTCTATTTTACTGTTATTAAGGAAACGATGCCACCTATTTTATTGTTATTGACTTTTGGGTATCATCCATACAACAGATCCGGTATGATTTTGTAATATTTAAATGTATAAGACCCAGAATCATTAAATAGTGACAGTTAACCGTTGCATTCATTTACACTGAAACTAAATCACTGATCTAGAAAATTACAATACGTTCCAAAACAGTTTTTGTTGCTTGTGTTTCACAGCTCTGATAAATCTTAGAAATGACATATTGTTGCACCTGAAGCTTGTATATTAATATCTGTTTCGATAGCTTATATAAACTTACATTTGATAATCTAACCATGCAGGCTCATAAAAGGCATATAATTTGTGTAAAAATTTCTTAGATCGTCACTGAGCAGCGACCGCCTAATATTTCAAAGAATATCTTACACACCACAACGTAGAATACGAGTTGTTCATAAATTGTATCGATAGCGATATTTTGGGTTTCTTATTTTTTGGCAGCTGAAGAATTGTAATCCTCTTCTGTTGCCGCAGTCATGACATATTTTTTTAAAGATGGCGGACGTCTATGTGGCGTGATCCGCAATCACTAATTAGTTACTGTAAAATATTACTATTGTTCAGTGCTATGTAAGAATTTATGAAATATCGAAGATAGAACATTAAAACTGTACAGAGCCTATTGTTAACAATACTGACTAAGGTAATTAAATTGGTTATTGTGCTCTCAAATGCTGTAGTGCCTGCTTATTACTTAAAGTATTTCTATGCTATCCATCTCCTGTTAATGGCAACAGAAATAACGGTGTCTTTATAGTTTTCATACAGCTACCAGGGACTGACTGCATGTCGGCAAACGTCGCAGTTAAGGCAGAAGGCGCATTGCTATTCACCTTGTTTGTGATTTAAATCCAATTTCTTTTAGCGCGTGGTGTAGTATACCAAAGAAAATTTCCAGCTCTGTCTGGTCCCTTAGGTTTCTCTGTTCGTAGTTGCTATGTCTCATATCCTGTCGTGATCGAACATGATCACGACACAAATAAATTAAGTGGCAAGGCGAACTCTGTTCGGTTTCTCTGTTCGTTGTTGCTATGTCTCATATCCGGTCGTCATCGAACATGATCACGACACAAATAAATTAAGTGGCAATGCGAACTCTGTTCTTAATCTTGAGAACGCTACGCCTTCTGCAAAAGATTTCAGGTAACATATAAACTATCACATAAAGTACTTAAGTTTTTGAAATTCTTTGCTCTTCCCTCCAAAAAGTGGTGTAAAAGTCACAACAGATTTCTGAATCTTCACAAGACAATAATAATTTAATCAAAATATAAATATATATTTTTTTTAAAAAAAAAACATCACAAGCTGCTGTATAATTTATTTTGAACTGTGTGACCAGTTGGTGTCTGAGACCATTTTCCAGTATATGTTGTTCTGTGCTACATATACAGGGCAATTTCTTTCGAAAAGAAGATCTGAAACTTTTAGTAAAATATACGCCATAGTTATAAATTTTTGTTGTTAACAGTTCTTACGTATATATAATTATAAAAATATAAAAACATAACATATGTGTAATTGACACTCAATGCATCTACCCCTGCATAGAAAACTTTATTGACAATTGTGACTTTTATTTTATGATATGTGTGAAACACGTGATATTAACAAAAGTTTGCGGGTATTGTATATTACTACAAACGGTCTCTGACCGAAACCGATCGTACAGTTACGTACAGCACGTCATTTCTAGGACAAAGTCATTCATTAATATGAAAGTGCTGTGTCGCCCGAACAAGACACAGCCAGGGCAAAAGCACCACAGGCGCAGGGATGCGAGCTGGTGGCAGTGCCATAGAAAGTCGCCACTTGCGCGAGTTCCACCAACGCCACGGGCGGCGCTGAGGATGAAGATATCGACTTCGCCTCGGCCAATTGCCGGCCGAGTACACTCCGCCAATGAGCGGACGACAAAGGACAGAAGCCTACTCAGGAGATGGAAGAGCAGCTCTCGCCAACTTGGTTAGAGATCATCGTCGAGGGTTGACTTAGAAAGGGAACGTGGTGTAGTGGACTCTTAGAACTGAACAGACAGTTGTTGTAAATTGCATTTGCTGTGTAATGTGAAGTTAACCTACGGTTATTTGCACTTAGCCAATGAGGGCCTTTTGTGTTATATTGCGTGCAGTGATACAGATTCCATTATTCAATGTCACAAAGTAAACCTTTTTCACTCATTTGCGTGTCTTTGTTACTAATTTGTTGGAGTGCTGTGGAACCTTCGTTCTCCTATCCTGTTCCCTGACTCTGGGGCATAGTGGCAGAGAGAAATTGTCTTAGCGGTGTACTGCAGCAGAAGCCGTTTCATGAACTCACGAACTCGACCTATCGTAACAACTGTGGCAACTCGGCCTCCACAGCTGTAGCGACGAGGCCTTTACAAAACTGGCGACGACGGTTTACAAAAGAAAGGAAGCTTAGCAACGCAAAACATCCCTTCTCTGATTATAACTGCATGGCTGGGTGGAAGCACTAATAATATTGTTTCCGGGTGTTGCTAAGAAATTTATCATTAATATGCTGTCATTCAGATATCTAATGTGACTGTAGGGGATAAGAACAACTGCTGGCTGGAGTCACATTGTACTCTCATGGTACCCAGAGTCTCTTATACATGCCTTACAACTCTAAATGTTACGTCCCTTTGAACTCTGGTAAAACCTTTCCGTCTCCTCTATATCTCGTTTGTTACACAACCTTCCCTTCTACAATACCCTATGAAACCTTCCCATAGGATTTCTATCTCTTGCTTAATAATAACAAATGAAACCTTCCCTTTCAAATTAATTCTCTTTGTCAATCTTCGGATACAAATTTAAATGCTGCTTATTAAAAGTGATTTTGTGAGTATTTCGACGAAACATAGAATGTGTCGTCGTCGTGGCCCTCAGTCGTTACCTGCAATAACCCAAAACTGTTCCTTACCTTTTTTTGCTGTTACTGGATCGCCATCTGACTGCTACATCGAACTGCGACATGAATATACTTACTCTGTTTTACTATACTCTATTCATTGCGAATGGGCTGTCATAATAAGTGCCTGTATTTATTACCAAAGGTGACGTTATTCCTTAATAGCAAATCTGACGTTATTCTTTAATTAATTTGACTGACGTTACGTAATTCATTGTTAAACTTTTTCTTGACAACAATCAGATTTTGCAAAGTTTTACGTTGATGGTTTTTGGGATGGATTATAATCAGTAATGCAATATTGCTGGCAAAAATGAATTATATTCTGAATGAAATGATTTTACAAATGTTCAAATGGGACTTACATTTTACAATGATCTTACAACTAGCATTGTGCAAACATACCTTCAATAGTCTCGAGTTTCTCAAAAAAATAATTCAATAATATTAGTTCAAATGCTTCAAATGGCTATGAGCACTATGGGACTCAACTGCTGTGGTCATCAGTCCCCTAGAACTTAGAACTACCTAAACCTAACTAACCTAAGGACCTCACACACATCCATGCCCGAGGCAGGATTCGAACCTGCGACCGTAGCAGTCGCACGGTTCCGGACTGCGTGCCTAGAACCGCGAGACCACCGCGGCCGGCTAATAATATTAGTTCCTCTTATGATAATCGTTAGCTGATGTCTCTGTACATTCGTTTATAATCTCTTGTAAATCATAGCTGGTGGCTGGCATGCACACCGCTCCTCTCAACCTCTCGCTTCAGACCTGCTACCGACTCGTTTCACTTCTCGCTTACTGCTGACTTCCTACTAACGCTAAAGTGCGGTCTCTCCCGCCAACAATGCTTTCTGGTGCAGACAATTCCTGCTACCATTACAAAAAGTATCAATGCGCGGTCTTTCCCACTCTTTTATTAAAATGTATCCATAAGCGGTGTCTCCCGCCCTTTTTAAAATTACGTCAATGTGCGGTCTCTTCTGCCAACAATACTTTGGTGCAGACACTCCCTGCTACCGCAATTATTTCCAACATGACAAATATTGATTATTCCTACGTAATCCTATTAATAAAATATAGACATATTTCATAAATTGTGGTTTGACAATAGAAATATACACTATTTACACTGGTAACTGCTACAGCTGTTCCCTCTTGTAAATATGGAGGCATCTGACCACCTGGTGCCGAAGTAGAGATAGCCAATGCAGGAGCGTGTGCCAGCTGAAGTGACAGGGGCTACTGGGAGAACGTGCATACCTGCAGATGATAATTCATCGTTGCACTTTGCGCCGCATTAATTTCAGTTGATCTCTATGATTACTGGGTATGTTACGGCCTCAAATGCTACAATTTGTTTAATATGTCTCTCCCTAGCGTACTCAGGGCAGCGACCATCATTCGATGTTCGACCACCAGAACAGGGTACACAAATTGCACGGATCGACTTGTCAGAGTCCCGAGTGCCATGTTAACCTGCACAGCGAACACATCTTTGCTGACTACGGCATTGTTTGGTGCCATGTCCACAGCGCATTCAAAAGTAACAGCTGTCATTCCACGTTTACTGAACACCTAATGGATATGAAACACAGCTCAACAGGCGTTAACACCATCTTTAAAATTCCCAAATGCGGCAACAGCCCTCCACAGAACTAATAACTGATACAAACCATCAAATACAAAAAGCCACAGTAGAAGGAAGAAATAATAAATGAATCCACAGCTCTTTGCAACGGAACTCTATTCTCTGCCCTCAAAGAACTATTAGTCAGAACCAACCCATAAACATACAAAACATCCGCACATACAAACACACACACACACACACACACACACACACACAACTAAATTAATTAAACAAAGCCCACAAACTTTCAGCTACTTGCATACAGAAAGACACAGATACATGCAGCAATTAAATAAATAGACTCCACACCCACTCACCTAATACCACACGCACACACACACACACACACACACACATACACAAATGCACACACACACACACACACACACACACACACACACACACACACACACACACACTCACACACACACATGCAAATACAATTTCATGGTGTTTCAAAAGCAGGGAAAGGCCACCTCCTGAGTGGCCGCCAGTTTCCGCAGAATTGGCCCTGTTTCTCGAAATGCTTACTGTGGACACTTCCTGACGCCAATCCGCTTGCCACAGGCACGCATGCCACCAGCCTCCAGAGCTATCCCCTAGGGGTGCTTGAAGTTGAGAAAGTTGCCTTCCGCTCCGCACGTTATAGAGGAGGCCGCCTATTGTTATTTGTCTCTTATGAGAAAGTTCGTCGCTTCCCTCCAAAATTACAGACTGTCCAACCCAAAGTAAGTCTCCAGTCAACGGACGGCGTGCAGTCCGTGCTGACGAATGGGCAGCGACTGTTCAAGAAGAGTACCCAGTTCATCAATTGCAGTGAAAGGGTACAGTATCGCCCGACATTGAAAATAGGTACAACATTCTTCGTTAGTCTTGTCAGTACAACATATTTTTTGTAATAATAGCTCAATTTCACTTAATACACCGAAGCCGGATACCAGTGTAGGAAAGAATGACAATTTATTTATTTTATTGATCACATGTACACACCCACAAAATAAATCCCTACATCCAGTTTGGTGAGAGCTGTGAAATGAATGAATGTATGGTCGTCTGCTAACCGCAGATAGTAAATGTGAATATATGATCATCTTTGAGACGGTCCTTTGGTCACCTTTACCTGAGCTTTGAGCACCTGAAATGTAGCTGACCAATACGTTAGCATGGTCTTCCCCCACCTCGACCGAGGTGCGAGATGACCTGAAGAACGGCCATGTTTCAGCACTCTGGCGCTGGATCTTTGTTGGTAAGACCTGTCTTAGCTATGCTCCGTAAAGACCAAAGAGTGGAGAAAATGGTATGCATGTGAAATACTTAAGAGTAGTTTGGAATAACTATTTCTCTATTTCAGGAACTTTTGGGGGGAGAATTAAATGTCAGGCAGGTAATATTAAGGGGATCGCAGTAATCTTCGGAAGGGTCAACGGTCACAATGAAACCACGTGTAGCAAGAAGTTGAAATACTTCCGAGTGCTTCAGTTAAGCTGAATTACTAGCGTGTGTACTATAAGTTGGAAATTTTTAAGAAATGGCGTGTGCAGGACATGAAATTAGAGACGAGTACTTCCACGTGGTGAGTACTGTGTAAGTCTCAATCTGTGTGTCGGACAAAGGATAAAGAGAAGTACTCGTCCATGGTATAAGTTGAGGACTCGCGTGTGTGACGAATATGTTCTTAATATTACTTTGTGTGTTACGTTTCCGTGTGACGCTGGATTCAAACTCTAATACTCTGAGAGTGAAGCAAGGTGAGTCAGCCGTCTATCCAGCAACACCACTCGGCTTGCATTGCACAGGAAGACGCGCATATATCCTCTAGAGTTCGTGGTAGGAAAGAAAAGTTACGAAGTGGGGCAGTGTCGTGTGAAACTGGGATGAATACTAATTGAAGTGGGAAAGCTGAAAGTGAAGTGATTCTAACGTTGTGACAATTCTTTGTGATGTATGTTGCCAGTGTGAAGCATTTCATGTAATTTAAGTATGTGTGGTTTGCATGCGAGAGTAGCAAGATAGGTTCAGAGGCAGTGGGTTTTGCATGTTCCTTTCTGTACCGCTCGGTCTGGAGGAAATTTCCATGATGATGGGTGTGAGAGTCGAAGTGTGAGATATAGCGATAGATCCACCATCCTATCCAGAAAGTGCACTGTAGCGTTAGATAATTAAGAGATCATAAGATAGAGAATCACCAATGTAAAGCCATGCCCACTGGGCGGAGTTTCTTTGTTGCATAAAATGTAATGGTGTGTTCAGTTTATCGTTGAATCATAATAGAATTTATCGGAATAAAAAGGATAGTGAAACGAAAAAGATTGGTGGTCTTGTTATTCGAATACAGTGAAGTCATGATATCCAGAATTTATAATGTGTGCGCCATTCATATTCAGTGCGATGGCCACGTGTTGGTCAAAGCCGTCGGATAAGAAAGAAAATGTCGTATTGACAGTGTGTAGTGAACAATCAGAGTTGTGTAAATTACTAATAGTCAGATGTGCGTTATCCGTTACCGTTGCGTAATATTCAAACAGGAGAATAATTTGTAGATTAATTGTGAGTACCGGAGCTCATAATTAGTCATTGATGTTACTCGATAAATAAAAAAATAAATGCACTCGCTCGGCAGACCGCTCATCTTGCAGGCCTGACTGCGCCACAGTATAAGCAAGGCATATGGGTGCCTCTCAACAGTAACGCTTTTTGACAAGGTTTGAGTGAGAAGTTTCCGTTGCGTTTATATAGATAAGCGAATATATTCGTTCGTCAGATCGGCTGTAGAAGTCAATCACCCCAAGTTGGGAATTATGAGGATTCTGCAAAGAAATGGGACTGTAAGATTGGATTCGCTTCTCAGCTCTCGTCTGGTGCTGATGGGTGGCTTCTCGCTGTACATGAAGCAGTTATGTTTTACTTAGGCAGTAGCGTAATCCATCTTCTGAGGAGCTCGCGTTTAACACATTTCGTTGATTGCTTATTTGACTGCCCAGATGGGGAAAACTTATTCATTTTGCTTCCTTCAGTCTTCCAATTAAATATGAGTCCGACACAGTTTAATGTCGTTCTATTTTAGTTTACAACAATTTTCAGAACATTGCTCTCCACTATTCATCATCAGTTGTTCACCTGATTAGATTAAACAAAACCTTTGTATTCTCCATCTGACCTACATTATGAGATCTCGTTCGCTATGGTTAGGTGACCCATAAATAGTAAATCTAACCAGCTGCATTTCTAGGATGCCTGGTTCATTGCGGTGAGTCTTCGTTGTGTGCAGTGGCCAAGTACTATTTTTAAAGGTACGAGTTTATTAAAGACTTCTGGGAGAAAGGAAGACTACCAGTCGACTGTAAAGAAGCCACAGTTCATCCGCTACAGAAGAACGGTAACACGACAAACACCAACAGTTGCTCAGGCATATTTCCTCCCAAAAAAAAGGTTCAAATGTCTCTGAGCTCTATGGGACTCAACTGCTGTGGTCATTAGTCCCCTGGAACTTAGAACTACTTAAACCTAACTAACCTAAGGACATCACACACATCCATGCCCGAGGCAGGATTCGAACCTGCGACCGTAGCAGTCGCACGGTTCCGGACTGCGCGCCTAGAACCGCGAGACCACCGCGGCCGGCACTTTCTGCTTCCAGTCACCTACGAAATTATATCCAAAGCTCTAGTGAATAAGACAGAATATCAAGCAGGTTACAGTACACTTCTTCGCCCACTGCTTCAGTATTGCTCACCAGTGTGAGATCCGTACCAGATAGGGTTGATAGAAGTGATAGAGAAGATCCAACGGAGAGCCGCGCGCTTCGTTACAGGGTCATTTAGTAACCGCGAAAGCGCTACGGAGATGATAAATAAACTCCAGTGGAAGACTCTGCAGGAGAGACGCTCAGTAGCTCGGTACAGGCTTTTGTGGAAATTTCGAGAACATACCTTCACCGAGGAGTCAAGCAGTTCATTGCTCCCTCCTACTTATATCTCGCGAAGAGGCCACGAGGACAAAATTAGAGAGATTAGAACCCACACAGAGGCATACCGACAATCTTTCTTTCCACGAACAATACGATACTGGAATGCAAGGGAGAACCGATACAGGTACTCAAGGTACCCTCCGCCACACACCATCAGGTGGCTTGCGGAGTATGGATGTAGATGTAGATGTAGAACACACAATTGGCTACAACCACGCGGGCATCAGAAAAAATAGATGCTGCCAAGAGCAAACTTTTCACTTGAAAACTATCTGCAGGATCAGAACAATGCGAACTTTAATACAGACGTTACATTCATTTCTCTCCAGTCGTCGTTGGTCCTGTTCATGCAGAATCTTTTTCCGGCCGCTGCGATGTCGGAGAGTCGAAGTATTACCAGATTCCTAATGTTCAGGGTACACTCGTGAAATGGTCGTACGGGAAAATCCCCACTTCGCCGCTACCTCGGAGATGCTGTGTCCCATCGCTCGTGCACTGACTATAACACCACGTTCCAATTCACTTAAATCCTGATAACCTGCCATTGTAGGAGCAGTAACCGATCTAACAGCTACGCCAGACATTTGTTGTCTTATACACGTGTTGCTGACCGCAGCGCCATATTCTGCCTGTTTACATACACTCCTGGAAATTGAAAGAAGAACACCGTGAATTCATTGTCCCAGGAAGGGGAAACTTTATTGACACATCCCTGGGGTCAGATACATCACATGATCATACTGGCAGAACCACAGGCACATAGACACAGGCAACAGAGCATGCACAATGTCGGCACTAGTACAGTGTATATCCAACTTTCGCAACAATGCAGGCTGCTATTCTTCCATGGAGACGATTGTAGAGATGCTGGATGTAGTCCTGTGGAACGGCTTGCCATGCCATTTCCACCTGGCGCCTCAGTTGGACCAGCGTTCGTGCTGGACGTGCAGACCGCGTGAGACGACGCTTCACCCAGTCCCAAACATGCACAATGGGGGACAGATCCGGAGATCTTGCTGGCCAGGGTAATTGACTTACACCTTCTAGAGCACGTTGGGTGGCACGGGATACATGCGGACGTGCATTGTCCTGTTGGAACAGCAAGTTCCCTTGCCGGTCTAGGAATGGTACAACGATGGGTTCGATGACGGTTTGGATGTACCGTGCACTATTCAGTGTCCTCTCGACGATCACCAGAGGCATACGGCCAGTGTAGGAGATCGCTCCCCACACCAAGATGCCGGGTGTTGGCCCTGTGTGCCTCGGTCGTATGCAGTCCTGATTGTGGCGCTCACCTGCACGGCGCCAAACACGCATACGACCATCATTGGCACCAAGGCAGAAGCGACTCTCATCGCTGAAGACGACACGTCTCCATTCGTCGCTCCGCCTGTCGCGACACCACTGAAGGCGGGCTGCACGATGTTGGGGGGTGAGCGGAAGACGGCCTAACGGTGTGCGGGACCGTAGCCCAGCTTCATGGAGACGGTTGCGAATGGTCCTCGCCGATACCCCAGGAGCAAAAGTGTCCCTAATTTGCTGGGAAGTGGCGGTGCGGTCCCCTACGGCACTGCGTAGGATCCTACGGTCTTAGCGTGCATCCGTGCGTCGCTGCGCTCCGGTCCCAGGTCGACGGGCACGTGCACCTTCCGCCGACCACTGGCGACAACATCGATGTACTGTGGAGCCCTCACGCCCCACGTGTTGAGCAATTCGGCGGTACGTCCACCCGGCCTCCCGCATGCCCACTATACGCCCTCGCTCAAAGTCCGTCAACTGCACATACGGTTCACGTCCACGCTGTCGCGGCATGCTACCAGTGTTAAAGACTGCGATGGAGCTCCGTATGCCACGGAAACTGGCTGACACTGACGGCGGCGGTGCACAAATACTGCTCAGCTAGCGCCATTCGACGGCCAACACCGCGGTTCCTGGTGTGTCCGCTGTGCCGTGCGTGTGATCATTGCTTGTACAGCCCTCTCGCAGTGTCCGGAGCAAGTATGGTGGGTCTGGTACACCGGTGTCGATGTGTTCTTTTTTCCATTTCCAGGAGTGTATATCCGTATTTGAATACGCATAGCTACAGCAGTTTCTTTGGCGCTTCAGTGTATATCACATTATCTGACTCAATTCAAAAGATCAGAACAACATCACATCAAAATACCCAACACATTTAAATGTGTTACCACAGTAGCATCAAGTATACATAAGAAATTTACACTCCCAAAATGAACGAAAATAAATGATTTTTCAGTAATAAAAAGTGTTTGAGAGCGAGTGTTGTATGAAATCCTCCGAAGAAGGCTACCCATTGAAGAATCCCCCTTAATCGATTTACCAAAAACTAAAGTTAAAGAACAGAATTATCTTAATAAATTATTTGAGAAAATATGTCAAACATAAAAATTAGAAAATAATGTTAAGGTGTTTGAGGTGCACAGAGGGATATCATGTGTCCAGTGCTCTTTATTGTACGGGACTAAACAGGGAAACACGGATAAGAGACTTGTAAGTTTGATAATACCAAGACTATCAAACATTACAACATACATTTCATGGTCTCAAGATTGTGGAACGATCAACTTGTCTTTAAAGGGGGAGGCTATGTTTTGCAGGACTATCGTCTGTCATTGGTAGTACCAAAATAACGAGCACATCACACACTTACAATTCACCTTTACACTCACTTCACGTGGATCATCTTCGCCGGCCGATGTGGCCGAGCGGTTCTAGGCGCTACAGTCTGGAACCGCGCGACCGCTACGGTGGCAGGTTCGATTCCTGCCTCGGGCATGGATGTGTGTGATGTCCTTTGGTTAGTTAGGTTTAAGTAGTTCTAAGTTCTAGGGAACTGATGACCGCAGCAGTTCAGTCCCATAGTGCTCAGAGCCATTTGAACCATTTTGATATTTTTCCTCCGTTACGGTAGACCAGGTATGAAATTTGGAGTCGGTGTGATCACGCTCTCAGGAGAAGGTGCGGCTAGTGGCAAGTGTGAACAGCCAGACGTCTCTCATAAGATGCAGCTGGGTTGGATACCAGTGGTAGCACCAGACATCCTTCTGCGTCGACAGAAGTGGTGGCAGTCGAACCAGGTAGCTCACGTCGCGGCAGTGCAGCTCGTTGCAGGTAGACTGCTCTACAGGCGATTGTGTCATCCATCGCAGGAAGTCTGCACAGGTGTCCTAGTCGCGAGTGATACACGGCATGTGTCTCATTCCCTCTGTGGAGCTCACCTCATATGGGCTAATGGCAGGATTATCACACAGCTGTTTGACGAGACGGAAGAAATGGCTAGTTCAGGGCTGAGCAAGGAATATGATGGTCTGGGTGGAGTAGTAGCACTGCTTTGTTAGTCAGCGACAAGAACCTGAAAGCTGGTTCGCAGATCACGTCATTCATCATGGATCGCTCATGTTTTAGACTCTCTAGCAGAGGAGAAATTGGGTTAGGATATACTACGTGTCCACACTCCTTAGCACCAACTGCATTGTGCATGGGGCCCACAGATTGCGTGGGAGATTGAAGCGTAAAAAAAGTCATCTGCATACATTGGAGACAATATTCGACAGGTGAGTGCCGTTTTCACTAAACACGTGGGTCTGCTGCTAGTCGTTTCCAACTGCAGCGAAGGGGAGACTCGGGGCTCGAGGGAGCCCTCTTCTCGTCTGGCTGCACACAGTCTGCCACCGCCGGAAGATGGTACTGCGTCCAGGTCCGAACCCCTGGCCTCTGGCTTTCTTCCGCACCAGTAAGCCGCTCTGGGATTTCTAAGGTCCCTGACATCGCTCGGAGGGATGAATATCAGCCCATCGACATAGCCGCAAGCCTTTTTCTTGCGCCTGGCGACTCCGGATTTGGGTTCAGGTTACACCGTGCAGCCTGCCTCACTTCACTAGTGTGCGGACATTTGCAACGCCGGACATTTGCCACGATCTTACCTGCTTCAAAAGATTCGGTCCCTTGTCTCCCCATCCTCCTCCTCCTCCTTCTATATTCTACATCTACATTGATACTCCGCAAGCCACCCAACGGTGTGTGGCGGAGGGCACTTTACGTGCCACTGTCATTACCTCCCTTTTCTGTTCCAGGCGCGTATGGTTCGCGGAAAGAACGACTGTCTGAAAGCCTCCGTGCGCGCTCAAATTTTACATTCGTGATCTCCTCGTGAGGTATAAATAGGGGGAAGCAATATATTCGATAGCTCATCCAGAAACGCACCCTCTCGAAACCTGGACAGCAAGCTACACCGCGATACAGAGAGCCTCTCTTGCAGAGTCTGCCACTTCAGTCTGCTAAACATCTCCGAAACGCTATCACGCTTACCAAATAACCCTGTGACGAAACGCGCCGCTCTTCTTTGGATCTTCTCTATCTCCTCCATCAACCCGATCTGGTACGGATCCCACACTGATGAGCAATACTCAAATATAGGTCGAACGAGTGTTTTGTAAGCCACCTCCTTTGTTGATGGACTACATTTCCTAAGGACTCTTCCAATGAATCTCAACCTGGCACCCACCTTACCAACAATTAATTTTATAGGATCATTCCACGTCAAATCGTTCCATACGCATACTCCCAGATATTTCATAGAAGTAACTGCTACCAGTGTTTGTTCCGCTATCATATAATCATACAATAAAGGGTCCTTCTTTCTATGTATTCGCAATACATTACATTTATCTATGTTAAGAGTCAGTTGCCACTCCCGGCACCAAGTGCCTATCCGCTGCAGATCTTCCTGCATTTCGCTACAATTTTCTAATGCTGCAACTTCTCTGTATACTACAGCATCATCCGCGAAAAGCCGCATGGAACTTCCGACACTATCTACTAGGTTATTTATATATATTGTGAAAAGCAATGGTCCCGTAACACTCCCCTGTGGCACGCCAGAGGTTACTTTAACGTCTGTAGACGTCTCTCCATTGATAACAACATGCTGTGTTCTGTTTGCAGCGGTTCTCATTTCGAATTCTAGAATATTTACTTCGTCTTCTTTGGTGAAGGAATTTCGGAGAAATGCATTTAGTAACTCCACTTTCGTGGCACTGTCACCAGTAACATTACCGTCGCTGTCGCGCAGTAAAGGTACTTACTGAGCCTTTCCGCTGGTTTACTTAACATAGGACCAGAATCTCTTTGGATTTTCCGCCTCATTTCTACAGAGAGTTTCGTTGTGGAAACTATTAAATGCACTTCGCATTGAAATCCGCACCAAATTCCGAGCCTCAGTAAAACTTCGCCAATCTTGGAGATTTTGCGTTCGTCTAAATTATGCGCGCCTTTTTCGGTGCTCTTTCAACAGCTTTCTGTAGTGTTTTGTGTACCATGGGGCGTCAGTTCCGTCTCTTATTAATTTATTTGGTATTAATCACTCGAGTGCTGTTGATACTATTTATTTGAACTTAAGCCACATATGGTCTTCACTTACATAGTTTGGAAGGATTGGAGACTATCTCTTAGAAAGACGTCAACCGAATTTTTAACTGCTTTTATAAATATATTTCGCGTTTAGTTTTGGTGAATTTCTTTCTTACGGAATTGACCCTCGCTGCGACTGTGTGTTCACTGATCCCTGTATCCCTCGTGATGCTCAGGATTATTTATGGCTAAGAGGTCAAGTGTGTTTTCGTAACCAGTTACAATTTGAATGGACTGGTGAACTAATTGTTCAAAATAATTTTAAAAAAAGCATTTAGAACAATTATGGAAGTTGTTTTCTATCTACAATATGGTCTGAAAATGAATTTTTGTTAACATACGGAAGATAGATTGAAGTCACTGTCAACTATAATTGTATGAGTAGGGTACCTATTTGTGATTAGTCTCAAGTTTTCTTTGAACTGTCCTGCACGTGTTTCATCAGAGACTGAGGGTCGCTAAAAGGAGTCAGTTATTAATTTATTGCGGTTGTCGAAAATAATCTCTGCCTATACTAAGTCACAGGAACTACCTGGTTCAATGTCGCTTGTGAGCTGGAACACACATTACATTATTTTTCCTTAACTTATGCATCTTGTTTCTGTTGTAGCGCAGATTATTAAAATTACGGCTTTTCCCTCCAAAACCTAGGATGCTTTCTCTGTGACCCTGTAAATCCAGAGCCAAATAATGTAGAACAACAACATACGTTACAAGCATAGCATTCTGTATTACTTCACTTCCTTATTCCTAACATTTTAAAATTGTACGTCGACTTTAGATGACATGTCAATCATAGATGTTGTTATCTCTATTTAGTGAACGTATTTTCAGTCATGTTTTGAACATTGTCCCGCTACAGTTTACTAACTAATGTTTCGCCACGAGGGATATCGGATCTTAGAGAGTAAATTAATATGGAGTAAGTCGTTATTCTTTTCAAACATTCACATAACCATTTGTTCTTTCCTTTTTGTCCATTGGGCATGCAGTTGTAGTAATTAAAGTAGACACAAATGCACTGGTCAAAAAGAAATGATTAGCGTACATTCGAATTCTCTTTACATCGTTCCTTTCTTGTTGCTCCCATGGCGATGGACTGTTTCTATGGCAAGCAGTAAGCGTGAAAGGAAGCTACCGTACATTCAGAGGGATCTACATTTATACTTGGCAGAACTAATTACATACTGACAGAATCGTCGGTACTGCTTTCGTTTCCCAAAAGTTATAAATATTTCCACTTCGGGAAAGAAGCTCTGTAGTTCGCCAAGATGTCGAAGGTGCCTTACGTACTGGTTGTATCGAGTAAGATGCGGAGACGGTGGTTTGAAAGCGGACAGAAGAAGTACGAGGCAGGGCGTCCCTTACCTGAGGGACCTACCTGGGGAAGAGGCAAGTGTGGCAAATGTCTGGCGTGGCAAATGTCCGGCATTCACTACCTACACATTACTAATGGAGTCCCTGTCAATCACCACCCCCAATACGTTCACAATACAGTTTTACAAATACATTACACACAAACAAAATAAAAGACAGTCTTAGTCAGTGCGCTATTTTTCTCGTTGTGATGGCTCTCAGTCAGTGATGGGTGGAGGACTAGATAGCCTTCAGTGGAACAGTATTGTCATAACGTGTTGGGATTTTGAGAGAATTAGCAGGGGTCTATGATTGGCTAGGGGTATCAGCTCTTCCTGCTTTGGCGAACACCGACTAGCGTGCAATACCGTAAAGGGTGACAATGGAAATGTGTGACGAGGGCCTCCCGTTGGGTAGACAGTTCGCCGGGTGCAGGTCTTTCGATTTGACGCCACTTCGGCGACTTGCGCGTCGATGGGGATGAAATGATGATTAGGACTACGCAACACCCAGTCCCTGAGCGGAGAAAATCTCCTACCCAGCCGGGAATCGAACCCCGGCTCTTAGGATTGACATTCTTGAGCGCTGACCATTCAGCTACCGGGGGCAGACAGGGTGACAATTATTGAAGTATGTGAACTGAAGTCGTCATAACTTCTAAGCGATCTGCGTGAAGACGTTCAAACTGCACGGTTGGCCGCGGGACATGATGGGGAATTAGTACGGTATGTATGGTTTGCTTTAGCAATATGTAAAATTAGCGCACCTGGGAGACTGAGAATCCGCATTTCGCAGTCTAGAGGTCTCTTCACCGTAAACGGGTGAATATGTGGTGTGCTATGTCCGGTCACCGAATAATCGGTGCGATATTCCTTGATGGCACTGGCTACCGAACGGTACGTATCGGTTTTGGAAGATGATTTCATCCCCATTATTCAACGCTACACTGATTTCGACAAGATGTAGTTCATACAAGACCGCGATTGATCAAATCGAAGCAGGAGAGTGTATGTCCTGGAGAAGCACTTTGGGGACCGCATTCTGCCTCTGCGGTATCCAGAGGCCACTGGCATGGGCCTCGGTTGGCTGCCAAATTCTCCGGATCTGAACACATGTGACTCCTTTTATGGAGCTATATTAAAAGACAAGGTATACAGCAACAACCCCAAAATCATTGCTGAGCTGAAAACAGCCATTCTGGAGGTCATGGACAACATCGATGTTCCGACACTTCAGCGTGTCATTCAGAATTTCGTTATTCGTCTGCCTCACATCAACGCCAATGATGGCAGGCACATCGAACATGTCAAAACCTAAACCCGAATATCTGTAGTGACGTTTACATGTTGAATACACACTTTGAAAGCCATAGTTTGTGACTAATTGAAGTTCTTTTCATGTAGCTCAGTAACTGTCAGCATGCACGTAACATAAATAAAAGACGTGAGGAGAAAATGACGTGTATCTACCTACAAAGGAAGGATAGATTTGGCGTGGTGAATTGTGATCTCAACGCATTGAGGAATATATCACACCGTAAGGGGGACAAATTCGTTTCTTAAACAGCTGCACACTACAGTAGTACAGGGGTGTAACTGGATTTGTTACAGTGTACAAACAGTAGGGGCGATACGGCTGTAATGTGGGTAAGCAGAACGTCCTCTCGTCGGCTCCGCTAAGCCGATCCACACATGTACTTTGTCGCTCTATCGATTGCGATGTTTACTACAGTACACTAACCCATATCGGTGACGTCTTTCCAACCCTTTCGTACGTGGGAGTGCTGCTGATTATCACATAGTGCCGGACGCCGGTGCTTTACAACACTTTCTTGAGAGTGTCTTGGCGGGATGCAGCACATCCCGGAAGTCTGTTATCGAATCTGATTGGCTGGTAGAATTAAATGTCAAATAATTTCATAGAACTGAGGAGAATCGAGACACCTAGCCGGTGTGAGGGTGGACACACACTAATTTTTTTCGTATGCTATACACATATAAACGATAATCGGAAACGTTTATGTGTCGGAGTGCAAAGTTATTGTGGTCAGTGTTCTGTCAATGGGAGATAAAGGGGAGAATGGGACAGAGATATATGTATAAACAGTAGCAGTGAGAGGGAGGTGCTCAGTACAATGGTTTAATTACATGGAAGCAAGGAAGGTGGATTGGGTTTTACGCCCCATTGACATCAATGGAGCACAAGCTCGGACATTGTCGAGGGTGAGAGAGGAAATAGGCCATTCCCTTTGGAAACAACCATCCCGGCGTTTTTCTTATGTGAAAATCACGGGAAACCTAAATCTGGATGGCCGGACGCGGGTCTAAGCCGTCGTCCTCATCAGTGCGAGTCCAGTGTGCTAACAACTGCTCCACCTCACTCGGTCAACTAGAAGGAGAAAATGGGTAAAAGTATTTAGAACGTTCTTTGTTAAGAGACCGCAAATAAACTCGCATGCCAAAATTTTTGGTAAGGTAGGCAGAATGGGGATTGAGGCACATCCTCACTCTTTCGCCTTTCGACTCTTCAGGAGACGAAGTGGATTACCCGATAAAAAATATAGGGTGCTACTTAAAAAAGACATACTGCTGTTAGTATCTACTTTAACGAACAACGACGGAAGAACGGCAATCATACTGCCCGATGCGTCCCTGGAATCCAAAGGAGATCTGCTTGATCCATTTTTTATTTTCATTCTGGACAAAAAGTTATCTGAGGTGCTGAAAATAAATGACACACACACACACATATACACCAATATATAACACATACGCATACGGTGATTCACGAAGATATGCAAATATCTTAATATGTTATTGTACAAATAAAACGAAAGTAAAAAGTTCATATAAACATAGGTTCGCATATGTTTTGTTACGGAGTTACGGCTAGTAAAAGATTTTGCCTGAAATTTAGCAACTTCGCTAATGAAGCCATCGTAAAACTGTACGAGGTTAAAGTGAAGCACGATTTCCATTTATTTTGTTGTTGTTGATCTGGTGAATCTAATAAAACATGTCCCAGACGCGTATCTGCAGTAATTTTCCAGAACATCCAGAGAAGCAAAGATTATTATACAAGTAAATTTGTTTACTTTCCGTTAAGAACGTAGAAATGTTTATGTCATTGTTGGCAACCATTAAAGAGTAGTTTCAGTTGTTTCCTAACATTGTAAATCTATTGTGAAATTTTATGTATACTGTACAACTTCCTTAACGCTGAGCCCTTTTTTTCCGGTTTAACATGAATTCACGAGTGCTATGGTATTAATAAAAGCAGATTATCTGACACATTCTTTCAGTTTCAGTTGAAGTTATTACCATCATTTTCCCAAAATTAAATTGTCTAGAACTACTGTTGAAAACTTTGTGCGATTGTCTGGAATCTAAAGAAACAAATTGGGCCAAGTAGTTAATAAATTAAAAATTTTACGAAATTACTTCTTTGCTTCTCTGGACGTTCTGGGAAACTACTGCAGATACACGTCTCGGACATGTTTTTAGATTCACCAGATCAACAGCAAAAAAATAAACGTAAATCGTGCTTTAATTTAATCTCGTACAGTTTTGCGATGGCTTCAGATTAGCGAAGTTGCTAAATTTCAGGCAAAATCTTTTATTAGTTGTAGTCCGTAGCCGGCCGCGGTGGCCGAGCTGTTCTAGGCGCTACAGTCTGGAACCGCGCGACCACTACGGTCGCAGGTTCCAATCCTGCCTCGGGCATGGATGTGTGTGATGTCCTCAGGTTAGTTACAAGACTGATGACCTCAGAAGTTAATCCAATAGTGCTCGGGTCTTTTTTTTTTTTTGTAGTCCGTAACTAAACATGTGGGGACCTATGTTTCTATGAACTTTGTTCTTTAATTTGTAGAATAACATATTAAAATATTTGCTTATGTTCTTGAATCACCCTGTATAGAGTGCTACTTAAAAAAGACATAGTGCTGTCAGTATCTTCCTTAACGAACAACGACGCAAGAACGGTTATCATACTGCTCGATGCGTCCCTGGAAGCTGAAGGACATGTGCTTGATATATTTTTTTTTATTTTGATCCTGGACAAAAAATAATTTTTAGTGTGGTTAGGATAAATCACGCACACAAATATAGAACACACACCTGCACCAGACAAACTTTAAACTGACAACATTCTGTTCGAATCTTGTGATTCATTGGTTGCTTGTTTTAAATTAAATGTTATTATGAAATTTAAATGATATTATACTGGTTGCGTTATACACTGTGTACATTCTTATCGCAATTCTCCAAGAATTGTAGTTTTCGACAAAATAGCATAAATCTTATTATTTGTCACCAAATGCACATTTCGCAAAGACAATGTCAGCGATATATATAGTCGACAATAAAACGGACTTAGTGAGCAACTGAAATGTAAAATCGGAGAAGTCCTGTCTGAAGCCTGTTTCACTCGAGCGACTTTCTGGTCAAAATCGGCTTCTCGCCGTGTGTTTGCGTCTCATGTTTCCATGTAAAACAGCAGCCAACCACGCCACGAATGGGGCAATGACGTCAATGATCAATTGACCCTGTCGAGTTTGGAGTTCTAGAACGGTGCCGTCTGCAAACATAGAAAGCTAACCTATCCTCGTCGAGCTAGTGGCTACTGCAATAACTAATTTTAAGCTTTCGCGACTTAACCCTCTACCACTCACGTGTGGCATTCCGTACAACATTCGGGCACACATTGATTAACTGTTTACGGCCAGAAAAAAGACCCCGCAACAAAGGAGAAAGGGGGGGGGGGCGGAGGCGACACGGATGGCAGGATGGCAAGAAGAGTTTTGTTGCGACGAATAGCTCACGCCAATTCCCCGAGAAGTTCTGGTGCTAAATTAAAGAAAGTACAGTTGCTCGACTAGTGGAGAGTTATTTTGTTGTGTGTTTCGTTTAGTGAGACACTGGAAAGGTTGCGGGGTGGCGTGGTAGTGTTCCTGTTAATTTTCTCGCACAAGAGAGAGAAAATATCTGAAAGCAAAAAAGTATTTATGCTTTACGATACCTGCACAAAGGAAAACCTTCACTAGGCATAGCTAAGAATGCAAATAAATAAAGTTTATTAATGAAAGGCAAAAGGGAATATAGACGTCTCAAAAATGAGATCGACAGGAAGTGCAAAATACCTAAGCAGGGATGGCTAGAGGACAAATGTAAGGATGTAGAGGCTTATCTCACTAGGGGTAAGATAGATACTGCCTACAGGAAAATTAAAGAGACATTTAGGGAGAAGAGAACCACTTGTATGAACATCAAGAGGTCAGATGGAAACCGAGTTCTAAGCAAAGAAGGGAAAGCAGAAAGGTGGAAGGAGTATATAGAGGGTCTATACAAGGGCAATGTACGTGAGGACAATATTATGGAAATGGAAGAGGATGTAGATGAAGACGAAATGGGAGATACGATACTGCGTGTAGAGTTTGACAGAGCACTGAAAGGCCTGAGTCGAAACAAGGCTTCCGGAGTAGACAACATTCCATTGGAACTACTGACGACCTTGGGAGAGCCAGTCCTGACAAAACTCTATCATCTGGTGAGCAAGATGTATGAAACAGGCGAATACCCTCATACTTCAAGAAGAATACAATAATTCCAATCCCAAAGAAAGCACGTGTTGACAGATGCGAAAATTACCGAACTATCAGTTTAATAAGTCACAGCTGCAAAATACTAACACGAATTCTTTACAGACGAATGGAAAAACTGATAGAAGCCGACGTCGGGGAAGATCAGTTTGGATTCCGTAGGAATGTTGGAACACTTGAGGCAATACTGACCCTACGACTTATCTTAGAAAATAGATTAAGGAAGGGCAAACCTACGTTTCTAGCATTTGTAGACTTAGAGAAAGCTTTTGACAATGTTGACTGGAATACTCTCTTTCAAATTCTGTAGGTGGCAGGGGTAAAATATAGGGAACGAAAGGCTATTTACAATTTGTACAGAAACCAGATGGCAGTTATAAGAGTCGAGGGACATGAAAGGGAAGCAATGGTTGGGAAGGGAGTGAAACAGGGTTGTAGTCTCTCTCCGATGTTATTCAATCTGTATATTGAGCAAGCAATAAACGAAACAAAAGAAAAATTTGGAGTAGGTATTAAAATCCATGGAGAAGAAATAAAAACTTTGAGGTTAGGTTAGATAAATGCTGTTTTGAAATGTCTAGACGACATGTTCGCTTCTCCTTCAATCCTCAGGAGTGTGGAAAATGTACCGAAAGTCCACTGAGATGAACATCCACTGCCATGGTCATTAATAAACACTATTATTATTGCTTGATCCTACATTCTGTTATCATTTTTCGATTTTTATCTTGACAAGGATGGTCCCCCACAACAACACTTTCAGTGTTCAGGTGCCAAACAGCACGGCAGACAGCTCTCACAATGGACACAGTTTTGGCGCTGACGTGTGATAACGACTACTCGTAACTGACGAAGCTCAGTGCAATAATGAACCACC
Source organism: Schistocerca gregaria (assembly GCF_023897955.1). Lineage (NCBI taxonomy): Eukaryota > Metazoa > Arthropoda > Insecta > Orthoptera > Acrididae > Schistocerca > Schistocerca gregaria. The sequence goes on from NC_064925.1 coordinate 75,784,945, forward strand.
AGGGGTGCTGCAGTCGCCGCGCGGTTAGAGGCGCCATGTCACTCACTGACTGCGCGGCCCCTTCTGCCGGAGGTTCAACTCCTCCTTCGGGCATGGGTATGTGTGTTGTTCTGAGCATAGGTTAGTTTAAGTCGTGTGTAAGTCTAGGAACCGATGACATGAGCAGTTAGATCCCTTATGAACTCACACAGATTTGAACATCTTTTTGATGCAGTCGTCTCACTTTCTGCGAGCAGTCGACTGAGACTTCGTAATTCACGGATAGGAACGTTTCCCGCCAGTATTCACTCAAGCCCGCGTCGCCGTGCACTTCCTCATCGTAAAGAACGCCAGACACGGTTCCCAGCCATGAAATCTATTCGCCAAATACGGGCAGCCATCAGCTGTATAATGGAATGAAAGCAACGAAAATTTGGGGTGGACCGGGACTCGAACACGAATTTCCCATTTTCGCGAGCGGTCGGCTTACCATCATGCTATCCGACTACGCTTCACGGCCAGACCCAAACTTCAATACCTCACCATCCACGTGTGTATAGGACCTGCGCTTGTACACCCATTATGTATATTCCTGTACAGTGGAGACATTTTTATCTGAAGTCGCTTGCCCGGTGTCTGCGGATAAATACGATATTACCGTGGCAGCGCTGCTGAGAAGTATGATGCAATGATGGAATGAAGTCTTTTACGACCGAATGATATTGTTGCTGGGAAACGGTTCGGGGTATAAGGTCGTGGTCCACGAAACTCTTCCGTTCCTAACGTTTCGTCTACAGCTGCGCTGGGCATCTTCAGAGGCTTTGCTCTTCCGCTGAGTCGGCAAATCAAGAGCAGTTCTCGACGAAACGTTAGGAACAGAAAAGTTTCGCGGGCCACAAAGCTATACTCCGAACAGTTTATTTGTCCAGGTACAATGCATCGTACTTCTGCACAACACAACCACTGTGTGTCGTACATATATTAGAAACAAATCGGTGCATCACACGGAACGTGCTTCTCATGATTTTCGGCAGTGGTGCTCTGCAGCGTTAGTTGTCGGCCGTATCTGATTCGCAGATCACACTGTTTGTTTACGAAAATGGTTGCGTGTTAAACTGCTAAGTTAGTTCTATTAAAACCCACATTTCCTGACTTGTGCATGTCTTAGCTGTGTTGATCTGTCATGGTATGCATAAGTAAAACTCCTTTTAAAATTTCCAGTATACATGGGACAATGATTTCAGAATTCTCACTTTTTAGTAATACCATAAGGTTATTCATACTAGATGATTACTTCCATTCAGTTGCAGAGTTTCTAGAACATGTGAAATAACAACACTTTCAACAAGTAAGTGTAAAATATCCTATTAAAACTAGTGCAAGTTGTCCCGTAGAGATAGCCAAAAAAGTATCTATTTACTACAAAATAACTGTTAAATTATATGTACTTCATATTAAAGTGCGTGTGACTATCAACGTTCATGTGTGTTTGTACAGACACTCATACACAATATTTATAAAGGAATTATGTGCTCACAATCTGGAAAGGTTTTGGGGTAAATAAATAAACAGTGAATAGCGATCGAAAGAGGCAACGATGTAAAAAGCAGTCTGGCAATTTGTTGATGCATATCTCTGGTATGGTTAGAAGAAACAAGCTCATTCCTGAGAGAGAGCGTTCTTATGTACACGACATCAAATATAGTAAGAATGTCTCACAATTTTTTGGAAAACTCGAGGCCGAATAAATTTTTTGAGGGGAGAATTGGAAACGAACCGACTATACTGGGTACTTCAAACCCGTGGCAGGGTGAACTTCTGGAATGTACGAACACATACAGGGTGAATCAACTAAAACCTGCACCCCCAGATATTGAGGAAATGCAAAATGTCATTGATGTGCGGTTTTCACCGAATACATTGATACACAGGGACTCGTATTGTTAGTTAGTAAAGAGATTGTAATAATACTTGGAAATCGTATTTTTGTGCAAACATACTATTTTAGATGGAACAATGACTATTGACAATAACAAACTAAAAGTATGGTTATTTAGAATATCAGTGATGTTTGTTGCAGGATTCTAATGCGAGTCGTTAACAAAATATCGTATTTTGAAGTATTATTATAAAACGTGAAAAAACGACGCGTTTTCGAGAGACGGTAAACGAAACAGTGTTCTGAAGAGCATATATTTATGGGAAGTAAGGTATAATTTAAAAAAAACTCTCGTTTAGATCAGTAGGCAAAGGATCACCAACATAAATGTACATGCACCTACCATCAACGACAACAGAAGTAATCCAGGAAAAGTCGAACAGTTTTCAGAGACACATGGAAAATACAAAAGCACCACATAAAGTTACTCGTAGGAGACTGGAACGCACAGATCGATAAAGGCAATGGTGGGAAATTTTCCTGCACGCAAACGCAACTATAAGAACGGCGAAAGGCTTACAAACTTATGCAGACAATTTGCCTTAAAAGCTATTTCAGAAAACTGCCAAGGAGAAAGAAGACCTGGTCTTCAGCATGTCAGATCTTGTGAACACGCTGTTGAATGTTGACCAATGATACGGCAGAACGCCATCTATGTCACATGCACGCCATCTCCCTTCGGTGCAGAGTTGCGAGGCGCTATATTGGCTTCCAGTTGAAGCCCGTATGTATATATCCAATTTCCGAGCGCCAGCAAACTGAGGAGCTCTCGAAAACTCTCCGTTAATTGTATGATTATTTCTAGTAAAATGATAAGAAACGTCATATTAATGCCAAAAGAATAATGATAACTTGCATATTATGGAAGTACGTCATTTGAAATCAACAGCACGTTGACGATCAATTAAAACACATTGTTCTTGGTACAATTTGTTATAGTTAAATTTCAATTTGTAATGTAGCTACAATTAAGGCTTTCAGAATATGCTAACAAGCTAGATATGGAGCCTGAACACTTGTGGTCGCAATACCGTGGTGAGTAGTGTCATAATTTCGCACTAAAATTTTGAAGTGTTGGTAGTTAGCATCACACTACACCTCGGCGTTTTTGATAGGTTCTGATACTTTCTTATTAGTTTAATATAAGTATATACTATAATATTCGGTGTTACATAAATAAAAGCGCACTCTTTTTGTTGTTCTTTTTTTCTTTTTTTGGTTTTGTGATTCACATGTAGAAATTCTACTACTGAGTAGGAACAGCGATCAAGTAAAAAATGACGTCAGAGTTTTACTAAAAAGCGAGAATGATGAAATAATTTTTATCTTACGTGGAAAACTGCTGTAAATTTGTATCGTACTATTTGTGATGGAACTTTTATAAGCCTATGTCCTTGCTGACTGGACATGGTATTTGCCTTTTTGCCTTATAATGTTTTCACGGATATTGAAGAACAGAACAGCCTGACTAGCGTATGGACAAGGGAGGAAAGTGCGCTTTAAGGGGGTAGGACGTTAAATGCGCCGACTTGGAACAGAAGAGGCACCACCGGTCATTTTAATTTCCACTGTCTATACATGTGCAAATATATTCATGAAATTTTGTCAGCATGACCAGGAAGGATTCCGGACCCACACTCATAGATGTCGAAGTTCAAAAACATAAGAACATAAATTTTTTATACATGTAAAATTTCATCATTTTTTCACTTACTATTGGGTGCATTTGTTGCTATAGGTACACTTTTCTTCATAAGTGAGAGAGATTCTTCGATGAACTTTGCTCAGCACACAAATCATACTTTTAGGTATAGAAACTCTATAATTTTCCAAGTCTATTAAAAACTGTGGTAAAAATTGAGATGATAACTATAAAATTTGAATTGCTTCTAAACTTGAAGTTTAAATGTAACAGCCGTTCATTTTTTCATAAATTAAATAAGTTCGAGAGCCTCATACACCTGTAATTATGGTTTGTATGCTGTGAAAATTCATCGAAGAATCTCTCTCACTGGTGAAGAAAAGGGTACCTATAGCAACAAATACAGCCAATAGTAAGTGAAAAAATGATGAAATTTCACATGCATAAAAAATATTTTGTTTTGTTTGTGAACTTCCACTGCTATGAGTATGAATTCTCGATCCTTTCTGGTCATGCTGACAAAGTTTTATGAATTTTTTTGTAAAACTATAGACAGTGCAAATTAAAATGTCCTGTGGTGCCTGTCCTGCTCCAAGTAAGCCCGTTTGACGTCCTACCCGCCTTACTAGAGCTTATATGGGAATTTTACGCCCGTCCATTTCGCAAACAGTGTGATTTACGAGCCAACTGCCTCTGGAGCGCTTTGCACAGACGCCATCGTTTCTGAGCGCCCAGCAGCTCGTTGAGAGCGCCGAGTTCAACGAGCTACTGAAAATGGCTCGAATGGCTCTGAGCACTGAGGGACTCAACTGCTGAGGTCATCAGTCCCCTGGAACTTGGAACTACTTGAACCTAACTAACCTAAGGACATCACACACACCCATGCCCGAGGCAGGATTCGAACCTGCGACCGGAGCGCTCGCCCGGTTCCAGACTGAAGCGCCTAGAACCGCTCGGCCACGTAGCCCGGCTTCGGTATTGTAATTGTAAACCGTCGAAGCTGCGTTGGTAAAGCAGCCGACCGAGCTGCTAAGTGTCAGGAACGATGCCATTTGTGCATACGGTACGTGCTCCCGAACGTGGTAAACGCAATTTCAACGCGCTCTAGCGGCAGTTGTCGGCTATATCTGGCTCGTAATTCACACTGTTTGCGAAACGGACGGGTGTAAAATTCCCATATTAGCTCTATTAAATCGTACTTTTCTCCCTTGGTCAGGTTGTTCTGTCTGCAGTATACATAAATAAAAACTTTAATATCCGTGAAAATATTATAAGGAAAACAAGGGAAATACCGTGTCCAACAGTAAGGACAGCGGCTTATAAAAGTTCCATTACAAATAGTTGTTGTTGTTGTTGTTGTTGTTGTTGTTGTGTTGGTCTTCAGTCCTGAGACTGGTTTGATGTAGCTCGCCATGCTGCTCTATCCTGTGCCAGTTTCTTCATCTCCCAGTACCTACTGCAACCTACATCCTTCTGAATCTGCTTAGTGTATTCATCTCTTGGTGTCCCTCTACGATTTTTACCCTCCACGCTGCCCTACAGTACTAACATGGTGATCCTTTGATGCCTCAGAACATGTCCTACCAACCGATCCCTTCTTCTGGTCAAGTTGTGCCCCAAACTCCTCTTCTCCCCAATTGCATTCAATAGCTCCTCATTAGTTATGTGATCTACCCATCTAATCTTCAGCATTCTTCTGTAGCACCACATTTCGAAGGCTTCTATTCTCTTCTTGTCCAAACTATTTATCGCCCATGTTTCACTTCCATACATGGCTACACTCCATACATATACTTTCAATAACGACTTCCTGACATTTAAATCTATACTCGATGTTAACAAATTTCTCTTCTTCAGAAACGCTTTCCTTGCCATTGGCAGTCTACATTTTATATCCTCTCTACTTCGACCATCATCAGTTATTTTGGTCCCCAAATAGCAAAACTCCTTTACTACTTTAAGTGTCTCATTTCCTAGTCTAATTGCCTCAGCATCACCCGACTTAATTCGACTACATTCGATTATCCTCGTTTTGCTTTTGTTGATATTCACCTTATGCCCTCCTTTCAAGACACTGTCCATTCCGTTCAACTCCTCTTCCAAGTCCTTTGCTCGCGATACTAAATTACATCAGTTGTCCACTTAAGATAAAAATTATTTCGTCGTTTTCAAAAAAGGTCCAAATTGCTCTGAGCACTATGGGACTTAACTTCTGAGGTCATCAGTCCCCTAGAACGTAGAACTACTTAAACCTAACTAACCTAAGGACATCACAGACTTACATGCCCGAGGCAGGGTTCGAACTTGCGACCGTAGCGGTCGCGAGGTTCCAGATTGTAGCGCCTAGAACCGCTCGGTCACCCCCGCCGGCCATAGTTTTAACTTTTTAGTCGAGCCCTAAGGCTATTCTTACTTGATGAATGCCCCTATTTAGAAGCAGAATCTCTACAACTTGTGAATTACGAAACGTGAAAGAAACAAGGCGAAAAATACCTTAGTACAAAAAGTGCAAGGTGCCCTGTACATTAAAGGCAATCGAACAAACTCACTCCTCAAAAAGAGTGCGCTTATATTTACGCGACATCGAATATTATAGTATACAGGGTGGTCCATTAATAATGACCGAGCCAAATATCTCACGAAATAAGCGTCATACGCAAAAACGACAAAGAACGAAACTTTTCTAGCTTGAATGGGGAAATCAGATGTCTCTATGGTTGGCCCGCTAGACGGCGCTGACATAGGTCAGACGGATATGAAATCCTTCCTTTTTTTTAAATAGGAACCCCCTCTTTTATTACATATTCGTGTAGTACGTAAAGAAATATGATAGTTTTAGTTGGACCACTTTTTTCGCTTTGTGATAGATACCAGCTCACTGATCGAACAGCGGGCCGGTGCGGCCGAGCGGTTCTAAGCGCTACGATCTGGAACCGCTCCGCTGCTACGATTGCAGGTTCGAATCCTGACTCTGGCATGGATGTGTGTGATGTCCTTAGGTTAGTTAGGTGTAAGTAGTTCTAAGTTCTAGGGGACTGATGACCTCAGATGTGGTCACAGCCATTTGAACCATTTGAATCTGACCGAACACGCCGAGCTACCGCGACGGCTGACTAAAGTAAACACGTACTATCTGTGCACATATGCAGCTTGTTACTGACTGAAATTTAATAACAGCAAATTGTACCAAGAACAATGCGATTTTAATGGTTCCTCGCCATTCTGTTGCCTTCAAATGGCATACTCGCGTTATAGGCAAGTTAGAATAATTCTTTTACCACGAGTATGACGTTTCTTGTCATTTCATTACAACGAATCACACAATTAACGGGGGGTTATTGAGTTCATGCTCACAGACGGCATATATACATACGAGCTTCAACTGAAAGCCAATAACTCTGCACCGAAGGGAGATGGCGTGCATGTGACGTTCTGCCATCTCATTGGTCAACGATCAAACGCACGTTCAGAATATCTGACATGCTACGTATTGCTCTGAACGTTCGGAAAGGCTCCCCAACGTGATACTCCACGCTCTGACGCCAAAAACTGGGCACGCCCAACTCTCAAAGAAGTTCGGGTGCACGGTCCGTGTGCCGTCGGCTTTAGGAAACACGAGTCCGGAGAAGTTTACGCCGGGAAAGACCGCTGCAGCGGTCGTTTCCTGCTGCGCGCTGGACGGTCAGTGTGTCCACGCGCCGGCAGGTCCGTCTGTGACCTTTGCAGTTATTTGCGCTGGCCCCGTTCCCAAAACAAAACTGAGTCACGCGAGCTGCGAGCGCGCTTCCGCTGCCGTCTGGAAACGGTCCGATTCCGCGAACAGTTAGCCGGCGAAATAACAAGGCGGCGCGGACGCGCTAATTGGCGGACGCGCCGGCTCTCTCGCACTTCATTGAGGGAGGGCACCGCTCCGAGCCCGCTACCGGCGAAACGATTGCGTCCCGGCCAGCGCTGCAGCAGATTCCGGGAAAGGCGCCCCGTCGGCCGGATGAATGGAGTGTGTGCGTGCGTGTGTGGTGCGGGACAATGGGCGAGCGAGCACGCCGCTCGCCGGCCTACCGGGAACTTTCTGTTATCTGCTTGTGCGTCTGCCGCTGAAAAACAACCGGAAGGCGGGGGATTGCGTTACGTCTCACGACACCCACATCACACCATGTAAACGAAGACTTCTTGTTCCACCTCAGGAGATCGTAACATCGTCCCTCCTTTCAATCGTCGTGCGAACGTCGAAACGCCAGATACTGAGATAACCGATCGCGGAACTGAAAAGCAGCTACAGTCGCTTAATAGCGTAAAGTCGTCAGGACCAGATGAGATACCTATGAAATTCTTTGAAGATTATGCGAAAGAACTTGCTTCCCTTCTAGCAGTAATTCATCATAGACTACTGACCATTAAAATTGCTACACCACGAAGATGATGTGCTACAGATGTGATATTTCGTCGACAGGAAGAAGATGCTGTGATATGCAAATGATGAGCTATTCAGAGCATTCACACAAGGTTGGCGCCGGTGGCGACACCTACAACGTGCTGACATGAGGAAAGTTTTCAACCGATTTCTCATACACAAACAGCAGTTGACCGGCGTTGCCTGGGGAAACGTTGTTGTGATGCCTCATGTAGGAAGGAGTAATGCGTACCATCACGTTTCCGACTTTGATAAAGGTCGGATTGTAGCCTATCGCGATTGCGGTTTATCGTATCGCGACATTGCTGCCCCCGTTGGTCGAGATTCAATGACTGTTAGCAGAATATGGAATCGGTGGGTTCAAGACGGTAATACGAAACACCGTGGAAAATTAACATCTCCTCTAAAAAAATCAACATGGATTCCACAAACAGAGATCCCGCGAAACTTAGCTCGCTCTGTTCCTCCATGAGGTCCACAGCGCAGTGGAGAAAGGCGCACAGGCTGATGCCGTGTTCCCTGATTTCAGTAAGGCATTCGAAACTATCCCGCACTGTTGTTTAAGAAAAAATACGACCTTACGGAGTAGCGGAGCAGACCTGCGATTTTATTCAAGACTTTCTTGCAGATAGAACTCAACACGTCGCTCTTAACGGCACAAAATCGACAGATATGAAGGTAATATCCGGAGCACCACACGGATGTGTGATAGGACCGCAGTTGCTTACAATATATATAAATGATCTAGTAGAAAGCGTCGGATGCTCTTTTAGGCTATTCGCGCATGATGCAGTTGTCTGTACCAAAAACAACGTCAGAAGACAGTAACGATTTGCAGAACGACCCGCATAGAACTGATGAATGGTGGAGGCTCTGGCAGTTGACACTGAACGTAAATAAATGTAACATACGGCGCATGCATAGGAAAATAAATCCACTACTGTACAGCTGCACTGTTGATAACTAAAGCCAGAGACAGTATCTGTCATAAAATATCTAGGCATAACTATCCAGAACGATCTTAAGTGGAATGATCATACGAAACAGATAGTGGGAAAAGCAGACACCAGACTCAGATTCATGGGAAGAATCTTAAGGAAATGTGGCTTATAAGGCGCTTGTTCGCCCGATTCTTGAGTATTGTTCGTCTGTCTGGGACCCCTAGGACTGAGAGACCAGATAGAGAAGAGCGGCGCGTTTCGTCACAAGATCGTTTAGTTGGCGAGAGAGCGTTACGGAGATGCTAAACAAACTCCACTGGCAGACGTTACAAGAGAGGTGTTGTGCATTATGGAGAGATTTACTATTGAAATTTCGGGACAGCACTTTCCGGGAGGAGTCGGGCAACATACTACTTCCCCCCACATACATCTCGCGTATTGACCGCCAGGAGAAAATTCGAGAAATTAGAGCCAATACAGAGGCTTACCGACAATCAATCTTCTCATGCACTATTCGTGAGTGGAACAGGGTTGGAAGGATCAGATAGTAGTACCGAAAGTATACTCCGCCACACACCATTATGTGGCTTGCGGAGTCTGATGTAGATATGCATGACTTCTCCAGAGCAAATCACGCTCAAAATGGTGATCCCAAGTCAACCGTTACATCCTGCCCATACAAATGTGGCGGCTCCACCTACAAAAAATTTCGATTAAGAATTAATTTGTAATCGAGTTCTAAACCTTAATGTTATTTTTCTTTTTTTTCTGTGTGTATGGGGGGGGGGGGGAGGGGGGGCGAGGGGGGAGGACTCAGGTGAACCGCCACTATTAGGAACGAACATAAAAATCTCCCCTTGAAATATCAATTTACGAGAGTAAAATGATGCCTGGAGCCGTAGAGTACGCATCTGACTTCTGTTAAAAGTATTACGCCACCCTTGGCAACCCTAAGTTCCAAGCAGTAGAGAGTACTGCCTCAAACAGGATCCCCATTTTGTTTTTGACCTTTAAAAGATATGTGCTTTTTACATTTTAATCTTGTCGTTGTTGCGGTCTCCAGTCCGAAGACTGTTTTGATGCAGCTCTTCATACCATTCCATCCTGTACAAGACTTCACATCTTCGAATAGCTACTGCTACCTACATCCTTCTGACTCTGCCTCTCTTGGTCTCCCTCTACAATTTGTGCCCCCCACGCTTTCCTCCAGTACTGAATTGGAGATCCTCTGAAGTCTCAGACTGTGTCCTACGAGCCTACCCCTTCTTCTAGTCAGGTTGCCCCACAAATTTCTTTTCTCCCCAATTCGGTTCAGTACCCATCTAATCTTCAGCATTACTCTGTAGCACCACATTTCAAAAGCTTCTGTTCTGTTGTTGTTTAAACTGTTTATCATGCATGTTCCGCTTTTATACTTGGCTACACTCCATATAGTGTAAATCTGTTTAGAAAAGACTTCTTAAAACTTAAATCAATATTCGATTTTAATAAATTTCTCTTCTTCAGAAACACATTCGTTGCCAGTGCCAGTCTTCATTTTGCTTCTTTTCTACTTCGGCCATCATCACTTACTTTACCGCCAAAATAGCAAAACCCATCCACTATTTTCACACTCTAGTTTACTAATCTAATTCCCTGAGCAGTAAATAATTTAATTCTACTATATTCCATAATCCTTGTTTTACTTTTTTTGAAGTTCAGCTCTTGTAAGTAGGCTGTTTAGGTTTCTATATTGGTGACGCTACGTAGCGCTCTGTATGAAATTCGCTGATTGCACTGTGTGCAGTCTGTGGCTGGTTGGACTCATTGTTGGAATATTCGCTAGTGTAGTGTTGGGCAGTTGGATGTGAAACAGCGCGTAGCGTTGGGCAGTTGGAGGTGAGCGGCGTGAGCCGCCACAGTGGTGATGTGAGGAAAGAGATGCCAGAGTTATGAGACGTTACTATGAGCGAACGATCTGGACGTATGTCCGTCAGAAAAAGGAAATTTGTAAAAATGGATGTCACGAATTTGTATATATATGTTACCGTGAATGACCGAAATTTGAGAATGTCCACTTTCACCGGTGAATGTCAACAGATACCAAATACGTCGGTGAAAGATCAAATATTTCATTACATTGTTGTACATTCGGACCCTCTCCGGTGTGTGTCGACAATCAGATATGCTCTGGTGGAGGTCCAAAACAGAAGAGTCAAAAAACAAGCGACTTGCTCTCTCCCGCCAAATCCTTTGTTCTGCTCGGAGTCAATAAGCTTTGTCGGTCTTTTACAAGCTTCGATAACGAGGGCAACGTTTTCTCAATTTTTTTCCGATACCCTAATTTATACTAAATGAATACTGCAGTAAGTCGTGATCTTTTTCATGAAAAGTTAAATGCATTAATTGCGGGTAAACGAGAAGACAATTGTTTTTATTTTTCTCAAGAAAAGTAATCTAAAATACTTTCTGAAGTGGTTTCTGCTAAAATTAAATGCAACACACCTTTGGATTACAGACAATGAAAACGTGTAGATATTTTAAAAATTAATGACGAAAAGAAGTTAATTGTGTTGTAATGTTGTATTTAAATTCATGCAAACAGTGTCAAATGAAACATACTGCACCTAAGAAAGGTTTTGTTGTGAAGCCAATGGTTAGTTCTGAATTAAACTCAACATGTCAAGTTGATCTGAAAGATCTGCAGAAAAAAGAGAGATGGAGAATATAAGTTTATAATGGTGTATCAAGATCATTTAACGAAATTTGCCCAGCTACGACCTTTGAAAACTGAAAGAGCTGAAGAAGTAGCGCATCACGTTCTTTCAATATTTTTAAGATTTGGTGCACCGACAATATTGCAATCAGATAATGGTAGAGAATTAAGTAATCAAGTCATATCCGAAATATGCGCTATGTGGAAAAATGTTAAAATAGTTCATAGAAAGCCTCGTCACAGTCAAACACAAGGCTCCGTTGAAAGGGCCATCAGGATATACAGAATATGCTAACTGCATGGATGAACTATAACGATACAAATAAATGGTGAGATGGTTTACCCTTTGTTCAATTTGCCAAGAACACTACAGACCACGAAGAAAGTCCTTATGAAGTCATGTTTGGCGTTAAAGCAAAAAGAGGCATAGCATCGTCTTTTTTGCCTGGCGAACAAATCGCAAATATTGAAACTGAAGAACAACTCGAAGAAATTGCCAATACCTTTGAAACCGAAGAAACTGTTAATGCTTACAAAAAAAAAAATTGTTCGGTGGTCATACCGAAAACCATATTCCAAAGACAAATATTGAAGAGGGCCTACACCCTAAAACGTCTTCACATCAAGTCCTATCTGAAAAACATGAGTTGATTTCTACAAAATGAGCGACCGCGAAAGAAACTCTTCTACTGCAAGCAACGAAGATGTTAGGGACCTCACAAAAACAATTTCCTCCTGCTCAAATTGGTGATAATGTACGAAGACAAGTCCCTGATGTCGACCATGGTCGTGCAGATAGCCGAAATGTGTTAGCAGTTGTTGTCGGAATAGAAGACTCCGACTTCTATAAACTGGCTAATAAAAATGGTACCCTCAAGCAGCTTTAGACACGTAATCAGTTCGTAATTTGTATAGAAATTTAGTTTCCATAGATGAGATTTCTTTTCAAGAAATTTCGCTGAGAGAAGCAGCTTCAGCTAATTCGAGAAGCGGGCTACAAGGCTATACACGCTGTCATTGCAAAAGGAAGTATTCCACAAATAAATGCAGTTATAAAAGCAAGGCACTCTTGTGCAATTCAAAGTGTCATAAGAGTTTAAGATGTTGCAATAAATAAGATTTGAAACCCATAAGGAAGTAATTTTTTATAACTATTATTTTCTTTTCTCATGTAGAATGTACTGTGTATTTTAAATTCTTGGTCATTCCTTTCAGAAAGAGAGGCAAAAAAGTTACGTCACCCTTGTGACGTTTTATAGCGACTGAATTACGGAGAAGAAAATATAAATCTCCAACATGTTAAACATTCACCATTAGTGCAAGGTGTAAGTCAGAAATAAGGGTATTTAGCAAATATTCCGGACATACACTAAGTTAATGGTGTTAGGACAGCAACCAGCCACAAAGTTACTTTCAGTTCCTTTATTCGAAGGGCACCGTTACCAGTTTCGAATCGTTGTGTTTCATCCTCAGACGGTTTACACGCTTTCTTTATGACATGTTGTGTTTTTTTTTTACAGATTAATTTTCCTAAAATATAAATAATACATAATTATTAACACTCCATACGCAGATGGTTGCGTTACTGATTTTCGTTGCATGTGACTTACGTGAAACGTCGGTTTGGAGTGTTTGTCTCCATAACATTCGTCCAACAGATGTAAATGCATTCCCACTGCATTCTTGTTGTTGCACACGCAAATTGTTCTCACTAAACACTTTCGATTTGTCACTGAGAAGCTTTCTATCATGCACCACATGTTTTGATACATACAAAGAGATTACAAACATATGAGTATCACAGATGCTATGATACATCATAACATTTGACAATGATGTCCTATGTTTGGAAAGGATGATATAGTCATTTACGCAACTGTAATGCCTTTTACACTGGTACAGAGACACTGAATTTTTGAGTTGATGTTTTTAAATTAATTATAAAGTTTTTTTAAATTTTTTATATATAACTGTATAGGTAAAATATATAATATTTAATTACATTTAGCATCATGAGAATTATAGTAACATATATATTTGCTACTTGATATGCAGATAGGTGTACTAATATTATTTGCTTTTGAGGAGGGGGAGTAATTTTTGGAAATTTTTCAGGAAAGGGGTGTTAGCTAACTCTGTTTATTCGTTAAGGATATAGTCTGGGGTGCTGTTTGTGTGTGTGTGTATTTCTAATTCTTCTAATATATTCATAGTGGCTCCTTTTTCTGCTAGATGCAAAATTTTTAAGTTGTCCTCAGTGTTTCCCACTGGATGGTTTCTTCAGCAGTATCGGCTGCAAATGCTGATTTGTTCAAGTTACCAAGTCTTAAAGCATCAATATGTTCTTTGTGTTTAATTTCAAAACTTCTGCCTGTCTGTCCAATGTAGAATTTTGGGCATGTATCAGATTTGAGTTTGTATATTCCTGATTTACGGTAGAGACTCTTGGAGGTATTTACATCATGGATTACTTTTTGCTGTAATTTATTGTTTGTGGATAAGCTGATTGTGATATTTTTCTTCTTTTTAAATAAGTTTGCGGTTTGGTATGAAAGTGGTCCTATGTATAGGACAGTAGCATATTTAGCTTTGGCTTCAGTGGCACACTGATTTGGCATGAAGTGACTGCTGTGAAGTGGATCTGTTGTTTCTGTCTTCATTTTGTTGTGGAGTTTTTCTATTATTGTGGATTTATATCCATTATTATGAGCAACTGTTTTAATGTTATTGATTTCATTTTGTTGCTCTGTGTCACACATTGGTACTTTTTGATTCGGTGTAGCATCGTTCTGAAATATGCAATTTTTTGTTGGCGGAGGTGGCAATATGCGTTGCCAATACTGATATCTGCGGTGGTAGGTTTTCTGTAAATACTAAATTGATGTTTATTGTTACTATTGCAAATTTTCAGGTGAAGAAAGTTAATGCTCTTATTAGTTTCATGTTCAACTGTGAATTTAATATTTCTGTTCATTTTGCTTAGATCTGCTGCTATTTCATTGCTTATAGAATCAAAAAGCAAGGTTGTTGCTGAAGCTCAAGTAACTATGCTCTAGAATAAGTGAAAGTATTTCTATGAGTTCACAGATCTCTGCAACACTAATTTTCTTATATTTAAGCAGATTGTTTCTTATAATGTTAATAGTCTCTTCGACAGAGATGTTCATAATTAATTTTAAAATATCAGCTCAAAAATTCAATGTCTCTGTACTAGTGTAAAAGGCATTCCAGTTGCGTAAATGAATATATGATCCTTTTCCAAACATAGGACATCATTGTCAAATGTTATGATGTATCATAGCATCAGCGATACTCATATGTTTGTAAGCTCTTTGTATGTATCAAAAAAAGTGGTGCATGGTAGAAAGCTTCTCAGTCACAAATCGAAAGTGTTCAGTGAGAACAATTAGCGTGTGCAACAACAAGAATGCAGTGGGAATGCATTTACATCTGTTGGACGAATGTTAAGGAGACAAACACTCCAAACCGACGTTTCACGTAAGTCACATGCAACGAAAATCAGTAACCCAACCATCTGCGTATGGCGTGTTTATAATTATGTATTATTTATATTTTAGGAAAATTAATCTGTAAAAAAACACACAACATGTCATAAAGAAATCGTGTAAACCGTCTGAGGATGAATAACAACGATTCGAAACCGGTAACGGTGCCCTTTAAATAAAGGAACTGAAATTAAATTTGTGGCTGGGTCCTGTCCTAACACCATGAACATTTGTCTTCAAACAACAGCCACGGTCTCCATCATGTCATCATAAGACAAAAGTGCACACACTAAGTGACTAAGTGAATGTTGACACTCACCGTTGCAAGTCGACACTCTCCATATTTCGGTGTTTCACTGTAACACATATATTATCACTTTTGAACAGTATTAAGGTAAATACATTGCTTGTTCTGTATCAAAATCTTTAATGCCTTCAGTATTTAGTCATTTATTTAGCTGATAGTATTGGCGCTCTCTGTATTGCAGTAGTTCGAGTAAAGAAGATTTTTGTGAGGTAAGTGATTCATGAAAGCTATAAGTTATTATTAGTCAGGGCCATTATTTTGTAGGGATTATTGAAAGTCAGACTGCGCTGCGCTAAAAATATTGTGTGTCAGTGTAGTGATGATCAGCATAAGTAAAGAGAGAACTGTCTGTTCAGTTTTGCTCAGCTGTTTTGAAATCAGATAACTAAGAGTTTTTCCAGCACTGTCATTCTTTACATTCGATGGAGAAGTTTCACTCTCAATGTAAAAAAAATGTAAGCTAATGTGGATGAGTAGGACAAGCAAATTCGTAATGTTCGGGTACAGCGTTAATAGTGCTCCACTTGACGCTGTCACGTCGTTTAAATGTCTGTCCACAAGGCTGCAGAGCAATACGAAATGGGCCGACAGTGGTAGGGAAGGCTAATGGTCGTTTTCGGTTAACTGGGAGAATTTTCGGAAAGGGTGGTCCGCCTGTAAAGGAGACCGCCTGTGTAATGCTGGTGCCACGTATTCTTGAATACTGCTCTAGTGTTTGGGATCCGGTCCACGTACGATTAAAAGGAAGAAAAAATGGGTTGAAATGGCTCTGAGCACTGTGCGACTTAAATTCTGAGGTCATCAGTTGCCTAGAACTTAGAACTAATTAAGCATAACTAAGGACATCACGCACATCCATGCCCGAGGCAGGATTCGAATCTGCGGCCGTAGCGGTAGCTCGGCTCCAGACCGTAGCGGCTAGAACCGCCGTGCCACTCCGGCCGGCAAAAGGAAGGCATGGAAGCAATTCAGATGCGCCTGCTAGCTTTGTTAATGGTAGGTTCGAACAACGCTTAAGTGTTACAGAGGCCCTTCAGAACTCAAATGAGAATCCCTGGAGGGAAGGTGACGTTCTTTTCGAAGAACCCTATTAAGAAAATTTAGAGAACCGGCATATGAAACTGAATTCCGAACGATTCTACTGTCGAGAAACATACGTTACGCGCAAGGACCTCCAAGATACGAGAAATTAGGACTGCTACAGAGGCATATAGACAGCCGTTTTGCCCTCGCTTATTCGCGAGTGGAACAGGAACCGAGCGCTGCATCATTATGAGAGATGCAGAGTGTGCTGGGACTTACGCCACTTCATGACTACTGGCGCGTCGTCATCACAATACGGTTGCGCCACAATCTAAGAGTGAAATTAAAAACTGAAACAGCTTTTACAAATTTCGTCAGTGAATGCTTCAGTGTATTAATGTGAAAACTGTTAAACATCAGAATGATCAGATTAATACATTTCGCTAAGTAAACCATTAAAAGAAAAACAAGTGGCGCTAAATAATGAAGCTAGAAAGCTAAGAATAGTTCATAATGTGCAAATGTGTGTCACAATCACAAGTTACAGGTCTGAATTTGATAGGAGCTATATTCTGGTGAAACTCGCCGTTTGTACAAAAAATTGAAGGCGCTGAACATTAGGCTCAGAAAGACCAAAATTCGTATCCAGCCTCAGTTTGACATAGAAATATTAACTATGTGACTCTATTAAGCTACCTCGCATAGTTTTCAAGTAATTTATCAAAAAAACGAAATTTGGAACGAAAATATCCTTATTCATGATTGTGTTTATGCTAGAAAGCTGTAATTACAGCACTTGATTATATTCATTAAATAGTACATTTGTACCAAATTTCAAGACTTTACTGAAAATGAATTGTTACAAGGAATCTTAAAGAGGCAGTTCAGAGGTCTGTTCTACTGTCGCTTCCGTTCTAAAAATTCTAGCCGATACTCCAGCCAAGAGTCTTTCCGTAACTAAAGCAAACGTAACTTTAATTAGACAAAGATATGAAGATTGTAAAAGCCGGCCGCTGTGGCCGAGTGGTTCTGGGCACTTCAGTCTGGAACCGCGCTGCTGCGACGGTCGCAGGTTCGAATCCTGCCTCGGGCATGGATGTACGTGATGTCCTTACATTAGTTAGGTTTAAATAGATCTAAGTCTATGGAACTAATGAGCTGAGATGTTAAGTCCCAAACTGCTTAGAGCCATTTGGACCATTTTGAACATTGTAAATTGTGCCACAACAGAGATATTAATTAATACGTGTCCCAGATAGGAGCTATTTAGATGGTGCTACTTACGCCTAGGTCCGTTGATGGTAAATATTCCGCTCGGTGATCCGTTGTGGCCACATATAAATACGGCCAGAGGGGCTGTGAGGTACACACTTCGCACACAGCTGTCAATCTGCCCGAATCAACCATACGCCGGCGTGACCTCTTCCTCGGATGACGTCAGAGCTAGGCACCTACCAAACGCGTTTTCGGGGTAAAAGTACGAAGTGAAGTCGCGAGGACTGCACATCGTCCGGGATCGCTTATACACTCCTGGAAATTGAAATAAGAACACCGTGAATTCATTGTCCCAGGAAGGGGAAACTTTATTGACACATTCCTGGGGTCAGATACATCACATGATCACACTGACAGAACCACAGGCACACAGACACAGGCAACAGAGCATGCACAATGTCGGCACTAGTACAGTGTATATCCACCTTTCTCAGCAATGCAGGCTGCTATTCTCCCATGGAGACGATCGTAGAGATGCTGGATGTAGTCCTGTGGAACGGATTGCCATGCCATTTCCACCTGGCGCCTCAGTTGGACCAGCGTTCGTGCTGGACGTGCAGACCGCGTGAGACGACACTTCATCCAGTCCCAAACATGCTCAATGGCGGACAGATCCGGAGATCTTGCTGGCCAGGGTAGTTGACTTACACCTTCTAGAGCACGTTGGGTGGCACGGGATACATGCGGACGTGCATTGTCCTGTTGGAACAGCAAGTTCCCTTGCCGGTCTAGGAATGGTAGAACGATGGGTTCGATGACGGTTTGGATGTACCGTGAACTATTCAGTGTCCCCTCGACGATCACCAGAGGTGTACGGCCAGTGTAGGAAATCGCTCCCCACACCACGATGCCGGGTGTTGGCCCTGTGTGCCTCGGCCGTATGCAGTCCTGATTGTGGCGCTCACCTGCACGGCGCCAAACACGCATACGACCATCATTGGCACCAAGGCAGAAGCGACTCTCATCGCTGAAGACGACACGTCTCCATTCGTCCCTCCATTCACGCCTGTCGCGACACCACTGGAGGCGGGCTGCACGATGTTGGGGCGTGAGCGGAAGACGGCCTAACGGTGTGCGGTACCGTAGCCCAGCTTCCTGGAGACGGTTGCGAATGGTCCTCGCCGATACCCCAGGAGCAACAGTGTCCGTAATTTGCTGGAAAGTGGCGGTGCGGTCCCCTACGGCACTGCGTAGGATCCTACGGTCTTGGCGTGCATCCGTGCGTCGCTGCGGTCCGGTCCCAGGTCGACGGGCACGTGCACCTTCCGCCGACCACTGGCGACAACATCGATGTACTGTGGAAACCTCACGCCCCACGTGTTGAGCAATTCGGCGGTACGTCCACCTTGCCTCCCGCATGCCCACTATACGCCCTCGCTCAAAGTCCGTCAACTGCACATACGGTTCACGTCCATGCTGTCGCGGCACGCTACCAGTGTTAAAGACTGCGATGGAGCTCCGTATGCCACGGCAAACTGGCTGACACTGACGGCGGCGGTGCACAAATGCTGCGCAGCTAGCGCCATTCGACGGCCAACACCACGGTTCCTGGTCTGTCCCTGTGCCGTGCGTGTGATCATTGCTTGTACAGCCCTCTCGCAGTGTCCGTAGCAAGTATGGTGGGTCTGACACACCGGTGTCAATGTGTTCTTTTTTCCATTTCCAGGAGTGTATTTCACGGAAGTAAATTTTTGTGTGCCGCCCGTAATGTTGACAAATCCGCTTGGCTCGTGGTGAGACTATTATCCATTTTTGTGGCGAGCAATTAACTTCAATAATTAGAAGTGTGCGCGAGGGACCATTTACTTGGAACTTACTGCAGAGATCGCCTCTGAAATGCTAACAGCGCTTCTTCTGATAGGGGCATTATTATTATTATCAGGATTGTGATTAAGTTTGTGCGTGTAAAATATTATTACTATTATCAGGAATGTTATTATGTGTGTGCCTGTGAACTTTTACTGAATATATTAATCAGAATTCAAAACTTTTATTTATAGTCATAGTTCCTGATCACACTGAGGAAACAGCAAGTAGGAACATTTTCTTTCGATGAGCGCAAGAAGAATGTGAACCTGTAGACCGGTAATTACGCTCAGTAAGTTCCCCATCACTTTCTGGCTGACCGCAGAAATAATTTCCAGGCCTCTTGTATGGGGTTCACCACCCTGCTGGAGCAAATGTAATCTCAATGTATTGCTCACTTGCTAGAACGACAATTCACAGGCGCTGCCTGAGACATAAAATATCTTTGCCCCTGTCAAAAGAGAGCTGCAATAGAGTTGCAGGTCAGAGCAGTCTGTGCCGCAGTTGCAGTCGCTCGCTGCTACAGTGTAGTTGTAGACTGTCGCTGGTACAGCGCAGTTTACAGTTAGTAGTTGTTAAAGTCACAGTGCAGAACAAACTGTAAAATTTTATTATATGGAACTGAATAATATTTGCGATCAGCCGCAGAGCTAAATGATACCATGGAATGAGATGATGAGCAAATGAATAATTGTTAATATAATGAAAAATCAACAGAGTAATTATCTATTGTAAGGTAAATTTTATTATTTTGTTGGCATGCGCGTAGTTAAGTCACTTGTCTGAGATGTTAATATGAATTTGTTTCAATCTTTTCTTTTGTGATTCGTCAGCACCAGTTGACCCAGATTTGTAATATGTTCAATTTTCCCGTGTAATGGCTTGTAGATCTATATTTGTTTTTACCAGTCAGCGATAAATGTATAATTTCCCCTTAAATCATTGCGAGTCCCAATCCAGTCATTTATTTAAATTAAAATATTCAAGAGTTTTTGTCAGATCATAGACATGTGTTCTTTAGTAATCAGACGACCAGCTGTGTAGCTGTGTCACTAAGTAAAGTCAATTTTTCTGGTCATTCAGATCTCAGACAAATGTTTTCCAGTATTACTAGATAGACCAGCATTGCACTAAGCTGCACAATTTACGAGCAGATACGGCCGTAGTGGCCGAGCGGTTCTAGGCGCTACAGTCTGGAACCGTGCGACCGCTACGGTCGCAGGTTCGAATCCTGCCTCGGGCATGGATGTGTGTGATGTCCTCAGGTTAGTTAGGTTTAAGTAGTTCTAAGTTCTAGGAAACTTATGAGCTCAGCAGTTGAGTCCCATAGTGCTCAGAGCCACGAACAGATATATAGACAGCGTTATCCGACGACACCATCATGAGGAAAGAATTTTTCAGTTTATTTCTCACGGACAGATTCAGATTGATTCCACAGGACCATGGCGTAACGCTGCTTACGTCAAAATGTATCAGTTTATAATGAGTTAACATTTATCAGTTTTCATACGTCAGAAATTAATTATCCAAATTTAATTATTTTTATTTTTTATTTTCTGTTCGGGAAGTTTACACATCATTATTTTATATATTTTTTATTTATACAGCACCCTGTAACTCCCTGTAAATACGACGACGAATAACAAAATCCACCCACCGCTCCACAACTAGTGCTACAAGTTACCCTCTGCCACGCGCCATACGGTGGCTTGCTGAGTATCTATGCAGATGTGGTTGTAGAATATTCGAAATATAAAAGACAGCTATTCATTGGGTATTTCCTTTAAGTAAATACCAGGTGCAGGCAGTGAGTGGGGCTATGCACTGTATAAGGAGGTGGAAACTGAAGTAATTATATAATCTATTTTCAGTTTTTCAGATTTATTTGTTTCCTGCATATTTCAAGAGATACATTTCTAAAACTCTCTACTTCTTTTTAAAATTAAACAGTGCCGGGGACAGCGTTATCAGCACCGAACAGAATTCTGATGGTGCTCATTGTCGGTCTCCGTTTAGCCTGCTGATGAAATCTCGCAGTTTGAATATTTGTCGAGCTTTCGGATGTAACAGTGGCCAGACTCTGGACGGTTTGGAAACGAAAGCGTAAGTATACTCGTTATCAAGGTTCCGAACGACAACGTTTGACCATCATAAGGGAGGATCCGCATACTGTGCACCGAGCACCTCGTAATCCCTTCACATCTGCACCTCGCATCCGAGACGAAATAATGGGCTCCCAACAATAATCTGTTGCCATCACGTACCACTGATCAGAGACTGGCAGTAGGCGGATTAGGAAATTACATTCTCATACATGGGGTGCCGTTGAAGAGCACAATACAGATGATTGCATTTGCGGGGGTGCCGTAAACCATGAAGCATAGGCTGCTGAAGTACGGCGTCGTATTGTGTTCAGTGACGAAGGGAATCAGTTGTGTACCGCCTCATATGAATATCGTCGGCAAGTATGGCGACGGCGTGGGTGGAGGTCCCATTCCTTCATTGCTTTGGAGAGGAATAATGGTGTTACTCTCGGCGTCATGGTATGGAGAAGAGGTCCCATTCTTTCAATGCTTTGTAGAGGCATAGCGTTGTTAGTCCTGGCGCCAAAGCGCGGGACACAGATATGACTTCAGCTCTCGGCTGATGCTGATTATGGGATCTCCGACAGCAGAACAGCACGTAACTAATGTCCTGAAACCTCATGCGTTACGTTTCATGCGACAGTATTGTGGCGCCATTTTTTAATAGGACAATGCTCGTCCACATGTGGCACGTGCCTACACGAACTGTCTACGTGACGTTGAAGCACTCCTGTGGCCGGGAAGATCACCAGATCAGTCCCCAACAGAACATGTCTGCCACCAGCGGGAACATAAGTTCTGTCCGAGTGCCGTTAATACACTGAAGCGCCAAAGAAACTGGTTCAGGCGTGCGTATTCAAATACAGAGATATGTAACAGGTAGAATAAGGCGCTGCGGTCGGCAATGCCTATATAAGACAATAAGTGTCTGGCGCAGTTGTTGGATGGTTTACTGCTGTTACAATGGTAGGTTATTAAGATTTAAATGAGTTTGAACGTGGTGTTGTAGTCGGCGCACGAGCGATGGGACGCAGCACATTCGAAGTAGCGATGAAGTGGGGATTTTCCCGTACGACCATTTCACGAGTGTACCGTCAATATTAGGAATCCGGTGAAACATCAAATATCCGACAGCAATGCGGCCGGAAGAAGATCGTATGAATGGGACTGAAGAGAATCGTTCAACGTGACAGAATTCCAACCCCTCCGTTGACAGCTGCAGATTTCAATGCTGGGCCATCAGCAAGTGTCAGTGTGCGAACCATTCAACGAAACATCATCGCTATGGGCTTTCGGAGCCGTAGGCCCACTCGTGTACCCTTGATGACTGCACGACACAAAGATTTACGCTTCGTCTACGCCCGTCAATACCGACATCGGACTGTTGGTGACAGGAAACATGTTGCCTGGTCGGACGAGTCTCGTTTCATATTGTAACGTGTACAGATGTGGAGACAGCATCATGAATCCATGGAACCTGCATGTCTGCAGGGGACTGCTCAAGCTAGTGGAGACTCTGTAATGGTGTGGGGCGTGTGCATTTGAAGTGATATGTGTTCCCTGGTACGTCTATATACGACTATGAGAGGTTACACGTACGTAAGTGTCCTGTCTGATCACCTGCAACCATTCATGTTCGTTGTGCATTCCGATGGACATGAGCAATTCCAGCAGGACGATGCGACACCCCACACGTCCAGAATTGCTACAGAGCGGCTCCAGGAACACTCTAATGAGTTTAAACACTTAACCTGGCCACCAAACCCCTCAGACATGAACGTTATTGAGCATCTCTGGAATGCCTTGCAGCGTGGTGTCCAGAAGAGATCTGCACCCCTCATACTCTTACGGATTTATGGGCAGCCCTGCAGGATTCATGGTGTCAGTTCCCTCCAGCACTATTTCAGGCATTAGTCGAGTCCATGCCACGTCGTGTTGCGGCACTTTTGCTTGTTCGCGGGGACCTTACACGATATTAGGCAGGTGTGTCAGTTTCTTTGGCACTTGAATGTATATAATAGGCTGGTAAGGTCTTATACCATCCTTGAGAGAACGTTTCACATCTCGGACAAACTACAGTGTGCTCATTGCTGATGGACTCAGGTTTTATGCCCGTAGCTCCCGAACGGTTCATTTCCGATTTTTTTCTGGAAAGTTTTGATGGATTCGACATCCCACATACTCCGTTCACCTTCTCGTCAGGTTACTTTTCTCCGAACTGTATAAAATAGCGTTAATGCGGATCCGAGACACACGGATGAAGGTTGGTAATTAATCGATCTTCGGTTCCTGGGCAATGGGTTAGGCTAACTTATACAGGGTGTTTTCGTAAGAGCGTGGAGAAATTTAACAGGTCATAGAGGATAGCCGGCCGATGTGGCCGAGCGGTTCTAGGTGCTTCAGACTGGAACTGCGCGACAGCTCCGGTCGCAGCTTCGAATACTGCCTGGGGCATGGATGTGTGTGATGTCCTTAGGTTAGTTAGGTTTAAGTAGTTCTAAGTTCTAGGGGACCGATGACTTCATATGTTAAGCCCCACAGTGCTTGGAGCCATTTGATTTATTTCTCTAATATTTTGAGGAATATTGTTCCAAAGTCGGGCTACTGATACAGAATATCATTTAAAGAACATGGCAGTGTTGTGTAACGATACAGAGAGGATTTTACATTGTTGAGAACTAGTTTTTCTGCTGCATTGTTCAGGTAGTAGTGTAAGGTTTGAAGACAAATGGGAAGGAGTGCAATGACTCAGATGACGATGCATCAAACACAGGGTATG
Source organism: Schistocerca gregaria (assembly GCF_023897955.1). Taxonomy (NCBI): domain Eukaryota; kingdom Metazoa; phylum Arthropoda; class Insecta; order Orthoptera; family Acrididae; genus Schistocerca; species Schistocerca gregaria. The sequence goes on from NC_064925.1 coordinate 75,809,332, forward strand.
ATAACCTCTAAACTTATCGGCACTTAGCCATGATAACTGCTTGTAGGCAGCAGTGATATGGTCGAAATAACATACGCCACAGTGTATCGCAACAAGCATTCATCGTCAGTTCCAGCCGACATGAGCTCTCATACGAAAATCGTTGGAGAATAGGATCACCCTAATGAAGGATGGGGAGTGATGTTTAAAGCTTTCCCGGCGTACTGATTGTTCCATAAAAACACGGGAGAACTGCCGGATATCAGTAACTTCCTGCCATGATACTACTACAGTGGCACTCACCTGAAGATGGCCAGAATACTCTGCGCCGAAATATCGTGGCAGGAAGCGACTGATATCCGGCAGTTCTCCCTTGTTTTTATGGGACAAGGATGGGGAGTATTGATGACTCTACGAGTTTCTTTTTAAGCTGGAGAGGAAATACTTTTTTATATTGCTGTAATGAATGAAGTGATGCTGAAACCTTCTTATAGACGGAGCAGAGAGGAACATAGATTGGAGGTGAGATGGTGTGGAGGTGCGCGGCTGTGAGATCATACAGAAGTTGCCACGTGGTGGCAGCCTGGCGGACTTTGCTGACTTGTGAGTTAAGTGTCACTCTTTCGGGTTAGCTCTGCCTTGGCTCCGAACAGCTCACAATTTGGAGAGGTCTGTTTCGCAGCTGGTGTTGCTTCTTCATCAGTTTCACTTATCTGGATCTTTAATTAGTTTTTATTTTGCGTTTCCGAGCTGGGCAGACTTGGAAAGACAGTCACGTTTCCGCAGCAATCTTCAATATGTTTTAAGGTACCTACAAGCTATTTACAGTGCATTCTGTGCCAAATGAGCCTCCCTGAAGCCGTCATTTGTTATATTTTGTGTACATGGACCTGAAATCCGTTGTGGAATTCATTAACGAAAGCAGTCAACTCCAATTCACATAAAATCTGGAGTGTTGTACACTCATTTTGAGATCCTTTACATTTATTATGCTTTAAGCAAGCAATCACTTTTGATACAATTGCGTGAACTGATATTCCCTTTTTATTCAAATAATTAATTGTAAATTACTTAATTGTGGTACCTACCTGGGGAAAAAGTTTAGGAAGGTCTTTTCTTTTAATTGAATCCACTATGGGTTCGTGATGAAACATTGTAAATAAAGTAAACAAACAGTGTTTCATGCCTTGTTTCACAAATTTTATTATGGTTACTGCATAATACGAAACCTAGGTTCTGCACTAACCAAAACAAAATTTGTGAAACAAGGTATGAAACACTGTTAGTTTAATTTTTACTTTTGTCTTACAACTATGCTGGCAGGAGACCCTAAGTGAACAATAAAATATGACTACCTTCTTTTGCTCTGTCTGTGGCGGCGTTCCAGTGTAAAACAAGTGCCACTACTTGGAACATGTAACGTGTGCTGTAGGACATTTACTTCGTTAACATAACTAATGATTTTTGAGAATTGCTCTCATTCGTGTTTAACACAGTGTTGAGATTATAGAGATTTTCAGTTACTGTAACCTGCGTGTTTTTTTGGTTTAATGTTGTACGGGGCGTACACTCGTTTGTATGACGTTTCTGTGTTCAGTACGCAAGTGTAGTAGAAAGTTTGCACACTGCCCTGTCGGGTCTCAGCACGTCACAAAACACCAACAACCAGCAATAATACTGCAGGTCCTTGAGACGTGTAACATTCCAGAAGCACGTTAGAAAGGGAAATGTCTCGAAACGGAATACGAAGTTTGAAAGGGTTAAAAGAACCGCAAATACCGGAAGAAAATTGGCGGAAGGACAGAAACAACAGTGAAGCGACTGTATGAAGGAGTACTGGAAACATAGGAAACTCCGGACAAAGTGGACAAAATGAAGCTCTAATCTGATCGTAAGTTGTCAACTCGCCAACAAATGAGATTTATTTTTGGTTCACGAATTTTTCGTAAAATACTTTCATCCTTCAGTAAAACACAACCCTACTAATATGACAATATGCTCAAACATATTGAAGAAAAAAAAGGTATTATAAAAGATTTTTTGATTTGCATAAAAAGGCAGAACTTAATCCCCACAAAAATGGTTCAAATGGTTCTGAGCACTATGGGACTTAACCCTTTGAGGTCATCAGTCCCCTAGACTTAGAACCATTTAAACCTAACTAACCTAAGGACATCACAAACATCCATGTCCGAGGCAGGATTCGAATCTGCGACCGCAGCAGCAACGCGGTTGAGAACTGAAGCGCCTAGAACCGCTCGGCCACAGCGGCCGGCCACCCACAGTTTGTTACGTAAACACAGTTGCTGCGAGATCATCAACAGCCGAACAGCTATCTGTCTTATTTTATCTCTTTGATTTGTGTAAAGTACATTCATAGAGGGCTGAAGAATATTTGCAATGTCTGCTTTGAAAGACTGTTCTAGATCCTAGTTAAAAATCTCAGTAACTGTCTTTCAGTAGAGGTCACGTTCATAACATTAGTAAAATACACTGGTGTCCAAAATTAAAGCAACAAACCGAAATTATGTAAAATTGCGTATATATTGCCTCGAAACAGTATAGTCAGGCGATAATGAAGTAGACACAATATAAAGAGTACAGAACAGAAACAACTGCAACATGCATAACGATAGACAAAAATGTTCGTTTTTTCCAGCTTAAGGGGGGTAGGACATCAAACGGGCTGACTTAGGAGAGTCACCACAGAACATTTTAATTTCTACTGTCCATACTTTAACAAATAAATTCATAAAACTTTGTCACCATGACGAGGAACGATTGAGGACTCACACTCATTGCAGTGGAAGTTCAAAAACGTAGCAAAATACCTTTTTTTACATGTGAAATTTCATCATTTTTTTCACTTATTACTGGCTGCATTTGTTGCTACATGTACACTTTTCTTCCTAAGTAAGAGAGATTCTTCAATGAATTTTTCATAGCATACAGACAGTAATTACAGGTGTATGAAACTCTAGAAATTTCGAAATCTATTAAAAAACTGTGGAAAAAATTGAGATAATTAACTATAAAACTTGAGTATTTTAACATGAAGTTTAAAATGTAACAGTTCATTCGTTTTTTCATAAATTAAATAACGTCTAGAGTTTCATCCACCTGTAACTATCGTTTGTATGCTGTACAAAAGTCGTCGAAGAATCTCTCTTACTTAGGAAGAAAAGTGTACCTATAGCAACACTTGCAGCCAGTAGTAAGTGAAAAAACGATGAAATTTCACATGTAAAAAAAATGTGTTTTGTTACGTTTTTGAGCTTACTGTGCTATGAGTATGAATCCTGAATCCTTCCTGGTCATGATGTTAAAGTTTTATGGATTTATTTGTAAAAGTATAGACAGTGGAAATTAAAATGTCCTGTGGTGCCTCTCCTGCTCCAAGTCGGCCTGTTTGTCGTCCTATCCCCCTTAACGAATTTACACATACATACCGACAACTGGTTAATGCGCTCAGTATGGGGTGTGACCACCTCTGGCAGCAATACAGGCCTCGAAAATGACGGGGCATGCTGTGAATGATGTCATCAATTTTATGTTGATGCAACAACGTCCATTCTTCATGCAGCGCTGCTCGCAAGTCTTGCAGAGTGGTTGGTGGATGCCGACGTGATGCAACCCGTCTCCCTAGTGCATCCCAGACATGCTCCGTGGAATACAAATCGGAAGAGCGAGCAGGCCACGCCATGCATGCAGTATCTTCCGTTTCCAAGAAAACATCGACCATCTGTGCTCTATGAGGTCGAGCATTATCGTCCAGCAATACGAAGTCTAGGCCCACAGTACCTTGCAACAAAAGCACGTAAGGTTTCAAGATCTCATCACGATACCTGACAGCAGTTAAACCTTGCCGATTTAGCAGTACGATTTCAAGAAGAGGTATTCGAGTGGTCAAAGTAATCCCTGCCCACACTATTAGGAATCATCCTCAATATCAGCCTCTTTCCACGTCTAGGCGCGCAGTCCGGAACCGTGCGACTGCTACGGTCGCAGGTTCGAATCCTGCCTCGGGCATGGATGCGTGTGATGTCCTTAGGTTAGTTAGGTTTAAGTCGTTCTAAGTTCTAGGGGACTGATGACCACATCAGTTGAGTCCCATAGTGCTCAGAGCCATTTGAACCATTTTTTTTCCACTCTTAGACTGTCCACGTGCCATGTTGACGGCTCCACTCTAGACGTTCCCTTCTAGGAAGACACGCCAGAGGTAAGGAGACAGCAGGTCTCCAACAAAAAAGGCCACTCTGCGGAAGCCTTACGTGCACCTTTTGCGTCGCGAGGTCGGATGGAAGTTGCCGTGCAGCGATAAGGCGGTTCCGTCGTGCCCTTACAGACAAATAATGGTTCTTTTCTCTCTAATGTTACACGTGGTCGCTCCCGCCCTGATGTTCGGGATACACGGTTTCGATCTCTATAGACTGTCCCCACATCCGAAAAACAATAGAACGATTACTACTAAGCCATCAGGTCACATCAGTTTGCTACTGTGCTACTTCATTTCATCCCATGGCCCTCCGCCGCAGAAAGCCCGGTAGGCGTCTTTTCTGCGCCATACTGCACCGTCTGCGACCGCGTACACGGTGATTATGGCTCTGGGGCTACTCGACAAATACTACCCCGTTTCATAGTTAGCCTAACGTCATCTACATCTACATCTACATTTATACTCTGCAAGCCATCCTACGGTGCGTGGCGGAGGCCACTTTACGTGCCACTGTCATTACCTCCATTTCCTGTTCCAGTCGTGTATGGTTCGCGGGAAGAACGACTGCCGGAAAGCCTCCGTGAGCGCTAAAATCTCTCTATTTTTACATTCGTGATCTCCTCTGGAGGTACCAGTAGGGGAAAGCAATATATTCGATATCTCATCCAAAAACGCAACCTCGCGATATCTGGACAGCAAGCTACACCGCGATGCAGAGCGCCTCTCTTGCAGAGTCTTCCACTTGAGTTTACTAAACATCTCCGTAACGCTATCACGCTTACCAAATAACCCTGTGACGAAACGCGCCGCTCTTCTTTGGATCTTCTCTATCTCCTCTCTCAACCCGACCTGGTACGGATCCCACACTGATGAGCAATACTGAAGTACAGGTCGAACGAGTGTTTTGTAAGCCACCTCCTTTGTTGATGGACTACTTTTCTAAGCACTCTCCCAACGAATCTCAACCTGGCACCCGCCTTACCAACAATTAATTTTATATTATCATTCCACTTCAAATCGTTCCATACGCATACTCCCAGATATTTTACAGAAGGAACTGCTACCAGTGTTTGCTCCGCTATCATATAATCATACAATAAAGGATCCTTCATTCTATGTATTCGCAATACATTACATTTGTCTATGTTAAAGGTCAGTTGCCACTCCCTGCACCAAGTGCCAATCTGCTACAGATCTTCATGCATTTCGCTGCAATTTTCTAAAGTTGCAACTTCTCTGTATGCTACAGCATCATCCGCGAAAAGCCGCATGGAACTTCCGACCCTATTTACTAGGTCATTTACATATGTTGTGAAAAGCAATACTCCCATAACACTCCCCTGTTGCACGCCAGAGGTCACTCTTACGTCTGTAGATGTCTCTCTATTGAGAACAACATGCTATGTTCCGTTTGCTAAAAACTCTTCAATCCATCCACACAGCTGGTCTGATATTCCGTAGGCTATTACTTTGTTTATCAAGCGACAGTGCGGAACTGTATCGAATGCCTTCCGGAAGTCAAGGAAAATGGCATCTACCTGGGAGCCTGTATCTAACATTTTCTGCGTCTCATGAACAAATAATGCATCTTTCGTGCTGGTCACTATCAGACAGACATCTGTTAACAGTCTGTATGATTAAATCGTGAATTAGGTACAGGACGGGGAAATAGTGGTTTGTTGCTTTAATTTTGGACACCAGTATAGCTGCTCACAATTGTAGCGTATAAGCAGTCCTTCTGTTCCGCGCTCCATCCGTAAAGGGAACGTGTGGGAACCTTAATACAGTCAGAAGTATCTTTTGTCACATAAAAACTGCGGTGACGCACGTGGCATAGATGTAGATTTAACAGCAGAAAAAAAAATTGTATGCAGTTTTGTATTGACCTGTAAAGGCCGCGCGAGTACCGCCAAAGCGTTCATGTGAAATGATGGCTTTGTAAAAATGTCGATTTGTTCCGACTGAAAAAGCTGACCGTTGGCGCTTCGTCGGAAACGTGAAGAGCACGACTTTTCAAACAATGGGCGCGTGCCCGCTTCTCCGTAACGGCTGCGCCGTATCGCGGCTTCTCCGGAACCCCTTTGTCGGGTCACGTATCCGTGTTGCATGGAAAGCAACACACTCATATCTGCCCCTCTATTCCCGTTCTCGCACTTGATACACGTGCTAAATATTTTTGAACTCCGAGACATTGCTACTCAGGGGTGATGGCAAGGGGGGAGGGGGCTGTGGGGACTGTAGCCCCCCCCTCCCCCATATAGTATCATATTACACTGGATAAAATGACTTATGAAATAAGCGAATATATTACATCAACAGATTCAATCTTTTTATATATATAATTATGTAGCTTTATAGGTTGCAATGTATTTCAAACACATTTTAACAAAAGAATAAGAGCGGCAAATAGCTTACTATCTAAACCGATAAATATCGTTTAACATAAAATGAGCGTCTTATTATTCATTAATATACAGGCTGTCCGAAAAGTCTTTTCCTAATTACATAATAACTCAGGCTAGAAGTAAGATACAAATATGAAACTGGTGTCTAATTGATTACAAACTATCAAAGCTTTTTTCACGCATCAGTAAACTTCCACATGAGCACCCTTGGTAGCACGTAGCACATCTAGGCGATATTCAATTGCCGTCCACACATCAGCCAACATCACTGGAGGGATAGATTCAATGCTGTGGTTATCCGTTGCCGCAGGGTTTCAAGACCTGGTACACGTGTTCGGCAGACCTCGTCCTTGACATAACCCCATAAAAAGAAGTCTAATGGGGTTATGTCTTGAGAGCGTGGAGGCCAAACCGTTGGCCCATCACGACCAATCCATCGCCCAGGGAAGGTCATATCGAGATAGGCACGGACATCCAAACCCCAATGAGGCAGTGCACCATCTTGCTGAAACAAGACAGCGGGGTGATACTGAGGCAGCTGAGGAACAGCATACAGTTGCAACTTGTCCAGATACACTGCAGATGCGATGGTAGCCTCAGAGAAGAAGAATGGCCCGATAATTCGATCGTGCAATAGCGCGCACCAAACATTCATCTTTGGACGTGCTACCAAGGGTGATCATGTGGAAGTTTACTGATGTGTGAAAAAAACTTAGATAGTTTTTAAACAATTGGACACCAGTTTCATACTTGTATCTTACTTCTAGCCTGAGTTATCAATTTATGTAATCGGGGAAAGACTTTTCGGACACGCTGTACATTGAATGACGTCCTATACTCAGAGGAGAGTAGGGAACGATGCGGGAGACCCGTGCCGCCGACTAGGCAAGATTATAAGGAGATGGTTAGCCATAATGGGGGTAAATGATGATGATCACACAACACCCAGGCATGTCGAGGGAGGAAAAATCCCTGACCCTGCCGGGAATCGAACTCGGGACCGTGTGCGCAGGAAGCGAGAACGGTACCGCAAGACCACGAGCTGCAGACGTATACTGATGTACCACTTACATTAATCAAGAAAGCTAAATTAGACGGCCATGCCTACCAACACGTCAAGTGCTGACCCCAGACAAAATCTTCGAAATCGCCGGACATGTGGGTCAAATCGTATAATTTTCCCGAGTACACACATTCTGTAGACGCGTTGCAGGGCTGGCTACGCCAGCGGGCGCGCCCCACGTACCAACCAGTAGATATGAACTACACGCGAGAGTTAAAGGAATTTGTGAAAGCGCATTATAGAGTTTTTGGAGAGTTCTTCGCATTTAATGAAACGAGAGCTGAAACTATAGAAGAAAAAGTGAATTGATGAAAGTAAAAGACCTGAAACAGCAACTGAAGCTTTAAAGAACTGCGACAAGCAATTTTTCCCAAACGCATATGTTTTACTTCAAATATTTGGGACTATTCCTGTCACCACAAGCACTTCTGAACGAAGCTTTTTTACTCTGAGACGAATAATGACTTATTTGCGAAACACAGTGGGGCAGGTGAGACAAAATGGATTGGCTCTTTCAAATATCCATAAAAAAAAGAAATACGGAAATTGAAAATGTCATTGGCATATTCAGTAAAAAGAAACAAAGATGGAGTATCATGCCAAACTGGGCAGAAGACGGAAATATCCGGTGAATTTTGTTACAGAATTGTTTTGTTATATTCATGTCACGTTCAAGTTATTACGCTCATGTCATCTTCTGTATCCAGAAAATTAATGAAAACTTATTTGTTGTAAGTTGACCTTTTTTATGGTGTATGTAATTTATAAAATCTCCCATGTTAAAATAATTTTTTTTTTTTTACCCTGAACTCGAAAACAGCAAAAACTACTTTAAGCAACATCAAACTTTCCCAATTTGTCGGTGGAGGACCCCACTCTCCTTTTGTTAAGCGGTATTCTAATCCCCCAAACCCCCCCAATTAGCCCCTCCCCCTCTTGAGCGACTTCTAGAATCGCCCCTGCTACACGACCTGTATGATTCACACGAGGACCATGGACGGGCGTTAAACTGGCGGATCACGTGGTATAGCACCCCGTTTTAAGATCAGAGGAGTAATTACGTCGAGTCGAATACTTATTTTTAAAACCTCCAGCACCGAATTCGTGAATGAGATGAGATACCGTTTTTAAGTGAATTTCCACTTTCTCGGGCGACGAAACTGTGCTTAGTAGCAATATCTACTTCGTGTTCTTTGTTCAGCTGTTGAACATTAGGCAGGCCGAAGTGGCTGAGCGGTTCTAGGCGCTTCAGTCCGGAACCACGCGGCCGCTACGGTGGCAGGCTCGAATCCTCCCTCCGGCGTGGATGTGTGTGATGTCCTTAGGTTAGTTAGATTTAAGTAGTTCTAGGGGACTCATGACCTCAGTTATTAACTCCCATAGTGCTCGGAACCATTTGTTGAACATTGGAATCAGTTACTCAAAAGCGTCTTATTTCGCGCGAAAAAAACCGTAGCTCCTGTAATTTTATTAGTCTATATAATTTCGTCCATTACACGTAACAGACGTAGATTATCGACAAAACTCTTTCTACTGTCTGCTGATCTTTACTTTGGCGGAGAAGTATCTGACCCATAATACCACTGCGAAAGATCTTTCACAAGCATATTCCTCCTCCACCCTCTCTCTCTGGCTGTCTCCTCCACTCCTCTTGTCTCTGTCCTTTTCCTCCTCTTTCCTTTCTCTGTCCATTTCCCCCTCCTCCTCTCTCTGTACAACTCATTCTCCCCCCTCTCTCTGTCCATCTCTTCTATCCTCCATCTTTGTCTGTCCATCTCCTCCTTTCTCCTTCTCTCTCCATGTTATCACCCCCACAGCAGGAGGATGTTAGTGCTTCTTACCCTCACGGTGTTTCTTCTCGGATTGGAACTAATGTGGGTAACAAATTTGGTTGAAATCATTGCAGGGATTTAGGATAATTTTTTACCCGTTCCTCTGCCCGAGGACACATATATCAAATATACACTATGTGACTATGCGATCAAAAGTATCCGCAGACCGCGCTGAAAATTACTTACAAGTTCGTGGCGCCCTCCATCGGTAATGCTTGAATTCAATATGGTGTTGGCCCACCCTTACCCTTGATCACAGCTTCCACTCTCGCAGGTAAACATTCTTCACGCAATGCTGCACTACGGAGGGGTATCGTAGTCGGTCGGTGAGGCATGGCACGAAGTCGGCTTTCCAAAACATTCCAAACGTGTTCTATAGGATTCAGGTCAGGACTCCGTGCAGGCCAGTCCGTTACAGGGATGTTATTGTCTTGTAACCACTCCGTCACAGGCCCTACTTTATGAACAGGTGCTTGATCGTGTTAAAAGATGCAATCGCCATCCCCGAATTACTCTTCAACAGTGGGAAGCAAGAAGGCGCTTAAAATTTCAATGTAGGTCTGTGCTGTGATAGTGTCACACAAAACAACAAGGGGTGCAAGCCCCCTCCATGAAAAACACGATCACACCATAACATCACCGCCTCCGAATTTTGCTGTTGGCACTACACACGCTGGCAGATCACGTACACCGGGCATTCACTATACTCTCAGCCTGCCATCGGATCGCCACACTGTGTACCGTGTTTCGTCACTCCACACAACGTTTTTACACTGCTCAGTCGTCCAGTATTTATGATCCTTACACTAAGCAAGGCCTCGTTTGGCATTTACCGGCATCATGTATGGCTTATGAGCAGCCACTCGACCATAAAATCCAAGTTTTCTCACCTCCCGCCTAACTGTCATAGAACTTGCTGTGGATCCTGATGCAGTTTGGAGTTACTGTGTGATGGTCTGGATAGATGTATGCCTATTACACATTACGACCCTCTTCAACTATCATCGGTCTCTGTCAGTCAGACGACGAGGTCTGCTTGTAAGCCTTTGTGCTGCACGTGTCCCTTCGTTTCCACTTCACTATCACACCGGAAACAGTGGACCTAAGGATGTTTAGCAGTGTGGAAATCTCGCGTACAGACGTATCACTCAAGTGACACCCAATCATGTGACCACGTTCGAGGTCCGTGAGTTCCGCGGAGCGCCCCATTGTGCTCTCTCACGATGCCTAATGACTAATGAGGTCGCTGATATGGAGTACCTGGTAGTAGGCGGCAGCACAATGCACCTAATATGAAAAACATATGTTTCTGGGGGTTTCCGGATACTTTAGATCTCATATTGTGTTTCACATACATTTAACATATTTCACACGTATTTCATTTTTATCTCTACCGAATATCGCCCTGCATTTTCATTTCACGCAACTGAATGTTTATGATGTCGTATCTTCTGAACTACATATTGTACATAATTTTACATGTATATCCTGTGGTATACGTGGGTGCTGTATGAGATGTGTAGAGTGAATAAAGTTAGTAGTAAAGAAGTAATAAATTAAAATGGCATGGATTATATGGCAATGTTTCACGCATCTCAATGTTTGTTTTCATATCTCCTTAACTACACTTCATACAGTGATGTAATTTTGTAGGTACATTCAGTAGTATATGTGGATTTTTGTACGCGAAGTGAGTTACTAATAGGGTTTGTAGCAAAGAAGTAATAAAATTTAAACAATGAATAATGCACAGGTTTTCGCGCATCTGAGTCTTTATGACGTTATATCTCGTAAACTATGTGTCGTACAGTAACATATAGCTGGCACAGTCGTGGTATATGGGAATGCTGTCTGGAAAATATGTTGCGAATGCAGTTACTTTTAAACAACTAACAAATTAAAACGTCATGCTTCATGCGGCAGTTTTAATGCACGAAGAGTGAAAATGTAGTAAGCAATAACCTCTTTCCTTTTCATCATTTTGTTGGGTTGTCAGCAAGAAATTTCAGAAAGGTTTGAAATAATGTGAAGAGTTTGTTTGCAAGTCACTAAGTGCTCTCATTCTTGGATACTGAGCAAATTAAGTACGAATATTCGCTCGTCGTGGGCTGCACTGCTTTTTCTCCACCATCACTACCCTTGCGATACGTTGGTGGGTCTTATCCCCAAAGCGATTCTTTCCACACAGTAAGTGATACGTGTTCCAAATTTGGTTGAAATCGGTCCAGTGGTTCAGGAGAAGATGTGGAAGTTACATTCTTACCCACACTTATAGTACATATATCTAATGTGGAAAGTTCTTTTAGAATGTAAACAGGTTGGGATTAAAGGAGACCACTCAATAGGAAGCAGAAACGTTGAATTGTCGATAGGCACACAAAAAAGGAAAACTTGCTAGCTTTCGGATTTTATCCTTTGACGAGCCAGAGTAAAATAAGCCACACACACACATGCACACACCAACACACACACACACACACACACACACACGCACACACACACACACACACACACACACACACACACACACAACTATCCCACTACATGGTGCCAGATAGACTGTAGGGCCATAGCTGTGCGTATGTGTGTGTGTGTGTGTGTGTGTGTGTGTGTGTGTGTGTGTGTGTGTGTGTGTTGGTTTGTGTAACTTATTTTGCTCTAGATCTTCAAAGGATAAAATCCGAAAGCTAGCTAGTTTTCTGCCTTTTGTGTGTGCCTGTCAACAACTCAATACTTCTGCTTTTCGGTTAGTTGTCTTTTTTCTCAAAGTACATACGTCCACTTTTATAATACGTATTGACTTTTCCAAGAGCTTTGACAGTGTAATGTCGGTCTTAGTGTTGAGTGCTGTGGTGACGTACCTTAGCGTCCTGTCACATCCATGTTACAACCTGGGTCTTGTCGCTACATGTTATTCTTAAGCTGTGGAATCAGTTTTTGTACGGCAAATGTACAGAATCTCAGCAGAAATACTTAACTACACAAATCGTATCTAAGGATAATAACAAGATAAAAAAATTGTATTTGGGCTCAGTCCAACAACGTATTTAAGAAGTAGGCGATTCGACAACTTCATTAAGCGGAATGGTTGCTTCGACGCAGAAGAAGATTTAAATAACGCTTTGTATGAGTCTACAATGTTGTCAAGGGAAATAGCAAATTCATAAATGTGTTCGTGACCTTTATTTTATTTATCAGCAGATGTACGTTTCGGTGCAACATTAGTCATTTAAGTAACATTACAATTAGCGTATGATGTACAAACTTATAAAGTAATAAAACTAAGCAACGTAACTGATACATAGAACTAAATTCTATCATTTTATCCATGTTTGAGCTCGTGAACACTGCAGCCACTAAGAATTGTTTGTGAATAACGCAACCAGCCACAAATATTTTTAAAAAAGTGCTATAACTGGTTTCTGGCTATCATGCCCATCCTAAGTTTACATTAATATTTCCGTCAGCAGCATGTCGACCGCTGCTGTTCCAATGGACAATGTTTGGTCTTACTGTGGCCCTTGTGCTTTTTCAGGGCAATGAATAAGCTGTTGTAGTGAAAACATCGTACATATTCTTAGTAAATCACTGTGGTACAGAAACACTTCATAATATTCTTACTAAACAAAACGAAAATTTGGAATGTAAGAACAACTCTAATTCTAACCAGACATGAAGCACATTAAGAAGTGTGGATGGTACACTATGAATCGTTTCTGAATAGATACTGAGGAGAGGTAGTCGACTGCAGATGCTGTTTGAAAAAGATGTACTGCTGTGCACATTTTCGTAACGAAAAGGCAGAAACACTGGTTAATGTCACCTGGTAATTGAGCAACATTTGTTTAATAGATGTCTTATTTTGCTCCTTGACAAAAAGTTATTTGGATGGTCAAAATAAATGGGAAAACTTGTACTGTATTGAGTCACTTAGGTTTATTTATAAGTGGTTTTGTTTCACATTAACGATACAAGTGACTATATTAGCAGTTAACATGACTGTTTACCTGCCTATAACGGAGCAGCATTGACATATCGATAATGCGCAAATGACACAAATGTGATATATTTCCCATATAATAAATATTATCACATTATGTATTCAAGCAGGTGTATTCACGTCTGCTGGCATGTTCAGCATCTTCTAAAAGATTTACGTAATTTCGTTATGCAACAATGGGGTGGGCAGAAATATGGAAACGCCAAAAACACAACACATTACCGCGTCTAGTAAGTTGCAGATCTTCAGATCAGTTTCCAGTCGTGTGGGAACGAAGAAACACAGATCGTCTACGGTGTTCAAGGGGATCTTATAGCTACCACTCTTCCCGCAAAACAGTAGCACGTTCAGGAAACAAAGTTGGAGGTAGATAGCGACTACGCAAATTCAGCACTCCACGTGTTAAAAGATGAAAAAATAGAGAAAAATATATTAATCTAGATTTTAGCTCTTTTTTACAATGCTTGGGGTGAAAAAATTTCAATTGATATTCTCCATCATATTTTGTGATTTTATTCCACGCATTTTCCGTGAAATCTTGATTGTTCCCAACAACAGTCACACAGCAACGAAACTCACACCTCAAAGTTCTCAACGCGTAGACTAGAGACTCGTCTTTTGCAAAAATCGCAGTATTTTGACCGCATTAATGCCATCTTTGTGTCGGATACAGGACTTTGTGAATACTCGTCATATTTGGAAAATTGAGACTTAAAGCAAGTGTAGCGCCAGTCTTTCTTACCGCGCGCCCTGTACTTACGAGTACATAAAGCAACGAGAATACAGTGACACTGAAACGTTGTGAATACCTCACCACACAACGGAGAGGAGCTTGTAAGAGTGCCTGGTAGCAGGGCGTCTGTCAGAAATCTGAAGAAGTCATTTCACTTTATGCCATAAGTAACGTCTTAAAATGGCATCTGAAAGCTCTCGGAAAAGCCCATGTTGTCCTGGCAGAAGGCCGTTAGGCAGTGTGGGATTAAGGCACAGTGTCCTCTTCCAGTGCGTGCTTTCTGGACGGCTGGAGCCTTCCCGGAAGACAGCGGCGACGTTAGAGACCGCGGAGGACTTCCAGGAACCGAACTAAGCTGGCCTGAGACCCCTTCATCCCCGTCCTGCCGGTTCTTTTGAGGGAGGAGACAGGGCCTCCAACATACCGGGAAAAGCGCCGCCGCTGCAGTGTGGCCCACTCATTCCACGTTGTTCGGCGAAGTGGCTGCACTGTCCGAAACTGACAATGCCTTGGTCGGAGCCCTGGGAAACGTATTCGCTATCAGGAAGCTTCTACCGCTCACACACAAAATGATGCAAAGAGCGCAGCGCGTAAATAACATTTCATAGCCCCCCAAAACTATGATACTGTTGCCCATCATTATCACACACTGGAGGTAATGCGCTGATCAGGCAGACATCCTTGTCCTTTACTCGCCATCTGTTTTTCTTTTTCTTTTTTTCTGTATCGTTATAGGGACAAAGACGATAACTGCGAAGAAACCATGGGTAACAGAAGAAATACTTCAACTGATCGATGAAAGGAGGAAGTACAAAAATATTCCGAGAAACTCGTGAATACAGAATCACAAGTCGCTGAGGAATGAAATAAATACGAAGTGCAGCGAAGCTAAGACGAAATGGCTACATGAAAAATGGGAAGAAATCGAAAAAGATATGATTTTCGGAAGGACAGACTCAGCATACAGGGAAGTCAAAACAACATTCGGTGACAGTAAAAGCAAGGGTGGTAAAATTAAGGGCGCAGCGGGAATTCCACTGTTAAATGCACAGGAGAGAACGGATAGGTTGAAAGAATACATTGAAGGTCTCTATGAGGGGAACGATTTGTCTGATGTGATAGATGAAGAAACAGGAGTCGATTTAGAAGAGCTAGAGCATCCAGTGTTAGAATCAGAATTTAAAAGAGCTTTGGAGGACTTAACATCAAATAAGGCAGAAGGGGTAGATAACGTTCCATCAGAAGTTCTAAAATCATTGAGGGAAGTGGCAACAAAACGACTATTCACGTTGTTGTGTAGAATGTATCAGTCTGGCGACATACCATCTGACTTTCGGTAAAATATTATCCACACTATTCAGAAGACTGCAAAAGCTGACAAGTACGAGAATTATCGTACAGTGAGCTTAACAGCTCGTGCATCCAAGTTGCTAACAAGCACAATATACACAAGAATCGTAAAGAAAACTCAGGATGTGCTAAATGACGATCAGTTTGCCTTTAGAAAACGTATAGGCACACGAGAGGCAATTCTGACGTTGCGGTTGATAATGGAAGCAAGACTAAAGAAAAATCAAGACACGTTCATAGGATATGTCGTCCTAGACAAAGCTTTCGACAGTGTAAAATGCTGTAAGATGTTCGAAATTCTGAGAAAAATAGGGGTAAGCTATAGGGAGAGATGGGTAATATACAACATGTGCAAGAACCAAGAGGGAATAATAACATTGGACGAGGAAGCGCTTGGATTAAAAAGGGTGTAAGACAGGGATATAGTCATTCCCCCTACTTCTCAATCTGTTCATCGAAGAAGCTTTGATGGAAATAAAAGAAAGGTTCACGAGTGGTATTAAAATTCAAGATGAAAGGATACGATTTGCTGATGACATTGCTATCCTGTGTGAAACTGAAAAAGAATTATATGATATGCTGAAGGAATGAAATATCTAATGAATACAGAATATGGATTGAGAGTAAATCGAAGAAAGACGAAAGTAATGAGAAGTAGTAGAAATAAGAACACCGATAAACTTAACATCAGGATTGATGGTCATGTAGTAGGTGAAGTTAAGGAATTCTGCTACCTGGGCAGTAAAATAGCCAACGATGCACGGAACAAGGAGGACATCAAAAGGAGACTAGCAGTGGCAAAAAGGACACTCCTGGCCAAGAGAAGTTTACTAGTATCAAACATTGGGCTTAATCTGAGAAATAAATTTCTGAGAATATACATCTGTAATACAACGTCGCATGGTAGTGAAACATAGACGGTGAGAAAACCGTAACAGAAGAGAATCGAAGCTTCTGAGATGTGGTGACACAGGCGAATGTTGAAAATTAGGTGGAAAAAATGGTTCAAATGGCTCTGAGCGCTATGGGACTTAACATCTGAGGTCATCAGTGCCCTAGACTTAGAACTAATTAAACCTAACTAACCTAAGGACATCACGCACATCCATGCCCGAGGCAGCAGTCGAACCTGAGATCGTAGAGGTCGCGCGGTTCCAGACTGAAGCGCCTAGAACCGCTCGGTCACAACGGTAAATTAGGTGGACTAATGAGGTAAGAAATGAGGAGGTTCTGCACAGAATCGGAGAGGAAAGGAGTATGTGGGAGACAGTGACAAGTAGAAGGAACAGGATGATAGGACATCTATTAAGACACGAGATAATGACTTCCATAGTACTAGAGGGTAAAAATTGTAGATAAAGAAAGAGATTGGGATACATCCAAGCAATGATTGAGGAAGTAGGTTGCAAGTGCTACTCTGAGGTGAAGAGGTTGGCATAGATGAGGAATTCGTGGCGGGCCCCATCAAACCAGTCAGAACACTGATACTCAAGAAAACATCATGTCAGTCACCGTGTGGCTGTTCTCCACATCATCTCCACGCTTCCCTTTCCTTGTTTCTCCCATAGTCCATCCTTCACAGCCAGGTTCCAGAAAAATGTCTGGATGAACTGCTTTCTTATTTCTACAATCACGTTCGGAAAAAAATAACATCTTGAACGATAAAAGATAGGACGACAAGTCTCACCTCTTCCGCTGTCTGGCAGCAAGTGTCATCTTACTTAACTCTTAAAAACAAGGCTGTTTCTGCCACTGTATGACTCTCCTCAGCCACTTGCATCAAATCTTGCGAACTTTAACCCATAATAATTTTGTAAATAAGTTTAACAAACTGCTACTCTTGTGGATTTTGTCATTTTTAACCAATGAGTGTCGGGTATGGGGAAAACGGCAGAAGATCTCTACCTCTCTAACACATGTTTCTAACCACAACCAGCTGAAGGGCTTATACGCCGATATGCACAGGAAAGAGCGCCTTCTACAGAAATAATTATTGTGAGCCAGTTACGGCCAGTGCTATTAGAATATTTAACAAATGTTCTGTAATAGTGTGACCCCAGAAAAACGGCTGGTTTGACGCTTAACCACTCTGGCTTCACATGTTATCTTTCCAAAAGTATTCCTTCAGGCCTCTCGCACAATAGACTTATGGCAGATAAGTTGCTCCAAGCCGCTTGATGGGCTGCGATGAGACATGGATGAATTCTGTCTCCTACTTGCTCGGGCAGACAGCTTTCAGTTATGAACACATTTATGACCCTTGCTGGTCATCTTAAGAAAACTTCTATTTTGCGCAAGTCAGCTACAAAGAGCTCTCCAAGGTTGCAGAAAATAGAAGTAATCAGTGGTGCAATCATTGACAGTAAAGATTACTGTCTACTTTCACAAGCTGCGACATCGTCGCGAAAAACACAGTGACCCGTATATGTAATAAGTTTCCTTTAATTTACGTCTATGTGACCATAGACGTAAATTAAAGGAAACTTAATACTGTCTACTGTTACGATGCAGTGTTAAAGAATCATCTATATTAATTACTGAAATGAGCATATCATATCATAAAATATGTCGGGCAGGAGTTTCATGATAAACTGCCATGGACTTTTCTATGTTGTGGCAAAGAGATGGCGTGTAATTAAGGCTTTCAAGAGGCTTTCAAGAGTATACAACTTGCCATGGGCTTGTGCTTATTAAGCAGAAAACAACATGGGTCAGGAAGGCGATAAATGAAATATTAAAGGGTAGCTAATTTAAGATTTTTGGAGTTGTGATGGAATGTTGGTTCATAGATGTTTTTAAATTTTTTAAAGGGTATTGTAGAGATGTTCTTGGATCTTCTAGCTCCACACACTGGACACGATTCCTAATCATTACTGGGTGTTACGTGATCAGTCACATGCACTTCACAGGAATAAGAGTACCATTAAAACCTTTGAAAGGAAACGAAGAAGGAAAAGCAGAGACGTTATTAAGAAGTTGGAGTTGTGATGGAGTGTTGCTTCACAGATGTTTTAGAATTTTTTAAAAGGGTCTGCCCATGACAGTAGCGTAGTCCAAGCAAATACAGAATATGTAGAGATGTTCTTGGATCTTCTAGCGCCACACAGTATCATTAACTGGCAGACTGGTTGTGAGCATTTTTCCTGATTATTACTGGACGTTACGTCATCAGTCATATGCAGTTCACAAGAATGAGAGTATCATTAAAAGCTTTCAAGGGAAACTAAGAAGGAAAAACAGAGGCGTTTTGAGGTAGGTGTAAAGTCTGAGACTCATTCTGTATCATACCTCACTACTCCTACTCGCATATTCAAAATTCCGTTGAGAAATTTTTAGGTAGGGTTAGCGTATGTATTTTCGAAACTCTTCTTTCCAATAATGGGGAAGTTTTCTTGTGAGGAGACTTATTGTTCGTAATGTGTCAAATCAACCTTTGACAAATTAGCTGACTGTATGATAATGGAAATAGTAACTCTCACTACGATAATTAACAGCAATGTTTGTGTCTGTACCACAACAGTTTGTATTTCATCTTCATGTTTTCGTTACGATTTCGCTTCTGTGACCGACGATGTACCTTCTTACCCTGCTGGCTCAGCAATTGCTTCGATGAGATGTTACATGATCACTCCTCCTCTCTTATTCCGGTAGCTGAATATCTTTGTTACTGCAAACGGCAGACCTTGGTAACTATTTTAATAGAATTTATATCGGAAATTGTAAGTCACCAAAATGTTGCTCTTGAACGTAATCCGTCCACAAACTTGGGGCAAAATAAAATTCTGATTGATTCCAGGAAACTGATGAGTGGGAATTGCTTTGTTGTTTTAAAGAAGACATAATATTAAAGTAGTAAATAGCGTACACCTGATTGGATATACGTATTTGCTTGAGGATGTGCACATTTATTAGCAAAGTACTTCACGTGAAACCTCATACTACGCCATCATAGGGACTGATGACCATAGATGTTAAGTCCCATAGTACTCATAGCCATTTTGAACGCCATCATAGTTGAACTAATCTTTCTTATTAAGTTGGTAGTCCGAGTGTTCAGATAATGTAATAGATAAACATATATGCAGTTTATCGAATAGACACACTCCGTTCACATATAAGCCCCATTTCCAACATGATTATTAATGTTTGATGTTAACTGTTTCCTCGGAGTTCACCAGCTCGTACAAAATCTTACTATATCTATTAGCTACGAAACGTATTGAGTTTCAAGTAGATGCTACCCGCCATTAAAGTTTTTCTGAATGTCTTCTAATAATCCTTCTTGCCTGCGAATTATCCTCAGAAATACACCTCTGTGCACACTTCAGTTCTCATTTCTCTAGTCTGGCTTCCTTTAATACATCCACCATCCTCGTGTATAGCAAATAACCAAAAGCTCCATGTAGCTTTCACTGAACAGTTCTACAGTACCGCCAATATGCACCGATACCACTAATGATTACAACACGCGGTCGTATCTTTCGAGTTCGTTTTCATACTTTTCCATGTAAATAGACACTTTGTTTATTACTTCTTTTACTGACAATGTTCAAATTACCGCTCCTTCACCTTTTTTCACTGTTATTGGCTCTCACAGAAATTAAGACCTCTAGCATACTTACATTTCCAACTCACAGCTGTCTCTCGTAACCCGAAGATCACGCGCAGATCAGAGATGAAGCAGATTTTTTGTCATTCGTTTCTCGGTACGCGAGCAGCTGTGTACAGGAGTGAAACAGCGAGGGGCCAAGCTGAGATTTTTGAGGTCTCTGTGGTGGAAGACTACAGAACGACTCAGATGTTAGGCTTAAGGATTTAGGTATGGAGATGACAGGAGAAATGAGACTTTGGCTTGGCTCACTGGTCTGCTTTTTCATCTCTCCTACACCTGTTAACATGGAACGTGCATAAGAGCACAGACTTTAGTTTATCACTAAATGTAGACCACAGATGAGGCTTGAAACCAGCTACCAGAACAAATGGCCACCCCGTTCTATCTCGCTGTTGTGAGTCAGGTAAACACAGTAATTTACGGCCTACAAACCAGGAACATGAAAGTACCAGAATCTGTTGTCCTAAACGAACCCTTATGTGCCAGTACTCGTCACAATCTAAGTGACATGCAGACACAGCAACATGTAGCCTAATGTTCTATGGAAAGCAATATTCCTTGCCCAAAGGTACTTAGACTCAAGATTCTTAGTCTACAAAGTTAACTGAGTCTGAGTGCTCTTACATAGTATCTGCTGTCGGCTCGTTCATCCGAGGCTTCTGTCGTTCGCTGGGGCTCCCGAGTTCTGCCCAGCTCTTGAATTGTACTTTGCATGGTGCTTGAGGGCCTCTAGCGTTTGGGGCTGTTTGCTTACAAATGATACGGACTGCGTCGCTTTCTACCTCCAATTCGCAGTCGATGTGAAATCACTCGTCTTCTTAATGGACTGACGAAAGCGGCTTCCATTGTCCGCCTCTACCAAAGGTACATTCGTACTTGGAAATTTTCTTTTCGCAGCCTTTCATGAATCGCTCGTTTCATGCCTCATCAATTTTGTCTCCCTGTTCCACTTAAACACATATTACGTGGCAAGTAATTTACAATTATTCATAAAATTTTCCATGATGGTAATATTTTTACAAACAACACTTGTACATAACAAAATACACACTTAAATTAATCATATCTGTAAGAACAGAAGTTAAGTGAACAAATAAGAAAAAAAGATTTGCACTTTAAACCAAAAAACAGTAAGCCAATCACACCACTATAACCCGTACCGTCTTCTGGTAAGTGTCTTGCATACCCTACTTCCCTTACCTTTTTAGTAGCTCTTCACACCGTACCTTACCTTTGCTCTTGCATTTTAATGTTCTCCAATGACGTCACATTTCTGATAGTTCCAGTTTCTTCCATTCCGGATTTTCGTTGGTCCACATTTCCTTCTCTACAGCCCTATACTCCAGTCTTATATATTCTGGTGCGTCTTCCTCCGTTCCACGTCATTATTGGATACTGACAGAAATATTGCACTGAAGAAAGCTTTCTTCGCCCAATGCAGTTTACCTCCAATATCTTCCTCGCTTCGGCCGTTCAGTGTAATATTGCTTCCTATATTGCATCACTCCTTTCACTCGTTCCACTACTGTTTCTTTGCACGTTTTGGCGTTAAGTAAGTCACTATTCTCGTGTCTTCTACACGGCATCTCTGCAAAGTTTACGATTAAGCAGCAATGTATGCTGTCCACTCCCTTCAACAGATCTTTGAAGTCTCTCTCCCGTCAGGACAGGAAGACTGTCTTATTGTCTACGAAACTCGACATTGTTGTCTCTCTTTGCCCCGCACTTTCATTCCCCCTCCGTAATTTTCTTTCACTTTCCTTTGTTGCTCGACCTACCCATAAGTTGAAAAGCGGTGTTCACATGCTGCAAACCTTACCTCGCACCCTTGTTATCACCAACATGACTTTCTTGACTTTGCACTTCAGTTCTGTAGGTTATTGGTCTGTCTCTGGCACGGAAGAGGTTGGAACTGCAGGCTGGGTAATTCTTTTGTCGGACTCAGAGGCAGAATTTACTTAATTATAGTCTCTGAATAGCTGAAGCACTTGTCTGAAATTGTCATTTTACTAGTATTTATTTATATAATGAAACTAGTTTTATCAAAAGCTGGTTACGTTTTTGATTTTTTTTATGTTCAGATGTGTATGAATTCCTAAGGGAACAAACTGCTGAGGGCATCGGTCGCTAGACTTACACACTACATAAATTAAGTTATGCTAAGAACAACACACACATCATTGCCCGAGGGAGGGCTCGAATCTCCGGCGGAAGGAGCTTCGCAGTCCGTGACATGGCGCCTCAAACCGCACGGCCACTCCGCGTGGCTTTAAATTCGGAAGTTGTGGTAGGGTCTTATAGGTCCAAACTGCTGAGGTCATCGGTCTCTAAACTTACGCACTACTTAATGAAACTAACTAAGGACTACACGCACTCACCCCTCCCCGAGGAAGAACTCGAACCCCCGGTTACGTAATTAACAACAAGTATCAGTGCTGAAGATGAAAAGAAATCGTGTGCCCTTAGATGACAGTATTAAATGTTTTGTTCATGTGATCTGATGCAGCTCTGAATGTTACTCTGTCGTGTGCAAGCATCTTTATCTTCGCATAATTACTGCAAGCTACATCCGTTTGAACTAGACTACCGTACGTAGACCGTTATCTACCACTAAAATATGAACTGCTTCCCATCACCATAAAAAAATCCCTCGCCATTAGTAAATTAACAGCTCCTTGATGCCTCAAGACGTAGCCTATCAACCTGTGCCTTCTTTAACCACTTTTGGAATATAGAATTTTCAAATCTGAGACCACCCACAAAACTGTAGAGGAAATCTTGAAGAGCAGCTACTTGTTGTGTTCCGAGAGGGAGACTGAAGGACACCTTACCTCAGTCAACACAGTCGATGACGGAAAGTAGCTTGGGCTGCTTGTAGCACTCCGAAAGTGGTTCGGCTGCAAGCTGGAAGTATTCCGAAGCACGGAAGTCAGAAAGGATCCTCGATAAAGGAACTCTGCTCCAGGCATTATTCCAAGGAAAATTCCGCCTTAGCCAATGCTATGTCTACCTCTCAGCTCGTGCCGGCATATCGGCCAACCATTTCTCAGAATACATCTCGTTAGTAGCGGCGGCATGCTGAGGCAATTGTTCCAAGTACGAGGTCCGGAGACAGGCGACACGGTGGTGGTGTGTCCCAACTACTGCACAGCCGTTCTCCTCTGGGTCGCAGACGGACCCGTATTTGCAATGCTCACAGAGGTCCTTTCTTGGACCATCCCGAGACGGACTATCGATTTCAGACATCTTACCGCTGTCGGGCGTGTCCTGCCTTTCCGTTCGGTGGTTGGGAGGGGTTGCGCGAAGCCTTCAAGAGGGGTAGAAGACGCTGTCTCGTGGCAACTGGCTTCCGGTTCGCAGCCCTCTCTGCTCTAACGTTCCCGACAGACGTGCCGGCGCCTGACTTTTCGCCGGAACCAAAGTCATGAAGTTCACTCGGGAGTTACCCCATTTAAGTAACAGATGTTCTGTAAAATTTATGTACATGTAAAACTGTAAATGGTATCTGGTTTCCGTTTTCGACTACACTCATGATCATAAATTAAGGATAACTGAAGAATGTGGTGCCACACAACGTGGCACTACACAAAACTGGCGCTAATAGCACAGACACAAAGAGAACGAGTACGACACATACATGTAAGTCCACGGTATTGGTGATTAGTCGAGAAAACCCTCCCGAAACACGTGTGCTACAGAACGCTACCATACTCTGGATCAGGTGGTCGAGCAGCTGCTGGGGTATAACCTCCCATTCTTGCCCATTTAAGTAACAGATGTTCTGTAAAATTTATGTACATGTAAAACTGTAAATGGTATCTGGTTTCCGTTTTCGACTACACTCATGTTCATAAATTAAGGATAACTGCAGAATGTGGTGCCACACAACGTGGCACTACACAAAACTGGCGCTAATAGCACAGACACAAAGAGAACGAGTACGACACATACATGTAAGTCCACGGTATTGGTGATTAGTCGAGAAAAACCCTCCCGAAACACGTGTGCTACAGAACGCTACCATACTCTGGATCAGGTGGTCGAGCAGCTGCTGGGGTATAGCCTCCCATTCTTGCACCGGTGCCTGTCGGAGCTCCTGAAGTGTCGTAGGGGTTTGAAGACGTGCAGCGATACGTCGACCGGGAGCACCCTAGACGTGCTCGATGGGGTTTAGATCTGGAGAATAGGGAGGCCACTCCATTCGCCTGATATCTTCTGCTTCAAGGTACTCCTCCACGATGGCAGCTCGATGGGGCCGTGCGTTATCATCCATCAGGAGGAAGGTGGGACCCACTGCACCCCTGAAAAGGCGGACATAGTGGTGCAAAATAACGTCCCGATACACCGCACCTGTTACAGTTCCTCTGTCAAAGACATGCAGGTGTGTACGTGCACCAATCATAATCCCACCCCACGCCATCAAACCACGACCTCCATATAGGTGCCTTTCAAGGACATTAAGGGGTTGGTATCTGGTTCCTGGTTCGTGCCAGATGAAAACCCGGCGAGAATCACTGATCAGTATATACCTGGACACGTCCGAGAACATAACCTGGGACCACTGTCCCAATGACCAAGTACTGTGTTCTTGATACCAGGCTTTACTGGCTCTCCTGTGACCAAGAGTCAGTGGAACGCACCTTGCAGGTCTCCGGACGAATAAACCATGTCATGTGTAGACTGTGCGTCTGAAGACAACTGTTCCAGTGGCTGCGGTAAGGTCCCGAGCAAGACTACCTGTAGTACTCCGTGTCTGTCTGCGGGCGCTGATGGTGAGATATCGGTCTACTTGTGGTGCTGTACACTGTGGACATCCCGTACTGTAGCGTCTGGAGACGCAGCTGCGGCTCTCCTGTGACCTGGACACGTATCTGGAATCTTTGCCATAGTCACACTTTGTGGCACACGGAGGACCCGTGCTATGACCTGTTGTGTTTGTCCAGCCTCCAGTCGCAGTAGTATTTTACCCCTTATAACAAATGGTTCAAATGACTCTGAGCACTATGGGACTTATCTTCTGAGGTCATCAGTCCCCTAGAATTTAGAACTAATCTAAGGACATCACAGACATCCATGCCCGAGGCAGGATTCAAACCTCTGACCGTAGCCCCTCATAACATCATCAACATGTGTTCTTTGAGGCACGTCTGAAACCGTCTGCACACTTACTCGCTGCACCGTACTCTGACACGCACCAACACACCTCTGCGAATATCGACTACTGCCAGCGCCAGCGTGCGACGACAGCAGGTCAAATTCACCGAATGGTCATACCGAGAGGTGATTTAAACCGGCAAACCACCCACCAGAGCGTATCCTTAATTTATGAGTATTAGAGTATTTACTGTTTTAACATTGTTTCTCGCGGTTCTAGGCGCGCAGTCCGGAACCGTGCAACTGCTACTGTCGCAGGTTCGAATCCTGCCTCTGGCATGGATGTGTGTGATGTCCTTAGGTTAGTTAGGTTTAAGTAGTTCTAAGTTCTAGGGGACTAATGACCACAGCAGTTGAGTCCCATAGTGCTCAGAGCCATTTTTGAGCCAACATTGTTCCAATATTACCTGCTCGACGGACAGCCACTGTGTGCGTCATCTTTACGCAAATAATGGCACCCGCTTGAGATCAATGTGAATACTGATTTGAATTGTAGAATATTTTGATTACTTGTTGTAAATCTTTAATTGTAAGTTTGTCGAAATTATAACCTCCGGCGATTAGTTAGCTAGTAAAGTTGAACGTAAATTGCTCTTCCTATTCCCTTTTGTATTATTTCCCCTTTTTGCTTCACATATGCCTGTGATGTTTAAATACTTGCTACCTGACATTTAATTATGAGAGGTTAAGTTCTAATGTTCGTGCTAGTAGAATCGGACTGTTCACATACCTTATTAGGAAGCATTCTAGAATACCTCCTGGCCGGCCGTGGTGGCCGAGCGGTTCTAGGCGCTACAGTCTGGACCCGCGCGACCGCTACGGTCGCAGGTTCCAATCCTGCTTCGGGCTTGGATGTGTGAGATGTCCTTAGGTTAGTTAGGTTTAAGTAGTTTTAAGTTCTAGAGGAATGATGACCTCAGAAGTTAAGTCCCACAGTGCTCAGAGCCATTTGGACCATTTTTTTTTAGAACGCCTCCTCTGACGTCTGTCTGTGTTCGACGCGGCGTGGCTAGAATCACCTTCGTAACGCAAGCCTCCTGCCATTTGTGTGTCCAAGCTCTGTTTGTCGCTCTCCGCCGGGATGTCGAAAGCTAGGAGACGCTCGATCAAATGATGAGGCAACGCTCCGGCTGCTTCTGCTGCCAGCTTCTACTTGCGGCTTTGGAACAATTTCTCAGTTTGATACTCCTTTACCTCTTACTTGATAGGTGCTTGCGACACATTTCTCACATCAACTTGCCAATTTCTTTCAATTCAGGCTTCGGCGTTTTCCATTTTTATATCTCATCAAAGATTCGTTCAAAGTTATGGTAATTGTCTCTTAGTTTTTCGAAGTGTAACAGAAATATAGAGAAGTAACATTTCTTTCATCTTCGGTTTCCTGCATTCTGAATATTCAGCAGTGTTTGAAAATTTTAAAGGTACGTTTATAGACGTGATGTATGAAATTCCATATTAGTTTTTCGACTCTGTTATTTAAAAAGAGACTGCAGCCTGAAGCCAGTTCCTGACTGTTACAAAGGCAATCGGTCGCAGAAAGGAAACGTTACAGCATTGTTCCAGGGCTATATACTGATACCGAAGTATGTTGAAGTTCCTTTGCAGTAAAATGTATTCCTAAAAGAAACGCATACACGCATCACTCTTAGACAATCACCCCTTAGTTTCACAGACAGAAATGTAAAAGTAAACACGACTCACATATCAGGCGTTAGGCTTGTTCCGACTGGCCGACTGTTGCCTACAAGGCAGTACGAGGAGCGATATGTGATCGTCACATATGAGGTCAGTCAATATGTTGCCAATCCCTGCAGCCATTTTTGCCAGTGGATGAACGCAGCATGTCATTCTCAATGGAGAGAAATCTTCCGAAGTAAGAGTGATTTCAGGTGTGCCGCAGGGGAGTGTCATAGGACCGTTGCTATTCACAATATACATAAATGACCTGGTGGATGACATCGGAAGTTCACTGAGGCTTTTTGCAGATGATGCTGTGGTGTATCGAGAGGTTGCAACAATAGAAAATTGTACTGAACTGCAGGAGGATCTGCAGCGAATTGACGCATGGTGCACGGAATGGCAATTGAATCTCAATGTAGACAAGTGTAATGTGATGCGAATACATAGAAAGATAGGTCCCTTATCATTTAGCTACAAAATAGCAGGTCAGCAACGGGAAGCAGTTAATTCCATAAATTATCTGGGAGTGCTCATTAGGAGTGATTTAAAATGGAATGATCATATAAAGTTGATCGTCGGTAAAGCAGATGCCAGACTGAGATTCATTGGAAGAATCCTAAGGAAATGCAATCCGACAACAAAGGAAGTAGGTTACAGTACGCTTGTTCGCCCAATGCTTGAATACTGCTCAGCAGTGTGGGATCCGCACCAGGTAGGGTTGATAGAAGAGATAGAGAAGATCCAACGGAGAGCAGCGCGCTTCGTTACAGGATCATTTAGTAATTGCGAAAGCGTTACGGAGATGATAGATGAACTCCAGTGGAAGACTCTGCAGGAGAGACGCTCAGTAGCTCGGTACGGGCTTTTGTTAAAGTTTCGAGAACATACCTTCACCGAAGAGTCAAGCAGTATATTGCTCCCTCCTACGTATATCTCGCGAAGAGACCATGAGGATAAAATCAGAGAGATTAGAGCCCACACAGAAGCATACCGACAATCCTTCTTTCCACGTACAATACGAGACTGGAATAGAAGGGAGAACCGATAGAGGTACTCAGGGTACCCTCCGCCACACACCGTCAGGTGGCTTGCGGAGTATGGATGTAGATGTAGATGTAGAATGAAATGTCGTGTGGCGAGGACCTCCAGTCGGGTAGACCGGTCGCCTGGTGCAAGTCCTTTTAGTTAATGCCACTTCGGAGGCCTTGTGTGTCGATGAGGGTGACATAATGATGAGGACAACACAACACGCAGTTCCCGAGTGGGGAAAGTCTCCGACACAACTGGGAATCGAATCCAGGCCCCTCGCATGACATTCCGCAGCGCTGATGGCTCAGCTAGGAAAGCGGATGATTCATGGCGATTACAACACATCGAACACTGGCATCAAAATATGCGGCAGTTCAGCTTGGCCGCCGCAGTACGCATGAACACTGCTTCAGTATTCACTCATATAATATCCACGTAAGTCTTCTTTTATCGGCAACGGTAATAGAAATTTTCTTTCTCGCTGATCATTAAATTACGGCTATTGTTAAAGGTCTACCCACTGAGTAGGTGAGTCGTTCAACGGCTACCTTTCAACCACAACCAGTGAAGAACGAAACCAACATCACCGTAATAGCGCTCTCGGCGCTTCCACCCCACCTTTACCTACACGTGACAATTACGCTAAGTAAAGGGTCGTGGGTTCCTTACAAGTCGTACCTTCATTTCTCTGGTAGCATTTCTCTAACATTTAATAATTTACAGCACTGGCGTCAACTTCTCTGAAGTAATTCCCAGTCACATTTGCTTTTCGGTCGGTTTTCAGTCTCAGGGGCGGTCGATAAGTGAGTGGTGTCTCATACACGGAGTGAATGAGCAGCAAATGAGAGACAGCCCTCTAAGACTGTCTTCAAAAGCCGTTCGGAGCTTTCGCCGGCACGTGAAAGCTTTCTCTGGGGCGTTCCCAGTTTCCACATCCCGTTACGGTACTCTGGAAATCCCACGAATCCCGCCCACACACACTGGCCATACCTGAGGATATTTGTAAACAACGGCGGCCGTCCTTTAACGTGTGGCATGACGAGCCAGCTCGACAGACAACAGACCGCCCTGTATACGTGTCTGGGGACGTAGCTGCTGCTTTTTGGTGTACTGATCTAAAAGTGCACCAAATTCAGACTCGAAACCTAACAGTTTCGGTAAAACCTGCGATTCAAAGCCACCGGAATTGTAGGCGGAATTTTTGAGACTGCTTATTCATTAATCTTCCGTTTTTTCACGCAACACTATACCTGCATGTAGGGGATAGTCGGGTAGCTTCGGACAGCAGAATGTATCGGACAGGATTTCGTGACTACTTTACTCATAGTAATCTCGTGATCTAAATTTCTATTCATAACAATGCTAACATCTGTTGCACCACTCACCGAGGCAATATTTCCCTATAATCCTCGGATCATTAAAGTGCCTTCTTTTCTTTTCACTTTCCAAATATCTAGCACGCCTGGCTACTTAGCTTGCACATCTTTCTCTCCACATTTTCCTTTCAAAATTCAGAGGTCTATCTTTCTACTCTATCTTTCTATTCTCCGAGTCGTTGACTTTAGCCTCATTCTTCGCCCTTCTTGTAATCTTCTCAGCAGTGGCCACCCAGCCATCCGAATGGGGGATAGTTCACCTCTAGAACTGTTTTGCAGATATTCTATGTCAGTGCCATTTTTTAACTATAGAAGGTAAACATTAGTGTCATTTTACTCCGTTACAAGAAAGCAGGTGTTGACAGATGGGAAAATTATCGAATTATCAGTTTACTAAGTCACGGCTGCAAAATGCTAATACGAATTCTTTACAGACGAATGGAAAAACTGGTACAAGCCGACCTCGGGGAAGATCAGTTTGGATTCCACAGAAATGTTGGAACACGTGAGGCAATACTGACCCTACGACTCGTCTTAGAAGATAGATTAAGGAAAGCAAACCTACGTTTCTAGCATTTGTAGATTTAGAGGAAGCTTTGGACAATGTTGACAGGAATACACTAGGCTATTTGCAATTTGTACAGAAACCAGATGGCAGTTATAAGAGTCGAGGGACATGAAAAGGAAGCAGTGGTTGGGAAGAGAGTGAGACAGGGTTGTAGCCTATCCCCGATGTTATTCAATCTGTATATTGAGCAAGCAGTAAAGGAAACAAAAAAATTTGGAGTAGGAATTAAAATCCATGGAGAAGAAATAAAAACTTTGTGGTTCGCCGATGACAATGTAATTCTGTCAGAGACAGCAAAGGACTTTGAAGACCAGTTGAACGAAATGGACAGTGTCTTGAAAGGAAGATATAAGGTGAACATCAACAAAAGCAAAACGAGGATAATGGAATGTAGTCGAATTAAGTCGGGTGATGCTGAGGGAATTAGATTAGGAAATGAGACACTTAAATTAGTAATGGAGTTTTGCTATTTGGGGACCAAAATAACTGAATTGGTCGAAGTAGAGAGGATATAAAATGTAGACTGGCAATGGCAAGGAAAGCGTTTCTGAAGAAGAGAAATTTGTTAACTTCGAGTATTGATTTAAGTGTCAGGAAGTCGTGTCTGAAAGTAGTATGGAGTGTAGCCATGTATGGAAGTGAAACGTGGACGATAAATAGTTTAGACAAGAAGAGAATAGAAGCTTTCGAAATGTGGTGCTACAGACGAATGCTGAAGATTAGATGGGTAGATCACATAACTAATGAGGAGGTATTGAATAGAATTAGGGAGAAGAGAAATTTGTGGCACAACTTGACTAGAAGAAGGGATCGGTTGGTAGGACATATCTGAGGCATCAAGGGATCACCAATTTAGTAGGGGGCAGCGTGGATGTTAAAAATCGTAGAGGGAAACCAAGAGATGAATACACTAAGCAGATTCAGAAGGATGCAGGTTGCAGTAGGTAATGGGAGATGAAGAAGCTTGCACAGGATAGAGTAGCATGGAGAGCTGCGTCAAACCAGTCTCTGGGCTAAAGACCACAACAACAACAACATTCTTTAAATTTTCTACCACGCACTATTTCTTTCCCAATATCCATGTTGTTTGTTCTAATTTTGAGTACAGCAGTTTCGAATCTGTCAATTCTTTCCTAGGTGCCTGGATATCATAAAACACCATATCACGGATGTTTGAAAATGCTTCAGTGCGTACTGAAACTTTGCCAGATAATGCATTCGTCTTGGAATGTTCCTCGAACGGAGTGCAATATACGTACCTTAAGGGGTATTCCCTCTGGGATCGCTCTGCAAATATGAAATTACACTGTTGCCGGCCATGTTACAACCTCGTTTTTCTGTGAAGTTGCCAGCCTACGTGTAGTGAAGTCATATTACTCGCATTACTGGGCTATGGAAATGATGTGCCCTGGTATAGACTGACAACAATTCATTCTAGCAAGCCAGAATGACCGTTAACTTAAACTAAATCATAATTCTGTCGCACTTAGTCGTTCATTAAAGAGTGTCATATTGCAGCATCTCGATGCTCACGTACTCCTTTTTTGAAATACTTTAAGTTTTGGAGCATTGTCTGCCCAAATTGCATCATGGAGAAATTTACTATTATAATATGCTAGAATAACTACAACGGGGAATGCAGAAGAATTAGAGCTCTTGAGATTCAGGGTTGTCAATCGTACGAGGTTCCTCGTACAAATACGATATTTGTGGTGTGATGTACGAGGTACGAGGGCACGGTGAGGCTCGTACTGGTGTGTACGAGATTTCGACATAGGAAATTTTATAACACTTTTTCTATTGTTGGCAACAATTTACAGTGTAAATGGGTCTTCACACTTTGGGTACATTGGGTGTGCTACATGAAAAGTAGAAGCATTGGGTATGTTCGTGGACTCTTTTCATTTTAATGTATCCTTTATAAGTTTTCCTACTTCCCTTAGCTCCCTCGACTTTTCTCGGAGTTCGTCGGCAGAGTCCGGAACGTTCCGTTGTTTTACGCACTGCTGCCATCGAATGCGATTTGCAATGAGCGGCACTACAGTGAGTGTAGAGTAATTCAGTGTGCAGTGGACTCGATAGTGTCAATGATGAGGATAGTGATGATGATGATGATGATGATGACACTGAGATATAGAGTCCAGAAGAATGCAGCTCCTGCAACTGGCCTGTTATTGATTATACACGTTCTGAGTGTTAAATAAATTTTCACATGGTTTTCAATGTAATTCATGTTTCACTCATTGAGTAACGGTGTCACATCATGATTTACTTTTTTCTATATTCCATATTCATTGAAATAAAGTACAGTAACTTAATATAAACTTACACAAATACGCTCTTTCAGCAAATGTGTTTACTGTCGTGCTCTTTGCACCACAATAAGCGGGAACTGCGTGCCCGTTGTCAACACTGCGAAGAAGCCATTCCGCTGATACGCGTTGTCTTTTGCTTTCGTTCCTCCCTGTCGCGCTTCCCCCCTCATCCCAGTAAACCAGAAAAACTTTACAAGGGATAGTGGCCAAAGCCAATGCGTACTATAAGTTATACGTCTAATTTACATGGAAATGACACATGCGCAACAGAGTTACTCAGCAATTCAAAAACTGCTAAATGTAATACTCAAGGAGAATCGACCCATTCTCCATGGTAATACATCAGACTCATACAATACTAAATATGGCACAATGTTCTCTAAAATTAGCACTGCTGTTAGTAGATATTTTTACTTTTCAGTTACAATTTAAATTTCAAAATTTGACATAAACGCAACATGTTTGTTACTTTCCTATTACTCTAGAAATTAAATGTTTTATTGTAATAATCACATTAATCAATCTTTATTTATTTGCAATTCATAAAAAAATGTTAGTTTATAAGGCCTATCTCTGGAATTCATTTTAACGAAGTTTCGAATTTTGCACACTGGAGTACGTGACAGTGAGAACGAGAAATTCCGATGGAAATAAAATAATTTTTTTCTCATTGATCTTAATTTTTGTTTCAGTGGCCTTCAGTCACATCAAACTTGACGTAACACTTGCATTCGTATACTGAAAGTCTAGTATAAGCTATCCCTAAATAAGCATCACTTAAAAGAAAAAACAGTCTACTCTGTGATTAGTTAGCCGGGAATCCGCGATAAACAAATTCCGTTCTTCATATTGGTCGTCTCTATCACAAAAGCAAACTACTGCTCAGCCAAGAATAGGTGGCCCCTTCCTCCGACGCTTACCGACAATTAACGAACTGAAATCGTAGCGCTGCCAACATATTCAGTATAACAATGCGTGGTGCGGTATTATTTCAGTAGGTATTTCATAATGAAGTGGCCACACATATGCAACGCTCTTTAACGAAATCAGACGATCGTTATGGCGTTCTGAGCGCTCAGTGTATCAATAGTTCAGCGCAGGTGTGTTTCCGGCACTGGCAATAGCCCGCCTCGCCTTATGCAGTATCTACTTTTCTCTGTTCCATACGTGTAGTATTGTATCTCTTGTGTAGTTGTTTTTGCTACCTATTTACCTATAGTTATGAGTGATTGTGAGGAAGACAGTGACCGTTTGTGTACTCTCATTCCACCAAGAAAAATTTAGGCGGCTGCACAAGAAAATAGGAAGGTAACACATCATTGCAGCATCGCTTACAAAATTTTACACATCATTGGTTAAAGTATCCGGCTTTTAAGGACTGGCTTTTGTCAGACACTAATGATTCAACTAAAGCTAAGGGTGCACTTCGCCCGGGAGCATCGATGGTAGCTGAAATATCTAGCTGGCCGGAGTGGCCAAGCGGTTCTAGGCGCTGCAGTCTGGAATCGCGCGACCGCTACGGTAGCAGGTTCGAATCCTACCTCGGACATGGATGTGGGTGTTGTCCTTAGGTTAGTTAGGTTTAAGTAGTTCTATGTTTTTAGTGGACTGATGACCTCAGAAGTTTAGTCCCATAGTGCACCATTTTTTTGAAATATCTAATTTGAAAACTCACGCCACTAGCAAAAGACATAAATAACAAACCTGGTTGTAGTGTAAAAACGCAAGCATTAGCATCGCTTGGATTCCAAAAAAGTGTAACTCTACAAAATTAAACTTGCAGAAATTAAACTTGCTTTTTTTTTTTTTTTTGCAGTGCATAACATTGCATTTTCGGTTGCTGACCATTTGATACCTTCATTAAAAGAAGTTGTGACGGATTCTAAATTAAGGAAATTGAGCTCAAACGAACTAAAGCAACAGTAGTAGTAAAGAACATTCTTGGAGGAAGTCATAAAGCAGAATTAGCCCAAAAACTACACAAAAATAAATGTGCAGTCGGTAGCCCCACATCCACTGTCGCCTATCGGTGTGCACACAGTCACAGACGGTGCAGTAAGTCGCAGAGAAGACGCTTACCTGTCTCTCTGCAGTGGCGAGCGTTAGGAAAACTGGGAGCAAGACAGCCGCAAACTGATGTGGGCCCGTGGCTTAATGCGAATCGTTCTCTTGTTTCTCAGATGAGGCGACGGTTTATAGAGACGGCCAGGACAGTGCCGACCACTTGTGACATCAGAAAGAGAGGACCGTTATTTGGCTGTAAGGGCACGCCGGTATCACCTAAGTACTGCACGGCAAATGGCATCTGACCCCACAGCGTCCACTATACGTGTTGTATCGAGGCAAACTGTGTAGGGAAGGCTTCGGCAGAGTGGCCTTACTGTTGGAGGCCTGCTGTATGTGTACCTCTGACGCGTCTTCTCAGAAGCGTACGTCTACAGTGGAGCCGTCAGCATGCCACCCTGACAGTCGAACAGTGAGCCAATGTTCTTTTCGTATTTTCGTTCTTTTGGTCTGGAGAGTGATTCTCGACGGATTCGCCTCTGGAAGGAACGTGGAACACAGTTTCGCGACCCAGACATTGTGGAAAGAGACCGATATCGAGGAGGATCCCTAATGGTGTGGGGAGGGACTATGTTGACCATTCGAACAGCTCTTCATGCAGTTGTGCTGGTGAATCGGCAAGGTTTAACTGCTCTCGGGTATCGAGACGAGATCTTGGGAACTCATGTGCGGTTGTTGCGAGGTGCCGAGTGCCCAGACTTCGTATTGATGCACTTCATATTTTCTTGGAAACGGAAAATACTGCATGCCTGGTGTGGCCTGCTCGCTCTTCCGGTTTGAATTCCACAGAGCATGTCGGGGCGCACTGCGGAGATGGGTTGCATCACGTCTGCATCCACCAACCACTCTCCAAGACTTGCCAGCAGCTCTGCTGCAAGAATGGGCGATACTGCCTCAACATGAGATTGATGACATCATTCACTGCATGTCCCGTTGTTGCTATGCCTGTATTGCCGCCAGAGATCGTCACACCCTACACTGAACTCATTAACCGGTTGTCGGAATGTATATGCAAATCCGTTAAGTTGAAGGAAAAAAAAAAACAACAAAGATCATTTTTGTCTACCGTTCTGCATGTCGCAGTTGTTTATGTTCTGCATTCATTCCATTGTTTCTACTTTACTATCACCTGTTTATACTGTTCTGTGGCAAAATAAACGCAACCTTGCAAAATTTACGTTTGTTACTTTAATTTTGGACACCAGCGTAATTGACGGTGCAGTGTGCAGGTGATGTTCTGAGATCAAGAGGTGGGCATCAGTGAGAAATTCGTGGCGTTCCGAAACGAACTAGTCACAAGACTGAGGAAACACGGTGTGCTGCGGTTATTGTTGCGCGTAGCGCCAATTTCACTGTGCACCAGCATTTCAGACAGGTACCTGCAGTTTTTCCGCTTCTCCGATGGGCCAACTAAGAATCACGTACCAGTTTTGATTTCCTAGTTTTTGTTCTCCTTTCTGTCAGTGTTTTTCCCTCTGTTCACTATAGTTTTTCCTGTCTTTGAACCACTTAGAAAAAGGTTTTTTTCACTCCCCTAACCTGCAATCCTTCCATACTTTTTCCCAAAACACCTCTCTGACACCCGTTTCTTCAGATTTTATGTTAGTTTATCCTCAATCCTTACTTACTTCATGTATCCAACTTTCTCGTGATTCTTATCCCACAAATATTTGAATATCTGTTTTGCTATTTTACTGTACCTCATCATATCCTAACGTCCACAAAGATACGAGTGTTATTTTTCCTAGTTATTCTAATATGTTGTGTAAGTTTCGTAAATTTCATCATTACTAAGTAATTTCTAACTTTCCATAGTTTATCGTGGGCCTAATATTTTACTAACAATACGCCTTTCTAGCATTTCTAATTTATGAAAACTATGGTTTAAAACTATATACTCGCTTGTTCATAGACATTCTGGTTAGACTACTGTTTTCTAATACCTTATTTCTGCAAATTTAAACAATCTTTTTTTCTGTAAAAGTCCATTAATATACCATTTACCCTTCACGTTTTATGTACTGTTTCCTGTATAGCACCTTTATACAGAACATTTTCTTCGCTTTCCTCTCAAGCCATTTCAACTATTTTAGCCTTTCATTTTGTCTAATATCTGTTTTCAGGAATGTCAGTGCATTCTAAATGTTTGTAAAAAATTGTTTTTGTGCACAAAATCTCTAATGTCTTCTAAAAGATTAATTTTTGTTACACGAGCTGCCACATTTTCAGAAAGTATAACAAAGTCGTCAGCAAATATGAGTCAATTTACTCCAGTATTTTCGTTTCCACCTCCCAACCTTATTGGTGACATCTTAAATATGTTCTGTTTTTATTCTAAATTATCCGTTTTTTTCTAGCACAGGTAAAAAAATTGGCGATGGACCATCGTCCTGTCCAACACCTTTGTTAATTTCGATGGGCTGAGATGTTTCTGGATAAATCTCAGTTTAGATATTGTGTCTTTAAATGCTTCACGAATTAGATTAGCTAATTTAGACTTCACTCGAAGTTGTCGACGTATTTCACCCATAATTTGTCTGCAACGGTTTCAAAATTACTTTTCAAATCAATAAACATTTCTACAATATAGTTTGAATTCAGTAATCTGTGGCGAATGACTCACTTCAGATTAAATATTTGCTCTGAACATGATCTTTCCTTCCTAAGAGCACATTGATACTCACTTAAATGGCTGTTCTACTCTCCATTGCAAAATCTTGGAAAATATGTTATACGTAAGTGGTTGCAAAGAAATTCATCTGTGGCTGTCAGTGTCCTAATTATTGTCTTCCTTAGGTAGTGGCTGCATTTTCTCCAAGAGTAATCTTATCTCAGAATGAGATTTTCACTCTGCAGCGGAGTGTGTGCTGATATGAAACTTCCAGGCAGATTAAAACTGTGTGCCGGACCGGGACTCGAACTCGGGACCTTTGCCTTTCGGGGGCTAGTTCTCTACCAACTTTTTAAATTTTTTTTTAAATAACTATTTTGTTCGTTTTCGTTCGTTGTATCTGCTCGGGGCGGACGTCGTAAGACATCCGTTTGAGTTCGTTGTCTATCGATTGACTCAGTTTTTTTTTGTTACAGAGAGCAGCTAACCCTCTGACCGAACACGCTGAGTTACCATACCGACTCCAACTGAGCTACCAAGGCACGACTCACGCCCCGTCCTCACAGCTTTACTTCTACTTGCTGGAGCACTTGCCAGCGAAAGGCAAAAGTCCTGAGTTCGAGTCTCGGTCCAGCACACAGTTTTAATCTGCCAGGAAGTTTCAATCTTAGCGCAGTTCTTGTTTTTGGAAACCGACCATTTTAATAGCTCCGCTGTAAAAATGTCTTCTCTACTATATTTATTGGGTTTATTTAGTTTTTTAGTTTTTAATTACTTCTTCAATTTCTCTGACGGTGAGAGATAATTTTCTTCTAGATTTTCAGTGGTGTTCGAGAGTTCCAACTTAAATATTGCTTGTGGACAATTAAGAAGCCGATCATAAAATTCTGTAAGTATTTCGCAATTTGCAGTGTTCCTTAAGCTGACTCTCGCATTTTCATTTATGAACCACACACTTTTGGATTTCGTATCCCTTCGGTCTATCCTTAAATGTCTGATAAAAATCACGGATATTACTGTTTGAAAAGTTTTCCTTAAATTCTGCAAGTTTCCTCTTTTGAAACTATTCTTGCAGCGTTTCTTCAATTTTGTGTGTTTTCTTTTTTTCCGGTTTAAATTGATCATTATGTTCAGTTTCTGTTGACGATTTCCACTTGTTCTCAGTTAAATTTTCCTGCTATTAATTATTTAATTTCAATTTCTTTAGATGATAATTAAAGCTTTATGACTACCCCTATTGTAGTCGTATTAACACAGCAGCATGTCATTGTCAATGGAGAGGAGTCTTGCGAAGTAAGAGTGATTTCAGGTGTGCCCCAGGGGAGTGTCATAGGACCGTTGCTATTCACAATATACATAAATGACCTTATGGATGACATAGGAAGTTCACTGAGGCTTTTTGCCGATGATGTTGTGAGGTATCGAGAGGTTGTAACAATGGAAAATTGTACTGAAACGCAGGAGGATCTGCAGCGAATTGATGCATGGTGCAGGGAATGGCAATTGAATCTCAATGTAGACATGTGTAATGTGCTGCGAATATATAGAAAGATAGTTCCCTTACCATTTAGCTACAAAATAGCCGGCCGTGGTGGCCGAGCGGTTCTAGGCGCTACAGACTGGAACCGCGGGACCGCTACGGTCTCAGGTTCGAATCCTGCCTCGGGTATGGATGTGTGTGATGTCCTTAGGTTAGTTTGGTTTAAGTAGTTCTAAGTTCTAGGGGACTGATGACCTCAGAAGTTTTTTAAGTCCCGTAGTGCTCAGAGCCAGCCAGCTACAAAATAGCAGGTCAGCAAATGGAAGCAGTTAATTCCACAAATTATCTGGGAGTACGCATTACGAATGATTTAAAGTGGAATGATCATATAAAGTTGATCGTCGGTAAAGCAGATGCCAGGCTGAGATTCATTGGAAGAATCCTAAGGAAATGCAATCCGAAAACAAAGGATGTAGGTTACAGTACGCTTGTTCGCCCACTGCTTGAATACTGCTCAGCAGTGTGGGATCCGTACCAGATGGGGTCGATAGAAGAGATAAAGAAGATCCAACAGAGAGCAGCGCTTCGTTACAGGATCATTTAGTAATCGGGAAAGCGTTACGGAAATGATGACCATGAGGATAAAATCAGAGAGATTAGAGCCCACACAGAAGCATACCGACAATCCTTCTTTCCACGAACAATATGAGACTGGAATAGAAGGGAGAAACGATAGAGGTACTCAAGGTACATCGTTAGGTGGCTCGTGGAGTATGGATGTAGATGTAGAT
The DNA here is from genome assembly GCF_023897955.1 of Schistocerca gregaria. NCBI lineage: Eukaryota > Metazoa > Arthropoda > Insecta > Orthoptera > Acrididae > Schistocerca > Schistocerca gregaria. The sequence goes on from NC_064925.1 coordinate 75,848,590, forward strand.
GTAGATGTACATATAAAACTGCTTTCAGAGGACAGCATGCGCCGGTGCAGGCGTCCTATACAGCTGTTAAACGTGAGAACCTGAATTGGAGCGTCCTAATTCCCGTTATCTCCCAGCATCCCAGGCGGATACGGCCAGCTAGCGGTCGTAGCCCTCACTGCCCAGAGAGTCTTCCCAGAATTCGCCCCAGGGGGGCAGACTGTTGGCGCCAACGGCCCTCCACGGGAGGCGCAATAACGACCAAGGACACCCACAGACCGTTCCTTTCAAACTGGCGACTTTTTCATCTCGGTCGACCACTTCTAGCAAGCGAGTCGGCAGCTATTCCCGGAGTTACGAAGAGAACGGATTCTTCTTGCCACGGCACAACCCTGCATCTGAAAATGATATCGCTGTTTAAGTTGTTCTGCGTGTGAAGTATTAAGTCTACAACTTTGCCTCCACCGTTTTGCAATAGACGGCAGTAGCAGCAAGTGGGGTTCAGGTGGTTAGTCATAGGTGTAAGACAATAAGCTTAGGCATCTGTAAACATACTTACTTACTCACTGGTCATACCGGACTCGAGAGTCCATTACCGCAGCAATGTATTTTCGACATCTGTCCCTGTCCTGGGCTATTTCCTTCCATTCATCCTTCAATACCTGGGCCCCTCAAATCAGCCTTCACATTGTCCTCCCATCTACGCCTCTGTCCCCCCACAGGACGTGATTTAATAATACTGATTATGTCATGCCTTGAACAGAGTTCGTGAACCTCTTCGTTATGCAGTTTTCGCCACTCTCCGCTAATGTCATCCCTATTTGCTCCGAAAACTGTCCTCACAATTTTGTTTTCAAATACTCGAAACAGCTTTTCATTTTGCACAGTGAGAGACCAAGTCTTACACCCATACAGCGTAACTGATTAATAGTTTTGCATATTCTAATCTTATCCATGATGAAAGTAATCTGTTTAGTGAGAAGTAGCACGCATTTCCCGCCCGTAATCTCTTCTTCAGTTCGGATTCAATCTCATTTCTCGAAGTGATGTCTACGCCCAGATACTTTGTAAGTAGGCTGTTTAGGTTTTCTTATTGGTAACGCCACGTAGCGCTCTGTATAAAAAAAACACTGGCTGTGCTGTGTGCAGTCAGTGGCTGGTTGGCATTGTTGTAATACTCGCCATTGTAGTGTTGGGCAGCTGGATGCTAACAGCGCGTAGCGTTGCGCAGTTGGAGGTGAGCCGCCAGCAGTGGTGGACGTGGGGAGAGAGATGGCGGAGTTTTGAAATTTGTAAGAATTGGTGTCACAAACTGATATATATATTATGACTATTAAGGTAAATACATTGTTTATTCTGTATTAAAATCTTTCATTTGCTAACTATGCCTATCAGTAGTTAGTGCCTTCAGTAGTTTGAATCTTTTATTTAGCTGGCAGTAGTGGCGCTCGCAGTATTGCAGTAGCTTGAGTAAGGAAGATTTTTGTGAGGTAAGTGATTTGTGAAACGTATAGGTTAATGTTATTCAGGGCCATTCTTTTGTAGGGATTTTTGAAAGTCAGATTGCATTGCGCAAAAAATATTGTGTGTCAGTTTAAGCACAGTCGAGTATAAATTGTTCTAAGGGGACGTTTCATATGGCGACCCTGCCAGGATACCTCACTGGAATCTTCTGATTTTTTCTTGTAGTTTGTGTAATTAGTGTAGATTTTGTTTATTGCTAGCGCATAATTGTAGAGAGAATCTCCTTTGCAGTTGCAGTCTTTCATTGTTGTACAGTAAAACAGGTGTGGCACACATGTAAATTTGCACCAAGTATTTCTCAGCTGCACTTGCAATTAACTAGTTATTATTTTCAGTGCTATGTTTATGTGTTTTATTATTTTGCTCTTCAAATTGTGCTTTTCTGTGTTGTCGTGTGAAATATTGTGACTATAATGACGTGTGAAAAACGTAATACTAGGCTCCAAAGTAAACTGAGAAATGACAGTGAAGACGAAAGCAGTGTGTTAGCACCACCATGTAATGAATTAACTAATGTTCAAAGTAGTAATTTGGTAATTGTACATAGGGAAATGCAGTGGGCTGCAAATAATGGTGTAGACAGTGAAACAATTAGTGAACAGGGAAGCATTATCGATCGATCGGTCGGCAACAGCTTGCCTCAGGATTCCGAAATGACAGTACATATTCTTGCAAATACTGTAGATTCAGGTTTTGCATCCTCACCATTTTCTGAAATAAGTCAAGACACATTTTCTGTTTTTCAAACTGCGAATATTGCCGGTTCAAATGCATTGCCGAATAGCACTAAGGAACATGTTTCAGACACCAGTGCACTGTTATTACAATTAATGCAACAAATGGGACAAAAGCTTCAAAAGTTAGACGTAATGGAACAAAATCAGAGACAAACACAGCTAAAGCTTCAAAAGTTAGACACAATGGAACAAAATCTTCAAAAGTTAGACACAATGGAACAAAATCTTCGGAAGTTAGACACCACACTTGAAGAAACACATGAAGATTTAACTACTGAGTTACATAACATTGAATCGAAATGTTAAAAAATCTGTAATGACGTAAAAACACAAATTTGTGAGCATTTTCAACCTATTTTTTCGCGGCATGAAAACGCATTACAGAATCACGAAGCAGCCATAAAAGAATTGCAAACTATTGTTCGTGAAAATCACGACACCTTGCAAGCTAAAATGGACTCAGTTGCATCCACCGATTCGATTACGCAACTTGCAAGAACTCAGGAAAACTTAAAGGACACAGTAGATTCGATTTCAACACAAATGGACACTCTGAAACTTGGTTCAGAAAAACACACTGAGGAAAGGTGTTCAATATCGGAGAAAGTAGCCGAACTTTCGGATCAGTTCACTAATTTATCTGCAAAGCTAGATGATGATCTGAATGACGCAAGACCTGTAGCCATCACTGACACAGAAGAGTGCGAACAAATTAAGAAATTCAAACAAAATCAGAATCAAATTAATACGCAATACAAAAGAGATATCCGGGAAGTACAAGATCAATTGACGCAGGTAATACAAAAATTACATATTTCAGAGGACACTCGCGCTCCAACACGGGAAGAGGAACTTAGAAATACGGAAAAGCCACAAAATAATAACACAGGGCATTTCGGAAATCATGAAAGAAATTGGCAAGGTGCACCGAATTTTGAGATGGAACAGCTGACACGACGTAACAATGACCGATATGCTACTCGCCGACACGATGATTTTGACTATAAGCTGTTCATTACTGCACTTAAATTCAAAACATTTAAGAATTCTGGCAACGACATTCATCCACAAGCGTGGCTCCATCAATTCTCTCATTGTTTTCCTCCCAACTGGTCATTAGAACACAGATTATAATTTATGTGTGGCTACTTAGAGAATGAACCAGCTGTAAGAATGCGATCGGTCATTCACGATTGCCACAGTGAAGGAGAATTTTATCATGCCTTCCTCTCAGCATATTGGTCTCAAGCTACACAAGACCGAGTAAAACATAGCATCATGATGATGAAACGCTTTGAACAATCTGAATTTTCCAGTCTTGTCAAATATTTTGAAGACATGTTGCATAAGAACCAGTATCTTTCAAACCCATACAGCCCGTCAGAACACATCCGCATTTGCTTGATCAAATTGCCTGAACATTTAAGGAATATTATTTTGGCAGGGCGTTGCAAAGACGACATTGAAGCTTTTCAGGGGCTCTTACAAGAATTAGAAATTGACACACACAGTCGCGGGATGCGAAAACAGGAAAACAATCACTACAGTTCACATCTGTCACAATTCCGTGACGACAGAAACAATAACTGGACACGACAAGTCTATTCTTACAACGCAAATCATGACCAAAACAGACACAACCCATATGACAACCACTGGCAGAGTAATAATAGTTACAGAGAAACATCGCATTTCCGTAGTAATGACTATCACAGAGACAATCAGAGAAACAGACAATATGGAAACCAAAATAATTATTATCAAGGGAGACAGAATAACTTAAGACGCAACGGTCCAGCGCGCAGTTACGATTCAGGGAGAAATTCTGCACCACGTGACCGAGAAGAAAGAAACTATGGAATCTACCGACATGACGACAGACGATGTGATCGTAACGACAGACCTGAATTGCAGCAGAACTGGCGGGATTCAAACAGAGCAGGGCCCTCTCGACAAGGTGAATTTGTAGAAGTTAGGTCTCCTAATCCCAATAACGACGCGCGCCGAAAAAGAGACAATAGGCAATGACTCATTCCGCTGGCAGCCACAAAACGTAGGTATGAAACTGACGACGCAGCTGTCGAAGCTAGTAATTACGTAAAAATGGAAGACATTAGGGACATCTTACTCCAGGAACACGACGTAAAATATAAAAAGCATTGCATATCCTGTGATTCACATTACTGTAAATGACGTAAAATTTACGGCAGTACTTGACTCTAGCAGTCCCATTTCAGTAATTAGTGAAACAGCTTTTAGCAAATGCAGCAAATCGAAGGATTGCCCCACACTTCCGTTACGCAAGGTTAAATTACAAGGTGCAGTCATTGGAAAAAGTGTAGATATACGCCAACAAACCAACGTAGATTACTTTTGTCAAAGGCACAGCTTCTCTATGAACTTTCTTATTGTTCCATTATTGTCGACGGAAATTATACTGGGACTAGACTTTTTGAATGAATACAAAGCAATCTTAAACTTTCACGATGCTGAAATAAGTTTAGAGAAAGAAGGTAAGTCAATGGCTTTGAAATTTGAAGATTGGCTCTCAAACCATGGCGAGGAAATTAATCGGCTTTACCTTCTGTTGGACAACAGTTCGGAGTTTTCTACACAACTAGACACTAACAATCACTCTGCAAGTACTGACAGGGATGATATCGATGGCATATTTGAAACTAATGAGTTAATTCAGAATAAAATTCAAACAACTGAGTATTGTAATGACACTGATAGGCAGGACCTTTTTGAGATTTTACAAGCACATTCCACAGCTTTTACTCACAAAACAGGGACAATCAAGGGATTTCAATACCAATTTCGTGTTCGTGAGCATACTAAATTTTGTGTTAGACCATACGTAATTCCAGCACATTATAGGGACCGTGTTAGAACAGAAATACAATCTATGCTTGACGAGGGCATTATTGAGCCTGCAGTAAGCTCATACAACAATCCATTACATATTGTTGAGAAGAAAAATGGATCGATCAGGCTTGTCTTAGATTCGAGACAAATCAATACTATCATTATTCCTGAAACAGACAGGCCGCAAACGTTGGAAGAACTACTTCAAAATTTTAATGGTGTAAAAGTGCTGTCTTCCATTGATCTTAGATCCAGCAAAAATACACAGCTTTCCTTTGTTTCGGCGTTTGTTATCAGTTTCGGAAACTTCCTTTTGGTTTGAACATTTCTTCGGCAGCATTCATTCGCGGGCTAAATTCCATATTACCTGAGTTCTTAAAACGCCACATCACCTTATATGTGGACGATATTCTGATAGCAGAAGCCTCATGGGAACAACATAATCGCATCCTCAACAGCGTGTTACATATTTTTGCAAAATCTGGAATTACAGTTAACTTGGAAAAGTCTGAATTCGGTAGGACAAAGATGAAGTTTTTGGGACATATTATTTCTTCTGAAGGCATTCAGCCGGATCCTGAAAAGTTAGAAACAATCAGAGCCATTCCAGTTCCATCCACAAAAAAACAAGTCCGCCGTTTTCTAGGCCTCGTAAATTTTTACCGTCGTTTTCAGAATATGCAAATTCTAGTTACACCAAAACTTTGTTCTCTCACTGGAAAAAATACTATTTGGAACTGGGACGAACAAGCACAGTTGGAATTCAATTCTTTGAAAGAATCGCTACTTAACGCGCCAATACTAGCTCATCCAGATCGCTCACAAGATTTTTGCCTTAGCACAGATTCTTCTAAAGTCGGTCTTGGTGCCCATGTATTTCAAGAAGCCACAGAAAATGGCATTACTGTTCAGAAAACCATTGCTTTTGCTAACAGAGTGCTAACAAAATCTGAAAAAAATTATTCCGTTACTGAATTAGCTTTAGCTATCGTTTGGGCATTTAACAAATTCCGTTTCTTTCTTTATGGTAAGCACGTAAAAGTATACAGTGACCATCGTTCATTACAATTTCTTATGTCTTCAACATTAAATCATGACAGGTTAAAACGTTGGGCATTGTTTCTGCAAGAATTCCACTTCACAATAGTCTACATTCCCGGCAAGGAGAACATTGTTGCGGACGCACTGCCACGCGCACCGGCTGGGCTCGAGAAAAATAACACAGAAAGCAACCTCGAGAAAAATTTCAGTATTCTTTACATTCAGAAAGTCGCCTTTGAAAACTTCATCACCACATCTTTAAAGGACATTGCTCATGAACAAGATAAAGATCCGATTTGGAAAGACATCAAAAGTAAATGGCATGAAAAGACACACACACAGATTCGGCATTATTATCTGGTTAGGAACAACATACTCTTCAAACGCTGCACTGTTGATGACAAGCTATGGGTACTTTGCATTCCAGACGATTTTGTTAATAAGCTCAATTGGTTCATTCATTTCAGCTATGCACATTTTGGTCCACGAAAATGTTATCATATTCTTCGAACGACTTGTTATTTTAACAATATGGAAAAGAGAATTCGAACAGTCTTGTCTATTTGTAAACTTTGTCAAAAGACGAAACCATCTACTGTCTCGCATCGTGCTCCATTGTTTCCTATCATTCCTTCTAAATTAAAAGAATTTGCTGCTGTTGATCTCTTGGGACCGCTTGTTAGAACATCTAATGGATTTTCGTACGTTCTGGTCGCTGTTGAACTTACTTCAAAATTTGTTTCTTTCACTCCGTTACGTAAAGCCACTGGACGGTCTATATCCAACGCCTTTGTTAAAAATTTCTTACGTGAAGTTGGTCACGTTAGTAAATTAATTTCAGATAACGGACCGCAATTCAGATCTGCTGTTTGGTCACGCATCCTTCGTAACCATAAAATCAAATCTGTTTTTATGTCATTGTACTCACCACACTGTAACCCATCTGAACAGATTATGAAAGAAATCAATAAGCTTTGCAGACTTTATTGTCACAGAAAGCATCAGCATTGGGACAGATATTTACACTTATTTCAAAACGTGCTGAATGAAGTGCCTCATGACTCCACTGCTTTACCACCTGTTCTTGTACTGAAGAATAAAGAACCACCGAACAGAATCAGAGAGCTTGTACCTTTTCCGAATACACGTAAACTTCGACACAAAGACATAATTGATTTGGCTATTAAAAATATAAATTCTGCTGCAGACAAAAGGAGAAAATTACACGGTAAAGCAAATGCAAAGAAATTATATATTGGTCAGAAAGTTCTCATTAAAGCTCATTCATTGTCACATAAGAAGAAACACTTAAGTCACAAATTCTTTCTAGTTCACAATGGACCTTACAGAATTCGACGTATACCACATGATAATTGCGTTGAAGTTGAAACTCTGCGTACTAGGAAGAGTATAAAGGTTTACACCACATTTCACATGTAAAACGGTTTATTGAAAGATAATCTGCTTTTTAACTTTGTCTCTGCCATAAAATTTTTCACTTCACGCTACTAGTACAATTTGTCAGACTTAGAATCTGTTAACATGCAACCGTGTTTGAAGTTAAATATCCAGTCAAGAACCAAGAGAACTTATTTAAACAGAAATCACGAATGCATTGTTATAGAGAACACATGTCACAGTGTTATTGTGTGTGTACATTCTTGCTTGTTAGTTGCACGATTACGTAACGACTATAAGGGTGACATACTTAGAACAGTTACCAGTACTGCTAATGAGATTTTAATGCAACATTTTGGTTTACTTGAAAATAAATTCTGGATTTAAAGTACTTTCTGTGAGATACCAGATGACTCAGTGGCTAGTTTATGTGACAGCTACACGATCTTATCACGACGCTACTAATGAGAGACAATTTACAATGTTGCTTTTGCACTGTATCTGTTTTATATCTGCACAGTTTTTCTGAATTCTTCTGGAAAGGAAAACATGTTTTAGTAGTAACTTTGTGGTATAGATACAATGAGACAGCCTTTTCTGTAGCACAACAATACGTTACAGTACAGTACTTACTTCACCACGGCAATAAGCATAGTAACTACGATATCTATACGCAAAGCATTTCACTTTTGTTTATCATGAGGTAAGTACATTGACTTCTATAGAACTTAGCTTTCGGAGGACGGTAACTACGACACTTCCACAGAGATTATCTTACAACACGATGCACAGTTTAGCGCTACAGTACGCGTATTTGAGTGCCTAATTTTGTACTTAAAACATTTATTTTTTAAAGATATTTGAAATACAATGATACAAAGGTTTCCGTGATACATTTCATTCCATTGCTGTAATCTGTAACATCTGAGGATATAATTACATTTATCCTCAGGGGGGTACACGCTTACTTTGTGTACCATGTGTATGGCAAGCACAAGGAGGCCTAGCTAATATGGTATTTGCTTATACAACTTTACACATCGGTACCATATTTCTCTAACACATTAATTACACAGCTATCTGATCATTTAACTGGGAGGGACAAACATTCATTTTACTACATCAGTCACAGATGTTTACATAATTACACAGTTGGATAACTTCACACCTACGAAATTGTATTTTGTCTGTACTTTGTGAACTGTTCATATTTTTTCGGAACCATTGTGATACTATGAGAGCTTTGAATGACATATTTGGTATGGGATCATGATTTTTACATTGGAGGTACATGACACTTTTGACATGAGCAGAGAATTTTTTTTAGGTTTTGAAATTATTGGAGGAAGCTACGACGATTTTGACAGTTGACTGAGGTGTTATGGTGTTATTATTACGATGACAATGTGTATTATGCTGCTGAGGTATGTTTATGATCAATAAGCTGATGCTATATGAGTTATTTGATTATGCTACGTATCTGTTATGATGAAATATTGAAGAAGTGTCGACGAATAAGGTAAGGAATAATGAGTAGTGGTTAGGGACTTTGGTTTGTGAAAAAGGTTGTTGGAAACCAAGAATCGTACTTTAAGAGTTATGAAATGTATGTACATGCGTGAATGTATTACAATGCCGCCGAAAATGTTTTGGACACTGTTATATTTACAAGATTTTGTTTCTACAGATTTGTAACGCAAATTCTTGACCTGTGAAATATTTTTATATGAGACTGCAACTGTAGCGGAAACTGGTGTCGTAAATATTTTGATAAGACAGTTAAGTGACCACCTGCACGTAATGCGTGGTGGGCACCCAGCTGCGCGACAACCACCTGACAAAAGAAAGCCATTAGTGTGTGCCTTTCAGAGGCACAGGTGAAAAAAAAGGAGGCCATTATCCTCGCTATTGACATTCCTTTGTAGAAAGCACCGCAAATACGACACGCTCATTACTGAGAAAGATACTAACATCTGACACCTGATTATAACAAACGTCTTTCTACGAGAGTTGAGAGAATTCTACTAACTTATGAAATGTCACATGACTATTGAATGATATTTTTATGCTTTGCCTTTCATAGTTGCTTGTTTCATTTTATATCTGTTTTCCAGCTGTGTTACAGCATTGGTTTTATAAAATAAAATTAAATGCATTTGCTAACGTGAAAACTTTCTGTCAACAGATATGTTAAATAATGATCGACATTCTTCAAAAAAAAAAAAAAAAAGGAGCACTTGGAAAGGAAAGAACAATAAGAAGGGACTAGTAACAGTAACTGCATATATAATGTTCTTTTCCAGTACTTGGTATATTTTTTAAAATTAGTTTTTGTAGTGCGCCGCTTTAATTTCATAGACATTAAGATGTGAATATAAATTTTCCTTATCTGCATTGTTGTCTTTAGTGTACTATTTTTTCTGTTTGTGGGTTTGTCATGTTTAGATATAAGTTATTACATTTATTGCTGCTTGCTTTGCTTACTTCCACTTTTTGTCTTTGTTGTTTGTATTAATTGTTTTGTGCTGCTGCATTGCCTCGTCCATTAGTTTAGCATCTGAGCTCAGTAGATTTAAGTTAGCTTAAGAGGGGGTAGACTATATAAGAGAATGAGTAGCGTTGAATTGGAAGAAATGCATTGAGAAGTTTTACGAAAATAGTACAGAAAGCAGGTATAGATAGCACTGTTTGAAATAATGAAGAACGAAGGGAGATCTCCAAGAAGTAAAGAAAGTTTTGTTTGCAAGATACTGCAGTAAAACAAACCCTGTCCTTTCCTTTTGTGTTATCCCACTATGTGTTATTGTGTACTCTTGTGTATTTATGTTCTTCCTGTCTTTGTATGTTTATCTGATAAGACTTATGTTGCAGAATTTTTCTAATACTAAGCTACATTCACTATGATGAGGAATACTGTTATCCTCAAATATAATTTGCATTAATAACATGTTATTTACTTTGTAAAGATGTTTACACATTATTTATTCTGTTTTGTTCTAATGCTCATGTGTGAAGTTGATGTTTCAAAAGTTATTCTGATCATTTATGTACGTACTTATAATTTTTGTAACACTGATGTATTTGCTATTTCGATTCTTTTGTAAAGCCTGTATTACTGCAAATGTTATCTGTATTGTTATGTTCTTTAAAGATGTATTTTGTACATTTGTTATTGTATTCTTATGTTATAAAATTGTAATTGACACCAGTTAATCAAATTAAGTAACTTGTAAATTACATTTCACTGCACACGTTTCTGTTGGTCATGGTATATGGACAATATGAGAGAATTAGGGACTGATAGTGTTTGCACGTGTGTTAATAATTCAGTAAGGGACTGGATAATAGCATTGCTGGTTCTAAGGACATTTCAAAAACAATTTTTGTGATTGCACAAGTGGTGGTTATGGACTTGCTATATTATCCGCAAGACTCTTCAATGGTGATTGTGCGCCTTCACAATCAAACAGATGGCTGCTGGCCATCTCTACAAGGACTACAGTGGGTCTGCACCTTCGATGGCCCACCAATACCATTATTTCTACAAGGACTGCAGTGGGTCTGCACCTCTGGTGGCCCACCAATAGTAATCTCTGTCTGGACTACAGTGGGTCTGCTTTTTGATGACCTACATCTACATCTACATCCGTACTCCGCAAGCCACCTGACGGTGTGTGGAGGAGGGTACCCTGAGTACCTCTATCGGTTCTCCCTTCTATTCCAGTCTCGTATTGTACGTGGAAAGAAGGATTGTCGGTATGCTTCTGTGTGGGCTCTAATCTCTCTGATTTTATCCTCATGGTCTCTTCGCGAGATATACGTAGGAGGGAGCAATATACTGCTTGACTCTTCGGTGAAGGTATGTTCTCGAAACTTTAACAAAAGCCCGTATCTAGCTAATGAGCGTCTCTCCTGCAGAGTCTTCCACTGCAGTTTATCTATCATCTCCATAACGCTTTCGCAATTACTAAATGATCCTGTACGAAGCGCGCTGCTCTCCGTTGGATCTTCTCTATCTCTTCTATCAACCCTACCTACCGATAGTCTTCATCGTTGACTGACTCTGCTGTGGCTCATTACCTGTCTGCATGTCAAGAGTCAGCACTGTCTGTCCGTTGGAAGGACAACACTACTTCTTCAAGACTGCTTAGAAATCCACTACTTCCAAGTGCAATTTCTTTTATTGCCCACACTTTGAGAAAAACACTGGAATTTTACTGTGATGAATGATCAGGACTGTCTTTATGGTCTGTGAAAATTTTAGCTTTTGACCAACATTGTATCAATAAGTGTGTGCATTTGATATCTTTGTTATTGTAATTATGAAAAATTTTATCAAATTATTATTGGCCACTGCCCAAAACAATTTGTAAAACTTTTTGTGGGGAGCATGGGGGCTATGCAAGTAGGCTGTTTAGGTTTTCTTATTGGTAACGCCACGTAGCACTCTGTATAAAAAGACACTGGCTGTGCTGTGTGCAGTCAGTGGCTGGTTGGCATTGTTGTAATACTCGCCATTGTAGTGTTGGGCAGCTGGATGCTAACAGCGCGTAGCGTTGCGCAGTTGGAGGTGAGCCGCCAGCAGTGGTGGACGTGGGGAGAGAGATGGCGGAGTTTTGAAATTTGTAAGAATTGGTGTCACAAACTGATATATATATTATGACTTTTAAGGTAAATACATTATTTATTCTGTATTAAAATCTTTCATTTGCTAACTATGCCTATCAGTAGTTAGTGCCTTCAGTAGTTTGAATCTTTTATTTAGCTGGCAGTAGTGGCGCTCGCTGTATTGCAGTAGCTTGAGTAACGAAGATTTTTGTGAGGTAAGTGATTTGTGAAACGTGTAGGTTAATGTTATTCAGGGCCATTCTTTTGTAGGGATTTTTAAAAGTCAGATCGCGTTGCGCAAAAAATATAGTGTGTCAGTTTAAGCACAGTCGAGTATAAATTGTTCTAAGGGGACATTTCAACTTAAATGTGTTTACTTTATCAAACTGCATGTCTCCAACTCTTAACATTTCCTGATCTACTGCTGTTGGCATTCTAGTAGTAACCAGGTATTTAGTTTTGTCTTCACTTCTCCTTAGACCTACATCTTCACTAGCCTTGATTAACGCATTCGCATTTGCTGTTACAGATTCTTTACTATCGCTAATGATGTTTAGATCATCTGCATACCCCAATATTTTAATATTTCCATTTAGCTCCACACCCTCTGAATTATCTCCTGCCATTCGTAAAATATATTCTAGGACTAAATTGAAAAGTGGCGGAGACAGGGCATCTCCCTGCTCGAGTCCGTTCTTTATTACAAATTCTTCTGATTCCAATTTCCCCACGCGTACTCTACCTTTTGTGTTTTTCTATGAGTCTAACATACTTCTTTGGTACTCCAAGTTCCAAAAGAATTCTGTACAATTTTGACTGCAATACTGAATCATATGCTTTTGTAAAATATATGAAAAAATTATGGCTTTATTGCATTCCCATTTCTTTTCCATAATTTGACGCAGGGTGAATATTTGGTATATAGTTGATCTTTTCCTCCGAAAGCCGGCTCGGTAATCCCCCACAATTTCATCTGCATATGGTGTAAGCCTGCTTTGCAGAATATTCGGGAATATTTTGGAACATACTGGTAATAGCGATATCCATCCCTCTATAATTACTACAATCCATTTTGTCGCCTTTCTTTACAATTGGGATCAGAATCGACTCCTGTCACTCTTCAGCTATCATCTCTGACTTTAGTTATCTCTTTATGAACTACTTCCACCAATTTCTGTCCCCCACTTTCAATTAATTCTGCAGTTATGCAATCTGATCCTGGTGCTTTATGGTTTTTCACTTTGTTGATTGCATCTCTTACTGCCTTTAACGTTGGCTCAGGTATCTGCGGTTCTGCTGTATGTATTTCGTACGCCTGCTCGTTTCCTGCTTCCTGGTATACATTTAAGAGATTCTCAAAATACGCCCTCCCGTTACAGGGGTCTGTCAGTATTCCCCCAGCATCCCCTCGAAGTGGATTTGTCCTAGCCTTGAAGCCTTTCCTATACCCATTTATGTCTAGGCAAAGTTCCCTAATGTTTTTTGTTTTACTGTTTGTTTCCATTTTTGTAATTTGATTGTTCAAATAATCCCTCTTCTTTGCCTGTAGCCTACGACCAACTTCCCTTCTCAAGTTCAAGAACTCCTCTCGTTTTCTGTCTCCCATTCTATCCCAATCTAATCGCGCTCTTCACCTCTCCTTTACCAATTTCTTGCATTCCTCATCAAACCACTGTTTCCTCCTGTTCATCTTAATTGTACCTATTATGGCCTTCGCTGCCTCTTTGATATTATTCCTCTCAGAGATCCACTGTTTATTTACATGCTCGTCTTGATCTTCGTGTGTAATGAGAGCATCAAACCTATTTGAAATTTCTATCATGTACCTTCTTCTAAAGTTTTCATCATTTAGCTTGTCAGTGTCGAACCTAACAAGTTCTGCATTGTGACACCTTGATGTTGCTGTAGATAGCCGTTGGTGAACTTTGGCAACTACAAGCAAATGATCAGAATCGCAGTCTGCTCCCCTGAAAGTCCTAACATTTTCTATACTAGTGTGCCATCTCCGATCTACAAGAACATGATCAATTTGGTTTTGGGTGTGTCCATCCGGAGGGACCCAGGTTGCTTTATGAATGTCCTTCCTTTTGAAATATGTGCTCTCAACAATCATGTCTTTTGAAACAGCAAAATTAACCACCCTTGTGCCATTATCATTTGAAATGTTATGCAAACTTTCGTTCCCAATTGTAGGCCGGAATACCACCTATGATTAATAGTGTATCATACGAGTAGAACTTATCCAACAGTTGATCAAATTCTTCATAAAACACTGCCGGACAACACTATAACTGATAGTCGGTCACTAATGAACCTTATATCTCTGATTGCGTGAAGCACTCTTCTCTGTACTGCGAAACCTGTTCCGAAACTATGAGCTTCCGCACCTCCATAGAAAAATGTATAGTTACCCCTCTTTATGCTACCCTCCCCCTGCCACCGAGTTTCTTGAATAGCTGTAATGTCTACATCGTATCTACTAATTCGTCTAATAATGTCTGGAATGTTCCTGGCCAGTTCAAACTTTTAACGTTCCATGTTCCCAACCTGAAATTTCCTTTCGGCCTGAATCTCTTCGAAGTAGGTTCCGCCCGGAGATATGAATGGGAACCTAGTTTATCTGTAAACATAATACCATAAAAATATTAGTCGAGTTGTGATTGCATCATAACGTCATTCTCGATTACGTACGTCAACTTACGTACCCATTTCTAGTCATTTGCGGGAAGTTTTAATTTTTTGCTTTAACATGAAGAAAATCTGCGGCTGTGGCTCTTAAAATGCTGGGTGGTGAGGGAACTATTAGTGGGACAACTGTAAGTAGGCTGTTTAGGTTTTTATGTTGGTAACACCACGTAGTGCTCTGCACTAAAATCACTGACTGTGCTGTGTGCAGTCCGTGGCTGGTTTGCATTGTTGGAATATTTTCTATTGTAATGTTGGGCAGCTGGATGTGAACAGCGCATAGCGTTGTGCAGTTGGAGGTGAGTCGCCACCAGTGGTGGATGTGGGGAGAGAGATGGAGGAGTTTTGAGAGCGGATGATCTGGACGTGTGTCTGTCTAAAAAGGAAATCTGTAAGACAGGTTGTCGTGAACTGATAATATAATGACTTTTGAACACTATTGAGGTAAATACATTGTTTGCTCTCTATCAAAATCTTTCATTTGCTAACTATGCCTATCAGTAGTTAGTGCCTTCAGCAGTTAGAATCTTTTATTTAGCTGGTAGTATTGGCGCTCGCTGTATTGCAGTAGTTCGAGTAACGAAGATTTTTGTGGGGTAAGTGATTCATGAAAGGTATAGGTTATTGTTAGTCAGGGCCATTCTTTTGTAGGGATTATTGAAAATCAGATTGCGTTCCGCTAAAACTATTGTGTGTTGATCAGAAAAAGTAAAGAGAGAAGTGTTTGAGTACGTTGAGTTTTGCTCAACTGTTTGAAAATCAAGTAACGTAAGAGGTTTATCAGCACAGTCATTCACAAATTTATCCAAGGGGATATTTCACAACGTGCAGATAATGTTTTCAACGCCTTATGAACGGTGATTTTGTAGGAGACCGGCATGGCGGTGGAAGGCAGAACGTTTTCGTAGCTACTGAACAGACGAAGACAGTCACAGGACATCATTATCGAAAGCGATTGATGCATTGGAGCTCAGCACTGAAACACAAAGGGCGCAGCAGGTCAGTACTCGACCCCATGTAGCAAAACCCGTCAAGATATACATGGAAACGTTGAAATGAGAAGTCGTATCCTCCCGCCGTATTCGCCATACGTTGCTCTCTCTGACTACCACCTTTGTCGATCAGTGGCATACAGTCTGGCTGACCAGCACTTCCGATCATATGAACAAGTGCAAAATTGAATCGATTCATGGATCCCCACAAAAGATGCCCAGTCCTTCCGCCACGAGATTCGTATGCTATCCGAAAGATGGGAGAATGTAGTGGCCAGCGATGGACAATACTATGCAATCACTCCGTCTTCAGGCCACGAGTGGCCTACCGCGACCATCCGACCGCCGTGTCATCCTCAGAGGAGGATGAGGATGAATCTTAATTTTTTGCAAGTTTTTAATAATAGAGCCCCGAACTTCGAGAAAAAACGGTGGAAACAAAGTTGTAGACCTAGTAGCACACGGAGATACTGCGAGAGGAAATCCTGGCAGTCTTTACTCGCCTGCACTTCCTCTCCATAAATCTTGAAACAAAGATGTTTTCAACAACGAAACTATGAGTGGTAATTGACGTCAATTACTACTGTCACTATTACACTGAAGAGCCAAAGGAACTGGTACACCTGCCTAATATCGTGTAGGGCCCCCGCGAGCACGCAGAAGTGCCGCAACATGACGAGACATGGACTCGACTAATGTCTGAAGTACTTCTGGAGGGAAGTGACACCATGAATCCTACAGGGCTGTCCATAAATTCGTAAGAATAAGAGGGTGTGGAGATCTCTACTGAACAGCACGTTGCATGGCATCCCAGACCCGTTCATGTCTGGGGAGTTCGATGGCCAATGGAAGTGTTTAAACTCTGAGTGATCCTGGAGCCACTCTGTAGCAACTCTGGAATTGTGGGATATCGCATTGTTTTGCTAGAATTGCCCAAATCCTTCGGAATGCGCAATAGACATGAATGGACGCAGGGGATCAGACAGGATGCTTACGTACGTTTCACCTGTCAGAGTCGTATCTAGACGTATCAGGGCTCCTACATCACTCCAGCTGCACATGCCTCACACCCCACACCATTACAGAGCCTCCACCGGCTTGAACAGTCCCCTGTTGACATGCAGGGTCATGGATTCATGAGGTTGTCTCCATATCTGCACACATCTATCCGCTCGATACATTTTGAAAAGAGAGTCGTCTGACCAGGCAACATGTTTCCAGTCATCAACGGTTTAACGTCGGTAATGACGGGCCCAGGCGAGGAGTAAAGCTTTGTGTCGAGCAGTCGTCAAGGGAACAGGAGCGGGCCTTCAGCTCCGAAACCCCATATCGTTGATGTTGCGCTGTATGGTTCGCATTCCGACACTTGTTGATTGCCCAGCATTGGAATCTGGAGCAGTTTGCGGAAGGGTAGCACTTCCGTCACTTTGAACGATTCTCTTCAGTCGTCGTTGATGCCATTCTTGCAGCATCTTTTTCCGGCCGCAGAGATGTCGGAGATTTGCTGTTTTACCGCATTCCTAATATTCACGTTACACTCGTGAAATGGTCGTACGAGAAAATCCCACTTTATTGCTACATCGGAGACGCTGTGTCCCATCGCTCGTGCGCCGACTATAACACTCACTTACATGTTCATAACCTGCCATTGTAGGAGCAGTAATCGATCTAACAACTGCGCCAGACACTTGTTGTCTTTATATAGGCGTTGCCGACCGCAGCGTCGTATTCTGCCTGCTTACATATCTGTGTATTTGAATATCTTATACCAGTTTCTTTCTCGCTTCAGAGTACAACGTTAACAGCTTTTGATTTGAGAAATGCGAATGCCCCCTAATTTATTTCTTCAGTTCCGTTAAATAGGGAAAACATTTCTGCACATATGCTTAAATCAATGCAGGGTGAGAGTCCAGAAAAAAAACCGTAAGTCACTGTTACGACAGCACTGTACAATCACAATATCGAGAATCGCACTACTATACTTAATTTCTCCATCGTTTCTACAGAGACTTTCAATATCGCATCAAACGCTGCCCAAGACAAATTTAACGTTTATTTCTTGCGATGACGAGGTACGCGATAACATCAGTGGGCAAAATAAAAAGCTTGATGACATAGTTTTGTCCCTTATATTTCCCTCTTTATCAAATTATTTTTTTGTCCACTGCATCAGCTGGAAGTATCCCCTGAATTCGCATCTCTGCTCACCGCCAGAAATTCCCAAAGCCCTCCTACTGGAGCTGTAACAAAAGAAATTTATGTTAGTCATTTTCAACACACAGGGTCATTTTTACCACCGTGCACAAAGTCTAGGCATTGATCGATGACAGGACAGGAACAAAAAATGTCTAATGGACTTACGCCCGGAAATGCAGGGTTTCCACGCTAGAGACCATTTATTCAAACTGTACAGAGACTACGGTTTAATACGCGCTGTACCATGCAGCCACAGTTGCAGTACGTGTTGAAATTGGTTTCCACGTGCCTCAGCGCATGCGTGTACGCTCCGTATCATGTTCTGTCCCACACCACATCGACCAGGTTGCATCCGAACAGTGTCAAAGGCAGAATGAATACGCTACTGCATTGTCTCCACATCTGAAATGGGCTCTCCATACACGATACTTTTGAAATGGCTCCATAACCAGAAATCAAAGGGATTAAGAAACGAGCAGGACATTCAACTGGACTCCCTCGTCCGATCCATCGACCAAGGAAGACAAGATTCAGATGCGTCTGGATGTTAACCGTAAAGTGGGTTTAGAGCACCATCATATAGCAGCCACATAACCCTTCAAATCATCAATGGCACTTCTTCCAGCAGGGGAGGCAGTCATCTTCAAGAAACGCCTGTACAGGGTGAGTCACTAACTATTGCCACCATGTATAACTCTGAAAGTAAAAGTTTGTGGGACAAATGTTGCATGGGACAACGGGGGCCACAGTATGACATTGATTTTTTGTTGCTAGATGGAGTCGCTTCAGAGATATGAAGGATAACTTTTTTTTAATGTGATGCTATAGTTTGATACTTATTTTCTGATAGTGGCCATCGAGACAAAGCCAATGATGTGCAACAGTAAGGTCTTTGAAGGTCAACGAAGGTCACATAGGTGGCATGAACGTCCATTTACAGAAGGTGTCCAGAGTGATGACCATTGGTATCAGTGCAGTGCTGCAATCTTCTTATCGTGGATTCAGTGGAATTCCGTATCACTTCGGCACTTATCGAAGCACATGCTCTGACAATTCTCTAGCGTATATCGTGCAAATAGTAAATATTCGCCGAATACGGCGTATCCCTCTAACCTACTCTCTAACACCATTCGCAATACAACACTAAGAGGAACGGTAAGATTAGTATCGTCGAATCAAGCGAAGGTAAATGATGTATTCCTCCAAAGAACAAGTCGATATGCTCATCATTTACGGAGAATGCCAACGAAATTCAGTAAGATCTAGAGAATTATACGCTGAAAGATATCCTCAACGTACTCACCCTACACGTTGCACATTATGTGTATGATAAATTGAGAACAATTGGATCTTTAACGCATCGGAAACATATCCGGCAAAGGAGAGTCAGTAACGAGTAAACAGAAATTGGTACTCTTGCCACCGTGGTTCGAGATCCTTGTGTTAGTTAATTCGCGTCAAATTGCAAGGGAATCTGGCATGAGCCAGAGTAGTGTTGTTCGTCTTCTGCATTGCCATAAATATCACCCTTATCATAACAGTCTCCACCAAGAATTAACTGGTACGGATTGTATGCGTCGTATTGAAATCTGCCGATGGGCTCAACTTCAGATTCAGTGGACACATTTATTAACTTGATTTTATTTACTTACAATGCTACATTCACGAACCATGGAAATGTTAATTTGCATATCATGCGTTATTCGGCAGTTGAAAATCCATGTTGGCTGCGGCAAGTAGCACACCAAAAACCATCGTCAGTGAATGTATGGTGTGTGATCCTGGAGGACAGAATTATAGGCCCCTATTACATCGAACGTAACCTTAATGGTAGGAAGTACACGTCATTCCTGCAAGAAACATTAGGTCTGTTATTGGAAGAAATACCTTTGGGAACAAGGAACAGAATGTGGTAGCCGGCCGCGGTGGTCTCGCGGTTAAGGCGCTCAGTCCGGAACCGCGTGACTGCTTCGAATCCTGCCTCGGGCATGGATGTGTGTGATGTCCTTAGGTTAGTTAGGTTTAAGTAGTTCTAAGTTCTAGGGGACTGATGACCACAGATGTTAAGTCCCATAGTGCTTAGAGCCATTTGAACCATTTGAACCAGAATGTGGTATCAATACGATGGGAGTCCGGCACATTTTTCACTGATGGCTAGAAATGAGTTGCAGAGATAATTCCATAATCGCTGGATTGGAAGCGGAGGACATGTGTTGTGGCCGGCTCGTTCGCCAGACTTGACGGCTCTGGATTTTTTCTTGTGGGAATTCGTAAAATACACTCCTGGAAATGGAAAAAAGAACACATTGACACCGGTGTGTCAGACCAACCATACTAGCTCCGGACACTGCGAGAGGGCTGTACAAGCAATGATCACACGCACGGCACAGCGGACACACCAGGAACCGCGGTGTTGGCCGTCGAATGGCGCTAGCTGCGCAGCATTTGTGCACCGCCGCCGTCAGTGTCAGCCAGTTTGCCGTGGAATACGGAGCTCCATCGCAGTCTTTAACACTGGTAGCATGCCGCTACAGCGTGGACGTGAACCGTATGTGCAGTTGACAGACTTTGAGCGAGGGCGTATAGTGGGCATGCGGGAGGCCGGGTGGACGTACCGCCGAATTGCTCAACACGTGGGGCGTGAGGTCTCCACAGTACATCGATGTTGTCGCCAGTGGTCGGCGGAAGGTGCACGTGCCCGTCGACCTGGGACCGGACCGCAGCGACGCACGGATGCACGCCAAGACCGTAGGATCCTACCCAGTGCCGTAGGGGACCGCACCGCCACTTCCCAGCAAATTAGGGACACTGTTGCTCCTGGGGTATCGGCGAGGACCATTCGCAACCGTCTCCATGAAGCTGGGCTACGGTCCCGCACACCGTTAGGCCGTCTTCCGCTCACGCCCCTACATCGTGCAGCCCGCCTCCAGTGGTGTCGCGACAGGCGTGAATGGAGGAACGAATGGAGACGTGTGCTGCGAAAGGTGGATATACACTGTACTAGTACCGACATTGTGCATGCTCTGTTGCCTGTGTCTATGTGCCTGTGGTTCTGTCAGTGAGATCATGTGATGTATCTGACCCCAGGAATGTGTCAATAAAGTTTCCCCTTCCTGGGACAATGAATTCACGGTGTTCTTATTTCAATTTCCAGGAGTGTACTTTGTTTATAAAGACGTTCTAATTCCACCTGAAGATATGCGAGAGAGAATTGTCAGAACATGTGCTTCGGTAAGTGCCGATGTGATAAGGAACACCACTCAAAGCATGATAAGAAGATTGCCCCATGCATTGATAACAATGGTCATCACTTGGAACATCTTTTGTAAATGGACGTTCATGCCACCTTCGTGACTTTCGTTGACCTTTAAAGACCTTACTGTTACACATCGTTGGATTCGTATCGACAGCTGCTATCAGAAAATAAGTACCAAACTATGGCAAACTATATCATCATACTTCTTAAGCGACCCTACCTGGCAACAAAAAACCATCGTCTTATTATGGCCCCGTTGTCCCATGCAACATTTGTCCCACAAACTTTTCAGTTACTGTGATACTTTCGGAGTTATTCTTTGTGGCAATAGTTAGAGAGTCATCCTGTAGTTCCGGCATGTTAGGTGACGTGGAAGGAAGACTGGCACCAAATTACGGTCGCCAGTTATCCCGACTACACATTCCAGCAGCCGCGATCCTGATGATTCGCTGTCACCATACCATGGGGGTTCTGCATACTATCCCACAGATGACTGTTATAAAAGTTAAAGGAACCACTGTAAGTAGGCTGTTTAGGTTTGTTTATTGGTAACGCCACATAGCGCTCTGTATGAAAATCACTGGCTGTGCTGTGTGCAGTCTGTGGCTGGTTTGCGTTGTTGTCTACGGCCGGGAATATCAAAAAAAGCATCCGTGAAAGGGAAAATATGTGGAAAATTTAGTCAGTTCCACAAGAAAGTGTACGCCGTTATCTGTATGAAAAAAGACACTAGTATAAATTTTTGTTTGTATGGAAATACATGTTATTACTAATTGCACAATTACGAGGCGTAAAACCTTGTCTCGTGGAGCCATTAAGGGTACAAGAGTGGGCCTTCGGCTCCGAAAGGCAATATCGATGATGTTTCGTTGAATGGTTCGTACGCTGACAGTTTTTTATGGCCCAGCACTGAAACCTGCATCAATTTGCGGAAGGGTTGCACTTCTGTCACGTTGAACGATTCCTTTCAGTCGTCGTTGGTCCTGTTCTTGCAAGATCTTTTTGCAGCCGCAGCGATGTCGGAGATTTGATGTTTTACCAGACTCCTGATACTCAAGGTACACTCGTGAAATGGTCGTATGAGAAAATACCCACTTTATCGCTACCTCGATGCTGTGTGCCATCGCTCGTGCGCCGACTATAGCCCCACGTAGACTCACTGAAGTCTTGATAACCTACCATTGTAGCAGCAGTAACCGATCTAACAACTTCGCCGGACACTTGTTGTCTTACATAGACATTGCCGACCACGGCGCCGTATTCTGCATTGTTACATATTTCTGTATTTGAATAAGCATGCCTGTACCAGTTTCACTGACGCTTCAGAGTATTTTATGCGATCTTGGCTGTTGAATGGTTTTTACAATTAAAACAGGTCATCCTTCCATACTGTCAAAACGCAAAATTCAATCAACGCCTTTAATTCTCGGAAGAGGCGTTACAAGATTATTAAAATACGTAAGTTCGTTCTTAACCCTAAGAGTGGGCTTCGGCGGAGAATTCAGATATGCATGTCGATTTTAGGAAATGAAGGTTTCGTTGCGCTCATACGAGAAGAATAATTTCTTATCAGTATTTTTCTGTCGTCGAACCATACAGTAACTTAGAAGTTAGTTAGGTAGTTACGCATTCCATGGATCACTCTACCCGACTAATGTAGTGACGCGGAGCCAGTAGGTTTACAGAATATTCACTTAATTGTTATTTGAACATATATCTGGTTATATGAATGGATTGTAATCAGAAGTGATAAACACTTTTAGTACACCAATTTTCGTTCGCCATTTCACTCATCGACTGAATTCAGCGCTATCGTCAGTCATGTAAAAGATTTAAAAATAAAAAAAGGGGGTCTAACTACTTATTTTTCCGAGTCAACCAAAAGACTCTGGGCACTAGATGAGGTAGTAAGGAAACTCTTTTGGTGAAAACCTTATACTGAAGTCAACTGGTTCCACTTTTCAGAAAGATGGTAGATCCAGCTAAGTGGCAAGAAGAAGCCTCTACTGTTACTCGTAGATTTGAAATCACGATTGAGGATGTCGGGTTGACCGGCAGGAGTGGCCGAGCGGTTCTAGGCGCTACAGTTTGGAGCCGCGCGACCGATACGGTCGCAGGTTCGAATCCTGCCTCGGGCATGGATGTGTGTGATGTCCTTAGGTTAGTTAGGTTTAAGTAATTCTAAGTTCTAGGAGACTGATGACCTCAGCAGTTAAGTCCCATAGTGCTCAGAGCCATTTCAACCACGTCGGGTTGTTTCGTTGTACATATAGTCAGTTGCACAAGAAAGTGTACGTCATAATGTTAAATGTAAGGTCCACAGCGACACTTCTGGTAGTGATCTGGAATCTGTACGGAATGCGCTTTTGCACACTGTATGGATAAACAGCGTGAGAGTTTCTTTGATTGCATTTCAAAATGGGTGCAAAGTATCTGAAGCATCACGAGGCAGTCTTCCTTGCAAATTATCTTTTTGGGCCTGGTCTTTCAAAACCCTGGAGTATGATGCGTGCCTAGAGTACGATGCGTGAAAGTTTGCTTCAACGGACTGTCAAACTGAAACGTTCCCTTTGAAAAATTATACAAGACTGTGCTTAAACTGAAACACAATATTTCTGGCGCAACGCAATCTGACTTCCAAAAATCCCTACGAAAGAATGGCCCTGACTAACATTAACCTATACGTTTCACAAATCACTTACCTCAGAAAAATCTTCGTTACTCAAGCTACTGCAATACAGCGAGCGCCACTACTGCCAGCTAAATAAAAGATTCAAACTACTGAAGGCACTAACTACTGATACGCATAGTTAGCAAATGAAAGATTTTAATAAGAACAAACAATGTATTTACCTTAAATGACACCAATTCTTACAAATTTCAAAACTCCGCCATCTCTCTCCCCACGTCCACCACTGCTGGCGGCTCACCTCCAACTGTGCAACGCTACGCGCTGTTAGCATACGGCTGCCGCTGCCCGACACTACAATGGCAGACAACAATGCAAACTAGCCACAGACTGCACATGACACAGCCAGTGATTTTTCATACAGAGCACTATGTGGCGTTACCAATAAGAAAACCTAAACAGCCTACTTACAAAACACCCGGCCGAAGTGCGTGTTCGGCGATGTTTCTTTAAACGCGGTTTTGGCTACTGGCACTTATTTACAACCAATATAAACGCTGAAAAATGTGCATAATTTATCAAAAACGCCTCCAGAGGTCCGTTAAGAAGCTGTTTGGTTCGAACGAGGCAAACTGTGTGCTTCAAGAGGATAACGATCCGGAACATCGCAGCCGTCTCTGTGGAAGCAGGACAATGAGGTGTCCACGATGGATTGGCCTGCAATGTCTCCGAATGTAAATCCGATCGAAATGTTTGGTCGTGTATTAAGATGAAGGTTAAAGGGAAGTCAATACATATTTTGAAGCAGTTGTCATATAAAATCAGGACGATATGGAGATCGTTACCGAGAGAATAAACAGAAAATCTCAAGAAAAGAGTGCCAGAAAGGTGCCAAGCTATAATCGATAAATCGATAATGGCGGCGATTGGGCCCTTCAACACCGACGTTGGACTGTTAATGACCGGACACATGTTGCCTGGTTGCACGAGTATCGTTTCAAACTGTATCGAGTGAACGGACATGGACGCGTATGGAGACAATTTCATAAATCCTCGGACCTGCATGTCAGGACTGTTAAAGCTGTTGGAGGCTATGTAATGGTTTGGGGCGTGTGCAATTGGAATGATATGGGATCCCTGATCCGTCTAGATACTACTCTGACAGGTGACACGTACGTAAGCGTGCTGCCTGATCCCCTATATGGTACAATTCCAGCAGGACAATGCAACACCCCACAGGTCCAGAATTGCTACAGAGTGGCTTCAGAAACAATCTTCTGAGTTTAAACACTTCCGCTGGCCACCAAACTCCCCAGACACGGACAATATTGAGCATATCTGGGATGCCTTGCAACATGCTGTTTAGTAGAGGTCTCCACTCTCTAGTACTGTTACAGATTTAGAGACAACCCTACAGGATTGATGGTGTCAGTTCTCTCCATCACTGTTTCAAGCATTAGTAGAGTCCATGCTACGTCGGGTTGCGGCACTTCTGAATGCTCGTGGGAGTCCTATACGACATTAGGGAAGTGTGCCAGTTTATTTGGCTGTTCAGTGTATATGTTTATTTAGGACAACCGGTTTCAACAGACTTTGCTGTCATCTTCAGGTCTTAGCGTACAATAAACATGTTTTACAGCACAAGATTTTAAGACCTGAAAATGACAGCGAAATCTGTTGAAACCTGTTGTTTTAAATAATGAAATATTTTATGCGATATTGGCTGTTTACAATTAAAGACATTGATTATGAGCTGAAAAAGATCTAGAAGCAAGCTACAATCTTTTCTGTTTGACCACTCTTATTTTACAGGAGTTTTTAATGCATTAATTCTGCTCTCTGTGTTACATAGGCTAGCAGTACGAAAACAAAGATAGTCATTTACTTTCTAAACTACTTAACATATTTTACACCATAACTAGATATCAGTAACATGAGCGCTGGTATATGCGTGCCACAAAATAATTTCGCTAACTAATGGAGCCTTCGCAACAGTTTGCAGAGAAGCTTTTGCAATGAATTTATTTTGAGGAAACAGGTCGTCCACAAAGAGAGAAGTAAAAGGAAAGGCTCCTTGAAATTATTGCAACCAGTCGCCTTCCTTTGTTCTTCAATTTTTTGCTTTATTTATTTTTTATTTTAATTTTTTTTATCTAATGCTGTGACGTTTATCGTTAATTTCATAAGTGATGATCAACGTTAGTCAAACAAAAGACAAATGAAATCTAAATCGAAATTGCAGTGCTAAAATTGTAGTTGTATTATCTTCCAAACTTATTATTTAATAGATTTTATAAATAGCACATTTCAATTTTGCCATATTACTACACGTTATTTTACAATAAAGAAATAGAGACATACTTAGTGACGCCAAAGTGTATTACAGGAGCTGAAGAAAGAGAATCTCTGTCCTAACACCAACTCTTTGGCGTAACGTTAGCCATACTCTTTGGTTTATTTATGTTTTGTAAAGCATGTTCAACGTGTTACCTGTGGCTAAGTGCCTAAAGTGAGGTACAATTTACGTCACTGGAAAACATTAATTATGTTTTACAAAATACTATGCACACCAACAGCCAACCAACGGATGATAATCACTGTAAGTAAAGTAACAAAATGTATGTCATAATGTGAATAATTCTCGCCACACTCAGTGCTCACACGTTTCGTTTGTACATTTTGCCAGAGCTACATGACTCCCACACTTTTGCAGACAATTAATGTATGTAACATATGATGATGAATCGCTAGGCCGTTCGAAACCGGTAATGAAATAATGTACAAGAAAAATTGAAGAACAAAACAAAAGGCGACTAGTTGCAGTAATTTCTAGAAACGTTTACTCTTTACAGTCGCAGCGTTCAGCATCCATAATGGATAAACGTTTTAGTGAAAGGAAAGTAAGTGAACTGAAAAGCGATACACCGATTACACATTACTTGGGAATTCAAAAGAGTGTTCTGACGTGCTTTAGCAAGCGTCAAGACGCGATACGTGTTTCCTGTAATCGACATTGTCCTTACGCCACACGTGTTCTCCTCGCATGATTCAGACGGAGAGGACGCACAGTCTGCAGGAAAGTCTCTGGCGTGGAGGTCGCTTCAACTTCCCAGGACGAGTGAGTCACGTTGCGAGGAATAGACTACTCACACACGCCCTTCACTAAATCATGTGCTGAGCCTATAAAATCGACTGCCGACAGTGTAGCTGAAGGACAATGCTGGTGTTAAAGTTTGCTTGGACAAAGAACAGCAGTAATACTAAGCACAAATGATCTTACCCCCGCAACCAGGAAATTGTAACAGGTCTTCGTTTTTTCCACTCAGTATCGAAGAGAATTTAAATGTCTATGCCCCACAGCATTAGGCTAAACGTCGGATAGAAATTTGTTCTGAGAATGACAGCATAAAATGGTAAATATTTCACCAAAGGAAGAATGCTATAACTTGAATTCGCTCAAGAGGAATATGACGTCAAAGACAGACTTGGAGGGAGGAGAAAATGGCAAGTGTTTATTTAATTAACGTATGATCAGAGAGTGATATTTTTTGTAGGATTGTGCACATTGATTTATACGATTTTCAATTGGTTCATAGAACTGCGTGCCTCTCTGACAGTTCTTCTGCGTCTCTGGATCGTTTGCGCTGTAAAGATACGTTTATACTGAGGGATTTGTCGTGGAGATTTGTACCCGGCACAAATCGCGGAGAAAAGTATCTCGGCACATCTATATTGCGACTTACGTTAGTGTCGGCTAGAGTGGCCGAGCGGTTCTAGGCGCTACAGCCTGGAACTGCGCGACCGCTACGGTCGCAGGTTTGAACCGTACCTCGGGCATGGTTGTGTGTGATGTCCTTAGGTTAGTTAGGTTTAAGTGGTTCTATGTTCTAGGGAACTCATGACCTCAGAAGTTAAGCCCCATAGTGCTCAGAGCCATTTGAACCATTTTGAACTTACGTTAGTTCAGGGAGATATGCCTGGCACAAGTAGCCGGGTTGAGCGTTCTCAATGGCGACATGTAGCGACTCAATTTCACGGAACATGGCGTCTGACGCAGAACTTTTATTTCTATCCGCTAGCGCTGTGAATCTAATTGTAAAACGGGAGGATAAAAATCAAAAATCGGAGAAAGGAACGTAGATGGTGGGTGCGTAATTTTCTCAGTAAACGGTGCAGTAATGGAGCTTACAGTTCATTGATAAGTGACCTAAAAGTTCAAGACGAACAGGGTTTCAAAAATGTTATTCGGATATCTAGGACGGACTTTGAAGTATTACTAAATATGGCTGCCCAGTACTACACATTGAAGGGCACAAATTTTCGAGATGCTGAAACTCCTGCTGAACAACTTGCCGTTACATTACGCTTTTTAGCCACTGGAGACTGGTATAGTTCGTTAATGTACATGCATAGGATTTCCAAATCCAAAATCAGTCAAATAATACCAAAAGTGTGTCAAGCTGTAATAAAGGCACTTCAAGGAGATATTAAGGTAGGAACTGTTATCTTTATTCTATCCTTTAATTAAATGAAAATTAAAAATTAAAAATGATAAAGCTATTACTACTTGGCAACTTCAGTTGTCTTTTGAAAAAATATATACATTTTCGAACTGCCCCTCAAAGTTCAATTCAGTTATTTCACTTGTACACCCAAATTCTTCTAGCAATTCCATTTTTGCTTCGAAGATCAAATCTTGTATCTTCTTTTGTAAAACTGTTAAACGTTTATTGTTCTGCATTTCTCTCAGTTGACATTTAACGTATTTTGAAAACAATTTGAACTTGCTGTCCTTTTTCCTTAGAATGTGTTGGCTAGTGCGCTTGAGCACCTCGTATGCAGCATCATCTGTTGTGTTTAGATTACCACTTGTAATATTAGCCTTCTTCCGCGGTTGACTTGAAGGCTCTGATTGTGTACTTGAGGTACTCTGTTCTTTTCTGCAGGTACTCTGTTCCTCTTCCAGCATTGTGTCCTCATCACTTCTCTCTTCCGATGTACACTAAAAAATAAACTGGAAAAACATTCTTCAGATTTTTTTTTCAGGTACCGAATTCTGAAGCACAGAGAATTTGAGATTCGCTGGAACTTTCCTCGCTGCATAGGGGCTTTAGATGATAAACACGTACAAATAGTTAATCCTGCACATGCTGGAAGCACTTATTATAACTACAAATACATTTTCAGTATTGTTTTAATAGCATTAGTAGATGCCGACTACCAGTTTATTTATGCAGATGTAGGAGTACAAGGACGTGTATCAGATGGAGGTGTATTTAATCGTACAAGCTTCAGCAAAGCCCTTCAAGCAGCATGTACCGCACCAGGATCGAAATCTCTGTCTGGAAGAACAGTGTCTACACCCTATGTAATTGTTGCTGACGACGCCTTTGCATTACAACAACACGTCATGAAGCCCTTCCCAGGGAGTCACAACAAAGGCAGCAAAGAAAGAATATATAATTACAGGCTCAGTAGAGCCCGTCGAGTTGTAGAAAATGCCTTTGGCATATTATCATCAGCCATTCGTGTTCTACGAAAATCAATTCACCTCGCTCCGCAGAAAGCAGGTATTGGTACTTTGTGCTGCATTTATCTCCACAATTTCCTAAGAAAACATAGAGAACCTCGCATAATTTATTCGTCGCCAGGCAATTTCGATTATGAAATATAGAACGAGGGACCATAGAACCTGGGAGTTGGAGAGATCACCCACCACTCACATTGCTACCAAGAACGGGTAGAAATGTTGCGAAGACGCGAAGCAAGTGAGGAATGACTTGCTGCATATTTTGTCACCGACGAAGGACACGTGGTGTGGCAATAATTGTTTGGTTAGTTCATTCATGAATATCAAATTAATAGAAAATGCTTTCTTTTTCCTTGCAGAAATGTAAACAACACAATTACATTCCCGATTGTTATGTAAATAAATATTTTTGATAAAAATAATGTAAAATAAATATGCTATAACTTACCTCAAACGTAGATGAACTCGTTCTTGGTTTCCAGAATGAGACTTTCACTCTGCAGCGGAGTGTGCGCTGATATGAAACTTCCTGGCAGATTAAAACTATGTTCCTGACCGAGGACCGAACTCGGACCTTTGCCTTTTCCGGGCAAGTGCTCTACCACCTGAGCTAGCCAAGCACGATTCACGCCCCATCCTCACAGCTTCATTTCTGCCATTACATCGTCTCCTACCTTCCAAACTTTTACAGAAGCTCTCCTGTGAACCTTGCAGAACTAGCACACCTGTAAGAAAGGATACTGCGGAGACATGGCTTAGCCACAGCAGTTGCCTGCGAAAGTCAAAGGCCCCGAGTTCGAGTCTCGCTCCGGCACACCTAATCTGCTAGGAATTCTCATTCTTGGTTTGTCTATATGCTTTAGGAAGAGCAACGATTCGAAGACATACTATTTTGACGAGTAAATCTCATCTGTTCCAGAACCTGATGTCTTCGAAGAAACACATTTATTGAATTCCCTGAGAAACTGTGACCTCAGGTTATTTACTGTCCATTTCCTTATCGGAAACTTCGAATAAACACGTAAGCTCATGAATTGCATCTCGTTTGGCGTTTCTGATTTTGTAATCGGGGGATGTGGGGTCACACAACGAACTCCTTTCACGAAATTCTGCAATAACTTTCAGAGTATTATTTTTCGTCCACTTCATCTTTGCAGATCGATATCTAAGAACTGATACAGAATAATACAAATACCTAACCTCCTTGTACACACAACTGATTACTTGCACCCAAGATGCAACGCAGCGAGTCCGCCTAGGAACTGCGCATCATTCGCATTGGAAAAAGTATCTGGGATTTGTGCCGTGTTTTCGATCAGCGAGCGGATACAGGCACGTGTGCCAGAAGAGAGTATTTCTCGGAATTCTGGCGACGAAGTTGCATGCACATGCCGGAGGAACTTGCAACTTGTGGCACACCTCATCGGCTACATGAGCCGGGCACAAATCGCCGAGACAAATCCCTCAGTGTAAACATAGTAAACATAGCTTTATATGTTCTTTCCCCTCCCCTCCACCCCAGCCCGTCTCCTCGCCTCTTCCACCATCGTCACCACCACCATTAGCTGGAAGACGTCCTGCAAACATGGAGGAGCTTGGCTGAATTACAAGCCATGACAAAAGACGTGATGGAAGACACATATACTCAAAGCAAGTAGGAGCAACATGGATTCTTATAGCTGAAGATAGTAACGCATGAAGAACACAGGAGAGGCATTTGGCCAGCAGTGGATACAACATGGTTCCCAATGCTGATCCGAAAATACGAGGCTGAGTAACCGTAAGGGTGATTTGCATTGGCACGTATTACGACAACAGTAGCATGCAAGTCGTATCATGAACGAAATAATAAAAATGATGATAATGACAAACCAGAGGCAGTCCTTTAACCAACTTCTGCTCATCAATCCGTTGAGCAATAGCAGCTACAGACACAGAATTCAGACCAATAAATGTGACGTAAACATCCGGAACACTACCAAGAAGACAAAAGACTTACAAAGGGACTGCAAGAGAAACAGGCGAACGATACAGCTGATGTACAAGCATCGGACAGCTGGTTGACTCACATAGGTCTTCATGCAGAAACTGAGGGATTTCTGACAGCTGTGTAAGATCAGATCATTGCGACGAGGGACTTCTGGAAGTGTATCGTGAAGGAGGACGGAATATCTGGTAGCTCCAGGATGTGATCGTTCCCTTTTCTAAAGAAATATTGAATCACGAATTCTGGAGCTCAAGTTGTTTTTTATAGTTTGTCTCGGCTGAGCCACCGCTGTTGTCTCGGCTAAGCCACCGCTGTTGGGAACCTAAAATAAATATTACAGAGCGAGATGACACAGTGCTCAACATACTGGACCTGTATGCGGGAGGACGACGGTTCATATCCCCGTCAGGACTTGCAGACTTATGTTTTCCGTGATTCCCGCACATCGCTCCAGGCAGAGGCCGGGGAGGTGCCTCTCCAAAGGCACTGCCGATTTCAATCCCCATGTTTGAAACATTCCGAGCTTGTGCTCCGTCCCTAATGACCTTGCTGTCGACGGGAAGTTAAGCCACAATCTTCCTCCCTGTTTTCTTGTAAAGTAAAAACCGCCTGGAAATATTAACTTGCCAATGAAAAAATCATGACTGGGGTGCTTAGAATATCCATGTGACTTCTTGTTAATGACCTATCGTAAGGCACGAGAAAAATAAATCGTTACAAAATGTAACAATAGATGGCGCTGTAAGCATCATAATTTAATAGTGGTCGACTACAAATGACAAATGAATCATACAACAATGTCTAAGCTGTACGTTTGACGTTAAAATTACTGTACTACTCAGTGTGCATGGATGTACAGATATGATACTTGTTAGTTACATATGCCCATGCACCACAGCAAGGTCATATCACATTGGATGGGAAAAGTCGGTTTTTAATTGTCCTGAGTCCAAAAACCGAATAAAAAGCATCAATCAAAAACAAATCGGATTATTCATTTCCGCGTGTCTGGCGCAAAACATCTTCAATATGCTGTCCACCGTTTTCTGCAACAAGTTGAAATCGAGAAACAGCATGTTCCACAACTAACCGAAGTGTTTCAAGGATCACGCTCAGAATGTGTTGCGCAATGCGTGCCTTCAGTGCAACTAAGTTTGCAATTGGAACAGTGAACACAACATCTTTCAGACAGTCGCACAGCCAGAAGTCACACAGATTAAGATCAGGTGATCGGCCGGCCAGGCTATAGGGAAATGGCAGCTGATAATTCGAGCATTTCAGAAATGGCGCTTCGGCAGCTGCTTAACTGAATTTGCAACATGCGGAGGAGCGCCATATTGCATAAAAATGATCGTATCGACACATCCATGCTGTTGGAGAGCTGAAATGACGTGGTTGCGCAAAAGACACTCACAGCGTTTACCAGTGACGGTACAGGTAAAAGGACCGAAAGCACCTCTCTCTTTGAAAAAATATCGCTCTATGATAAATGATGCAATAAACCCGCACCACACAGAGACCTTTTCAGAATGAAGTGGTACTGGTTGATTTTTCTGTGGATTTTCTGTTGCCCGTATTCGACTATTCGGTGTATTGACATATTCTGCTAGATGGAAGTGGGCTTCGGCTGTCCACAAAATCTTCCACGCCCAGTCATTGTCCACTTCTATGGGAGCAAGAAATTCTAAAGCAAAGGTCTCTCTTGCTGGCAGGTCAACAGGAAGCAACTCGTGCACATGGGTAATTTTGAATGGATAGCAAAGAAGGATGTTTCGTAGGATTTTACTTATCGTGCTCACGGCTATGTCCAATGTTCGGGCAATTCTCCGAGCACTACACATTTGCACATCACCACTCGTCTCCTCCTGCACTGCTATGGCCACTGCTTCCACTGACGTCGAACCAGTTCGAACCAATTCATGACTTCAGCGCAACTTCAGTGGATCGTGTACATAACAGGTGTTTTCGTTTACGCATTCTGACACATACAGCGCCATCTATTGATCTATTTTCACACTATTTTTTTGTCTTCTGCCATACGTTTCCCCCCCCCCCCCCCCCCGCCCCCTTCTCCTATAATATTCCTTTGCAATTTGACGTCATTCTGACCAATGGCGTTATTTCTACAGCGGTTTGAAAGTTTAATTACAATCTCCCTGTATATAGGTCATAAACTCAGAACACAGTGTTCTCCTATAAATAGATTTAGGACGGTTAATCAGTTCTATTTGCTTTCTTGTAGGCCAGTAAGCCCCAACATTCCTTAAAGAACCGAGGTCCAATGTGCAAAACAATTTCAAATTTCTATCTACGTTACAAATTGGTTATCGTGTTTTTCATCAACTCAGTGTTCACGATTTCATATCTCTGGAACTAGGTGTCGTACAATCATATAATTTTGCAGGTGCATTCAGCGGTATATACGGATACTCTCCGCAAAATATGTTGCCAATAGATTACTGGTACAGAAGTTATAAATCAAAACTTTTTCAGGCCTGATCCAGAACTTTTACTCCAAGTACGGCGAAAATGTATTAAGCCATAAACTTTTCCTTTCATTATTGTGCGTGGATGTCAGTAAGAAAAAGTTTCTAAGACATTTGGCCGTGTGTGTAAATCTTCTTGAAAGTCGCTAACTGCTGTCATTCTCAAATACTGGATGAATATAGTGTGGGTTATGTCTCGTGGAATATCCACAGTTCCTAGTTCTAATACCCAAGTTATTCTATTAGAACTTGAGCTTAAGATTACATCTCTTAATGAGTAGATTCTAACAGCAGTTTACATGTTTAAACCCGGTCAATAATTCTATGAAATACTGAAAAAGCGGAGTGTTGCTGGCGTTAGAACAGTTACAAAGGCAACCTACAACTGGAATCAGATGAGTGTGTGAGATCGCTTTAGCCACTTAGAGATAGGTAGGTGTGACCTGTATTTTTTTCTAACAGGGTTAATATTTCTCTGTTAGAAGGGATCTGCGGTACGTTCTAGTCGAGAGCAGAGTAACTCACGCATGTATAGAACATGGTAGGGACTCCATCAGTCCTTGGCGTCTCACTGAGTTTTGGTGGCTCAAGGTGCTTTTCGGCGCCGCTGACTAGTATGATAGCAGTGGTACAGTTATTGGAATATTTATTTTTCCTTCTCCAGAAATACTTGAAGGGAAATTAAACATTTCTAATTTTGTAAAATGAAGAACAAACCACCTTCAGTCACAAGTTGCGTTTATTTACTGCACTATGCATTTCGAGCCCTGGAGGGTCATCTTCAGGTGCTTTTTACTGATTTACATAAGATTTTTTAGTTGTTTGCCTGTTGATATTACATTTACAACGTGGTATATTGTACATATAAGTTTAACAGCGTTAATAATATGAAACTAACTAACAGTTTAACATTGTATGATGTCTGCTTCTGTTGTGCAGTTGGTATAAACAATACAAATCTTTAATTTTGCAGTACATACTCGGATATATACATATTCACACACTTTCTCGGACATTGTAGTAGCAGAACGTAAACATGCCAAAGATTCTCGTTCATACAGATGTTCTACTTCTAAATATAATCAATTTTCTTGTTTCACACAAGATAATATGATATAGTATTACTAGTACACAGGTATTATTAAAACAATTATTTGGCACTATGTTGTAGGTTGTCAGCTGTTTGTACTATTATGTGCCGTTAGTTTTCTGTTCAGTACTATCTCATTAGCTATACAGTCTACTCTCTAATCTTCAGCACTGTCTGTAGCGCCACATTTTCCTTGTCTAAACTGTCTATCTTCCATATTTCACTCACAGACTGCAGTTCATACAGATGACTTCATAACACACATCCTAACAGTTCTACTGATATTCGATGTGGAAAAATTTCTCTTCTATCAGGGCACTATCCTTGCTATTGGCAGTCCGAATTTTTTATCCTCTCTACTACGGCCATCGTCAGTTACTTTCCTCGTCAAACAGCAAAATTCATCGACCTTTTTACTCTCTCATTTCCTAATCTATCGGCATTACCTGGTTTAATCCGACTACGTTCAGTTACTTTTGTTGATGTTTATGTTACAACATTTTTTCAAGACATCATCTCTTCCATTAAATTGATCTTATAGGTTATTTGCTTCCTCTGACAGAATTACGATACCGTCAGCAAAAGATGTAATCCACTGAAATCGGACGAATCTTTTTGAGACTTCATACTTTTAACTTTTAGGTATGATTTGTATTTTATCCTTCAAACCTTCCTCGAGCAAAAATTTCGCGTCACTAAATCAATAGCATCAATTGTTCACGACGTAACTGGACTGCAACATGTTGTGACACAAGATCGAAAGCAGCGACAGTTTGCACAGTTGAATCTCAGTCAGTGCACACAGTATATTCTGTAACTTTGGAGGCTACCACAAAATAGAACACAAAAAGATGTTAAAAAATTATTATCGCATTAATATTCAATGTACACCTTTTCTAATGACACACAATGGTATTACCGACCGTAAAGGCTCTGAAACACCGTAGCAAAATCTTCAACTGGATTGCCGTTAAGAATCGCCTCACATTGCGTTGAATCGATTCTGCATCCTCATATAACAATGAGGAGCTGTTACGCCCACTTGAGCGGTCACGCGTGAGTCATCGGGCCACGGCAGCCGATTTACATGTAAAACTGGTGTGGTGTGTTGTCACGGCCGGCCTCCAGCCGGTTCCGACCTGCCCACTGCGGGGGGCGGCCACACCACAACTCTGAGTCATACTGTACGATTCGTCTGACCGGGAGATTTGGCAGGCGGCTTCCCGCATTTCCAACGAGACGCGAATCCGAGAAAGGAGACTCTTACGGTAGTTAAGGGGACCACACCCTGCCTATCTAACCCATGTTAATTTAGGCAAGTACTTGACCCATTTCCGAAAAAAACTATTTGACGCAGGACCTTAATATTTTTACTGTATGTTGTTGTTGTTGTGCAAGCTTCTTCATCTCCCAGTACTTACTGCAACCTACATCGTTCTGAATCTGCTTAGTGTATTCATCTCTTGGTCTCCCTCCACGATTTTTACCCTCCACGCTGCCCTCCAATGCTAAATTTGTGATCCCTTGATGCCTCAGAACATGTCCTACCAACCGCTCCCTTCTTCTTGTCAAGTTGTGCCAGAAACTCCTCTTCTCCCCAATTCTATTCAATACCTCCTCATTAACCATGTGATCCACCCATCTAATCTTCAGCATTCTTCTGTAGCACCACATTTCGAAAGCTTCTATTCTCTTCTTGTCTAAACTATTTATCGTCCATGTTTCACTTCCATACATGGCTACACTCCATACAAATACTTTCAGAAACGACTTCCTGACACTTAAATCTACACTCGATGTTAACAATTTTCTCTTCTTCAGAAACGCTTTCCTTCCATTGCCAGTCTACATTTTATATCCTCTCTACTTCGACCATCATCAGTTATTTTGCTCCCCAAATAGCAAACCTCCATTACTACTTTAAGTGTCTCATTTCCTAATCTAATTCCCTCAGCATCAACCGACTTTATTCGACTACATTCCATTATCCTCGTTTTGCTTTTGTTGATGTTCATCTTATATCCTCCTTTCAAGACACTGTGCATTCTGTTCAACTGCTCCTCCAAGTCCTTTGCTGTTTCTGACAGAATTACAATGTCATCGGCGAACCTCAAAGTTTTTATTTCTTCTCCATGGACTTTAATACCTACTCCGAATTTTTCTTTTGTTTCCTTTATTGCTTGCTCAATATACAGATTGAATAACATCGGGAACAGGCTATAAACCTGTCTCACTCCCTTCGCAACCACTGCTTCCCTTTCATGCCCCTCGTCTCTTATAACTGCCACCTGGACTCTGTACAAATTGTAAGTAGCCTGTCGCTCTCTGTATTTTACCCCTGCCACCTTTAGAATTTGAAAGTGAGTATTCCAGTCAACATTGTCAAAAGCTTTTTGTAAGTCTACAAATGCTAGAAATGTAGGTTTGCCTTCCCTTAATCTATGTAACTGTATGTTACATGATGCTAATAGAGTCAACTGTACTAAGATCTACTTTATTAATTTTATAGTTTTTAAGAAATACTTTTTCAAATTTATTACCAAAAAATAATAAGTTTTTTTCTGCACAAAATATTTTTGTGAACTTCCTAATGGGGGAATATTAATGAATTAAGTACCAGAGGTGGCTTTTTATGTTATGCAGAGTCTTTGAAAATTTCATTCATTTTCCGTACGATGGTGCTCCACCCCACATTGGTCACAGAGCACGCAGACTTTTGGATAGTCGATTTCCAGGACGATGGATCGGGCGTTCGGGTCCAACGTCGATGGCCAGCACGCAGCCCTGATTTAAATCCACTGGATTTTTAATTTTGGGGCCATATGAGGGAACTTGTTTATGCTGAGCCAGTAAATAATGTGGACGAGTTGACGCAGAAGATTTTAGATGCTGCCAATAACATAAATGCCATTGTGCACGTGTGTGAACGAGTGCGACGAAACTGGGTTCGCCGTAATGAAGCAAGTGTAGACGCGAATGTTGCTCATTTCGAACATTTATTGTAGTATTTGTGTAAGAGGAAACGAAGTAATGGGTTTTCGTTTCGTTACGATGTTGTTGTACAGAAGGAAAATAATGTGAATTTAGTATTCGTCATGGCATTGCTGTAAAAAGGTGAAACAGTTGATTGTAATTAATGCACAACTATCTACTTGGTGATTGATTGAATTTGTACTAATGGAAATACATTGTGTTTGATATCAGCTTGTCATTACTACTACGACCTTCGTTATCGACTTGTTGAGAAACAGACTGGTTGTATTCAATTCACGTAAAGCGAATTACACATTCTTGACAACCCAAAAACCGTTTACATTCCTTTTTTCGGTACTACCTGATTATCAAACCACGTCGTTGTACACGTCTAATGATTTCAATCCTCTGGTCGGCTCGTTGCCTTTCTCTGGCCGCTCCGTCATTGTAGGCAATAAGCTCGGTACGCCGTGTACTGTCGGTTGATTACGTAAACAGAAATGCATTTACTATCTATCCTACGAACATTAGGTTTTAATTATACAAAAATAAAGTACATGGTACAAGAAAATGTCATTAGAATTTTTTGTCAAGCACACCGAGATATACCATCTGTATAATTTTGGCGCCTTATACCGTTTTCACCCTGTATATTATTTCATTTGTGTAACTATCAGACAATAATCACGTAGAAAAGTTAATGTTAAAATCAGTTCAGTCATTGAACGGGAAACTAATCGTCAAAGTTCAATTATTTTCGAAAAGGTGAAAATTAATGTTTTAGGCAGATTTCTGGCTAATTCGTAAAATTTGATGATTACAATAAGATACTTTTCCACCAACTAAAGACTCCAGTTAATTATATTTAAATGAGCTGTAGTTGACTAAATGGGTATGTTACATTTTATTTCTCTCGCGTACAGTGTTAGGGCACCAAAGTTCTATTTTAACATTTGGTATTCTGTGAAATGTGTAACGCATAATACATAAAAGTGTGGTACCAAATACTTCACATAAGGCTCCCAGTAGTATGTCCTATCACAGCATGCACACTAAAATCATTCATAATCCCTTACAAACCGTCACCGGGTTGATAAAGAGAGACATGCAAATTACAATGGGCAGTCCACCACTAGTCACTGTGTTTTATAAAATCAATATCAGTGTTATTCCCATTTTCTCTGTTGTCAGCCTCAGAATGAGAAATACGTTCTAACTACTGACGAAATCGTCATGCAACATGCTTGCTGCATTTCAGTTTTCGACCTACAAGATCATAATCAAGCTACAAAATAACACCTCACCATACCTACCCGACTGGTCATCGAAACTGTAACACCAAGGAGGATAAAAAAGTTCAAATGGCTCTGAGCACTATGGGACTTGTGGTGTGACCGCCAGACACCACACTTGCTAGGTGGTATCCTTTAAATCGGCCGCGGTCCGGTAGTATACGTCGGACCCGCGTGTCGCCACTATCAGCGATTGCAGACCGACGCCGCCACACGGCAGGTGTAGAGAGACTTCCTAGCACTCGCCCAGTTGTACAGCCGACTTTGCTAGCGATAGTTCACTGACTAAATACTCTCTCATTTGCCGAGACGATAGTTAGCATAGCCTTCAGCTACGTTATTTGCTACGACCTAACAAGGCGCCAGGATCAGTTTCTATTGATGTTGTAAATCATGTACCGTCAAGAGTGACGTTCGTCATTAATGGATTAAAGTTAAGTATTCCACCAGCTACGCCAGTTTTTCTCAATTCTAATTCCCTTGTCATGTTCCAGACCTCACGCCAGCCTGCGTGAGCTAAAACGCGTGCATTTCGGCCTCCTTTAGTAACACAGTGTTGGCTGTCCTGCCAACCACAACAGGACTTAACTTCCGAGGTCATCAGTCCTCTAGAACGTGGAACTAACTAACCTAAGGACATCACACACATCCATGCCCGAGGCAGGATTCGAACCTGCGACCGTAGCGGTCACGCGGTTCCAGACTGTAGCGCCTAGAACCACTCGGTCACCCCGGCCTGCCAAGGAGGATAACTAATAGCAAAATTTTACTTAGTGTGTGTATACATTGTAGCAGAAATAACATGCCGTTAGATTTGTGCCTCTTTTGGCGATATGGTGATGATGATGATGATGATGAAGTCCCATACTCTTTGACATAGCGCCAAGGTCCCAGTGGAGGTGATTTGCCATTGTCTTCCTCCGACCGTAATGGGATGAATGATGATGATGAAGACGACAACAACAACACCCAGTCATCTCGAGGCAGGTCAAAATCCCAGACTCGGGCGGGAATCGAACCCGGGACCCCGTGCTCAGGAAGCGAGAACGCTACCGCAAGACGACGAGCTGCGAACTTTCGGGATGTACAGAGCCGAAAATTTAGCTGCTGCCACCTCCACAAAAAATATGGTTCTGTTACAGCCAAGTATCGAGACAAATTGAGCTCGGATGGCGCATACAGGTACGTCGTTTCATGCCACTTCAGCTCTACCCTTCATCAGTCAGGGTGGTTGGACAGTCGTGGCCTGAAGTCTCTTGGTGATCCACGACTACTTGATTCCAATGCGTGAGTGATTTGGAGAACGTGCTGGTCTGGCTGACAGTCAAGTGCTTCGGGACGGTTTTCTCAACTTATCACCAACACCGTGGACATACGGGTATGTGTCGTGTGTGTTCCCTACGCGCCTATGCTATTAGCGCCAGGTTTGTGTAGTGCCACGTTGTGTGGCACCACATTCTGCAATTACCCCCAATTTATGAGCATGAGTGCAGTTGAATTCATGAGCTAGCGTCCTGTCGGGATGTCTGTGTACCTCTGCTGCAGCGCAGGGAATTCTGTGGCTGTGATGGTTCAATATCTCTCCCCACAGAAGACAGAAGAAGAAAACAGGCGGCTGCACGGTTGTGTCGTTCATTTCGTTTTAAGAGTTTACATGTCCTGCTGCTATGAAACCACATTATTGTGATTCACTTCATTTTTATAATCTAGTTTCGTACTGTTTTGCTTAATATCAACTGATGTTACAAATACAATACATGGTAACACCTGTCAGATACATTAAATACAGTCTAAGACAAAATAGCTCCGCACCGCGAAGTAATTATCCGAATCGGAAGAAAATCGGTAGATGTGATGTACATGCACAGACAAACGAATGTTTACAACGTCAGAAAAACTGGATGATTTATTCAAGAGAGAGAGCTTCACAAATTTAGCAAGTCAATAACACATTGGTCCAACTATGGCCCTTATGCAAGCGGTTATTCGGCTTAGCATTGGTTGACAAGAGTTGTT
Source organism: Schistocerca gregaria (assembly GCF_023897955.1). Classification (NCBI taxonomy): domain Eukaryota; kingdom Metazoa; phylum Arthropoda; class Insecta; order Orthoptera; family Acrididae; genus Schistocerca; species Schistocerca gregaria. The sequence goes on from NC_064925.1 coordinate 75,889,877, forward strand.
CATTATATCGTGCCGCATTCTGTCCAACTGACGCGTTAGACTGTCAAAATCTCGTGCTGGTTGCAGTGCCATGCCCATAATCCTCCAAAGGTTGTTAACTGGGGAGAGATCGGTGACCTTGTTGGCAGAGGTAGGGTGTGGCAAGCAGGAAGACAAGCAAACTTGCCGTGTGTGGGCCGGTATTGTCTTGCTGAAATGTAAACCCAGTGTAACTGGACACGAAGGGTATTAAAACGGGGCGTAGAATATAGACAATGTGTTCCTGTACTATAAGGGTGCCGCAGATGACAACAAAAGGGGTCTTGCGATGAAAAGCTCACCATATGGGCTAGCAAGTAGGAGCTGTGCACTGGGGTACAGTTTCTTTTCATAGCACGACCCCTTTGGATGTCATCCGCTGCAGCCTTTTAGATCAGCGGTATGTCGACGATATTCTACTGCCCGTTTCATTGTCCTTCACGGCAAGCCATTCTTGGCTTACATTTTAGCAAGATAATACCTGCCCCCACCCGGCAAGAGTTTCTACTGTTGGTCTTAGCGCTTACAAAATCCCACTTCGGCCAGGAACGTCGCCGGGTGTCTCCCCAGTTGAAGGTATTCGGAGCATTATGGGTAGGGCCCTACGACTAACTCGGGATCTCGACGATATAACGCGCCAACTGGACAGAATTTGGGACGATATCCATCAGGAGAATATCCACCAACTCTCTCAATCAGTGCCAATAACTGCTTGCATAAGGGCCAGTCGTGGGAGAACGTGCTATTGACTTGATGAACTTTTATGAAATTCTACTCATTTGTTTGTCTGTACATGCACATCACGTCTAGCGATTTCTGTTCCATTCGAATAATTCCTTCGTGGTCCGTCGTTTTTTTCTCTTTTTTTTCTTAAAGTGTGTATCCTATAGTGACTCATCAAAAGTCCTATTTTCGTTTTGTGCCGGGTGATCAAAAAGTCAGTATAAATTTGAAAACTTAATAAACCACGGAATAATGTAGATAGAGAGATAAAAATTGACACACAAGCTTGGAATGACATGCGGTTGTATTAGGACAAAAATATCAAAGTTCACAAAATATCTGACAGGTGGCGCTGGACAGCAAAACGTCAGTGACTGCTACCGTGACTGGTGAGAGGTAGGCCGATATGTTACAGAATCGCATCATCCCCAGCCTGGCTGATAAACATCTGCTGGAACGTACGATGTTTACTCAGGATGGGGCTCCACCCGATATTGCTAGACGCGTGAAAGATTTCTTCCGCGCGTCGTTTGGTGATGATCGTGTGCTCAACCGGCACTTTCGTGATGCTTGGCCTCCCAGGTCACCAGACCTCAGTCCGTGTGATTATTGACTTTGGGGTTACCTGAAGTCGCAAGTGTATCGTAATCGACCGACGTCTCTAGGGATGCTGAAAGACAACATCCGACGCCAATGCCCACCATAACTCCGGACATGCTTTACAGTGCTGTTCACAACATTATTCCTCGACTACAGCTATTGCTGAGGAACGATGGTGGACATATTTCCTGTAAACATCTTTACTTTATCTTACTTTGTTATGCTAATTGTTGCTATTCTGATCAGATGAAGCGCCATCTGTCAGACATTTTTTCATCCTTTGTGTTTTTATGGCTCTAGTAAAACCCCATGTCATTCCAAGTATGTGTGTCAATATGTACCTCACTATCTACATTATTCCGTGATTTACTCAGTTTTCAAATTTATACTGACTTTTTGATCACCCGGCACATAAAATGATACAGATATACGTATTACATTACAATACTTTCTTTTCAGTTGCTTTTGTAATATACCACCCCCCCTCCAAAAAAAATGGAAACGAGCGTTTGGCGCCATTGGCCGGGAGGCCCCTTGCAGGGCAGGTCCGCCACCCTTGATGCAAGTCTTATTACGTTACACGCCACAGTGGGCGACCTGCGCGCCGGATGGGGATGAAATGATGATGCGGAGAAAATCCCCGACCCAGCCGGGAATCGAACCAGGGCCCGCCCCGGCAATCCGTCACGCTGATCACTCATATTCTCCCCATATATTAAACCTGTAGCACAGCTGTCCGTATTTTGAGCAGGAAAGGGTCAACACGTCACAAGTGTAATGCCCACTGCGCCAATTACCGGCTGTTCGAACCATAGGTGATCGTGTTGAGTACCGACTTTCACCCTATACCACTATGCGAGGTTCTGGGCCAGTCGTCGTCGTCGGCTACGATTCGGAGCGTGCATAACTTTTTCCTGCTTAGAGTGAGCATTTCAGCTCAGTGTACGCATGTGTTTCCGATGACTGAACAGACCAATCCTTGCCTGAAACATGCGCGCACAATAATCGAACTGTAGGTTGCAAGAGATCGGAAGATAATTGATCGAGCTTTCTTGCCTGTCACTTGCCCTCTTCGTATCTGCGGAATTCTCCTCCAAAGAAGGTGACAGCGGTGGATGTGGTGCTCCTTCACAGTAAGCGGTCGACAGCTCAATCTTCAAAAAATGGCTCCGAGCACTGTGGTACTTAACTTCCGAGGTCATCAGTCCCCTAGAACTTAGAACTACTTAAGCCGAACTAACCTAAGGACATCACACACATCCATGCCCGAGGCAGGATTCGAACCTGCGACCATAGCGGTCGCGCGGTTGCCGACTGTAGCGCCTAGAACCGCTCGGCCATCCCAGCCAGCGCTCAATCTTCCCACGTCTGTATGTCTATACCGGTCGTCTTCACGCTGTGTTTCAGCTGGTCGTCTTAATAGGCGCTCCATGAGGTTCGCTGCCACAGCAGAGTTCACCGTAAAGGACTTGGCGCGAAAGCGTGGTATCACTCACACGTTGAACTTGGACCAACCAGCTCAGAAGATGAGTGATGTTGCTTGTCTCAATTATGTTTAGATTCACTTTCTCGAGAACCGCAGTGTTGATCACTTCATCTTCTAGATGTGTCTCATTCTTTGTTGGTGGAAGCACTCAAGTTTTTCGATATCATGGTGATACAATGTTCAAGTTCAACAGCAGTACAGCTCTGTACATCATGAGCTTGGTGTGAGCTTTAGGTTTTTCATGAAGATTCTGTGCGTTAACCGTCGGAATGCGGTGTGGGCAGCCCCGATTCTTTTATCAACATCGTATTCGCAGATATTCTGTTTAGACGAGATGCTTCCAAGTCATTAAAAGTGATCAACCTGCTCCATTGTTGTCTAATATCGAGACATTGAATTGAGAAAGAGTTATCCATGGGGCAGGTTGTGCCAGTACGTTCGTTTTTCCCAGATAGATGGTAAGACTATAGCGATCTCATGCAGTTTTAATGCAGTACTGACTGTTGCAGCTCTGCAGGTTTTACAGCCGGAGATGTGGTACCATCAGCATACTACAGTTCTGTCACATGGCTAACCTCGGTGTGTGTCTTGTCAGACTGAAGAGACCTCCATGAAAACGAAACTTAAATCTCCATATTTTGGTTGTTTGCAAAGGATTCATACAGCACGGCACTCATGTACAGGGAAAAGATTGTAGGAGCAAGCACACAGCTTTGTTTCAAACCGTGAGTGATTGGCAACGGATTCGACGCAGTTACCACACGAGCTTCTAGTCCCGCAGGACAATGACGAATGCAATCTAGCAACCTTCATTCTCTTCGGAGCCGACGTACAGGGATAGGACCATCGTGACTCGTCTGAATGACAACATGTAGCTACTCATACGTCCACTGTTGTCTTTGGATGAATCACTGCCGGCGTGGCCGAGTGGTTCTAGGCGCTTCAGTCTCGAACCGCGCGACCGCTACAGTCGCAGATTGGAATCCTGCCTCGGGAATGGATGTGTGTGATGTCCTTAGGTTAGTTAGATATAAGTAGTTCTAAGTTCTAGGGGACTGATGACCTCAGATGTTAAGTCCTATAGTGCTAAGAGCCATTTGAACTATTCTTCGCTCAACACCCCATACAGGGAAGATCATTTGAACTACTTATGAGTCACTGCCGGTGCACCTCTTACTGCTGCCGCATCATGGGAAGCCACAACAATGGACGCTGTGCCAACAATGGCGTGCTTCTCCCGCCACAATGAAACACTGATGTCTTGTACGGGCTTGAGTAGGATCCCTCTCAACACATCAATTCCATATTCGCATGACTGGGCTCTCGACAAATAGTATCAGCAATACTGTGCATTGTTGTACACACAAAGACAAAAGAAACGACACACCACGAAGGAATCATCCGAATGGGACGGAAATCGGTAGACATTTGTATGTCCATCCTTTTCACAGGACATCTATGGGACGACGGCCGTTTACTAACGTGAGAAAAAATAAATACACCTACAGCTGTCCTTATGACAGTTTCGACGCTTCATTGCGTCATCTTCAGGCCTGTATGCATAAAACATTAAAGAGAGCATTATCAACTTATCGGTCAAGTTTTATAGAAACAGACTAAAATAGAATGAGAACAAAGGCAAGACTCTACAAATGAATTTACACCGAACATTTGACAGAAAGAAGATATACATCCGTTGTCACATATCTAAAATGTACCATCACGAATTTCCACTCAATACATTGTACAACTATACTATCTATTAAAACTTCTTTAAATTCTATTCACGATTTTTATTTGACAGTCGAACTTGAGTTATCTGCACAACCTTGAAATAACTTACTGTAAGAAAAAATAACTGTAAAAGTTGACGAGTGGAAGGAAACAATACCTCACAAAGAAGTAAAAAGGAGGAACAGGACCTATGTGTCGTGTCAAAGTATCAAATGCTTATGTGTACACAGATGAGGGACATACACAATGCCATATCTTGTCACGAAATCGGTAGATGTGATGTAAATGTACATTCAAAACAAATAACGATAGTTTCAGAAAACTGGACGATTTATTCGAGAGAAATAGCTTCACAAATTGAGTAATTCAATAACGTGTTAGTCCACCTCTGGTGCTTTTTGTGCAAGCAGAGATTCGGTTTGGCATTGATTCATAGAGTACTTGCGTGTCCTCCTGGGGTATATCGTGCCAAATTCTGTCCAGCTGGCGCGATGGATCCTCAAAACCTCGAGAAGGATGGAAGACCCTGGCCTTAACGCTCCCAACGTTCTGAATCAGGGAGAGATTTGGCGACCATCAAGGCCAAGGTAGGGTTTGGCAAACACGAAGATAACCAGTACAAATTCTCACCGTGTGTAGGCAGTCATTACCTTGATGAAATGTAAGCCCAGGGTAGATTGCCATGAAGGGCAAATAAACGGGGCTTGTGGTGTAATGGTGCAGCGGATGACAACCAAAAGAGAAATGACACCCCACACCATGAATCCTGGTTTTCGGGCCGTATGGCGGGTGACAGTCGGATCGGTATCCCACCACTGTCCAGGCCGTCTCCAGGCACACTTTTGACCGGAGTATAACAGTCTTCAGTGATGTGCCCACTTCGAAGTGAGCCCCGATGACCGTTGAACACGTGCCTGGAGATTCACCAGACAACGGTGGGGTAACAACGGCCTGACAACCTGGAGTGACGGTCTGGAATGCCATTTCTTTCCATAGCAGTGACCTTTTGGTTGTCATCTGTGGCACCCTTATAGAACAGCCGTTCGTCGACGATATTCTACACCCCGTTTTGTTGCCCCTCATGGCAAGCCACACTGGGTTCACATCTCAGCAAGATAGCCCCGCCTGCACACGGCGAGAGTTTCTAGTGGTAGTCTTCACGCTTGCTAATACATCCCTTGGCACACAAGGTCGGCAGATCTCTCTCCAATTGAGAACGTTTGGAGCATTATGGGCAGGGCCCTCCAACCACCTCGGAATTTTGGAGATTTAACACGCCAATTGGACAGTATTTAGCACGATTCCCTGTCAGGAGGAGAGCCAATAAGTCTTTCAATCAATGCCAAGGTGAATAACTGCTTGCATAAGAGCCACAGGCGGGCCAACGCTTTTGAAGCTTACTGCAGAACGATCCTACTGCCGGTAACTTGCATTTCGCATAAGCACCACGAAGATAAGACACGAAAAGTTAGCCGCGCGGGATTAGCCGAGCGGTCTTAGGCGCTGCAGCCATAGTCTGTGCGGCTGGTCCCAGCGGAGGTTCGAGTCCTCCCTCGGGCATGGGTGTGTGTGTTTGTCCTTAGGATAATTTGGATTAAGTAGTGTGTAAGCTTAGGGACTGATGTCCTTAGCAGTTAAGTCCCATAAGATTTCACACACGAAAAGTTAGGGCCCATACGGAGTCATGTAGACAGTCGTTTTTCCCTTGCTCTACCAGGGACTGGAGCAGGAAGGCAAACAATTAATAGTCGTACAGACTATCCTCCGCCATGCACGATACGGTGGCTTGCGACGTATGTATGTGGAAGTAGATATGCTGATTTGTTCAATGTGTTAAACTCTTCGTCTTGAATAAATCATTCAACTTTTCTGAAACTGTTATCATCTGTTTGTCTGTATATACACGTCCCATCTACCGATTTCCGTCCCTGTTGGGATACTTCTTTTTTCTCTTCTTTTGTTTTCGTTTTTTCTCGAGTGTATTTCATTGCACTTGGCGCATTTACGTACATATTTCAAATAATTCACTGCTAAAAACTGCTCTCAACCTTAGCAGTGAGACTATATGTTATTAGTTATACCAACGGCATGTCCACAGTCTGTTTGTCTAACTTCCTAGTATGTCTTATGAGAATGCAGGCTTTCTCGGCGAATCTTGATGATAAATTCTTCTCGGGTTGACAGCCGAGTCAATGCGTTGTTCTCCAGCATTGACTCGGCTGTCAACCCGAGAAGAATTTATCATCCTAGTATGTCGCCCTTTCGGACTTTATACGTTGATTAAGTTGTAATTTCCTTCTGTAGCAGCACGTTTAAAATGCCTTTAGCATCTTCTTCGCAGATTTTCCTGCAGTCCACGTTTCAGTTCCAGAGCCCACTGACGTCCATACCTTGCTGAAGTTAGAGACCTCATGCTGCAGCTTCCCGAGTTTGCGAATTCCATTTGATTTCTAAAAAACTTCACCTTTTCCAAAACTTACTGCGTTCTTTTCTTATTATTTACCCAATAAATAACAATAAATAATCAACAAGAAGAAAGAAAGCATTGTCTTAAGCAGAATACGGAATTAAAAAATATATAATTCCATACTAAAAGGTGATATGAGTAGAAATCTTTTTTTGGAGGTGCTTGAAATCATTGTATATTTCAGTAATGGTGCTAAATGTTAATTGGTAACGAAGTATTTCGACCACTGAGAGTGAACAGAAGGCAAGTGTAAGGGTCGAATAGTAAATTAAATTTGCTTTTTTGTTATCCTACATTTGGGATTGGGGTTTCTTTTTTATTAACAGAGTTAAACAATAACATTTCACAGAACCGGAATTTAGGTGAACATCTGCAAACATGGTCAATTGTACTTTTAAAAATTACACTACTGACCATTAAAATTGCTACACCACCAAGATGACGTGCTACAGACGCGATAACCGACAGGAAGAAGATGCTGTAATATGCAAATGATGAGCTATTCAGAGCATTCACACAAGGTTGGCGCCGGTGGCGACACCTACAACGTGCTGAGATGAGGAAAGTTTTCAACCGATTTCTCATACACAAACAGCAGTTAACCGGCGTTGCCTAGGGAAACGTTGTTGTGATGCCTCATATAGGAAGGAGTAATGCGTACCATCACGTTTCCGACTTTGATAAAGGTCGGATTGTAGCCTATCGCGATTGCGGTTTATCGTATCGCGACATTGCTGCTCGCGTTGGTCGAGATCCAATGACTGTTAGCAGAATATGGAATCGGTGGCTTCAGGAGGGTAATACGGAACGTCGTGCTGGACCCCAACGGCCTCGTATCACTAGCAGTCGAGATGACAGGCATCTTATCCGCATGGCTGTAACCGATCGTGCAGCCACGTCACGATCCCTGAGTCAACAGATGGGGACGTTTGCAAGACAACAACCATCTGCACGAACAGTTCGACGACTTTTGTAGCAGCATGGACTATCAGCTCGGAGACCATGGCTGCGGTTACCCTTGACGCTGCATCATAGACAGGAGTGCCTGCGATGGTGTACTCAACGACGAACCTGGTTGCACCAATGGAAAACGTCTTTTTTTTTTTATGAATCCAGGTTCTGTTTACACTGTGATGGTCGCATCCGTACTTGGCGACATCGCGGTGATCGCACATTGGAAGCGTGTATTCGTCATCGTCATACTGGCGTATCACCCGGCGTGATGGTATGGGGTGCCATTGGTTACACGTCTCGCTCACCTCTTGTTCGCACTGACGGCACTTTGAACAGTGGACGTTACATTTCAGATGTGTTACGACCCGTGGCGCTACCCTTCATTCGATCCCTGCGAAACCCTACATTTCAGCGGGATAATGCACGACCGCATGTTGCAGGTCCTGCACGGGCCTTTCTGGATACAGAAAATATTCGACTGCTGCCCTGGCCAGCACATTCTCCAGATCTCTCACCAACTGCAAACGTCTGGTCAATGGCGGCCGAACAGCTGTCTCTTCACAAACGCCAGTCACTACTCTGAATGAGCTGTGGTATCGTGTTGAAGCTGCATGGGCAGCTGTACCTGTACACGCCATCCAAGCTCTGTTTGACTCAGTGCCCAGGCGTATCAAGACCGTTTCTACGGCCAGAGGTGTTTGTTCTAAGTACTGATCTCTCAGGATCTATGCGCCCAAATTGCGTGAAAATGTAATCACATGTCAGTTCTAGTATAATACATTTGTCCAATGAATACCCGTTTATCATCTGCATTTCTTCTTGGTGTAGCAATTTTAATGGTCAGTATTGTAGTTTGGCCAGCCCGTTTTGTTACGAATTCTCTATCATTCGACAAACCGGCCACCATTCTTACTACTTGGGCACTGTAATCTGTTCCACTTTCCGTTATAATCCTTTTCGGAATTTTTTTCGAGCGTTTTACCACGACAACGAATGTAACACTGGTCGGAGAAGCAGTTTCATCACAAACTACAAGAATTACTGGTATCAGCGGAAGGTTAGTAAGCCAGTTTCCAGCCAGCTGTCGGCGTCCTTTGTCCTTCTGCGAAGGAACTGCGACATTGGCGCGATGCTGTCGACACGAGGCAGCCACAACAGAATGTCGCACCTCTTCCTAGTACGGCGTGTCGCTGGAATGGATAATGACACTTCCGCCACAACACAGAGTTGTGAGTCACCTGCTGTCCGTTCCTTGTTCGAAGGAAGTCGTCATTCAGGGATTAGGGTCGAAGTAGCGATGACCTCATAATATGTGTTCAGCAAATCGCTGTGGCTACACAGTTTACTGTGAGCCTTCCACCCCTCTACAGCCCATTTTCTGCAAACAGTCGTCGGCCGATGTGGAAGTGATGTAGAAGGGTTCAAAGGTATCCTAAGAGAGTTGAAGTTCGCTTACAACGAGCAGCAGGCGCGAGAAAAACGTAGGCAGAGAGACGTGCAAAGTGAAAGAAGGGGGAACAACAGAGGGAATAATAGAGCCCATAATTGGCAAAACAATATAAATCGTCCGCCTCACGAAAACATGGACCAGAGAGATCGTAGGGGGAATAATGGACAAATGGTTCAAATGGCTCTGAGCACTATGGGACTTAACTTCTGAGGTTATCAGTCCCCTAGAACTTTGTACTACTTAAACTTAACTAACCCAAGGACATCACATACATCCATGCCCGAGGCAGGATTCGAACCTGCGACCGTAGCAGTCGCGCGGCTCCGGACTGTGCGCCTAGAACCGCGAGACCACCGCGGCCGGCGGGCTAATTATACAAACAGAACAATAAGAAATGTAAAGGTAAATGACCCCACTAGTGAATGCATCTTAAAATTTTGCATTTCATAAGTGTCAATAAATTGTGTAATGTATTGTATAGTATTTGTTGTAAATCGGAAACTAGCGGTCACGCGGTTCCAGACTGTAGCGCCTAGAACCGTTCGGACACCCCGCCCGGCAATAATGGACAGTGGAGGAACTATGGCAGAGAATATAGGCAACAAAATGTCCGTAGATGGGAGCCACAAAATAATGGTGCACATGGAGCAACAATAGAGAAACTCGTCAATTGTCTGACCAAGGTTGGGGTAGAATGAATAGGAACAGGAATCGGGAACAATCAATTGAAATTATGCCACCTAACCCTGGGAGAATACGGCAAAAATGACATAGAATAAGTAGGAATAATTAAAGTGAGATTGTATGACAAAAGTATAGTACTGAATATAGTTAGCAATTAAGTTAAGTATTACACTGAAGGGATCTGTAGATTAATCAAATCTTCTATAATATTATCATGTTAAAAGAGGTACTACAGTACATAAAAAGGCAGAAGGGCAGGATGTCGTGGGTAGGAAAATTAGGGTACGTTTCTTTGTGTAGGCTATAATTATGTGCACAGCAAGCTGAGCGTACAATTTCAGGTGTTTAGAGTTTAAGATGTGCTATCTGTCCTTGAAGGAATAAAGTGAAGTTGAGAGACATGTGATACTGCAAAATGTTGTTAAGATGTGTGAGTAGATAAAAATATTGTTAAAAATGAGAATGTCAGTAAAAAAATTAGAAACGAGTGTCTATTTTACATGTTTAGCAGTAGGATCATAAATGAGTGACTTGCTAATAGGGTTTGCGGTGACACGCAGGTGTGTCGTCCAAGTATGACTTGTCTCCATTCAGAGAAACGGGAGTTCAATAGGTGGCCAGCTCCAAGTGTGTATGCGAGAGCGCACCGTTATTTGTATAGGAAAGTTGTAATTATGCTGTCCAAAGAGAATGAATAATCGTGTACATGGTGGCCAGTTCTGCGGAATTCCGTATGAGCGCACCGAAATATTATTTGAGTATTAGAGGGACATGATATGGAGGTATAATAAAAGGATATAGACACGTAAAATGTAATAAAGGAAAAGTGGAAGCTGCACGTTCAAAGCACGTGACATGCAGGGTAATACATTAGGACATGGCAGTCGCGTTGATGAGCAGTGATTTTATATAATGAACTAAAATCTTTATATTCCCAGGTAACACTAATAAAGTAAAATGTAACTTTATTAAGATGAAAAGAAAGAAGAGCTCACCAGTGAAAGGAAACAGCAGCAGATTCGAAAAAAGGGAGACACAGGAGAGCAGATACGAAGCGTGTTTTTTTTAAGTAAGTACCGTTTTGAAATTAAAAAAAGACGTGCTAAGATACCTCAATACTTTTATTTTTACATGAAAGCATGTACCTTAATCTACTTTTCTACATAATTTCCGGCACTTGTCATAACGTTGGACCAGTTTTTGAATACCCTCCTCATAGAAGTCTCCCGCCTGACTTGTTAACCGCTGCATCACCACTGTTTTGACTTCGTCATCGTCTTGAAGACGTTGACCGCCCAGGTGTTTCTTCAAGTGCAGGAACAGACGGTAGTCACTGGGCGCAAGATCGGGGCTGTACGGAGGATGATCTAGAGTTTCCCATCGAAAAGATGTGAGGAGATCTTTGGTCTGATTCGCCACATGTGGGCGGGCATTGTCTTGCAGCAAAACGATGCCCTTGCTCAACTTCCAAGGACTGTTGCTTTGATTCTCGTGTGACGTAGGCCACCCATGTTTCATCAACCGTAACAATTTGGCTTAAGAAATCATCACCGTCATTTTGGTACCGCTCAAGGAAAGTCAACGCACTGTCTAATCGTTTGGTTTTGTGTACATCCGTCAACATTTTCGGTACCCAACGTGCGCACAATTTTCGGTAATTCAGGTGCTCCGTCACAATGCCATACAAAACACTAGGAGAAACATTATGATACTCATCCCGCAAGGAGTAAATCGTAAAGCGTCTGTTTTCTCTCACCTTATTGTCCACTTCCTCCACCAAACTTTCATTAACAACCGAAGGACGCCTACTCCGTTGTTCATCATGCACATTTGTGCGGCAATCTTTAAATGCTCTCACCCACTTTCTTACCATTCCATCACTCATAATGTTTTCTCCATAAACTGCACATATCTCACGATGAATATCGATCGCTTTCAGGCCTTTAGCACTTACATATCTTATAACAGCCCGTAGTTCACAGTCGGCGGGACTCACGATTATCGGAGGCATCCTCAACACTCAGTACACAACGTAAACAAGGAAGAATCAGACTGTAATTGAGTCAGTGCGTCGATTAAGGTACGGGCTTTCATGTAAAAATAAAATTATTGAGATATCGTAGCACGTCTTTTTTAAATTTCAAAACGGTACTTACTTAAAAAACATGCCTCGTATTACTGACTAAAACCATGAGAAAAGGAATGTGAAAGCGTGATTAAAACAAAAGATATCAGTAATTGCACTCAAGTTGCTGTGTACTATGATTGTCCACAGGAAGCACACCAGGAGCATGAAATGAAGAAGTGGCCCACCTAATCATTCGTTTGTGTATGTCTGTGTGTGCAGACGTGCACTTTATTGTTCACAGATATTCACGAAGACAGCCACGACGGAACCAACAGCAATGAGATTGGACGATCTTGTGATACCTACGGCAGTGCAGTAGTTAGGCTAGTATAAACATCCTACTGGGCAGTAGTTAACAGCAGTTTAACAAGTAGTATTTGCATCTATTAACATTGAGATTTGGCGAAGATTAACTCTATTATTGTATGAATAACTAATGAACATGTACTTTTTTAGGTACACAGGTGCCGACAGATATTTAATAATACATTGACATAGGTAGAGGTGTAGTTCTTTATAAGTATCGTTAACTTCGTACATAATTTTTTTTTTAATCAATACAATAATAGTAAATGAGTGAGTGTCTTGGCTAATTATAAATGGTTCAAATGGCTCTGAGCACTATGGGACTTAACATCTGTGTTCATCAGTTCCCAAGAACTTAGAACTACATAAACCTAACTAACCTAAGGACATCACACACATCCATGCCCGAGGCAGGATTCGAACATGCGACCGTAGCAGTCGCGTGGCTCCGGACTGTGCGCCTAGAACCGCGAGACCACCGCGGCCGGCGGGCTAATTATACAAATAGAACAATAACAAATGTAAAGGTAAATGACCTCACTAGTGAATGCATCTTAAAATTTTGTATTTCATAAGTGTCAATAAATTGTGTAATGTATTGTATGGTATTTGTTGTAAATCGGAAAGTAATTGTGGGCATTAGACACACTGGCAGCCACATGATGTGCGGATGGAAAGGGAGGCTAACGGGACGCCGTGTGTAAACCACTGCCCGGTGGCCAACAGCTGGGCTATTCATCGGCTACCTGAAGAGCTCCGGCAGCAGACAATGAAAGCGCAGGTAACAGGCGCCAGCCGCAACAGCCCTGCTCTGTCGGGGCAACATGGGTATTTAAACGGCCACTGATGACATGACCCCGCTATTGTACTACACGATCGAGACGAGATAAGCCAATTGCACTCATAATACAGTCAAGTAAGCCTACAGCAACTGCTAATAGCTGTAGGAAACTGTCAACTGTGTTTGCTTAGTTCTACGGTCCTCCGCCGTCTTCTGCAGCCGGTGTGCGGACGTTTGTCACGGTTTTACCTGCGCCGAAGGGTTGGGTCCCTTGTCTCCCCCTCCTCCTCATTCGCCGCCCGACCCGCAGTTACGGTACTTACTGTGCCTTTCCGCTGGTTTACTTAACATAGGACCAGTATATCTTTGGATTTTCCGCCACATTTCTAGAGAGACTTTCGTTGTGGAAACTGTTAAATGCATCTCGCATTGAAATCCGCACCAAATTTCGAGCCACAGTAAAACTTCACCAATCTTGGTGATTTTGCGCTCATCTAAATTATACGTGCCCTTTTCGGTGCTCTTGCAGCTTTGTGTTGTGTTTTGTTTACCGTGGGGAATCAGTTCTGTCTGTTATTAATTTATTTGGCATGAATCTCTCGAATGCTGTTGATACTATTTCTTTGAACATAAGCCACATATGGTCTTCATAGTTTGGAAGGATTGGAGACTGTCTCTTAGAAAGACGACACCCGAATTTTAGTTGCTTTTATAAATATATATATTTCGCGTTTGGATTTGGTGAATTGCTTTGTTACGAAATTGAGCCTCGCTACGACTGTGTGTTCACTAATTCCTGTACCCGTAGTGATGTTCAAGATTATTTGTGGCTGAAAGGTCAAGTGTGTTTTCGTAACCATTTACAATTTGAATGACCTCGTGGACTAATTGTTCAAAATAATTAAAAAAAGCATTTAGAACGATTACGGAAGTTGTTTTCTATCTACAGTAGGGCCTGAAAATGTATTTTTATCAACATACGGAAGGTAGATTGAAGTCACTGCCAACTGTAATTGTATGAGTAGGGTACCTATTTGCGATGAGACTCGAGTTTTCTTTGAAATGTTCAGCAACTGTTTCATCTGAGACCTGGGGTTGGTAAAAGGAGCCAGTTATTAATTTATTCCCATTGTCGAATATAACCTCAGTCCATACTAAGTCACAGGAACTATCTGCTTCAATGTCGCTTGTGAGCTGGAACACAAATTGCATTTTTCCTTAAGTTGTGCTTTTTATTTCTGTTGTAGTGCAGATCATTACAATTACGGCTTTTCCATCCAAAACCTAGGATGCTAACTCTGTGACCCTTTAAAAACCAGAGCTAAACAATATAGAACAACAACGTACGGTACAAGCAAAGCATTCTGTATTACTTCATTTCCTTATTTCTAACATTTTAAAATTGTACGTCGACTTTAGATGACGTGTCAATCATAGATGTTCTTATCTCTGTTTATGAACGTACTTTCAGTCATGTTTTGAACATTGTCCCGCTACACTTTATTAACTAATGTTTCGGCGCAAGGGATATCGGATTTTAGAGTAAATTAATATGGAGTATGTCTTCCTTCTTTTCAAACATTCACATTCCCATTTCTTCTTTCCTTATTGTCTTTTGGGTATGCAGTTGTAGTAATTAAAGTAGACACAAATGTACTGATCAAAAAGAAATGATTATCGTACATTCGCATTCTGTTTACAGCTTTCCTTTCTTGTTGCTCCCATGGCGATGCACTGTTTCTAGCGCAATCTGTAAGCGTGAAAGGAAGCTACCGTACAGACAGAGGGATCTATATTTATACTTGGCAGAACTAATTACATACTGACATTAACGTCGGAATTTCTTTCGTTTCCCAAAAGATACAAATATTTCGATTTCGGAAAAGAAGCTCTGTATTTCGCCAAGACGTCGAAGAAGAAGGTCCCTTACGTACTGGTTGTATCGAGTAAGATGTGGAGGCGGCGGTTTGAAAGCGGACAGAAGAAGTACGAGGAAGGGTGTCCCATACCTGAGGGATCGCTACCGTGCGAAGGGACAAGTGTGGCAAACGTCCGGTGTGGCAAATGTCCGGCGTGGCGAATGTCCGGCATTCTCTGCAGTCACCTGGCATTGACTTCTGAGGAATCTGAGTCACACACAATGACTCAAGTTCCATGTATAGTGTCACCAAACAGATAACCTCCCTGTCTACAATTACCGATATCCTTATCCAAAATACAACCAAGAGAAAGGAGCGACATGAAGAACAGAAGAGTAGTAACACAAACATAGTAAAAGAAGAAACACGGAGAACTGAAGCCTAGGCACAATTACAATTCTCTTAGCCGACGCAGAAGAATTATAGGTGAACTATAAAGATCTTACCTGACTGTACCGCCTTCATGCTATGTGCAAATTCAACGAAAACTTGGCTGTATCAACTCATACACCCACTTACTTGGCTGTATAATCCGAGAATCCTTCCACATAATTAATTCTGCGAGAAACTGGTAACCTGACGAGATCAACAATCGGCTGAGGGTCCAAAGACTGACTTGTAAAGGCATCATGTCCGATCTTGAACAATCTCCGCGTCCTAAACTTCACAAAAAACTGTACCTTCCATCCCTGTACACAAATGAAGACGAAAGTGTGTTGTGAAATCCGAAGAAGTGTGTGACTCTTGATAAAAAAAAAAAGGTGCATAATGTAGTGACCACTGAACAGTTACACCCACAGACTAGCTGTTTCCGATATCTACCATTTGTGTAAACATTTTGTACTCATTTTTCATGCCGGCCGGAGTGGCCGAGCGGTTCTACGCGCTACAGTCTGGAACCGCGCGACCGCTACGGTCGCAGGTTCGAATCCTGCCTCAGGCGTGGATGTGTGTGATGTCCTTAAGTTAGCTAGGTTTAATTATTTCTAAGTTCTATGGGACTGATGACCTCAGACGTTAGGTCCCATAGTGCTCACAGCCATTTGAACCATTTTTTTTATTTTTCAGTGTAGTCTTAATAAAATATTTGAGTATGTATTCGCGTGAAACATTGTTTAACATTCTCTTTGATAATGATGCGATGTCCTTCACTCTTTTTATATATTTCCGTATTTCCATAAATTTTGTATGTATTTATGTAAAATAATTGTTTGTCATTTCTTTGTTAATGATGCTATGGGTTGTTAATGTTTTTATGTATTACATTTAACACTCTGTGTGAAATTGATCGCGATGTCGCGCCATGGAACAGTTTGGCAAAGGGACGAGAAGGTTTTTAAACCGTACTGTGTTAAAATAACGATCAAGACAAATAATCTAGTGGGAAAATGATTCAAATGGCTCTGAGCACTATGGGACTTAACATCCGAGGTCATAATTGCCCTAGAACTTAGAACTATTTAAACCTAACTAACTTCAGGACATCACACACATCATGCCCAAGCCAGGATTCGAATCTGCAACCGTAGCGGTTGCGCGGTTCCAGACTGAAGCGCCTAGAACCATTCGGCCACTATGGCCGGCTAATCTAGTGAGGTATGGCACAAAATATACTGAACGGAAAGGAAGAACATTTTCCATCAGAAACAATGAACAATGAACATGATGATGCACTGAGACTAAGTAATTACTGGAAATCAGCTATTGTGAATCAGATATACGAAGCAGGCCATGCCCTTACGGGAATAGAAGAAAAATTCAGATCTTGCACTTAGAAAAGAAAACTTCGTACAAGAATTGGAGATCACCATTCGTGAAAAGAAAAAAATAGCAATATCCTGATCGCAAATGTGAAAGACAACGAAATAAGAGTTTTCTTAGCGACTTTGTACAACTATTTCAGGGCAGGTATCTTTATACACTCCTGGAAATGGAAAAAAGAACACATTGACACCGGTGTGTCAGACCCACCATACTTGCTCCGGACACTGCGAGAGGGCTGTACAAGCAATGATCACACGCACGGCGCAGCGGACACACAAGGAACCGCGGTGTTGGCCGTCGAATGGCGCTAGCTGCGCAGCATTTGTGCACCGCCGCCGTCAGTGTCAGCCAGTTTGCCGTGGCATACGGAGCTCCATCGCAGTCTTTAACACTGGTAGCATGCCGCGACAGCGTGGACGTGAACCGTATGTGCAGTTGACGGACTTTGAGCGAGGGCGTATAGTGGGCATGCGGGAGGCCGGGTGGACATACCGCCGAATTGCTCAATACGTGGGGCGTGAGGTCTCCACAGTACATCGATGTTGTCGCCAGTGGTCGGCGGAAGGTGCACGTGCCCGTCGACCTGGGACCGGACCGCAGCGACGCACGGATGCACGCCAAGACCGTAGCATCCTACGCAGTGCCTTAGGGGACCGCACCGCCACTTCCCAGCAAATTAGGGACACTGTTGCTCCTGGGGTATCGGCGAGGACCATTCGCAACCGTCTCCATGAAGCTGGGCTACGGTCCCGCACACCGTTAGGCCGTCTTCCGCTCACGCCCCAACATCGTGCAGCCCGCCTCCAGTGGTGTCGCGACAGGCGTGAATGGAGGGACGAATGGAGACGTGTCGTCTTCAGCGATGAGAGTCGCTTCTGCCTTGGTGCCAATGATGGTCGTATGCGTGTTTGTCGCCGTGCAGGTGAGCGCCACAATCAGGACTGCATACGACCGAGGCACACAGGGCCAACACCCGGCATCATGGTGTGGGGAGCGATCTCCTACACTGGCCGTACACCTCTGGTGATCGTCGAGGGGACACTGAATAGTGCACGGTACATCCAAACCGTCATCGAACCCATCGTTCTACCATTCCCAGACCGGGTTAGGGAACTTGCTGTTCCAACAGGACAATGCACGTCCGCATGTATCCCGTGCCACCCAACGTGCTCTAGAAGGTGTAAGTCAACTACCCTGGCCAGCAAGATCTCCGGATCTGTCCCCCATTGAGCATGTTTGGGACTGGATGAAGCGTCGTCTCACCCAGTCTGCACGTCCAGCACGAACGCTGGTCCAACTGAGGCGCCAGGTGGAAATGGCATGGCAAGCCGTTCCACAGGACTACATCCAGCATCTCTACGATCGTCTCCATGGGAGAATAGCAGCCTGCATTGCTGCGGAAGGTGGATATACACTGTACTAGTGCCGACATTGTGCATGCTCTGTTGCCTGTGTCTATGTGCCTGTGGTTCCGTCAGTGTGATCATGTGATGTATCTGACCCCAGGAATGTGTCAATAAAGTTTCGCCTTCCTGGGACAATGAATTCACGGTGTTCTTATTTCAATTTCCAGGAGTGTATATATAATTCTACTGTACGTGTGTATGTCACTGAACTACTCCTAAACGGCTGGACCGATTTAAATGATTTTTTTTTTTTTGTATGCATTTGGGTGGCGACCTGGATGGATTAGATTCACAAATCAGCCGGGCAGATGGCGCTGCAGCAATATCGCCTAGAACAGCTCGGCCACATCGGCCGGCTTTGCAGTTATATTTGTATTAAGACGTAATGTACTGACATTTTGCCATAGATAACATTGTTTTATTCATGCGTTAATTTCATCCGCATATGTAGCTCGTGCAATGACCGGCAATGTCTGTTTAAAATCACCTCAGCAGCAGTGAGGCACCACCGAAAAGCCTGGTGTTGTTATTTAGATCTTTCATCATTCTATCGAGAGCTTCAAGTGAATGCTTATGCGCCATAGTGCATTCATCCCAGATAATAATTTTGCAGTTTTGCAAAACTTTAGCCATACCGGAATGCTTTTTTATGTTGCACACTGCACCTGGATTTGTGTGCAACTTGAGTGCTGAATGTGCAGTCCGTCCGCCATCAAGCAAAGTGGCTGCAATACCTGATGAAGCTATTGCTAACGCAATATGATTTTGTGATCGAATGCGCGCATTAGTGAGACGACAAACGTTTTTCCAGCGCCCCCTGGTGCTTCCAAAAAAAAAAAAAAAAAAAAAAAAAAAAAAAAAAAAAAAAAAAAAAAAAATTCCACCTTGTTCTGCTGCAATTGACAAATTAATTCGATCGTATACATTCTTTTGCTCATCAGTGGGTAATTGCTCATTATTTTCGACGAAAGTAGTTCAAGAGACCGTATTGAACTGTTGTTCGCGCTGAATCTCGCTGTTAATGATGTCTGTTGCTGGGCGGTTAGGTGAGGTCATACCAAAATGAATGAGTGGCATATTCGAAACCAGAATTCAAATATCTACAATCTTTATTAGCGCCTCGTTATATATTTCCGGCGAAAAATCGATACTGGAATCTTGATCAGCGATCCGAATGCGATGCAGAATGTCGTCGCTCATGGACTCTTTATATTTGTCCCAGAGGACAGACACCTGAGATGGAAAACATGTAGTCAATAATATGGCGAATTTGATGAGGAGAGGAACTCAAAGCTGCATCTGCAAGTGTAATATCCCAATGGTTGTCATCTTCCAGCAAATATAATTCGCGACACTCATTATGATATGTGTCGTACAAAATGCCACTGACTGTTCGCAAGTACTGGAAGGAGTTCTGTCCAGGAAAATTAACCAACAATAAACGCAAGAAGAAACATTCGTGGTGCTTTGGATGGACTATGTATAATCGGCCTAACGTATTTCTCATATACATATGCCGTTGTATCCTTCAACCGGAACACCTCGCTTTCGTGGTTCCCACTTTTTTACTGATTGTTCCATCGAAATATCGTGGCACATCAGTATACATTAATGTCTTTGCAAATTGACCGGGAATACCTGGTCGGTTGCATAGTTCGAAAAACTCAGCTAATGTGGTTTTTGGGGCAATTGATGGACGTTGTAAAGCAGTCTCTTCCGTGAAATAAAGACGCTGTCCATTTTCAAGGTCCACGGCCAAATGTAGAACAGCAGGATCTATTTCGTGTATCGGAAAACCTAACATACGCTAAACTGCTTCATTGCTGCTGACGTATCGGCCCATTTGATACCGTGTTGTTTCAACGTTTTCATTAACATTGTGAAAAGCAAATACAGCCACATCACTGACCTTATGGACATATTTGCATATATTTTTATGGACTTCACCGAACTGCAGAGCTCAATGTGTATGTGTGCTTTGTTGATTTTACACAGCAATGATGAATATGGAACCACCCAGTGATTGTCAACGTCAACTGTTGTACCATTTGACATGCGTAATTGATGTGATTGATCACCATGGTCAGTGTCTCTACGACAATACAATGGATAACCATCGATATTAGTGATTGTATCATTTATACAATTTTTGGAAAACGTTTCGTACATTTTCCATTGTCATGTTTATAGCATCGCATGGACCATGGATCATGTTAGCGATAACAATCTCATACAATTCTTGATTGATATTCCGATCCGGAATTTCCGCAGAGATAATTTTATCAATTTCTTCAGACTGTATTTTGTCGACCATCCAAATCAAAATATGCGCGTGTGGCAAACCTCATTTTTGCCATTCAACAGAATACAGCCAGCAACGTGCTTTGCCAAATACAGAGGAATGTATAATCAAGTTCATCAACGATTTTAACTTTTGTCTGAAGACACGTGCAGTGATATCGTGTCGATCTATTGCAGTTTGACCGGGCGATAACGCAATTTTAATTTCATCCCATTTTGGATTACACGTAAATGTAATGAAAATATCTGGTCGTCCGTACGCGTGCACAAGTCATGGCGTCTTGAATATATTCTTGCATATGAGGTGGGCTACCGATATATAATGATGGAAGACTATGTGAAGTACCGATGTCGCTGGTATTAGTTATTCCATCGACGTTACCAACAGTAGCATCACAGAAATGAATGTATTCCTCAGGTCGAAGTTTCGCTTGATTATGTCTGATGTATCGTGATCGCTCGCTTTCAATTTTCGCAACATCCTTTCTTCCAGGAGTGCTAGTTCTGCAAGGTTCGCAGAAGAGCTTCTGTGAAGTTTGGAAGGTAGGAGACGAGGTTCTGGCAGAATTGAAGCTGTGAGGACGCGTCGTGAGTCATGCTGGGGTAGCTCAGGTGGTAGAGCACTTGCCCGCAAAAGGCAAAGTTCCCGAGTTCCAGTCTCTGTCCCTCACACAGTTTTAATCTGCGAGGAAGTTTCATATCAGCGCACACTCCGCTGCAGAGTGAAAATCTCATTCTCTACAAACACATGTATTCCACTGTCAGCGGTGTCAGAACGGTTTTCACTTAAGAGTTCCGACTCTTTCGTTTCCGGTCTAGGGACACTTACCTCAAATAGATACATTTATCTTTGTCCATTTAATGATGTTAATTTTTAACATCATCACGGAGTCACGCGGTGTACACGTGAATTTACAGCTGTGGGCGCATATAGCTTTGATGCTCTCCAGCATCGTTGAATGACATTTCCTTAGATGGGCCCCCATGCAAAAGTTGATCCACTAAGTCAACTCGACAACCTCAAACAGTGCAAGTTTTAGATAATCCACCCTGTCCATCCGAATGTTTGTTAGAGTAGTGGGTAAAAAATGTGAATTAAATCGGTGAAGTACTTTTCACGATTTTTGGTGACAACTTTAAACAACGACTTGTCTTTATATAGTAGTATATACGAGAGTTTCCCAGAAAGTAATGCACCGCCTTTTTTTTTTTTTTTCGTTGCCGAGAGCAATGCTACGAATGAGGAACGTTGCTTTGAGAGGCACCCACACTCCTTGCTCATATTGTGGCATCGAGCAGTCTGGCCTGCAAGATGAGTGGTCTGCCAAGCGAGTGGATTCATTCTTATTTATCGAGTAACGTGAGCTCGAGTACTCACAATTAAGCTACAAATTATTCTCCTGTTTGAATATTAACCAACGGAAACGGATAACGCACATCTGACTATTAGTAATTTAAACAACTCTGCTCACTACGCACTGGCAATACCACATTTTCTTACTTACACAACGGCTTTGATCAACACGTGGCGATCGCACTGAATATGAATGGCGCACACATTATAAATTCTGGATATCATGACAACATGCTATTCCAAGGAAAAGGCCACCAATCTTTTTCTTTTCACTATCTTATTTATTCCGATAAATTCTATAACCTAAACATACAAATTCTATCACGTACAACAATAACACATGAGAAATTCCGCCCAGTGGGCATGGCTTTACATTGGTGATTCTCTATCTTATGGTCTCGTAATTATTTAACGCTACAGTGCACTTTCTGAATAGGATGGTGGATCTTTTGCTATATCTCAGACTTCGACTTTCACAACCATCATCACGAAACTTTCCTCCAGACCGAGCGGTACAAAAGGAACATGCATAACTCACTGCCTCTGAAACTATCTTGTTACTCTCCCATGCCAACCACACATACTTAAATTTCATGAAATACATCACACTGGCAACATACAATACAAAGAATAGTCACAACGTTATAATCACATCACTTTCAGCTTTCCCACTTCCATTAGTATTTATCCCAGTTTCACACGAGACTGCCCCATTTCGTAATTTTTCTTTCCTACTATGAACTCTGGAGGATATATGCACGTCTTCCTGTCCAATGCAAGCCAAGTGGCGTTGCTGAATAGACGGCTGACTCACCTTGCTTCTCTTTCAGATAATTATAGTTTGAATCAAGAGTCACACGGAAACATAACACGCAAAGTAATATTAAGAGCATATTCATCACACACGCGAATCCTCAACTGATACCATGGACGAGTACTTCTCTTTATCCTTTGTCTCATACACAGATTGAGACTCACACAGTACTCACCACGTGGAAGTACTCGTCTCTAATTACAAGTCCTGCACACGCCATTTCTTAAATATTTCCAACTTATAGTACACACGCTAGTAATTCAGCTTAACTTAAGAATTCGGAAGTATTTCAACTTATTGCTACACGTGGTTTAATTGTGACCGTTGGTCACTTTTGAAGATTACTACGATCCCCTTAATATTACCTGCCTGACATTTAATTCTCCCCACAAAAGTTCCTGAAATAGAGAAATTTTTATTCGAAACTACTCTTAAGTATTTCACATGCACACCATGTCTCCACTCTTTTGTCTTTACGGAGCACACCTAAGACAGGTCTTACCAACACTAGATCCAGCGGCAGAGTGCTGAAACATGGCCGTTCTTCAGGTCCACTCGCACTTCTGCCGAAGTGGGGGAGCACCTTGCTACAGTATTGGTCAGCCACATTTCAGGCGCTCAGAGCTCTGGTAAATTTCATCTCTTTGGTTCCACCAAAGATGACCAAAGGACCGTCTCTAAGATGACAATATATTACACATTCACTATCTGCGGTTAGCAGACGACCATACATTCACTCATTTCACAGATCTCACCAAACTGGATGTAGGGATTTATTTTGTGGGAGTGCACATGCGATCAATTAAATAAATAAATTGTCATTCTTTCCCACAATGGTATCCGGCTTCACTGTATTAATTGAAATTGAGTTATTTGTACAAAAAATATGTTGTTCTGACAATGATAATGAAGTATGTTGTACCTCTTTTCAATGTCGGGCGGCACTGTACCCTTTCAACTTATGCATTATTTGAAGTCTCCTGAGTGAACGCGTCAAGTTTCCGTCACTTCCGACAGATACTGTAGCTGAAGGACAGTTTCAAAATGGCGTCTGAAGGTTATTGTATTTTTTATTTATGTACACGTCTAGTTCCGTAGGACATAATCGCAATCAACAATATAACATAAGAATTATCTTAAATTTTCAAGGAACTCCTCAACAGAAGGATTGATCCAAGAGGAAACTGTTCAGTTTGATTTGAAAACGCGTGGATCACTGCTAAGATATTTGAATTCTTGTGGTAACTTATTGAAAATGTATACAGCAGTATACTGCACACCTTTCTGCACAAGAGTTAAGTAAGTGCGATCCAAATGCAGACTGGCTTTCTGCCTAGTATTAACTCTGCGGAAGCTGCTAATTCTTGGGAAGAAGCTGATACTGTAAATAAGGAACGACTGTGAATTAAATATATAATAAGAGGGCAATGTCAAAATACCCAGACTAGTGAACAGGAGTCGAGAAGAGGTTCGCGAACTTACAGCACCTATTGCCCGTACTGCCCATTTCTGAGCCAAAAATATTTTTCACAATGGGAAGAGTTACCCCAAAATATAATACCACATAAGCGAATGAAAATAAGCAAAATAGACTAATTTTCATGTCGAACGATCACTTACTTCAGATACCGTTCGAATAGTAGAAATGGCAACATGAAGTCTCTGAATGAGATCCTGAACGTGGGCTTTCCACGACAGTTTACTGTCTATCTGAACACCTGGAAATTTGAACTGTTCAGTTTCATTAATCATATGCCCAATCTGTGAAATTAAAACGTCGGGTTTTGCTGAGTCATACTGTCATTCAGCTTTAGTTTATTTTCTGCAAGCCATGAATTTGTCACAAACTGCACTATCTGAAACAGAGTCAATGTTTCACACATCCTTTACTACCAAGTTAGTGTCATCAGCAAACAGAATATTTTCGAATTACCCTAAATACTACAGGGAATTTCATTTATATAGAAAAGAAACAGGAGTGGCCCCAACACTGATCCCTGGGGCATCCCCCCTTTTGACTGTACCCCACTTAGGCCCCACATCATGGCCATTCTCAACACTGTGGATAATGACCTTTTGTTGTCTGTTGTTAAAGTAACAGGTGCACCAATGGACTTTGACAAACGGCAGATTAATACTACGCAGAGCCTGTGAACGGCGAAGCTGGTCGACTGTTCGCGTGCTACTGTCGTGAGCCCCTACAGAAAGAGGTAGGACAGTGAAACTACCACTAGATGCTAACGATTGGTCGTCCTCAACTCTTCACAGAACATAGGGTTCGGAGGTTTGACTGCTCTGTAAAGCAGTATAAATGGTGATCTGTGGCATCCCTGTCGAAAGAACACAATGCTGGTGCAGGCACAAGTGTTTCGGACCACACCGTTTGTTACATATTGTTTACCAAGGAGCTACATAGCAGATTACCCCTACATGTTCACATGATGACCCTACGGCATCGCCAGTTACGACTGCAGTGGGCACGGCACGATCGTGGTTCGATCGTCGGTCAATGGAAACATGTCGGCGCTTCGGGAGAATCACATTTTTGCTACACGAGATCGATGGTCATCGAGCTGAACGGCGGCTCGAAACTTGCAGCGCGCCAAGGACGCAGACTGGTAAGAGCAGTAATTATGCTATGGGAGACATTCTCCGGCACTTACATGGGGCCTGTAGTAGTAATTGAAGAGACGCCTACAGCTGCGAACCACCTGCATCTCTTCACGCTTGATGTCTAACCGACGGTGATGCTATCTTCCAGCAGTATAACTGTCCGTATCTCGGAGCCAGAACCGTGGTGCAGTGGTCTGGGGAGCATTACGGTGACTTTACGTTGACGTCTCAGCGACAAAATTTGGCTGATATAAATCCTGTGGAACCCATCTGGGCCGCTATCGCGTGCCATCAACGAGTACACAAAGAAGTGGCCCGTTATTTACACGAATTACATGATATGTGAGTAGACATCTAATGCCACATGCCTCCGCAGACCTACCAAGAAACTATCGCATCCCAGATAGGCAGAATTAGTGACGTATTTTGTTCAGTGACGTACAAACTAGCTATTAACCAGGTGGTCATAATTGTTTGGCTCATCAGTGTACATGCATTATGCAGGACATAAAATAATCCTAGCTATCGTGAAGGCCTGCAGCTTACGTAGCGTTTCGCAATACGTTGGGAGCTGTAAGCAGTGTTACAAGTTTTATGCGAGGATTAGCAGAAAGGTTGGAATTTATTAAGCGAGTTATCCTTGAAAAAGCCCAGAGGCGAAATAAGTTACAAAGTCCAAGCGTTACGCGCTGGTTAGAAGTGCCAGACGCACTCCTTCAATTCAAAGAGCTCTTTGACTCTGTCGTACAGTCCCTTGAAGAAATGGACAGAACTTCTCCGTAATCGAAAGGTTGAAAAGTGGCTACACTGAGTCCCAGCGCCAGAGATTGCGCCAAAGATTTTTATTCCGCCGCCTCCACTGCTGCAGTAGTACATCTACATCTACATCTACATCCGTACTCCGCAAGCCACCTGACGGTGTGTGGCGGAGGGTACCCTGAGTACCTCTATCGGTTCTCCCTTCTATTCCAGTCTCGTATTGTACGTGGAAAGAAGGATTGTCGGTATGCTTCTGTGTGGGCTCTAATCTCTCTGATTTTATCCTCATGGTCTCTTCGCGAGATATACGTAGGAGGGAGCAATATACTGCTTGACTCTTCGGTGAAGGTATGTTCTCGAAACTTCAACAAAAGCCCGTACCGAGCTACTGAGCGTCTCTCCTGCAGAGTCTTCCACTGGAGTTTATCTATCATCTCCGTAACGCTTTCGCAATTACTAAATGATCCTGTAACGAAGCGCGCTGCTCTCCGTTGGATCTTCTCTATCTCTTCTATCAACCCTACCTGGTGCGGATCCCACACTGCTGAGCAGTATTCAAGCATTGGGCGAACAAGCGTACTGTAACCTACTTCCTTTGTTGTCGGATTGCATTTCCTTAGGATTCTTCCAATGAATCTCAGTCTGGCATCTGCTTTACCGACGATCAACTTTATATGATCATTCCATTTTAAATCACTCCTAATGCGTACTCCCAGATAATTTATGGAATTAACTGCTTCCAGTTGCTGACCTGCTATTTTGTAGCTAAATGATAAGGGACCTATCTTTCTATGTATTCGCATCACATTACACTTCGCTACATTGAGATTCAATTGCCATTCCGTGCACCATGCGTCAATTCGCTGCAGATCCTCCTGCATTTCAGTACAATTTTCCATTGTTGCAACCTCTCGATACACCACAGCATCATCTGCAAAAAGCCTCAGTGAACTTCCGATGTCATCCACCAGGTCCTTTATGTATATTGTGAATAGCAACGGTCCTATGACACTCCCCTGCGGCACACCTGAAATCACTCTTACTTCGGAAGACTTCTCTCCATTGAGAATGACGTGGTGCGTTCTGTTATCTAGGAACTCCTCAATCCAATCACACAATTGATCTGATAGTCCGTATGCTCTTACTTTGTTCATTAAACGACTATGGGGAACTGTGTCAAACGCCTTGCGGAAGTCAAGAAACACGGCATCTACCTGTGAACCCGTGTCTAAGGCCCTCTGAGTCTCGTGGACGAATAGCGCGAGCTGGGTTTCACACGATCGTCTTTTTCGAAACCCATGCTGATTCCTACAGAGTAGATTTCTAGTCTCCAGAAAAGACATTATACTCGAACATAATACGTGTTCCAAAATTCTACAACTGATCGACGTTAGAGATATAGGTCTATAGTTCTGCACATCTGTTCGACGTCCCTTCTTGAGAACGGGGATGACCTGTGCCCTTTTCCAATCCTTTGGAACGCTTCGCTCTTCTAGAGACCTACGGTACACCGCTGCAAGAAGGGGGGCAAGTTCCTTCGCGTACTCTGTGTAAAATCGAACTGGTATCCCATCAGGTCCAGCGGCCTTTCCTCTTTTGAGCGATTTTAATTGTTTCTCTATCACTCTGTCATCTATTTCGATATCTACCATTTTGTCAACTGTGCGACAATCTAGAGAAGGAAGCACAGTGCAGTCTTCCTCTGTGGAACAGCTTTGGAAGAAGACATTTAGTAATTCGGCCTTTAGTCTGTCATCCTCTGTTTCATTACCATTTTGGTCACAGAGTGTCTGGACATTTTGTTTTGATCCACCTGCCGCTTTGACATAGGACCAAAATTTCTTAGGATTTTCTGCCAAGTCAGTACATAGAACGTTACTTTCGAATTCATTGAAAGCCTCTCGCATAGCCCTCCTCACACTACATTTCGCTTCGCGTAATTTTTGTTTGTCTGCAAGTAGTTCAGAGGTTGCCGTGAGCAGTACTTGTTGAGAGGATGTCGAGAGCAGTACTAGCTCAGAGGATGTCGAGTGCAGTAGTTCTGTTGGGTGAGAGAGTAGATGCTGTTCGGTTGGTGTAATGTATAGATGGAAGGTATTGCAATGATCACAGTGTATTTTTCGTCAATATATATCGATGTAAAAAAAAAAATATTTCAGATTTGTAAATGGTGTTTAAAATACCTTGTCGTACTGAGGAAGAACCTTGGCAGATACATGTACGTTGAGTCACAATACCACACACAGAACAGTTACACTTGTGCTTTGTTGTTTCGTAGCTTTTATAGTTGCAGGGGACTTAATTAGTCAATTGTGTTACCGGAAATTTCTTGTCATTCTTTATTTTTATTTTATACAATCAGATTGCGTGCTAATACTACTCAGGGCCAACCGGTTAAGAATTTCGTAATCTGACACACAGCTACTAAAGTTATTGCATTATTGCATTTATTTCTTATTAATTAAGCCTCCATTCAAGGTGCAAGTCTTCTGCCTTCTATTCAACGATTCGACTTTCTCTTACTTTTGATGGTAACCGCCGCTGTATTTGAAATTACTGTTTCGCTTTCACCGTAACTTCAGGCTGTCACGCTAAGATCTTAATCTTCTCTGTGAGATAGCAGACAGTGTAAAAAGAACTCTGGAGAGGTACAGAGAAACTAAATATCAACAAAATTTCCAACAGGAGTGTCGTATTGTAGAACTTTTGGACTTTCCAGTGCCGGCACCCAGAACCGCCAAACGTTCAGTTCATCAATCAGATACAGAATCGCCTGATGCTAAGCAATACTACAGCTAAAATAAACCTTTAATTCGCACTTTCTACTTGATGTAGCATTTCCTGTTCTGTTAATTTCTTTCCAACTCGAGAATAATGTCATGCGGTGTTTTGTATCAATATTGGAAAAGTTGAGGTGTTTAATTTTAAGAGCAGAGCATTCTTGAAATCTCGACCTTTTCATCCTTATACCAAGTGCCTCATAGAAACCAAAAATCTCACAAGTCCAACCCTTCCACAAATTGCTGCAGATTTCAACAATGGGACACCAACTAGTGTCAGCGTGCGACCCATTGAATGAAACATCATCGATATGGGCTTTCGGAGCCGAAGGCCCACTCGTGTACCCTCGATGACTGCACAACACAGAGCTCTACTCCTCGCCTGGGCCCGTCAACACTGTCACTGGACTGTTGACGACTGGAAACATGTTGTCTGGTCGGACGAGTATCGTTTCAAAATTGTATAGAGCGGATGGACGTGTACCGGTATGGAGACAACCTCATAAACCATGGGCCCTGCATGTCAGCAGGGAACTGTTCATGCTGGCGGAGGCTCTGTAATGCTGTGTGGCGTATGCAGTGGGAGTGATGTGGTACCCGTGATACGTCTAGATACGACTCTGACAGGTGACACGTACGTAAGCATCCAGTCTCATCACATGCATCCATTCATATCCATTCTGCATTCCAACGGACTTGTCAATTCCAGCAGGACAATGCGACACCCCACACGTCCACAATTGCCACAGAGTGGTTCCAGGAACACTCTTTCCCTTATTAAACATTTCCGCTGCCTACTGAACTTCCCAGACATTAACATTATTGAGCGTATTTGGGATGCCTTGCAACGTGCTGTTCAGAAGAGATCCCCACCCCTCTCGTACTCTTACGGATTTATGCACAGCCCTGCAGGATTCGTGGTGTCAATGCCTTCCAGCACTTCTTCAGACATTAGTCGAGTCCATGTCACGTCGTGTTGCGCGCTTTTGCGTACTCGCGGTGGCCCAACACGATATTGGGCATTAGGATTGCCTCTTCATTGTATATACGTACATCCATTGTTATAGTTTATATGGAAGACATCAATAAACCATGATTAATGAAATGGCCCCGGTAGTAGGCAACATTCCATTAGAACTACTGACAGCCTTGGGAGAGCGAGTGCTGACAAAACTCTACCATCTGGTGAGCCAGATGTATGAGACAGGCGAAATACCCTCAGACTTCAAGAAGAATATAACAATTCCGATCCCAAAGAAAGCAAGTGTTGACAGATGTGAAAATTATCCAACTATCAGTTTAATAAGTCACGGCTGCAAAATATTAAAACGAATTCTTTACAGACGAATGGAAAAACTAGTAGAAGCCGACCTCGGGGAAGATCAGTTTGCATTCCGTAGAAATATTGGAACACATGAGGCAATACTGACCCTACGACTTATCTTAGAAGCTAGATTAAGGAAAGGCAAACCTACGTTTCTAGCATTTGTGGACTTAGAGAAAGCTTTTGATAATGTTGACTGGAATACTCTCTTTCAAATTCTGAAGGTGGCAGGGGTAAAATACAGGGAGCGACAGGCTATTCACAATTTGTACAGAAACCAGATGGCAGTCATAAGAGTCGAGGGACATGAAAGGGAAGCAGTGGTTGGGAAGGGGGTGAGACAGGGCTGTAGCCTATCCCCGATGTTACTCAATCTGTATATTGAGTAAGCAGTGAAGGAAACAAAAGAAAAATTCGGAGTAGGTATTAAAATCCATGGAGAACAAATAAAAACTTTGAGGTTCGCCGATGACATTGTAATTCTGTCAGAGACAGCAAAGGACTTGGAAGAGCAGTTGAACGGAATGGATAGGGTCTTGAAAGGAGGATATAAGATGAACATCAACAAAAGCAAAACGAGGATAATGGAACGTAGTCGAATAAAGTCAGGTGATGCTCAGGGAATTAGATTAGGAAATGAGACACTTAAATTAGTAAAGGAGTTTTGCTATTTGGGGAGCGAAATAACGGATGATGGTCGAAGTAAAGAGGATATAAGATGTAGACTAGCAATGGCAAGGAAAGCGTTTCTGAAGAAGAGAAATTTGTTAACATCGAGTATAGATTTAAGTGTCAGGAAGTCGTTTCTGAAAGTATTTGTATGGAGTGTAGCCATGTATGGAAGTGAAACATGGACGATAAATAGTTTGGACAAGAAGAGAATAGAAGCTTTGGAAATGTGGTGCTACAGAAGAATGTTGAACATTAGATGGGTAGATCACATAACTAATGAGGAGGTATTGAATAGGATTCTGGAGAAGAGAAGTTTGTGGCACAACTTGACTAGAAGTAGGGATCAGTTGGCAGTACATGTTCTGAGGCATCAAGGGCTCACCAATTTAGTAATGGAGGGCAGTGTGGAGTGTAAAAATCGTAGAGTGAGACCAAGAGATGAATACAATAACCAGATTTAGAAGGATGTAGGTTGCAGTAGGTACTGGGAGATGAAGAAGCTTGCACAGGACAGAGTAGCATCGAGAGCTGCATCAAACCAGTCTCAGGACTGAAGACCACAACAACAACAATGAAATGTGAGATTTATGAACGTCCTGTCAACATTGGCTACTTGATCAAATCTGCTTTACTGCAGGGCGAATAACGTGATCCCAGGAAAAGTATTTTTGCTTTTCGTCACGAACGTAAGCAACGAGAATGATAAGGTATTTCATGCATTGCTAATTTTAATCAGCGTAATATATACCGCACATGTTCGCACTTGTTTACTTTCAAGAAAAAATTTGCAGCACTGATCCTTTTTAATATAAAGAAATACAAAGTATGCGCTTATCAAGTCCCTTCTCCCATGATGTAAGCACCTAGCGAATTTATCGTCATCCTCACATCTCCAGTAGGACCTTTGCGTGCTTCTCGGGGGGGGGGGGGTTTACTAATCGTATTTTTCTTCCATTCAGCATTTGTTCTGAGGATCTCTTGGATCCCATAAGCACGTGGGACATCCATATTCTTCCGTCAGCAACCCTGCATTCTCTTCGGACCACCCCATCACTCACCCAACTCGTGTCAACAGCAACAAAACCAGACAAGACAGCAAACCAAAGCTTTCTGCATTGCTAACTCCGAAGCGTAGAGGCCGCGAACTTCCTTTTTTGTGACTCGCTAAAAGATCGAATGTAGACGAGATGTGGCTCAAATTCAAAGATATAGTAGCAACAGCAATTGAGATATTCATACCTCATAAATTGGATGGATCCCCCGTGGTACACAAAAAAGGTCCGAACGCTGTTGCAGAGGCAACGGAAAAAGCATGCGAAGTTCAGAAGAACGCGAAATCCCGAAGATGGGCTAAAATTTACAGACGCGCGAAATTTGGCACGTACTTCGATGCGAGATACCTGTAATAGGTTCCACAACGAAACATTGTCTCGAAATTTGGTAGAAAATCCCAAGAAATTCTGGTCGTATGTAAAGTACACAAGCGGCAAGACGCAGTCAATACCTTCGCTGCGCAGTGCCGATGGTACTGTTATCGACGACTGTGCCGCTAAAGCGGAGTTATTGAACGCAGTTTTCCGAAATTCCTTCACCAGGGAAGACGAATGGAATATTCCAGAATTTGAAACACGAACATCTGCTAGCATGAGTTTCTTAGAAGTAGATACCTTAGGGGTAGCGAAGCAACTCAAATCGCTTGATACAGGCAAGTCTTCAGGTCCAGATTGTATACCGATTAGGTTCCTTTCAGATTACGCTGATACTATAGCTCCCTACTTAGCACTCATATACAACCGCTCGCTCACCGATAGATCTGTACCTACAGATTGGAAAATTGCGCAGGTCGTACCAGTGTTCAAGAAGGGTAGTAGGAGTAATCCATTTAACTACAGACCTATATCATTGACGTCGGTTTGCAGTAGGGTTTTGGAGCATATACTGTATTCAAACATTATGAATCACCTCGAAGGGAACGATCTATTGACACGTAATCAGCATGGCTTCTGAAAACATCGCTCTTGTGCAACGCAGCTAGCTCTTTATTCGCACGAAGGGGATCTCAAGTTGATTCCGTATTTCTAGATTTCCGGAAAGCTTTTGACACCGTTCCCCACAAGCGACTTCTAATCAAGCTGCGGAGCTATGGGGTATCGTCTCAGTTGTGCGACTGGATTCGTGATTTCCTGTCAGGAAGGTCGCAGTTCGTAGTAATAGACGGCAAATCATCGAATAAAACTGAAGTGATATCAGGTGTTCCCCAGGGAAGCGTCCTGGGACCTCTACTGTCCCTGATCTATATAAATGACCTGGGTGACAATCTGAGCAGTTCTCTTAGACTGTTCGCAGATGATGCTGTAATTTACCGTCTAGTAAGGTCATCCGAAGATCAGCTGCAAAGCGATTTAGAAAAGATTGCTGTATGGTGTGTCAGGTGGCAGTTGACGGTAAATAACGAAAAGTGTGAGATGATCCACATGAGTTCCAAAAGAAATCCGTTGGAATTCGATTACTCGATAAATAGTACAATTCTCAAAGCTGTCAATTCAACTAAGTACCTGGGTGTTAAAATTACGAACAACTTCAGTTGGAAGGACCACATAGATAATATTGTCGGGAAGGCGAGCCAAAGGTTGCGTTTCATTGGCAGGACACTTAGAAGATGCAACAAGTCCACTAAAGAGACAGCTTACACTACACTCGTTCGTCCTCTGTTAGAATATTGCTGCGCGGTGTGGGATCCTTACCAGGTGGGATTGACGGAGGACATCGAAAGGGTGCAAAAATGGGCAGCTCGTTTTGTATTATCGCGTTATAGGGGAGAGAGTGTGGCAGATATGATACACGAGTTGGGATGGAAGTCATTACAGCATAGACGTTTTTCGTCGCGGCGAGACCTTTTTACGAAATTTCAGTCACCAACTTTCTCTTCCGAATGCGAAAATATTTTGTTGAGCCCAACCTACATAGGTAGGAATGATCATCAAAATAAAATAAGAGAAATCAGAGCTCGAACAGAAAGGTTTAGGTGTTCGTTTTTCCCGCTCGCTGTTCGGGAGTGGAATAGTAGAGAGATAGTATGATTGTGGTTCGATGAACCCTCTGCCAAGCACTTAAATGTGAATTGCAGAGTAGTCATGTAGATGTAGGTAGATGTAGATGAAACAAAGGCGAATGCGAAATCGAACAGACCGAATGCCGTTCGACCACGCACGTCTAGCGCTTACGCCACAGAGAATTCTCGTTCGCCGTTGCACGTCCCCTCACGTTCGCTTCGGTGTAAGGAGGCTGGACGCGACACTAAGTTCTCGGCGCCGTGCGTAATCTTCCGGACGCGAACACCAGAACCGCTGACGATCACGCCTTCCGGAATGTGCGTACGAGACAGCGCGGCGCGGTCCCGGGAGATTGCGGTGCGGGGTCGGACCTCCCCACCTTACGACACGAAACATGCGCTTGCGGACCATACGTCACTCACTGGCGGCAAGCGACCAAACAGGTGGCTGCGTCACGCAGATCCGAGTGCGTCACGCCCGGTGAATGTTCCACTTGCAGTTTCGGCAGAGCTGGCTGTGATTTCATTTTCTGTGACGTAAATGACTCTGCTCCGGAAAATTCGGCTGATGTTACACGTTGACTTCTGCAAAATTCTCAGAGAAACAATTGCGATCGCCTAACACCTGCTGCGTTTTAACTACGATTTTTTTCTCCAGTTTCAGTGCTTACGGCGATTTCGCAAACGTGCGTAGAAATACACAATCGTGACTAAAATGACGCAAGTCAGACATCGGATCTACATGGATACTCTGCAAATCACATATAAGTGTCTGGCAGATGGTTCATCAAACCACCTTTACAATTCTCTTTTATTCTAATCTCTCATAGCGCGCGGAAAGAAGGAACACCTGTTTCTTTCGGTGTGAGCTCTGATTTCCCTTATTTTATCATGGTGATCGTTTCTCCCTATGTAGGTAAGTGTCAAAATATTTTCGCATTCGGAGGAGAAAGTTGGTGATTGGAATTTCGTGAGAAGATTCTATCGCATCGAAAAACGCCTTTCTTCTAATGATGTCCAGCCCAAGTCCTATATCATTTCTGTGACACTCTGTCCCATATTTCGCAATAATACAAAACGTGCTGCCCTTCTTTAAACTTTATCGATGTTCTTCGTCAATCCTGTCTGACAAGGATCCGACATCGAGCAGCAGTATTCTAAAACAGGACGGACAAGCGTAGAGTAGGCAGTCTCCTTAGTAGATCTGTTACATTTCCGAAGTGACCTGCCAATAAAACGCAGTCTGTGGTTAGCCTTCCCCACAACATCTTCTATGTGTTCCTTCCAATTTAAGTGTTTGTAATTGTAATACCTAGGCATTTAGTTGAATTTACGGCCTTTGCAGATGATTGATTTACCATGTAACTGAGGTTTAACGGATTCCATTTAGCACTCATGTGGATGACCTTACACTTTTCGTTATTTAGGGTCAATTGCCAATTTTCGCACCATACAGAAATCTTTCATAAATCGTTTTGCAATTTGTTTTGATCTTCTGATTACTTTACTAGTCGATAAACGGTAGCACCATCTGCAAACAACCTAAGACGGTTGTTCATATTGTCTTCCAGATGGTTTATACAGATAAGGAACAGCAAAGGGGCTGTAACAGTACCTTGGGGGAAAACCAAAAAACACTTCTGTTTCACTCGATTACTTTCCGTCAATTACTACGAACTGTGATCTCTCTGACAGGAAATCACGAATACAGTCATATAACTGAGGCATATTCCATGCTCACGCAATTTGACTACAGGCCGTTTGTGTGGTACAGTGTCAAAAGCCTTCCGGAATCAATTTAAAATCCCTTGTCAATAGCACTCACTACTTCATGTGAGTAAAGAACTAGTTGTGTTTCACAAGAACGATTTTTTCTAAACCCGTGTTGACTGTGTGTCAATATACCGTTTGCTTGGAGGTAATTCATAATGTTTTAGCGCAATATATGTTCCAAAATCCTGCTGCATATCGACGTTAAGGATATGGGCCTGTAATTTAGTCGATTATTCCCACTACCTTTCTTGAATATTGGTGTGATCTGTGC
Organism: Schistocerca gregaria; assembly: GCF_023897955.1. NCBI lineage: Eukaryota > Metazoa > Arthropoda > Insecta > Orthoptera > Acrididae > Schistocerca > Schistocerca gregaria. The sequence continues at coordinate 75,926,010 of NC_064925.1, forward strand.
AACTTTCCAGTCTTTGGGTACAGATCTTTGGTCGAGCGTACGGTTGTATATGACTGTTAAGTATGGAGGTATTGCTTGAGCATACTCTGAAAGGAACCGAATTGGTATACAGTTTGGACCAGAAGACTTCCTTTTATTGAGCGGGTGTCTTTACGGTTCCCTCCTCTGTGTTACCAAAGGTGACACGTAACTGTCTCCAGTTTTACGTAAGTAGCGGGACGTGTGGGGATCCAGTTGTGTCCAGGACAAGACACAAAATTTCTAAAAATGTCTACCAAGGTGGCTTTTTGGTGCGATGTTGTCGTGTCATCACAGTGGTAGCACGGAGATCTTGAATCCCTTGGTTCTATAGTGAGGCTGTAATACAGCTACTAACAACTGCGCTGAGACTCGCTCTTACTGAGACACTATGTTCAGAAATTTAGAGGAATGCCCTTTGTTTTTTTGTTACGCGCACACCATCAGATAAAACAGAAAACTAATATCAGATATTGTCTGATAACCCATACGCCTACAGGAGTCACACGTTAAGTCACCACAGTTCATTATTCTTCAAAGTTTTAATTCTTGCACACTGTTAAAGCATGGTATAAAGTTCTATAATATTTCCTAAGATTAACTATGTGTATGTGTGTATTGAACCGGAGGCCTAGAAACGACGGGAAGAAGCTTCGTCCCGCCGTAGCTGTCAGTGGTTCACAACCCCACAACAGGCCACAGCAGTCCACCCACCCCACCGCCGCCCACCACAGAACCCAGGTTTATTGTGCAGTTCGGCCCCCAGTGGACCCCACGCGGGAACGTCTCATACTAGACGAGTGTATCCCCAAATGTTTGTGTGGTAGAGTAATGATGGTGTACGCGTACGTGGAGACAGTGTTTGAGCAACAATGGCCTACAAAGTGTAACTGAGGCGCAATAAGGGGAACCAGCCCGCATTCGCCGAGGCAGATGGAAAACCGCTTTAAAAACCACCCACAGGCTGATCGACACACCTCGACATTAATCCGCCGGGCGGGTTCGTGCCGTGGACCGGCACACCTTCCCGCTCGGGAAGCGGCGCGATAGATCGTGCAGCTGGCCGTACGGGCCAAGATTAATTATACCCTGCACTGCGCGAAGAATCACTATCTTGGGCTCATAACGCCTTCCATTGAACGGTATTGTTCGGCTGCTCCATTAACAACTGACTTGTGTCGCGCAAGCCGCTCCATTAGTCGGCCATTCGTTGCTAAACGAAATGATTCCGTTCTTTGTAGTTTTCAAATATTTGCTAAAAGTTGATACTAAAATTTGGTTTTTTGCGCATATAGTGAGAGCTCAGTATTAAGAGGTTCTTCCTTATTATTACAAATAAAATCTGAATTATAATTTAATAATAATTTATGAAAAAATATGAGTTTTGGTGGGCTTGCCCGAGGACAGTCCCTCCACCTTTTATCACAGCAACCAGTATGCTCACAGTACTATTCAGTTGGCGAATTTCTCATGTTAGCTCTACTCGCCGTACCATCTATTGTTCTTTCCTCACTCTGCTTTATGATGTGGCGTGTCAACTACTGCAACTTCCTTCAACTGAGATGTGAAACGTGGGAGCAAAGTTTAGGGCACCAAGAGCCAGAAATGTTTCATACGGAACGAATGTTTTATTTATTTTGTTTTTGACGTGGTTCGTAAAAGTTGGAATACGAGCATTTGCTTTGCTAGTACTGTCATAGAAAACACTAATTGTAGTTCGGTTTAAGGAATTCCCTCGTTTCTATTACTACGATGTACGTCACATGCTGGTAATGCCTGCATTAGGCAGACGGGGTGCAAACTAGAAATTACTGCTGAAAATACCCTTACCATAGTACTTACCACGAAAGCATTATGTGCGCTTCTCATCTGTAAATACTGCGTTTAATTCTAGACGAAGGTAGCGATGTTGAGCAGAAAGAACAAACCACTTTCGAGAACAACACGTGATAACAGCAGTAACAACGGGTAGTTTCCATATCAAAGGGTCATTCAGCTAGATACCATTAAATAACGAAATAATGAGTTTTGGTAGGTAATTAATAAATTATCTGACAATTAATTACTCTCAGAAAATACCCGGTGTGGTTGCAATAATTTTACGTCCGCTGTTTGAAACTGATAAACAATATTTTATTCAAAATAATCTCCATCAATGCTATTTACACATTTATCCCACCTCTCCGGTAGGCTATAAATGCCACGCAAATAAAAAAAAATCTGTTCTTTTGAAGCGAATCACTCAGCAAGCCATTTTCGTACATTTTCATACGAATTGAAGCGTTGTTCAGCGAGAGCCTGTCCCAGTGATGAGATGATAATGGGACGGAGCCGAGTCTGTAGAATAAATATTTCCCAACTGAACGCCTCGATCGTTTCCATGACCCGTTTTGGTGTGGCTGATGGGGCGTTATCAAGGAGTAATATGACTTTGTGTTACCTTTTTCCATATTCTAGTCGTTTTTCACTTAATACTGGATTTAAATCGATCATTTGCTGTCCGTAGCGGTTAGTGTTAACGGTTTCACCAGGTTTCAGTAGCTCATAATAGATGACAGCCTTCTAATCCCACCAGACACAGAGCATTGTCTTCTTTCCAAAGGGATTTGGTCTTGCAGTGGATGTCGATGGTTTGCCTGGATTCACCCATGATTTACGACGCTTAGGATTCTCAAAATCTATCAATTTTTCATCACGTGTCATTATTCGATGGAGCAACGACTTCCTTTTGTATCTGTGAGCAGCATTTCACAAGAGGTCTTTCGATTTGCTTTCCGTCTTTCATTCAGTTCTTGGTGAACCCCATTTTCCCACTTTCTGCACCTTCCCCAAAGCTTTCAACCGAAGAGAAACGGCTTTCCGCGTCAGGTTCAATTGTTCTGCGAGTTCCTGTTTACTTTTCAGTACCATCTTCGTCCAATAAGACCTGCAATTCGTTGTCTTCGAGCTTTTTCGGTGGTTTCCAGCACTCGTCGTTTCTCACGTCAAAATGACAACTTCTTAATTTTTTGAGCCACTCGAAACACTGTGTTTTCGCAAGAGCATGTTCGCCGAAAGCTTCGAGAAGCACTCGATGCGATTCTGCACCAGTTTTCTTCAAATGATAACCGAAAACCAATACTGTGTGTAAATTGTAGTTCGTAGACACAAAACTCGACCTGTTTACGGGTTTGGAACAGATACCGATGTATAGAACTTAGGTTACTGTGTGTTGAAATTCGTCGTCAGCCGTTACAGGAAGCAGATGGCGCTACAGACGTGGTCTTGTGAGCTCTTCACTGACGGCTTGCACCATCTGTAGGGACATTGTGATTTCATACTTCTAACCTGGTATGATTTTTTTTTTCACAAGATTTACTGCTCCCTCCGCCAGCATCAAGATTTACAACAGTTGCTCGTTATTTAAGAATCATATGCATAAGCATAATATTGAGCTTTCTCGCCTAATAATATATAATTATATGTATACAGTACCCAGGCATTCCTGATACTGCAACAGAGTTAGTACATTCTCCGTATTGCAACATAATGGATGTTCATCATAGATACTGTTCCCTGCTGTTCATACCCCGAAGTGTAGTTTAAAGTGTCTTCACACTATTATTTGTTTGTCGTACATTCTGTGCAACTTCTATTATCCATGTGTCTATTGCGCTATAAATTGCTACTGGTGTAAATTTATCTTCTGAATTAAGGCCCATGTGATCATTGTTCGTGTGGAGTTTTTTTACCAATTTATTGGCATTCGAACTATGCCTGTTTAGGCATCTCACTAGAAATGTTGCTTATGACTATACGACAGTAAGGACAATGTGACACCTAGTCCCCAGACGAAGAAAATCTCCGACCTGGCTGGGATTCGAATTCTGGCCTCAGCGCCTAGCAATCCGCACAGCTTGCGAGGCGTACATACAGAGGATAGGCAAAATAATGTGAACACCTGTACTTACTTGGGAATGGTTTAATAATAAGAGGTTGGACACCCATTTGCCCCTAATATAGCTGCGATTCTTCTTGAAATACTGGCATATAATGATTGTACAGTCTCCAGTGGAATGTTACGCCTCTCTTCGCTCAGAACCTCTGCTAGCTGCTGTAGTGAGGAGGGAAATCTGCTCTGGAGTCTGCGCTCCAATACTGCCCACAAGGATTCGATAATGGTCAAGTCCGCTGCAGTTCAGCTGCATTCTGCTCATACCAGGACTCTACTGTCGTGGCTGTTTGAAAGGGTGCATTTTCCTCCTGAAATATGGCATCATTGTTGGGGAACAACATCTGAATCATAGGGTGCACCTGATCGCCTAAAGTGTTCACATAATCGTTGGCTGTAACACGGCCTTTGAGAGTAATGGTGGGACCAGCAGAATACCATGATATGGCTACCCACACCATCACACTTCCACCTCCATGCTTAACCATTCTAATCAAGCAATCAGGATTAGATGCTTCTTTTGGCGTTCTCCAGACGTACACCCCGCTCAGTATTGGAAATAACGTAAATGTTGACTCGTCGAACCATATGACGTGTTTCCACTGATTAACCGTCCAGGATTTATGCTCCTGACCCCAAGTGTTATGCTTCTTTGCGTTGGTTGTCATCGCTAATGGTTTCGGTGTAGCAGCTCTACCATGAATATTCGCTTTACGGAGTTCAAAAATGGCTCTGAGCACTATAGGACTTAACATCTGAGTCCCCTAGTACTTAGAACTACTTAAACCTAACTAACCTAAGGACGTCAGACACATCGATGCCCGAGGCAGGATTTTAACCTGCGACCAAATACAGTCGTGCGGTTCCGGACTGAAGCGCCTAGAACCACTCGGCCACCGCGGCCGGCCTTTACGGAGTTCTCGGAGGACGGTGTGGACAGATACGGGGTCTCGAAGATGGCTATTCAAATATCCAGCACTTTAGCCTCCGTAGTTTTGTGTTGTTTTGACACAATTCGTGTCAGCGTTCGACGATCTCTGTCATTTAGTTTTGATTTGCACTCACTATTACGTTTACACGCAGATGTCTTTGCAAGTTTTGTGTAGGCTGTCATGACTGTTGAAACAGTTGATCTTGAAACCTTTAAAATGTTGGCAGTCGTGGTTACTGATGCTCCAGCTAATCGGGCCCCCACAGTCTGCCCTTTTTGCAACTCACTTAGGTCTTTCATTGCACGTCGACCTCGGCCTCTGGTTGCAAATATCAGGGTTAGAACTTTAATAGCGGCAAATGTTTATTTACAGCTTATACAAAATAGATAAATGTTTTAAAGTTTTACAGTCCTTCAGAGTAGTCACCAGAATTGTGTATAAGCAGTTGTCAGTGACGTGGAACTCGTAGGGTAGCTTTAGCAGCGCCAGTTGTGTTGATAGTTCTGGAGGAGCGGTCTGTTTCCCGAATCTCTGTAACAGTTCTGAAACGATTGCCAAGATGTGCATCCTTCATCTTAGGAATCAAGTTGAGATCACAGGGGCTTACGTCCTGGGACTGTGTGGTGGATTGCAGACTGTGTTCCAAAAATGAACAGTTTAGAGAAAGAAGTGGCGACACTTTCTGCAGGGTCCGCCCATCGTTTTGTAGGACAATGCCGGGTCTCGTGTGACACCAACTTGCGACTGATTTGGTCGACCGATGGGGCTTAATTCCTGAGATGAAGGAACCACTTCATGGCATTCGTTTCAGAACTGTTACAGAGATTCGTCAGGCAGTAGACCGCTCCACTCGATGTAACAACACATCTGGCGCAGCTAAATGCGTCCTACGACTTCCACATTGTTGGCAAGGGGTTATAAGCGATTCTGTTGACTACTCTCAAGGACGGAAAACTATGAACCATGTGTCTGCTTTGTGTAAGTTGTCAGTAAATATTTGTCACTATTAAAGTCCCAACCCTCGTACAAAGTGTGCACTACTCCGACCCAACCTGCACTGATGCCCAGTCCGTACTGAAACGCACAGCCCAGTGCGTCACGTGCCTTACCTGCGTTGCTGGCAGTCAAACACAACCTTCCCATTACTACCAGCCACTGTTCACATTATGTTGTCTCCTCTATACGTGTGGAGTTCAGGAGGTAAGTTACACAATTCGTCGCACGCGAAGGCCACTGCGCAACAACTGCGATGCATTTTCAGGAGAGAGTACTGTTTCCGGCTGTCCTGCTGACACAGTTCTATAGGACTGCGGAAAACCGGTGCATCACTGTGTAGGAATGAAATGGCACGGCAACGTACTCCGAATCTGTAGTACGTTGGACAGTGTGATTCTCGTGGGCGAAACTTCTAAATTACATAAAGCTTCACCGTGAAATTCTGACGGCGTGCAGACGCAGGTGCCAACCTCGTCCGCACAGACGTGGATGATGCTAACCGAGAAGTCCACTTTTGGGCAAGGTGACAGAACATCTTGGGGGAAAGAGATTGTCCAATGGTCACACAGCGGCTCTCGAATAGCTCAGTGACCAAAGAGCGGATTCTGTCATCGAGCAACTGAATAATTGGCAGGAGGTTCCGACCATTATTTGATGTCTACGTTGAAAAATAGTGTCTTCTATCTTTGTCACTGTAAAGTGTAGCGTAGCGCACTATAAAATTTAATTGGCCTACCATAGTAATATGTAACATAGTTTATGAAGTCCATTCGTACCTACCGCGAAGACTAAACGATCCTGTAACATTTCTCCGGGTTCCGTGAAATTTCTAAAGAATTTCTGTCCAACGAAAATGAGGTATGTGGTTGTTTTCGTGGTATGGCGAGATTGTGTTGAATTATTTTAGAAAGCGAGGCAGGAAACCGTAACAGCCTCGACATTTGCTTAATCGGGCGTAAGAAACTGTTGAAAGGTCCTGTAACCGCCTTTCATTACTCCGGTAGCCCAATTTCACTAGTATTTCTCTTTTTTCCCTTGTTTCTCTTTTCTCATATCTCTCATAGTGGTGTGATTGAATGAATGTGGTTGTGTGTCACGTTGCTAGACGGTGACGTAGTCTGCTTCAGAAAGTCTGCGACAGTCGTACACGTTCAGCAGCAGTTGTACAGAATAGTCAACTCACGTACTGGTCAAGTAGGAAAAGAGGTTTTCGCTACTTGTAAGAAATCCACCTGCGTTAGGTTGGTGGCGAAAATGGCATCTTTGGGTTTTCCGGGCCACGCGGAGCGTGGAAGAGGCTGGAGAAGAAGCGGGAGGCAGCCTGCCATCGGTACGGGAAGCGTCCACAGCTGTGCTCCAGTCGAAGAAGGCTGAGTTGGACTGATCGCGTGGCGCGTTGTTACTTGGCGAGGGGAGAGCTGTTAGCTTTTGGTCTCGCTTTCCAGCTCTGAGAGCTGTTAGCTTTTGGTCTCGCTTTCCAGCTCTGAGAGCTGTTAGCTTTTGGTCTCGCTTTTCAGCTCTGAAAGATTGCTTTGCCTTGTCGCAGCAAGGAATGCAAAACGTTGGCAGATTTTCCTTTTAGTAAATTTCTATAGCAGACTTCGATCCACAGGAAGAGCGCCACACAAAAGTATCGATAAGAAGTGACCACTCGCTTCTGTATGAATGTCTGTTTGCTTTCAGCTGTGCCTGTATAAGCTTTCACCTTTCTAAATATTTATACCTTTGCCTTCTCGTAAATTTTCCTTGCTTTATGTGTCTTTCGTCCGTGGGGAGCCAACCACATGGTAGAACATTATAGTTGTTGGGCTACCGGCATCACTAACTGTCCGATCTCATGTTTGTCTTAAATAATGTTAACTATTCATGACTGTGTGATGTGATAGTTGCACTTTGGCCACGATACCTAGAAATTGCGTCTCCACAAACCACTTGGGCGCGCGGGTGTACTGCGAAATGTCTACCGTTTCACGAGTTATTGCGATCAGTTATCAGGCAACAGCAGTTGTATGAATGATTCACACCAATGATTTTAGGTGTAGATTATAGCGGTGAATGTATGGACGCTTTTCTTCAATGTTATCAGGAATTGTGTACATGCCTCACATCCATGTCTTACAAATAAATGAGGTTATCCACAATTATCTCTTGTATTCCGAAGTTACGTTTTTGCACCTAAGCCACTCACCTCGTAGCTTTCCTGTTAGCACATCCAACGCGTTTCCTTACGCACAGGTCCAGTGATTAGTTTCCCTTTATTTTAAAAACAAATGCCTTAGATTAAGTCTTATTTTCAGGTGTGTTGCTGGGAGCTGATCTTCTGCACGGTTTTCTTGCATGTACAATTTTATTTTAAATGGTTGATTCCCGTGAACAGTGCACGGGAAATACTATTAATTACGTCGCATCCTCTGTGGGCGATATCAGGGCGTGCGTATTAATTTATTTTCAGACTCGGCCAAACCTTTCATTAGTTGTATGGTTAGAGTCGGTGGCGACCCTAATCTTCACACGTTAATTTCACAAGCAATAAGTATTTACATTCCAAATAATAACGTAATAGCCGGCCGCGGTGGTCTCGCGGTTCTAGGCGCGCAGTCCGGAGCCGTGCGACTGCTACGGTCGCAGGTTCGAATCCTGCCTCGGGCATGGATGTGTGTGATGTCTTTAGGTTAGTTAGGTTTAAGTAGTTCTAAGTTCTAGGGGACTAATGACCACAGCAGTTGAGTCCCATAGTGCTCAAAGCCATTTGAACCAATAACGTAATAACCCGTAGAAACAGGTTAGTTACAAATCTCAGAGTGTTGCCAAATTACTGGACCAGCTGCTTACAGTGTCAGTTCCACTTTTGCTCATGTCCTTCGTAAGTACGTCAGTGCTACATTTTGTGAGCAGTTGGAAATTTTATTCGCTGTCAGAATTGTAGCCGACTAGGCGTGTACTCGTATGCGAGAATAACCAGAGACTTGCGCCCTCACAGTTGTATATACACTGAAGCGCCAAACAAACTGGTACAGGCATGCATATTCAAATACAGATACATGTAAACAGGCAGAATACGGCACTGCGGGTGGCAACGCCTATATAAGACAAGTGTCTGGCGCAGTTGTCACATCGGTTACTGCTGCTACAGTGGCAGATTATTAAATTTTAAATGAGCTTGAAAGTGCAAGAGTGTATTGTTACTCAACAGCTCCCCCATTATACCAGTAATGCAAATGAAGCTACAAGGCGATAAAATCATAAGTGACCATCTGTCATATAAAAGCCTTTCACATGATTTTCGCAACACACAACTGATGCAGAGCTATCTGCATCCCATGCAGGCTGTGATGTCATACATAATCAACAACAAGAAAAACCAGCAGAAGACATCAGTGACATCGATTTCTGGCCATCCAATGCCCCCTTCCCCCTATATGCCACACCGGCCGCTACAGTAACGAAAAATGGACAAAACGTTCTAGGTTAATTTAGTTTAACACAATTTAGTTTTAAGTAACATTTCCTCTGTATGTATGTATGTACGTATAAACGCCTGATGATGAACAGAATATGTTCGAAACGCGTTGTATTATGTTAGATTAAACATAAACCAAATAAAAGTAACTGGTAGCAGAAATTACAAATAAATATAACTGGTAGGTGGACAACAAGTCATTTAAAAAGGTAAGTTCGTAATTGAAAGTAAAGTCACAAACAGCCTCTCAGTTCTCAAACAGGGCTGGTTCCATGGGAGGAGAAGACCCTGCAACTTATTGTCAACATCGAATTCCAACGTCTTTTTAATGTAGGATATAAGGCCGCCTGTGCGCCTTGCTAATATGACGGGATTCAGATATACCACTGCTATTGTCTCCTGATAAAAAAGTGTCCAGAAGTCATGATTTTCAAGCGGTATAGGTGGGCGCGGTAACACACGAGTACCAGTCTCTCGCGGATGAAAGAGTTCGCTATGCTTCACCGAGGCAACCGTGACGGAGAAGAGACGTTCGCTTGTATGACCACCAGGCGGCCACCCTTATAGTGCTGTGGTAAGTGCCATTCACAATTGCAATCGTGATAAGCAGCTTTCTTCATTGTCGAGTTGTAATTCACGTAAAGGACTAGTGTTAGGCGGAGCTGTCCTTTCAAAGTGATCCCCTAAGCGAGATGGTCAAAACTTTCATTATGGACAATGCCTTTGAGAGGTGGCATGAGCCCTCTCTCATATTTCTATCTTACTCTGAGTAATTCGATTTTCCTCTCTAATTGCATGCGGCGAAAAGTTGCTATTCCTTCACACGCGGACTTCCCACGCAGCGTCTCTCATCACCCGGGTAGTCCGGTGACAGGTGGGTTCTGCTGATCTTGACAGGATTAAGCCGACGGGTGTGAGGGAGATGAGTGGATGCTTTCCAGGCGCCGACATAAGAGCGGGGACGACGCTCACAGGGGTCTCACGGAGTGGCTGGGATAGAGATTACTTCGCAGAAACTTAGTGAAAACACTTGCTGGCGGGCTACCAGCGAGGCGTGGGAATGACTTGTGTTCCCAGGCAGTCTTGGCGGGCAAATTCCCGCGTTTTCTGCAAAATCATAACATAACTGTGAATGGTTTGCTCATGGGATAGCTCCGTGACACAGCAAAATCGGCGCAGAAATTGGTGCCAAGTATCTCCACTGGTGGAATAGTACTGAGTTGATAATAGAGTGGAATTTTCTGCCAGTTTTCGAGTTGCTGATTGGAATGTTTAACCACAGCCACTGTCGTCGGGGAGGGTATGTTCTGTGTTCGGCTTGTACAGGTGCTCTTGGGGGGGGGGGGGGAGGGGGTGAGAGGGCTGGTTCTCGCCTTTCGGTCGAAGTGGGTTACAAGACTGAGCTCTCGCTGCTCTGGACAGCCTGCCTTCCGTTGGCTGTCTAATATACTTTCACTTAATTGTAACTGTTTGACGAAGTTGCTGAACTTTTGACTTCAACATAACTTTCCGAGTACAGTTGGCAATTGAGCGTTCTGCATACAAGTGGTCGATGTTGTTGTCTTGTGCAGTTTTGGCTAAAGTTGACTGTATCGGAGTTACTGTGTGACTTTGCTTGTTAAAATCAATAAATAACTGTACCATCAGTGATTGTGTGTCGAGCCTTCTTCATCTCGCTTATAGGCGCATTTGTATTGATAGTAAGTCTTTAGTCTGGAATAACCAGACCAGGATAATTTGTTTCGGGCTATACTCGCGACATTATCATCACCACGACGGGACGTCGAACCAACCAGCCATCGCCCCGGTACTCCAGGTCATGTCCTTGCAGTTAAGAAGACAGCTTGGTAAGGTATGTCCGCAGCACCGGCAGATTAGGGAATTTTGCTGGGTGATAATCTGAGCTCAGCAGAGCGCGCCTGTTCCTGTGGTTCTGTCTTGGATGTTCATTGTCTGAGTTCTCACTACTGAAGCAGCAATTAATGTTGGGTTGGCTTGGTGTTTCTCTTGAGATTTGAATTGCAAGGAATTGGCTACACATACCACTCGGTCATAAACGTCACAAGCTAGTTTATAGACAACTTCACCTTCACAGCATTTATTTGAGTATTCAATTTGGCATATTGTAAATGTTTCATGTGTTTTATTTATTATTTGGAGTTAGTCATAATAAATCAAATTTTTATTTTGGACAGAACTTTCATTCTGTGGATCGGTAAAGCAGCCCTTTCATTTCTCACTACGTTAATCAAACTTTCCTTTTTCATATTAATGTCTATCAAATTAAATTATTGCAGGTGCCAAACTCTTTTCTACTCCACTTTCGATTACAGTCAGTTCGCTTTTCTTCTTAATCCATGTGCAACAGCAAAAGTTGGAGTTGGAAAAGGGGGGGGGGGCTTAGAGTAATATTTCCATATGAAGATTCTAGAAGAATTTAGTGTTAAATACACTGCTAGCCCCAGCACCTCGCGCCTGATGCCCTATTGTCCCGAGTAAGCAGACGTCAACGCCCAATGTGCGCGCGTCTATTATAGCCTTCAAAACATTCAAGACAAATCTGTTTGTCTGTTTATCGAACGCCAGATAACACACTTTCTGTAACACACTTTGGGTGTCCTTGACGATCAATGCAAACTTGGAGTCTGTGTGCATAATAAATAGCGTCCCTGATGGCCATTAACTCCTCCATGTAGATAGACAATTCAGGCGGCAGTGCAAACGTTTCGAATGGGCCCCTAGAAGGTCTGCAGAAGGCGTATCCTACACCCATGTCAGTTTTAGATCCGTGCATATTTATGATACGTGCTGCCATCTACCGACCTACAGCACAGCTCTTAGTGAGGCTCTTATTCTGTGGAACCGTACCAGTCTTGACACTCAGCTTGTGTTGCTGTAACACTCTAACTTGGCGCGCCCGGTTAGCCGTGCGGTCCAACGCACTGCTCTCCGGGCGGGAAGGGGTGCCAGTCCCCGGCACGAATCCACCTGGCAGATTAGTGTAGAGATCCGGTGTGCCGGCCAGTCTGTGGATGGCTCTGAGTGGTATGAGACTTAACTTCTAAGGTCATCAGTCCCTTAGAACTTACGAGTACTTAAACCTAACTAACCTAATGACATCTCACACATCCATGCCCGAGGCAGGATTCGAACCTGCGACCGTAGCGGTCGCGTGGTTCCAGACTGTAGCGCTTAGAACCGCTCGGCCACCAGGCCCGGCTGCTGGCCAGTGTGTAAATGGTTTTTAAGGCGGTTTTCCATCTGACTCGCGAATCCGGGCTGGTTACTCTCATTCCTTATCCTGGTGTGGGGCGGTGGTGGGGTGAGTGGACTACTGTACCCTGTTGTGGGATTGTGTACCACTGAGGACTGCGGCGGGGACGAAGCCTCTCCATCATTTCTAGGTCCCCAATTCAATACAGTACAGTAGTCTATCGTCAGTGTCGTTCATGTTACTAGTCCTGAATACAGGCTTTCTTGCCGTTAATACTCAGTGTAACATGGAGTATGGGTGTAATGAGATCACTCACACGATAATGTGTTACAGTGAGACGAGGGGAAATGAAAGAGCAGCTCTACGTATCTACGAAACTCGGTTCCCTAACAGAAGACAACCATTCCACAGTACCTTCGCTGCACTTCATGGACGCTTCCGAGAAACAGGAATTTGCGTGCTCGGCACGTTGGTGGAGGTCGGCGTGACGTGAGAACATCAGATTTCGAGGGTGAACATACGTAGATTTAGCAAAGAACCTCCAAGCAGCACATTTGCTATAGCTCTTGCTATGGGAATAGGTCACTTATCTGTTTGCAGACCATTGCAGGAATACAATCTACACGTGTGGGCCTACCATCTACAAAGGATGCAGGTCTTAGAACCAGCTGATTACTCACATTGTATGCAGTTTCTGTAGTGGTTCGTACACCAAAGACTGAATGATGACGCCTTCTAACCACTTCTTTTATTTACAGTTGAGACCCTCTTTACACATGACGGGTATTTTAGCAGAAGGAATAGCCGTATCTGCAACTAAGAGAACACGCGTGCGGTTGTTGTTAGATAGCACTAAGGAAGGTTATCCCCAAACATGTGGCCGGGAATTGTGGACAATCATCTAGGACCTGTAATACTGCCACCTAAGTTAAGTGGAGGAGCTTACTTCGAATTCCTGTATACCATGCTTGCAGAACTACTGGACAATCTGCCGCTGGTTGTGTGGAGAGGCCTTCAGTCCCAGTACGACGGAGTGCCAGCACACACCAGTGTTGATGCGCTATTACAGCTAACTGTAGGTTTTGGGGAACATTGTATAGGACGAGGAAGTTTTATTGCGTGGCCAGTGCCTTTGGCCTGACTTGAGGGCCCCTTGATCTTTAGGGACATCAAGAGCACAGTATATGAGGGTTGCCTAGAAAGTAATGTACCGCATTTTTTCTTCAACAGTCCTTTATTGAACATAATGAGAATTACACACACGGACGAATGGTGTTTTATCTACACACCCTGTTTTTTCATGTGGTCTCTATCCTGTTGTGTGGCTTTCCTCCAGCGCGAAACGCTGTGTATGCCCTGTCGGTACCAATCCTTGTTCTGGTGATTTACTATGTGAATCACCTCCTCATTGTCCTCAGAATATGTTCTCGAGTCTGTCCTCGTGACTGACGTCATTATCTCGCTGCAAAGTGTCAGGTGCGACAGCCGTGGATGGTTTCCCCAATCGCTGCAAATCGTGGAGCTCCACCGAACCACCTTCTGATGACGAGCTCCGTGCCCAGCGACTAACTGAAATTCTGCCGACAGCAGATGCTCCATGGATTTTGCACAAGCGTTTGTGCGTATACCCCACAGTTTCTTTCGCTGTAGTGAGAAATTCAATGCCGGCACGTTGCTTGTAACGTACATCACCTGCAGACACCATTTTGAAGCTGTCCTGCAGCTACGCTATCTGACGGAAACTTGGCGCACCTACTCAGGGGATGTTAAATAATACATGTGTGACGTTTCGCATTCGTAGCATTGTTTTTGACTGAGAAAAAAAATTCGGTGCATTACTTTCTGGGCAACCCTTGTACATTGCTCCAACTGCCAACAGAGCTGAGCTCACACATTCCGTGGCTGCAGTCATGGCCCGCATTTACGGTGGTAGTTTTCTCCGTCGGCACTGCACAGCGGCACGATGGATACGTGGGATGTATTTGGCGATCTGTAGATCACTTTTGCAGGGTTTAACTATCAGTGCAATATGGACACCTATACAAAATAGCTTTGCCGCTAAAGTCTCTTGTGCAGAAAAAAAAGCGGACAGTGCTTCCACACGAGTAGCATCAGTAATTTGGCGGGTGGATTCAGTAAGAGCCAATCAGAATGCTCCATCCATTCACAAGACGTATTTTGTGCTTGGGCATAGGAGCCTCTACATAGCGTTGAGAACGTTGGTGTTTCAAAGATGTTTGTTGAAAGCAGGACTTAACGATTTCCAGGAAGGGTAACATGTGATGGATAGGGTGCCTAGTTAGGACCATCAGGAAAAATGCAGTTGGTGTTATTCTGGGCTATTTTCGTGAACAGGTCCTGTTCATTCAGACAAGCTGAGACATCACAAAAACTCTTACAAAAGCGATCGTTAACTATTTCTGCAGCACTTTACAATTTCCGAGAGGTTGGCTTGGCTTTTATTTACATGGCCATATGTTGTCCATATAACATTGAGATCCTTTAATATGGTGAGTCACCACATGAACATATCGCAGCAATGCATCAGCCACACTTGGCAGGTAAATGTGAGCGTAGCTAAACACAGCTCATATGTCCCATTAGGATCGCCAGAAACAATGCACCCTGTGATATTCAGGGAAGCATTGGAACAGATCTCTATAGCGCGACCTGTGATTTCAGTACCCTTAGGTAGAGGGGTTTCGCACGAGCAATGGTATACATGCATGCTTGGAGCACAGGGTGACTTGGCTCTCATTTACAAAGACATGTCGTGTCAGTATAACACTTGAAGAACTCTAACTGTATACCCGAAAATAGACGTGACTTTCACCTGCTTGCTGTAGGCAGTGGCGGCGTGAGAGTGATGGCACATGCTGGTTAGCGTCCTGCCATGGCTCGCGGTGGCATCTGCCATGTGCGTGTTGGTGCCCCTGATAGTTTTTTATGTGCAATGAGTGTTTGTGTAGTGCCTTATTTTCGGCTGTTTAAGCATTGTGAGTGTGTCGGCAGAGCCTTTTACATACATTATTTTTTGAGAATTTACGACTTGTTTCATGGTTGCACATGAGTGTGCTGTATTATTTCGGTGATTTACTAGTAGTTTGCAGGTCTGTATGCTGTGTACTGCATTATTTTCGTAATTTACGAGTTGTTTGTGTGTCTGTACATTAACGTACTCCATTACTTGGACAGATTACAAATAGTTTGCAGGTCTGTAAACTGTGTATTGTGAACCGAAGCACGTCAGAGCCAGTGTTTTGTATCAGTGTAATAAATGAACTATTAGAAATCTGTCCCTAAATAAACTGTTCCAAAATAAATAAAGTACACTCCTTCCTCTCTCCAGCAGCCTAGCACAGGCTGAGTCTTTTTCCACCCATTTTCCCCACTCCAGACCGCCATTGGATGACAGTGTACTCTGGCGGCAGTACTGTGCACTAGGTCAGTTGGACTCCAGACCTCATGGTGAACGCAGTGGATGGAGCTACTGCTGCAGATTGTTTAAATGAACACTGCATGCAAAACAAAGACTTATGTCAATATTATCCAGCATAGGCTGAGTCCTTTTCCCGACAGTTACTGGGAAGAGGTGGTGGTCGGATGCCTTAGGTTAGTGCAGGTAGCCCAAGTGACCTATTTTCCCGCCATTTTCTTCGGTTAGTGGAGGTAACCATGGTGTGTTGCATTGTCCTGCTGGAATTCGAATTTCCCGTCATTTTGTGGGGGATCGGTGGGGAGGGGGGAGGGGAAAGGGTTAGGCTAGTGGAGGTAGCCTTATTGATCCATCTTCCCTCCAAAATTTGGAACTTCTCACCATGATGTCATTGTGATGTTGCCATTTCTATCGCCAGATCAGCCATCTTGAATAAATTTGGGAACAATGGAGAGTGGGGTGACGCTCTCTTTGTCTCACTACTATAGATTCCATCAGAATTTCTAAAATGATTGGGGGAAGTGGCAACAAAACTACTTTTCACGTTGGTGGGTAGAATGTGTGAGTCCGACGACATACCATTTGACTTTCGGAAAAATATTACCCACACAATTCTGAGAACTGCAAGAGCTGACAAGTGCAAAAATTATCGCACAGTCAGTTTAACAGCTCATGCATCCAAGTTGCTGACAAGAATAAAATACAGAAGAAAGGAAAATACAATTGAGGATGTGTTGGATGACGATCGGTTTGGCTTTAGGAAAGGTAAAGGCACCAGAGAAGCAATTCTGCTGTTACGGTTGATAATTAAAGCAACACTAAAGAAAAATCAAGACATGTTGATAGGGTATGTCGACCTGGAAAAAGCGTTCGACGTTGTAAAATGTTGCAAGATGTTCGAAATTCTGAGAAAAATAGGGTAAGCTATAGGGGGAGACGGGTAACATACAATATGTATAAGAGCCAAGAGGGATTAATAAGAGTGGACGACCAAGAACCAAGTGCTCGGATTAAAATAGGTGTAAGACGGGGATGTAGTCCTTCGCCCCTACTGTTCGATCTGTACATCAAACAAGCAGTGATGGAAACAAAAAAAAAGAAAGGTTCAGGAATTGAATTAAAATTCAAGGTGGAAGGATATCAGTGATATATTTCACTGGTGACATTGTTATCCCAAATGAAAGTGAAGAAGAATTACATGATATGCTGAGTGGAATGAACAATATAATGGAAAATGGATTGAGAGTAAATCGAAGAGAGATGAAAGTAATGGTAAGTAGCAGAAATGAGAACAGCAAGAAACTTAACATCAGGATTGATGGTCACGTAGTAGATGAAGTTAAGGAGTTCTACTTCCTGGACAGCAAAGTAACCAATGACGGACGAGCAAAGAGGACTTCACAAGCAGACCAGCACTGGCAGAAAGGGCACTCCTGGCCAAGAAAAGTCATCGTGAGAGAAATATAGATTGTGGGAATACCGGAACAGAAGAGAATCGAAGCATTCGAGATGTGGTGCTACAGCCGAATGTTGAAAACTATATGTACTGATAAGCTAGGGAATGAGGAGGTTCTGCGCAGGATCGAAGGGGAAAGACATATGTAGAAAACATAACAAGGAGAAGGGAAGGATGACAGGACATCTGTTAAGACATTAGGGAATTACTTCTATGGTACTGTAGGGAGCTCTAGAGGGCAAAAATTGCTGAGGAAGACAGAGATTGGAATGCATCCAGCAAGTAAATGAGGACGTAGGTTCCAAGGGCTACTCTGAGATGAAAAGGTTGGCACAGGAGAGGAATTCTTGGCGGGCAGCATCAGACGAGTCAGGAGAACTACGACTTTTTTAAAAGTAAGAAAAAGATACACTGCAAGTGTTTTTAAAAAATGTTGACATTTGGCAAACTCCTAGTTCGCCAGGAGGCTGGAGAAATGAAGACACCTGCCATAGCTGTAGCAGACATCACTTGCGCAACACGGCAGGTACATATCCATGTTTTACGGCGTAGTGGTAAATCGAAAGCACGGCACAACGCGTTCGCAATTTCTAAAGTGAATCTCAGAATTCATTGATAGTTTCTATGACAAAATTGTGCACAGCTACTATACGCTCGAATTTGCAACTCACTTAATATCGATAATAATTAGTAGTTGCCTTTGTGGTATCGCCTAGTATTAACAACGGAAATATAACTGAATTAATTTTCTTTGTGATTTCTTCGAACTTGCTTGTCAACAGCAATCTGTCTTCGTGCAGGTTCCAGACTTTCAAAGTAATGTGGGATCCAATTAAAGTTTTCAACCTTGCCAAAATGAAATATGAAGAACGTGGTATCAATCGAAATCACTTACTGCTCCTGAAGACCTACATGTGTGTTATTTATAAGTTAATCCCTAGGAGAGTCCTCCAAATTATGTCAACATTTCGTTGGAAATTGTGCAAACATTAGAGGAAACATTAAATAACTCGATCGGGTTCCATGGATAATGATTCCAACGACGACTGTTGTGCTAAATAAAGTCCAGAAAAAAAGGAGAGTATCTTCCTAGCCCAAAGAAAATATGTACAGTAATACTCCTCTTGGATAGTCAGGCAGCAGTTAGAGTTGACGGTAAATTGAGTTCATGGTTCAGAGCAGTTTCAGGGGTAAGACAAGGCTGCAACCTGTCTCCACTGTTGTTTATATTATTTATGGATCATATGTTGAAAACAATAGACTGGCTGGGTGAGAGCAAGATATCTGAACACAAAATAAGCAGTCTTGCATATGCGGATGACTTAGTTGTGATGGCAGATTCGATTGAAAGTTTGCAAAGCAATATTTCAGAGCTAGATCAGAAATGTAAGGACTATGGTATGAAGATTAGAATCTCCAAAACGAAAGTAATGTCAGAGGGAAAGAAATATAAACGGACTGAGTGCCAAATAGGAGGAACAAAGTTAGAACAGGTGGACGGTTTCAAGTACTTAGGATGCATATTCTCACAGGATGGCAACATAGTGAAAGAACTGGAAGCGAGGTGTAGCAAAGCTAATGCAGTGAGCGCTCAGCTACGATCTACTCTCTTCTTCAAGAAGGAAGTAAGTACCAAGACTAAGTTATCTGTGCACCGTTCAATCTTTCGACCAGCTTTGTTGTATGGGAGCGAAAGCTGAATGGATTCAGGTTACCTTATCAACAAGGTTGCTGTTACGGACATGAAAGTAGGTAGGATGATTGCAGGTACTAGTAGATGGGAACAATGGCAGGAGGGTGTCCATAATGAGGAAATCAAAGAAAAACTGGGAATGAACTCTATAGATGTAGCAATCAGGGCGAACAGGCTTAGATGGTGGGGTCATGTTACACGCATGGGAGAAGCAAGGTTACCCAAGAGACTCATTAGTTCAGCAGTAGAGGGTAGGAGGAGTCGGGGCAGAACAAGGAGAAGGTACCTGGATTCGGCTAAGAATGATTTTGGAGTAAAAGGTTTAACATCAGAAGAGGCACCAATGTTAGCACTGAATAGGGGATCGTGGAAGAATTTTATAAGGGGCGCTATACTCCAGACTGAACGCTGAAAGGCATAATCAGTCTTAAATGATGATGATGATGATGATGATGATGATACTCCTCAGTGACAAACAAAAGGCTGCAATTTTTTAGTTTAACAAAGGAAGGAGAAAACGCTTAAGAAGCATACAAAGCCGGTTTCGTTTCTTAAAATCTGAACACGAACTGTACAGGCGGAAGAAAGATTTACACAAACTACGAAATATGCATCAATACGAGACTCGAAAAGTTTGAAAGAAAAACTATTCGACAGATTTAGAGCTGCTCATGGCAGACAGTGCACCGTTGCAGAGGGATATCTACGAGACTGGTCGCTATGGATTTCAAGTGAGATTAGGATAACTGATTTCCAAGCTTCTTTGACGTGGTTAAACAGATTCAAAAAACTGCACGGAAAAGGAAGTCGCGAAGTTAGGAAGTTTACTTCAAGTAAACGTGTCGAGGAGATATCATTAATAGGTAATGCTACAGAAAAATTCGTAGCTGAGATGAAGGCGTAGCTTCTTGTAATCTCCTAAAAGCTGTGTCAGGTTTCTTGCAAACCGCTCTTTATCATTTTGAGATAAAAAAAAGACAGAGTCGCTTGTGCAATAGATGAATACTATGTCACATTCGTATACAACAGTGTCAGTGATTAATATCAGTGGATTACTGTTTCCGCAACTTTGTCTTCAGGAACATACGCAAATTATGAGTAAACATTTAAAAAAAGGACTGTTTGCTTGCAAAAATCTTCTAATCGACGTAGTAAAACCTGGAAAAATGGGAAAGAATAATTTCCGATGTTACATCGAGAACGTCGTTTTACGATTTGCAGGGAACAATTCATTGCTCTTGTTAGACTCTTGGCCTGGACATAACGACACCTTTGTATTTAGGAGGATGAAGAAATTACTGTTAATATAATACGGTTTCCACCTTGAACTAATGGCGTGATTTTGCCTCTCGATAAAAAAATCCAACAGTCTAAAGCATTTTTCAGGTAATTGTCGAGCGACATAATTTCCGATAGCTCTTCGTCATTTCAAATTTATCAGTGAAACAGTATTGTTAAACTGCATTCATTTCCGAATTGTCACATTTCCATATTTTACGAATTTGATCGTGTATGTCTGTAGAAATGCCTGCACGCGTTAATTTTCGTTTTATCAGACGTTCCTGGTATAAGGAAAATGTTTGTTTTCGTCATCCAATAGAATCGTCACATTTTTGTGACGACTACAGGGAATAAACAAGGAAGTGTTTTATTGTTAGCAAAATATACGTTATTCAAAAATTATCAAAAGAACTGAGCCACCGGAACTGGTCTAAAATATTTAATGTCAGCAAATTGATGCCCCTATTAATGCAAGTCGTCTGTAATGTAACAACTTACACTGTCCTGCTTTCCTTTCCTCTGTAAGTCACTTGTGTACCAATTAGAACTGCAGAAGTTTATCGGTCGATATGAAATGCAAGTTATTCAGAAAATTAATGAAGTGGGACATTTTTGGTATGGTTTAAGTGCTTAAAATTGACGCGTGTGCAGTTTGGATTTTGCGCTACGCTACGCTTCGTCCTCTTGTCACAACTACCTCTGCTTATGCGCTGATTCGAGCGCTATGCAGGTAGGAAGGGCTGTACAAACCGCTGTTATAAGCGGTTTTTCGAGGAACAAACATGAGTAGCTGCAACATTAAAATAATACTTGCTGTGCGCTGTAGGTGCTAAAATTTTGATGCTGCACTTTGTTCGGTGTATCCGAGTGAAAAATTTCAGGGTAGGTTTTATATGTCGCATTGGACGATTCCGTTGTGAGTTGCGTTAGGTTCGCAGACACTCACTTCTTCTAACGGTTGGAACCGCTTTTCTTACGCCTCTTTGGATCGCTCGTTCTCAAACAGTAGAAAGGAATTCCTTACAACGGAAAACGCCATGTTCGCGAAAATTAGTAACATCTAAATTAATTACAATGATGAACAGCAAAAATTACCACTACCACTACCGTCTCTTTGATACCTCTCGTTCGTGATCGTAATGTGAAATTATGACTCAAATTACAGTCAACATTAAATG
Source organism: Schistocerca gregaria (assembly GCF_023897955.1). NCBI lineage: Eukaryota > Metazoa > Arthropoda > Insecta > Orthoptera > Acrididae > Schistocerca > Schistocerca gregaria. The sequence continues at coordinate 75,947,605 of NC_064925.1, forward strand.
ATACCATTGCTAACCTCAGAGGCTTGTTATTCTCTAATTAACGCAATTCTGATGCTGTCATAATTGGGTGTGGCACCACAAACCATGAAAAGCGATTCAATTTATTTATACGACTGAGTCCCGCAAATTATCAGTGTCCAAAACCTCGTAAACGTCCGTATTCACTTCGCCACTAGCTCATGTTAACAGTTAAATCACCGCCGAATTCATTCCCAATAAACACACCAGCCAACAGACTCGATGTTAAGGCGAAGACCCTCTTACGAGGCGCTTAATCTTTAAATAACTGCAACCGTTGTAAATCTGTTTATTTTAAAATTTTGAGCCGACCGCGGTGACCGAGTGGTTCTAGGCGCATTAGTTCGGAACCGCGTGACTGCTACGGTCGCAGGTTCGAATCCTGCCTCGGGCATGGCTGTGTGTGATGTCATTAGGTTAGTTAGGTTTAACTATTTCTAAGTTCTAGGGGACTGATGACCTCAGATGTTCAGTCCCATAGTGCTCAGAGCATTTTTTTTTTTTTTTATCTGCGCAATTCAAACATCGATGCACGGCAGGCCCGTTAAGAAAACTTTGCTCATTTGCTCTACGTCTTGATTTGACAATGATCACATCTAATAGTCGTCACGGATTTGATACATATTTACGGTGTTCTCAGGGCTTGGGTTGAAATTACACTGAAAGAAATGGGAGCTCCAGATGCGGAAGCGTTCAGAAAAAACATCAAACCATCTACATCACTGGAGTTTCCAGATAGCGGTTAGTGCAGAACGATAATCCGATGGTCGTAAAGTCGACTGCCTATTCGGAAACTTTGTTTCCTTTTTTATTTTCGATTTTTACGTTACGTACACTGCAAATAAAACGAAATAATGCTCATTGTATTACGCTTACCAATACTTTCATGAAAGGCATGATAAGAAAAGGTGGGGGAAAATATGGAATTGCAAATAACTTTCCAGGAAAGGATTGTACATACAGCGTTCACAAGGGCTCCGCAATTAACTTTCCAAGAAGCGATTTAATTAAAGCGCACAATCTTCCTGGAAATTTATTTGCTATCGTATTTTTCCTTTACATTTTCTTTTCAGGCTTTACTGTAAAATATTAATAAAACATAAATAAATACAATGTATTGGGCACCATTTCGGTTGATCTGCGGTGTACATACAGTGAAAAATGAAAGAAAGTTTCCGCATAGGTACCTGACCCAAAGACCTTCGGATTACCATTCTGTACTCTTTCCACCGTATCAACAGTTGTCTGGAAACAACGCTAGCGTAAATGGCTCATCCCTCAGCGCAAAAACTGCTATTTTTCCCAAACTTTGCCGTCTGAACCCCTCACTTCTATAACTTTTATTTCTGGCTAAGCCCTACACATACAATCACTCTGGACGAAATCGGCGTGAGGTGCGGCCCCCTTGTGAGTTACGCTGAGTAACTATTATCTCTCTCTGTACTGCTGAACTCGATAAATACGTGCATTGCTGACAAATGGTAGCCATACTGATATACCATTATATCATCGTAGGACTCGATTCTTCTAACCAAATCACACAGGGAACAAGTTTAGGATTAGCAAAAGCGACCATTTTGGAACAGCTGAAACTAGCGCTTATGATGGTGTGATTCACTATGCCCCTACGTATCCGACAGGATGATGTATAGGAGAATTGCACCACCCTTCTAAAACGAAAACAGGTGGATAACCAGAAATTTATAAAGTAATATATGAGATGGGAGGGGAAAAATATGTGGCATTGTGTTATAAACGTAGCAGTCGTTATAGAATCGATTGTCCTGGATGAAAATTCGTATTTTTCATACGGAAAGAAGGTCATGTCACAGACAGATTGAGAAATACACGACAAAATCTATAATGTCTTTCATGAGAGCATAGCATTGTTCATTCTCAATTTACGCTGCACAGAACAAATAAAATCGTGGTGATAACACGTAAATACCATAGGATATTTTCAACGTGTTGCCAAGCATGCTGTAAAGTTGTTGTTAGTGTACCCCGAATGAAGAAAGCCCCAACAACACGAGAACCCCATGTTCCACATCAATCCATTACTTTCAGTGCGCCAACTACTTTCGATAGTCCATCCAGTGAAGAATGGCAACGGATCATTATCGACGTTTCTGTTTATTTGCCTCTGTTCATGCAAGAATTAGCTTCATCCAGTGAACAGAATATCACAATAAAAATGACAGTTTTCGTCCAGCTAGCGTGTCACCCATTCTGCGAACTAAAGCCGACGAAGTGGGTGGTGCCCGGTGATACGTCGTAACATACGTGTTTTATGTGGGTGCCATTTATGTGCGGCAAAAATTCTCATTAATGGTGTACGGCCGAACCCGGTTCCCTGCAAGGTGCGGAGAGTACTTTGCTCTGGACTGTTGATTGAGTGATGCCAGAACAGCTGTTAAAGTTGCTTCATCCGTAGCTGTTTTCGATTGTCCCACTTTTCTTTTGTCTGCGACAGAGCCAGTTTCACGGAACTACGCGAATAGTTGCATCATCGGACTGTTGGTAATGAATGGGCTGCCTGTCCGGGTGGCATTAATTGAAATCCTCTGCGCTAGCACGAGCGCTCCTCACTCTTGATAATAGCTGCGCGATTTCAATGCGTTCGGCTTCTGTTGACCTCGACAGCTTCCGCGTCATCAACACACCAATAGGAAGCCGTAACTCTTGAATCAATAAAGCTATGCTCAAATGAAAGGTACCATTGGTTTTCTCGTGTAATTCTCCAGGCGTCTGTATATGTCACATGGCCACCTCGCTTTTGAAAATAACGAACTGCTGTAAAGAGTGTGTCACAACTCACCATTAAATTGAAAAAAATATAGCCAACTTAACGCCATTCTTTGCATTGTGTAAGCACTCAGATATCGACAGTAACAATCTGAGGGCGAAACATGGGAGCGCGATTCTAAGTATTGTTGTGAGACGAGATCTGTCTGCGAAATGGAAATAGTAGTGTCGGTCGAGAGTTCGAAGACAGAAGACCTGTCACGCTGCCCTCACGTCGGTGATGGCAGATCTGACCACACTCAATACTTGATTTCGTTAATATAGCCCAGAGAGATTTAGATGGCTTTTAACTACACTTGAAGATGAAATTCAAGGTAAAATTCGCAAGCACAGCGCAATTGCAGAGTTAGGCTCGTGGTAGTCCGAGTTTGTAATAATCCCATGTTTTGCATATCAATTACAGAAGCCTCCTTAAGTTCCAAATAATAATAATTACTCTCCACATCTAATTAATAAATAAACGCTGTGGTTATCAAATGATGATGTAACTTCGAAATTGAAATAATTTGTTAATCTGGCACTCAGCCATTATTAACACCTATTTCATTGTCATTGCCATTTTCTATTATTGGTCATGATGATTCTGATGTTATAAGTAGACTTAATTTATGAAATCCCTTCTCACAAGTTTTTTGGTCGTTAACAGGATCCAAGCAAACTCCTTTCTATTAAATTGATTCTCAGTAACAATAAACTTTAGTCGTTGCTGCTACATGCTGCTGCGGATTGCTGTAAACCACATAGAAAATGGCAGTCATCTAAAGAGGTGAGTTCAAAACTTAGGGCCAAAACAGAGACACTGACACCACAACATGTCGTGTACTCTAATCCAGTAAATCCCGTCCAGATTCTGTATCACTTGCAAAATTCTTGTTCAAAAACGCTGTCAAATAGCTTATCCAATGATAGTTTTTCCAAATGTTAGTTTTAAGTTTTTCATGTAACGATCTGTCGAAGGCTTAAAGGACAGTGAAACTGACACTAATACAACACACACACACACACACACAGTATTATGGAACTTAGATTCCGTTTCCTGATAGCTCAGGTTGCTTATCGAGTCCATTTTCACAGACGATCATAAGTATGTGATTCTTGAGTTTCTCCCGGCGTATTTGATAATCAAAATATCCACGGGTGTACTGCCGGTCTATAGTGTCCAACGGGCACAATATTTCGGCGATCCAACATGCCATCATCAGGTGAACTGACGGACGGATCTCCGTGCCGGCACGTTCACAGGAGCTCGCTCCGTCAGTTTACCTGATGATGACGATATGTTTGATCGCCGAAATATTGTGCCCGTTGGACACTATAGACCGGCAGTACACCCGTGGATATTTTGATGATCATAAGTATATTTGTTGTATGAACGTCACATATTAGATTCACGATAAAAGGTGTATGGTCGATTTTTCTTTGCCGAGAACGCTGTTACAGGAAGCACATACCTCGATATGCTTAAGAACTTTCTTTTACCACAGTTGGAGACTGATACGAACGACTTCATTTACCAGTAGGATGGGGCACCACCACACTGGTACCTGGAATTTGCTGGAATTTGTAAAACTAAGGATTTCCAAACGATGGATCGGTCGCTCTGGGCCAGATGATGCAGCCTTACATTACTGGCCCTCAAGGTCACCAGACCTGACTCTCTGCGATTATTTCTTGTGTGTGTGTGTGTGTGGGTGGGGGGTGTTATAAAACACTCTGTTAATGTGCCTCCGTTACCAACGACAGTGAATGAACTGAGACATCGCATAACAGCAGCTATGGAAGCTGTAACTCAAGACATGCTCGCTGCAGTGTGGGAGCAACTTGAATACCGCACTGACATCTCTAGCGGGATCATTGAACACCTATGAAAAGGTGTGGGGGAAAAATTTATGAGTTTCCTGTTCATCAAAAAACAAAATTGACTGTATATGTGAGCCGTGCTGCGGCTCGCCTTGGTGCGTTCGTAGGTTTCCGCCCCTTTTTGAAGGCCAGACGGTATCGTTTAGTTGGCATGGCTGCGCATGTTTGTCTTTTTCTCGTGTTGACTGGCGCCACTCGGTTTCGCAAGGGTGTCCTGTCCGCTAGTGGCAGCAGCGGCGGTTATCGGTATGTAGTAACTGTTGCGCTATCTCTGGGGCAACGCTGTTGTTTTTCCGGGTCGTGTGAGTGTGCGAGTTGGTTGGGGACTCAGGAGGAGCCAGGTCCATGCAGTACGAGAACACGCTGAACAGCCGGATGAAAGGGCTGTGGTCACGAGGGTGCATGACCTCGTCGTAAACCGGATCGAGCAAAGTTTAAGATGAGTGCATTTCAATCCAAGTAGAGAAGCCCCCACCATTGTGATATGTCGCGATTCTCCAGTGACTTGGGTTCGTGTTACTGCTCGTGGTGTCGCTGAGGCTAAGAGCAGCGAGTGGAGTGCTTGGGGAAGCCGGATCTGATTAGCTTTTCTCAACTTCTAATTACCATTTACTGCGTTCAACTTGTTACAATTTGTTAAGTCCAATCATCGGTATTTTTTTCTGCCTGGTGGCCGCTAATGCCCCAGTTACCTGCCCTTTGGGGTTAGTGTATGTAACGACAGTGTACGTTTCCTCGCCTTGCCGCTTCTGACCGCTAGGCGTGTAGTTTTGACAGCTTTCTTGATTGTAGGCCGGTTGGTAATTCTTCTGTTCTGGTGGTAGTGATTCCTTTCTCATTCGGGGCTCTCTAAGCACAGTATTCTTGGGATGTAGTGCAGACCGCCGGTTCCGGCTTTGGCGTATTGTTCCATCGTTGCATTTGGTTTGTCGGACGTCAGGTAGCTTCAGCAAGTTTATCATCAGTCATTCGTTAGACTGCCACTAGTCTGAGTCACCATCTTATGCAGTGTATGCAACTCTTGGCTGCCTATCTATTCGCTCGCAAAAGTGTTTGTTGCCGGACCTTCTCAGAGGTAAATTCCTGGAGCACCGTCTGTGGCCCATTGGTTCTTGTAAGACATGTGTGTTCTAAAAGGAGGTATGATGGCCAGTAGTACAGTGTAATGCTCCTTCAGTCCACGCCTTCTGCGGGTATGATCTGCCTCAGTACCCTTTAAGGATCATATGTAACTGGTCCTTGTATTTTATTACTGTATTATTTATTACAATACTTTGTAATGCCTACATTAAAGGTTATATATGTCTAGTTAATAGTTCTGGTCGCCTTCTGGAATAAATCTAGCAGTGTAGTGTTCAGTGGACGTTAAGGGTCGTGTTACAAAGTTAACCATCGTCTTATTTCACCCGTTTGGTGATCAGTTGTTTTTTGATTAACGTTTGCTATTGTATTAGCTGTTTTACAGCAGGTCTCTAACATTTTTTTTATATTATTGCCGTTCCTGGCGTGTAAGCCCTTCAGCCGTGATTGTGGTCATTTGCCTTAAAATTCTAATTTGGTGTTTGTATTTGTAAGGTGTCAGGCAAATCCAACACCTTACATGAAAACCCTGACATGATAAGCAAATCCAGTAGTATGTCACATAGCTCCGAATAAATCGTGACATTAAATTAACCAAACTAATACGAGTAACGAGTGAGCGAATGGTATGCCACAGACTAACACAAGAATGCCTAAATTCATGAAATACCTTCCCACCGTGAGGCAGACGCAGTTCCGAGGGGAGAAACGAGGACAGAAGCCGAGAGCAGAACCGCGTTAAGCTAGAAGGCCCTACGATAAGGGACGGACACCCACGTCGGCAGCCTACCTCTAAGTCTACCACCCGTACGTTTTAGCGTGAGACTTTTTCGCGTCCCTGTTACGTCGAGGACCACCCCCCAGCCCATGTTAAAAGCTAGAGCCCTCCAGAAAAACAGTATAGATCTTACGATAACACAAAAAGGGCCACTACCACTCGCAAGTTTTAGCGTGAGACTTTTTCATGTCTCAGGTACGTCAAGGACCACCCCCAGCCCATGTTAAAAGATAGAGCCCTCCAGAAGAACAGTATAGATCTTACGATAACGCTAAAAGCACCACACCAGCTGCAGGTTTTAGCGTGAGACTTTTTAGCGTCTCTGTTAGGTTGCAAACTTTAAAACATTGCCCCATCACGAAAAGTATAACGTTTCTCATTGGATAGACAGAATCTTTGTAGGCGGAGCTTAAGGTTAACATTGAGACCCTGATTGGTCAGATGAAAACACAGCCAGATAGTTTTTTTTAAACCAACTTCGGTAAATTGTAGTAACGAGAAGTTAGAGAGAGTTGGTTCCGAGACGGCGAGCTGGATGGCTGCTGCGCCGGCCGCTGCCGCCCTGACGCTGCTTAAACACCGACAAGGTAATGAACGCACGCGATGCCGCATTTTTGAGCGCATAAGGCTTCACTCAGAACTGCAGAAGTCTCATCTGTTACACCCCCTTTTTGCTTAATACTAGTGTCGATCGTTAATTAAAACTCATGGTGTTCACATTTGCCACTTGAAGAACAGATCTGAAACGCGATGATTTTTCTTTTATATAGTTATTGAGAAGCCACATCAGCCACTGTAATTGACGACAAGTTAAATAAGTAATTAAAGATAATTGAGGGTCACTGTAGACCATTTTGATAGTTATAGACCATTTTGATAGTTTTCTCTTTTGTGAAACTTAAATTAAACCGAGATTATAGATGTGATATGGCATAGGTCCCCCCCCATGAACCATGGACCTTGCCGTTGGTGGGGAGGCTTGCGTGCCTCAGCGATACAGATGGCCGTAACGTAGGTGCAACCACAACGGAGGGGTATCTGTTGAGAGGCCAGACAAACGTGTGGTTCCTGAAGAGGGGCAGCAGCCTTTTCAATAGTTGCAGGGGCAACAGTCTGGATGATTGACTGATCTGGCCTTGCAACATTAACCAAAACGGCCTTGCTGTGCTGGTACTGCGAACGGCTGAAAGCAAGAGGAAACTACAGCCATAATTTTTCCCGAGGACATGCAGCTTTACTGTATGATTAAATGATGATGGCATCCTCTTGGGTAAAATATTCCGGAGGTAAAATAGTCCCCCATTCGGATCTCCGGGCGGGGACTACTCAGGAGGATGTCGTTATCAGGAGAAAGAAAACTGGCGTTCTACGGATCGGAGCGTGGAATGTCAGATCCCTTAATCGGGCAGGTAGGTTAGAAAATTTAAAAAGGGAAATGGATAGGTTAAAGTTAGATATAGTGGGAATTAGTGAGGTTCGGTGGCAGGAGGAACAAGACTTCTGGTCAGGTGACTACAGGGTTATAAACACAAAATCAAATAGGGGTAATGCAGGAGTAGGTTTAATAATGAATAGGAAACTAGGAATGCGGGTAAGCTACTACAAACAGCATAGGGAACGCATTATTGTGGCCAAGATAGATACGAAGCCCACACCTACTACAGTAGTACAAGTTTATATGCCAACTAGCTCTGCAGATGATGAAGAAATTGTAGAAAAGTACGATGAAATAAAAGAAATTGTTCAGATAGTGAAGGGAGACGAAAATTTAATAGTAATGGGTGACTGGAATTCGGCAGTAGGAAAAGGGAGAGAAGGAAACATAGTAGGTGAATATGGATTGGGGCTAAGAAATGAAAGAGGAAGCCGCCTAGTAGAATTTTGCACAGAGCACAACTTAATCATAGCTAACACTTGGTTTAAGAATCATGAAAGAAGGTTGTATACGTGGAAGAACCCTGGAGATACTAAAACGTATCAAATAGGTTATATAATGGTAAGACAGAGATTTAGGAACCAGGTTTTAAGTTGTAAGACATTTCCAGAGGCAGATGTGGACTCGGACCACAATCTATTGGTTATGACCTGTAGATTAAAACTGAAGAAACTGCAAAAATGTGGGAAATTAAGGACATGGGACCTGGATAAACTGAAAGAACCAGATGTTGTACAGAGTTTCAGGGAGAGCATAAGGGGACAATTGACAAGAATAGGGGAAAGAAATACCGTAGAAGAAGAATGGGTAGCTCTGAGGGATGAAGTAGTGAAGGCAGCAGAGGATCAAGTAGGTAAAAAGACGAGGGCTAGTAGAAATCCTTGGGTAACAGAAGAAATATTGAATGTAATTGATGAAAGGAGAAAATATAAAAATGCAGTAAATGAAGCAGACAAAAAGGAATACAGACGTCTCAAAAATGAGATCGACAGGAAGTGCAAAATGGCTAAACAGGGATGGCTAGAGGACAAATGTAAGGATGTAGAAGCTTATCTCACTAGAGGTAAGATAGATACTGCCTACAGGAAAATTAAAGAGACCTTTGGAGAGAAGAGAACCACGTGTATGAATATCAAGAGCTCAGATGGCAACCCAGTTCTAAGCAAAGAAGGGAAGGCAGAAAGGTGGAAGGAGTATATAGAAGGTTTATACAAGGGTGATGTACTTGAGGACAATATTATGGAAATGGAAGAGGATGTAGATGAAGACGAAATGGGAGATACGATACTGCGTGAAGAGTTTGGCAGAGCATTGAAAGACCTGAGTCGAAACAAGGCCCCCGGAGTAGACAACATTCCATTAGAACTACTGACGGCCTTGGGAGAGCCAGTCATGACAAAACTCTACCAGCTGGTGAGCAAGATGTATGAGACAGGCGAAATACCCTCAGACTTCAAGAAGAATATAATAATTCCAATCCCAAAGAAAGCAGGTGCTGACAGATGTGAAAATTACCGAACTATCAGTTTAATAAGTCACAGCTGCAAAATACTAACGCGAATTCTTTACAGACGAATGGAAAAACTGGTAGATGCGGACCTCGGGGAGGATCAGTTTGGATTCCGTCGAAATGTTGGAACACGTGAGGCAATACTGACCTTACGACTTATCTTAGAAGAAAGATTAAGAAAAGGCAAACCTACGTTTCTAGCATTTGTAGACTTAGAGAAAGCTTTTGACAATGTTGACTGGAATACTCTTTTTCAAATTCTAAAGGTGGCAGGGGTAAAATATAGGGAGCGAAAGGCTATTTACAATTTGTACAGAAACCAGATGGCAGTCATAAAAGTCGAGGGCCATGAAAGGGAAGCAGTGATTGGGAAAGGAGTGAGACAGGGTTGTAGCCTCTCCCCGATGTTATTCAATCTGTATATTGAGCAAGCAGTAAAGGAAACAAAAGAAAAATTTGGAGTAGGTATTAAAATTCATGGAGACGAAGTAAAAACTTTGAGGTTCGCCGATGACATTGTAATTCTGTCAGAGACGGCAAAGGACTTGCAAGAGCAGTTGAACGGAATGGACAGTGTCTTGAAAGGAGGATATAAGATGAACATCAACTAAAGCAAAACGAGGGTAATGGAATGTAGTCAAATTAAATCGGGTGATGCTGAGGGAATTAGATTAGGAAATGAGACACTTCAAGTAGTAAAGGAGTTTTGCTATTTAGGAAGTAAAATAACGGATGATGGTCGAAGTAGAGAGGATATAAAATGTAGACTGGCAATGGCAAGGAAAGCGTTTCTGAAGAAGAGAAATTTGTTAACATCGAATATAGATTTATGTATCAGGAAGTCGTTTCTGAAAGTATTTGTTTGGAGTGTAGCCATGTATGGAAGTGAAACATGGACGATAACTAGTTTGGACAAGAAGAGAATAGAAGCTTTCGAAATGTGGTGCTACAGAAGAATACTGAAGATAAGGTGGATAGATCACGTAACTAATGAGGAGGTATTGAATAAGATTGGGGAGAAGAGAAGTTTGTGGCACAACTTGACCAGAAGAAGGGATCGGTTGGTAGGACATGTTCTGAGGCATCAAGGGATCACAAATTTAGCGTTGGAGGGCAGCGTGGAGGGTAAAAATCGTAGAGGGAGACCGAGAGATGAGTACACTAAGCAGATTCAGAAGGATGTAGGTTGCAGTAGGTACTGGGAGATGAAGCAGCTTGCACAGGATAGAGTAGCATGGAGAGCTGCATCAAACCAGTCTCAGGACTGAAGACAACAACAACAACAACATGGCATAGGTCATCCTTCGATCGATTGTAGAACTTTGAAACCCATTCAAGGAATATTCGTTCACATTTTTGTTGAACGCAGTTGATTTTTACCATCCTGTATTAAAACATTCCCTTTTATCAATAGTGCAACTTATAAACGATGTTTTGTGAGTAGAATAAAATTTCCAGTGGTACACTTAACTGCTTTTACCAGCTAACTAAAAATAGGAAAGCCTTGAACCCTTTCCACTAAATTTAGTTAGTATTAAGATTCTTTTACAGGGGGTGCAGTGGAGCTGACGCTGAGATCATTTAGTATTTGGTTATATCATTGCTAGTCTCACTGAACTCTTCTGAATTCTTTATGTCATGTGTGGTCTGGCGTCTCCTTACCAGCAACAGGTCCCAGGTTCAAACTAGTTAATTCGCTAAAAAACACGCTCAGAGCGTCGTTGCGCGAAAGTGGTAGGGAGACACGATATAGAACAAACAGACACCACCATGAATGTTTAGATATTGTAGCAGTAAGCCTTAAAACCTTATTTACTGCCATTCCTGGCATCTGATGCCTTCTGCTGTGTTTGTGGCGACTTCCTATAATATTTCAATACCTGTAATTTGTAAGTTGCAGCGAGTTTTAAACAATTCTTAATTTATTGCAATTCCTGGTGTGTAAGGCCTTCTGCCCAGATCACAGTAGCTTGCTTTTAAAACATTATCTGCTGTTTTTTTAAATACGTTATGGGAGAGACAGTGATCAATACGTTACAAATATTTACTATTAAAAACAGTCTTGATCACAATTCATTTATTATGGTGACTGGTTTCGACCACTACTGTGGTCATCTTTAGACCAATGAGTAAGAACCTCCTTGTGGAGAATCACTACTAATTCTCCAGAAGAAGGCGGTTCTTACTCATTGGTCTAAAGATGGTCACAGTAGTGGTCGAAACCAGTCACCATAATAAATAAATTACGATCAAGACTGTTTTTAATTGTAAATATTATCTGCTGTATTTGATGGTGATTTGCTAAATTGTAACTCATTGAAAACATTATTTACACAGTTATTTATTTCTTCATTAATAACGTGTGGTATTTTTTATTTATTGTCGGGTATGGAATAACGGTTTTAAAAAATTGTGTGTATCTCCACAAGGAACAAATAGTAACCGATTACGGCCCCGACCGCAATCGTAAATAAATTCTGCCTTCCCTTGACTACCAGGTTTTCAATTTGTTTATTAGTTTCAGAAATATAGAATGATTTTTGTTTTCATACACCCTGTATTTCAAACAAACGCAACTTTTACGAATACGTTAATCTCCTTCTTTAAAAAAAACGTTTATTTAAAAACGAAAGAATTTAGCACTGTTACTGTGGTTAATAGATATTTAGGTTTTTTTTAACTGGTTATTAGTAAGCAGTTGAAAGCAGCTGCTGTGATCGAGGCCAAATAAATACCGGAAAATACCGGTTACTGAGAACTAAAATACCGTATACGTTTTAATCGGTCGGTTTTTCCTGTCGCCAGCGTAGACCATCCTGTAGTTCTCTGGAGACTAACACGTGGACAGATTTGTGTGTGATCGCAGTGCACTTATAGACGATGTCCGCCCCCGGTAGCTGAGTGGAATGGCCGGCACGGTAGCTCAGCGTGTTCGGTCAGAGGGCTAGCTGCCCTATGTAACAAAAAAAACTGAGTTAATGGATCAACAACGAACAGAAACGGGTGTCTTTCGACGACCGCCCAGAGCAGATACAATGAACTAAAACGAACAAAATGAGATTTAAAAAAAAGGGTTAATCAATCAACAACGAACGTCAATGGACGTCTTACGACGTCCGCTCCGAGCAGATGCAACGAACAAAAGCGAACAAAATGACCTTTTTTTTTTAAAAAAAAAAAAAGCGGTCAGCGTGACAGAATATCTACATCTACATGACTACTCTGCACTTCACATTTAAGTGCTTGGCAGAGGGTTCATCGAACCACAATCATACTATCTCTCTACCATTCCAGTCCCTAACAGTGAGCGGGAAAAACGAACACCTAAACCTTTCTGTTCGAGCTCTGATTTCTCCTATTTTATTTTGATGATCATTCCTACCTACGTCGGTTGGGCTCAACAAAGTATTCGGAAGAGAAAGTTGGTGACTGAAATTTCGTAAAAAGATCTCGCCGCGACGAAAAACGTCTTTGCTGTAATGACTTCCATCCCAATTCGCGTACCCTATCTGCCACACTCTCTACCCTATTACGTGATACGAGCTGCCCTTTTTTGCACCCTTTCGATGTCCTCCGTCAATCCCACCTGGTAAGGATCCCACACCGCGCAGCAATATTCTAACAGAGGACGAACGAGTGTAGTGTAAGCTGTCTCTTTAGTGGACTTGTTGCATCTTCTAAGTGTCCTGCCAATGAAACGCAACCTTTGGCTCGCCTTCCCCACAATATTATCTATGTGGTCTTTCCACTTTCGTAATTTTAACACCCAGGTACTTAGTTGAATTGACAGCCTTGAGAATTGTACTATTGATCGAGTAATTGAATTCCAACGGATATCTTTTGGAACTCATGTGGCTCACCTCACACTTTTCGTTATTTAGCGTCAACTGCCACCTGCCACACCACACAGCAGTCTTTTCTAAATCGCTTTGCAACTTATTCTGGACTTCGGATGACCTTACTACACGGTAAATTACAGCATCATCTGCGAACGACCTAAGAGAACTGCTCAAATTGTCACCCAGGTCATTTATATAGATCAGGAACAGCAGAGGTCCCAGGACGCATCCCTGGGGAGCACCTGATGTCACTTCAGTTTTACTCGATGATTTGCCGTCTATTACTACGAACTGCGACCTTCCTGACAGGAAATCACGAATCCAGTCGCACAACTGAGACGATACCCCATAGGTCCGCAGCTTGATTAGAAGTCGCTTGTGAGGAACGGCGTCAAAAGCTTTCCGGAAATCTAGAAATACGGAATCAACTTGAGATCCCCTGTCGATAGCGGCCCGCGTTCGATTCCCGGCTGGGTCGGAGATTTTTCTCGGCTCAGGGACTGGGTGTTGTGATGTCGTAATCATCGTCATGGCTCACCTCACACTTTTCGTTATTTAGCATCAACTGCCACCTGCCACACCATACAGCAGTCTTTTCTAAATCGCTTTGCAACTTATTCTGGTCTTCGGATGACCTTACTACACGGTAAATTACAGCATCATCTGCGAACGACCTAAGAGAACTGCTCAAATTGTCACCCAGGTCATTTATATAGATCAGGAACAGCAGAGGTCCCAGGACGCATCCCTGGGGAACACCTGATGTCACTTCAGTTTTACTCGATGATTTGCCGTCTATTACTACGAACTGCGACCTTCCTGACAGGAAATCACGAATCCAGCCGCACAACTGAGACGATACCCCATAGGCCCGCAGCTTGATTAGAAGTCGCTTGTGAGGAACGGCGTCAAAAGCTTTCCGGAAATCTAGAAATACGGAATCAACTTGAGATCCCCTGTCGATAGCGGCCCGCGTTCGATTCCCGGCTGGGTCGGAGATTTTTCTCGGCTCAGGGAGTGGGTGTTGTGATGTCCTAATCATCGTCATTTGATCCCCATCGACGCGCTTTAAGTCGCCGAAGTGGCTTCGAATCGAAGGAGTTGCACCCGGCGAAGGGTCTACCCAGACGGGAGGCCATAGTCAGTCGACATTTGCATTTTTACTTATAGACGGTGGGGAAGGTGTGAAGCCGTCGTCGACGCAGCCTGTGATTCACTTGTTGGGTGGCCGGTCGGCGACGGCTCACTCACTGTGCTGCCGCGCCGGCTGGCCGCCTATTCTCGCATCAATCACGGCCGCGACCCGGCGCACGTGGGCCCATTGTGCGACCGACTCCGTACCGCCCGTCCAGCCGTGAAAGCGCCGCGCGCCTCTCCAGCCGACCTCTCGCTCGTTTTTCTTGGAAGTCCATCCAGCCGCTCCACGTGGAGCCCTCCCCCCCCCCCCCCCCCCCCATTCACCATTCACCGATCTCCGATTCCTACATTTTTCCTCGCTGCGGAGAGGTCGTTGATCTCCATCTCGTCTTCCTCTCAGCTGAAATACACCAACGCAAAAAAAATCGTAACACCAAAAAATAATTAATATAGAGTAAATGTTCAAATGTTTGTGAAATCCTATGGGACTTAACTGCAAAGGTCATCAGTTCCTAAGCGTACACACTACTTAACCCTTAACTACTATGGTCATTCACAGGAACACAATTACTATGGAGGGGTCTCATAGACCGCGCATTTTTCTATTTTATATATCAAACCAGAATTTTGCTGAATATATATAGTTTCTTGACTTCCAGTCATTCATTACACTTCTTAGAGGTGGCTTTTGTAGAAATTTGATTTTTTTAAACACTTCCACAATTAAAACAAAGCGAAATCTGGAGTATATTTTTATTTGATGAGTTATGAAAATAACAGCAAATAGTGAGCTCTCTACTCACTCATAGATTGTCATCAGAGAGATTATATGACGAATTTGCAATATAACTAGGCGGAAAAATCCGACATGACTTACCATAAATTGTGTGCGAAGCCAGCTTTCAGTTTATGACTCACTTTGCAATGTAGAGCGAATATTTAAGTCCATAAGTCTATGAATGGAATAACTTTGCCACCATTTTACTTCTATAATTACAAGTAAAAACTAAATACTTGTTCTCATGTGCCACGGGATCAGACTTCAGTCAATTTCCACCTGCAAACACTTCACGCGGACGTTCCTCGAACACTTCAAACAAATCGGAACACCACGCTGTTGACATGGATACCTTGTTTTCCTCTTCAGACGAGTAGGTGACGTCGCTATCGCCTGAACGGGTTTTGCGATAGCAGGTCGGTCGAAGTAATGTTCTGGCTGATCAGTGTACATACACACGTCCGATTTTATAATATGCATGGATGTAGATGGGGTTAATTCTATGTACTTTTGGAAAATGGACTGAAATGCTACTCATTTGTATATTCAAACATATCGTACACAGTTTTGCCAGTTCGGCGTTTGTTACACGCCGCCTTTGTGCTTGTTGCAGACGTGAAGGCTAGCAGTATATGTGACATTTATACGCAGCCTGCAGCACCATCTGGCAGCAGAAGACACGAAAACTACGTCCAACATAAAAGCAGAAAACTGGACTTCGTTGAAACGTGTGAGATGCAGAAACACCGAAGAAAACAACCTGATTGCGTTTCAAACAATAAAAATATCAACATTCACTACCTGTGTTATCTTTGTTTCCTTCAGCTGCTTAGTTAAGTTACGAAAACTTCCATAGCACACAAAAAAAGTAAACCTTTTCCATCGTTCATGTTTTCCTTCACACACTAACGAATTTCCAGTTAAGGAAGGTGAAAGAACGTGACCGGTTACAGTTATTTGCATGTTTGAATAATTTTCATAACTGTCAAAGTTAAATCAATCATACAAGCTAGCTTAATATTTGACTACAAACACAAACATAAGAAGCTACTCATCGAAGTGAAAACAGACAATGCGCGTAAGGGAGGTGCTCCATGGAAAGGGCTTCTACTTTGATTGCAAAAATAGTTCAAATGGGTCTGAGAACCATGCCACTTAGCATCTGAGGTAATCAGTCCCCTAGAACTTATAACTACTTAAATGCCCGAGGCAGGAGTCGAACCTGCGACCGCAGTGGTCGCACGGTTCCAGACTGAAGCGCCTACAACCGCTCGGCCACTCCGGCCGGCTACTTTGATTGCAGTTCTTTGTGACTATTCGCGGACGCTGAGAGATAGTCTGTCATTATTGGTGACGACGTTGCAGCCACTAACACTAGCTTCATGTCTGACAACAGAGTAAAAAGGTTGTGTAAACTGAAGCAGGACGTAAGTAGTGAGATCTGTTGGTGATCTTCATGGATCGAAATCAGTAATCTGTAGTTCCTGGGTCGCTACTGCCTTCATTCACAGCTATGTCGCAGCTCTTAGACGCAGCTTACGGTGTGGCCACACGGTGGAGAGCGAACGCCGTTCCAGACGTTCGCTCTCCAGAGAAAGTTACTGATTACTGGATATCGAAGCCACGGTCTACTCGCCAGTTTAGTAACCACTAAACTTCCGGATGGGCAGAATGGTGACGTTCCTCCCGAACACGCTGCTTAGTATTGTTGGTATTCGGGGACACAAGTATTTTAATATATTGTTATTTGCTTAGTTAATTAAAAATATTCTTTATTTATTTAATATTATAAATAAATATTCTTTATGTCCGCTTTTATTTTAATTATTGGTTTAGTTATTGGTTTTAGATGATTTAGCTTAGTTCCTTATTTCCTTTTATCTTTACTCTCCTGAGGGCCTGGAAAATATAAATATTTCGTTTTAAGTACCACAGGAGAGCAAGAGATGTATTCAGCAGCGGCGATCTCGCGGAAATTCCTCGTCGTTATCTGCTCCACCTTTGGTCGCTACGCAAATCATTCGGCACAACTGTGTGCTAAGTTGTTTGATGTTTCTGGATGTTAGATTCAACAAATCAGCAAGTTAAAGTTTATTAATTCGGAGATACTCTCTCTATGAATGATGACTGTGGAAAATGCAGGATCACACTATCGTTCCAATCTTCACGTCTTGTAATATCTGTACCGAGATAATTAACTAATTCGTGGTATGGAGATGTACAACCCTTGAATGCTTGATGTTAATTATTGGATTTTATTTTGTTTATAAAAACTTTTGGACATTTACTATATACCTTAATGGCGTCTCACGAGAATACAATCTCTCTCCTCCTCTTACACATCCGATCTTTCCATTTCCTTCACAGAGTCCATAAAACAAATCTTTGATTCGGTAAGCCACAGACATGTGTTCGTAGCACGGAACGTCCGATTCTCGCAGTCGGTATATGCCATTCACTACATTATCAGTTCGTCGCACCGATTTACCATTTTGCATATACTGTTATCGGCCGGAAGCATTAGCAAATCTGGACTCGCATTCGGGAGGACGACGGTTCGATCCCGCGTCCGGCCATCCTGATTTAGGATTTCGTGATTTCCCTAGATCACTTCAGGCAAATGTCGCGATGGATCCTTTGAAAGGACACGGCCGATTTCCTTCCCCATCCTTCCCTATTCCGAGCTTGCGCTCCGTCTCTAATGACCTCATTGTCGACGGGACGTTAAACACTTATCTCCTCCTCCATTAACAATTGCAACAGAACACCTAAATTAAATTTGAAAGAAGTAAAGATAAACAGGAGTAACACCTGACCCTAGCTAGGCTTTGCGGGGTTCCGTCAGCTGTAAGGCGAATGCCAGGGACGTGTATTTCCCCCACCCAAGAATTTATATATATGTACATATAAAAAAGAAAGAAAAAACAATTAGAAAAGTAGGCCTAGCTAATAAGATATTTCATACCCAACCAATGAAATAAAGAGAGTCAAAATAGCATAACGTAAGACTAAGCTAAGGCTCCAAAGACATTTAAGTCCTCCATGAGCCCGACTACACCCATCTGGACAAGAAATTAAAAAATATAAAAAAACTCATTGGTACAGTTTAGTGTGCACAGAAAATGCACGCAGAGCATGCGAGGGAAGGCTATGCTTGCGGTTAAAATCGTTCATATTAACAGACAGATGACATAAGCGGCGTTTGCAAGGACATCAACAGGAATACCTACAGCAAAACATTTCCTCGGAACTTTCTGCAATAAAAACATTTCAGCATTCAGACGGCGATTAAGAACCACGACCGTGACATTCTCGTCGACACGTTTCACAACGTCTTTCAGTCTGTCGCTCACGCAATGCACATATAAAAACCTTACACAACAAATCGGGTCATTTCTATTGCGGCCACACGCAAAAAAGCTCGGCTTCCGCGGAGCGGCGAGCCGTGAACGACAACTCGGGAGCGGTCGGCGGAGGAGGCTCTACGAGTTGTGGTCGTCGCACCGCCATCTCTCCGTCGCCCCTCCACAGCCTACACGTTGGCCCCACTGCACGGCGGTACCTTGGGTCGGCCACGGCCAGCGGCCTCGTGCGGTGTTTCGTCACACTGGCCTCGTGACTTCCGCGGAACCAGCCTTCAGCGTAGCCGAGGGTTCCGTATGGGAGAGCGCCCAGAGGCGCCGACTTGCCGCTCTCTACCTCTTTCCGTTCCAGATGGTTGCCGAGACCCACACTCCGTTCAAAATCGGTATACGAAAACAGACCCCACAGAAATTTGCGCCAATACAAAGATCTGTGACGTCTGTGCCCTGTGAGCCACGATCTACCTTCCCCTCAAAAATGGTTCAAATGGTTCTGAGCACTATGGCACTTAACATATGAGGTCATCAATCCCCTAGAACTTAGAACAACTTAAACCTAACTTACCTAAGGACAACACACACATCCATGCCCGAGGTAGGGTTCGAACCTGCGACCGTAGGGGTCACGTGGTTCCCGACTGAAGCGCCTAGAACCGCACGGCCACACCGGCCGGCGACCTACCCCTCCAATGTTTCTGTCCTCTCCAGTCGATGCCGTCATCAGCAATCGCCCTTTGCACGACTTTTAGTACAGGATGTTCCAGAAACAACTTCAAAAATACTTTGTAAGAAGATATACATAGTGGTCCATTGATAGCGACCGGGACATATATCTCACGAAATAAGGATCAAACGAATAAAACTACAAATAACGAAACTCGTCTAACATGAAGGGGGAAACCAGATAGAGCTAAGGTTGGCCCGCTAGATGGCGCTGCCATAGGTCAAAAGGATATCAAGTGCGTTTTTTTTAAATAGCAACCTCCATTTTTATTACTTATTCATGTAGTAAGTAAAGAAATATGAATATTTTACTTGGACCACTTTTTTCGCTTTGCGATAGATGGCGCTGTAATAGTCACAAACGTATAAGTACGTGGTATCACGCAACATTCCGCAAGTGCGGATGGTATTTGCTTCGTGATACATTACCCTTATTAAAATGGACCGTTTACCAATTGCGGAAAAGGTCGATATCGTGTTGATGTATGGCTATTGTGATCCAAATGCCCAACGGGCGTCTGCTATGTATGCTGCTCGGTATCCTGGACGACATCATCCAAGTGTCCGGACCGTTCGCCGGATAGTTACGTTATTTAATGACACAAGAAGTGTTCAGCTACAAGTGAAACGTCAACCACGACCTGCAACAAATCATGATGCCCAAGTAGGTGTTTTAGCTGCTGTCGCGGCTAATCCGCACATTATTAGCAGACAAATTGCGCGAGAATCGGGAATCTCAAAAACGTCAGTGTTGAGAATGCTACCTGAAGATAGATTGCACCCGTACCATATTGCTATGCACCAGGAATTGCATGGCGACGACTTTCAACGTCGTGTACAGTTCTGCCACTGGGCACAAGAGAAATTACGGGACGATGACAGATTTTTTTGCAAGCGTTGTATTTAGCGACGAAGCGTCATTCACCAACAGCGGTAACGTAAACCGCCGTAATATCCACTCTTGGGCAACGGAATGTCACGATGGCTGCGACAAGTGGAACATCAGCGACCTTGGCGGGTTAATGTACGGTGCGGCATTATGGGAGGAAGGATAATTGGCCCCCATTTTATCGATGGCAACCTAAATGGTACAATGTATGCTGATTTCCTACGTAATGTTCTACCGATGTTACTACAAGATGTTTCACTGCAAGACAGAATGGCGATGTACGTCCAACATGGTGGCTGTCCGGCACATAGCTGACGTGCGGTTGAAGCGGTACTGAATAGCATTTTTCATGACAGATGGATTGGTCGTCAAAGCACCATTCCATGGCCCGCACGTTCACCGGATCTGACGTCCTCGGATTTCTTTCTGTGGGAAAAGTCGAAGGATATTTGCTTTCGTTATCCGCCGACAACACCTGACAACATGCGTCAGCGCATTGTCAATGCATGTGCGAACATTACGGAAGGCGAACTACTCGCTGTTGAGAGGAATGTCGTTAGACTTATTGCCAAATGCATTGACGTTGACGGACATCATTTTGAGCATTTATTACATTAGTGTGGTATTTACAGGTAATCACGCTGTAACAGCATGCATTCTCAGAAATGATAAGTTCACAAAGGTACATGTATCACATTGGAACAACCGAAATAAAATGTTCAAACGTACCTACGTTATGTATTTTAATGAAAAAGACACACCAGCTGTTCGTCAAAAATTGTGAGCCATATATTTGTAACTATTACAGCATCACAAAGTGCCCACATCTCGTGGTCGTGAGGTAGCGTTCTCGCTTCCCACGCCCGGGTTCCCGGGTTCGATTCCCGGCGGGGTCAGGGATTTTCTCTCCCTCGTGATGGCTGGGTGTTGTGTAATGTCCTTAGGTTATTTAGGTTTAAGCAGTTCTAAGTTCTAGGGGACTGATGACCATAGATGTTAAGTCCCATAGTGCTCAGAACCATTTGAACCAGTTTTTTTTCTATTACAAAGCGAAAAAATTGGTCCAAAACATTCATATTTCTTTACGTCCTGCACGAATATGTAATAAATAATGGGGGTTCCCATTTTTAAAAAACGCAGTTGATATCGGTTTGACCTATGGCAGTGTCATCTAGTGGGCCAACCATAGCGCCATCTGGTTTCCCCCTTCAAGCTAGACAAGTTTCGTTCTATGTAGTTTTTTGGTTTGACGCTTATTTCGTGAGATATTTGGCCCGGTCACGATGAATGGACCACTCTGTAGAGCTGGGTTTAATGTTATTTTGTAGGGAAACATATCAAGTTTTTCTTACCTTAAACCAACGATGTTGTATGTGGCTTCCGTTGGTTATCCAGCACACATCCCATCAGAAGTCAATTTCTTCCCAAACTCGCTGTAGGTGTAACTTGCTCAGTGGCGGTGTAAATGCTTGTTCCAAGTCGGGGTAGTGAAGCCAGCACAGAAGGTACAAACACGTTGTCCTTAATGAATCTCCATTAAAAAATCGAGTAGTGTTAGGTCTGGGGGACGTGGGGGCCAAGCAATTGGCGCATCACGGCCAGTCCATTGACTTGGAAAGCGGCCACTGAGAAAATCCCGGACGTCAGACAGGTAGTGGGGTGGTGCACCATCTTGCGCGAAGTAAACATCTCGTTCTTGGTCATCCTCATCGATCTGTGGTGTCAAATTTTCTTGTAACATATCCAGGAGACTGTCCCGTTGGTGGTTCTATCGTGGAAAAAAAGAAAGGGGCCGTACACTTTTCTTGCTCAATGCATAAAAAACGTTCAGTTTAGAGTTATCGCGAACATGTTGCAATGTTTGATTTGGATTTTCACTGCCCCAAATCCTACAGTTATGTGTGATAACCTTATCACTTAAGTGAAAAGTCGACTCGTGGAAAGAGATGATTTTTGTGACTCTTCAAGCTTTCCCGGCGGATGTGTTGCCAATAGTCTTCACGGGTTTGCCACCAGTCGTACCTAGCCACGAGCAAGGTTGGACCACCTGAAGATGTCGGACAGTTGCTCCGAGGAAATACTGTGGAATTTGCACAACGTGATCCGGCGGCAAACCCGTGAAGACTATTTACAAGATGATTTTTGTCCAAGAAATGTTCATCCTCACGTAATCGATGTAACATATCCGCACAGAAGTTCTTGCAAGCAATTTTATTGCTTGTACGATCGTCAGTCTGTACAGATTTAAATGCAAACTGTTTCTCAACACACGCCAAACAATCGTATATGGGATTTTCAGTTCGTGAGACGCACGCCGGTTCGATTTCTTATGTCTGTTGACAAAACGTTGTCTCACTCACTCAGCGACGTCGGTAGATGTGCCTGGACGACCTGTTCATTTCCTGTCTCTTACTGCGCACCCTGTTTCTGCAAAACGTTTATGCCACTCATAAATTGTAGACCTACTACAGAAAAGTTGGTAACGAAGTTCTTATTACTTCTACGCAGCGAAATAGCACAAAATACTAGGGTTGAGGACTAAGTCTTACCTCATGCGTTTTGCTTTGTTCCTCTCCTGTCAGAAGGATTGGCCAATTCTTATGGAACTGATTGTACATGTCGTCCACCAGTAACATCCATGATTATGGAGGAAATGATAAAGCACTGTTCGTATTTTATCCAACAACAATACCACAAACGCTTTCCATGCACTCTCAAACAATCCAAGCCAAGAAAAACGCGCCAGTATAGGTAGGTAACAGTTGACGTGCTACTGTTTTTTGTTTCACATTAGTTTGCAGTAGGGACAACTTGAAAATAGCCACCCGACCACAGTCTATTGGTTATGTCCTGTAGATTAAAACTGAAGAAACTGCAAAAAGGTGGAAATTTAAGGAGATGGGACCTGGATAAACTGAAAGAACCAGAGGTTGTACAGAGTTTCAGGGAAAGCATAAGGGAACAAATGACAGGAATGGGGGAAAGAAATACAATAGAAGAAAAATGGGTAGCTTTGAGGGATGAAGTAGTGAAGGCAGCAGAGGATCAAGTAGGTAAAAAGACGAGGTCTAGTAGAAATCCTTGGGTAACAGAAGAAATATTGAATTTAATTGATGAAAGGAGAAAATATAAAAATGCAGTAAATGAAGCAGATAAAAAGGAATACAAACATCTCAAAAATGAGATCAACAGGAAGTGCAAAATTGCTAAGCAAGGATGGCTAGAGGACAAATGTAAGGATGTAGAGGCTTATCTCACCAGGGGCAAGATAGATACTGCCTACATGAAAATTAAAGAGACCTTTGGAGATAAGAGAACCATTTGTATGAACATCAAGAGCTCAGATGGAAACCCAGTTCTAAGCAAAGAAGGGAAAGCATAAAGGTGGAGGGAGTATGTAGAGGGTCTATACAAGGGCGATGTACTTGAGGACAATATTATGGAAATGGAAGAGGATGTAGATGAAGATGAAATGGGAGATAGGATACTGCGTGAAGAGTTTGATAGAGCACTGAAAGACCTGAGTCGAAACAAGGCCCCGGGAGTAGACAACATTCCATTGGAACTACTGACGGCCTTGGGAGAGCCAGTCATGACAAAACTCTACCATCTGGTGACCAAGATGTATGAGACAGGCGAAATACCCTCAGACTTCAAGAAGAATATAATAATTCCAATCCCAAAGAAAGCAGGTGTTGACAGATGTGAAAATTACCGAACTATCAGTTTAATAAGTCACAGCTGCAAAATACTAACAGGAATTCCGTACAGACGAATGGAGAAACTAGTAGAAGCAGACCTCGGGGAAGATCAGTTTGGATTCCGTAGAAATGTTGCAACACGTGAGGCAATAATGATCCTACGATTTATCGTAGAAGTTAGATTAAGGAAAGGCAAACCTACGTTTCTAGCATTTGTAGACTTAGAGAAAGCATTTGACAATGTTGACTAGAATACTCTCTTTCAAATTCTAAAGGTGGCAGGGGTAAAATACAGGGAGCGAAAGGCTGTTTACCATTTGTACAGAAATCAGATGGCAGTTATAAGAGTCGAGGGACATGAAAGGGAAGCAGTGGTTGGGAAGGGTGTAAGACAGGGTTGCAGCCTCTCCCCGATGTTATTTAATCTGTATATTGAGCAAGCAATAAAGGAAACAAAAGAAAAAGTCGGAGTAGGTATTAAAATCCATGGAGAAGAAATAAAAACTTTGAGGTTCGCCGATGACATTGTAATTCTGTCAGAGACAGCAAAGGACTTGGAAGAGGAGTTGAATGGAATGGACAGTGTCTTGAAAAGAGGATATAAGTTAAACATCAACAAAAGCAAAACGAGGATAATGGAATGTAGTCGAATAAAGTCGGGTGATGCTGAGGGAATTAGATTAGGAAGTGAGACGTTTAAAGTAGTAAATGAGTTTTGCTATTTGGGGAGCAAAACAACTGATGATGGTCGAAGTAGAGAGGATATAAAATGTAGACTGGCAATGGCAAGGAAAGTGTTTCTGAAGAATAGATATTTGTTAACATCGAGTATAGATTTACGTGTCAGGAAGTCATTTCTGAAAGTATTTGCATGGAGTGTAGCCATGTATGGAAGGGAGACATGGACGATAAAGAGTTTGGACAAGAAGAGAATAGAAGCTTTCGAAATGTGGTGCTACAGAAGAATGCTGAAGATTAGATGGGTGGATCACATAACTAATGAGGAAGTATTGAATAGGATTGGGGAGAAGAGAAGTTTGTGGCACAACTTGACAAGAAGAAGGGATCGGTTGGTAGGACATGTTCTGAGGCATCAAGGGATCACCAATTTAGTATTGGAGGGTAGCGTGGAGGGTAAAAATTGTAGAGGGAGACCAAGAGATGAATACACTAAGCAGATTTAGAAGGATGTAGGTTGCAGTAGGTACTGGGAGATGAAGAAGCTTGCACAGGATAGCGTAGCATGGAGAGCTGCATCAAACCAGTCTCAGTACTGAAGACCACAACAACAACAACAGGCTCAGAAGTAAAGTTTATGAAGTAATAAGCTGGGAAAGCTGTATTGTTCGGAGAAAATACGTAATGTGTAGAAAGCATCTTCAAATCTTTTTAATAACGGCGCTTGCTAAGGATACACCAAGTTCTGCTTCGTTATCGTACAGTTTTGCTTTGCAACCAAAAGTGGAAAGGGAGTTATGCATCTGTAAACGGTTTGCGAGGTACATTTTAAGGCAGAAAAAAGCTGTTTTGTTTGTGTTTTAAGAGCGTTATCGATAGATGGCAGCACAGAGGACCAAATGGTGGCACCAAGTCATTTTCGAGAAAAAGTCGATTTACAGCAATTTGCCATCTGGACGCTTCATTTTAAATGCAACTAAATTTACACGCCGATGCACGCACATGCCTAACTGCTCCGAAACCAGCCGAGCAGAAAGCCAATTACGGTAACGAGTTCCATCCCTTCATGCCGAATCGAGGGGCAACGCCATATGTTTCGTATCCGTACGATTCGTACTACATTCGCCGGTGGTGCAGTCTAATATACGCATGCTCCGTGCTGGTTTCCGTTACAGAGATCGTATCGTAACGAAATGCACTTATGAGTAACAATTCGGTACTGCGAGTCAGCCAAAGTATTCATTACACAGTACCGAATACATACGTTTTGCTACAGCGCTGTCAAGCGTTGTAAGAGAAACTAGTGAGTCGGGTGTTGGGTACGCTGCTGAGCGTTCTGAAATAGCTTGCGGAGCTCAGACAGAAAGATACAGAGAACGATTACTTTTGGTATATGATTGGCAAAGATTAGTTAGGCAAGTGAAGACGATGTGGTAAAGTTGTTGCAGCGCTGCTTGCTTGCACGTAATTGAGATGAGTTTAAAAAACGGGAGTTGTAGTGGAATTTCTTCTTTATTGGTTTGGGTTAGTTAGTTCTTAGTTCAGACGAGAATAAGTGTAGTTATCAGTCCACATGGACAATGAGTTTCAATTTCAGCAACACTGTTTTTCAAAGGTTTGCTTTCATTTAGCCATTTTGTAATTTCAGATCCGTCACCGTTCTCTCAAGAAAGAATTTCATATTTTCTGATTAGCTGTGTCGCCGCACTGCACTTTGCGGAACACCGTAGCAGTGGAGCTTGAGGAGCTTAGAATAGCTACACGTCCTTGCATTGCGCTGCGCAAGGCTTTTCTTTCCTATGTAGCTTGCTTGCTGCTGTGCTGCATAGTTTATGTTCATCACTTGGAGCAGTACCAAGTTTCTGTAGCCGCAGGTAAGCCAAGAAAACTAGTTAGGTCTAGTTTTGCATAACAATCAGTGAAATCGTTTACAGTTACCCTCGCTTTTCAAAAATCATTACCGGGTGAGTTTAGGTAAAATTCAATTCAGATTTCATTTAATGTATCAACAGTTGTGTTTTTTACAATGCAGTGTTAAATTCGCATGTGTACTGTTAAGTGTTTGGAAATTTATTCAGCCAGACTGAATATGTAAATTCACAGGGGACTTTAGAGACACATTTTACTGATACATTCTTTCGAAACTCAGTAATTTTATGCAGCATTTTTATTCTGTTAGCTTTGTGTTGGAATTGCACGTCACACATTGTAGCACTCCTCACTTCTGAATAATACATAGTTTCACAGGATAGCTTATTTAGTTTGCAGTTTTGGTTTTCTAATTACTTTGGAAAAGTTTTGGCAACTCATTTACCGGACGCCACTTCCGAAACTACACCATTTGCATTGTTTAGAATTACGACGCAGATACACGAGCTATAAACAATAGCAATCCGGTCCAGTCCAGGTTTATTTTACAAGATTTGAACATAGAAAAATTAGGACGTATTGCTAAGGCATCCTAAAGACCAAAAGTT
Organism: Schistocerca gregaria; assembly: GCF_023897955.1. Classification (NCBI taxonomy): domain Eukaryota; kingdom Metazoa; phylum Arthropoda; class Insecta; order Orthoptera; family Acrididae; genus Schistocerca; species Schistocerca gregaria. Next base: position 75,974,675 of record NC_064925.1, read on the forward strand.
GTGGCGAAACAAGCACTGCATCTTTTTGGAGATAAATAGGCGAGCGAGTGTGCTTCCCCTGTTCACTGCTACTTGCGCCACGTCATCGTAAGCGCCACGTCATCATAACGTGCCTGTGCGCCGCACACAAGTATTGCAACATAATCGAATGATGAATTTAAAATTGAAATTGCTTTTCCAAACTTTGTCAACAAATGCTTCAGTATATTAATGTCTGAATTGTGAAATCTCAAAGTGATCTTTCCTTAAATACATGGTCTTAAACAGAAAACAAGTGGCGCTAAATAATAAAGCTAGAAAGCCAAAAAATGGTCAGAATGTGCATATGTAAGTCAAATTTAACTGTGACGAGTCTCAACATGATTGAAGCAATATTTTGATCAAAATCGGCGTTTTTACGAAAAATTGAAGGCGCTAAATATTAGAATTACAAAGATGATAATTCGTGTGAAGCTTGAGTTCGATATAAAAACTTTAACTTCCACAAATAGTTTTCAAGCAATTTACTGAAATCTAGATTTGGGACTAAACCGTTCTTATTTGTAGAAGATTATATTAATGACAGACAGTCCTGAATACAGCACTTGATTACATTTATTAAATAATGAAGATATAACAACTTTCAAGACTGATGTAAATAACAATCAATACAAGGCTCAAAAGCACGTAGCTGAGACGTCATGTTCTACTATCAGTTCCATTCTAAAAATTCTAGACGGCAAAGATTAAATGCAGGCAAGCTAAAACATTTCCTATGATTAAAGCCAACGTAACTCCATTCATACAAAAATTACGAAGATTCTAAATTGATACACAACAGTATTATAATATGATATGTGTCCGAGAAAGCGGCCATTTAGATGCTGCTTGGGGATAGAGCGGATGACGTCATGTGTTCCCTTTGGCCATCCGCTGCCCCCATACACACTACTGGCCATTAAAATTGCTGCACCACGAAAATGTGCCACAGACGCGAAATTTAGTCGACAGGAAGAAGATGCTGTGATATGCAAATGATTAGCTTTTCAAAGCATTCACACAAGGTTGGCGCCGGTGGCGACACCTACAACGTGCTGACACGAGGAAAGTTTCCAACCGATTTCTCATACACAAACAACTGTTCACCGGCGTTGCCTGGTGAAACGTTGTTGTGATGCCTCGTTAAACGAGGAGATATGCGTACCATCACGTTTCCGACTTTGATAAAGGTCGGATTGTGGCCTATCACGATTGCGGTTTATCGTATCGCGATATTGTTGCTCGCGTTGGTCGAGATCCAATGAATGTTAGCAGAATAACAAATCGGTGGCTTCAGGAGGGAATAAGGAACGTCGTGCTGGACACCAACGGCCTCGTATCACTAGCAGTCGAGATGACAGGCATCTTATCCGCTTGGCTGTAACCGATCGTGCAGCCACGTCTCGATCCCTGAGTCAACAGATGGGGACGATTGCAAGACAGCAACCATCTGCACGAACAGTTCGACGACGTTTGCAGCAGCATGGACTATCAGCCCGGAAACCATGGCTGCGGTTGCCCTTGACGCTGTATCACAGACAGGAGCGCCTGCGATGGTGTACTCAACGACGAACGTCATTTTTTCGGATGAATCTAGGTTCTGTTTACAGCATCGTGATGGTCGCATCCGTGTTTGGCGACATCGCAGTGAACGCACATTGGAAGCGTGTATTCGCCATTGCCATACTGGCGTATGACCCGGCGTGATGGTATGGGGTGCCATTGGTTACACGTCTCGGTCAACTCTTGTTCGCATTGACGGCACTTTGAACTGTGGACGTTACATTTCAGATGTGTTACGACCGGTGGCTCTAACCTTCATTCGATCCCTGCGAAACCATGCATTTCAGCAGGATAATGCACGACCGCATGTTGCAGGTCCTGTATGGGCCTTTCTGGATAGAGAAAATGTTTGACTTCTGCCCTGGCCAGCACATTCTCCAGATCTCTCACCAATTGAAAACGTCTGGTTAATGGTGGTCGAGCAACTGGCTCATCACAATACGTCAGGCACTACTCTTGATGAACTGTGGTATCGTGTTGAAGCTGCATGGGCAGCTGTACCTGTACACGCCATCCAAGCTCTGTTTGACTCAATGCCCAGGCGTATCAAGGGAGTTATTACGGCCTGAGTTGGTTGTTCTGGGTACTGATCTCTCAGGATCTATGCACCCAAATTGCGTGAAAATGTAATCACATGTCAGTTCTAGTATAATATATTTGTCCAATGAATACTCGTTTACCATCTGCATTTCTTCTCGGTGTTCAAATTTTAATGGCCAGTAGTGTATAGATACATACTTGACTTCACTTCGCACGCAGTTACCATAAGGTCTGTGCCAGTCAAACGCCGGCTTGTGCGCTGCCTCGGTTGACGTCTCAGCCAGGTTGAAGGTAAACGTATGTTTTCGATACAAATAGGGAGTGAAATCGCGAGGACTGTACACCGTCGTGCATCGCTTAGATTTCGCGGAAGTAACTGTTTGTGTGCCGCCCGTAATCTTAACAAAATCGCGTCGCAAGTGGTGACTTTTTCTTCCACTTTTGTGGCGAGCAATTAACTTTTATTATCAGACCGTTTAATGGGAACTTACACTAGAGGTCGCCTCTCAACTGCTCAAAGTGCTGTTTGTGATAGAGTCATTATTATTATTATGAGGAATATTATTACGTAGTGCTTGTAAAATTTTCTTAAATGTAATTGAATCAGAACTCAAAACTTTCATTTGTAAGTGTAGTTCCTGGTCCCGCTGAGAAAAACAGGGAGTAGAAACATTTCTTTCAGTGAACAAAAGAGGAATGTGCACTTGCTGACTTGAAACTATGGTCAGTATCTTCTTCATCGCTTCCTGGCTGACCAAAAAAAAAGTATTCAGGATCTCGTAAAAGACGGCGAATATCCCTATATTTCATATTTTTCTCACACTATATCTACCAGTACGCTGCTTAGTTAAAACGATCATCGATGTGGAGCTCCGGATGGCACTAATTCCGAAGTACGAAGATGGTGAATCAGGCGAAGAAGAGGGAAATACATTCCGAAGAGTTAGGCGACCTGCACAGCCGAGGGTACGACATTGTCACTGAAACGCCAGAACAGCAAGTTACGATGTGGGCATTACACAACCTGGCGATGAAAACCAGAATGATGGGCAAGAAGGTGGTGTTCAATCAGGGACTGCAGCCATCAATAACAGTAGCAGTTTCCTTCTCCGGAATGGCAACTTTGCATACATGGTTGTATTTTTCATTGGGAAAGCAGTAACTCAGGCTGTAAACAGCAAACAAGACTTGTTTGTTGATGGGGCCTTCAGCTGAAGCATTTTTCTCAAATATTTACTATTCATGAACACTTTAGAAGTTCAGCGAATGAAGAAAAGATCTATCTGGTGATCTTGGAATTTTTATGTCTCTCATTATAGTTTCTGAAGATCCGATCATACGTAAAAATTTTGTAGATAGGTCAAACAGAAAATAAAAAACATTATAATCACTTCCGGAAAAGTGTTCGCATTGTAGTTCTTGTTCGAGCAGCTCCAGTCTTCTTCATCAGTGGTTACAGCGAAGTAAAACACCAAATACGAGCCTTTGACTCTTCTACCTACAGAACAAGTTACGCAAATTGGGCGGAGAGGTCGATCTGCTGTAGCCGCTAACCTCCACTGGGTGCAAATTTCACTCGGCAGAGTTTGCAGGACACAGTTCAAAATTGCTTGAGGATTCGCATACGTAAAGGAGTTAGCTGAATGTGTATTCAGCCAATTCCGCGTACTCTGCAGTAGCAGCCACGGTTACCAAACCTTCACCCCTACCGCTGTACACTTACTGCCTACGACAAACAGTTGCGAAATTCGGATAGGGAAAAAAACGTAAGCTTTTGACAGCTGCGTCGATGCCAGCGCTCCAAGCGGCTAGCGTCTAGTAACAGAAGAATAACGTAATATAAAGCGGTAATTCGCAATGCGTCAATTTTTCCAGTACGATTATGAAAATGTTATTGAAGTACGTGCGTCACTCCAAAGGAAATGCACACTATTTTTGTAAAAATACAGATTTGATTCTGCATGTGTGAAAGTTTTACAGTGTGTAGATACATCCTTCCCGCTTGTTTTCAAACTTAGTTCAACATGTTCCCGTGAGTGGTGCCGTCACAGCATGTCTTCAACTTGGCTGCTACACTTGACGTTCGTGTGATGCAACATGCTGTCATAGGATTCTTGTGCTGTGAGAACGAGACAGTGGGAAACATCCACAAGAGGTTGAAGAAGGTGTATGGAGATGCTGCTGTCAATCGCAGTACAGTTAGTCGGTGGGCAAGCAGGTTACGAAATGAAAGCGGGCACGGCAATATTGAGGATTGTCCTCGCAGCGGCAGGCCTCGTACTGCACACGCTCCAGACAATGTGTAGAGAGTTAACGAAATGGTAACTGCTAACAGACGCATCACAGTGAACGAATTGTCGCGCTACGTTGGGAAAGGGAAGGAAGTGTTTGCAGAATATTGAAAGTATCGGGGTTAAGGAAAGGTTTGTGCCAGGTGGGTTTCCCGGTATGTTGACAGTGGCTCACAAATGAACGAGAAAAACGGTATGCAGCGAACGTTTGGAACAGTACGAGAATGGTGGAGACGAATTTCTTGGAAGAATTGTGACAGGTGATGAAACATGGGTCCATCATTTTTCACTAGAAACGTAGAGGCAGTCAGTGAAGTGGCATCATGCAAATTCACCCAAGAAAAATTCAAAACCACACCTTATGGTGGAAAAGTTATGGCTACGGTGTTTGTCGATTCCGAACGACTCTTGCTTGTGGACATCATGCCAAGTGGAACCAGCATAAATTCTGATGCATATGTTACGACACCGAAGAAACTTCAAGCTCGACTGAGTCGTGTTCGACCACATCGGCAAAAGCAGGATGTTTTGCTGTTGCACGACAATGACGGCCATATGTCAGACAAAAAAACATGGAAGCGATCACAAAACTCGGATGGACAACACTGAAACACCCGCGTTACAGTACTGACCTGTTTCCATGTGAGTATTATCTCTTTGGGAAACTGAAAGACTCTCTTCGTGGAACAAGGTTTGAAGATGATGACTCCCTTGTGCACGCTGCCAAACAGTGGCTCCAACAGGTTGGTGCAGAATTTTGCCGTGCGGATATACAGGCGCTGGTTCCAAGATAAGGCAGTTGAGAGGGATGGAAATTATGTGGAGAAATGAAAATATTGTTCCTAAAGGATGTATCTACACACTGTAAAACTTTCAAACATGTAGAATAAAAGACGGATTTTTTAAAAAAATAGTGTGCATTTCTTTTGGAGTGACCCTCGTAATATCCCGCCTCCCTGTTAACGTCAACGAATAATAACAACATTTGACTTAAATGGTTATCTACTATTCACAGTATTCGAGTCGTCTTTGTATTATCGAAGATTCTTTAAGACGAGGATATGAGTTGCAATCTGATGTCTTAACGCTCAACAGGAAAGGATTACGAGCACATCCGTGTGCTTTGCACGTACAACCTGATGCATTCGTTGCGGGAATTTCGCGAGAAGTAAGTGGGAGGAAGTAGTATGTTGTCTGATTCTTCCCGGAACGCACTCTCTTGGAATTTCAAGAGTAAACGTCCCCGTCATGCACAACGATTCTCCGGCACTGGGGACTGTTGAACATCACCGTCGCGCCGATTAAACGATCCTGTGTCAAAACACGCCGCTCTTCGTTGGATGTTGCCTGTCTCTTCTATTAATCCGACCTCGTAAGGGTGCGAGACCTTCGAGCAATACTCAGAATCGTTGGAGCATGTGTTTTATAGCCACTTTTTTCGTACAACATTTCCGTAAGACTCTTGTTTTTAATCTCAATCTGGCATCTGCTTTTCCTTAACTTGTTTTATGGAGGCACTCCACGTAAGGTCGCTCTGGATGGTTACTCCCAGATATTTTACGGTAGGTACTGTTTCCAGCAGTTTGTCACCAATAGTGTAACTGTACAGTAATGGATTTCTTCTGCTGCGAATGCGCAGTATGTTACATTTATTTACGTTCAGGCTCAACTGCCTGTCCTTGCAACATCCATCACTTCTCTGCAGGTCTTCCTGCAACTCTCTAGACCTCTGACGTTGCTACTTTCTTACAGATAGCCCTGTGCTGGTCTGTGGTTCATTTTTGGTGTACCGTGCCACAAAACCTTTTTACTCTGTCCATAGCCGGCCGTGGTGGCCGAGCGGTTCTAGGCGCTACAGTCTGGAACCGCGCGACCGCTACGGTCGCAGGTTCGAATCCTGCCTCGGGCATGGATATGTGTGATGTCCTTAGGTTTGTTAGGTTTGTTAGATTTAAGTAGTTCTAAGTTCTACGGGACTGATGACCTCAGTTGTTAAGTCCCATAGTGCTCAGAGCCATTTGAACCCTGTCCATACATTATTGACAATCACCTTTTCTTTCATATGTGGATAGTATAATGGAATTTAAAAAGTTTCCTTGCTGTCATTAATTTAGTTACCATTCGGTGTCTTCAACATTTTCTTGATGGTTTATACACGCCCACATTAATTTATTGCAAAATGATCCTCATTTCCCTATTCAATCTGGTAAATACCAACAAAAATACATGTATATTTTTTGTGAAATTGAAGTACGAAAACAAGTACTGAAAAAGTTGTCAACTGGTATGTCTATTTCTATTCGGAAACTGGATAGACACTTGCACAGTAGTAATATCATGGAAACTTAGTTACAATTTTGCCAGAGTGTGAGTTCTGAAGACACCACGAATGATTCGAAATGTTTTAACATTACCCCGCATGCCTGAAATGTGTAACTAACCACCCTCAATGAACATTTCTTATTCATAACATTATTCAGTTATCTCTCAGTATCTTTTGGAAATCGAGAAACTGACATTTCTGGATTATGTGTCTCATTTCTGCTACAATTTACAGTGACACAATAATTCCAAAATACGACTTCATTTTAACACGCTTTTCAATTTCATGTATCTTCTCAGAGCTTTAGTCAGCCTAGCGGCTTGACTGCGATGCTGTAGCGAAGTTCCAGAAAAACAGAGGGAGTTTCGCGACTCATCGTCTGACGCTCTGCTTCCACTATTCTGCAATGTCAGGCGGCTCGCTGTCCTCTGGAATCGTACACTGAGCGCTGAATTTTATTCATTTTCATTCCATACTGCTGAAGGGTTAATATTTTGTCTGTTTTTGCTATTGTTTATCGTGTCTTATGTGATACCGAATCATTTCAGAACCAAGTTCGTGAAATGTTACTACGTGGAATAGTTCGATGTGTCTCTCTTGGTTACGCGATTGCCTTACAAGGTCAGTAGACAGGTATAGTTTGCAGTTTACTCGCCCAGTCAATGACTACCAGCAAAAGGTCATCTTGGGGAAAAAATCATGTAGTCTCAAATTTTTGCACAGTGGTAAGGAGAGCCACGAGCAGCATACTACAAATCTTGTCCGACAGACTGTGAGCGTTGGGTTGAAATGGCTCTGAGCACTATGGGACTTAACAGCTATGGTCATCAGTCCCTTAGAACTTAGAACTACCTACACGTAACTAACCTAAGGACATCACACAACACCCAGTCATCACGAGGCAGAGAATGTGAGCGTTGGGGTGGGAGAACATTTAAATGTCACTTTTATAGGTTTTTCTTGAATAACTTGAAACTCGTGGCTTCTAGCGAAGATGTTTCCCAGCACAAAATCAAACTACATTAAATTTGCTACAAAGAAGGTCCTGTTCATATTTTCTATAGAACTGACTGCTTCTGCTTTGCAGGGGACGGGAGAGTCACAGATTGTTAGAAACATTGTTTTAACGGTATAAAATGAATGATTATCTTTAAATGAAGGGGGTTGAAAATAAGTATCAAAGGTGTGTACCACGTCTAAATGCTGTGGACCCGTATTAAAAGATAAATTGTTTTCTGTGGGTTGAACAGGGTGAAGAGGGTGAAGTGGAAGGGGTGTGTGTGGGGTAGAAGCGAGAAGGAAGGAAGGTCACCAGATTGTGTTGATGCACTGCCATCGTTAGTGGTAGGAAAAGCGCATTAACTTTGCGGTCATTCGTTAATTCACCACCAAGTGAGTACAACACAGTTACATGGCATTATGATACGATGTTAACGACAGACAGCAGCAAGGTGCCATTTTTATCAATCCGTTCTCTTTCCCACAAATACTACATAGGTTATTGACAAAGTCACAGTTACAAATGGAACACATCTCAGCCATTGTTCATGGGCGGCCAAGACTGCGGCTCGAGTGCCAAAGCGCTCAGCCTTGCTTCACATTTCCCCCACTGCCACTATACGCTGTCTGAACGCGTGGTGTGAGGGGGGGAAGAAGGGGGGACAGGAAAACTGCTAACGTGCCGCGTTTAAATGGCAGTACAGTCACACTGCATAGTGCTTGGTTTTTACATTTTACATTTCTCAGCGGCACAGGTCACAAACAAAACAAAATTTAATTTTTTTCGCATGCAGAAGACATAATATTTAATAATTTTTGTATGGTACAAACTCTCCACGTATGTCCGCAGCTCGTGGTCTCGTGGTCACGTTCTCGCTTCTCGATCACGGGGTCCCGGGTTCGATTCCCGGCGGGGTCAGGGATTTTCACCTGCCTCGAGATGACTGGATGTTCGTGTTGTCCTCATCATTTCATCATCATTCCTGAAAGTGGCGAGATTGGGCTGAGCAAATGTTGGGAATTTGTATGGACGCTGATAACCGCGCAGTTCAGCGCCCCACAAACCAATCATCATCATCATCATCATCATCATCATCATCATCATCATCATCATCTTTCCGCTTATGGACAGACACACACAGTTTCAAAGTGTTTCGGACTCAGGTTCCCAGGTAATCGTGACTTAATTAGTTTCATAATCGAAAACAAGTCTTTCACACAAATATGTCGATCAAAATATTGTGGGACATTTGCAACGTCATTATGGATCCTTGAAAACTCTACCTGAGGAGAGCAATGTAGACATGCTGGACAGTTTTAACGTAAATTACCTTGCACGTCAGTCAGTCGCATTTGCATGTTGACAAGGACACTCAGCAGAAGCGGCAAACGCCCTCGAAAACAGCTCGAAAACAGATGTAGGTTTGGCAGCGTCCTCAAAACTGTTATAAAATTATCCTTGTAATTCTTTCAAGGCCACAATGATTCTTCCAAACTAGCGTTTTCTTTCAACACAGTGAGCTTATGGAGCGGGACTGTCTTTGTCAGAAGGTGTCCATCCTACAACTCTATTTTCTTTTTTTAAATACATCGCCATCAAATCAGAAAGAAGTTACCTCGCAATGTCTTACTGGGCAGCGTGCACTCAATTCCACTTAAAATGTGAAGTGTACACTCAATTTCAGATATTCTAATTTTCGTTGTTGCACTCCTTTGTCCTTCATAAATTCAACAATAGCTAGTTTTAAGTCGAAATACCGTTCCAGGCATGTCCCGTAGCTTAATCAACATACTTCCAAGTAATATATAAAGTCTCATACTATTCGCCCAGTTCCACTGATAACTTTTGCAACTGACGATGGAACAATGTGTGCAACTTCAGCAATTTTACTATTCGTACCAACAATTTCTTGACCTGCTCGAGGCCTGCAAATTTAGCGCTAAGTGTTTTCTAATGTGCAGAACAATGAATCCCGTCTGACGACGGTTATAAAATTTGCTCTTTCATTGTCAACTACACCTTTAAATTCTTTATGCATGCTATTGTAATGTCGTTTCATAGCAAATATACACTCCTGGAAATGGAAAAAAGAACACATTGACACCGGTGTGTCAGACCAACCATACTTGCTCCGGATACTGCGAGAGGGCTGTACAAGCAATGATCACACGCACGGCACAGCGGACACACCAGGAACCGCGGTGTTGGCCGTCGAATGGCGCTAGCTGCGCAGCATTTGTGCACCGCCGCCGTCAGTGTCAGCCAGTTTGCCGTGGCATACGGAGCTCCATCGCAGTCTTTAACACTGGTAGCATGCCGCGACAGCATGGACGTGAACCGTATGTGCAGTTGACGGACTTTGAGCGAGGGCGTATAGTGGGCATGCGGGAGGCCGGGTGGACGTACCGCCGAATTGCTCAACACGTGGGGCGTGAGGTCTCCACAGTACATCGATGTTGTCGGCAATGGTCGGCGGAAGGTGCACGTGCCCGTCGACCTGGGACCGGACCGCAGCGACGCACGGATGCACGCCAAGACCGTAGGATCCTACGCAGTGCCGTAGGGGACCGCACCGCCACTTTCCAGCAAATTACGGACACTGTTGCTCCTGGGGTATCGGCGAGGACCATTCGCAACCGTCTCCATGAAGCTGGGCTACGGTCCCGCACACCGTTAGGCCGTCTTCCGCTCACGCCCCAACATCGTGCAGCCCGCCTCCAGTGGTGTCGCGACAGGCGTGAATGGAGGGACGAATGGAGACGTGTCGTCTTCAGCGATGAGAGTCGCTTCTGCCTTGGTGCCAATGATGGTCGTATGCGTGTTTGGCGCCGTGCAGGTGAGCGCCACAATCAGGACTGCATACGACCGAGGCACACAGGGCCAACACCCGGCATCATGGTGTGGGGAGTGATCTCCTACACTGGCCGTACACCTCTGGTGATCGTCGAGGGGACACTGAATAGTAGACGGTACATCCAAACCGTCATCGAACCCATCGTTCTACCATTCCTAGACCGGCAAGGGAACTTGCTGTTCCTACAGGACAATGCACGTCCGCATGTATCCCGTGCCACCCAACGTGCTCTAGAAGGTGTAAGTCAACTACCCTGGCCAGCAAGATCTCCGGATCTGTCCCCCATTGAGCATGTTTGGGACTGGATGAAGCGTCGTCTCACGCGGTCTGCACGTGCAGCACGAACGCTGGTCCAATTGAGGCGCCAGGTGGAAATGGCATGGCAAGCCGTTCCACAGGACTACATCCAGCATCTCTACGATCGTCTCCATGGGAGAATAGCAGCCTGCATTGCTGCGAAACGTGGATATACACTGTACTAGTGCCGACATTGTGCATGCTCTGTTGCCTGTGTCTATGTGCCTGTGGTTCTGTCAGTGTGATCATGTGATGTATCTGACCCCAGGAATGGGTCAATAAAGTTTCCCCTTCCTGGGACAATGAATTCACGGTGTTCTTATTTCAATTTCCACGAGTGTATATAGTGCCTGTCGTTCATGAGAACTGAAAATTCTCATTCATTTTAAAGGATTGCCAAGACATATCGCTAGACTACCTTTTTTTGTCAAAACTGCCACTGGACCTGTGAACGTTCTTCACATCACGAACAAATAGTGAAGAATAAAAAGCGATGGCAGTACGATTCTGCCAGACTCAGAGAGCTCTACCGATCGATAAACGTCGCACCGCAGTCCTAAATGACACGACGCTCTGTTCCTTATACTTCCGAGAAGTACCAGCGACAGGCCGGCCCTGATTTACAGGATCATGTTTTACATAAAAGCTCACTTAACATCTGCAAATAAATACTCATATAACAAACTGAAAATAACTCGACTCAATAAATACGTGATCAATTAAGCTTTTTGCCCATTCACATAAGAGAACTGGACAGGAAGTGCTGGGGAGGTATACCCTGTCTGTAAACTGAAAAGCAAGCAGCGCTCGAGGTGGAGGAAATCGCCTTTCCCTGAAGATCGGCACAGCTGCCGTACAGGATGTCTAAGAATCTATTTCTTCTGTAATAGTGTAGAAAGTGTGCAGGGGTTTATGTAGATTCTGTTCATAAACGTTAATTGTATTTGTATTATTAGTACATCATACCCGCATTCCATATAGTGTTAAAATACTTTGCAAAAAACAAACATCCCCCCCCCCCTTCCTCCCGGTTATGTCAGTGCACTGCATCATCAGTGACTCATCAGGTATGCTGCAGAGAGATGGTATAAATTTGTGAAAGACCTTGTAGGAGCTTCTTGTGACACAGTGGGATGGATAGAGTGGGGGAAACACCTGCTAGATCTTCAGTTTGCTGACTTATGAAGGAGGGCAGTGTATAAACACAATCGGCGACCTACTTTCCCTCGCACAGGAGAAACCCCACACATCCCTCCTCCCTCATCCCTGTAACACCACTGGGACACAATTTATATCATAACGCGGCACTATTGCACTTAGACGTGGTACAAAAATTTAATATTTTTTTATCCACTTCATTTAAGGCTATTCATTTATTTGATACCATCAAATAATATTTTTAATAATCTACGATTTTCCTTCCCCTGCAAAGCGGAAACAATTAGAAAAAAATGACCACGACTTTTTGTATGAAATTCAGTTCAGTTCAGTTTTGTACTAGAAACCATTTCCGGCAGAAGTCGGGGTATTCGAGTTTTCGAGAAAAACACTCACACCCCATCTAACAGGCTTTTTAATATGTTTTTCATGCCACATCCACCTATCACTGTACAAAACTTTGCGACTACAAGAATTTTTTCCCTAGAATGATATTTTCACTCTGCAGCGGAGTGAGCGCTATATGAAATTTCCTGGCAGATTAAAACTGTGTGCCGGACCGAGACTCGAACTCAGGACCTTTGCCTTTCGCGGGCAAGTGCTCTACCAAGTTTGGAAGGTAGGAGACCAGGTACTCGCGGAAGTAAAGCCGTGATGACGGGGCGTGGGTCGTGCTTGGGTAGCTCAGATGGTAGAGCACTTGCCCGTGAAAGGCATAGGTCCCAAGTTCGAGTCTCGGTCCTGCACACAGTTTTAATCTGCCAGGAAGTTTCATATCAGCGCACACTCCACTGCAGTGTGAAAATCTCATTCTAAGAACATCCCCTAGGCTGTGGCTAAGCCATGTCGCCGCATTATCCTTTCTTTCAGGAGTTCTAGTTCTGCAAGGTTCGCAGGTGAGCTGTACAGTGTGGAAGGTAGGACACCAGATACTGGCGGAAGTAAAGCTGTAAGTACCGGACGTGAGTCGTGCTTGGTTAGCTCAGTTGGAAGAGCACTTGCGCGCGAAAGGCAAAGGTCCCGAGTTCGAGTCTCTGTCCGGCAGGCAGTTTTAATCTGCCAGGAAGGTTCATTTTTCCTCTAATTTTCTTTCCTTCACTGGACTACTCACAATTGTTCATTAAAAGACCTCTAACCATTCTGCTGTTTTGACAAGACGCCTCCCTTGGCAAAGTGGTAGAAAGAGATGACTGGCGCCGGCCGCTGTGGCCGAGCTGTTCTAGGCGCTTAAGTCCGGAACCACGCTGCTCCTTAAGTCGCAGGTTCGAATCCTGCCTCGGGCATGGATGTGTGTGATGTCCTTAGGTCAGTTAGGTTTAAGTAGTTCCAAGTCTAGGGGACTAATGACCTCAGATGTTGAGTCACATAGTGCTTAGAGCCATTTGAACCATTCTACATGATTGGCTTCAGCGTCCAGTCGGCGAGTTACGTGATAAATTGAAAAAGGTGACGCTTGTGGATCTAATGTCTATCCAACAGCCACGGTTTTCCGTATACTATATCGATGAGCTGACAGAAACATACGAGGATACTGTTGCTAGGCTGCTATTTTGTCACTACCATTTCAACCCAACAGAAATGACGCAGACTCAAATTAAAGGTTACAATGCCACAGTAATCATTTCAACAATATGCTGCCTGCAATTAAAGCACTCAGCAACGAAGTTCCATTGATAACTGTTGCAGCTGACGATGGAACAATTTGTGCAACTTCAGAAATTTTACTATTCGTACCAACAATTTCTTGACCTGCTTGAGGCCTGCAGTCAGCGTCACGTACGACAGTCAGCGCCGAAGACTGGAAGAAAACCGTCAATCACACGCAGTGCCTCAGCAATTCGTGGTAAAATAAGAATATTTTAGAAAATTCGGCAGAGTATATTCTCATGTCATTAAATAAGACCAGCGACAGTGTCATTTCACGTACATGTGACACCGACGAGACTGGTATCAGCAGCGTTTTTCCATATTGTCACAATAAAGATGAAGGAGGCTATTCAGTTGAATGTGTGGAGTGTCTAAGTACCTGCAAAGCAAAATTACATATCCCGGAGTGGGATTCCTCCTGCACTCCTGATATTGACAACTACGTGTTTAAGAAGCTACAGATAATTGTTCAAGCGCAGTCACTAACACGTAAGTTCACATCAGTAGGTCCATGCACGAGCAGTTACGCATCAAACTGCACATTTTGAAGTAACGAAGATAAAATTTCGTCGGCAAAAATACACTCGATCTTTCAGGGCGGTGCATGGGTTCTGAGGCAGAAATCAAGTGAATGAGAGAACACAAGCTCTAAGATAAATATTGTATTATACTTAACTTACATGTAAGCGGACTGCTGGTGTGATAATACACATTCCTACGATCACCGTCTCGGTATCTGCCTGGAAAACGACGTGATTCGTAGGTAATGCCATACCTCGATTTATAAAGTCAGTAAAGCTTTTAACATGGATTCTTGAGTGCACCTGTAGAACCAAGACCGCTTGTGACAGAAACATACAGTAGTTGTTGTGATCGTGTTCCTTAACATCTGGCCATTTACACCTCCTTTCTAGGACACAGTGGTAACACTCACAAGAAAAACTAATGAGACATGTCCACCCATCGCTGATTTTCTTTCAGTATTATTTTGTATCGTATGGAATCATTAATTAGCAAAGTATTAGTAGTAGAAGTTCTGGTCACTTGTTTTGTGGTGCATGCCCACCCGATCTCACAGTAAATATCTAGTGCCACGAGTATATGTACTGTGTTGTCTGTCTTTGCATTATATGTACGAGTGATGTAGAAGGGATGATTTTGTATGGCGCAGGATATGAATTGCATGTTTACTAGATCGATAAGGTATGCCATGATATATTGCTGGGTTGGAGATCGGTTTCACGTTCTAATATTCAAGCTCCTGTCCTTGGTGGGAGAGCAGTGTGATTGAGTAGGAGTATTTCCAAAATTGTCAATATATGGGGTACATGGTGTTATATATTCTCTCTCTTGTCCTCAGTGGGAGAGCAGTGCAATTGAGTAAGAGTGTATCTGTATTTGATGATATGTAGGGCACATTGCAGAGTTTAATTGTCTGTTCAATATGGTGGCCTGTGTAAAATAGTTTTTTGCTACTGAAAGTCTTGTCTGCAGAAAGAAGGAAAAAAGTGAACGGCGCTTCCACACCGGTGGCATCAGTAATTCGGCAGGTAAATTCGATAAGAGCCAACCATAATGCTAGATTCATTCACAAGACATCCTTTGTGCCAGGACGTAGGAGTGTCTACAAACTGATTCGAACAAGATGGAGTCTAGGTACGTACAGAAAGTTCTGAGAAAGCAAGTGTTCAAAGAGAAGTTGAAGCATGTCTGGCGGGGATGCCGTCACTCATCCACCACTGTGGCATTAGGACATCTCCAGACCTATAGCTGTAGGATACCGAAAATTCATGACATTTTTTTCTCTTCTGTATGACAGTGCTTTGAATACTCTTTGCATAATTGTTCTGAATCACCCCCATCTGTGCTTAGTGATCTATTTCCAAATAGGGAGAAAGCTTTTATGATTCGGGGTGTTTTCGCAAGTGTGTAGTACAGGCCTTTAGCTGTGTGAATGTTTAACGTTTCTGAGAGGTATATTGACAGCAGGACGAACATTCCACCGCAAAGTGTCAGCCACGCTGGGTACGCAGGCACGACAAGACACAGCTCACATGTTCCCTTAGGAACGTGAGGAACAAAGGACACTGTGATATTCTGGTAAAGTTTTTCTGTACTGTCTGTGAGGGTGAGTCGCTAGGCAATCAGGTCTTCACTGGACCACAGGTAGAGAGAGGGTTCACATGCGCAGGTGGCCACGAGGATGACTTGGTGCATATTTGGATTGACAGACATGTGATGTCAGTATAACACACACTCCTGTGCTGGCTCGTACTGGCTGGCTCTGATAGCTGCAGTTGATGATAGTTCGTAAGCATTTTTTTTTACATGTACTGAGTGTTTGTGCACTGCCCTTGGAGTGTCTGCACTCTGCAGATGGGGCTTCGCTCACGTGTGGTCACGTCAACAACAGTAACTAGGTGATCACGTATTTCGAAAGAAATCTCTCAGGTTTCGGGTATGAAAGGGGTGCCACCGCCTCATGTTTGCAGGTTTTGTGTGTCCTTTCACTGGGGTTGCCGGTGCATCTCGACTTCTGGGTGGGTGTGCGGTCCGGTGCACAGGGGGCGGTGGACGGTGCCGGTGTGTGTCTGTTGCATTATTTTGCGAGCAGGTCTGTATGCTGTGCTGTGTGTTATTTGGACAGTTTACGCACACTGAGTGTGTCTACACATCAATGTACTGCGTTATTTAGGAGGAGTTTGCATATCTGTACTGAAGTTATTTCGGTAATTTAGGAGCTGTTTGGGTGTCTTCAGAGCATTATTTAGGAGTAGTTTACAGGTCTGCAAGCTGTGTGGCATGACCCCAAACATGCTAGGGTATGTGTTTTGTAGCAGTGTGATAAATATACTATCTTTCAAAATCCATCCCTTAATAGTTCCGAAATAAAGTACACTCCTTCTTTAACCTCTCCAGTAGCCCAGAGCAGCCTGAGTCATTTTCGGGCCCATTTTCCCTCTCCAGACAACCACCTTGTATAACGTCACATAAGGGATGACAGCACCCTCTGGTGGCAGTGCTGTGTACAAAGTCAGTTGGACTCTAGATCTCGTGGTGGAGACACTGCCTGCAAAATAAAGACATGTTGAGAACAGGCAGAGCCCTTTTCCCACCATTTCCCCCACCCCGGAATGTCATCTTCGATTACATCACAGAACAGACGACAGCGCTCTCTAGTGATGATACTGTGTACTAGACCAGGATCACTGTTTCTTGCCATCTTGGATAATGGTAATTGCATCATCAGCTGACGTCATGGCAGTCATCATGAATGAGAGCGCCCTCTGGAGGTGGTACTGTGTGCTAGGTCAGTTGGAGTCCGGACCTTATGGCGACCACACTGTTTCCCATCATTCCCCTCACCATCTTGAATTACGTCACTGGGGGTTGACAGCACCCTCCGGTGATTATGTACTAGTTCAGCTGGAGTCCAGACTGTTGTGGTTGGCAGGAGAGCCAACACCGTTTTATTAAAGGAGGCCGAAATGCACGCGTTTAGCTCACGCACGCTGGCGTGAGGTCTGGAACATGACAAGGGAGTTAGAATTGAGAAAAACGGACGTGGCTGGTGGAATACTTAACTTTAATCCATTAATGACGAACGTCGCTCTTGACATTACATGATTCACAGTAACAATAGCAACAGATAATGGCGCCTTGCTAGGTCGTAGCAAATAACGTAGCTGAAGGCTATGCTAACTATCGTATCAGCTAATGACAGCGTAGAAGTCAGTGAACCATAGCTGGCAAAGTCGACTGTACAACTGGGGCGAGTGCTAGGAAGTCTCTCTAGACCTGCCGTGTGGCGGCGCTCGGTCTGCAATCACTGATAGTGACGACACGCGGGTCCGACGTATACTACCGGACCGCGGCCGATTTAAAGGCTACCACCTAGCAAATGTGGTGTCTGGCGGTGACACCACACAGACCTCATGGTGAACGCACTGGAAAATAAAGTCTTATGTCCAGCATATATTGAGTCCTTTTCCCACAAAGCCCTAGGAGGAAGTGGCGGTCAGGTGCCTTAGGATAGTGGAGACAGTCCAACTACCCTGTTTTCCTGCCATTTTCTTAAGTTAGTAGCCCCACTGACATATCTTCCCTCCAAAATTCAAACTTCCTACCAATCCCTAGGAGGAGGTGGCAGTCGGATGACTTAGGTTAGTGGAGGTAGCCCAAGTGAGCTATTTTCCCACCATTTTCTTAGGTGTGTTGCAGTGTCCAGATGGAATTTGGACTTCCTGTCAGAGGGGGCGTGGCAGGGGGGGGGGGTGTGGCACTTTAACAGTAAAATCCGCTATCTTGGATGACGTCATCACCGCCATCTATTATGACGTCATGCTCTGTTACCAAGTATACATGCCGCCATCTTGGATGACGTCATCGCCGGCCGCCATATTGGATACATATGGCAACAATGGAGATTGGGGTGGAACCCCTGTAGCTCTAATACCAATACTGTGCAGAAATATCGAGGGATACATTTCGACAGTTACCATCAGCTTCATGCTATTTATCGTTTCAGAATTTTGTGCATGATTTTTTTTTATTCTATCAGCCTTTCAAGTTGCTTAATGTCGATCTCTGTTGTCTAGTCTATCTAGCAACAAAATTTTAACCTCAATAAACCAGTTACACTTACCATCTTTGATTAAAAATTCACACATTCCCTGTCTGCCACTATAAATTTGCCCCTTTACTGCTCCTTCATTCCTCAACTATTTTTCTAATACTGCATTTCGAATTTTACTACTAGCGTAGGTGTACCAGTTCGAGTCCACTCAGTGTGGTTGCCAGATTTCCGTACTCTCCCCTCCCCCTTTCCCAACTCCAACCTCTCTCGACGTATCACATCATGGATGACATCACGCTTCGTTGGGAAGTTTTCAGGCGTGGAAGCGAGGCAAATATATTTCCCTATAAATTTACTAACTACTTGGTTAAGACATACCTATGACAATGATTCCCACAGAAAAAGCTTTTGCCTCTTTGCAGTTTGGATGTTTTTGGTTTTCCCGTAGTCAGACTTGTTTTCAGCATCGCACGGCATTCCTTCTCTTTGTAACGAGTTGTGTGCTGCTAGGTTATTCTCTGGCGGGTTAAAATACTGCTCAGGACGGACTGTATCTGCGACCTTTGGGTTGAGTCCAGGTTCACTTCACGACCTGGATGTTTCAGGAGATAACTTTATTTTACAGCACAGTCCAATTATTTTTGACGTTGAAATGCATTGTTTTATTACGCACGTTAAGTTTTATAATTACTACTCTCCCTCTGCTTTTCTCCGCTATTTCACTGCCAGCAAAAAAGAGCGGGTAAATCACGACCACTAAGGCTGTGTCAACGTAATCTACTCGTGTCCGCTCAAGGCCCAAAGGCGACACGAGCTGTCGTATTTCTCAGAAATGGTTCCCGCACTACAAGCGACGTAATTAATTCCAGCCCCCGTACCTCATTAATTCGCAATTTGCTTAGAGTCTTAACATTCTTTTATACTGTGACACTTAACCTTTGGTGTCGCACATTCTTCTCTAAACCTTGGTCCTCTGCATTCCATTGGAACTCCAGCCTACTGGGTGAACTTGAGAGCTACAATCGTAGTAATTCTCAAGGAACGTAGCCACATTTAGCAATCAAATCAGTTCAGAAAAAATGATGATAAATCTGAGATGAAAGAGACGTTCTGCGAACAATGCTTGCGCCATGGAGACTGGAAAGCAGTTGTGGAGTACTGCGCCTATTCTCCTTCTACGAACTACTGAAAGTCGTGCTGTTTAATGAGATGTTTGCACTCGCGTCTCCACTGGAGTACCGCTAGCGTACCTGTTGGACAGCGACAGTCCGAGATACAGCTACTCTGAAAATGACAGACGCGTCTTGTTTCTGGTGCACTGGCACGAAAATGTTTTCTTTATGGCATTCACTTGTCCAATTATTTGGTCATTACCATAGATGCTCACTTGCACGTGCAAATGCTCTTTTGTGCAGTCAGCAGATAATTACAGAATATACTGCAAAGCTTTAAATGCACGTTTAAGGTGGATAACCGGTTAACTTCTGAAGACTGGAATCTCTTTCACTCAGAATCTACATTCAGGTAACTACTCTGTTAAATTTCGAATGTACACAACATGGAGTTTTGCCAACACCCAACATTTGCTTGTAACACCCTGACTTGTTTGGTACCAAATACGCCCTTTGTTTTCTGTATACGCCGAACTGACCGAACATACTGGAAGGAAGGTGGATAGTTATTAATTGATGAAAGTCCGCCCCCGGCACCTGGGTGGTCAGCGCGACAGACTGTCAATCCTAAGGGCCCGGGTTCGATTCCGAGCTGGGTCCGAGATTTTCTCCGCTCAGGGACTGGGTGTTGTGTTGCCCTAATCATCATCATTTCATCCCCATTGACGCGCAAGTCGCCGAAGTGGCGTGAAATCGAAAGACTTGCACCAGGCGAACGGTCTACCCGACGGCAGGCCGTAGCCACATGACATCATCATCATGAAAAAATTGACATTTTAGGGGGCTACTTCACTGACCTGGCCATTATACGGTGAGGCAGAACATTATGACCAGCGCCCATCGCGAGATTGAGTGCCGCCTGGTATGATTGTGAGAACGTGACGCAGTAATGGAAGTACACTGGTGTGCAAAACTCAAGCACGAAAGTAGCAGTATACCTCGATGACACTTGGACGGTAAACAGAATGAACTGCTACCGTATAGAAATACGCAGTGAGATGAAGAGAAACGACACTTTTATTCTAAGACAATAATTACAAGGAATTTACTGTGATTCATGATAGTTCCCTGGAACTACAAAAGGGAGGACACGGTTGTTAATATGATGCGTGATCACTACAGACAAAAATGAATGCCTCTCTCTCTCTCTCTCTCTCTCTCTCTCTCTCTCTATCTATCTATCTCTCTGTCTTCTGCTTTTGGGGCAGTCTGGCATCAACTGTGCTGATTGCTACGGTTCAGGATGTCCTAATGAAGGGAATCTTGGTCTTTTAGTACGAGGAGATACATGTCACTGCACTTCTTGGAGTCTGCTCACGATGAGTGCGTTCATCCGTGTAAATAGTATTCAAACCGAATTTAGGAGCAGTGTGTTGGAAAAATTTCACGTGTATTCAAGCAAGTGCGTCGTCTGTTAAATAGATGAATCAAACTTCTCGTTGCTATTAACGCTTCGTTTGTCATAAATGCCGGCCGGAGTGGCCGACCGGTTCTAGGCGCTACAGTCTGGAACAGCGTGACAGCAACGGTCGCAGGTTCGAATCCTTCATCGGGCATAATGTGTGTGATGTCCTTAGGTTACTTAGGTTTAAGTAGTTCTAAGTTCTAGGGGACTGATGACCTCAGACGTTAAGTCCCATAGTGCTCAGAGTCATTTGAACCATTTGTCACAAATGTTTCCGTGATACATTTGACTTAAAGCCTCAAGTTATAGGTGCATGAGAAAGTGAATGCTTGTAAAACAACGGATGTGACCAGTTAACGGACAGAAATTAGATTTGAAAAGCACTCTATAACACTGCCAGTAACGTGAGATTTCTATGAATACAGAGAATTTGAGATTAGACGCTTCGATATTCGAATGAATGGAAGATGCAAGTTAATGAGAAAACTAGTTACAGGATTATAAAGCGGGATGCTCCAACAACATTATTAAACAGGGCGTCTACAAAGAGGTTGTTAACAAAACGCTCGTGCATCTTTGAATATCCTTCAAGCCTGTGCGACCCGCACCAAACAGTAGAAAGAGCGGATATTGACCTAAGCTGAGACATTGCTTATCCACTTTTCAAGTTAACAAATCGTTACCGGAGGTGAAATAAGTCTGTACGCGAAAGAAAGTCATCGCACCGATCTGTGAACTCTACACCTTTAGAGCAGCAGTCTACCGATCCGGCAGCCAGCAGCAGTTAAACGTACGAACACAGCAGTTTAGTAGCGTGGTACCCATACAGTAGTTTACTAGCGTGGGAACCAGTTTATTTCAATAAATCTCCAAATGTGTATGAAATTAGAAAATTCTCACTTAAGAAATAGGCTTCTAAAATTGAAGTAACAGTGCCACTTCAAGATATAATGAGATGCTGCTTTATTTTGTCTTATAGAATGTTTTATAGCCACATCGGTTAGTGCATTACCAAACTGCCTTTAAATTACGTCTTGAACGTTAGGTAATCAGCAGAGACGATTTCAGTCTGCTCTGATTTGTTAACGTTCAAAGAAACTTTATTGACGTATATGACTTTATCCGAAGAGGTTAGTGCATTCTGTTGCATTAACTGCCAATAACTTACAGGTGTTCCTATTAACACCACGATACAAACTGAAGAGACTTGTTTCGTCCAATATAATTCACAGACGGCCGTAGTGGGCGAGCGGTTCTAGGCGCTTTAGTGTGGAACCGCTCGACCGCTACGGTCGCAGGTTCGAATCCTGCCTCCAGCATGGATGTGTGTGATGTCCTTAGGTTAGTTAGGTTTAAGTGGTTCTAAGTCCACCTTTTCTTATTGATAAATGTATAGATAATTATTCGACTCAAATACCAAAGATTCATTTCATTTAACACTGACGGACAAAAGAAGATTTACGATCTTCGTTTATTAGTTTTACTAATAGTTACCTTTGGTTGTTCTCTTGTCCTGGTGGTAAGACGTATAAACGAAATGCTGTGTAATTTCAAGTGAAATTGTGCTGAATAATGAAAGCAACTTCTCAAACAATACGACTTTCTCATTTGCGATACCATGGATCCCAGCTCCTGTATTTTAATTTTGTATGGCGAATTCAGATGGAGGCGACGATCTTCACGACGGTGCTACTCAACAATAGAGGTACGTGAACGTGTTCATCTCTTCCTCTTCGTGGCCGCCAATGTCAGTTTCAATATTTAGGTCACGTTTAATTCAGTTTATTACATTAAAGTGTTCATAAAATTATCTGTCAAAAATTGACAATATCAGTCTGTTGCTTTGGCAAATCTGTGTAAAGGATCTGCAGTCTGAATCTGATAATCATGCCTTAGTACAAATCAATAATACAGGGGCGGTCGAAAAGTTTTGAGCCCGAAATAGTTATCGTAATGTCTCTCACAAACACCACCACCTACTTCTATGGCGACCCTTTTTGGGTGTGCAATTTCGCGGCTCCAGCTTCGTTAGTTTTGTCGCTGGGATGCATTACATACCATAATGCAAGCAAAATGGCAAGTATAGAGAGAATCAAGAACCATGCTGTGATTGAATATCTTCATTTGAAGAGAATAACACCCAAGGAAATTGCGGAGGACATGTGGAATACACTTAAGGACAGTGCTCTGTCTTATGCAACAGTGATAAACTGTGTGTCCGACTTCTAAACGTGGAAGAACGAGTGTGCAAGATGAGCCAAGGAGCGGAAGGCTTGTC
The DNA here is from genome assembly GCF_023897955.1 of Schistocerca gregaria. Taxonomy (NCBI): domain Eukaryota; kingdom Metazoa; phylum Arthropoda; class Insecta; order Orthoptera; family Acrididae; genus Schistocerca; species Schistocerca gregaria. The sequence goes on from NC_064925.1 coordinate 75,997,797, forward strand.
ACGGTTGCCTCTGATGCAACAGTGACTGCAAATCACGATACGATTTTGCAAGATCGTCGAACAACGTTGCGGCGCGTTCAGACCACATTTGGAATCTCCCACGGGCGTGCTCATGACACAGTTGTGGATATCTCTGGAATGCACAAAGTTTCATCTCCGTGTGTCCCGAAAGCTCTGGCGTTCCCCAAGGTAGTGTTACAGGCCCTTTGCTGAACCTTATCTATACGAACGATTTGGAAGACAATCTGAGCAACCGCCTTAGGTTGTTTGCAGATGACGCTGTCGTTTATCGACTAATAAAGCCATCAGAAGATCAAAACAATTTGCAAAACGATTTAGAAAAAATATTTGAATAGTGCGAAAATTGGCAGTTGACCCTAAATAACGAAAAGTAAGAGGTCATCCACATGAGTGCTGAAAGGAATTCGTTAAACTTCGGTTACACGATAAATAAGTCGAACCTAAAGACTGTAAATTCAGCTAAATACCTATGAATTACAATTGAGAACAACTTAAATTGGAAGGAACACATAGAAAATGTTGTGGGGAAGGCTAACCAAAGACTGCGTTTTATTGGCGGGACACTTAGAAAATGTGACAGATCTACTAAGGAGACTGCCTAGACTTCGCTTGTCCGTCCTCTTTTAGAATACTGGGATCCTTATCACATAGGATAGATGGAATACCGGGTGATGAAAAAGTCAGTATAAATTTGAAAACTGAATAAATCACGGAATAATGTAGATAGAGAGGTACAAATTGACACACATGCTTGGAATGACATGGGGTTTTATTACAACAACAACAACAAAAAAATACAAAAGTTCAAAAAATGTTCTCCGACAAATGGCGCTTCATCTCATCAGAATAGCAATAATTAGCATAACAAAGTAAGACAAAGCAAGGATGATGTTCTTTACAGGAAATGCTCAATATGTCCGCCACCATTTCTCAACAATAGCTGTAGTCGAGGAATAATTTTGTGAAAAGCACTGTAAAGCATGTCCGGAGTTATAGTGAGGCATTGGCGTCTGATGTTGTCTTTCAGCATCCCTAGAGATGTCTGTCGATCACGATACACTTGCGACTTCAGGTAACCCCAAAGCCAATAATCGCGCGGACTGAGGTCTGGGGACCTGGGAGTCCAAGCATGACGAATGTAGCGGCTGAGCACACGATCAGCACCAAACGACGCGCGCAGATCTTTCACGCACCATCTGTCGGACATTTTTTGAACTTTTTTTTGTTCTAATAAAACCCTATGTCATTCCAAGCATGTGCGTCAATTTTGGTCCTATGTCAAAGTGGCAGGTGGATCAAAACAAAATGTCCAGACACTCTGTGACCAAAATGGTACTGAAACAGAGGATGACAGACTAAAGGCCGAAATACTAAATGTCTTTTCCCAAAGCTGTTTCACAGAGTAAGACTGCACTGTAGTTCCTTCTCTAGATTGTCGCACAGATAACAAAATGGTAGATATCGAAATAGATGACAGAGGGATAGAGAAACAATTAAAATCGCTCAAAAGAGGAAAGGCCGCTGGACCTGATGGGATACCAGTTCGATTTTACACAGAGTACGCGAAGGAAATTGCCCCCCTTCTTGCAGCGGTGTACCGTAGGTCTCTAGAAGAGCGAAGCGTTCCAAAGGATTGGAAAAGGGCACAGGTCATCCCCGTTTTCAAGAAGGGACGTCGAACAAATGTGCAGAACTATAGACCTATATCTCTAACGTAGATCAGTTGTAGAGTTTTGGAACACGTATTATGTTCGAGTATAATGACTTTTCTGGAGACTAGAAATCTACTCTGTAGGAATCAGCATGGGTTTCGAAAGAGACGGTCGTATGAAAGAAACCCAGCTCGCGCTTTTCGTCCACGAGACTAAGAGGGCCATAGACACGGGTTCACAGGTCGATGCCGTGTTTCTTGACTTCCGCAAGGCGTTTGACACAGTTCCCCACAGTCGTTTAATGAACAAAGTAAGAGCATACGGACTATCAGACCAATTGTGTGATTGGATTGAGGAGTTCCTCGATAACAGAACGCACCATGTGATTCTCAATGGAGAGAAGTCTTCCGAAGTAAGAGTGATTTCAGGTGTGCCGCAGGGGAGTGTCATAGGACCGTTGCTATTCACAATATACATAAAGGACCTGGTGGATGACATCGGAAGTTCACTGAGGCTTTTTGCAGATGATGCTGTGGTGTATCGAGAGGTTGCAACAATGAAAAATTTGACTGAAATGCAGGAGGATCTGCAGCGAATTGACGCGAGGTGCAGGGAATGGCAACTGAATCTCAATGTAGACATGTGTAATGTGCTGCGAATACATAGAAAGATATATCCCTTATCATTTAGCTACAAAATAGCAGGTCAGCAACTGGAAGCAGTTAATTCCATAAATTATCTGGGAGTACGCATTCGGAGTGATTTAAAATGGAATGATCATATTAAGTTGACCGTCGGTAAAGCAGATGCCAGACTGAGATTCATTGGAAGAATCCTAAGGAAATGCAATCCGAAAACAAAGGAAGTAGGTTACAGTACGCTTGTTCGCCCACTGCTTGAATACTGTGGGATCCGTACCAGATAGGGTTGATAGAAGAGATAGAGAAGATCCAACGGAGAGCACCGCGCTTCGTTACAGAATCATTTAGTAATCGCGAAAGCGTTACGGAGATGATAAATAAACTCCAGTGGAAGACTCTGCAGGAGAGACGCTCAGTAGCTCGGTACGGGCTTTTGTTAAAGTTTCGAGAACATACCTTCACCGAAGAGTCAAGCAGTATATTGCTCCCTCCTACGTATATCTCGTGAAGAGACCATGAGGATAAAATCAGAGAGATTAGAGCCCACACAGAAGCATACCGACAATCCTTCTTTCCACGAACAATACGAGACTTGAATAGAAGGGAGAACCGATAGAGGTACTCAGGGTACCCTCCGCCACACACCGTCAGGTGGCTTGCGGAGTATGGATGTAGATGTAGATACCTACATTATTCCGTGGTTTATTAAGTGTTCAAATTTATACTGACTTTTTGATCACCTTGTACATAGAAAAAACTCAAAGAAGACCAGCACATTTTGTATTATCGCGACATAGGGGAGAGAGTGTCACCGAAATGCTACAGGATTTGGGATGGACATCAGTAAAACAAAGGCGTTTTTCGTTGCGGCGGAGTCTTCTCACGAAATTCCAGTCGCCAACTTTCTCCTCTGAACGCGAAAATATTTTGTTGACACCGACCCACATTGGGAGAAACATCACCACGATAAAATAAGGGAAATCAGAGCTCGTAGAGAAAGATACCGGTGTTCGTTGTTTCCCTGCGCTATACGAGATTGGAATAATAGAGAATTGTGAAGGTGGTTCGGTGAACCCCCTGACAGGCATTTAAATGTGATTTGCAGATTATTCATGTAGATGTAGAACGCAGATCAGAGACGGGAGCGTATGCAGTGTGTGAAGAAATCGTCCGCTAATTTGAAGCGGATGAAGACGGCTATCTTGCAAGCTATGCGACAGTGGACGAAATATGGGTTCATGGGTTGATCCTGAGGCTAAATAAGAGTCACAATAATGGAAACATCCCTCATCCCTTATACCAAAAATATTTCGGATGCAAAAGTCATCCGGTAAGGTGATGGCATCGGTCTTTTGGGATGCAGAAGGGGTAATTATGGTGGACTCCTTGCGAAAGGGCGTAACTATCAATGGATCATACGCTCCTGCGCCGTTTGAAAGAAGAGATAAAGAAAAAAAGGCGCGGAAAACTGGCGGAATTCTCTTGCATAAGGATAACGCACCGGCGCGCAAAGCCCTCGCAACACTGGAAATTCTGCGTGACTGCGCGTTCGAATTTTTTTGTTTCCGAACCTAAAAATGACGTCAAAGGACGACGATTTGACAATGTTGATGCAGTGATTGATGCTGTGATCGCTTGATTGGACTCGAACTCAAAGAGCTTTTATTTGAATGGTTTGCAGAAGTTATTTGAGTGTGACCGCAAGTGTATCAGTGTACACGGGTATTATATTGGAAAATAAATTGGAATTATGAACTTTCTGTCATTCTTTATTTGTTAGGCTAGAAACTTTCCGACTCCCTCGTATTTGTGATATAGTACCATTAGTGCTGAAATGTTACTATTAAAAGACATACAGCGCTATAGATGTGTATGTGTTTGTATCTCTGGCCAGAGCTGAAAATATTTAAATTGGATTATGGTGGGACACATCTGGTATAATTTTTATTAAAAATGAAACTCCTCCAGCTGTACTTAAGATTTTATATTTATTTGGCTACTAGTTTCGACGTTGTGTCAACGCCGTCTTCAGGCCCGTACACTTTGATGAAATCGATTGTGTGTGGCTGAGTATTAACGTCGAAACTAGTTGCCAAATAAATATAAAATCTTAGGTACAGCTGGAGGAGTTTCATCCTTAATAAAAAAGAAAGCATATTGATCGTAAAATCTGCAAGCGACTCTTCAGAATGAAGCCTGAAAATTATTGCAACTCAGCAGAAGCGATTTGACTGTCCCCATAGTCCTTCTCGCTTTCGCAGCTAGATACCGCCATGTTAATCTGCAGGTGGAAGCTGAAGTGGCTGCAGAATCAGTCATTGGTTTCGCACCAACAGTTTGCGCCGGCTGCTAAGTTCACCTCAGCCCGAACTATAACTCGCCCATCTCATCTGATTGGAAAGTTGCTCGGCTGGCGACATTGACTTCTGGTGGTGAAGGATGGTGGTTAAAAAATCTAGCGAAGAAGTGATTTTGTTCCAGGGATTCCAGAAAGGGAGGCGGGTTTTCCCGTTCAGTTCTTTACATAATTTTGATTGGGTGAGCTACAGATGTTTCAAGTGGTGACCAGTAAAAGACGTCTTAAAAGAAGCTAGCCTCCTTCCTGACTCTCATTACAGGTGATCAACCAGTGAAACGTAACTACCATTGGGTGCTGAAAACCTGCGTTCCGCTCTCTCCCTCTCTCTCTGTCTTCTTCTATGGGCAATGAGGTATCACTACGACAGCTAGATTTGTTTCTTTTTCTAACTTCTAATTTGTTTACGTCAGCGAGTCCTGCTGGCTGTTGCATTGTGTTAAGTCTTTGGTTTTTGCAGTACCTGGACCCGGCCATGTCCCACGCTCTAGGATGCTATGAGTTCCCTCTCCAAGTTTTCATCTTATCTCCTGTCATGTTTTCTACGTTTCGTGCATAAAATCGTCCTTCCGGACCCAACCAAAAACAGTATTTCTACTCTATCCAACTTCAAGTTGTAAAGCAGACACTATTGATTGCACTACACTGCATGAGATAGTATCGGTATTGTGATTTCAGTCACCTGCGCACAGCGACGTCTCCTCATTGAAAGGCTGGATTAACAAGTGTCGTTGACCTGAGCGGGTAACGGCTAGTGCTTTCCAGGAACTCATCCAGGGGGGATGGGCCCTTGCCTATCGACCTGAATGACCTGGTGTTCACTCGCTCTATTACAGCTCAACTTAATATGCTTCCAGAGCAGCTTCCTATTTAGATGAAGCACGCAATTCCGTATAAAAATGTATACGTTCACTAGGTACTGGCAATCACTAGCACTGATATACGTATCATTAGTCAGTGGGGATTAATTACACCGACGTGATTACTCTTCTTAGCTCTGGTTTCCTGTTAGTTATGGGACGAGTCTGGGAAAAACGGTCATATAACGTAAACGAGTGATTAATATCAGTTCTGTTTTACTACTCCATCAGCTCCAGAAGTTCCACGCTGAGTCTTCTTCAGGCCTCAAATTTCGTCCATTTTTCATCTGGACATTTTCACACTCCGTTTCACTTCCAGAACTATGTGTAAATCTGGTGCACCAGTATTTCTTTTTCTGTGATGATAGAAAGTGGCTAGTCCCCCAAGAATTTTCTTTCTGAGTCAAAGAAGTTGGTGAGCACCATTATTAAATCCTACCTTGACGGGATTTAGATCTGTAAAAATATTTATGCATATACCCCACATCCACCGTACTGTGTGTGGCAGAGGGCGCATTGTACTTTAAAACACGTATGAAGCGAAGGAAAAATATCTTTCTGTTCATCTCGTCATGAACTGTAATTTATGTTTATCTCCTCTCGTCATCCTCACGCAAAATACACGATAGAGGCAGTATCTTCTGCGTAAACCGTTTCTTAAAGTGTACCTAGCAGAGTCTCAGACCAACAACGACGTCATTTTTCGGAAGATTCTCATTTGAGGTCCTTAACCATCACGTTTACATTTTTGTATTAGCTGTACTCGTCTATGGCAATACTTGCAACACATCTCTGAATTAGACGTTTCCAGAAAAAAAAAAAAGGTTCAAATGGCTCTGAGCACTATGGGACTCAACTGCTGTGGTCATCAGTCCCCTATAACTTAGAACTACTTAAACCTAACTAACCTAAGGACATCAGACACATCCAAGCCGCACGGTTCCGGACTGCTCGCCTAGAACCGGGAGACCACCGCGGCCGGCACGTTTTCTCACATACCAACTTGATAACAGCCCGCACCATCGTCTTGTACGCAGTTTCCATTACCGTTTTCCCAAAATATCTCCAGAACTCAGTATTATTACTCGCACATATTCAAACGACGCCACAGGCATCAGTAACTTAACAGAGATCTAGATTTTGGATACCATCTTGTTACTTCTCTTGTTTGTGGGCATTATCTTGCATTTTTCGATATTTCAAGACATCTGCCAAACGGAAATAATGTGCAGGTCATTCCTCATTTACTCGTGATCATTTAGTGAGGATGTTTCTTGCAGGCAGCAACATCGTTAGTAAACAACTTGGGCTATCGTAAAAATTCTTTACGCCCACTGAGAACGTCAGAGGTCTTACTACGTTTTCATGGAACACAGATGCTGTTACTTTCGTATCTGTAAAGCTTTCGCTGTCAACTGGGTTCTACTAGCCAAAAATTCTTCCCGACAGTCAAATGTTTGTGATGATACCCCGTAACTTTTTATCATTCACCAGTGAGATACAGAGTCGGTGTGTTTTCGTAAATCTACGAAAATGGCATCTGCCTGTTTATCGGAACATTTGTTTTGCAAAATAACGCGTATGGAAAAAAAAGCGATCTGTATTTCCCACTTGTTAGTTTTTCCTGAAGCCGAGTTAAATTTTTGAGACAAGCTTCCTTTCATGTAGGAGCTTGGACTATGACTTTTGACCGTTTCACAGATGGAAGTAAGGGATATTGGCCTATTATGCCGAACATCCATCATTTAAATAATATAGGTTTTATTCCATCTTCCGCGACTCTAATAAAAGCCTGATTTAGACCACACGCGTTTTCTTTCTTTCGAAGCATCCTCAATGGTAACACCAACATTTTTTATTTTTATTTTTACGAATATCGTATTTGTCAACATCGTAAACAGTTTCCATGTTTTACACTGCTACTATTAAATAGTATTAAATTATAATGATTACTGCCAATATTTTGCTCTGCACTGCATTCCTAATGTTCTTCCACACACATGTGCTGCTATTTTTAGAACATTGCACTTCACTGACACTGGAGATATTTGTGTACTCTTTCATGTAGTACGGGGATACACACACCTCGTGTACTCGTAGTTTGACGTTGCGAGTTGTGAGAGCGCCGTTTGTTTTGTTAGCTGTGGCTGTGGAAGCGTCTGCTATTCTGCTATTCGTCGCTCTCTCTCTCTCTCTCTCTCTCTCTCTCTCTCTCTCTCTCTCTGTGTGTGTGTGTGTGTGTGTGTGTGTGTGTGTGTGTGTGTGTGTGTGTTTGTATGTATGTGTGTGCTCAGGGGAGACACTTTTCCTAACTTCCGTGTGCACATATTAGCACTTTGTTACTGTGGCAGGAATTCCTGAGTGTCTGTGCAGTGGGGAAACGCTGTAACAAATATGACAAATACGTATGAAAAGACCGCGCACAGATTCGTGGTTCTGGAGAGGGGGAGGAGAGGGCGGTACTGTTTGGCACTCCGTTCTTATTTGAGCTAGGAAAATAGGGTAAAAACTTTTTGGTTTCGCCAGGACCAGCAGCTATCTGTATAGCCATTAGAAGCACCTGTCTTACTGTAGCCATGCTACAGTTTATTAAGCAAGGTTTAAAGTACGAACCAGAGATGGCGCCCAGGCAAATTGTGCCAATCGATTAATTTCTTTTGGAAAAGATTTTAATTGGGCTGAAAATAATGCTCAAGTAATCCTACCATTTGTATGTGCACCGTTCAGATACTACGCGCAAAAACAGTCACCCTTAAATAACTCCGAACTCGAGGGAGACTGATGGTTCATATTTGGTCCACCGGTATATCGGACCTTGGCCTAAAGTGAGTTTTAACCGTTTGAAAAAATTTCGCTTCGTTTGGATTTTACGTGCAAAAAACGCTTCTTCTGGGAGGTTTTTTAACCGCGCTACTTGTATAATTTAAACCTGCACAAATCTGTTCAAACTTTACACGAAGATGAAGAAATGATTAAATTCCAAACAGGATGTTTTATATCCAAGAATCTTTAACCGTTGTAGAGATACGACGATTTACATTCGAGCTAAATGTAGCATTTAAAATTCGTTCTCATATGAACTGAGTGCGCGGAAACGGTCTAAAGCAAATCAAATAAATAAAGAAATGCAATCTAACGATATAATTGAAAACTTACTTTTAGAAATCTAATTTCATTACCAGAATGAGATTTTCACTCTGCAGCGGAGTGTGCGCTGGTATGAAACTTCCTGGCAGATTAAAACTGTGTACCCGACCGAGACTCGAACTCGGGACCTTTGCCTTTCGCGGGCAAGTGCTCTACCAACTGCTTCGGTAGCTCAGTTGGTAGAGCACTTGCCCGCGGAAGGCAAAGGTCCCGAGTTCGAATCTCGGTCGGGCACACAGTTTTAATCTGCCAGGAAGTCTAATTTCATTAGTATTTTAGGGGCAAAAACACTTTTTCTAGTTTCTTGCGAACGCCACTTCTACGTTGAAAACTTGTGCGAATCGGTTTAAAACCTGTAAAACGGTAGACAAATACAAGTAATTAGTGATCGTTCTGTTGTTTTGTGAAAGCTTTATTTGTTGCTTCAATATAAGTAACATGGTTCGAAATACAATAAAGAAAACCTTTGCCGGATCAGTTGTCTAGGTCAACGAAAATCTACGTCGGTGCCAAGTTATTATGGTCTAATGTTAAAATTATGATAGAGTAAAAGTTTGGGAGTAGAATGAAAAATGGTCCTATAACAGCACAAAAAAGACGAGTATGTCACTGGCAGAGTTGGGGATGTAAAAGAAGGGAAGTAGCTCTTCGACGTATCTGGCAACTTCAAAAAACGGTTAAATCGAAACATCTTGACATATTCGCGCTTTTTTACTGGTTAAGGCTGCTCCCCCTGCGCAGGGAACTCTCTTAGCTGCATGGTATTGACAGTTCAGCACATTGCAATTTAACGGCTAAACTCCTTGATCCTCTGCCCATATTTCAGAAGATTCACCAGCTACACTGAACAATACATAATGCCATATGGAATACTAATAACACTTTGTGTCTTATTACACGACTTGACAAATTCCATGTTGGGTGACACGATTCACTGTGCCATGTTATAGGACGTGACTTCATGTATCATGTTACTTTACTTCACAGGATGCATTATATTACATGACTTGGATGCTAATACTAATAAGTAAAAAGTCGCGAATATGTGAACACATTTTGATTTAAATGACTTTGAAGCTGCCAGATAAGACGAAAAGCTAAATCCCCCTTTGATTATCCAACTCTGCCCAGGGTAAATTCCTTTTTGTTGTGCTACGATACGAGCATTTTTCATTCTGGTGTGTTTCTTTTCTGTAGTTGCCTTTTAAATTTGGAAGTTTTCGTGTAGTGTTAAGTATTTCTTGTCACTAATTCTGATTACTTTCATATCTTGTTCTGTTGTGATTTGAGGATGAGGGGTGTTATTTTTTGATGGGAGGTTTGTTGCAAATGTTGAAAGGTTAGGGCCAAACTTCCATACTCTTTTATGTTCTTTGTATCTCGTTTCAGTTGTTCTGCTGGTCTGTCCTAGTTAAAGAGCATAAACAGCTGATACAATGGAGTTGGCAAATGCCGTCAGGTGTAATCTTCCTTCTTCAAATCTTTCTGCATTGAATTATTACTTTGGTAAGTTATTTTTATTCCCGTTCTCTTAAAAATTTACCAGTTCTGTGTGTCAGCTTGTTTCCATGTGTGAGTGTGTACCAGCTTGGCTGTTGACCTTTACTGCCGTGCTCTTGTTGTGTAGTTGTGGTGTTGTTAGTGAGTATCTTTGTGGTGAGAATTTTGGACTGCTGGATTGTGCGGTGTTTTGTTTTACTTCTTTTAACTTGTTATATTTTTATATCTTCCTGGATTGTCTTACTCAGTTTTGTAACTAGAGATTCTTTGTGTCCACTGTTTTCTGCTATTTGAATTATTATGCCTAGCTCCATACTGTAGTTGTGTTTGTTTAGTGGCACAGTGTTTAGTGGAGGATGTATCTGAGAGCTGCTTATTTTTGGGGCTGTGGGTAGTTTCAAATGGTTCAAATGGCTCTGATCACTATGGGACTTAACGTCTGAGGTCATCCGTCCCCTAGAACTTAGAACTACTCAAACCTAACTAACCTAAGGACATCACACACATGCATGCCCGACGCAGGATTCGAACCTGCGACCGTAGCGGTCGCACGGTTCCAGATTGAAGCGCCTATAACCGTTCGGCCACACCGGCCGGCGTGGATGGTTTGATGAATGGTGCAGGAATGTGTCTGATACGGTGTGTTTCGTGTAAATGCTGAACGAGTGTACATAGCCGAAAAATATAAACACCCACACCCACCCACACACACACACACACACACACACACACACACACACACACACACACACACAGGGGGAGAGAGAGAGAGAGAGAGAGAGAGAGAGAGAGAGAGAGAGAGAGAAATAGCAGACGTTTTCACAGACCCATGCAACGAAACATGCTATACTACGTGTACCTGTCTCAGTACAAAATGAAAGCATATACACATGGTGGTCAGAAACAGTACGAAAATCTTATAAGGGTGTTACAGGGAAAATTGTGCTGAGAAATACCTGGTACGAAAACAAATCTACACGTTGCGCCGTTTCCGATTTAATTAGCATTTAAGCAGGTTGTTGCTGGTGCAAATTCAAGCAGATTGCCAGAAACAGTGACGCCACACATGATCTTCGGTTTTCCTCGAATCGAACAAATGTGGCTTCGGCTCAACTGGCTTAAATTTATCACATCCGAGAAAGGCCATTTTAACTTGTAATGAGTACCTGATCAGGTGGCAACTCACGGTCTGTGCGTTACAACATTTTAGCGCTTGCAAGTGCTTGAATTCGCGCACCCAATGACCCGATTGACTAATTTTAATACTAATTAAATCGGAAACGGCGCAACGTATCGAATTCTTTTCGTAACAATTATGTCTCAAGACAACCTCCCTGCAACATCCTTACAAGTTTACAGACTATTTCTGACCAACCTGTATCTATACAGTGTAAGTGATGTGTAAAATGCTAAAAATCTTGTACCTATACGTGGAAGAACATCGGGAATGCAACAGGAAGCAACGAATTATGAGTAATCATTGTAATTTAATACTCTTTACAGTAGTAACGTAAAGCACGAGAACTGTTTACAATCTTGAAGAACAGACTTTTAAGAAAAACCAAATTGTAACAGTGTCCACAGAATCACGTCAAATATAACTCGGAAAGTAGTTCGTCAGAGTGTTCAAAGCACAGTCTTGTAGGATTTTCGTCAAGATCTACTGGTGAAAGGTCTGTGTTGGATTCCTTTCATGTTAATTTCTTAAATCTGTTGTCATTTACGGCACAAATTCCTCTTCTAAATTTACTGTGGTGTTTCTGACTATCTTTAAGGAGACTGAGCAGTGAAACGTGTTACTTTTACACATAAACAAGAACGATCTGTCACACTGTACACTTTAAAACACAGTTTATATGTAATTCATGTCACACAGTCTCATACGGAACCTACATCAGCTTTCTTTTATATACAGTATATGATAAGATACTGTCATCCCCCTTCCCTTCTGTGTGAAAGAATGAATGAGCAAATGTATTGCTAGTTGCATGCTTGATGGTAGCAGACAAGCCTGTCTGCTAGAGAACAGTAGGACCAACGTCGGAACAGATAGCTACGCTTTCTAGAAGCAAAGAGGTTTCTATTCTTAGTATGGTCCTGTCAGTCCCTTGTCATGTTGGTATAGGGAGCTGCGTCTCTGGTCACTTCCGTTTGTATTTGTGAAGCACGCTCGGTAGGAGCCACGCAGGTCAGTCTGTCCGCGGCGAGCGTCTGAAGTGGTAAGATCTCCGGCTAAGCGTGTGTCTGCTAAGTGCGTAGGGCAATGGATTTCTTAAGTTCAGCCTAACTGAAAATTTAATCACCTTTATTTCCGGTTTAGCTCTAAAATATCTAATGTTATCTTAAATTGCAACGCAGTGTAAATCTAGTGTGAAGTTCAGAATGTTTTCCGGTAGTTGCTTTGTCACTACTTTGTGAGTAAAGTGGAACCGCGTGTTGATCAGTAACTCTAACTAACATCATCAATCTTAAATGCGAATGTTCATGAGATTATAACGTCTCGTCTTGACAATATGTTTCAATATAGCAACTTTTCTTAATGTTCAACCCACGTGGGGTGTAATTTGTGAGACCAGTACCACGTGCTTATACAATTGTTTGACCCATCAGGTTAATAGTAAGACGATAGTAACAAGTTCGAGGTTTTTCTTTTGTAAATTGCGTTTCGATGTAATTTATTTTAATTATCAAAGTTATTGTGGAGTTACACTCTTTGTGTAAAACAAGTTGACCCCGTGAAGCATGTGGTGTAAGCATGAAAGTAGCCCTCAGCTATTCTTTTCGGGAAGATTTCACAGAGTGGTAGTATGAATTTAGTATACCAGTGTGTGGTAATTTCATTACGAACGTAACTTCTTTGGGTGAAAATTGAATCGGTTGGCTGTGGTTTATTTCCTCTTGCATAAGTTTCAACGTTCTTCGAGTGTTATTTTATGAATGCAGTGTTGTATGTAGTCTCCCAATCTTGGCTCCCTATTTGATCTGTTCCGTAAGATTACAAACTCACATTTTCACAGTCCTAAATAAGGCACCAGTGTAGTTATGAATCAAGTTTAACATGCTGAAATTTAATGGAACAATGATCAATGTTAAAATAAATGACCAAATGTAAACTGATTTATTTCTTTTTATTTAAATTGTCTTTTTATACATATATCACCGGTTATCGTAAGATGAGTACTAAAAGATTATAATTAATGTTAGTCTGGTTGGGAATTTGGTAAGCTAGACTGGATACCTGGTGAAACAGTTGCTCAGTAATGCAAGGTTGACTTCCCCAGACAGCTCACAGCTTTTAACCCGCTTTTATTGTCTGTCAGCACCGCTTTCAGAACAAATTAATGCAACAACATTACACTGGTTTACAAGCTTTGAGCAGTTTCAGGTATCAGCCAATGCCTCGAGTGCTTATTTTAATGTTATTCATTTGCAAATGCTTGCATTTATATTGCCTCTTCGTTTAGTGAGTAGCAACTCTACTTATATGTGGATAAACGCGAAAGAAGCGACGTATTACGACATCCAGTCCATAAACAAGACTACAAATCGATACCAAATAGAAACAGTGCGTGACTTCACTAATAAATGACGTGCAGCGGAGAGTCATAGTTTATATAAGAAGCGTGCAAAAATGTGCATTGGTTCTTCTTACTATTATGTGCAAATAAGCTCATCAGGACTACGGAGAGCACTCACTGCCGCCTTCCTTCGTGACCATATTCCTTTCATTCTCTTCTGTGGCCTTCCTTTCTCTCCTCAGGCGATGCTGTTCTAGTTTTCCTCTTCTCTTGGTCAACTTGTCATTTGTGAATTTTAGACATAAAGATTTTGCGGTTTTGAAAGTTTTCTAGAATATTTCCTGCTTTGCTTGAAGTCAGTTTTGATCTCGCCAATCCATTTCGTACTGTCCGTTTTGGCTTTGCTCTTGTTGTCAAAGAACTTGGCTACTTGGCTTGTAAGTCTGTCTGGTTTCATTCTTTTAACTACTCAGAACCTCAACCTGCATTTTCTAATATCATTATGAATATATGTGTGTATTGTCTGATTTCCTATTTGCCTCCAATTTTTAGGCCTAGAATTTTTCTTACTATTTTCCGTTCAATATACTGTTTCGAATGTCCTTTTTGCTGTCCAAAATTAGTGTTTTTGTTTCATGGAGGGATTCCGGTTTTATTACTGCATTGTAATGTCGCAGTTTCGTGTGCTTGGAGATATATTTCTTCTTGTAGATATTTTGGATAATTCGATGTTCAGTTTCAGTTTTTTGGCATCTGATCTGGATTGATTTTCTTTCAAATCCATTTTCTCAATGATTTCACCGAGATTTTCAAACTGCGTACCTCGTTTGATTTTGTCACATTTCACCTCCATAAACTGTGGTGTTTTTTTGTTACAAATCCTCTTTTTCTTTCCTTCAAAAGAGTTCTATCTAATTATAGAACTGATGCTATGTCACGAGTTACGTATGATAAATTTTCTGCATCAACTACACAATCTATGCATCATTAGCTTCTGCCTAAGCTGATTGGTTAGTCACTTTTGAGGACTGATTTCTGCTCCCGCCAATCTTGTATCAGTTTCACAAGTACAGAGATGAAAAGTAATGAAGGCAGCTCATCTCCTTGTATGTTTGCAGGTGGGTATATCCAGCCGCTAAATACTAGTTAAAATTCATGGTGAAACCTTCAGCTGTCATTTATTTTGCACGACTAGTAGCGAATTGCGCAAAATAAATGACAGCTGAAGGCTCCACCGTGAATTTTAACAATCATCTCTTTGTCCTATTCCCGTTTTTATTTCGAGAAGATCTGAGAGTTTCCCCATAAATTCAACCTTGGACTTCGTGTCTGTCAGTTTATGATAGCAAGTGTTTTCAGATCTAGATTTTGCTCTTTTAATATGTGGAAGAGTAATTCATGGTCAACTGACTCATAGGAATTTTTGAATTTAACAGATAGGCAGACAAAACTTTTGCTACAAATTCTCTGGAGTTTTATGATTAACTTTAGGTTCAAGATTTGCTCTCGACAAGAACGGCCTGATCTGAATCCTCCTATTCTCGAATTTTCCGCTTAAGCTGTTTCTGTGCTCTGTCTAGAAGACACAGAGACGTAAAACTCTGTATGCAACTGATATTAGTGAGATTCCCCTATAGTTATTTACGTCTACTCTGTCTCCCTTATTGTGTGACGGATGAATTAATGCATTCTTTGAGTCATTCGGAATTTGTTCTGTTTGCTTGATTTTTTTTCATAAGCGTTTTTCTTTCTTGTATTTACGAAGTATTACCAGTTACTTGTATCATATGAGTGTTGTGTGTATACGGTTTTCTTTGTTATTTTCTTATTGTTCGGTAAGGAGTAGCTTGTAACGCAAGCTTTGTAAAGTTAAATTAGTGTTTGGTTGTACTTCTGCCTTCGGCTGTAAGTCTTCTTGTTTGATTTAGTTAGCCGTGGTGGCCTAACGATTCTAGGCGCTTCAGTCTGAAACCGCGCGACTGCTACGGTCACAGGTTCGAATCCTGCCTCGGGCATGGGTGTGTGTGATGTGTGTAGGATAATTAGGTTTAAGTTCTAGGGGACTGATGACCTCAGATTTTGTCCCATAGTGCTCAGAGCCAATTGTACCATTTTGTTTGATTTAACTTACGATTTTTTAAGATCTTATCACGCGAGCTTCACCTTGGAATTGTACCTCGTCGTCCTGCAAACACTCGGATGTCTGATTTTCGGCCGTTGCCTACACATTTCACTTCTAGACTTTACATTCACTGTGTGCTTTTTAAACATATGTAGGTTGTGCGTATTTACTGTTTTTGCTGTTCCCAACAGTCACTGTTTTGCGCTCGTCGTTTGTTTGCGTAGTGGCGTCTATATGTAGTCTGATATTCGTTTGTTTGTTACGTAGGTGCGTGCGTTATTGTGCGTGGTAGGTGATACTCTGAGAAAAGGAACGAAGTTGAGTGGAGGGAATCGAATTCCTTTTCATTTTTGAATGTATCATAGGTTGGGTAAGTTATTAGTCTAGTTATATTTACATCTTGGTTTGTAACAGTTTTAGTGGCCAAAATTATCAATGAATTTGTTACTTACACTGATTAAGTGAATTATTACTTTTTTGTTAAATGTAAGGGTTTTTTGCACGTGAAAATTTTCAAAAATCGCAATAGAAAACTCCAGGATACTATTATGTGCATACAACAAACATGTAGTACAGACTATTGACTGTGCTTCGTAAATAAAAGAATACGAGACGCGTATTCTTTAGTTATATGAGTATGATGGAAGACGGCGAAGAAATTCAGAGACACACTGTTATAATAGCTGTAGGTTGATATGCCAGTACAAAGATGTAATAGAAATGTTTGCGGAACAAAGGGAATCGTGTGAAAAAAAATGACTACATTACTCTCGCGAAACTTGCCTGATTAATTTTGAAAAACCGCGTATGATGGTCGGAATGTAATAAGACGGTTTAACACGCGCAGGGAAGCACAACGCTAATTGAACGGAGACTTAGTGGCTAAAGCTGGTTATCCAACATTCGGTTTGCATTGGTTCGAGGACTGTTTACGCAGAACCCGTAGCTCAAATATCGGCAGGCAACATCCCACGCAATTAGAGTTGACCGCCAAGTAATTAAATTCATGCTCCCATTCTCGCCCACAATCTCGTCTGTGGCACGTAAACAACACGTCTGACGTTGGCAGAAGACCCCCTCCCCTCTCCCCCCTCCCCCCCGTATTGGTTTGGTGCATAATTGCGTAGCATTTTTCCATAAGTTTAGTAAACGCAACAGGTACACATAACAGACATTTTAGTCATCAATGATATATTCTCCTTCACTATTTACAACTGTTTGCCAGCGTTGGCGTAAATTTTCGATTCCGTGAGTGTAGAAATCACGTGGCTTCTAAGTGAAGAACTCGTCGAGCCGTGTTCGGAGCGAATTTTCATACGAAAAGGAAGTTCGTTGAAGGCTCGTCGACAGAGAGCAGGAAATGTGAAAATCTGATGGCACAAGATCAGGTGAATAATGTAGGTGCGGAATGACTTCCCTACCCAACTACTGTATCATAATTTTTGTCATTCAAGCAGAATGGGGCATGCGTTACCAATGAGTAGCATCACTTCACACAGTCTTCCTCGTCGTTGTTCTTGGACAGCGTCTGCAAGTTGTTGGCAATAAACGTCAGCATCTCGGGGAAGCAATTCGTAGTACAACAGCTCGTTGTTTCACCAGATGGAGAACATTATCTCTTGTGGGTGCATGCATGTCTTTCTATGGGGAGTTGCTGTTTTGTCTGGGTTCATTCATTCCTTTCTTTTCGTTATAATAGCATAAAGACAACATTTCTCCTCCCCAGTAACAATACAGGATAAGAATGGTTGGTGTTGTTCATGAGCCAATCGACGACGAACAAGGAGAGACGCAGGTTTTTTTGATTTTAGCTTAGAGCTGTAAGATGGCAAGAACTATGATCCTTACATGAAGTCATTAAAGATCACCTAACTCACGTTGAGCGAACAGTAGGGCTGAACAAAAATGACTGACGAGGCAAAATGCACCTTGTACAGGGGACAGTAAGGACGTATTGGAAGGATTAATGTCAGGTGATGGTTTTAAAGTAATTCACACGACATGAAACCTTGTGGAAACGCGTCGATTTACTGGAGGCTAGTTTATCCAAGGGAAGTATTTAGAATTTACCGTGGCCGGCGGGAGAGCAGCGGAGGAAAGCGACAATAGGTAGCTTAGGGTGGCTCAAGCTCTGAGAAATCAGTAACGTGGTGCGGCCTCCAGCTGCCTTCAGATGAGTGACAGTGAGTGGGTGCTGGACCCCATGTTGGTGTACAGGGAAGCAGAAGTAGAACTTGTACGCCTCTTGATAAATGTCCGTCGTCCCGTTTTCAGTGAAACATGCAGGAAAGCCACGCAAAGCTACGGTGGAGCGGCCAACAGAGGTCAAAATATGCATGTTCGTGACTACAGCAACTTCACGTTGAATTCACGGTCTGCAGAGTCTGAAGTAAATGAAGTGAAGAGCGACAAAATGAAATACGCCAGCCTCTGATGGGAACACAGGACCAAGGAATTTGAAGTACTCTCCTGGGAGTCAGAATTCAGGAAAAATTGGTGTTTGTGCAGACGCTAACCTTGATGGGTGGCCTGGGAGGAGCTACATAGTAGAAGTTGAGAGGAAGAAAAATTTTGTGGGAATTTGTTCACTTCCCAGAGCAGGAATTGTCGGTGCTGGAAAGCGACGCATAATTAATGCGACTTGCGCTGCAATTGGCGTAAGTGGTTCTGCTGGAGGGGAAACTGAGGTGAAGAGCGGTCTGGGAGAAGTCTCCATGGTGGTCTTCCGTCCCCAGCTTGCCTAGAGTGCGGACGTGGCGTTCTTTACTCAGCATTTGTCCTGTTTAGGACTTAGCAAACGGGACAATTAAGATAGAAAGTTTTCGTTCAGCTATGTACTGAGGAAAATAGCTAGGAGTGAATAGACGAGCGCAGCCTTGCAGCACCACGAGGTCGGCCGACGTCTACACAACGACGCCGCTCCGCCACGCTGTATTCGGTGATATTGCGCCCGCTCCGGCCACTGATTAATTTGTTGGATCACGTCGGCAATGTTTCCACGAGGGTTTCATGGGCCGTATATTGTAGAATTCTCCTCACACTTTGCATTACGCGTTGGTCAGTCGATAGGAATTACTTTTGATTTATCGCGCTTTACTCCACGCAAACGCAATTTATTACCACTGCCTTTTAGGAGAGTCATGTAATGTGATGACTGAAGGTCGTGATTTAAAATAAATCTGTGCTAATCGACTGCATCTGTTTTCAATCAAGTAGCTGAAATCCCAAGTCACTTTCTTAATCAATTTTATGTTCAACATTTGCATATGGTGTTAAATATCTGAATATAACATCAATGTGCACCCCTTTTTAATCAAAAGGGATCAATTCTGAAACAATTAACGTCAACACTGCCACTGCAGTTCCATCAGGAGTCACAGGGCCTTATTACTTTTTTTGCATTATCCGACATTGCGGCAGTTTTGTACTCTCTGTTGATCTGTTAGTCAATTACCTGGGGTGAACACACACCAAAACCAGATAATTGACGGGTGGGGTGTTACAGAGCATGTGGTACCCGTACAGCCCAGTTTTGAACCTTCCTCATTGCAACCAAATGTCGCACGATGGTGGAATGATGACAGTTCTCGATTACAATCACACAGAGCATTGTGGATTAATGTGTTCAAATGAGCTTTGTCAGACCACGAAGGATTCCACTATTCGCCGTAGTGGACCACCGATACCTCAGCGCCGGCTTTTGATAGCTCCATTTTGCATGCGCGGCAACAAGCGAACAGTTGAAAAACTTAGCCGTTTCAGAAACTCTTCCACCCTTGGCCCAAAAGCCTATGATCGAGGCCTTTTGGAGGTCAGATAAATCGCTACATTTCCTCATATCGACAACACCTGTTGTCCGTGTCCACGCTACGCGCTTCATATAGCTGCCTTCAGCTGCTAGTGTTGCCAGTTGCCATTTGTGAGCGGTTATTGCACGTCGACGTAGAACATAGTAGGTGGTGACATTAATGTGAGTGGACCGTGCGTAATGATGTATAAAACAGGTGGAAAATAGCAGCAGCTGCTCTCAATGCAGCCTTGTGACTTTTAACAACGTAGATATTCACTTCTCTGACTTTCAGAGGATCTTATCGTAGACTGTCAAATGTGCACCACGCCTCTTTCGATACTACACGTATAGCAGTGGTGTTACCTGTACTGTGACTGAGTGCTGGAATACACACTGGATATCATTACAGATTCGGTTTGAACTGTGGAACAATCACACAATTTGCTCTGTCCACAAAGGTGACATTAGTTCGCCAAACGCTGCTTGTGTTGCAAAGCCTCATGTCCCGGCATTGCACTGCAGGTATCTGCGCTTTGGTCCTTACTGTATAGGCCACCGGTGGGGCCACTGATCCTTTATGTCATTAGACGTAAATATAAACCATGCCACCACTGTTGTGGTTGGCAGGAGAGCCAACCGTGTTTTTCTAAAGGAGGCCGAAATGAACGCGTTCTAGCTCACGCAGTTTAGCGTGAGGTCTGGAACATGACAAGGGAATTAGAATTGAGAAAAACGGACGTAGCTGGTGGAATACTTAACTTTAATCCATTCATGAAGAACGTCGCTCTTTATGGTACATGATTCACAATATCAATAGTACGGATACTGGCGCCTTGCTAGGTCGTAGCAAATAACGTAGCTGAAGGCTATGCTAACTATCGTCTTGGCAAATGAGAGCGTAATTTGTCAGTGAACCATCGCTAGCAAAGTCGGCTGTACAACTGGGGCGAGTGCTAGGAAGTCTCTCTAGACCTGCCGTGTGGCGGCGCTCGGTCTGCAGTCACTGATAGTGGCGACACGCGGGTCCGACGTATACTAACGGACCGCTGCCGATTTAAAGGCTACCACCTAGCAAGTGTGGTGTCTGGCGGTGACACCACATTCCTCCCCCGCAAATCGGCGTACGGTTGTGGCATAAGGCTTCCGCCCGCTGCGGGGAGGACCGCATGTTGACGTATGCGACGAGGTGGGGAGCCTAACAACAGGCGAGGCTGTGCCACCCGCACCCTGCCATTCGAATCGCGGGGAGCTAGGAAACGCCTGAAAACCTGCTCCAGGGTGCACGCCAACATGCGGTGTATGCGCCCGTAGAGAGACAGAAGGGGCCCAAGGGTCGATATCCATCAGGCCGGGGCACCCGACGGGCGAAGACGACACATGGTCCGAAGCGGGCAAGAGTTCCATGTCGGAGGACAACTGGTCACGGGAAGCGATCGGCGGCGCGTGACCCAGGGATGCGCCCGGCGATTGCAGCGACGCGTCCATTGCGGGCGTCGCCGGCGGGAGAACAGGCGGCGGCGGTGGCAGCGGCGGCGGCGGCGCGTCGCCATTTGGCAAAATGGAAGGCAGCGTCGGTAACACCTGGGGCTGAGGCGACCCAGTAAATGGGTCCCCGGGGCGCTGACCGGACGGCACCGTCGCTGAAAGCAGACGGCGAGCAGCAGATCCGTGCGACGACAGAGGCGCAGCTGATTGAGATGCCAACGCACCTCACCAGAGGCCCCCAAAACCAGATACATAGCGCTGCCGAGGCAGCGAAGAATGCGCCCTTCGAGCCAACGCCGGGAACCTCGATAGTGGCGATAGTAGACAACGTCGCCTGGAGCAAAAGCAGGTGTCTGCCGCTGCACAGGAACCTGATGCGGCGGATGTAGCAAATATATCAAGGTTCGATGATGACGACCGTGGATCAACTCAGCCGGCGAGCGACCATCTCGGGGCTAAGAGCGATACGAGGACGAAAAGAGCAATAACGCGTCCTCCCGAGAATGCGACTCTTTTAACTTCAACATCTGTGACTTGAAAGTCCTGACCAATCAATCAGCGGCACCGTTTGACTGTGGCGAGAACGTCAGATGTTGAATACCATTGGCCTTGCAGAATGACTGAAATTCTGCGGACATGAATTGTGGGCCATTGTCGGAAACAATAGTCTGTGGAAGACCTTCAATGCAAAAGATAGCGGATAACGCTTGGATGGTGGCAGATGACGTCGTGGAAGACATCCGGACAACAAAAGGAAAATTACTGAATGAATCTACCACAACTAACCATCGAGCATTCCAGAATGGACCAGCAAAATCGATGTGTAAGCGTTGCCAAGGGGAAGTGGCTTTTGGCCATGGAAAGAATTTCCGCGGTGGTGCTGATTGTTGTTCGGCACACACCATGCAAGAAGGGCACATATTCGTAATCACGGCATCGATTCCGAACCAAGTACAGTGCTGACGAGCAAGTTGTTTCGTTCTCACTATACCCCAATGTCCTTGGTGGAGAAGCCGTAAGACAGGACTGTAACGAACGTGGTGCCACGACGCTGGACTGATCATTATCAGAACGCAACAGCAAAACACCACATCGTACAAAAAGTCTCTCCTTGTAAGCAAAAAATCGGCGAACCAACGGGGCCCCGATCCGTGACTTTGACAAGGGCCATTGCGTAGCAACAAAACGCAGAACGGGAGCAAGAACAGGGTCGGCAGCTGTGGCTGCAGCTACACGACGAAAATCAATGGGAAACGATTCGACCACGTCATCGGTTTCCGCATCAATGAACATGCAAGCAAGTTCGGAGGAATCGAATGCCCTATCCTCAGCAACAGGCAAGCGGGACAACGCATCGGCGTTTCCGTGCTTAGCAATGGACCGATTCAAGATATCGTAGCGGTACTGCGAGAGGAAAATAGACCAGCGAATGAATTTCTCTGCTGTACGTGGAGGTACAGGCTTGGTCCGATGAAACAGCGATGTCAAAGGTTTGTGGTCCGTGATTATGGTAAAGTGACGACCATACAAGAAATCATGAAACTTTGTAACACCAAATACGAGACCCAATGCTTCTTTCTCGATCTGTGAATAATTTCTTTGCGCAGACGAGAGCAATTTGGACGCAAAGGCAATAGGGCGATCGTGCGATCCATCTTTGTGCGCAAGCACAGCACCGACACCGAAATCCGATGCATCAACCATCAACAAAAGGGGCTTCTGGGGATCGAATGGCGTAAGGCAAGTATTGGAAAGCAACGCCGATCTCCGCTGGCGAAAGGCGCGTTCGCATTCCGTCGTCCAGACGAACGGAACACCCTTATGGCGTAAGCGATGAAGCGGAGCTGAAGTGGAAGAGGCGTGTGGAATATATTTATGATAGTAGTTGATTTTTCCAGCACACTCTGTAGCTGCTTCAAATTCTGCGGCGACGGCAAGTCTTGTATGGCACGGAGGTGCGTTGGACTGGGATGTATGCCTTGGGCATTGAGTACATGTCCCAAATGTAGCAAGTCCCGAGCAAAAATCACACATTTGTCCTTTCGCAAGCGAAGACCATTTTGTTGCAAGACCTGAAATAATGTTCTGAGATTGGCCAAATGTTCCTCTTCCGTCTTTCCAGAGATCACAATATCGTCCAGATAATTAGCTGCAGTAGGGACCGACGCACAAACAGTTTGTAGATATTCCTGAAACAATGCATGGGCGGATGCACACCCGAAAGGCAGTAGTTTGAATCGATACAAACCAAGATGCGTGTTAACCACCAAAACGCGCTGGGATTCTTCGTCCACCGGTATTTGCAAGTACGCATCTGCGAGGTCCAACTTCGAAAAATATTTGCCAGGGCACACACAGTTTGTCAAAAAGATCTTCCGGGCGTGGTAAAGGAAAAGTTGCAATCACTAGTTGCGGATTCACTGTTGCCGTGAAGTCCACACAAAGTCTCAATTTTCCGAAAGGTTTTGGCAAAATTACTAAGGGTGATGCCCAGAGAGAAGCCTGCACACGTTCAATCACACCTTGCGATTCCAAATCGTGTAATGTTTTTGCGACCTCATCAGGCAATGCGTGAGGAACAGTGCGCGCTCTGAAAAATTTCGGTTGCGCGTTTACTTTCAGTTCCAAATGTGCTTTATAGTTCTTAGCGCAACCGAGACCCGGTGCAAAAATGTCTGCAAATTCTTCACATAGACGAGAAACACTGTCTGAAGGCACAGTCTGGTTCACTGATAGGACCTGATTTACTATAGACAAGTTAAACAACTGAAATAAATCGAAACCAAACAAGTTCACTGCAGAAGAAGAACGAAGGACGTAAAATGACACAAGTTTTGTTTGTCCTTTGTATGTTGCAAGAAGGGTGCACTGTCCTAACACCGGAGTAGCTATTTAACGTAACATTTGCGGCACGCAACGGAGGTGTGCCCAGCAGTTTGTAAGTGTCTTGATTGATCAGTGGAACTGCAGCTCCGGTAACGAGCTGGAAAGGTATCACTTTGCCGTTAATGTCCAAGTCCACAAAAAATTTATTGTCCTGCTGACGACAAGAGCGTCTGTCTCGTGCAACGTGAACTGACACTGGTACATAATCACTTGCGACTTGACGGGAGCTCCGACGATGTCGACGCACACTAGTTTTGGCACGATCACAGTCACTGTTAGAGAGAGTGGCAATGCGCGGAGTGGAATGAACTACATGAATTACCATTGGCGAAGTTTCGCGAGCCTGAGTATCCTTGGTTCGATTCCGATTCCGGCGCGAAGCAAAGGGCCTGGATCGGTTTTCAGCTTCCGATCTGAGCTTTTTCTGGCAAACACTCTGAACGTGTCCTTTTTTTTATTACAATAAAAGCAAATAGCTTGGCGTGACGGGCAATTCTCACGCGAATGTTTAGTAGCACACCGCGGGCATGATTTGATCACTACATTAGCTTGCCTGCGCGGCACACGTGGCTGAGAGCCTGGCGGCAGCGGCGCGGCCGGGCGAGAGGGTTGTTTACTGCTCCGTGCAGCTCGCCCGGCGGGCCGGGTAACCTGACACACTGCTAGCGAAGTTTCAAATGATTCCTGAGAAAAGTCAAGTGTGTCCTGCCGATCCAATATGTCCATCACTTGTTGAAGGGAGGGATTGACTAGTTTCAAAATCTGTTTCCTTATACGAACATCAGAAGCGTTCTGTGCAATTGTATCACGTACTATAGTATCTGAATAAGGGAGTCCACATTGACAGTCAAAAGCACAATCCCTAGTAAGGTCTTGCAAGGTTGCAACCCACTCCCGATTAGTCTGACCTGCCGTACGTTTTGTACGAAAGAAGGTATACCTTTTGGCAACTACATTGACTGATTCTTTGAAATATGCATCTAATGCAAACAAAATTTCTTCGTAGGACAGAGTTGCTACGTCGCGTCGGGGAAATAATTTGACTATCACACGGTACGTTGATACTCCGACGGATGAAAGGAGAAAAGGCTGGCGCTCGTTACCTTGAATTCTGTAGGCGGCGAGATGGAATCCAAATTGGCGTGACCACTCCGTCCAGCTTTCCAGTGCAGCATCAAAAGGTCGAAAAGTGGGTGCAACAGCGTGTTAAGGCTGCGGTAGCTGTGAAGCGGCTGCTGCCGCATCGTTTTGTATCGCACGTTGACCCTGGACGAGCTGTCCAAGGGCAACCAGTAAGGCCTGCGTCTGCTGATTCTGTAAGCGATAAAATTCGGACAGTATATCTGGAGATTGTGGCGAAGCCATTACACAAGTAAATCAGGGCAATTTAGAAAAGAACGCGGTATTGCCTCGTCGCCAATGTTGTAGTTGGCAGGAGAGCCAACCGTATTTTTCTAAAGGAGGTCGAAATGCACGCGTTCTAGCTCACGCAGGCTGATGTGAGGTCTGGAACATGACAAGGGAATTAGAATTGAGAAAAACGGACGTAGCTGGTGGAATACTTAACTTTAATCCATTCATGAAGAACGTCGCTCTTTATGGTACATGATTCACAATATCTATAGTACGGATACTGGCGCCTTGCTAGGTCGTAGCAAATAACGTAGCTGAAGGCTATGCTAATTATCGTCTCGGCAAATGAGAGCGTAATTTGTCAGTGAACCATCGCTAGCAAAGTCGGCTGTACAACTGGGGCGAGTGCTGGGAAGTCTCTCTAGACCTGCCGTGTAGCGGCGCTCGGTCTGCAATCACTGATAGTGGCGACACGCGGGTCCGACGTATACTACCGGACCGCGGCCGATTTAAAGGCTACCACCTAGCAAGTGTGGTGTCTGGCGGTGACACCACAACCACTGCTCTAGGGGGAAAGCACTTTGCATCAAAACCGTTTGAATTCAGTAATGTGAGCTGTAGAAGAACAGACTGCTAGACAGAAATACACGATAATCGATGAAGGCGATTCTCACAGACACAAAGGCATGGGTACTATTCAGAAGATCACTGTCACGAAGGTTTGGGGTCGTGACAGGTGTCAAACAGGTAGACGGTCTGTCTCCAATTTTGTTTAACATAGTGCTGCACGAAATGATCAGACAGTGGAAAGCAATAAACCGAAATGGGAGCAGCGAATGTGTTTTTATTCCTAGCCATGAGGGCTGCAACAGCTGATCTGCCCTCTGTTTTAGGAGACGCTGCATCGGCTGTGGTCTATGTTTTTAGATTCTGTTTGATGTCTGGTCTTCTCAGTGGTATCTCCAGTACACGGTTTTAACGTGTTTCCAGGGTGTTTAAAGGTTTCATGAAATTACTGCAACCAGTCGCCCTTGCTCTTCAATTTTTATTATCCTTTTACCGGTTTCGAACCGGTTAGCACCGACCGCTGTGGCCGACCTGTTCTAGGCGCTTCAGTTTGGAACCGCGTGACCGCTACGGTCGCAGGGCGAATTCTGCCTCGGGCATGGATGTGTGTGATGTCCTTAGGTTAGTTAGGTTTAAGTAGTTCTAAGTTCTAGGGCACTGGTGACCTCAGAAGTTAAGTCCCATAGTGCTCAGAGCCATTTGAACCATCTTTGAGCCGTCTAGCGATTCATCATCAGAGGGTTCATATTTGTTGGTTGTCTGCAGCAGTGTGGGAGTCGTGTAGCTGTGGCAAAGATGTATAAACGAAACATGTAAGCACTGGCAGTGACGAGAATTATTGACATTATGAGATCGATTTTGTTGCGTTACTTACAGTTATTAGTATCCCTTGGTTGATTGTTGGTGTACAAAGTATTCTGGAAAACAAAATGAATGTTTTCCAGCGATGTTAAATTTACTGCACTTCACACACTTATCCACAGGTAACACGTTCCACATGCTCTAAAAAACGGAAATAAACCAAGGAGTATAGCTAAACTTATGTCAAAGAGTTTATGATAAGGCAGAGAGTCTCTTTGTTCTGCTCTTGTAATACATACTGGCGAGAGTAAGTACGAATCTATTTCTCTACTGCAGGGTAATCGCTTCATCTTTTATTTCCCAATTACTCAGCAAGGCACGCTTGCCTGTTACACTGTTTCAGGCGTTATTTGGTTACAGTCTGCGCGTTTCAATGGCTAACTACCTTGTGGCATACATTTTTTAATATCCTGTGTGGAAGTGTGAGGGTAAGGGAGGGAGAATTTCCCAAGGTGGCTGACGTTTATATTTTATACTTTACCATCAGTCGCATACTTTTCACAAAACAAAACCACACTCGTCTCCCATCAGCTGAGTATGGACGCCGACCACCTCGCTGTTGAACGCCCTATACAGACCACCACTACCACTATCACCACCACCACAATCACCAATAGGCCATCTCGGATGGCAAAACTGACAGTAGCGCACAAGCGAACTTCCTAGCCTTTGTGAGCGACATAGCGATATTAAATGAGACGGAGGGAGACGCAAAGAAACAATTTGACAGCCTAACCAATATTGCCAGAAGGGTAGAAGATAAGACTGCTTAAGAATTAAAGTCACTGAATGCCGCTGGACATTGAAAAGCACAGGAAGGCATCGTGAAAGAACCAAAGAAATTGGTACACATATCTATTATCGTGTAGGGCCCTGGCAATCACGCATAAATGTCGCAACACGAAGTGGCATGGACTCGACTAATGTCTGAAGTAGTGCTGGAGCGAACTGACACCACGAATCCGGAATACAATAAATCTGCAAGAGTACGAGAGGCTGGAGATCTCTTCTGAACAGAACGTTGCACGGTACCCCAGATATGCTCAATAACGTTAATGTCTGGGGAATTTGGTGGCCACCGGAAGTGCTTAAACTCAGAGGAGTGTTCCTGGAGCCACTCTGTAGCAATTTTGGACGTGTAGGGTGTCGCATTGTCCTGCGGTAATTGCCCAAGTCCGTCTTAGTGAACAATGGACATGAACGGAAGCAGGTGATCAGACAGGATACTTACGTACGTGTCACCTGTCAGAGTCGTATTTAGACGTATCAGGAGTCCCGTATTACTCCAGCCGCACACGCACACACCATTACAGAGCCTCGACTAGCTTGAACTGTCACCAGCTGAGATGCAGGCTCCATGGATTCGTGAGGTTGTCTCCATACCCGTTCATCTATACAATTTGAAACGAGACTCTTCTGACCAGGCAACATGTTTCCAGTCATCAACAGTCCAATGTCGGTGTTGACGGGCCCAGGCGAGGCGTGAAGCTCTGTGACGTGGAGTCATCAAGGGCACACAATTGGGCGTTCGCTCCGAAAGTCCATATCGATGATGTTTCGTCGAATGGTTCACGCGCTGACACTTGTTGATAGCCCGGCATTGAAATCTGCAGCAATGTTCTTGCAAATCTTTTTGCAACCGCAGCTATGTTGGAGATCTGATGTTTTACTGGAGTTCTGATATTCACGGCACAAACGTGATACGGCCGTACCGGAAAATGCCCATTTCATCGCTACCTCGGAGGTGCTACGTCGCATTGCTCGTGCCCTTACTATAACAGCACGTTCAAACTCACTTAAATCTTGATAACTGCCATTGTAGCAGCAGTAACCGATCTAATAACCGCGCCAGACACTTGTTTGATATAAGCGTTGTCGACCGCAGCGCCGTATTACGCTTGTTTACAAATCTCTGTCTTTGAACACGCACACCGATACCAATTTCTTTGGCGCTTCAGTGTATGACAGGAAGAAAAAGGATCAGTGAGGGGATGAGGTCAGTTGTGCAAGAAAAAGAATGTATCTACGTACGCTAAGACCATACACTGCAAGATAAAGGCAAACATTGCGATACGACTGTTGTTGACACGGTAATACTAGTTAGGCTTGGCGCATAACAACTAGAGAAACAATAAAGGAAAATATTAGGTAGGACCTAAAAGGGATGGTGAAAGATGGATGCGAAAACCCAAGCAAGAAGTGTATTAAGGTATGAGAAAAACATAAGGAGAAATCCGACTGTAAAGAACGGGACAAGTGATCAGGATTAATACTGAAGAATGGCCGAAAGACTATGGTAAACAAAGAGACCATGCAAGCTGTTGAGCTCAGAAGGATTTGTTTGAGATGGGGTCAAGGTGGAAGGGAAGGAGACTGATGAAGTTAGTATACACCGACCAGTACCCGAGAGATAATAGACGGAGAAGGATAAAGGGAAAGGACACAGAGACACCAACGGAGCAGACAAGGGAAGAAGATACTGAAGATCTCTGAAGACGAGTGCGAGAGGCGAAGGGCATTGAAGGATGAAGAGGTTCTGGAAGGACAACAGGAACGTGCAACCCGTAAAGGAGCCATTTGTTCTCTAAAATCTTGTTTGCACACCATCCTGTGCTGCAGTTATCGCTATAAGAAAACGAAACTATTACTATTCGAAGTTTTTTCAGTTAAGTTCAATAAACGCAACAGATACACGTAACAGACACTTTAGCCGTCAATAATATTTTCTCTTTCACTATTTACAACAGGCTCCAACACTGGAGTAACTTTTCAATTTCGTGTCTTCAGAAATAACACGGTTTTGAGACGAAGAACTCGTCGAGCCATGTTTGGAGCGCATTTTCATAAGGAAAAAGTGAAAATCTAATGGTGCAAGATCAGGTAAAAAAAGTTGGTGCGAAATTATTTCCCAATCGAACTCCTGTGTAGTGCTTTTTGTAAGTGTAGCAGACTGCGGGCAACCGTTATCGTGGAATAGGATCATCTCACGCAGTCTCTACAGTCATTGTTCTCGAATCCAGCCTACAAGACGTCTCAGTTGTTGACAATTAATGTCAGCAGTGATGGTTACATGTCGGGCGCGCAATTCGTAGCACAGCACAGTGTATTTGTTCCACGTGATACAAAACGTTATCTTTTGTAGATGCGCTCAGGTCTTCGTATGGAAAGTTGCTGTTTTGTCCGGGTTCAATCATTTCTTTCTTTTCCTTAAATTAGCACGAATACACTATTTCCCGTCACCAGTAACAATACAGTTAGGAATGATCGGCGTTGTTCACGGGCCAATTGATGACGAGCAAGCAGAGATGAACATATGGCCAGTGGCCGATTTTTGTGATTTTGGCTGCTGTACACATACAGCCGACTTTCGCACCTTCCCCGGTTCATGTAACTGACGCTCAATGGTGAAATGATCATAGTACATCACATTTACCAATTCTATAGTACGCTAACGTGGATCATTGTGGATTAATGCCTTTAAGCGATCTTCATCAAAAATGTATGAATGTTTCAACAAGGGAATGAGTGCGGTTCAAATGTAACCACATGCAAACCAGAGTCAGTAATGTAGAGTTTGTGTGCTGCCGACTTGATGGAAAAAGATGGCGAAGACTAGGGAACGGTGATCTGTGGCAGATGACGGTACAAGAATGGCTGCAGACTGTTTAACTGGACGCACCCTTCCCACCACCGGTCTTGAAGGGAGAGGTCTTGGCAACGTGCCTCTCTTCTCATTCTTATACAGGAGCGAAGTCTATGTACGCAGATGTGCTCTAGTGGGTACTATGGCTAGCATATGGCGTGGCAGGCAGCGAAAGGCGTCCCCGGAAGCTGATCAGAAAGCCTCCCCGGTGCGTCTGACAAACAGGTTTCAGGCACTGTCTCTGGCTGAGCCAGATGCAGCTGCCTGCCCTGTTTCAGAGGATCATTCTCAGCCTTCAAGGTCCGGGCAATCGCAGAGGTTGGGCTTACTGGTAGTTGGGAGCTCCAATGTTAGGCGCGTAATGGGGCCCCTTAGGGATATGGCGGCTAAGGAGGGGAAGAAATCCAGTGTGCACTCCGTGTGCATTCCGGGAGGAGTCATTCCTGATGTGGAAAGGGTCCTTCCGGATGCCATGAAGAGCACAGGGTGCAGCCAGCTGCAGGTGGTGGCACATGTCGGCACTAATGACGTGTGTCGCTTTGGATCTGAGGAAATTCTCTCTGGGTTCCAGCGGCTATCTGATTTGGTGAAGGCTGCCGGTCTTGCTTACGAGATGAAGGCAGAGCTCACCATCTGCAGCATCGTTGACAGAACCGACTGCGGACCTTTGGTGCAGAGCCGGGTGGAGGGTCTGAATCAGAGGCTCAGACGGTTTTGCGACCGTGTTGGCTGCAGATTCCTTGACTTGCGCCATAGGGTGGTGGGGTTTCGGGTTCCGCTGAATAGGTCAGGAGTTCACTACACTCAGCTGGCGGCTACACGGGTAGCGGAGGCTGTGTGGCGTGGACTGGGCGGTTTTTTAGGTTAGAAGGCCTCGGGAAAGTGCGGGATGGGCTGCAATGTCAAAGGGTGCTTGGCAATTACAGGACGTGCTTGGATCAAGGAACAGTCGGAATTATAGTTGTAAACTGTTGTAGTTGCGCTGGAAAAGTCCCTGAGCTTCAAGCGCTAATAGAAAGCACAGAAGCTGATATCGTTATAGGTACAGAAAGCTGGCTAAAGCCTGAAATAAGTTCTGCAGAAATTTTTACGAAGTCTCAGACGGTGTTCAGGAAAGATAGATTAGGCAGAATTGGTGGTGGAGTGTTGGTGTCTGTCAGTAGTGGTTTATCTTGTAGTGAAGTCGAAGTAGATACTCTGTGCGAATTGGTGTGGGTGGAGGTTATACTTAACAGCCGAATTAAGTTAATAATTTGCTCCTTCTACCGACCCCCAGACTCCGATGATACAGTTGCGGAACAGTTCAGAGAAGGTTTGAGTCTCGTAACAAATAAATACCCCACTCATACGGTTATAGTTGGTGGGGACTTCAACCTACCCTCGGTATGTATCCGGTGGTAGGCACAAAACGTCTTCCGAGATTGTCCTAAATGCATTCTCCGAAAATTATTTACAGCAGTTAGTCCACGAACCCACGCGAATTGTAAATGGTTGCGAAAACACACTTGACCTCTTGGCCACAAACAATCCAGAGCTGATAGAGAGCATCATGACTGATACAGGGATTAGTGATCACAAGGTCATTGTAGCTAGGCTCAATACCATTTCTTCCAAATCCATCAGAAACAAACGCAAAATAATTTTATTTAAAAAAGCGGATAAAGTGCCACTAGAAGCCTTCCTAAAAGACAATTTCCATTCCTTCCGAACTGACTATGCGAATGTAGACGAGATGTGGCTCAAATTCAAAGATATAGTAGCAACAGCAATTGAGATATTCATAC
Organism: Schistocerca gregaria; assembly: GCF_023897955.1. Taxonomy (NCBI): domain Eukaryota; kingdom Metazoa; phylum Arthropoda; class Insecta; order Orthoptera; family Acrididae; genus Schistocerca; species Schistocerca gregaria. The sequence goes on from NC_064925.1 coordinate 76,029,983, forward strand.
CTCATAAATTGGTAAGAGATGGAACGGATCCCCCGTGGTACACAAAAAAGGTCCGAACGCTGTTGTAGAGGCAACGGAAAAAGCATGCGAAGTTCAGAAGAACGCGAAATCCTGAAGATGGGCTAAAATTTACAGACGCGCGAAATTTGGCACGTACTTCGATGCGAGATGCCTTTAATAGGTTCCACAACGAAACATTGTCTCGAAATTTGGTAGAAAATCCGAAGAAATTCTGGTCGTATGTAAAGTTCACAAGCGGCAAGACGCAGTCAATACCTTCGCTGCGCAGTGCCGATGGTACTGTTATCGACGACTGCGCCGCTAAAGCGGAGTTATTGAACGCAGTTTTCCGAAATTCCTTCACCAGGGAAGACGAATGGAATATTCCAGAATTTGAAACACGAACATCTGCTAGCATGAGTTTCTTAGAAGTAGATACCTTAGGGGTTGCGAAGCAACTCAAATCGCTTGATACGGGCAAGTCTTCAGGTCCAGATTGTATACCGATTAGGTTCCTTTCAGATTACGCTGGTACTATAGCTCCCTACTTAGCACTCATATACAACCGCTCGCTCACCGATAGATCTGTACCTACAGATTGGAAAATTGCGCAGGTCGCACCAGTGTTCAAGAAGGGTAGTAGGAGTAATCCATTTAACTACAGACCTATATCATTGACGTCGGTTTGCAGTAGGGTTTTGGAGCATATACTGTATTCAAACATTATGAATCACCTCGAAGGGAACGATCTATTGACACGTAATCAGCATGGCTTCAGAAAACATCGCTCTTGTGCAACGCAGCTAGCTCTTTATTCGCACGAAGTAATGGCCGCTATCGACAGGGGATCTCAAGTTGATTCCGTATTTCTAGATTTCCGGAAAGCTTTTGACACCGTTCCTCACAAGCGACTTCTAATCAAGCTGCGGAGCTATGGGGTATCGTCTCAGTTGTGCGACTGGATTCGTGATTTCCTGTCAGGAAGGTCGCAGTTCGTAGTAATAGACGGCAAATCATCGAGTAAAACTGAAGTGATATCAGGTGTTCCCCAGGGAAGCGTCCTGGGACCTCTACTGTTCCTGATCTATATAAATGACCTGGGTGACAATCTGAGCAGTTCTCTTAGGTTGTTCGCAGATGATGCTGTAATTTACCGTCTAGTAAGGTCATCCGAAGACCAGTATCAGCTGCAAAGCGATTTAGAAAAGATTGCTGTATGGTGTGTCAGGTGGCAGTTGACGCTAAATAACGAAAAGTATGAGATGATCCACATGAGTTCCAAAAGAAATCCGTTGGAATTCGATTACTCGATAAATAGTACAATTCTCAAGGCTGTCAATTCAACTAAGTACCTGGGTGTTAAAATTACGAAAGTGGAAAGACCACATAGATAATATTGTGGGGAAGGCGAGCCAAAGGTTGCGTTTCATTGGCGGGACACTTAGAAGATGCAACAAGTCCACTAAAGAGGCAGCTTACACTACACTCGTTCGTCCTCTGTTAGAATATTGCTGTGCGGTGTGGGATCCTTACCAGGTGGGATTGACGGAGGACATCGAGAGGGTGCAAAGAAGGGCAGCTCGTTTTGTATTATCGCGTTATAGGGGAGAGAGTGTGGCAGATATGATACACGAGTTGGGATGGAAGTCATTACAGCATAGACGTTTTTCGTCGCGGCGAGACCTTTTTACGAAATTTCAGTCACCAACTTTCTCTTCCGAATGCGAAAATATTTTGTTGAGCCCAACCTACATAGGTAGGAATGATCATCAAAATAAAATAAGAGAAATCAGAGCTCGAACAGAAAGGTTTAGGTGTTCGTTTCTCCCGCTCGCTGTTCGGGAGTGGAATAGTAGAGAGATAGTATGATTGTGGTTCGATGAACCCTCTGCCAAGCACTTAAATGTGAATTGCAGAGTAGTCATTTAGATGTAGATGAAGGAATCATAATGAATTAATATACAGGGTGTCCCATTTATCTTGACCACCCTAAATAATCAGATGCAAATTACGAAATGTTTCAGGCAAATGTTTTTTAATCGTCAGGGGGACATCAATCAGCATGATTGCCTTCGTTGTAGCTCTGTTTTCTACAAAGATATTAACAGCAGTATGACTTTTTTAAATGGCACCCTATGCTTTTTATTCGGTAATTCATTTACATTCCTAAAGACCTATTCAAAAATGTATCATAGTGTACCGTTCACTGAAACACAACAATGACTTTGAGCCCAAGATCAAAAACTCGTCCACTTGCTGGGGTTGTCAGAAAACAAATGAAAAACAAGTAAAAACATAACTCAGAATTGACTGCCTCTCCCGTATCGTTGCTCAGAAGTCGAAGATTCAAAGGTGCTCAAAGTGGTGACCCTGGACACCGATACTCTGGTGCACTCGTTGAATGAAAGATTTATGTACTGCTTCAAGTGTTTCCTGCTGAAGAGAATTACAAGCAAGCATGATACGTTCCTGCATGTACTCTGGAGTTGTTGGAATAGCGCGGTAGACAACGTCTTTAATGCATCCCCAAAGAAAAAAGTCCAGAGGATTTAAATCAGGAGACGTAGCAGGCCAAGTAACTGTTCCTTCTCGGCCAATCCACCTGGCAGGATACCTTCGGTTCAGAACACGACGTGCACGCAAGACATTATGTGCTGAACATCCATCGTGTTGATACCACATAAGCATTCTGGTTCTTAGGAATAACTCGTCTGAGGAAGTTGGCATACACTGTGCCGTTTAGACTACCATTGATGTAATAAGGGCCAGTAATTGTAGTACCATTCATCCCATACCAGACGTTAATTCTCCATTGACGCTGATGTTCCACCTGTCTAAGCCATAGTGAGTTGTCGCTGGACCAATAATGCATGTTCCTTGTATTTACCTGTCCTTGGTTTGAGAAGGAACATTCATCAGTAAATAGAACATTGGAGAAGAAGTTTGGGTTGGTGAGGATTTGCTGCTGTGCCCACTGACAGAACTGTACACGATTCTAGAAATCATTCCCATCCAATTCTTGATGTTGGTGCACATGGTAAGGATGGAACCGGTGACGTATAAGAATACGATGTACACTGGTTTGAGGAATGCCAATCTCGTGTTCAAGCTGTCGTGTGCTCACATGTGGATTCATAGAAACGGAAGCGAGAACAGTAACTTCGGCAGCTTCGTCTGTGCGAGTGCTACGACGATTGCGTTGTCGTGGGTTGAAACTTCCCGTTTCCTGAAGCAATAACAACAATAAAAGAAACGATATGTCGATGCAGTTTGTAGGAAGGACAGCCTTTACTGTATGCCTACTATACACAACAGTATTTAAAATGACTAAACTACTGTACTAAATGCACCCGTACATAAGAAAACAGTACTTACTGTTCTGCTAACTTACATTCCCCATAGATGAGTAGCATTTCTAACCCTCTCTTCGTTGGTGTACATTCTGCTCACACAACTGTTCAACTGACGATGGTTTATGGAATGACGGGTGTGCATTCTACTTACGTTTACATTTGTCCTCTATCATCTTCAGCACGTGGATGTGTTCCATTACCCCGAGTAACTGCGCTAAGCGATTGGAGCATCAACGTCAGTGTTGTTTCATGTAATTAATAACGTTGTGTTTCAGTGTATGGTATATTGTGATACATTTCTGAGTACGTCTTTAGGAGAGGGAATGAATTACGGAATAAAAAATACTGGGTGCCATTTAAAAAAGTCATACCGCTGTTCATATCGTTGTAAAAAAAAAAAAAATAGAAGGTACAACGAAGGCAGTCATGCTGATTGATGTCCCCCAGACTACTAAAGAACATCTGCTTGAAACATTTTGTAGTTTGCATCTGGAGAAACAGTTATTTAGGGTGGTCAAGATAAATAGGACACGATGTGTATTGTAAGAGTGCTAATCTACCATTTCAACATTTTGCTATAGAGGTAATTCGCAGTAACTTGTTGTAAATAATTTTTTCCGAATTTCATCTATTGAGAGTGACGCGTTAAGGCTGCTTCTTACTTACATCAAATCCCCACCCCGAAGAGCAATAACAGATTAAAAACGTTTCCCACAAGCGCGAAAGGGAACGCACTTCCGACCACATGTGAACTTTTCACATCTACAGAAACTGCCTTACTGCTCGCTGACTATGAGCTTTCAAAACACTCCTCCACACCACCTCCGCCCCAGAGGGCTCGACTACCCTCCAGCACCCTACGACTGCCGTCTACCGCCTCCTCGATTCTGGGAGCTGCCCACCGCTCCACGACATCATTTTCACACGCCTACATTTCCACCAATCAGCCTCGAGAGCCATTTCCTGTTAACGCTCAGAGTTCACCTGTAAAGTGCCTTACGATTGCCGACGCTTTTCAGAAGTTTGTTTTGCAAAGGAAATGCCAGTCATTAGTGGAACCCAGCCCATTGTCTCGAGGCTGGAGAACAGCCGCAGTCCCACGGACATTGGCAAACAGGCATTGTCCGTCACACCAGGGGTCAGCTGTTGGCGACGGTTGCGACTTGTAAATGATACGTTACACCTTGTGTTCTAGTGTTAGAGGCTACCATTCAATACTGCTGTGAATCTACATCCACGCCATACTCCGCAAACCACCTAATGGTGTGTGGCGGAGGGTGCTTTCGGTGCCACTATCTGATCCCTCCAAACCTGTTCCACACGAGAATAGTGCATGGGTAGAATGATTGTCGCTAACCCTCTGTGTTGGCTCTAATATCTCGAATTTTTCCTCGTGGTTAATACGTGAGATTTATGTGGGGGGAACCAATATGTTGACGGCTCTTCCTGAGAAGTTCAAAATGGCTCTGAGCATTATGGGACTTAATAGCTATGGTCATCAGTCCCCTAGAGATTAGAACTACTTAAATGTAACTAACCTAAGGAAATCACACAACACCTAGCCATCACGAGGCAGAGAAAATCCCTGACCCCGCCGGGAATCTAACCCGGGAACCCGGGCGTGGGAAGCGAGAACGCTACCGCACGACCACGAGATGCGGGCTCCTGAGAAGTGCTATCCCGAAATTTCAATAGTAAATCTCTCTGTGATGCGCAACGCCTCTCTTGTAACGACTGCCAGTAGAGTTTGTTTAGCATCTCCGTAACGTTCTCTCGGGAGCTAAACTATCCCGTGACGAAACGCGCCGCTCTTCGTTGGATCTTCTCTGTCTCCTCTATTAGTCCTACCTGACAGGCATCCCAGACAGATGAACAAAAGAATCAAGCGAACAAGCGCCTCATAAGCTACTTCTTTTGTGGATGAGTTACATTTCCTTAATATTCTTCTGATGAATCTGAGTCTGGTGTCTGCTTTTCCCACTGTGTGTTCTATGTGCTTATTACACTTAATGTCGCTCTGGATAGTTACGTATACATATTTTATGGCAGTCGCTGTCTCCAACTGTTTGTCATACACTCCTGGAAATTGAAATAAGAACACCGTGAATTCATTGTCCCAGGAAGGGGAAACTTTATTGACACATTCCTGGGGTCAGATACATCAGATGATCACACTGACAGAACCACAGGCACATAGACACAGGCAACAGAGCATGCACAATGTCGGCACTAGTACAGTGTATATCCACCTTTCGCAGCAATGCAGGCTGCTATTCGCCCATGGAGACGATCGTAGAGATGCTGGATGTAGTCCTGTGGAACGGCTTGCCATGCCATTTCCACCTGGCGCCTCAGTTGGACCAGCGTTCGTGCTGGACGTGCAGACCGCGTGAGACGACGCTTCATCCAGTCCCAAACATGCTCAATGGGGGACAGATCCGGAGATCTTGCTGGCCAGGGTAGTTGACTTACACCTTCTAGGGCACGGTGGGTGGCACGGGATACAGGCGGACGTGCATTGTCCTGTTGGAACAGCAAGTTCCCTTGCCGGTCTAGGAATGGTAGAACAATGGGTTCGATGACGGTTTGGATGTACCGTGCACTATTCAGTGTCCCCTCGACGATCACCAGAGGTGTACGGCCAATGTAGGAGATCGCTCCCCACACCATGATGCCGGCTGTTGGCCCTGTGTGCCTCGGTCGTATGCAGTCCTGATTGTGGCGCTCACCTGCACGGCGCCAAACACGCATTCGACCATCATTGGCACCAAGGCAGAAGCGACTCTTATCGCTGAAGACGACACGTCTCCATTCGTCCCTCCATTCACGCCTGTCGCGACACCACTGGAGGCGGGCTGCACGATGTTGGGGCGTGAGCGGAAGACGGCCTAACGGTGTGCGGGACCGTAGCCCAGCTTCATGGAGACGGTTGCGAATGGTGCTCGCTGATACCCCAGGAGCAACAGTGTCCCTAATTTGCTGGGAAGTGGCGGTGCGGTCCCCTACGGCACTGCGTAGGATCCTACGGTCATGGCGTGCATCCGTGCGTCGCTGCTGTCCGGTCCCAGGTCGACGGGCACGTGCACCTTCCGCCGACCACTGGCGACAACATCGATGTACTGTGGAGACCTCACGCCCCGCGTGTTGAGCAATTCGGCGGTACGTCCAACCGGCCTCCCGCATGCCCACTATACGCCCTCACTCAAAGTCCGTCAACTGCACATACGGTTCACGTCCACGCTGTCGCGGCATGCTACCAGTGTTAAAGACTGCGATGGAGCTCCGTATGTCACGGCAAACTGGCTGACACTGACGGCGGCGGTGCACAAATGCTGCGCAGCTAGCGCCATTCTACGGCCAACACCGCGGTTCCTGGTGTGTCCGCTGTGCCGTGCGTGTGATCATTGCTTGTACAGCCCTCTTGCAGTGTCCGGAGCAAGTATGGTGGGTCTGACACACCGGTGTCAATGTGTTCTTTTTTCCATTTCCAGGAGTGTATTTTACTCGCAAATTGCAACTTTTCACGATAAGCTGCAGGAATTTCCTTCCGTAACCCCAATTTCCTGCTTTTAATGGACATGTTTTGAGGCATCAAGGGATCACAAATTTAGCATTGGAGGGCAGTGTGGAGGGTAAAAATCGTAGAGGGAGACCGAGAGATGAGTACACTAAGCAGATTCAGAAGGATGTAGGTTGCAGTAGGTACTGGGAGATGAAGGAGCTTGCACAGGGTAGATTAGCATGGAGAGCTGCATCAAACCAGTCTCAGGACTGAAGACAACAACAACAACAATGGAATTCTTCCATCCTTGAGCAATAATACTGATGCTGGCTCCCTTGTCTCTCGGTGTTTGTAAATTGAAGGACAACCCTGAAATTTGTCAGTAGAATTAGGCTTTGCACAATCCCTGTGCAAGCAAATCCATGAATTAGATGAGTCTTGTCCTACCCATTGTGCTACTACGTCGTTCTGAGCGCATTATTGGACTGAATCCTAGTAGCACCAATTCCTTAATTATATTGCAATTCTATGTATGTTAAGGGACCAATATTTTATTCAAGTCACAAGACGGGCTTTATATAATATAAATTACGTGCCATTTTCTGATCTTGTACCATGTCTTATAAAATGAATTTTCTGAATCTATAGTCTGAAAATGGAGAAGAAATAAAAACTTTGAGGTTCGCCGATGACATTGTAATTCTGTCAGAGACAGGAAAGGACTTGGAAGAGCAGCTGAATGGAATGGACAGTGTCGCGAAAGGAGGAGATAAGATGAACATCATCAAAAGAAAAACGAGGATAATGGAATGTAGTCGAATTAAATCAGGTAATGAGAAAAATAATGATGATGGTCGAAGTAGAGAGGATATAAAACGTAGACTGGCATTGGCAAGAAAAGCGTTTCTGAAGAAGAGGAGTTTGTTGTGTATAGATTTAAGTGTCAGGAAGTCTTTTCTGAAAGTATTTGCATGTAGTGTAGTCATGTATGGAAGATAAATATGGACTATAACTAGTTTAGACAAAAAGAGAATAGAAGCTTTCGAAATGTGTTGCTACAGAAGAATGCTGATGATTAGATGGGTAGATTATGTAACTAATGAGGAGGTATCGCATCATGAATTGCAGGAACGGGTAGAAAATTTAGAAGCGAACATAAAAAAATTTTATGCGTGAGAAGCTCCATCGCAACATCACCAGCGGGATTCACCCACAAGCACGGTTAGGTAATCCTGAATACACCTTATCTCGTACCTGGCCCATTTTGAATAAGCTTGAATTCATGTGTTGTTATCTCAAACGGAAACCGGCCGAGTGCATGCATTAGCATTTAATGCCACTCATATCGTGATTTTTGCTATATGTTTCTCGGCACTTAGTGCTCACAGTACAATAATGTTAAAGAGCTTCGAAAATTGGGAATTATCCAGTTTGGCCAGGTTCTTCGAAAATACGATTCGTCAAAACTAGTTTCTCGACTTAAGAAACTGCCTGTTCGTATCTGATACATCATCCTTGTCAGAAGATGTAAACATTATCGCGGTATGTTCCAAACCCTTTTACAAAACTTCAGTATGATAAAGCAGAGCGCCCACTCCACAATGAATGAACTGAAAATGCTGCGGAAGCAGAATACCATTAGCAGCCATATAATCGCAATGGTTCCTGGCGTTGTAGAAAACGTGTCAGAAGAAGAAACAGATAGATAATAGGGACAGGAGTGACAACACATGGAATCAGAGGAGGTTCGAGAACCGAGATATGTGCAGTCAAAACTGACGGTTTCTTAACAATTGTGTGCTCAGTTGTAGAAACAGATCACCTGACCGAAGAACCAATCAAAGATCAGAAGAAAAAACTCGACGATGACAGAAAATAATGTGCAGCGCACAACGCCTGTAATATTAACAAATTCGTGAAACAGGACAGTCATAATTTTTATGTAGTAATGTCAAGTTTTTCTATCCATTTCTGAGGAAGGACTTGTTTATTTTTATGGTTATTTATGAATATAGAATTTTTGATATTTGTGTTCATGTGTTTTGTTTTGTAACTAGAAACTGGTCATTCTATACAGATACAACGATTAATTCATTTACTGGATCATGAGATACTGAGTAGGTCAATATTTTCAGATGCAAACCATGGATGGAGAGCCTCATATTTTGCCACTTTAGGGAAAGCTCGCACTTTTGTTCAAAGATGATGAATTCCAAATTAATGGAGGATGGTGAGGAACGAGTGGGAGGATGTGTGTGGCTTTTGAAATCGCCATATATTTGCTTATCGGGGCTCTGGTTGGAATGTTGCCCGTTTCTATTACATGTGGTGTGTCTTACAGAAATTTCTTCTTGTTGCTTTAAAAGTGAGTAGATGTAGCTATGTCAACTGTATGTATTCGTTAGTGATCCATGTGATTCCATTTCTCAATCCTCAACAAGAATAGCTGTTGTCGATTCGGGAAATAAGTATAATGCATAATGTTTCAGCTCAGGAAGGAGAGATGATGGTTGGTCCATGAGAGAAAACTCTGCAAGATTTATGATGCACTACAATCGCGTTTACGAGATGTATTTTCTATGAATCATTTGATGTTCCTGTCTTAGTTACAGAAGGTTGGATCACTCAGAACTGAGGAGGAATTTGCCGGCCGGGGTGGCCTCGCGGTTCTAGGCGCTTCAGTCTGGAACCGCGTGACCGCTACGGTCGCAGGTTCGAATCCTGCCTCGCGCATAGATGTGTGTGATGTCCTTAGGTCAGTTAGGTTTAAGTAGTTCTAATTTCTAGAGGACTGATGACCTAAGAAGTTAAGTCCCACAGTACTCAGTGCCATTTGAACCATTTGAGGAGGAATTTGTATCAATGTAGAGAAACTTTGTGGCCATAATTCAGTGCCAGTAGCCAGAATCGCCGAGCGAAATCGTACTGAGGAAGAGAGAGGTTTATTTTGCTGACTTCCAGAATCTGGGAGAGTGCTGCCGGCCGTGCTTAGAGAAAGGTAAAACGGAGAAGAAAAATCCAGCAAAGGCAAATTATATGAGGAAGTCTTAAGATCTGTTCAGAGAGTTTATCTGCAGTAAAATGAACTCTCTTTCCAGAAGAGCAGTACATTTATCTCCTTCCGTGAAGCATAGGATGGGAGATGACGGTTGGTTTTCAACACCATGGATGAAGGGACCACGAGGACGCCTTGATGGCAACTTCTACCATAAACGAGAAAAATATGGAAAACCATCAGTCAAGAAATCAGCAGTGTCACAAGATTAAAGGGTTGCAGAAGTGATGAGTGCTAGGGGGTCCTGTACAGAAAACAAGTGAGAAACCGCTGCATCTCTGGTTAACAATGGTTGAGCAAAGGTCATATTTAATACAGATGTTAAATGTTTTACATGTAGACACACAGGGCATATTAAGCGTAAATGCAGGCAACAGTAGTGCTCGATATACGGATGGTTTGGACATTCTGAGCAGAATTGTAAGGACAGAAATATGCAGAGAACTCGCATTCGGGAAGTTCAATCCCGCGTCCGGCCGTTCTGATTTAGGTTTTCCGTGATTTCCCTGAATCGCTCCAGGCAAATGCCGGGATGGTTCCTTTGAAAGGGCACGCCCGACTTCCTTCCCCGTCCTTCCCTAATCCGATGAGACCGATGACCTCGCTGTCTGGTCTCCTTCCCCAAAAGCAACCAACCAAATATGCAGAGGCACGGAAGATAGTCCAAAGGCGGACCTCGTACCTCACAGTCAAAGGGGGCAGAGAACAATGTGTTCGCTGCACAACGCTCTAAGTAAGAGTGGACACAAGTACAAAATTAATGGAAAACCTTTTTTCTGACCAGTTACATAAAAGGAAAGTTGTGTAATTTTTTATTAGATACCGGAACTCAGGTTTCTGTGACAAGTATGACTATACTTGGTAAGTTGAAATTAAATCCCCCACGCTGGGCATTAAGTACCGTAGGTGGGAGACATGTAGATTCGCTTCGTTCAACAGTAATAGGTTTCCAAGTGGGGCAAGGTAACTTCCGCTTTGATGCAGAAGTTCTTCCCGTGGTTAGCAGTGGCTACAAAGTCATTCTCGGTTTATATTTCCTGGCGAAAGCAGACTTGGAACGGCGTAAAGTAGAAGTGGATGGAGTACTGTTTCATGGCAGGAATACCATTACCTTCACAATGTTCACTCCTACGCCAGGGGTGGCCACTTAAACAGTGTAGAAGGTCCCTTAAGGGGGAACGACAGTGTGACGATCGAAAAAACTCGTAATTCCTTTGTTACGGAATTCGAATGTATGTACATTGAAGAACTAATCCCCAAAAAAATTACCCGCGAACTCCAAAAAGTAACGATTCTGTGAGCTTTTGAAGCTACATCAAACGGTGAATTGGACTGTTATAACTAGAAAACGCCATTGCCACAAGTCGTTATCGATTCCATCACCCCTATTTATACCGATTTCAGTAAACCTGATTTGCTGAAGCATTGTTTGGGCGGTTTTACTCTAAATGTGAACGAAAGTTTCAACAGCCTCATTTGGAGATACGCTCCAAAAATATCATACAGCCGAAGCGAAATTATCAACATTGCTTCAAATTTGGCCGTATGTCTATTCAGTGTAGGCCATACTGCACGTGACAAATGCCCTTCAAATCAAAATCGGCGATGAAATGCGCCGATTCTGTGAAGATCGAGACGCAAGCGCCATGCGCTCAGTGACAAAAATGGCTTGGAGGACTAAAATGAGGGCTTACCAGGTCAAAGTATCAGAAAGCGGCCATGCACTAGCCGGGGCAATAGTTGTTATCGATCAGCCATCAATGGTACACCATAAGTTTCAAGCTTTGTCACTATTTTTTATATGAGAAGAACTTGTCAAACTTTAAACGCGTCTTTCTAAAAATCGTGTTTTTCGGTATGGTTGTTGCCACCCGAACATCAATTTTCATCCGCTTTTAATGATTTTTGGTCTCCCTTGAAGCAAACTGAATTTTCATTAGTTCAAGTTTAATGTTGATGTTTAGTACATTTTCTGACACAAAAGAGGGGTCCAAAGATGGCCATTTTTCAAACATCTATAATTTCGCCAAAAAAAATTTTTTTTTGTAAAACCTTATGATGAACTAAAATTACGAGTGTACGGATCAGGATGATATGTTAATTTCATGTTTCAGATAACCACAACTGGAGTTACAGCGACAACCGTCGATCAACCTCCTTTCTGAGCTGCCTAGGAAACATCTGAATTACACAATGAAAATATTAATAGTTTTCAATAAAAAAGTTCCAATACAAAACTTCAATGTATGGTTTATTCATTTCAGCAAATCGCATTTGTCTACTGCATTCCAGCATGGAGGAAAAAAAATCCTAATTTGAGCAATATTTTCGTCATTCCCCCTCACCCGCCAGGTTAGCCAAGAGCGCTAATGCGCTGCTTCTTTGACTCCAGTAGTCGCGCAGACCCCGGCTCGAATCCACCCGGAAGATTAACGGCGAAGGCCGGTGTGCCGGCCAGCCTGGATGTGGTTTTTAGGTGGTTTTCCACATTCCACTAGGTGAATACTGGGCTGGTCCCCACGTCCTGGCTCAGTTACACGACCTGCAGACATTTGCAACATGTTCGCACATGATTTACACTAGACACAGACAGCTGGGATACACTGATTCCGTCCTGGGGGGTATGGGGTGGTGGCAGGAGGGGTATCCAGTCATCCCTTCACATTAAACACGCCAAATCCGGTTGTAACAATGCCGACCTTGCGCAAAGTGCAGGACAAGGCTCAAGCAAAAGAAACCCTATCGTTCCTCCTTAAAGTCAACCCATGCGATATACGAGCTATGCCCAGAAAGTAATGCACTGCAGTTTTTCTTCAACTGTTCTTTATTGAACTTCACGAGAATTACACACACAATAGAATACTGATTTATCTACATACCATATTTTTTCATGTGGTCTCTATCCTGTTGTGTGGCCTTCCTCCAGCGCAGAAAAGGGGTTCATGTGCCCTGTCGGTACCAATCCTTGTACTGGTGGCGGAGCCAGTGCTTCACTGTGGGAATACCTCCTCCTCGTCCTAAAAATGTCTTGCACGAACGGTATCCTTTAAAGGCCCAAACAATTGTAAGTCCGAGGTCAAGTGAGTCAAGTGTGACAGCTGTGGATAATCTCCCTGACTACTGCGAATCGTGGAGCTCCGCCGAACCACATTCTGGATGACCTCACCCTGCGTGCCGAGCGACTAACTGTACTTCTGTCGACAGTAGATGTTCCATAGATTTTGCACAAGCGTTTGTGAATATTCTCCACAGTTTCTTTCTCTGCATTGAGACATTAAATGACGGCACAATGTTTGTAACGTACATCATCTACAGAAGCCATTTTGATACTGTCCTGCAGTCTGTCGCTATCTGTCGGAAGTGACGGAAACTTGACACGCTCACTCAGGAGACTGCAAACAATACATTCGCAACGTTTCGCATTCGTAGCATTGTTTTCGGCTGAGAAAAAAATGATGCGGTGGTTTACTATCTGGGCAACGTACTGGAAAGATGATCTGGGTTGATAAAGGAGCAATTGTATTGGGAAATTCTTTCTGCATTGTTGAACCTCTACCTGAGAATGAAGAACTGGAAAAGGTGAAATGTTTTTCACATCATTGTTTATCCGATGTATGGGAAATTGAAGAAAGCAAATTAGTGCCTGTCGGTATTGATAACTTTAGCCCTGAGGAGATACAGCTATAACTTGGGACTTTGTCTGCTAATTTAAAAGTAATGGATAAAGACGAAACGGGCAGATGTTAAATTACTCCACATTGGGACAATCTGCCAGCTTGACGACACTGAGAAATGAAGCAGCACATTTAGAGGGACAGGACAAGGAGTGCGTGGATAGACTTTTAAAGGAATACATTCGGATGTTTGATCCTCCTGACCCACTGCCTGCCACGCAACTAAAGTGCGCGTCATGTACGACGGAGGCCCAGTTTAGGTTCGTTCTGCGCATCTGACGTTACAAAACAAAGTCAGCCAATGAACAGAGAACGACGTTGCCAGAGCTCGACTGCAGTGCAGAGCACGGACGAGTGTCTTCAGGTTTAGAAACGTTCAGTCAAAAATAAAGTAATTGAGCAAAAGCAATGTCTTGATAGCAAACTTTCCATAAAAGAAAGTTTGGAAAAAGCACTCTTTATACCAATTGCTTCATACTCTATTAATTAATTAACACCAAACAAGCAATAAGCCTCCTAATTCAGTCAATAGCAAGGAAATTCATTCTTACTAACCGCTTTTTCGCAATAAACAAAAGCGGTAATTGTTTATATCCTATTGTAGTTCGACGAAAAGTAATTCATAGTCATACCAACAGTGTTTGTCAGTATTTTGAGAAACACATTGAACGACGAGCTGTGTTAGTGTAATGGTTAAGGTGTTTGGCTGCTAAGCAAAAAGTTCCCAGTTCAAACCTTATTTGGAGGTAATATTTTCATTGTTTAATAACAATGTCGAAGTGTCTTAATTCATGAATTTTATTCGTTTTAATGTATTTTTTGAAATTTCTAGTGGCAACTAAAATCGACCATATGGAAAGTATACGCTGTGGACTTTTACCTCTGCAAACTCTTCAAAATTTCGTGCAATGGTTTATTACATTTAATGCTGCACAATAACTGCGTTGACCATCGAAACAAAATTGAGTCATTTATGGGGGGAAGGTATCAGTGAAGAAGATGTGTAAAAATCAAATTTTTGGGCCGAATAGTTTTTGTCAAATTGAATGTTAAGTGTGTCAAAGCAGTCGGAACACCATGTGTCTGCACAGGCGAGCAGTGCAGTGATGACAAAATCGCGCACAGCGCGGAATGCAGGGAGCACGTCTGTGTAGCAGCGAAAGGGTTAATGCGGCTGTGGTTGCTTTATCTTCATAAACTGCGCGCTCCCCCCTGAACGTAAGTTTGCGAACTATACTATACTATACTATGGCTCTGCTTCTCTTGGCGCGTGCAACTGGCAACGCAGCAATCTCCCGCGTCTGGGCGAGCATGCGCGAGCCGCCAAGATAAAAGAATTGAACTATAACTCAACATCATTTTGCCATTGCGAATGAACCATCTGTTTGTAAGAAACCATACTGTGTTCCACAAACCTTAGAGCCTGTCATGGAAGACCTTACAAGTCAACTTGTGTAGGCATTTCATTCACGATGGGTCCACGGCACGATTCTGAGCACCTCTGCATGTGCCTTTTTGTTCAACGGAGCAGTTTTTAGTCTGCCTGTTACTGGCAGCGGCCTTGCCTATTCGCTGGTGCACCTCCTCACAGGCTGCCTACCAGGGCTACCTGTCTAGGGGATGTTGGCTTCTCCACGTAAAATTACAGTTGTTGTGGTTGGTGAACAATAAATGAATGCTTCAACAGTGATGCTTTCATGGCGATAGCTCATATAACTACCAGGCATCCACAAACCTCTGCAGACCAGGCGTTTGGTGAGCACGATATATTCAACACATCCACGTGGAGGAAGAAACATGTGATGATTTCCATACTAAGGCTTCCCACAAACATAAAGGGAATAGGCAAAATAATTTGAACATCTGTATTTAGTTGGGAATGATTTATTAACAGGGAATGAGACCCCCATTTGCCCGTAATACGGCTGTGATTCGTCTCGGAATACTGGAATATGATTATATAGTCTAAAGTGGAATGTTATGCCACTCTTCGATCAGAACCTCTTCTAACTCCTGTAGTGATGAGGGTGGCGAAAATCTGCTCCGGAGCCTGCGCTCCAATACCATCCACAAGGGTTCGATAACGTTCGAGTCCGGGGACTGCGCTCGCCATGGTAAACGCTGCAGTTCGGTCGCATGCTCCTCATAACACGATGGTGTGAATGGTTGCATTATCGTGCTGAAATATGGCATCATTGTTGGGGAACAACGTTTGAATCATGGGATGCACTAGATGGCCCACACTGTTCAAATAATCGTTGGCTGTAATACGGCCTTTGAGAGTAATGACGGAACCAGTAGAATACCTTGGTATGGCTGCTCACACCATCACACTTCCACCTCCATACTTAACCATTAGAATCAAGCAATCAGGATTGTAGGCTTCTTTTGGCGTTCTCCAGACGTAAACCTGGCCTGATGCTGGGAATAACGAAAACGTTGACTCGTCGGACCGTATTACGCGTTTCCACTAATCAGCCGTCCAGGATTTATGCTCCTAACACCATGTTTTACACTGTTTTGTGGTGCTTCTTGTCACTAACGGTGACGGTATAGCAATTCATCAACGAATATTCACTTTATGGAGTTCTCGGCGGACAGTGTCGATAGATTCGGGGTCTCGGAGATGACCATTGAACTCTGCAGCCGCCGTAGTTTTGTGTTGTTTTCACACAATTCCTGTTGGCTTACAACGATCTGTGTAATTTAGATTTTGATTTGCGCCCACTATTACGCTTACACGATGATGACTTTCCACGTTTTGTGTAGGCTATCACGATTGTTGAAACAGTTGCTCTTGAACCATTCAATAAGTTGGCTGCCTTGGTTACTGACGCTCCAACTAATCGGCCCCCGCACAATCTGCCCTCTTTGGAACTCTGTTAAGTCTTTCATTGCACATCGACCTCGGCCTCTTAACGCAAATACGAAGTGTGCAGTACGCGTAACAAACTGCACTGTTGCCTAGTCTGTACTGAAAATGCACAGTCCAGGGCGGCACGTGCGTTGTTGACCGCCAAACACAACCATCAAATTAGTCCCACTGTTCACATCACTTTGGCTATCCCCTGTAGCACAGGCTTGAAGTCCGTATGTGAAATGAAACAAATGCAATCCTTGTGTGGATTTTCTCACTCTGCCCAAATATGTTGGTGTAACCATAAATGTGGAAACACACGTGGAGTGATCAAATCAATGCCTGCTTTTGCCAGCCTTCATTAAACACTCTAAGAAAGAAAAACAGACACACCATGAAGGAACTATCCAAATGCGAAGGCAATCGTTAGATGTGATGTAGATGCACATGCAATCGCATTTTCAGAAAAACTGGATGATTTACTCAAGAGAGAGAAATTCACAAATTGAGCAACTCAGTAATGCGTGGTTACGAATGCAGGCAGTTACTTGACTTCGCATTGATTTACAGAGCTCTTGGACGTCCTCCTCAGGGACGTCGTGCCAAATTCTGTCCAATTAGCGCGTCAGACCGTGAAAATCCATAGCTGGTTGCATGACCCAGCCCATAATACTACAAACGCTCTCAACTGGAGAGATCCGGCGACCTCCCTGGCCAAGATGGCGTTTGGTAGACATGAAGATAAGCAATGGGAGCCCTCGCCGTGTGAGAGTCTACGATGGACCATAAGGGGCAAGAATACCATCGACGAACCGCTGTACTCTAAGGGTGCCGTGGATAACGACCAAAGAGGTTCTGTTATGAAAAGAAAGAGCAACGCACACCATCACTGCCAATTGTCGGGTCATATGGCGGGTGATGTATGTATCTCACCACCGTCTGGAGCTCTCTCCCTCTTGAATAAATCGTCCATTTTTTCTGAATTTGTATTCATTTGTTGTTTGTAGACATACATCACATCTACCGTTTTCCATCCTACTCTGATTACTCCTTTGTGGAGAGTCTTTTACTGTTTTCTTTCTTTTCTCATTGATAGTTATTTTAATACCCAAATAGAAAAACTTGCCTTGTACATTTAGTGTCTAGCCCTCTCAGATTGCCTAATTTAATTCCAGTGTAGTATTCTTGAAAAAGATGGTAATAAAATGGTTAGGATGTGTGGATCCAGGAGCTGTAAACAACATGTCCCAGACTCAGCAGAAATGTTTTTACAATTTTATTGGAGTGCGAACAAATTTACATAAGGTACATGTTGGTAACCTGAGCACATTTGATGAAGTCATATATTTACTGAATTGTTAAGGCGCTAAACTCAAAACTATTTGAAATGGGATAGTTTGTGAAAAGAGCTACCAAAAACTCAATAATGAAGAATTTAACAATGTGAGGTTGAGAGGTTCCATGCCCTCTTTTGCCTGTCTCCTCTCATTTTCATCAATTTTATTAATGCTATATGTCATTGTACGGTAGTAACAGACCCAATAAGACAATTGTAATGAGGGTATTTCTACTGAGGCCTCAAAAAAAATACTTTTCACTTGATTCCTATACATATTGGGTTAGTTTCCTGGGTGGCTAGAGCGAGTCAAGCCTCGGAGGACGCGGCACACGGCACTTCCGGTTGGTAGCTGCACTTCCCTGCATTCTGAGGGGTTCGTACAATAGGCTTAAGCGCCTGGCAGAACGACTGACGTCGGTCGAGTTTCTCCTATTGTATGCAGGGCGAAAGAGACCTGCGAGACGTATGAGTGTCGCCGCAGTTCATGTGTTTACCATTCTGGCGCGTCCGGAACGAAGATTCCTGGCACCGACTGACTGCATCGTCCTCTTGATTCTGAGAATACGTGTGGACCATGCCATGCTGTGTGCGACTGTCTGGCGCTGGATGTTGTTTCCATAGCCGATCAAACGGCAGGTTAAGTGCCCTCAGCTGAATAGCAGAGGAATGATTGGTCAACTTAAACTGAGGCCAGTTGACGTCATAAAGCCCTTCTCGAAATTGAAGGTAACGGTCGCTATTGGCGCGAATGATATTCCAAGATAGTGTGGGGGAATTTTGAAACCAGCACTGAATGCTGATTCGCGGTTTTCGAGGAGAGTAGAGAGTTGTGCAATGTTGGCTTCGCTCTTGCATCGCATCACAGAGTGGATCCGGGATCTGATATTTGTCGGAGTCGCACAGTCTTACGACTTGGTCGCTCTTTTTCATAAGAACTTAAGATTCTCGGACAGCCTTCGAGGCCAGGGGTTGACACAGAGTTGCTGCACGGCAGAAGTCGGCGCCTACATCATCAGGACGCTCCCTACTGACGACGTGCTGCAGATTTCAGTACTGTTACAGTCTCTTGCGGCTCCGGCATTGTAGGACCTTATCAATTTTATACTGAATCCCTCAGCAGCACGCGCGCTCGCTTTTCTACAAGTCCACCTTGCTTGTTTCTCCATGTGATCCCATTTGAGCTCTCACTAGTAATTGTGATACTGCTATATAGTCGGAAGATTAATATTTGATTCATTAGGACCTCCTGTCATTATCGTCAGTCTATTGCATCTCAGAGAATAGGAAGTAGCCCCTTGTTCTCGAGCCAACTCTTATTCTCATAATATTTCTGTATACCCTATCCTTTAACCTACTGTTTGTGTTGATAATTATGTGAATTTATGTTCTGATATACAATAAATATCATTGTAATATTTAATCCGTATATGATTTCGTAGATACATGCAGAATCCCATTTCCTGTTGTTTATTATGATAATCTTCTCTTTTTTGAGTACATAAAATTTTTTATTAAATTATTGTGAGTGTGCAATCCTTATTTTACTAACTAGCAGGGTCCACCATCATTTCCTTCCGTTACCGTTGTGTGTATGATTAATTAAGTAGTAGATAAGGAGGGGATAGAGTGCATGTATCGTTCTCATGATTATTTCGTCTGAATTAAAGAGGTACAAACTGTTTTCCACCACGGTACCTCGCATAATGTGGCGACCCTTGACTCGCTTCTTTCCTGTGACTGCTGAGACTCTGTCACTTGATCGATAACATTTCATGATTAAAGAAATACACTATAATTAATTTTCTTTGCCATAATTAGATTTCGCAATATAAATATTTCGTGACTTGCATGTAATTGCCATTGATTTGTTTATTTTATTTAGTAATTTCATGTTGTTTTATTCTGTGTGTGTTGGTTGAGGTGTATGGGTTCTGTACCACATCACATTCCATTGATACTGACAGAGTTGCTTCAGTGTTGAAATTATTTTGGAGGGGTTGTTTTATCGAAATTTGTACTTGTGGGTTAAATACTTTTTTTAGTAGCAGGAATCGATTACTGCATTTTTCGTGTCAAGTGGTAAATGGGGTGTTTTCTGTTATATTTTTGTTGTTGTTGATGTTCCGTGTATGAAGTTTACTCGTCGCAGGGCAGGACTGTTGTCGAACGCAGCTCATATAAATAGATTGCACACGATGGAGCTTGATCAGGGTAGTAACCGGGTTGAACCAGATCAATTATTGTTAAATTTTCCTAGAGGACGGGAGGTGTGGAACACAGAAGTTAGCGCAAATCGGTGGCAGACCGAGAACAGGAGGATCTGAACGAAGAAGTCGGTGAGAAAGAAGGGAAGGTAGAACTGAATAGGCATGTGGAAGCTCTGCTAACATACTGCGGAAAATTCGGCCTCGACAGTGTAACAGTGCTCAACTGTTTAGAGTAACATCACAACTTGGTGAAGACGGGACAAGTCAGCCGAGGGATTTACACTACTGGCCGTTAAAATTGTTATACCAGCGAAGATCACATGCAACAGACGCGAAATTTAACCGACAGGAAGAAGATGCTGTCATATGCAAACGATTAGCTTTTCAGAGCATTCACACAAGGTTGAAGCCGGTGGTGACACTTACAACGTGCTGACATGAGGAAAGTTTCCAACAGATTTCACATAAACAACCAGCAGTTGACTGGCGTTCCCTGGTGAAACGTTGTTGTGATGCCTCGTGTAAGGAGGAGAAATGCGTACCGTCACACTTCCGACTTTGATAAAGTTCAGATTGTAGCCTATCGCGATTGCGGTTTATCGTATCGCGACATTGCTGTTCGGTTTGGTCGAGATCCAATGACTGTTAGCAGAATATGGAGTCGGTGGCTTCAGGAGGGTAATACGGAACGCCGTGCTGGATCCCAACGGCCTCGTATCACTAGCAGTCGGGATGACAGGCATCTTATCCGCAATGGTGTAACAGATCGTGCAGCCACGTCTCGATCCCTGAGTCAACAGATGGGATCGTTTGCAAGACAACAACCATCTGCACGAACAGTTCGACGACGTTTGCAGCAGCATGGTGTATCAGCTCGGAGACCATGGCTGCGGTTACCCTTGACGCTGCATCACAGACAGGAGCGCCTGCAATGGTGTACTCGACGACGAACCTGGGTGCACGAATGGCAAAACGCGATTTTTTTGGATGAATGCAGGCTCTGTTTACAGCATCACGATGGTTGCATCCGTGTTTGGCGACATCGAAATACACATTGGAAGCGTGTATTCGTCATCGCCATACTGGCGTATCACCCGGCGTGATGATATGGGGTGCCATTGGTTACTAGTCTCGGTCACTTCTTGTTCCCATTGACGGCACTTTGAACAGTGGACGTTACATTTCAGATCCCTGCGAAACCCTACATTTCAGCAGGATAATGCACGACCTTATGTTGCAGGTCCTGTACGGGCCTTACTGGATACAGAAAATGTTCGACTGATGTCCTGGCCAGCACATTCTCCAGATCTCTCACCAATTGAAAACGTCTGGTCAATGGTGGCCGAGCAACTGGCTCGTCACAATACGCCAGTGACTACTCTCGATGAACTGTGGTGTCGTGGCTCAAAACAGCTCTGAGCACTATGAGACTTAACATCTGTGGTCATCAGTCCCCTAGAACTTAGAACTACTTAAACCTAACTAACCTAAGGACATCACACACATCCATGTCCGAGGCAGGATTCGAACCTGCGACCGTAGCAGTCACGCGGCTCCGGACTGAGCGCCTAGAACCGCGAGACCGCCGCGGCCGGCGTGGTGTCGTGTTGAAGCTGCTTGGGCACCTGTATCTGTACACGCCATCCAAGCTCTGTTTGACTCAATGCTCAGGCGTATCAAGGCCGTTATTACGGCCAAAGGTGCTTGTTCTGGGTACTGATTTCTCAGGATCTATGCACCGGAATTGCGTGAAAATGTAATCACATGTCAGTTCTAGTGTAATGTATTTGTCCAATGAACAGCCGTTTATCATCTGCATTTCTGCTTGGTGTAGCAATTTTAATGGCCAGTAGTGTATTATTAGAGATTGGGGGGGGGGGGGGAGGGTGTTAAAGGAAATAAAGCAGAGCCTAGAAAAGAGAATGGATGAAATGGAGGATAAGGTACTTGCGATTGTGAACGAAGTGAAAAATGAAATAGCGGAGGTCGGTAAGATGAGTGTCGAAGCCAAGAAAAGGGCCACCGAAGCCAAGAGGGATGGAGAGTTGGCAAAACTTGCAAATAACCGTGCAATAATCGCTGGGCGAACTGGACACGTCAGTGCGGTAGGAGTTGCTGCAGTAGAGGCCCAGGGGAAGGAAGCACCTGCGAGTAAGATGCGAAGAACGGAAAGCGTTGAAGGAACACGTTGCGGTTACCACCCAAAGATGCGAAAGCGTAGACGAACGTGTAGCACGCCTGAAACATCAAGTACAAATTTGTACATCGCGTCCAGAGGCGACGACTGGCGGACATGGTATGAAACGTCTCCTTAGAAAAATTGTTGAATGACTGTGCTGATAAACCTCTTACATTATTTGCTTTTCAAACAGCTCAGCAAAACTGAACGTACTCAGTCCTTACTCTCTTTACTAATTCTGATCAACACTAAACTGACACACAATGTTTTTAGCACAACGCAATCTGACTTTTAGTAATCCCTACAAAAGAATAGTCCTGTCTAACAATAACCTATACTTTTCATGAATCACTTACCTCACAAAAATCTTCGTTGCTCAAACTACTGCAATACAGTGTGCGCCACTACTGCCAGCTAAATAAAAGATTCAAATTACTGACGGCACTAACTACTGAAAGGCACAGTTAGAAAATGAAAGATTTTGACAGAGAACAAACAATGTATTTACCTTAACAGTGTTCAAAAGTCATTATATATATATATATATATATATATATATATATATATATATATATATATATATCAGTTCATGACATCCAGTCTTACAAATTTACT
Source organism: Schistocerca gregaria (assembly GCF_023897955.1). Taxonomy (NCBI): domain Eukaryota; kingdom Metazoa; phylum Arthropoda; class Insecta; order Orthoptera; family Acrididae; genus Schistocerca; species Schistocerca gregaria. Next base: position 76,052,764 of record NC_064925.1, read on the forward strand.
GTCTCTGATGGGACTACTAATCGCACACATCAGCCCGAGAGCGCACGGATGCAAAATTACAGCCCGACCGTAACAACCAACGCTCAGATCCAGTATTATTATGGGGCAGGACTAGGTGGTCACAGCACGCGCCAGGGGATGTCAGTTCGCGTCGCAAGTACGGGTGCGTTTGATACTATAACCAATAGAAATGTGCAAGAGGAACCAGAGTTTGATTACAAACACTTTTTATTGGTTCTCAAATTCCAAAATTTCCGGGAAAATGGAGGCTCTCTTCACCAAAAATTTGGCTGTCACAAATTTCTAACACGCTACCAATATTTTGGACATTGACAGCAAAATTAGAATTTATGTGCGGGCACGTCCAGGGCACGGCAGCTGAGAAAATGCGCTGTGTTGCGGGCACATGCCGACCGTACCAAGAATTCACCGACGCGTTTCTCGGAACAGACTCGTCTCGCGAAATGCAAGACCGTATAAAACAGGAAATCATTTTGTGTCCAGATCTGGAGGCATCAGGATACAAGAGCCCCACGAAGCTCTTTGAGGCTTTCATTAAAAAGAACCAGTTTCTTGATGTGCCACATTGTGATGCCGAAATAATTAAGTTCTGTTTCGCGAAACTGCCAAGCAACGACCAGCAAGCGCTTGTGGGAAAGTACGGATCGAATATTGAAACATTCAAAAGCTTTCTGCGTGAGTTGGAGCTAATTTTTGACAAAGAGGCGGCACATGATCGAAGGAAAGGGCAATATAGCCATTACAATGGTGACTTTGCGAGGTGCTGGGGCTAGCAGTGTATTTAAACTCTTCTAGAATCTTTATATGGAAATTATGCTCTACGGCCCCCTTTTCTAACTCCGACTTTTGCTGCTGTACATGGATTAAGAAGCATCGCGAACTGACTGTAATGGACTCTGCAAGTGGAGTAGAAAAGAGTCTGGCAGCTGCAATAACTTAATTTGAAAGAAATTAATTTGATAAAGGAAAGCTTCATTAACGTCGTGGGAAATGAAGGGGGTTGCTTTACCGATCCACAGAATGAAAGTTCTGTCCAAAATAGCAATTTGATTTACTATCATTAAACTCAAAATAACAAACAAAACACATGAAACATTTACAATACAAGTGGTACGTGGAGCCAATTCCTTCCAACTCAAATCTTAAGAGAAACACCCAGCTAACCCAACGTTAATTGCTGCTACAGTCGTGAGAACTCCGACACTGAACATCCAAGACAGAACCACGTAAGGAAAGACGGGAACAGGCGCGCTCTGCTGAGCTCTGATTTTCACAGAGCAAAATTCCCTAATCTGCCTGTGCTGCGGACATATATTATCAAGCTGTCTTCTTAACTGCAAGGACACGATCTGGCGTACCGGAGGAGATGGCTGGTTGCTTCGACGTCCCGTTGTGGTGATGATGATGTCGCGAGTATAGCCTGAAACAATTTAGCCTTGTCTGGATGTTCCACACTAAAGACTTCCTATAAATACAAATGTGCCTCTGAGGGAAACGAAGAAGGCTCGCCACACAATCACTGATGATACAGTGATTGATTTTAACAAGCGAAGTCACACAGTAACTATAATACAGTCAACTTTAGCCAAAACTGCTCAAGACGGACAACATAAGCCACTTGTATGCAGAACGCTCAATTGCCAACTGCACTCGGAAAGTTACGTTGAAGTAGAAACTTGAACAACTTCATCAAACAGTTACAATTAATGAAAGTAGATTAGACAGCCAGCAGAAGGCAGGCTGTCTGGAGCAGCGAGAGCTCAGTCTTGTAACCTACTCCGACCGAAAGGCGAGAGCCGACTCCCACAAGAGCACCCGTACAAAACTGAACATAGAACATTCCCGCCCCCATGACAGCGGCCGTGGTTAAACGTTCCCATCAGCAATTCGAAACCCGGCGGAAAATCCCTCTCTATTGCCGACGCACTACTATTCCACTAATGGAGATACTTGGTGACAATTTCTGCGCCGATATTGCTACGTCACAGAGCTATCCCATGCGTAAGCCAATCACAGTTATGATTTTTCAGAAAACGCGGGAAATTTCCCGCCATGACTGCCTGGGAACACAAGTCATTTTCACGCCTCGCTGGTAGACCGCCAGTTTCTGCAAAGTAACAGAATCTCTAGCCCAGCCGCTCCGTCAGGCCCCTGTGGGCGTGTCGCCCCCGCTCTTAATGACAATGTCGGCGTCTGGAAAGCATCCACTCGACTCCCTCACACCCGTCGACTTAACCCTTTCAAGTTCAGCAGAACCCGCCTGTCACCGGACCACCCGGGCGACGAGAGACGCTGCGTGGGAAGTCCGCGAGTGAAGGAATAGTAACTTTTCACTGCATGCAATTGGAGAGGAAAACCGAATTACTCAGAGTAAGATAGAAATAAACCCTCTGGAGGTATGACTATGGGAGACAAAATTCAGGACGGCAGAGTAACTGGCAGAGACAAAACTATACTCAGCAGTACGACATGAGCTGGAGGCGCAGAGATTCAGATGAACAGCAGCATGAGCAACGTGAGTCTATCGAAACACGTGGTCCTAACCCGATTTCCAATCACTGAAATGGAAGGCGAGATTGAAGCCACAGCAGTGCGGATTCGGCTCATTGAAAATCCACACAAATACTCGGACAGAGCCGTTAACATACACTCCTGGAAATTGAAATAAGAACACCGTGAATTCATTGTCCCAGGAAGGGGAAACTTTATTAACACATTCCTGGGGTCAGATACATCACATGATCACACTGACAGAACCACAGGCACATAGACACAGGCAACAGAGCATGCACAATGTCGGCACTAGTACAGTGTATATCCACCTTTCGCAGCAATGCAGGCTGCTATTCGCCCATGGAGACGATCGTAGAGATGCTGGATGTAGTCCTGTGGAACGGCTTGCCATGCCATTTCCACCTGGCGCCTCAGTTGGACCAGCGTTCGTGCTGGACGTGCAGACCGCGTGAGACGACGCTTCATCCAGTCCCAAACATGCTCAATGGGGGACAGATCCGGAGATCTTGCTGGCCAGGGTAGTTGACTTACACCTTCTAGAGCACGTTGGGTGGCACGGAATACATGCGGACGTGCATTGTCCTGTTGGAACAGCAGGTTCCCTAGCCGGTCTAGGAATGGTAGAACGATGGGTTCGATGACGGTTTGGATGTACCGTGCACTATTCAGTGTCCCCTCGACGATCACCAGAGGTGTACGGCCAGTGTAGGAGATAGCTCCCCACACCATGATGCCGGGTGTTGGCCCTGTGTGCCTCGGTCGTATGCAGTCCTGATTGTGGTGCTCACCTGCACGGCGCCAAACACGCATACGACCATCATGCGCCAAACACGCATACGACCATCATTGGCACCAAGGCAGAAGCGACTCTCATCGCTGAAGACGACACGTCTCCATTCGTCCCTCCATTCACGCCTGTCGCGACACCACTGGAGACGGGCTGCACGATGTTGGGGCGTGAGCGGAAGACGGCCTAACGGTGTGCGGGACCGTAGCCCAGCTTCATGGAGACGGTTGCGGATGGTCCTCGCCGATACCCCAGGAGCAACAGTGTCCCTAATTTGCTGGGAAGTGGCGGTGCGGTCCCCTACGGCACTGCGTAGGATCCTACGGTCTCGGCGTGCATCCGTGCGTCGCTGCGGTCCGGTCCCAGGTCGACGGGCACGTGCACCTTCCGCCGACCACTGGCGACAACATCGATGTACTGTGGAGACCTCACGCCCCACGTGTTGAGCAATTCGGCGGTACGTCCACCCGGCCGCCCGCATGCCCACTATACGCCCTCGCTCAAACTCCGTCAACTGCACATAGGGTTCACGTCCACGCTGTCGCGGCATGCTACCAGTGTTAAAGACTGCGATGGAGCTCCGTATGCCACGGCAAACTGGCTGACACTGACGGCGGCGGTGCACAAATGCTGCGCAGCTAGCGCCATTCGACGGCCAACACCGCGGTTCCTGGTGTGTCCGCTGTGCCGTGCGTGTGATCATTGCTTGTACAGCCCTCTCGCAGTGTCCGGAGCAAGTATGGTGGGTCTGACACACCGGTGTCAATGTGTTCTTTTTTCCATTTCCAGGAGTGTATGTTGAAATGTAAGGAGCGCGAAACGTTGTTTTCGTATTGAAACAAAAATAGTGTTGCCTGTGTGTGTGAAACTAAAGGGAAACATTTCTAAAACAGACTGGGCTAGAAAACATGTTTCTGTTGTGTACATATTAGACTTTAAGTGTGGTAATTAGTTATTATTTTATATTCTTTAACATTTACATGTGTTACTTGTAGGGGCTACGAAGCGACATATGATCTTGCGCGATATTGGTTAACTCAGAAAGCAAAGTGTCGGTCTAACTCACTTTTCGGGACTTTCCGTTACATGGGGGAGCCATCACTCTTCCGAGTCATTGGTAACACAAACACTATCTCCATGTGTGTTTTGTCTTTGCACCATACCTGTTACTGTGTCTTTGTTGAGGAAGAGCTACTGGATGCATATCGACAGTGTTCTGCTCACGACTTACAGTGTTGCACCATTTGTTTGTTTTCGCGGTATTTGTCACTGGTGTCATGGGATCAAAATTGCAGTGTTGTACATATTTTCAGTGAAGCTTTTCTTTTCATTGGCGAGTTGGGCACACCACAGTGCGTTGCACCATACTCTTAGGGTTTGGAGGCGGATATACAAAAGTGGCCATTGTGTCCGCCCATGCCGCTGATGCTGGGCGCAACCTTTCTGGAGCGTGGCGAGTTTCTCGTACGATGCTACGTCACGTCTCTGAACGTGTGCTGTCGTCGGGCTTTATCGTACGACGTTTGTCCGGAAAGTGTGTATAAAAGTTGAATAATAACTTTATTTTACAATTATTCAGGTATGGTCTCCTTCAAAGTCCTCGCCCTGAGACGCGATACACTTCTGCCAAGCCCGTTTCCACTGTTGATAACATTGCTGAAAGTCTTCAGTTGTGATGTAGTTGAGTTGCCGTGTCGCTTCCGCCTTAATGGCTTCCACATCTCCCAAGTGCCGCCCCCGAAGCACAATTTTGCATTTCGGGAACATGAAGAAGTCACACAGGGCTAAATCGGGTGAATAAGGCGGGTGGTCGTTCTCGGTGATTGAGCTTCGGGGCAAAAACTAGCGCACAACGAGCGACGTGTGAGCGGGCGCATTGTCGTGATGAAGGATCCACCTGCCTCCTTTTGCCAACTCCGATCGAACTCGGGTCACACGAGCTCTGAGACGTGTCAGAACTTCAACGTAAAAATTTCAGTTCACTCTCTGGCCGAGAGGGACAAATTCCTTGTGAACAATGCACCTAGAATCAAAGAAAACAATCAACGTTGTCTTCACATTGGACCTTGATTTTCGCGACTTTTTTGTTCTCGGTTCTCCTGCTAGTTTCCATTCCTTGCTTTGAAATTTGAGCTCCACATCGAATTCGTAAAACCAGGACTAGTCTCCAGTGACGACTCGGTTGAGAAAGTCCCCTTCGTTCCTCTGCTTCCAACCAATCCTCAAAGCACTCAACCCTCTTTGCTTTCTGTTCTGGTGTCAAGAGCTTCGGTACGATTTTCGCACACAATTTCTTCATTTCAAGTTTTTGTGTCAGGATTTCGTGAATGATTGTTTTGGGGATTGACAGCTCGTTAGGAATCATTCTGACTCAATCTATGGTCTTTAAGAACATGAGCCCGAATTCGTTCAACATTTGCATCGGAACTCGATGTCGACGGGCGTCCTGGACGAGGGTCATTGTTCACTTCTTCTCGGCCATCCCGGAACCTTTTTAACCACTTGTTCACGGTTGGTTCCTTTAGAGAATTGTCTTCGTAAACCTGTTTCAAACACTCAAAAATCTCACGGCCATTCTTGCCTAGCTTTGCAAGAAACTTGATTTTGACGCGCTGTTCCTCAATCAGAGAGAGCTCCATGCCGACGGCAGGTAACTGTCAACAAGCTGCCACGCACTCCCACCAGAGTGCTCTGACTCGAACTGAGCGTTGCTGGGATTGATTACGGAGGTAGTCCCATCTGGCGGTGACTGCAACCTGTAACATAAAGACATTATTCAACTTTTATAAGAACTTTCCGGACAAACCTCGTATGAGCGGTGTAACGCAGAAGGTATGGAATTCCTCAACAAGTCGGGTAATTGGTGCCTTGTGGGAGGCCTAGCACACAAGTATGACATTTATAACAACTTGTTTACAGAGGTAGAGTCTTTGTATTGTAACTTGCAAAGTCTGCCGTGTTTTCTTTGTGTAAATTTTCCACCGTAAGTTTCAGTAGATCCAGTTCCATCTCAGATGAGTAGCGACCAACTCAGCGTATCGGCCAAGCCAGAGACAGCAATATCCATCGAGTTGTCTCAGCGGGGCAGGACGGAGGAGTATGAAAGGTAAACGGGTGTAACCGATAAGTTACATGCAGTATTTTTATTAATTTCCCAAGGCCATTGCACCTAATTTTATCTCGTCTAATATGTGTTCATTGTGTATTTGTATGCAGCCACCATGTTTTGAGCAGTTTCAGGGATCCATCGAGGCCTCTGGGATCAGAGACGGCGAGGGAAGTGCAGTGGCGCTGTGCGGACATTTGCCACGGCGGACATTTGCCACGATTTTAGAGAGAGTTTCGTTGTGGAACCTATTAAATGCATCTCGCATTGAAATCCGCACCAAATTTCGAACCTCAGTAAAGCTTCGCCAGTCTTGGAGATTTTGCGCTCATCTAAATTATACGTGCCCTTTTCGTTGCTCTTGCAGCTTTGTGTCGTGTTTTGTCTACCGTGGGGAATCAGTTCCGTCTGTTATTAATTTATTTGGTATGAATCTCTCGAATGCTGTTGATATTATTTCTTTGAACATAAGCCGCATATGGTCTTCATAGTTTGGAAGGATTGGAGACTGTCTCTTAGAAAGACGTCACCCGAATTTTAGCTGCTTTTATAAATATATATATTTCGCGTTTTGTTTTGGTGAATTGCTTTGTTACGAAATTGAGCCTCGCTACGACTGTGTGTTCACTGATCCCTGTACCGTCGTGATGCTCAGGATTATTTGTGACCAAGAGGTCAAGTGTGTTTTCGTAACCATTTACAATTTCAATGGCCTCGTGAACTAATTATTCAAAATAATTAAAAAACAAGCATTTAGAACAATTACGGAAGTTGTTTTCTATCTACAATAGGGACTGAAAATATATTTTTGTCAACATACGGAAGGTAGATTGAAGTCACTGCCAACTATAATTGTATGAGTAGGGTACCTATTTGCGATGAGACTCCAGTTTTCTTTAAAACGTTCAGCAATTGCTTCATCTGAGACCGGGGGTCGGTAAAAGGAGCCAGTTATTAATTTATTCCCGTTGTCGAATATAACCTCTGCCCATACTAAGTCACAGGAAGTACCTGCTTCAATGTCGCTTGTGAGCTGGAACACACATTACATCATTTTTCCTTAAGTTGTGCTTCTTGTTTCTGTTGTAGTCATGTTTTGAACATTGTCCCGCTACACTTTATTAACTAATGTCTCGCAGCAAGGGATATCGGATTTTAGAGAGTAAGATAACATGGAGTATGTCGTTCTTCTTTTCAAAGATCCACATACCCATTTCTTCTTTCCTTATTGTCTTTTGGGCATGCGGTTGTAGTAATGAAAGTAGGCACAAATGCAGTGATCAAAAAGAAATGATTAGCGTACATTCGCGTTCTCTTTACATCGTTCCTTTCTTGTTGCTCCCATGGCGATGGACTGGATTGTTTATGTCGCAATCAGTAAGCGTAAAAGGAAGCTACCGTACAGACAGAGGGATCTATATTTATACTTGGCAGAACTAATTACATACTGACATAATCGTCGGTATTGCTTTCGTTTCCCAAAAGTTATAAATATTTCGATTTCGGAAAAGAAGCTCTGTATTTGGCCAAGATCTCGAAGAAGAAGGTCTCTTACGTACTGGTTGTATCGAGTAAGATTTGGAGAAGGCAGTTTGAAAGCGGACAGAAGTTGTACGAGGAAGGGCGTCCCTTACCTGGCGAAGGGGCAAGTGTGGCAAATGTCCACTGTGGCAAATGTCCAGTGTGGCAAATATCCGGTGTGGCAAATGTCCGGCGTGGTAAATGTTCGGTGTGGCAAATGTCTGGCGTGGCAAATGTCCGTCATTCGCAGTGGCGACTGTAGTTAGCATAGTTAGCAAATTTAAATTGTCACCCGTAGTTGTGAGCATGCTCCAGTGATGGGTAGGCTGTAGTTGGGATTACAAGTGGTAGTTTAGGTTTATAGGCAGCATACTTCACTTTTCTTTGTCTTAATGAATCAGTAATTACACATATATTGGTATTAACAATGGGCCCATAGGTTAAGTCACTATTGTCTACAATAAGTATTAATTATAAAGTCTCTCAGCAGAGTATAAGAATTTTGTATTGTATTAGTGTAACAGTTCTATTCATGTAAATATTCATTTCTATTTTTTTTTTATTGAATGTACAAAATACGATCGCTAGGAATTCTGAATGCTGTTTTTGTAAAAACTTTTGGGGAGGCACACTTTACAAAAGGACTTCTACATCTACATCGGCATCTACATCCATACTCCGCAAGCCACCCAACGGTGTGTGGCGGAGGGCACTTTACGTGCCACAGTCATTACCTCCCTTTTCTGTTCCAGTCGCGTAAGGGTCGCGGGAAGGACGACTTCCGGAAAGCCTCCGTGCGCGCTGGAATCTCTCTAATTTTACATTCGTGATCTCCTCCGGAGGTATAAGTAGGGGGAAGCAATATATTCGATACCTGGCGAGCAAGTTACACCGCGATGCAGAGCACCTCTCTTGCAGAGTCTGCCACTTGAATTTGTTAAACATCTCCGTAACGCTATCACGTTTACCAAATAACCCTCTGACGAAACGCGCCGCTCTTCTATGGATCTTCTCTATCTCCTCCGTCAACCCGATCCGATACGGATCCCACACTGATGAGCAATAACGAGTATAGGTCGAACGAGTGTTTTTTGTAAGCCACCTCCTTTGTTGATGGACTACATTTTCTAATGACTCTCTCAATGAATCTCAACCTGGTACCCGCCCTACCAACAATTAATTTTATATGATCATTCCACTTGAAATCGTACCGCTCGCATACTACCAGATATTTTACAGAAGTAACTGCTACCAGTGTTCGTTCCGCTATCATATAATCATACAATAAAGGATCCTTCTTTCTATGTATACATTACATTTGTCTATGTTAAGGGTCAGTTGCCACTCCCTGCACCAAGTGCCTATCCGCTGTAGATCTTCCTGCATCTCGCTGCAATTTTCTAATGCTGCAACTTCTCTGTATGCTACAGCATCATCCGCGAAAAGCCGCATGGAACTTCCGACACTTTCTACTAGGTCATTTACAGGGTGTTTCAAAAATGACCGGTATATTTGAAACGACAATACAAACTAAACGAGCAGCGATAGAAATACACCGTTTGTTGCAATATGCTTGGGACAACAGTACATTTTCAGGCAGATAAACTTTCGAAATTACAGTAGTTACAATTGTCAACAACAGATGGCGCTGCGGTCTGGGAAACTCTATAGTACGATATTTCCCACATATCCACCATGCGTAGCAATAATATGGCGTAGTCTCTGAATGAAATTACCCGAAACCTTTGACATCGTGTCTGGCGGAATGGCTTCACATGCAGATGAGATGTACTGCTTCAGCTGTTCAATTGTTTGTGGATTCTGGCGGTACACCTGGTCTTTCAAGTGTCCCCACGGAAAGAAGTCACAGGGGTTCATGTCTGGCGAATAGGGAGGCCAATCCACGCCGCCTCCTGTATGTTTCGGATAGCCCAAAGCAATCAGACGATCACCAAAATATTCATTCAGGAAATTAAAGACGTCGGCCGTGCGATGTGGCTGGACACCATCTTGCATAAACCACGAGGTGTTCGCAGTGTCGTCTAAGGCAGTTTGTACCGCCACAAATTCACGAAGAATGTCCAGATAGCGTGATGCAGTAATCGTTTCGGATCTGAAAAATGGGCCAATGATTCCTTTGGAAGAAATGGCGGCCCAGACCAGTACTTTTTGAGGATGCAGGGACGATCTAACTGCAACACGGGGCTTTTCGGTTCCCCATATGCGCCAATTCTGTTTATTGACGAAGCCGTCCAGGAAAAATGAGCTTCGTCAGTAAACCAAATGCTGCCCACATGCATATCACTGTCATCAATCCTGTGCACTATATCGTTAGCGAATGTCTCTCGTGCAGCAATGGTAGCGGCGCTGAGGGGTTGCCGCGTTTGAATTTTATATGGATAGAGGTGTAAACTCTGGCACATGAGACGATACGTGGACGTTGGGTCATTTGGACCGCAGCTGCAACAACGCGAACGGAAACCCGAGGCCGCTGTTGGATCACCTGCTGCACTAGCTGCGCGTTGCCCTCTGTGGTTGCCGTACGCGGTCGCCCTACCTTTCTTGCACGTTCATCCGTCACGTTCCCAGTCCGTTGAAATTTTTCAAACAGATCCTTTATTGTATCGCTTTTCGGTCCTTTGGTTACATTAAACCTCCGTTGAAAACTTCGTCTTGTTGCAACAACACTGTGTTCTAGGCTGTGGAATTCCAACACCAGAAAAATCCTCTGTTCTAAGGAATAAACCATGTTGTCCACAGCACACTTGCACGTTGTGAACAGCACACGCTTACAGCAGAAAGACGACATACAGAATGGCGCACCCACAGACTGCGTTGTCTTCTATATCTTTCACATCACTTGCAGCGCCATCTGTTGTTGAAAATTATAACTACTGTAATTTCGAAAGTTTGTCCGCCTGAAAATTTACTGTTGTCCCAAGCATATTGCAACAAACAGTGTATTTCTATCGCTGCACGTTTAGTTTGTATTTCCGTTTCAAATATACCGGTCGTTTTTGGAACACCCTGTATATATATTGTGAAAAGCAATGGTCCCATAACACTCCCCTGTGACACGCCTGAGGTCACTTTGTCTGTAGACGTCTCTCCATTGAGAACAGCATGCTGTGTTCTGTTTGCTAAAAACTCTTCAGTCCAGTCACACAGCTGGTCTGATATTCCGTAGGCTCTTACTTTTTTTATCAGGTGACAGTGCGGAACTGTATCGAAAGCCTTCCGGAAATCAAGGAAAACAGCATCTACCTGGGAGCCCGTATCTAATATTTTATGGGTCTCATGGACAAATAAAGCGAGTTGGGTCTCACACTATCGCTGTTTCCGGAATCCATGTTGATTCCTACAGAGTAGATTCTGGGTTTCCAGAAACGACATGAAACGCGAGTAAAAAACATGTTCTAAAATTCTACAACAGATCGACGTCAGAGATATAGGTCTATAGTTTTGCGCATCTGCTCTACGACCCTTCTTGAAGACTGGGACTACCTGTGCTCTTTTCCAATCATTTGGAACCTTCCGTTCCTCCAGTGACTTGCGGTACACGGCTGATAGAAGGGGGGCAAGTTCTTTCGTGTACTCTGTGTAGAATCGAACTGGTATCCAATCAGGTCCAGTGGACTTTCCTCTGTTGAGTGATTCCAGTTGCTTTTCTATTCCTTGGACACTTATTTCGATTTCGTTTGTGCGAGGATATAGAGAAGGAACTGGAGTGCGGTCTTCCTCTGTGAAACAGCTTTGGAAAAAAGGTGTTTAGTATTTCAGCTTTAAGCGTGGCATCCTATGTTTCAATGCCATCATCATCGCAGAGTGTCTGGATATTCTCTTTCGACCCACTTTCTAATTTAACGTAAGACCAGAACTTCCTAGGATTTTCTGTCAAGTCGGTACATAGAATTTTACTTTCGATTTCACTGAACGCTTCTCGCATAGCCCTCCTTACGCTAACTTTGACATCGTTTAGCTTCTGTTTGTCTGAGAGATTTTGGCTGCGTTTAAACTTACAGTGAAGCTCTCTTTGCTTTCGCAGTAGTTTCCTAACTTTCTTGTTGAACTATGGTGGGTTTTTCGCGTCCCTCACAGTTCTACGCGGCACGTACCTGTCTAAAACTTTTTCCATAAACACTCAACGTTTTCAGTGTCGGAACAGAAATTTTCGGTTTGATCTGTTGGGTAGTCTGAAATCTACCTCCTATTACTTTTGCTAAACAGATAAACCCTCCTCCCTTTTTTATATTCCTGTTTACTTCCATATTCAGAGATGCTGCAACGCACTTGTGATCACTGATTCCCAGTTCTGCACTTACAGAGTCGAAAAGTTCGGATGTGTTTGTTATCAGTAGGTCCAAGATGTTAAGTATTGTGCAGGTACTGGGAACAGCGAGTGACTGCTGGACGAGAATTGACGCTGCAAGATGGTCGATATGGAGTAAACATAGAGTAAATATCTCTGGAGTGAGCATTGCGTTCTGCACATGTTGTCAACATTAAACCAGGATTGTGACGTGTTTCCGGGACTTCGCTGAGCGTGTGTGCTTTCTGCAGCGTTTGTAGTTTATAATATCAAGAGTTTTTGTTGTGTTTCGCCGTTTGTTGATAGTGTAATAGCGATGGTGAATTACTGTTGTTGCTACGGATCCATAGAAAAATATGTGAATGGAGGGTTAGTATCTTTTCATCAGTACATACCATGTAGCTCTAATTATAGTTATCATATTAGTAAGAGACACTGTATATGTTTAATAATTTCGAGACGCTTTATAATTAAGGCTTGATTCTGTAGACCTATTTTTCTACGATTTTATGACTATATAATAAATATTACGCCTCGTACAAAAGCTTACAAACAATCGCTTCCTCTCGTAAATTTGCTAGTGGAACAGGAAAGGGAATAGTTAGTTGTTTCAGCAAATACTATCCTCCATGCATTTATCAGTGACTTGTCGATTATGTATATGGATTACTCAGTCTACTCTTTATTTAATAAACTGGGAGCAAGTGAGTAAAATGCGTTAACTAATACTTTGAAACGCCCCTTAGAAAAATTATACACGACTGTGCTTAAACTGACACACAATATTTTTAGCGCAACGCAATCTGACTTTCAATAATCCTTACAAAAGAATGGCCCTGACTAACATTAACCTATACCTTTCACAAATCACTTACCTCACAAAAAATCTTCGTTACTCGAACTACTGCAATACAGCGAGCACCACTACTGCCAGCTAAATAAAAGATTCAAACTACAGATGGCACTAACTACTGATAGGTATAGTTAGCAAATGAAAGATTTTAATAGAGAACAAACAGTGTATTTACCTTAATAGTCAAAATATATATGATAGTTCATGACATCCAGTCTTACAAATTACAAAACTCCGCCATCTCTCTCCCCACGTCCACCACTGCTGGCGGCTCACCTCCAACTGCGCAACGCTACGCGCTGTTAGCATCCAGCTGCCGCTGCCCAACACTACAATGGCAGACAACAATGCAAACCACCCACAGACTGCACACGGCACAGCCAGTGATTTTTATACAGAGCGCTATGTGGCGGCGGCGTTACTAATAAAAAAAACCTAAACAGCCTACTTACAACTTCAAAGTGTCACCAGTAAGAAAAATTGTGCTTTAGGTCGGAAAAACGAGAAAATAAACACGCAGAAATAGCAGAAAAAAGGACGAATTAGCAGGGATATAATCGCTAATGTGTGGCAAATTCGGTGTTTTTTGGACACTTGAAAAAGTACTAGCGTACTGTCAAGTCGTTTTGCAAGACTATCACAGCAAAAATGTACGTCAGGCTCTGTAATACTATAAAGTGCTGTATCATATCGAAAACTACCAAAAATCGAGTGCATCTGAACTGTGACACCTATCGCAAAGAAGCAGGATGTAATATCACTTGCCCTTGAAAGTTACTTAGCTGGTTTAGTCCCGATATCAAATGGATACTGTTAAAATGTCTGCGCAATATTTATAATTCATCCACGACACGCACGAAAAGAATCCGTCTGTACTAGGGATGTAGTGACATTCTAAATATACAGGGCACTATACGGACAAACACACGACGTTCCGAGAACACGTGAGCAGGCCGGCATTGTATGTTGACAACACAAAATCTGTTCTGCGTATGTGAATGCTCACTCCAGAGATATTTACTCTATGGGAGTAAATGGGGGCCGAGACGCAGGGAGACGCCTGAGGGAGTCACGACACGTCCCCCCTCACCCCGGCGGCTCAGTGACCCGTGCCGCCTACCTGCTCAGCGCAGTGAAAGTAAGGCGGCGGCTCACCTGGCTGACAGCTCTGGGTCAGCTGAGGGCGGACACAGTGCCGGATTCCTACCGGGACTGGCGACCCCGTTGGCGGCTGTTCGAGGAGACAGCACGGCGCCGCTCAGCGGTGACGCAGAAATGGGGACTCCACTGCAGAAGAGGTTCCGGTCGACGAGGGTTTCCTACTGTGGGGTTTCCTACCGGGTGGTTTCCTACGAGCAGTGCCACAGTAAACCTGTCAGAGGCCCGGCCCGGCAAAACAAATCGAAGCTCCCCTTGCTATTATTTAATAGCTATTTAATAGCTAATAATACTATTATTTAATCATTGCATGATTTGTGTTGTTCGAATCTATTATTTATGTTTCGCAACTAAGTCGGCATAGAGCGAGCGGGGTGTATACAAATGAATTCCTATTTCCCAAACCAAGAGAAGCCACAATGTTGCTCCGATCTTGATGAAATTTTGTACATTTGATCTTCAAAATAAGGGGAACCTCACCGTCTACGTGAAATTTCATACGGTGTATGGCGAAGGGTGCGTTACAACAGAATTACCCACCATTTGACTGATCAGCTTGGGAGTTGGCTCATGTATGTATGTTGTCGTGGTGAAGGCATTTACACAAGCTAACGTATGCTGGATGGCGGATGGTTGGCCTCCCTTTAAATAAATTCAACATCGTCTCGTCAATCAGCATGGAAGTTGGCAGATATACGTATTTCTTCATAGACGGGGAAACAGGAGGTGGCATGACGGAGGTGGAGGAGGAGATATACGGAGAGAGGAGAACGTGATAGGGGCAGGGAAGGAGGAGAAGGTGCATCCTGAGAAGTGAGAGAAGCAAATTAAAAGAGAGAGGGAGCAGCAGGTAAACAGAGAAAGGGGGAAGGTGATGAATGACTAATGGAACACTGTAATAAATACATAAATTAGGGGTGTTATTGTGAATTTGATGTACTATTAGAAAAAGCGGTGGAGGAGGTGGACAGAGACGGGAAGATGGATGGAGAATGAGAGGAGGATGGAGAAGAGGATGGAGAGGAGGAGGAAGTGTTGTGAGAGAGGGGGGCAGTTGGAGGAGATGGAAAGAGAGACGGATGGGCGGAAGGAGGTGGTGGATGAGAGACGAGATAGGACTAAATGGACAAGAGAGATGAGGGAAGAGGGGATGAACTGACATAAAAATGGGATGAATAAATATGCTGGCAACGCCGGGTATACAATTAGTAATTAGATAAAGATTTACGCCACAATGGGCGTGTTCATCTGAAAGATATAGAATATTTCCCTATGGTTAGATGTGGCGTATAAAGTCTCGATAACTAGAGTGTTGTTCTTGATATCTACAGATGATAAAATTCGTTGCTTAATATAGATGACTCCACCAAATTTCATCTAATTGGAATCTCATCTTTATAAAATGAACTACATAATAATCAGCTGAAAAATGTTCCTGTTGGAGCACAATAGAGGCAAATATGATCGTGTTTAAAAGTCTCTGACAGAAAAGTGGGCAAACAGCTGTCTGAGTCCTCATTCCACCTTCCTCACCAAAAATTCTGGAAGCTTCACAGGGCGACTGACCATGTTGTGTAAGAAATTTACCGAGTAAAATTTCAGTTTTGTTGAGATAAAACATCGATAAATAGCAGATTGTGTGTTAGAACTTTAGAAATGCCGTTAAAAGCGTACTTTTGTGAATGAGATCCGCCAGACACGAATAATTAGTTTCGTATGACATATATAACGAAGCTCCTGTATCGGCAAGTTAACTTTGCGAAATTATTGACGCTGATCGACGACGACACTGTCTCAGAAACGGTGACAACTCCTGCACTGAGGGTGTGTGACTGGGGTAGACAGGCAGTGGGGGAGGCTCAGTTCGCAAACACCTCGTTAGGGAACCGGTTGCTCTGGACAGCTTCACTTCCTGGTGCACCCTTGTAGGAAACCCCATGGTAGGAAACCCCACGCAGCCCTCTAACAATGGCGGCACGAAGCGTCGGAGAGATCTCTTGAGCCGCACTTATGACAGACGCCGTTTACAGTTCCTGCACGAGTTCACATAACTCACTATCATAGGCCGGACTGCACGCCCAAAGCAGTTCTGTGCTGGGTATTGCTGGACTGCAGTTTGTCGTGAATATCTCCTCTCCTACAGAGAGCTGTTCTCAGCAATCGGAATCACGTTGATCGATCTGCTATCATTGTTTCAACCTCCATCAGATGACTCCACGAGTGTTGGAGTCACTCTAAGACTAGTGTCCTGTATTGCAATTTTTCGGTCTAGATAAGGCCAAGTCTTACTGTCTTCGGACCGCCAACTACCTGTCCTTTGGCTCTGTCCCGAATCTTGCGGTCCTCAATACAATCACAGCCTGTACATGGGCTTGCCATCGCACCGCACTGAACCGCACATCAACAGTAGGCTGTCCTACCGCCCCACGAGTTTCTTGTCGACGGACAACGCCACTACAGAGACTGAAGGATGACTGGAGCAACTTCCGGATGCCGCGCCTGGTTCCGAGAAAACAAACATTAGATAAGTGTCCCATACCGAGCAGGCTCCCCATTCTCCACGCCAGGAACCACCACCCCGCTCCACAGACGAGGGCGGCCATGTTCGTGTGTTGAGTCATGTTAGCATGTGAAGGATGTTACGATCAAATGTTCTTTTTTTAGCATGAAATTTTCACTCTAAAGCGGAGTGTGCGCTGATATGAAACTTCCTGGCAGATTAAAACTGTCTGCCGGACCGAGACTCGAACTCAGGACCTTTGCCTTTCGCTGGCAAAAGGCAAAGGCGAAAGGCAAAGGTCCCGTGTTCGAGTCTCGGTCTGGCACACAGTTTCAATCTGCCAGGAAGTTTCATATCAGCGCACACTCCGCTGTAGAGTGAAAATTTCGTTCTAGAAGCATCCCCCAGGCTGTGGCTGAGCCATGTCTCCGCAATATCCTTTCTTCCAGTAGTGCTAGTTCTGCAAGGTTCGCAGAAGAACTTCTGTGGAGTTTGGAAGGTAGGAGACGAGGTACTGGCGGAATTAAAGCTGTGAGGACGGGGCGTCAGTAGTTTTTTTTTCTTTTCTTGGCTCAAACAACTGCTTGAACACAGTAAAATTCGGTGCCTTTAGTGCAAACATTGTTTTTCCCCCAAACTTTATTGCAGACACTGTTGTTGTTGTTGTCTTCAGTCCTGAGACTGGTTTGATGCAGCTCTCCATGCTACTCTATCCTGTGCGAGCTGCTTCATCTCCCAGTACCTACTGCAACCTACATCCTTCTGAATCTGCTTAGTGTACTCATCTCTCGGTCTCCCTCTACGATTTTTACCCTCCACGCTGCCCTCCAATGCTAAATTTGTGATCCCTTGATGCCTCAAAACATGTCCTACCAACCGATCCCTTCTTCTAGTCAAGTTGTGCCACAAACTTCTCTTCTCCCCAATCCTATTCAATACCTCCTCATTAGTTACGTGATCTATCCACCTTATCTTCAGTATTCTTCTGTAGCACCACATTTCGAAAGCTTCTATTCTCTTCTTGTCCAAACTAGTTATCGTCCATGTTTCACTTCCATACATGGCTACACTCCAAACAAATACTTTCAGAAACGACTTCCTGATACATAAATCTATATTCGATCAGTCATTTTGCTCTCCAAATAGCAAAACTCCTTTACTACTTTGTCTCATTTCCTAATCTAATTCCCTCAGCATCACCCGACTTTATTCGACTATATTCCGTTATCCTCGTTTTGCTTTTGTTGATATTCATCTTATATCCTCCTTTCAAGACACTATCCATTCCGTTCAACTGCTCTTCCAAGTCCTTTGCTGTCTCTGACAGAATTACGATGTCATCGGCGAACCTCAACATTTTTATTTCTTCTCCATGGATTTTAATACCTAGTCAGACTTTTTCTTTTGTTTCTTCACTGCTTGCTCAATATACAGATTGAATAACATCGGGGAGAGACTGCAACCCTGTCTCACTCCCTTCCCAACCACTGCTTCCCTTTCATGTCCCTCGACTCTTATAACTGCCATCTGGTTTCTGTACAAATTGTCAATAGCCTTTCGCTCCCTGTATTTTACCCTTGCTATCTTCAGAATTTGAAAGAGAGTATTCTAGTCAACATTGTCAAAAGCTTTCTCTGAGTCTACAAATGCTAGAAACGTAGGTTTGCCTTTCCTTAATCTAGCTTCTAAGATAAGTCGTAGGGTCAGTATTGCCTGTCGTCTTCCAATATTCCTACGGAATCCAAACTGATCTTCCCCGAGGTCGGCTTCTACTAGTTTTTCCATTCGTCTGTAAAGAATTCGCGTTAGTATTTTGCAGCCGTGGCTTATTAAACTGATAGTTCGGTAATTTTCACATCTGTCAACACCTGCTTTCTTTGGGATTGGAATTATTATATTCTTCTTGAAGTCAGAGGGTATTTCGCCTGTCTCATACATCTGGCTCACCAGATCGTAGAGTTTTGTCAGGACTGGCTCTCCCAAGGCTGTCAGTAGTTCCAATGGAATGTTGTCTACTCCGGGGGCCTTGTTTCGACTCAGGTCTTTCAGTGCTCCGTCAAACTCTTCACGCAGTATCGTATCTCCCACTTCATCTTCATCTACATCCTCTTCCATTTCCCTAATATTGTCCTCAAGTACATCGCCCTTGTATAGACCCTCTATATACTCCTTCCACCTTTCTGCTTTCCCTTCTTTGCTTAGAACTGGGTTTCCATCTGAGCTCTTGATGTTCATACAAGTGGTTCTCTTCTCTCCAAAGGTCTCTTTAATTTTCCTGTAGGCAGTATCTATCTTACCCCTAGTGAGATAAGCCTCTACATACTTACATTTGTCCTCTAGCCATCCCTGCTTAGCCATTCTGAACTTCCTGTCGATCTCATTTTTGAGACGTCTGTATTCCTTTTTGCCTGCTTCATTTACTGCAATTTTATATTTTCTCCTTTCTTCAATTAAATTCAATACTTCTTCTGTTACCCAAGGATTTCTACTAGACTTCATCTTTTTACCTACTTGATCCTCTGCTGCCTTCACTACTTCATCCTTCAAAGCTACCCATTCATTCCTGTCAATTGCTCTCTTATGCTCTCCCTGAAACTCTGTACAACCTCTGGTTCTTTTAGTTTATCCAGGTTCCATCTCCTTAAAATCCCACCTTTTTGCAGGTTCTTTAGTTTTAATCTACAGGTCATAACCAATAGATTGTGGTCAGAGTCCACATCTGCCCCTGGAAATGTCTTACAATTTAAAACCTGGTTCCTAAACCTCTGTCTTACTATTATATAATCTATCTGAAACCTGTCAGTATCTCCAAGCTTCTTCCATGTATACAACCTTCTTTTATGATTCTTGAACCAAGTGTTAGCTATGATTAAGTTGTGCTCTGTGCAAAATTCTACCAGGCGGCTTCCTCTTTCATTTCTTTGCCCCAGTCCATATTCACCTACTATGTTTCCTTCTCTCCCGTTTCCTACTACCGAATTCCAGTCACCCATGACTATTAAATTTTCGTCACCCTTCACTATCTGAATAATTTCTTTTATTTCATCATACATTTCTTCAATTTCTTCGTCATCTGCAGAGCTAGTTGGCATATAAACTTGTACTACTGTAGTAGGTGTGGGCTTCGTATCTATCTTGGCCACAATAATGCGTTCACTATGCTGTTTGTAGTAGCTTATCCGCATTCCTATTTTCCTATTCATTATTAAAGCTACTCCTGCATTACCCCTATTTGATTTTGTGTTTATAACACTGTAATCACCTGACCAGAAGTCTTGTTCCTCCTGCCACCGAACTTCACTAATTCCCACTATATCTAAGTTTAACCTATCCATTTCTCTTTTTAAATTTTCTAACCTACCTGCCCGATTAAGGGAGCTGACATTCCACGCTCCGATCCGTAGAACGCCAGTTTTCTTTCTCCTGATAACGACATCCTCTTCAGTAGTCCCCGCCCGGAGATCCGAATGGGGGACTATTTTACCTCCGGAATATTTTACCCAAGAGGACGCCATCATCATTTAATCATACAGTAAAGCTGCATGCCCTCGGCAAAGATTACGGCCGTAGTTTCCCCTTGCTTTCAGCCGTTCGCAGTACCAGCACAGCAAGGCCGTTTTGGTTATTGTTACAAGGCCAGATCAGTCAATCATCCAGACTGTTGCCCCTGTAACTACTGAAAAGGTTGCTGCCTCTCTTCAGGAACCACACTTTTTTCTGGCCTCTCAACAGATACCCCTCCGTTGTGGTTGCACCTACGGTACGGCTATCTGTATCGCTGAGGCACGCTAGCCTCCCCACCAACGGCAAGGTCCATGGTTCATGGGGGGTAAATTACATGAAATACACCACACTGGCAACATGGAATACAACTCAAGGAATAGTCACAACGTTATAATCACATCACTTTCAGCTTTCCCACTTCAATTAGTATTCATCTCTGGAGGATATATGCACGTCTGCCTGTGCAATGCAAGCCAACTAGCGTTGCTGGATAGACGGCTGACTCACCTTGCTTCACTCTCAGAGTATTATAGTTTGAATCAAGCGTCACACGGAAACATAACACGCAAAGTAATATTAAGAACATATTCATCACACACGGGAGTCCTCAGCTGATACCATGGACGAATATTTCTCCTTACACTTTGTCTCTTACACAGATTGAGACTCACCACGTGGAAGTACTCGTCTCTAATTCAAGTCCTGCACACGCCATTTCTTAAATATTTTCAACTTACAGTACACACGCCAGTGATTCAGCTTAACACTAGCACTTGCAAGTATTTCAACTTATTTCTACACGTGACTTCAGTATCACCGTTGGTCACTTCCGAAGGTTAGTACGATCCCCTTAATATTACCTGCTTGTCATTTAATTTTCCCCCCAAACGTTCCTGAAACAGAGAAGTAATTATTCCAAACTACTGTTAAGTATTTCACATGTATACCATGTCTCCACTCTTTTGTGTTTACGGAGCACACCTAAGACAGGTCTTACCAACACAAGATCCAGCGCCAGAGTGCTGAAACAAGGCCGTTCGTCAGGTCATCTCCCACCTCCGTCGAGGTGGGGGAAGACCATGCTACCATATTAGTCAGCCACATTTCAGGCGCTCAAAGCTCAGGTAAATTTCATCTCTTTGGCTCCACCAAAGGTGACCAAAGGACCGTCTCTAAGATGACAATATATTACACATTCACTATCTGCGGTTAGCAGACGAGCATACATTCACTCATTTCACAGAACTCACTAAACTGGATCTAGGGATTTGTTTTGTCGGAGTGCACATGTGATTAATTAAATAAATAAATTGTCATTCTTTCCTACACTGGTATCCGGCTTCGGTGTATTAAGTGAAATTGAGTTATTATTACAAAAAAATTGTTGTTCTGACAAGACTAACGAAGAATGTTGTACCTATTTTCAATGTCGGGCGGTACTGTACCCTTTCAATGTAAACAGGGAGAAAGCGGCGCTGTGTGTGGCAACGCGTAATCAAACAAGAGTTGTTAGATCGGTTGCTGCTGCTGCAACGGCAAGTTATGAAGATTTAAGTGAATCAGAACGTGGTGTTACAGTTGGGGCACGAGCGATGGGGCACAGTAGTTCCGAGGTAGCGATGAAGTGGGGATTTTAACGTACGACTTTTTCACAAGTGTACCGTGAATATCAAACTCCTCAGAGACGAACATTACTGAGCGTAATTGGGACGCCTTGCATTGTGCTATTCAGAAGAGAATCCGGTAAAATATCAAATATGTGACTTCGTTGCGGCCGGAAAAAAGATCTTGCAACAACCAACGAGAGAGAAGTGCAACACTACCTCAAATTGCTGCAGATTTAAGTGAGTCTGGACGTGCTGTTATAGTCGGCGCACGACACAGCATCTCCGAGGTAGTGACAAAGTGTGCATTTTTCCATTCGACTATTTCACGAGTGTACCATGAATATCAGGAATCCGATAAAACATCAGATCTCCGACTTCGCCGCGGCCGAAAAAAGATCCTGCAAGAACGGGATCAACAACAACTGAAGAGAGTCGTTCAACGCTACAAAAGTGTAATCCTTCCTTAAATTGCTGCAGATTTCAATGCTCGGTCATCAACAAGTGTCAGCGTATTGAACCATTTAGCGAGACATCATCGATGCGGGCTTTCGGAGCCTAAGGCCCACTCATGTTCTTTTGATGACTGCACGACACAAAGTCTCACGCGTCAGGTGGGCCCGTGAACACCGACATTGGACTGTTGATGACTGGAAACAAGTTGCCTGGACAGACGAGTCTCGTTTCAAGTTGTATGGAGCAGATGTACGGTTATGGAATCCACAGACACTGCATGTCAGCAGGGGACTGTTCAAGCTAGTGGAGGCTCTGTAATTGTGTGGGGGGTGTTTGCTGTTGGAGTGATATGGGACACCTGTTACGTCTAGATACGACTCTGACAGGTGACACGTACTTCAGCATCCTGTCTGATCACCTGCATCCATTCATGTCCATTGTGCATTCCGACGGTCTTGGACAGTTTCAGCAGGACAATGGAACATCTACACGTCCAGAATTGCTAAAGAGTGGCTCCAGGAACACCCTTCTGAGTTGATACACTTCCGCTGGGCACGAAAGTCCCCAAACATGAACATGATTGAGTAGATGTGGGGTGCCTTGCAACGTGCTGTTCAGAAGAGATCTCCACCCCCTCGTACTCTTACGGATTTATGGACAGCCCTGTAGGATTCGTGGTGTCAGTTCCCTCCAGCACTACTTCAGACATTAGTCGAGTCCACGCCACGTCGTGCTGCGGCACTTCCGCCTGCTCGCGGGGGGCCTACGCCATGTTACGCAGGTGTACTAGTTTCTTTGGCTCTTCAGTGTATGACAGTAATAACTGGCACACAGAATCGTAGTGGGTACACTTCGATTAAATACTTTCGAGAAGAAATTAAAACCTGGATGCACCACATTGAATTTTGCGCAAGTGGAATGTAGGTGGCAAGAAAGAAGCGAAGTCCTTACGTGTGGCTGCCCTACTCCAGACAGGAGAATGTGCTGCCTTCCAAAAACAGCACCCTCCACTGTCCAGGGCCACCTTCACGCACCCCTCACTGCTAGCAAACTGGCCTCCAGCATCCGGCCACGCCCCTCTCTTCTCTGTCGTACTTGCGCGGCGCCTCCAGACCATCCGTCTGCAAGTAGCGTGATCTGGCGCCGTGCGTAAGAACTCCAAGTCAAAGTACCGCCGCTAGCTCACCCAAAATAAATACATCGAGCCGAACGTATTTGATAAATAATGCGTCATAACAATGCCAGGCCCTGTTCCTGAAAAGCTGTGGTGAGTTGCAGTTTCAGCGACGACATTTACGTATATGGTTTGCAAGGTCCCAACGACTGGTATTTACATCGTAAATGCCGTTAATTCTCCCTGTCTGTGGCAGGCTGAGAAGGGAGTTTGCTTAGTTTTATCAGTAGGGATTACTTTTATTCATTTTTATATAAGTCTGCTGTGGGGAAGGATCTTATACACACTTTTTCCCTCTCGGCAGCGTAACCTTCCCTGTCCATTCTGCCCGCTTTAGAATTGGTGTTTAGGCCCATCAAAGTTCAGAATTCAATCTTATCGACTGAATTTGAAGTCGCAACTGATAACGCAATTGTAATTTTGGGGAGGTCAGAGAAAACTACATCCTGCACGAATCTAGTCTTGTGCCAATAATTCTAGTAAAGGGGCAGCGTGATTGACATGATTCTTTTTTCTTAGGTATGGGTTAAATGAGCAAGCCGAGAACGGAAATTACTTCGAAAAATACAGTTAATTTTATTTTAACCAACATTAGACAAATTTACGAAGTTACTTCTTAACAGTCTTTTGAATACACATTTCAGAATTCTGCTTTGAGTTTTCATTTAACTATTGACAAAGATTATTTAACTATGCACATAGATTATTTCTCCTTTGATTTACAAGCCGTGTTGCCTTTGATTTCCATCGTACTGTGGCGGGAAGGAAAATCTTGGAGAGAACGTGGTCACTACTACTATGCTGATACATGCGCATGCACTAAGTTATGACTGAAATGCAAATATCTTAACTCTTTCTCTGTGCAGATTTTCTATGTACAGTGGCTGGCATCGAGCAGGACTCGTGGCTGGTACCTCCAGCGAGAAGTGCTTGAATACGAAACGATTCATCTTAGAAAAGCTACACTCGTCACTAAATTTTCAATAAGTTGTTAAACATCGACACACGCTAGCATAAATGTTCAGTAATCGCAAAAACTGGCTACAATTCCCTCTATTAGCTTTCTCTGCGGTTGCAGTTTGAAACTATGCACAACCTGGCGGGACGTAACGGAAATCTCGAACGGAGAAAATTATTCTTATATTGAATGAATCGAACAAAAATCAATAAATGGTTCTTAATTAATCAATCGCGAAAAAGCCTACGATAAATAAATTGTTAACATTAAACATATTTAAACATTCAAAACTCTTGTCCTGGTTTCGACGTAGCGTTCTGAAGGAATGTCTGGTCGCTTACCTGCTAAGAAAACTTTTTTTTTAGACTTTCGCACCTCTGGTCGAACCATCCTGTTCCTGCTCTTTGCCTTCCACTGACTGTGTTAAAGTTGGTAGAAGATTCTGAGACCCACTACATCTCTTGATTGTCTGCTACCACACTCAAAACATTCACACCTGACCACGTACTTTAAGGAGAGGTGGGGAAATGTAAATAGGGACACAGGACGTGCATATTGTAATGAGAATAAAAGACTTTGATCCATAATTGTTTCTACGTGCATTTAATTTGGGGCTGAGATTATTTCACTGTTCATTAATTATGTAAAGTAATTGAATTTACGCTGATAATGTCCATCAGCTGATAGCAACATAACACTGATTTTAACTATGTAACGAAACTTATTGTGACGTTACAGGTTCTAAACTTGATCACAATAGCTTTATGGGCCGTGCGCGGCTCGTGTTCATCCCGTTTATTGTTTGTCATCTTCTCTTACGCTACTGCCGCCTAGTTTTCTTATTCCATTTACTGGCGCCACTAACTTCCTGCCTCACCTGCCTGTGAGTGGCAGCAGCAGCGCTTATCGACAAGTTCAATGTCGTACCATCTCTGGAGCGACCGATAGTATTTCCGGGTTGTCTTGTGTCGGGAGTTCAGTTGCGGATGAACCAGCAGTGGAGCAAGTCGGGGCATGGAACAGCAGTCGGGCACGGAGCGCCAGTGAGGTGCGGACAGCCAGTACTTGCCGACCGCTGGCCACACACATGAACTGTCCGACGGAAGGAGATTGGAGCGGGAACGGCCGCTGGTAGGTGGTTCGGTTGGTCGTCTCATTGGGCGATGTGTGTTTGGTCTTTTGACCGTTTCTCGGCCTCGTCAGTTGGTCATCTTACGGGACGTGGGTCGGTTCCTTCCTCGGGCAGAGATGTCGTCGCCGATGAGGAAGAGTTACCTCTGCGTGGGTGGGTCCGAGCCAGTGTGCCCGGGTCGCGTGTCTCCGAGCTCCGAACGGACATCGAGTTGAATCGGGTTGTATCTTCAGTGAGCTCCGGACAGCCAAGATTCGCCAGACCGTTGCCGACACTCAAACTTGAGTAGGGATGACCTTGTTTGGTCATTCGGTCGGTCGTCTCGTCGGGCGACGTGTATTTGGTCGCCGACTGCTTAAGGAAACTCTCTCTGTGTGTGGCTTGTCATTTCTCCTTATTGTTCCACGGTGATTGGTTTTAGGATTGTCGGAGTTCTTGGTGCAAGTGCTTACGTGGAACTGTGTATAGCTTCTCTCATTTCCGCTGAGCAGATGGATGCTGTCTTCGTACAGCAGTAGCCAGTCGGCCGGTACCGAATTGGCTAGGGTGTTGGTTGGTTCGTCAGCCGTCCCTAGGTCGTGCTGCCACCCGATTATTTACTGTTACTCTTGGCTGCCTGTCTCACCTAAACTGTTTTTAGACTTTCCTCCGCAGGCCGACCCTTGTAACACTTCTGAGCACCACTGTTTATTGTTTGTGATTGTCATTTTATTTGGTCGCGGGTACTGTGCCAGGCCTTCAGTCGAGTATTAATATTGTCTGTTTTATGTTTAGTATATTGCCTTCAGTGGTGTTTCATAATAACTTTAAGATTAGGCCTTCAGCCGTGTTTCATTTAAAATTGTTGTTCCTCTATATTTAGGCCTTCAGCCGCGTTTGTTTCAGTATCTGTAGCTTTAATATGTAAATCCTTATCTGCAAGGTTTCTCTATAAGTATCTTGAATTCTTGAAACCGCCTTCACCCGTGTTCTGTAAGTGTTTATCTTAAGGTTGTCTTTAATTATTCTTCAGTAACTGTTTGGACCTTCAGCCGACAAGATACTTCAAGTTTTCTTAAGACTTTTTTGCGCTACTGTGTAAAAGCTTACCTTAAAGCCCTTCTTTTATTATGGTTCAAATGGCTCTGAGCACTGTGGGACATAACATCTGAGGTCATCAGCACCCTAGAACTTAAAACTACTTAAACCTAACTAACGTAAGGACATCACACTAATCTATGAACGAGCAAGGATTCGAACCTGCGAACGTAGCAGCCGCGCGGTTCAGACTGAAGCGCCTAGAACCGCACGGCCACCGGGGCCGGCCTTTAATTATGTAAAGAAAGATTTTCTACAGGGCCTTCAGCCGAAGAATTAACTTGAATTTTCCTTATATGGCCTTTAGCCGGGATTTGTAATTGCTTGGCTTTTAAAAAATTCCCTTAGCTGATCTGAAATATTATTTCTGCCTTTAGCCGAGAAGATATTGTAATTTTGCTTAAGTAAGGCCTTCAGCTGTTACCTTAAATCCTGGTGTTTTAAAAGCTATCATTCAAACTTATTCTGGAGATATTACTTGGGCCCTCAGCCGTGAATTGATCTTTGTTGTTTTAAAGAGAAACTGTGCATTGGTTTGAGCAATAAAGTTGTGTGTGTTCTTATATGCAACTAATAGTAATTCACCTTGGCCCCTTTCCACAAACTGATCCGCTCTCTCCTGCGAAACCAGATTTCACTTTGTATCGAATTGTCCCCCCCCCCCCCCCCCCCCCCTAATCTGCTATCAGTCGATCTGTATGTTCTGATATACTGCTCTGACTGACAGACTCTTCACATCCTATTTCTCTGTTAACTCTCCTACATATGTAGTTGTCTGCACTAAAACTGTGGACCTGGCATGTGTAAATAAACTATGTGATCAAAAGTACCCGGACACTTGGATGAAAATGGCTTACAAGTTCGTGACGCCCTCCATCGGTACTGTTGGATTTCAGTATAGTGGTGGCCCACTCTTAGCCTTGATGATGGGAAATGGCAACCCATTCTCCACAGAAGCTGCACTGAGGAGAGGTATCGATGTCGGTCGGTGAAGCCTGGCACGAAGTCGGCGTTCCAAAACATGCCAAAGGTCTTCTGTGGGATTCAGGTCAGGGCTCTGTCCAGACCAGTTCATTACAGGGATGTTATTGTCGTTCTAACCACTCCGCCACAGGCCGTGCATTATGAACAGGTGCTCGATCGTGTTAAAAGATGTAACTGCTATCCCCTAATTTCTCTTGAACAGTGGGAAGCAAGAAGGTGCTTAAAACATCAGTGCAGGCCTTTGCTGTGATAGTGCCACGCAAAACAACAAGATGTGCAAGCCCCTTTCATGAAAAACACGACCACACCATAACACCACCGCCTCGGAATTTTACTGTTAGCACTGTACACGCTGGCAGAGACCTTCGCCGGACATTCGCCATACTCACCCCCTGCCATCTGATCGCCACATTGTGTACCGTGATTCGTCGCTCCATACAACGTTTTTCCACTGTTCAGTCGTAAAATGTTTACGCTCCTTACACCAAGAGAGGCATCGTTTTGGCATTTGCCGGCGTGAAGTGTGACTTATGAGCAGCCGCAGCTTCTGTGAAGTTTGGAAGGTAGGAGACGAGGTACTGACGGAATTGAAGCTGTGAGGACGGGTCGTGAGTCGTGCTTGGTTATCTCAGATGGCAGAGCACTTGCCTGCGAAAGGCAAAGGCGCCGAGTTCGAGTCTCAGTCCGGCACACAGTTTTAATCTTCCAGGAAGTTTAGTAACATACGAATTGTGTGCTAAAATGTCAACCAAACTGAAAAACACCGCCATTGGCTATCGTCACATCGCTCTATGGGAGCTGTACATTCTTTCACACCTATCGAGCGAATCTACTCCGGACTTTGTACAATTCTCCCATTTAGGATCAGACAGACGTAACTACATTTTTGCAAATTTTTAATTGCTAGTACTATAAGGTACACGGAATCAAGACCTTCGTTATGATCAAACAAGGGTAACTCTGTCTTTTGTGGTGTCCGTTTTAGTTGTCAACTTATCTACGTTTTACGAAAAATTGTAAGGATTAGACAGACGGAAGAGCTGGTTCGTTTTTAGACCACTGGAAGCAGCGTTAATTTGTGAAACGGAACAGCTCTTACGTTTCTCTGATCCTAACGGAACTGTTAGAAGTTACTTTTCCTGCTACTTCTCTTTAGAAGCATTGTCATCGTCGCTCTGTGACAACAATGAAATGCGACTTCCTGGCAAGGAAGACAAATACTGTTTCAGTTGTGAATGGGCTTACAAGCAAGTAGGAACGCTATAGAGCCCAGAGGAAGAAGGACAGTGAAAATGTGCCTGGAGAGGGAACAGAATTTAATGGAATCTTCTAAGCATTAGAACCTGTTTCTTTGTCTATACGGGGTGGTCCACTGATAGTGACCGGGCCAAATATCTCACGAAATAAGCGTCAAACGAAAAAACTACAAAGAACGAAACTTGTCTAGCTTAAAGGGGGAAACCAGATGGCGCTAGATGGCGCTGCCATAGCCAAACGGATATCAACTGCGTTTTATAAAATAGGAACCACTAGTTTTATGACATATTCGTGTAGTACGTAAAGATTTGAATTAAAATACAGAACGTAGGTATGTTCGAACACTTTATTTCGGTTGTTCCAATGTGACACATGTACCTTTGTGAATTTATCATTTCTGAGAACGCATGCTCTTACAGTGTGATTACCTGTAAGTACCACATTAATGCAACACATGCTCAAAATGATGTCCGTCAACCTCAATGCATTTGGTAATACGTGTAACGACATTCCTCTTAACAGCGACTAGTTCGCCTTCTGTAATGTACGCACACGCATTGACAATGCGCTGACGCATGTTTCAGGTGTTGTCGTTGGATCACGATAGCAAATATCCTTCAACATTCCCCACAGAAAGAAATCCGGGGACGTCAAATCCGGTGAACGCGCGCGCCATGGTATGGTGCTTCGGCGACCAATCCACCTGTCATGAAATATGCTATTAAATACCGATTCAACCGCACGCGAGCTATGTGCGGACATCCATCATGTTGGAAGTGCATCGTCATTCTGTCATGCAGTGAAACATCTTATAGTAACATCGGTAGAACATTACGTAGGAAATCAGCATACATTGCACGATTTAGATAAAATGGGGGCCAATTATCCTTCCTCCCATAATGCCGCACCATACATTAACCCTCCAAGTCGCTGATGTTCCGCTTGACGGAGCCATCTTGGATTTTCCGTTGCCCACTAGTGCATATTACGCCGGTTTACGTTACGTTGTTGGTGAATGACGACGCTTCGTCGCTAAATAGAACGCGTGCAAAAAATTGTCATCGTCCCGTAATTTCTCTTGTGCCCAGTCGCAGAACTGTACATGACGTTCAAAGTCGTCGCCATGCAATCCCTGGTGCATAGAAATATGGTCTGGTGCAATCGATGTTGATGTAGCATTCTCAACACCGACGTTTTTGAGATTCCCAATTCTCGCGCAATTTGTCTGCTACTGATGTGCGGATCAGCCGCGACAGCAGCCATAACACCTACTTGGGCATCATCATTTGTTGCAGGTCGTGGTTGACGTTTCAAATGTGACTGAACACTTCCTTAAATAACGTAACTATCCGGCGAACGGTCCGGGCACTTGGATGATGTCGTCCAGGATACCGAGCAGCATACATAGCAGACGCCCGTTGGGCATTTTGATTACAGTAGCCATACATCAACACGATATCGACCTTTTACGCAGTTGGTAAACGGTCTATTTTAACACGGGTAACGTATCACGAAGCAAATACCGTCCACACGGGTGGATTGTTACGTGATACCACGTACATAAACGTTTGTGACTATTACAGCGCCATCCATCACAGAACGAAATAAGTGGTCCATCTAAAACATTTATATTTATTTACGTACTACACGAATATGTAATTAAAAATTGGGGTTCCTATTTTTAAAGAACGCAGTTGATATCCTTTTGACCCATGGCAGCGCCATCTAGCGGGCCAACAATAGCGCCATCTGGTTTCCCTCTTCAAGGTAGACGAGTTTCGTTCTTTGTAGTTTTTTTGTTTGATGCTTATTTCGTGAGATATTTGGCCCGGTCACTATCAATGGACCACCCTGTGTATTTCGGTAGTAAGTACTATAATAATAATAATGATTATTATTGTTATTAACAGCTGTTGTCATTATTATTATTATTATTATTATTGCAATTACTGTTGTTGTCATTATTATTATCGTATGTATTCCTACCTGAGGAAGAATGTGATGTGGAGATGCTCATGACATTCGTTGGGTCAGATACAGATGATGATCCTTCCTATGAACAGGGCGGCACTACAGATTCTGGTGAGTAGCCAAACAATTACTAGACACTAATTTTCTTTTCCCTTCCTCTGAATACCTGTCACGTTATTGTTACAGACAGCAGTGTTGAACATGGAATGTCTCTTATAAAGAATGTCATAAAAACTGCTGATGATGCAATTAGTGCATAAGTAAATCATCACAGTCAGGACAGGTAAATGGCGGATTAAAATGCTGATATTGAGAATAGTAACAAAACAAGAAAACGAAAAAGTGTAGTGGTTAAAGAGGAATGGAAAAGAAATTAAAGAAAAATCAGTCGACAGCATGGTAGGGCTTATGTTTCTACGAAGAAATCCGAAGTTCTTGCAAGAAATGAGAAGCCAAAAGATTGCTCTAAATGTCCACGACTGTGCAGCAGTAAGTTTACTGAGCAAGGGAGACAAAATATCCGTACAGCCTACTTCGATCTTGGATCAGTTGAGTTACTAAGGCAGTACCTAACTAAGTTGGTGGAAGAAGCAAAGAAACGAAGAGTGAGGACACAATCGGATAACTCACGAAGGAAGAGGACCAAGAAATTCTATCTAATAAAGACATCTGATAAGATTCAAGTGTGTATGCAGTTTCTTCTCAAGACATTTGTCATTTCTGAAACCTTTGTAAGAAATACTATTTAAAAATAAGAGATGAACATCATGTAATTAAGAAAGAGCGAAGAGGCTGTCATGAGCCAGGTATAAAGAGACCTGAAGAAAATAAAGAGGCTAAAAGGAAACGCATTAAGAGTTTTCCTTCCCTTCTTTCTCATTACAAGAGGAAAGAATGAACAGCAGATTACTTACCAGCTGATATGAGTCTTAAGATAATGTATGAGTTATATCGGGAACAACGCTATGAGGAAGGAAAGACAGTTGAGATATTATGGCTGAAGTTATTCACAAAGGAATTTAATCTGAAATTCCACAGGCCACGAAAAGATGCGTGTGGTAAATGTTTAAAGTTTTCATACCTTTCGGCCGAGGAAAAGTAAGATTTTAAGAGGGAACAGGAAGTGCATTTGAAAAGGAAAGAAATGCCAAGCGAATTTAAGAACATTAAGAAAGAAAGAGCAAGAAAAGGCAAATCTTTGTTAGCTGAATTTGACTTACAAGCTGTGTTTTACTGCTCTAAAGTGAATGCAAAGGCAGTATTCTATAAAAGAAGGCTTTCCGTGTACAATCTCACAGTTCGTAGTGCAAGACAAAACAAAACCGATTGCTACATGTGGGACGAGACAACAGCAAAAGGGGGATCCACAGAGATGGCTTCATGTCTGCGGGACTTTTTGAAGAATCATGCACAAGGAAAATCTATAACCTTGTGGGGCCCAGAGCAGGAATGCCAACATGAGTGCTATGTGTTTGCATTCTGTGAACACACTGGACATTCCAACAATCGACCAATGCTTTTTTGAGCCTGGATATTCACAAACCGAATTAGACTCAGTGCATGCGAGCATGGAAAGAAAACGTAAACATGTTGATGTTTTTTATCCTATTGGAGTGGTATATAATTGTAAGAATGTCCCCCAACAAGTACAGTCTAACAGAAATGGATAACACTCAAATTTTCGATTTCAACCAGCTTCAGAAGAAAATAATTCAGAATAGGAAAACTGCTGAGAATGGAGAAACTGTGAAATGGCTGAAGATTGTTTGGATTCAATATAAGAATCATCAGCCTGACGTGATGTTTTTCAAGTATTCCTACGATAATCGTGACTTTCAAGTTTCGCACACCAAGAAAAGACCGGGCCTACAAAATTCTTCGAATTCAGGACCTGAAGTCAATACTCTGTGCCCAACATATGACAGTTCTCTGTGCATAAGTAAAGAAAAGAAAAAATATATTACAGATTTGTTTAATAAGGGTATTATACCTCGTAGGTATCACGCATTACATCAAGGACTCAATGCTGAGGAAAACGTGTTAGAATCACAGGAATAGACTCCATGTTTATTTTCTGTTTTTGTCTACTTTATAACTGTTGCTAGTTCATAACCTCAGCTATTTCATGTAAACCACTAATTTTTGCTCTTTTAAATGTCTGTGTTGCATTATTTTTGGAACAGTAATCCACAAACAGAAAAACAGGGAGCACAGTGTTTCGTTAAAATGATTGTTTTGTGTTTGTTATGTGAAGATTAAAAAACAAGAATATTATTTCTGTTACCTGCAAATTATTTAAGTTCAGTGTTACTGCAGACAAATAATGCAAAGTGAAAATAACAATGGTTTTTATGTATTCTCCATCACAGACAGGTAATAAACTTCCTGAAAAACAGTCTTCTTGCTTATAGTACTCACTGAAAGCACTGACGCACATTCCCACAGCTTGTTCCGTGTAATCTGTATTTGTAACGACATCATTAACACAATTTCAGTAATCTTTAATATGATAATATCGCTTAAAGCTGCATATTATTTGTTTGAAGTTCATATGTTATACAGCAGCAGCCATTAATTTAAGGTTGGGACAAACGTAACTACGTGCATAATTTCATTAAAGTTCATCGAGTAACTAGAATATATTACACCTAGTAGGAACCAACAGTCAATGAAGTATACTTTTTATTTACCATGGAAAGATTTGTGAAAAACAGTTAGCAAGTACTGTTTTTTGGACAAAACCTTTAAATCGAATTATCTCAAAACACTTTTTGGAGTTACGTTTCTTTGATCCTAACCGGGCGAGTTGTAGAATAGGAAGGAGTCTCTGGCTTCTCTTCCGTCACATTCATGGCATGACGTTCGATTGACAACACTGTAACAACTTTTCCTTTCTTAAGCACGTAACTGAATAAAGTGGCAACGTCAATAAAGGCAAACCGGACTGATCCTGTTGTAGCTTTTTTTAAAGAAACGGGAAGAAGTTCTGTAGGTAGTCTTTCACGTCGAATACTATCATCTGTAGTTATTTTCTCTTTCACAAGATCAAATGATAGTGGAACGGTAGTGAACTTTCTATTCGTGGTAATACTTCTTCCTGATTGTTTAGAGTAAGACATTTCATCGAAACTTCTAGCTACCAGGAGCAGAAGTATGAAACCGGAATTTCCCTATAGATGGTGCTAGACGTGCAGGGCCCGTGAGACCGTGTCTGCAACGCCATCTGCTTCCTGTAACGGCTTACGACGAATGTCAACACACAGTAACCCTAGTTCCATACATCGGTTCTGTTTGAAACCCGTAAACATGTCGAGTTTCGTGCCTACGAACTACGATTTGCCGACAGCATTGGTTTTCTGTTATCATTTGAAGAAAACTCCTGCAGAATCGCATCGAACACTTGTCGAAGCTTTCGGCGAACATGCTCCTTTGAAAACACAGTGTTTCGAGTGGTTCATAAAATTAGAAAGCGGTGATTTTGACGCGAAAAACGACGAGCGCGAGAAACCACCGAAAAAGCTCGAAGAAAACGAATTGCAGGCTTTTTATCAGATGAAGATGATACTGAAGCTCAACAGGAACTCGCGGAACAATTGAATGTGACGCTGAATATCAGATGAAGATGATACTGAAGCTCAACAGGAACTCTCGGAACAATTGAATGTGACGCTGAAAGCCGTTTCTTTCAGTTGAAAGCTACAGTATAGATTCAGAAAGTGGGAAAATGCGTTCTGCATTAACTGAATGAAAGAGAGCTCGCAAATCGAAAGACCACTTGTGAAATGCTGCTCGCCAGATACAAAAGAAAGTCGTTTCTCTATCGAATAGTGACAGGTGTTGAAAAATGGATATATTTTCAGTATCCTAATCGTCGTAAATCATAGGTGAATCTAGGAAAACCATTGACATCCACTGCAAGACCAAATCGCTTCGGAAAGAAGACAATGCTCTGTGTTTGGTGGGATCAGAAGGGTGTCATCTCTTGCGAGCTGCTAAAACCTGGTGAAATTGTTAACACTGATCGCTACCACCAGGAAATGATCGATTTAAATAGAGCATTACGTGAAAAACGACCGGAATATGGAAAAAGACAACATAAACCAATCGCTCCATGGGAACGCCTCATCACACACAGCAAAACGGGTCAGGGAATCGATCGAGGCGTTCAGCTGGGAGATACTAAGGCATGCGGCTTATTCTCCAGACTTGGCTCCGTCCGATTATCATCTATTTGCATCACTAGAACGCGCTCTCGCTGAACAACGAACGCTTCAATTCGTATGAATATGTACGAAAATGGTTCGCTAGCTGGTTTGCTTCGAAAGAAGAAATTTTTTACAAAATTGTTAAGGCTTTCGTGGCCACTTGTTGACAAACTGCCTATTGGCTTCTGTCTCGGGTTTTTCGGCCGACGTTCATCTAATGATTTTTCTGACGTTTCGCCAGCACGAGTGGCTGGCATTGTCAAAGCTTCACCCTCCATTGCCGGTGGTGAACTGGAGCCAAGCTCGCGGGCGCAGACTATATGTACCTGGCGCGCCAACGTCAGAGGTCTTCTCCGAGGTCATTTCCGGTGCGGTTCTCCTCTTGCTACCTGCGACGGTCGTTCGCTGCAGTACGGGAAGCCAGGATCCGTTTACCTTAAGGCTTTCCTCTTTCTTGTTCAAACTGTTCGCGTGTTTTTGTATTTCTACAGCTTCTCTGAACAAGCGCGTGTGCTAATGCTTGTCTACGGAAGTTCTGGCTGTAGAGAACGTCGGCCGAAGAACCCGAGGCAGAAGCCAATAAGCAGTTTGTCAAGAAATTTTTTGTTATTTTTTGGCGTGGAATTCATAGCCTGCCGGAGAGGTGGGAGAAATGTATAAATAACAATGGAGATTATTTTGAATAAAATATTGTTTATCAGTTTCAAACAACAGATGTATAATTACTGCAACCAAATTTAGATTTCATACTTCTACACCGGGTATTTCATGGGCGCTATCAGGGTTTTTGTCGCTGGAATGCTTTCCAGTGTAGGGATTCCCTGAGAGGCAGTATTTCGTATCCGGATCACATAACAGCTTCACTCCTGAGTCGTGTTTTCCTGGCTTTGTTGGATTATATAGCCGAATGGGCATCGCCCATGGAAGGTCGCAAGCTCTTCATCCGCCGTAACTAACTCACTAGGGCTATAAAACTCAGGAATCTTACTGTCATGATCCATATATCCCTGATAGCAGCAAATATGTCGGTCTGTCTTCGAGCCGGTCCAGTTAGAGCATCATCAAAACGCAGTCGCATAGTAAGAACCTCAGTCTACACTCTGAAAATGAAGCTCCATGCATGGGAATATGTCTACAGAGTCCACGGTTCAAAAGAATTGCAGCTGCTAATTGTATTTATTTCCTTTCCAAAGCTTTAGAATTTTTCACTGAGATATCCACAGATTGTTCCCAAAGAATAACTAGCTTTTGGTTGGTGTACATCACAATAATACCCAAGATGTTACGGTCAAAGTACACTATGTGATCAGAAGTACCCGGACACCTGGCTGAAAATGACTTACAAGTTCGTGGCGCCCTCCATCGGTAATGCTGGAATTCAGTATGGTGCTGGCCCACACTTAGCCTTGATGGCAGCTTCCACTCTCGCAGGCAAACGTTCAGTCAGGTACTGGAAGGTTTCTTGGGAAATGGCAGCCCATTCTTCACGGAGTGCTGTACTGAGGAGAGGTATCGACGACGGTCGGTGAGTCCTGGCACGAAGTCGGCGTTCCAAAACATCCCAAAGGTGTTCTATAGGATTTAGGTCATGCCTCTGCGCAGGCCAGTCCATCACAGGGATGTTATTGTTGTGTAACCACTCCGCCACAGGCCGTGCATTATGAACAGGTGCTCGATCGTGTTGAAAGATGCAACCGCCATCCCCGAATTTCTCTTGAACAATGGGAAGCAAGAAGGTGCTTAAAACATCAATGTAGGCCTGTGTTGTGATAGTGCCACGCAAAACAACGAAGCCCCCTCCATGACAAACCTCACCACATCATAACACTACCACCTGCGAATTTTACTGTTGGCACCATACAACGTTTTCCCAGTGTTCAATCGTAAAATGTTTACGCTCCTTACACCAAGCGAGACATCGTTTGGCATTTACCGACGTGATGCGTGGCTTATGAGCATCCGCCCGATGACTATGAATTCCAGGTTTTCTCACCTCCCGGCTAACTGTCATAGTACTCGCAGTGGATCCTGATACAGTTTGGAATTCCTGTGTGATAGTCTAGGTAGATGTCAACCTATTACACATTACGACGCTCTTCAACTGTCGGCGGTCTCTGTCAGTTAACAGACGAGGTCGGCCTGTACGCTTTTGTGCTGTACGTGTCCCTTCACGTTTCCACTTCACTATCACATCGGAAACAGTGGACCAAGGGATGTTTAGGAGTGTTGAAATGTCGGGTACAGACGTATGACACAAGTGACACCCACTCACCTGACCCTAGGGCGTCGGGATACTTTTGATCACATAGTGTACATGAGGAAAGCTTTTCCTGGTTTTCGGGTTTTATCCCGGGCTTAGTTTCTTTTTCAGTTTCACTGCCTGAACTTTCGGATAGTTCCCCACTAAATTAATTGTCTGATCTCTCAAGCAAATTTCTTATTTCATCATCTGGCAGATCTAACTGACATTCTGTGAATGTGCCACGGAGATTTTATTTATTTATTTACACGTCTAGTTCCGTAGGACCAAACTGAGGAGAAAATCTGCAAGATCATGGAACGTGTCAGTTCACGAAATTACAACATAAAAGTAATAACAGATAAAATAAAATGTTTATGACCCATAAGTTTAAGTAAAAGCAATCAACATTGTAACATAAGAATCAGCTTAATTTTTCAGGGAACTCCTCAACAGAATAGAAGGAGTGACCCATGAGGAAACTCTTCAGTTTCTATTTGAAAGCACCTGAATTACTGCTAACATTTTTGAATTCTTGTGGTAGCTTATTGAAAATGGATGCAGCAGTATACTATACACCTTTCAGCACAGGAGTTAAGGAAGTCCTATCCAAATGCATGTTGGATTTCTGTCGAGTATTAACTGATTGAAAGCTGCTAATTCTTGGGAATAAGCTGATATTGTTAACAAGAAACGACAGTAAAGAATATGTGTTATGAGAGACCAATGTCAAAATACCCAGACTAGTGAACGAGGGTGGACAAGAGGTTCGCGAACTTACACCACTTGTTGTCCAAACTGCCCGTTTCTGAGCCAAATATATCCTTTGAGAACGGGACGAATTGCCCCAAAATATAATACCATACCACATGAGCGAATGAAAATAAGCAAAGTAGGCTAATTTTCATGTCGTACGATCACTTACTTCAGAATAGTAGAAATGGCAGCGTTAAGTCTTTGAACAACATCCTGATCTTGGGCTTTCCACGACAGTTTACTATCCATCTGAACACCTAGACATCTGAACTGTTCAGTTTCACTAATCATATGCCCATTCTGTGAAATTAAAACATCGGGTTTTGTTCAATTGTGTGTTACAAAATATAAAACTGAGTCTTGCTGTGATTTAGCATTAGTTTATTCTCTACAAACCGTGAACTTATGTCTTGGACAGCACAATTTGAAACAGAGCCAATGATGCACACAACATTCTTTACTACCAATCTAGTATCATTAGCAAACAGAAATATTTTAGAATTACGCGTAATACTAGAGGGCATATCATTTATGTAAATAACACTGATCCCTGGGGCACCCTCCACTTGACAGTACCCCAATCAGACCTCACATCACAGCCATTCTCAACACTGTGCATAATGACCTTTTGCTGTCTGTTGTTAAAGTAAGAGGTGAACCAATTGTAAGCTACTCCATGGTCTAACTTCTGAAGCAATATTTTGTGATCAACACAATCAGACACCACAGTTAAATCAAAAAATATGCCTAAGCTTCAACTAGCCACACTGTTTACCGGTTGACTGAGGGTGGCAGTCGCTCTGCTAAACAATCATAGCAATCGTTATAGCTCAACAATGAATGTAAACCGAAAGCTCTTATTTTTATCAGTTGCAGCAATAATCACTGCAATAAATGTCGTGTATGTTTTAAATAAAATATCCAACAAACGTGAGGTGACGCCCAAATACTTCGTTGGAGTCGATCACTGCCCCCACCCCCACCACCCAGCCAATTGGTGACCAACTGTGTGTTTCAGGTTGTAGCTGACTCATTCTGGTATGGTTTGGCGACTGTGTAAGTGTTATGTGTGGCAAAGTACCAGTGTACCAGTCGTAACAGTTCACGTAATCTGTGGGAATCCCTTCGAGAAGACGCTCCGCCATTTCGAACCCATGTTGCCTCAGCGAGCACGTCAGTCGCCCGC
This sequence comes from Schistocerca gregaria, assembly GCF_023897955.1. Lineage (NCBI taxonomy): Eukaryota > Metazoa > Arthropoda > Insecta > Orthoptera > Acrididae > Schistocerca > Schistocerca gregaria. The sequence continues at coordinate 76,092,036 of NC_064925.1, forward strand.
AGGTACCCTCCGTGTCCCGAGGTACCGCTGCACTGGAACCAGTTGACCTTGGCCGCGTCACGCGCCACTCACACGCACCCCAGCTTGTCTGCTGCTCGCTGTGACGTCACAGTCTTCACTTGCGGCTCCTTTGGTTGTTTCAAGCCACAACGTCACCGCCGACGCTCCACATCGGTACTTGATCCTGCACGGTCCTCTGTTCCTAGACTCAATACACGGAGTCTCTCATTGTCTAACACATGTTTACAAATATTTTCGTTCATTATCCAATTAAGAATGCGTTAGTCTCATGTTAATTCTCCCTGTAGTACTGTGGTTAGCCACTGTGCCATGCAAGTCATGCCTTAAATCTAAACTATTTGGGGTGAGGCACACGTGCAGTCTCTAGCTAAACGTCAATTTTGTAAGTAATCCTAATAAATCTTAACTCGCTAGTAATCCCACTTAATCCTAACATGCGAATCTACCTAATCAGAATGCATACAATTTTGTTTGAGATTTCGGGTACCCGTAAGTCTTGGTCGACCTTCCGGCCGAGGGCCTCTCCGTCAAACAGTTCTCGTGTCTCCTGTGGACAAAATCTCACTCACAGCTATCACATTTAATGCACACTCTAAGATTCTTACAGGGAGTAATTTGCAAAGCTGAGGGCAGATGCCATTATCACCTTGTGTCTATCAGCGTTCCATACTATCATAGCCGTAATTATCCATTATCCTCTACCTTTACTGTTAGAATATCTTCTTCAACTATTATTCAGTGTATCTCATTTCAATTCCCTCTTTGCTCTGCCCTCAACGATAATTCCATTATTCATCATTTTCCCTCTGTTGTAGCCTAAATAACGCTGGATCATCACTTTGCCATAAAAATCTCAAGCGAAATCTGTCTAATCTGATCTATAAATCACTCACTTTTCCACTTCTTACTTCTCAAAATTTTGACGCTTACACTATAAATACGTGAAAAACATAGGAGGAAAGATTCCTGGGAATAAGGAAACACACATACATATTTATTACACAGTCTAACAATGAATAAACATATACTCATGGCTGTGAATAAATAATTGTTCTGACTTATATTTTACAATAATTCAGAAATTCCTTCATCTTGATAAGTGTTTATGCATGTACCTTTTACATACCTCTATCTCCTCTGTCTACTATATCGTTGTTTCTAACCCTCTCTTTCGCACTGGAGTGCTGCCATTCTCATACCCTTCATGTCTGTTGCCTTGCGCCACATGACTATGAAATCGATGTAGCTTGTTCTCATCATCTGCATACCAGTGTCGTTTATGCTGCCATTCATGTGGTCCTAACCGCTTCTCATTTAAATGCCGGCGTCTTCCTCTCTCTCCTCGTATTCTATTCCGCACATGTCTTCAGTTCACATCCCGAACGTCTTCATATTCTCCTTGCTCCTCCCTATCAGTACCCATGGAAACTTCCTCGGCAGCTTATCTTCACGTAGACAAAGGATTTCAGAGGCGGAGCAGGGTTTGTCCAGGTAAAAATTTTTGTTCCAAAGTTCGCCAGCTACTTCAACTGGATCTTCGAATCCTGTCTCCTTTAGCGTGGGTAATCTCATCATTTCTTCTTTGAACGCATCCTGTTTCAAGAATGGCCAGTAAATGTTTAGGATATTCTCTCTAAACTCCTCAGGTGGCACACATTTCTTCAAGACACGTATCAGCTTGTTCTGGGCCTCCAGGTCAAGCTGTGTCTTCGCACAGTTGATGCATTGTTGGCCCTTTCGTGTTGGTGGGAAGCAATGGTCACGCTGACATATCCAACGCAGGGGCTGAATTGAAGACCCATCGATCTTAAATTCTGTTAACCTACGGAGTCACAGGTACTTTTCGTAATTGATCAACGCTTGTTCTTCCGGTAGCAGCATCATGCACCCCAATGTTCCACTTCGTATTTACCATTATGTCGAAGTGCTTGCGACCAACAACACGAGGGTCCATCACGGATCCTTGCACCTCGAGTCTGGTGATGCTTCATCTTCACAAATGTTTCATAATCCTCAAAGTCTTTCGCGATGGCATACATGAATAAAACATTCTCGGTTTTCCAGCCGTGTCAAGTCAAATAAAATGCTCGAGCTTTCGATGGCCATCTCTGCCATCGTCGTCAGGACTTCATTGACTGCCGGCGCTGCTTTTTTTTTCTTTATTGTTATTCTCAAACCCGTACAAACAGACAGGCTGTCAGCAGCATGTTACGCCACTCTTCAGCCATAGAGTAGATACATAAACAACAGAAAGAATACACAGATGTGGCGTAACGGTGGGTAATAAAACAGTTGACACATAAAGACAAACATGGAGCCGTTCACACTCGACGATAATCCACACTACAAACTGTTGTCACGACGCACTAACACTGAAGATCTCGACGGCACAGGTGAACGATGGACTGTGACAGTGAACACTGAACACTAAACACGACGGCACACACGAGCCACTGATGGCGATGATCTCCGGCGCGCGAATGTCCACTTAGTGTGTGTGAGTCCGGGGACCTGCCAAGAGGGGAAGAAGGGTGAGGTGGGGGAGAGGGGAGAACAAAGATGCCAATGGCTGAGGAGATCGGGGGGAGGAGGAGAGGGGAGGGGAAGCCTGGGGAAGGAGTGGGTAGAAATGGCGGAGGGAGGGAAGAGGGAGAGAAGGGTGCGAGGGTGCCCAAAGCAGCAAAAACAGGAAGAGGGAGGGAGGATCAAAGTTGGTAAGAGGGGTAGATGGAGGGAAGAGGACACCATGAGGGAGGGGGAGCTGACGGAAGCCACATTGGGAGAGGGTAAGGAGGGTGGAGAGATGGACACTGGGTGGGACGTGGGAATACAGGCGTGGCAGCGGGTGGGGGCGGGAGAGGATGGGCGAGACAAGCGGGTGAGGAGGATCGAGTTTGCGGGAGGTGTACAGGATCTGCATCCTTTCAAGGAAAAGGAGGAGGTGGGGGAATGCAATGAGATCGTACAGGATCCGCGTGGGGGAGGGGAGACGGATGCGATAGGCGAGGAGGAGAGGATGGCGTTCAAGGATGTGAAAGGATTTATAAAAGGTAGGCGGGACGGAGATCCAGGCCGGATGGGCGTAACAAAGGATAGGGCGGATGAGGGATTTATAGGTGTGGAGTATGGTGGAGGGGTCCAGACCCCACGTACGGCTGGAAAGGAGCTTGAGGAGACAGAGTCGGGAGCGTGCCTTGGCTTGGATTGTCCGGAGGTGGGGGGTCCAGGAGAGTCGACGGTCGAGGGTGACGCCAAAGTACTTAAGGGTGGGAGTGAGGGCTATAGGACGGCCATAGATGGTGAGATAGAAGGCGGAAGGAAGGGGGAGGCGCCACGTTTCAAACTGTAGCTCCCGCGTCGCGCATCTGTCTCTGCTTTCTTTGGATGTCCAACGCCCGCCCTCATGCCATGCTGAGTGTGTCCCCCTGGTCTCTGTTGAAATTGTTTCTGTTTAAGCGAAATTCGGCCGCTTCCTTTATAACGGAGTCCCAATATGTAGACGCATGAGCCAGCACTTTTGATGACACCTTCCTGATATGGCCTCATGGTGAAGATACAGTACAGCAGTTCGTCGATCATATGAATGGTGTCCATCCCAACATTAAATTTACTGTCGAGATGGAGAAGCACGGCAAGCTACCATTCTTGGATGTTTTGGTTGAGTGGAAGGCGGGAGGCCAGCTTGGTCACTCAGTGTATTGGAAATCTACACACACTGATCGGTACTTGAATGCCTATAGTTTCCACCACCCTGTACACAAGAGAGCTGTCCTTAACACGTTGGTTCATAGAGCCAAGATTGTCTCTGACGACGACCACCTACTGTCTGAATTGCAGAACTTAAAACGTGTTTTCGGGGAAAATGGATATAGCAAAAAAGACATCGCAAACGCTTTCAAGGGGCGCCGACGAAAGACAGCTGGTGAATCAGAAGAAGAGGCCAAACGGACTGTATTCCTGCCATACTGTGGAACAACTAGCAGGAAGTTAGGACGTCTGCTGCAGAAACATGGGCTAAGACCAGTGTTCCGGCCCGCCCCAAAGATACGAGATATGTTGCCCCCTGTTAAGGACGACATTGCTCTCCGAGTGCCCGGTGTGTATGGTGTACCTTGTGAATGTGGCAGCATGTACATTGGACAGACAGTTCGCACGGTTGCGGAGCGCTGCACTGAGCACAAGCGCCGTATAAAACAAAGGGAGCTTGAAAAGTTGGCCATAGCGGAGCATTGCCTAGAAAACGGACATAAGATACAGTTCGAAAATACAAAAGTGCTGGCTCATGCGTCTACATATTGGGACTCCGTTATGAAGGAAGCGGCCGAGATTCGTTGAACAAAAACAGTTTCAACAGAGACCAGGGCTACACACTGAGCAGGGCATGGGGACGGGCGTTGGACATCGAAAGAAAGCAGAGACAGATGCGCGACGCGGGAGCGGCAGTTTCAAACGTGGCGCCTCCCCCTGGCGCCACCTGACGTCACTGGTGCTGCCACGAGCTGCCCGGGTCGACTTACGCGCGCGCGCCACATTGGATCGATCTGATTGGCTGCTGGTGATGTCATCATGCCTATCTAAGCGAGAGACCGTAACAGCCCCGGCAGTCTGTAAACTCCTGACGACGATGGCGGAGATGGCTATCGAAAGCTCGAGCATTTTATTTGACTTGACGCGGCTGGAAAACCGAGAACGTTTTACTCATGTTTCATAATCCATTACATTCCTGTTGTTTGTACAGTACTCCTTATTGTGCATCTTCTCTATCGCACATGGTTTCGCATTCTTCCATGTCCTTCTTTACACTGTAATCACATCTTTGAAAATTCCGAACTGACAGTGTAATAAGTCACGGTGGCAAAATACTAACACGAATTCCTTACAGACGAATGGAAAAACTAGTAGAGGCCGACCTCGGGGAAGATGTAGGAACACGCTACTCAGTACTAACCCAACGACTTCTCGTAGAAGATAGGTTAAGGAAAGGCACACTAACATTTATAGCATTTGTAGACTCAGAGATAGCTTTTGACAATGCCAACTGGAATACTCTCAAATTTTAAAGGTGGCAGGGCTAAATTCACAGAGCGAAAGGTTATTTACAATTTGTACAGAAACAAGACGCAGTTACAAGAGTCTTGGGGCAGGAAAGGGAAGCAATGGTTGAGAAGCGAGTGAGACAGGCTTGTAGCCTGTTCAATCTGTACATTGAGCAAACAGTAAAGGAAATAAAAGACAAATTTCGAGTAGGAATTTAAGTCCAGGAAGAAGAAATAAAAGCTTAGAGGTTTGCCCATGGTATTATAATTCTGTCAGAGACAGCAAAGAACTTGAGACAGCAGTTGAACGGAATGGACAGTGTCGCGAAAGGAGGATATAAGATGAACATCAACAAAAGCAAAACTAGGATAATGGAATGTAGTCGAAATAATTTAGGAGGTGCTGATAGAATCAGATTAGGAAATGAGACACTTAAAGTAGTGAATGAGTTGTGCTACTTAGGCAGCAATGTACCTTATGATGGTCGAAGCAGAGATCAACGATTGCTCTTCCGGTGACAGCATCATGCGACCCAAAGTTCCACTTCGTATTTACCATTATTTCGACATGCTTGCGACTAACAAGAAAAGCTTCTCTGAAGAAGAGACATTTGTTGACATCGAGTGTAGATTTAAAAGTCAGGAAGTCTTTTCTGAAGATATCTGTATGCAGTGCGTCCATGTATGGAAGTGAAACATGGACGATAAACAGTTTAGACAAGAAGAGAATATAAACTTTTGAAACGTAGTGTTGCAGAAGAATGCTGAAGATTAGATGCATAGATCGCGTAATTAATTAGGAGGTACTGAACAGAACTGGGGAGGAGAGGAATTTGTGGCACAGCTTGACTAGAAGAAGGATCGGTTGTTAGGACACATTCTGAGACCTCAAACGATCATCAGTTTACTACTGGAGGGTAAAAATTATGGAGACCAAGAGATGAATACAGTAAGCTGATTCAGAAGGACGTAGGTAGCAGTAGTTACTCGGAGATGAAGAAGCTTGCACAGAATAGAGTAGCATGAAGAGCTTTATCAAAACAGTCTTTTGACTGAAGACCACAACAACAACAATCACGGTTCCAAATACATTACCCTGCGTTCCTTCTAATTCTGGGACATGTTGCACTGCTGTGGAACTACACCAGGTCTGATTGTGCTTTTCGCTCAGGGTGTTCATTATCTTCTCGACCTTGTGGTTCAATGTTTGACGCATGTCTTCATCTACTCTTCCATCAGTACTCCTCTGTAATTGATCACTAAGTGCCACCGTCTTGACTCCCAAGCTTTCCCGCACTTCATACTGCTTTTCATAATTTTCCACTTTCTTCTCTAATTCTAATACAACTTCGTGAGTTAATGTGCGTCTTCTTTTAGTCTGTTCCATGGCCTCCAGCACCATCCTTTTAGTTTCCAGTTCTTCATCCTGTACACTATTATGCTATTTATCTGCTCTACCAAACTGCCCATCATTTTCGTGGTTTCTTTCTTGATCTCTCAAATCTCGTTCTGTACACTTTCCTCCTTGTTTTGATTCTCTTGTCTTATCGACTCCCAAGAGTCTCTCCCTCATGACTTCAATTTCTTTCCCTGCGATTTTATTTTCTGTGCTTGTGTCTGTACTTTTCTCTCTTGTCTTCTTCCTCATGTCCTTAATTTGTTTCCGCATGTCTTTATTTTCTTTCCGCGTTGTTCTTCAAAAGTCAGTTAGATTGAACTCAGTATGTTCTGACTTCTTCTTTTATTTGGTGACACTGCTCTGGAATGTACTGGGTCGATCTCTACTGCATCCTCATTTGATTTGCTGTTTCTTTCCTTCTCTAGGGTACATCTTATTCCTGGCTCTGTCTGTCTTTGCTGCTCTTCTTCTCTGCCACATATTGAGTTACTGACTCTCCATGCGCTTCCAGTTCGCTGTGTTCTGTGGTAAACGTTTATTATGTGCTTCCTTCATCTTCTCCTGCTGTATGATTCTTCCTCTGTTCTTCATCGTCCTCATAGTTCGTCCTGTTTCCAACACTTCTTGCAACACTGAGTCCCTCTCGCTGCTCCTGGTTTTCACAGTCTATCGACTAGGACCTAATCTTACCTTCGGAACTTACGTAAGTTTCTTTCCTCTCATAGGTATCACCTTTAATTTTGTATTTTTCAGTGTAGTGCGTGTGCAATTCCTCCTGCAATTTCACGCTGGTTAGGAAAAGGCACCGCACCATACACACACAATGTTAGCAACCCACGTTTCTGAGAAAGTGTATTCTGAATTTTACTGCCGTGCATCAAAGTACGCAAAGTATGTCGTCAAAGATTCAAGTCCTTAAATTCCTGTATGATAGTTAATCATGTTTGTTTGTGTGTTTGTAAACACCAAAATTTTAGATTTCCTGATAATTTCTCACTGAGAACTAACCTGTAATCCCCAAAGCCTTTAACGTTCTCACTTCACATTACACTAAATCTTGCTCATGTCTTTCTGGCAACGATATTCTGTCCAAAATTATAACACGAGACGTAACTGCTTTGTATTAACTATCACTACACCACCCTTGTTGCTCCCTTACTTCCTTTTCCTCAGACACAATCATGCTTAGTTCTCACAATATTATTCACAGTGCCTGTCCTGCATGCAAATACTTGTTTCGTTTTGCTAGATGGTGTGCTGTGTCCTACGAAATTGCACATCTACATTTCATGGTACGCAAGTTTTCGGTTTCCCATGACGTTTCCCCTGAATTCATACAAATGAGGTTCCATACTTTCACCGATTGGGTATTATGACATGTTACTGATGCGTTAGTAATCTCCATGCTTCTTAAAATCTACTACAAAGCCTCAAGCTTCGCCAGTGGAACACAAAAAACCAAGTTCCACTAACACCAAACCAAAAATTTCCGTAATGGTCCTGGATCGTCTGCCCACACTGAATTATTCACGTGTTATTCATATAGCACCCGTTCAAAATATGCACAATGCTGTTTGCAATGCAGGTGCGTCGGCCGATGTGAAACAGCGTCCACAAAACCATAGATTAGAACCTACAGAAAAGAATATACAAATTATTAAATTGCGCCAGCTGTCATTACATCCACCGTGATACGATCTGTTGCCTCTTTTTTAGGCACTAACACATATACAAGAACACAAATTGAAATTACTGGTACCTATAATTTATGCTGACTCTACTATTAACGTCAAGACTACTTCCCAGAGACCTGAAGGTCGGTCTTGGCACAGGTTCGCCAAATTATGCAATGTCCCGGTAGTGGTTACATGTCCAACCCCTCAAAAGCAACTGTGGCCAGACCACTTCTTCAAGGCATGGCCTTTGAAATTAAATTGTGATCAAAGTGAAGTGGATAACGCGAAATTACGGCCCTCGGCATAGACTTTAAAGTGGAGAATTTGCATAAATCTGAATCACTGACGGCATCTGACTGGAACAAAATTTATTTGCATTAGATTTGCTGCGAATCAAAATATCTCCCTGAAGAGTGGTTGATTGCATCTAACTTAATATCTTGAAGGTACCAAACTGAAACAAATAAAAATCCTACTACGAGAACCACGGTAATTCCGTTACCAAACTCAGATGTACGTTTAAGTGAATAGCAGTGTTACTTGGCCGTCTATCAATTTACTATTTGCCCAGTTGAGAATTTACCCCCTAATAAAGTACAACGACAATTGCAATCTACATAATCCTGGAAATTCCTGACAAAAAAAGTGAGTGGAAGTTGGTGACTCTACCCAGATGTTCGCACATTCACTTACTAGTGTGATGAACTTGAGGCAGGCGATCATCCTGAATCCCACAAGTGTGCTGGTGCTGCAAGGTATGCTCACTATAAATAAGACTGAGTTGTGCCAAGCTGTACGCTTCAGAAATGTTAGCCCCTTTGTGAAGACGATATCGTCATCACCCTGTCGCAACCCGAAGACGTTGCTGCCTCAACTGCGATGAGATGCTAAGTCGATCCATCCACTTCTTCTACCGTCCCCAGGTTCTACCTGAACACCTGTGCACAAAACGCTTTGGCCACCTCTGTGACCGAATCGCAAACTGATATGGACACTTTTTCGACCAACCTTGAAGTGTCCCTTTTATGGAACTCACTTACGACCTCCTGCCAAAAGGTGCTAGATACCAATTGCAAAATTACGAACCATTGCTGCCTAATCGTGAGGGTTCTCTCCATCCAGACAATACAGGCAAAATAGCACACCCCCCTTCGGGCACCAATCACAACATGAACTCCGCTACCACCAAAAACATTGACTTCAGTACTGCACCCTGACGTCACATACTATTACACCAATCACATGTTCTCCCAGCTATCCTGTTAGCATCGTAACTGAGGACTTGAGATACCAAGGAGTTACTACCAGGCTAGACACAAAATTCGAATGCTCTCATCCAAAAACAAAATAAGGAAATTATTATATTACTATTACAGCCTTGGCCAGAGGCTAAGTGACCCAATGTAGGACACTCTCCCCTACTACTCTGTGTGTGTGTGTGTGTGTGTGTGTGTGTGTGTGTGTGTGTGTGTGTGTGTATGAACCTTAACTTGTTTAAATCTTGATTACGGAAGTAGTCCAAGGAATGGAACCTTAAACATGTTAAGTTTGAAAGTTATTTACTCTTACGCGATCGTTCATTCGTTCATGAGCATAAAAATGTTTGTCTCCTTTTTTACTCGAAACTGACTGTACTGTCCTCTGTTGTAAAGAGGCTGAACTAAAGTTACTATTGTGAACAGCGTGTCTCAGTGATTGCACACCTTTACATAAGGACAAAACTAAACGACTTCATAGTGCAGGAAATTAAATCAAAACTGTTACTCAAAAACCACTATCGAAATCAAACTGTGCACTGTCCAAAGAAATTGAAACACTGAGATTACGTAGCAAGACTATGAAATACGCACTGGTCACTGGCCTATTAAAAATCTGAATTACAAAAAAAATGCACATCTCTCTGTTCCATAAAAGCTGCGTCTGTAAGTCCTTCCAGCAGATTTATAATTTCTAACAGTTTCCTTCAGCAAAATCCTCCTCCAATACGAACTACTCTAAAAGTTCTGCCAGCGTACTCCATATCCAACACTCGACTACTCTCAGTTCTACCAATGAGCCTAAGGTACAAAAGTTCAAGAGATACTCCTGTCACTGCAGTAAGTCGACTATTCCACAGATGTCAACGCGACTGTTTCGCTTTTGTTAAAGAACAGCAAATTTTTCTTTTTTTCTTTTTTTTAATGAGGAATCGGTGAACACTTTACAAATTATTGACCACAGTGCTTTCCTCAGTGTATAACTCGCTGTACCACAACAGCAGTCTCTTGAAACTTTTGAAGTCTAAATTCTCGATCATACCAGACTCTAATATAACAGTCGCGACTCTGTCTCGTTCCTGTTATCCCTGCGATAGCAGCGCCCCAAGCGGCCAGCAAGAGACACTTCTGAATGCGGCACCGGTTGAGTGAGAATACTAACGTTTATATTGATTTTTAACACAGTTTTTGCGTCAGGTTGTGTATTTAGTTCCATAAAAATCAACAATAACTTAAAAGCTACGCCACATTTGTGTTTGTTCAGTTTCTGGGGGATACGAAACGGTTCGTTACAGGGCAGTTTATCTACGATTCCCCTGTGACGTACAGATGTTTACTGAATAGTGTCGTTTTACTTTAATAACAAAAAATCGCTAGCAAACACCAGACGACCAGATCTTTTACAGAAAGACGTCGTACATCTGTTCAACAAAGCAGAGTTCTGTTCGCTACACTTTCAGACAAATCAGTGAATGTTGAACGTAGAAAACCTACATTATTCAACGCATTAAATAAGTCACCACAACTTTAGATTAAGGGAAAACCACACAGAAGGGATAATAGATCGTCAAAAGCAATGAAAATGTTTCCCAGCACGAGAGAAACTAATTCCACAATTGTTGCTAAATGTGAGTCACAAATGGAAAGAATCTTCAACACATTCACTTTTGATGTAAAAATAATTTAATTTATAAAGATATTCGAGTATTAGGAAGTCGTGTGAAGTTTAAGAATGGGCGAATCGTTGGACTGCATAAATTTTTTTTTTTTAAGTGTAAGGAAAGTGCCTACCATATAAACAGTAACAAATAAGAACAGAAATATATATTTCTCAAGCATGAAATGTGCATATATTCTCTTGCTTTCAGCAGAATAAGCTGCAAATATAGACATAGTCGAAAGTATTTTTTAATGAATGAGTTGCAGCGTATGTCACTGAATCAGTGTGATTCGACTGTTTTACATGTATTTCACGTTAATTCATATCTGTTGGTAACTTACTAATTTATGGAACGCAAAAATATAACCACTATTCCGTTAATTATGTAGAAATTGATTAAAAATAAACATTATCCTTACGCGCATGTAACTGCTTTTTCACCGCTTGGAGCGCTAGTGTCGCTCCAGCTGTCAAACGGTAACAACTTTCGCGCCAGATAGTGTCGTGATTGTATTTATTAGACTGTGATCATACCCTGGTTGTCTGAGTGGCTGGGCACATGGTTGACTGAAAGGTTCAGTGACGATATGCAGAAAGAATGCTGTGGAACCCACAACTGGAGCTGCTCAACGTTTTTATAAATGCGATGAAACTGCGCTGCGCGGAACACTCTTGTGTACACGTGAATACATTATTTCTCCCTACACACATCATATTATTCCCTGAAACAGATTTAATAAATTCCAAAAGAAAAATGTTTTACTCTGCATTTCAATGTCCTCGTTGACAATAGCTGAAGCTAACAAAGTTCAGTGACGTGACATGGCCTGGTGACCTTTTGTAAGTGATTCCTGGGATTCTCAAGTACTAGTAATCGAGCGTGTTCCTGTGAAAAATGGAAGAATGAAAAATAAGTTTTTCCAATGACCCTAGCAATAAGCATTCCTTTGTGTTAGGTGTACTTTATTATCACGCATAACATGTTTCTGTACGTTTTGTCTTGATATTATTGTCTGGCGACTATTCCGAGAATACATACTACATACCAAGCTTAACCCAAAATACGCAACGTCAAAGAAGTGACTTTTCGAAGGTCGTTATTAACGTTACACTCCCAGCAATGTGAAGAGTTTAATGCCTAATACTTGAAGTATGAAGAATTAGTAGCAGCCGCAAATTTGAGCTTATAAAGAAATACGCGGTGGGTACGATATTCGCGCTATGCTATGCATCTCCCTCACGGGATGTTATTGATACATGCATATTTTAAGACCCTAAATTCGCGCTCTTGAGGTACTCTATCTGACACGTGCTTTAACACGGCAGCTGTGGTTGCAGCCCTTCACAAACTGACTGTGTAGTATTGCTTGTCACCACACTGAAGTAAAATAACACAATTAAAGTGCACCAAGAACTTGGGAATGGAGACATTTCCACTTTAAAAAAAAGATTTGAATTTTACTTTCACTTTTACTATAACTGCTACAGTAATCATTTAAATGCCTTCTGATTATTAGAGATGTATTAAATGAAACATAGATGATAAGTAAATGAGGTATAAAAGCTGTGTTGCTTTGTGATCGGCTGTCTGTTGTGGCTGTCCAAGATTTGGTTTGCTTGTTGCGACCGTGCTCATGACAATGATTTCCAACAGTGCGTAGGACGCGTTACTGCTCATGGTTTGGAATATAGTATAATAATTTCCTCTTTTTCTGTTGTAGGTTCGTTTATCGTGATAAGAATTAAACAAATTCCATTTACATCATTGTACGTCCCCCGTTGGTAACTGTTCCCAGAGAATGCATTTTGTTTCCCTTTTCATAAGACACTCTTTATGTTTCTTGAACGGCTCATGAAAATTATTTCTATTACTCTGCACTTTTTTCTTGATGTTTAATTCAAGCTAATACCTTTCGCAGCGTGTTTTCGCTCTACTTTTTAAACCTATTTAATTGTTGTAGGAATAGCAGCAATGGACGAAAAACCTCTCTCCACGCAACATAATTCCTGTAGTCACAGATACAGACGCACGTAATAACAATGCGCTTAAAGTAAGGCATTGTTCGTACATAAGAGTTTTTCAGCTACCGTGCTTTCTTTTTGCACTTGATTTTTCTAATTTAGAACAGGGTAGAGGTCTGCAACAGTGTTTCATGTAAAACCGTTTACATGTACATAAAATCTGTAACATACACTACGTTATCATTAGGAGTTCTCACATGTAATCGCGTCGGCGGGAAGTTCGGCGCTGTGAAAGCTCCAACATGTTGCCACACCAAACTTTTGTATACAACTGTTACAACTTTATATACTGGTAAGCTGAAAAACTAAGATCATAAAGAAAGGTATTAGATTTAAGATGTACTGAAATCATAAATGAGCTGGTGAAATTTTCAAAACTTTTGTGATATTTATTTCAATATTGAATTTTGTTATGGGGTCTGAATGTTTAAATTGCTCACAGTAAATTTCAAATTTTTCAGTCACATCCGTTCTTCTCATTTGTGTGATTTGTGAAGTCTGGAACAATCAATGTGTTTAGTGAAAAGTGTTTCAAAAGACCAGCTGTTTCCGCTACAAAGTTTTTTTTTCGCAAGGTTAACTGTCCAAGATGCATTATGTTTGAGCCTGGATTATTGATGGAACTCAACACGTCATTGTTAACGAAACAAAATCGTCTGCTTTCTGAAGCTCCCAAGCAAGAGGTTAACTATGTCCATAAATTATCTGGCGGATAGCGTTGACAGCTGTGCGAGGCTGTACGCGAATTATACTGCTGTGTACACGAAAGTAGCCAAACCAAAAAACTGCAGCAAAATGCAGGAAGACCTGTAGGAGATCAACACCTGATGCACATATTTATTTATGCACGTATTTCCATGTGGTAAATTAGGGTCTTCAGGCCGTCCCTTACATCTGACTAGATATTCTTAGTGAGTTAACATTAAAGTATGCATAGAATATGACCAATACATAATTATTATTAGTTCTGTTGTTGTTACACAATTTTGGCCTTGGTACAGTGATCAACTTCAAAGTTACATGATTATTCATTCTCTCTGTTTTCTTCGTATTTTTCTCTTCCTAAAACCACTTCATTCTTAGGTTCCCATATTTTCGCTAGTTTCTTCCTTCCTTTTACTTCAAATTTTGTGTACATAATTTGATTTCTGAATTCGTCTCTTCCATATATCACTTATCTGCTGATTCCTCCTTGTTTTAGGTCTTTCGCTATTTGTCGAAACCAGTTTTTAAATTGTTTATTTCATGAAAAATCCTTTCCATCCAATCACGATGGGCCACCATTAGTATCCATAACAGTTTAGCCAATAACGCCTTCTTCTACACCAGCAAGGGAATATTAGCCTGTGAGGATGGACCACCAATGGTAGCCACAAGAATTTTAACCGATACTCCCACTTGCTTTAAGAATCATGAAAGGAGGTGGTAGACGTGGAAGAGGGCTGGAGGCACCGGAAGTTTTTACATAGATTATATAATGGTAAGACAGAGGTTTAGAAACCAGGTTTTAAATTGTAAGATATTTCCAGAAGCAGATGTAGACCCTGACCACAATTTATTGGTTATGAACAGTAGACTACAACTGGAGAAATTGTAAAAAAAGATGGGAATTTAAGAAGATAGGACATGGATAAACCAAAAGAACTAGAGATTGTAGAGAGTTTCAGACAGAGAATTAGCGAGCGATTGACAGGAACGTGGGGAAAGAAACACAGTAGAAGAAGAAAGGGCAGCTCTGAGAGATGAAATAGTGAAGGCAGCAGAGGATCAAGTAGGTAAAAAGACGAGAGCTAGTAGAAATCCTTGCGTTACAGAAGAGATTCTGAACTTAATTGATGGAAGGAGACAGGAGACAGGAGAACCACCGGTATGAATATCAAGAGCTCCGGTGGAAAACCAGTTCTAAGCTAAGAAGAGAAAGCAGGAAGGTGGAAGGAGTACATAGGCAGTCTACACAAGGACGATGTTCTTGAGAGCAATATTATGGAAATGGAAGAGGACGTAGATGAAGATAAAATGGGAGATATGATACTGCGTGAAGAATTTGATAAAGCACTGAAAGACCTAAGTCGAAACAAGGCCCCGGGAGTAGACAACATTCCACTACAACTACTGATAGCCGTGGGAGAGCCAGCCGTGACAAAACTCTACCATCTGGTGAGCAAGACGTATGACACAAGTGAAATACCCTCAGACCTCAAGAAGAATGTAATAATTCCAATCCCAAAGAAAGCAGGTGTTGACAGATGTGAAAATTACCGAACTATCAATTAAATAAGTCACGGCTGCAAAATACTAACGAGAATTCCTTACAGACGAATGGAAGAACTGGTAGAAGCCGACCTCGGGGAAGATCAGTTTGGATTCCGTAGAAATGTTGGAAAATGTGAGGCAATACTGACCCTACGACTTAGCTTAGAAGATAGGTTAAGGAAAGGCAAACCTACGTTTCTAGCATTTGTAGACTTAGAGAAAGCTTTTGAGAATGTTGACTGGAATACTCTCTTTCAAATTCGGAACGTGGCAGGGACAAATACAGGGAGTGAAAGACTATTTACAATTTACAATTTACCAGACGGCAGCTATAAGAGCCGAAGGGCATGAAAGGGAAGCAGTGGTTGGGAAGGGAGTGAGACAGGGTTGTGGACTATCCCCAATGTTATTCAATCTGAGTATTGAGGAAGCAGTAAAGGAAACAAAAGAAAAATTTGGAGTAGGAATTAAAATCCATGGGAAAGAAATAAAAACTTTGAGGTTTGCCGAAGATATCGTAATTCTGGCAGAGACAGCAAAAGACCTGGAAGAGCAGTTGAACGGAATGGACAGTGTCTTGAAAGGATGATAAAAGATGAACATCAACAACAGCAAAACGAGGATAATGGAATGTAGTCGAAATAAATCAGGTGCTGCTGATCGAATTAGATTAGAAAATGAGACACTTAATGTAGTAGATGATCTTTGCTATTTGGGGAGCAAAATGTGATGATCGAAGTAGAGAGGATATCAAATGTAGACCGGCAATGGCAAGGAAAGAGTTTCTGAAGAAGCGAAATCTGTTAACATCGGGTATAGATTTAAGTGTCAGGAATTTTTTGCTGAAAGTATTTGTGTGGAATGTCGCCATTTATGGAAGGGAAACATGCACAGTAAATAGTTTAGACAAGAAAAGGATCTGCTTTCGAAATGTGGTGCTACAGAAGAGTGCTGAAGATTAGATAGGTAGATCACGTAACTAATGAGGAGGTACTGATTAGAATTGGGGAGAAAAGGAATTTGTGGAACAACTTGACAACTTGACTAGAAGAAGAGATCGGTTGGTAGGACACGTTCTGAGGCATCAAGGGATTACCAATTTAGTACTGGACGGAAGCATGGACGGTAAAAATCGTAGAGGGAGACCAAGGGATGAATACACTAAGCAGATTCAGAAGGATGTACGTTTCAGTAGTTACTTGGAGATGAAGAGGCTTGCACAGTATAAAGTACCATGGAGATCTGCATCAGAACAGTCTCTGGACTGAAGACCACAACAACAACTCCCACTTCTCCAGCACAAACGCGGGAAAACTCCCCATTATAAGAGAACGCGATACTGGCCTCTGACAGTGTTCTATGGATAGTGGACACCGGAACATCCTGAAGAAGATTCAAGCAGAGGGGCCGAAACGTGTACTATTTTAGAAAGAAATGTGACACGGCCTAACAACCCAGAAGATTTTAATTTTAAAGAAAAATCCTTCTTGTGACTGTTATACCATGTGTGTACTGCTCCAAATATTTTTCTGAGGATTTTACGTTCTGCTTTTTCTGTCTCTGTCATGCCAGTTGCTCCGATTGTCATATTTTCTGATGCGTATGACTGTATTGTTCTAGTCGTGATAGTATACCGTAGCGCCTGTGTTTGGCCTGCCTTGAGGTGTTTCTTTTATTGTACTGCGTTCGTTTCAGCTTGCACTCTTTCAGAATTTTTTCTGTTCACTGTATCCTGGATGTCTTTTTTGACCCTCCTACTTGTATATATTCCTCAATATAGCTGAATTTTTCCATTCTGTTATCCTTTCCGTATTTTGGGCCCAGTGCTGAATCTATCTCGAATGGGTCTGACATTTTCTCACACAAATATTATTCTGGATGTGGTGTTTGTAAGTGTCTGTTGTATGAGTGTCCTAGTTTTTCTGTCAATTCCATATTCTTCTAATGTGTCAAAGAGAGTCTACCTGTTGAAAGGTCTCTGTTGGATTCCTTTCATGTTAATTTCTTAAATCTGTTTTCATTTACGGCATACATTCCACTTCCAAATTTACGTTGGTGTTTCTGACTATGTGGGAGGAGACTGAGCAGTGAAACGTGTTACTTTTACACATAAACAAGAACGATCTGTCACACTACTACACTTTAAATCACAGTTTATATGGAATTCATGTCACACAGTCTAATACGGAACCTACATCCGCTTTCTTTTATATACTGTATATGATAAGATACTGTCATCCCCCTTCCGTTCTGTGTGAAAGAATGAATGAGCCAATGCATTTCTAGTTGTATGCTTGATGGTAGCAGACAAGCCTGTCTGCTAGAGAACAGTAGGACCAACGTCCGAACAGGTAGCTACGCTTTCTGAAAGCAAAGAGGTTTCTATTCTTAGTATGGTCCTGTCCGTCCCATGTCATGTTGGTATAGAAAGCTGCCTCTCTGGTCACTTCCGTTTGTATCTGTGAAGCACCCTCAGTAGGGTCCCACGGCAGTCTGTCCGAGGCGAGCGTCTGAAGTGGTAAGATCTCCGGCTAAGCGCGTGTCTGCTAAGTCCGTAGGACAATGGATTTCTTAAGTTCAGCCTAAGTGAAAATTTAATCACCCTTATTTCCGGTTTAGCTCTAAAATATCTAATGTTATCTGAAATTGCAAAGCAGTGTAATTCGCGTGTGAGGTTCAGAATATCTTCCGGTAGTTGCTTTGCCACTACTTTGTGAATAAAGTGGAACCACGTGTTGATCAGTAACTCTAAGATCATCAGTCTTAAATGCGAATGTGCATGAGATTATAACGTCTCGTCTTGACAATATGTTTCAATATAGCAACTTTTCTTAATGTTCAACCCACGTGTGGTGTACTTTTTGAGACCTGTACCACGTGCTATACAACGATAGTAATCAGTTCGTGGTTTTTCTTTTGTAAATTGCGTTTCGATGTAATTTATTTTAATTATCAAATTTATTGTGGAGTTATACTCTTTGTGTAAACCAAGTTGACCACGTGTAGCATGTGGTGTAATCACCAAAGTAGCCCTCAGCTATTCTTTTCGGGAAGATTTCACAGAGAGTTAGTATGAATTTAGTATACCAGTGTGTGGTAATTACATGACGGACAGGACTGCGCTACGAATGTAACTTCTTTGGGTGAAAATGGAATCGGTTGGTAGTGGTTAATCTCCTCTTGCATATGTTTCAACGTTCTTCGTGTGTTATTTTATGAATGCAGTGTTGTATGTAGTCTCCCAATCTTGTCTCCCTATTTGATGTGTTCCGTAAGATTACAAACTCACATTTACACAATCCTAAATAAGACACCAGTTTAGTTATGAATCAAGTTTGATATGCTGAACTTTTAACGGAACAATGATCATTGTTAAAATAAATGTCCAAATATAAACTGATTTATTTCTTTTTATTTAAATTGTATCACTGGTTATCGTAAGATGAGTTCTAAAAGATTATAATTAATGTTAGTCTGGTTGGGAATTTGGTAAGCTAGACTGGATACCTGGTGAAACAGTTGCGCAGTAATGTAAGGTTAACTTCCTCATATAGCTCACAGCTTTTAACCCACTTTTATGGCCTTGAATATCAGCACCGCTTTCAGAACAAATTAATGCAACAACATTACACTGTACATGGCGTCATACGCCTTCATGAAGTCCACTAATGTGATTAGTGTTGTTCATCTGTTTGGCGTTCAGGAACGTTCACAGGTTACAAACCCGTTCAACGCAGTGTCTTCCTTCTCTGGAGCCTGTTTGGTATTCGCCTATCTTTTTATCAGCTAGTGGATCTAATCTTTTGAATAATGCCGTGGAGAGAATCCTGTAGATGACCGATAATAAGAGAATACCTCTGTACTTGTTAGCATCCGTTCTATCGCTTTTTTTGTGGAGTGGATGAATCAACGCACATTTCCACAATAATAATAATGCGTATAGTTACACACAAAGAGCGACCTTCAGAACATTCTCACACAGGAAAGAAAAGTCAGTAGGAAAATTATTGGACTAAAACTCACGGTGAAGGATATAGGCTTCACTCCAGGGACACCACAGATAAGTTCTCCAACATCGCAGCGGACATTAGAAAGGGACAACTAAAATTTTATGGACACATCAGCAGACTCCCACAGACCAGACTGACCAACAGAATCCTCAGGTACATCCAGAGACTCAAGACTACTACACCCTCGATGACACAAGTTAGAACTGATCTGGAAAGATCTCAGATAGATTCAGAGAACGTCATGGACAAAGGCGTCTATAAACACAAGATGTGCAAGTGGGAAGTGATGTCAGAGAAAACAGCACCTAAAGCCCAAAGGCCGAAAATTGGTTCAAATGGCTCTGAGCACTATGATACTTAACATCTGAGGTCATCAGTCCCCTAGAACTTAGAACTACTTAAACCTAACTAACCTAAGGACATCGCAGACATCCATGCCCGAGGCACGATTCGAACCTGCGATCCTAGGGGTCGCGCGGTTCCAGACTGAAGCACCTTTGAACCGCTCGGCCACACTGGCCGGCTCCAAAGGCCGAAGTGGTCTGAAGAAAGGAAGAGAGGCTTCAGTGAACGAATGAAAGAGTTCGGGAAGAACAGGAAGAACAAGTAGTGATGAATGATTCGCGTGGTCTGATAAAAGGTCTGTAACGACTGTAATAAATAAAATAATGATAATAACGTGTATAGTTGTGAATGTATGGTATTAGAGAAATACGTCTCACTATTATTGTGTTGACTCGTTTCCTCATAACGTTTTTGTTTGAACTGAAGAATGACATCTAGCACAAAACGCGACAGGAGTACAGAAGGAATGAACTCCGGAGAACACTAGTCAAAGAAAGAACGAGAATTAGTAGGTTGAGACTAAGAGAAGAGGAGCGAAGAACACAGAAAGAGACGGGAATGAGAGAAGCTGGAATAGTGTTGGCAGTGTGAGAGAAGTAATGGTTCCCTGTAAGACAGAAGGAAGAGGGCTGGAATATGGCGAGCGGGAAGCTGCGCCGATGATGACAGGCAAGGCATTAGTCTGTTTTTGAAAGTGCACTGCTCTTGGATAAGACGCAGGTTTCTGCGTAGTTTATCTCAGAATGCTATGGCAGCATCCTAAGGAAATGCAATCCAAAAATAAACGGAGTAGGTTGCAGTACACTTGTTCGCCCACTGCTTGAATACTGCTCACCGGTGTGGGACCCGTAGCAGATAGGGTTGATAAAAGACATAAAGAAGATCCAACGGAGAGCAGCGCGCTTCGTTACAGGATCATTTAGTAATTGCGAAAGCCTTGCGGAGATGATGGATAAGCTCCAGTGGAAGACTGTGCAAGGACTCAAGCAGTATATTGCTCCCTCCTACGTATATCTCGCGAAGAGACCATGATGATAAAATCAGAGAGATTAGAGCCCATACAGAGTCATACCGACAATCTTCCTTTCCACGCGCAATACGAGACTGGAATAGAAGGGAGAACCGATAGAGTTACTCAAAGTACCCTTCGCCACAAACCGTCACGTGGCTTGCGGAGTATGGATGTAGATGTAGAAACTGAGAAGGATATAGATGAATGTTTTATATGTATGCATAGCTACAGCGAAGAGAATGGACGTACAAGATTTAGTATTGCTCTTATGGTATGGTGATAGATATCTGGTATGTGAGGACTCAAATAAAGGTGAAAACAGAACATTTGAAAATCTCGTCGCCTCTCCGGTCACATCTAACCCAACTCCGGACAGGATGGATTGACGTGTTCAAACAGTAGAATGTTTGAAGTTTTCCTATTTTTCATTCTTGCACTGCATCGCACTAGTAAAGATTTCACAGGACTACAGACTGGACTAATTTAGGTTTTATTTTACCAAAAAGTACTTCGCCGGTGCTAGGCTCGTTCTTAAGTTTTAATGCTCGCCTGGTGAATGCTGGGCTGATTCCCAATCTCTGCCTCAGAAAACACGACACAAAAACACTTACTATGCGATTACCCACAGAACAACGGATACACGACTTGCATACGGCTTCCGTCCCTTGGGTAGACTGAGTGGCGGGCGACAAAGTTAAACTAAAAATTGAATTTGGCAAATGAAAACAGGGGACGCCTTGAGGCGTGATAAACGTTAGGAAAGAGAAACAGAGAGAAAGAGATAGCGACAGAGAGACGGAGGCTGGGCAGAGGTCACTAGAAGAGTGAACTAGGAAACAGGAATACTTTTGTAAAATCTGTCTGTCGTTCAAGTTTGTAATACACAAATAAAATCATTTAAATTCACATAAAATCTCTTAAACATACACAATATTTTCACTAAGTGTTCTCAAATGTAATCGCATAGCC
Source organism: Schistocerca gregaria (assembly GCF_023897955.1). NCBI lineage: Eukaryota > Metazoa > Arthropoda > Insecta > Orthoptera > Acrididae > Schistocerca > Schistocerca gregaria. The sequence goes on from NC_064925.1 coordinate 76,113,695, forward strand.
GGAAAGTACGGCGCTGTGAAAGCTCCAGCATCTTCCTACAATACACCTTTCTGTATACCGATTACAATTTTATATACTGACACGTTGACAAACTAGAATCGCAAAGAAAGAGATTAGATTTATCGGTTACTGCAGCTACAATGGCAGTTTGAACGTGGCGTTATAGTTCGCCCAAAAGCGATGGGACACAGCATCTCCGAGGTGGCGATTTTCCCGTACGATCGTTTCAAGAGTGTACCGTGAACATCAGGAATCGAGTAAAACAAACATCCCCACAAAATAAAATATGAATAGTATTCACATTTACTGTAACCTCCCAAAAGAAAAGTTACGAAATCTCCCAACAGTAAAAAATATAACTATAACATTGACATTTATCGTAACCTCTTAATAAATAAATTGCGTAACCTATCAATAATATAATGTGACTAATCTATCAATAAAAAAAATCTGTGGCTCACTTATAACCTTTCAATAATTGACTCTGAATTTAAACTGGTAAATTTTGGACGTCAGCAGTGCTGCGTCATGGCCCTGAAAGATCATTCTGAATAAATTGAAAATTCTTACCTCAGTAAGGTCGCCGGATAACGCATATATATCTGCTCCTATAAGAAATTTTTCTGGCACAGCCATGTGCAATGCTGACCAATAGATTTGTCAAGTATAAAAAGAAACAACTGATTTTTCTTTACAATAATCGGGGTGACCATGGATTGGAGAAATTAGTGAATTCTTTAAAGTTACCTTTTATGAGAAAGATTATTATTAACAGACTTTTTTAAACATTTACATGGGACTTGATATAACAATAGCACAAATGCGCGAGGCTGCTTTTACCTTATACTACAACGCTGAGGTCTAACGGTTCAGGCGCTCAGTCCGGAACCGCGCGACTGCTACGGTCGCAGGTTCGAATCCTGCCTCGGGCATGGATGTGTGTGATGTCCTTAGGTTAGTTAGGTTTAAGTAGTTCTAAGTTCTAGGGGACTGATGACCACAGATGTTAAGTCCCATACTGCTCAGAGCCATTTGAACCATTTTTTACAACGCTGAGGCTCCTCCATCGCTCCACCAAGACCGGCCGAGCCAACACGATACGCCAGACTGCTAGCTACTGCTACTACACAGTTCCTACTGCATACAACACTGCTCTTTGGTCTGAGATTCTCTTATAGCTCACATATCGCAGGGAGCGCGTGAGCAATCCATCGAAATTACATCTGCTCGAATGCGCTAACAACAAATTCCTTAATCATAGACCTCTTACAACATCAATCTCCGATATCACTGCCGCTGGAAAAAGATATTGCAAGAACGGGACCAACGACGACTGAAGAGAATCGTTCAACTTGACAGAAATGGAACCTTTCCGCAAATTGCTGCTCATTTGCATGCTGGGCTATCAACAAGTGTCAGCGTGCGAACCATTCAACGAAACATCATCGATATAGGCTTTGTGACTGCACGACACAAAGCTTTACGCCTCGCCTGGGCCCGTCAACGACGACATTGGTCTGTTGATGACTGGAAACACAATACGTGATCGCACGAGTCTCGCTTCAAACTGTATCGACGGGATGGACGTTTACTGGCGCCAATCTCATGAATCCAAGGCCCCCGCATGTCAGTAGGGGACTGTTCAAGCTGGCGGAGGCTTTGTAATGGCGTGCGGCGTGAGCAGTGGAGTGGTATGGGACCCCTGACAGATACCACTGTGATAGGTGAAACGTACGTGGGCATCCTGTCTGATCAAATACACCCATTGACTTCCATTGTGCATTCCGACGGATTTAGGCAATTCCAGGAGGACAATGCGACACCCCACACGTCCAGAATTGCTACAGAGTGGCCCTAGCAACACTCTTCTGGGTTTAAACACTTCCGCTGGCCACCAATCTCTCCAGACATGAACATCACTGAGCATATCTGTAATGTCTTGCAACGTGCTGTTCAGAATAAATCTCCATCTCCTCGCACTCTTACGGATTTATGGACAGCTATGCACGCTCGAGGAGGCCCTACACGGTATTAGGCAAGTGTACCATCTTTTTGGCTCCTCAGTGTATTTCCACTGTCCACTACAGTCATAGTTTCTAAGATTTCCTGTGAATCATCACATGCCCACCTAGTATCATGGATGTTATTTCGTGATGACTTAACAGATGTACCACCATTGCCTCTTCTTCTTGACAGTGTTTTCCGTATATTCCTTTCCTCACAGATTCTCCTCATTCCTTACCTTATCAGTCCACCCAATTTTCAACATTCTTCTGTAACACTACATCTGAAACTCTTCGATTCTCTTCTTTTCTGGTTTTCTCACGGTCAATTTTTCACTACCATACAATGTTGTGCCTCAAACGTGCATTCTCAGAAATTTTCTCCTCAAATTAAAAACTATGTTTGATGCCAGTGAACTTCTCTTAACCTGGAATCCTCTTTTTATTAGTGCTAGTATGCTTTTTATGTCCCCATACTCCGCCCGTCACATGTTACTTTGCTGCATAGGTGGCAGAATTCCTTAGCTTCATCTGCTTCGTGACCATCAATCTTGGTATTACGTTTCTCGCTGTTCTCATTTGTTCAGCAAAGGGCCTATAACACGACCTTGGGGAGCGCCAAAAATCACTTCTGTTTTACTCGATGAATTTCCGTCAGTTACTACGAGCTGTCACCTCTTTGACAGGAAATGACGAATCCAGTCACATAACTGAGACGATACTCCGTAAGCACGCAATTTCACTACAAGCTGCTTTTGTGGTACAGTGTTCAAATGGCTCAAAATTGCTCTAAGCACTGTGGGACTTAATTTTTGAGGTCATCAGTCCCCTAGACTTAAAACTGCTGAAACCTAACTAACCTAAGGACATCACACACATCTATGCCCGAGCCAGAATTCGAACCTGCGACCGTAGCAGCAGCGCTGTTCCGGACTGAAGCGCCTAGAACCTCTCGACCACAGAGGCCGGCTGGAACAGTGTCAAAAGCCTTCTGGAAATGTAGAAATATGGAACCAATTTGAAGTCCCTTGTAAATAACACTCAACGCTTCGTGTTAGTAAAGAGCTAGCTGTGTTTCACAAGAGCTATGTGTCCGTGTTGACTGTGTGCTGATAGACCGATTTCTTCGAGGTAATTCATAATGTTCATTGTTTTTGTTTCTGTTCCTTGAATTTTAAAACCTTTTCACAATTTCTTCTTTCCTCCCTTTACTGATTGTCCAGAAAAGAGATCGACTAACAGAAGGGCAGGCAGTAAATACAAATACGTACTACTAATGGAGCGATCGTTTGGCATTATTGGCCGAGTGACCCTTTCTGGGTTGTTCGGCAGCCATCTGCAAGTATTTCTATTGGACGTCACTTCAAGAGATTGGCGAGTTCGCTGAAAGTGAGACGAATGGCTAGGACAACACAAACACTCAGTTCCTAGTCGATAAAAGGCCCTACCTATCCAGGAATCGAACTCGGGGCCCCCCACGGTCTAGAGGCAGCGACGCCGCTCTAGTATGTGTAGAAATTTCCGCTAGCTCATACCACCAGACGGGGAGATTCCAGGTAGCAGAGCTGCACAATGAGGATAACGTACTGTCTAGACTTTCCACCTTGCACAATCGCTGGGCGCTCATTTAAGCTGAGAGGCAGTCATTGGAAGATCGAGCCGCGAAGGCAAAGAGAGGTGTCCGACTGGAACAGCAGATGTGGCGGCCACTCGGTAATTACCGGCAGGGTTCTGTGTAAATTCCCTTCCCGGAAGATCTCGGTGCCTGTAGCCTCGCCGGCCTAAGAAGAAACGCAGTAAGGCTCCGCTTAGCCGGAAACCCTCCCCGGCGGTTTTTCTGGTTCCATGTTCCCAGCGCTCGCACCCCCTTCTTCCACGTCTCCCCCCCCCCCCCCCCCAAACTCTACCATCGTTAATGCGCCCTTCGCTTTACCAGGAACTACAGGTAAACCGCCCGGTCGTTTCCGGAAGGCAGGCGAGCAGCGCAGAAATGAAACGTGCCTTCTCGCTCTGTTCTCACGCTACGCGATGAACACACTACAGCAGTCCGTCTGCGCCGAGCAGATCACAGTAGCTCAGATCAACACACTCTTGATACGATGGTTTCCCTGTGTTCTGAGACGCAGTTATATGCGGTAAGAAACGCTGTGCTTCTTGAGCCCGAAAAGGCTTACTCAACGTGTCATAGCTGTAAAACACAGGTTAAAGGCTGACCGTTACATAGAAGATAAAAGCAACCAGCCACTTTTTACAATGCTATTTATTTATTTAAACAGCGCCGCTACCGGTTTCGGACCGACAGGTTCATCTTCAGACGGCTAGTTCACGTTTTACATTAGCTTTCTGGTTTTGCTTCCCCATGTGATTAATTTCCTTGGGGTGGTGGTGTCGACGAAAAATCCGCGCCCTCATGTTCTAGTGCATACTACGAGCGGCGAAAAACTACTTACGTGAGAATGCAGGCTTTCTCGGCGAATCTTGGTGGTTGGCGACTGGACTTGCTTTTGGTGGCAAGGAATATGCAGCGCTAAGTGCGCGCCAAATGAGAAACACTTGCTGATAAGATGCGAAGGTCTGTACACCCGAGGAGTACTTGCAGGTAGGATGCGGAAGTGCCCATATCGACTTGGCGTAGCAGTGCGGTAGAGGGGGCTCCATGTTTTTGAGTCCTGTTCAGGTGGCTGATGATTCTGGATTCTCGAAGCCGACTGAATGTCTGCACTGCGCAGCTCGGCACATCAAGTCTTACTTATGGTGAGCGTAACCGGCAGCACTGACAGAGTACTTAAACTGGTTTCACACCTGTGAACTCCAGGTCGTTCGCCTGTCTCGACTCCTTTGCTCTGCTAAAGAATGTGTGGTGTTTCGGATATATAATCACTGCTTTTCATTTAATCTTACATATATCTAATTATCAAGGCCACCGCCTTGCCACAGTGGCAACACCCTTTCCTAAGCGCTGTCAGGCTTGGCAAGCACTTGGATTGGCCACTGACCGGGTCTGCGAAGTGCTGTTGCAAGTAGGCTGTTTAGGTTTTTATATTGGTAACGCCACGTAGCGCTCTGTATGAATATCACTGGCTGTGCAGTGTGCAGTCTGTAGCTGGTTGGCATTGTTGTAATATTCGCTTTTGCACTGTTGGGCAGTTGGATGTGAACAGCGCGTAGCGATGCGCAGTTGGAGGTGAGCGGCCAGCAGTGGTGGATGTGGGGAGAGAGATGGCTGAGTTTTGAGAGCGAATGATCTAGCCGTGTGTCCATCAGAGACAGTAAATTTGTAAGACTGGATATCATGAACTGATATACACTCCTGGAAATTGAAATAAGAACACCGTGAATTCATTGTCCCAGAAAGGGGAAACTTTGTTGACACATTCCTGGGGTCAGATACATCACATGATCACACTGACAGAACCACAGGCACATAGACACAGGCAACAGAGCATGCAAAATGTCGGCACTAGTACAGTGTATATCCACCTTTTGCAGCAATGCAGGCTGCTATTCTCCCATGGAGACGATCGTAGAGATGCTGGATGTAGTCCTGTGGAACGGCTTGCCATGCCATTTCCACCTGGCGCCTCAGTTGGACCAGCGTTCGTGCTGGACGTGCAGACCGCGTGAGACGACGCTTCATCCAGTCCCAAACGTGCTCAATGGGGGACAGATCCGGAGATCTTGCTGGCCAGGGTAGTTGACTTACACCTTCTAGAGAACGTTGGGTGGCACGGGATACATGCGGACGTGCATTGTCCTGTTGGAACAGCAAGTTCCCTTGCCGGTCTAGGAATGGTAGAACGATGGGTTAGATGACGGTTTGGATGTACCGTGCACTATTCAATGTCCCCTCGACGATCACCAGAGGTGTACGCCCAGTGTAGGAGTTCGCTCCCCACACCATGATGCCGGGTGTTGGCCCTGTGTGCCTCGGTCGTACGCAGTCCTGATTGTGGCGCTCACCTGCACGGCGCCAAACACGCATACGACCATCATTGGCACCAAGGCAGAAGCGACTCTTATCGCTGAAGACGACACGTCTCCATTCGTCCCTCCATTCACGCCTGTCGCGACACCACTGGAGGCGGGCAGCACGATGTTGGGGCGTGAGCGGAAGGCGGCCTAACGGTGTGCGGGACCGTAGCCCAGCTTCATGGAGACGGTTGAGAATGGTCCTCGCCGATACCCCAGGAGCAACAGTGTCCCTAATTTGCTGGGAAGTGGCGGTGCGGTCCCCTACGGCACTGCGTAGGATCCTACGGTCTTGGCGTGCATCCGTGCGTCGCTGCGGTCCGGTCCCAGGTCGACGGGCACGTGCACCTTCCGCCGACCACTGGCGACAACATCGATGTACTGTGGAGACCTCACGCCCCACGTGTTGAGCAATTCGGCGGTACGTCCACCCGGCCGCCCGCATGCCCACTATACGCCCTCGCTCAAAGTCCGTCAACTGCACATACGGTTCACGTCCACGCTGTCGCGGCATGCTACCAGTGTTAAAGACTGCGATGGAGCTCCGTATGCCACGGCAAACTGGCTGACACTGACGGCGGCAGTGCACAAATGCTGCGCAGCTAGCGCCATTCGACGGCCAACACTGCGGTTCCTGGTGTGTCCGCTGTGCCGTGCGTGTGATCATTGCTTGTACAGCCCTTTCGCAGTGTCCGTAGCAAGTATGGTGGGTCTGACACACCGGCGTCACTGTGTTCTTTTTTTGCATTTCCAGGAGTGTATATATATTATGACTTTTGAAAACTTTTAGGGTAAATACATTGTTCTCTATCAAAATCTTTCATTTTCTAAGTACTCCTATCAGTAGTTAGTGACTTCAGTAGTTAGAATCTTTTATTAAGCTGGCATTATTGGCGCTCGCTGTATTGCAGTAGTTCGAGTAATGAAGATTTTTGTGAGGTAAGTGATTCATGAAAGGTATAGGTTATTGTTAGTCAGGGCCATTCTTTTGTAGGGATTATTGAAAGTCAGATTGCGTTGCGCTAAAAATATTGTGTGTCAGTTTAGTGATGATCAGAATAAGTAAAGAGAGAAATGTCTGAGTACGTCCAGTTTTGCTCAGCTGTTTGAAAATTAAATAACGTAAGGGGTTATCAGCACATTAATTCATAACTTTTTCTAAGGGGACGTTTCATACTGTTAACAAGCTGGATGCACTCAGCCAATTGTGGAACTACTTGACTGAGAAGTAGCTTCACCAGTCACGAAACATGACGATGGCCAGGAGAGTGGTGTGCCGATCCACATGCCCCTCTGTATCCGCATCCAGTGACGCCTGAGGGCTTAGGATGACATGGCGACCAGTCGGTACAGTCGCCTCTGCAAGGCGTGTTCAGATGTTGTTTGCTTCTTTAACCATCACTTGTTTTGATTATTCATTAATCTAACAAATAAGCTTGTGAATAAATGTGAATATTGAGTTAAATCATTGTATCTGTTGGACTCCTTCAAATACATTAAATTTTAGGCTTCCAATTTACATCCTGGAAGATATTAGCAATCAGCTCAAAATCATAACCAACACGTTACTCCAGTCAGATAGTGTTAGTCATAGTGATTTATTTGTTTTGCGTTTTAAGAGCTATGCCTAAGACTGTAATTTTCGCGTTATCCATTTAACTTGCTGCAGAAGCATTTAGAAGTGAGTTCATCAAGACGTGGCCAGCCCACAGTTAGTTTGGGAGGGTTCATTTTTGGAGTTTTGCAGATCTACAGACTCAAGGTGGCACAGAGCTGGAGCACCATTATACAGCAACCACATTCCCTTCTGTTCTGGCGTAAGTTGTCGCCAGTACACCGATTGGCAAATGTGTAGCGCGAAGATCGATTAGTAGGCGCTGAATCAAGCACACCAATCACAAGAGAGGGCAGAGACACACTCGCAATCAACATGCCACCAACACCCTCTTGACCACAAGTATTTAGCCGCCGCCACTCACTGGAGGGCGTCACTAACTGAGTCACTTGGTCACTAGCTCAGTCACTGAATCACTGACAGACTACCTCACACTCCACTTTGGTGTCTGTCATTCACTGCATCGAAAGGTTTTAGGAAATATTCAGATTCATAAAGGTCCAAAGAAAGTAGGATTTGCCGGGATACCACAGCCTTTTACTGGTTCTATTAAGCTGATTTGTAACGAGCAGCCTATTCCTATTATATCTAATTATTTACTTTTTATTTTTCTTCTGTTTTTAATTTAACAATTTCTTTGGCTGTTTGAGTAATTTTTCCTTACTTAAATGACATGTGTTCTTTCTCTTATGGCTTTTTGTTATTTTATGTTGTACTACATTAGGTGTTTGTACTTCTAATTCAAATCATTCTTTGTTAGGTTGCCTGTGTTCTGTTGCTCTAACAATTTCTTATGAAGTTAGATTGTTTTTATTTTATTATCTGTAATTATTTTGATTTGTAGTTTCAACATGTTTGATTTTAAAAATTACCAGCTTTATTGTTGATTTATCATTATTTCTTTCCCTTTAGCTTTGGCTTGTTTTGCTGCTTGTTTGGCTGAAACTAATCGGATCCCTTTTGATTTTGCTGAGGGTGAGTGTTTAGTTTCAGGGTTTAATACTGAATATGGTGCAGGTGGTTTTACTTTAATTTTGTTGGCTGAATATACTAGAATTGTTTTTATGAGAATATTCTTGGCTTTAATTTTTGTAGGTGGTGCATTGTATTCTTTCATGTTTTTTTATTAAGCTTGCTATTATATATCTTGGGTTTATTTGAGTTTGAGGAACTTTACCACCATTTTGTTATGATAAGTTGATATACTTGGCTTGAAAGAGCATTTACCTTTATCTTTGAATTTTTATTTTCTTTGTTGTTTTAAATATTTTATTTAGATAATTTATGTAGTGAATTTTTTTAAGAAAAGTTTATAGAAGGGTTAAACTTCTAGTTTCAAAACATATGATTTTTCCTAAGTTAATTAACTTATTTATTTTATTCCTTAATTAACTTGTCTCATGCATTTGCAACATGAATATTGATTAAGAAGTTTGTAAAGCAGATAAATGTTAAGAATTGTCCTGTTATAATGTATGGTTTTTCAGCTGGTCACTTACCAATTCATGATAATATGCATATGAACACTACTATAATTCAGAATAGAATTTGATTAATAGTGCAAACTGAATATTTCAGAATGGTGTTTTGTTGTAAAATGGTAAAATAATTAAGATAGTAATTGATAATAGTAGTGAAATAACACCTCCTAATTTATTAGGAATTGATCGTAGAATACCATAGGCGAATAGGAAATATCATTCTGGTTGAATATGAACTGGTCTTACTAATTGGTTGGCAGGTAAAAAATTATCTGGGTATCTAGAAGGTAAAGATTAATTAGGCATAATATAATTAATAATGATGTTATTAATACAAATGTGATAGAATCCTTGGAAGTAAGGCATTGGTGGAATGTAATTTTTTCAATATCTCCATTTAGCCATAAGGTTTATTAGACCCTGTTTGATGAGGAAAGAATAAGTGGATTGCTGCCATAGCTGCAATAATAAATGGTAGTACAAATCTAAAGAATCTATTTAATGTCATGTTGTCAACAGCAAATCCTCTTCATACTCATTGAACTAAGTCTGTTCCTAAGTATGGAATTTCTGATAATAAATTAGTAATTATTGTTGCACTTCCAAATGATATTAGGTCTCAAGCTAAAACATATCCTATAATTGCAGTTGCTATAACTAGGATTAGAATTACTGTCCCAACTACTCAGGTGTGTATATGCATATAAGATCTGTAGTAGATTCCTCAAAAAAAATGTAAGTAAATGCAAATAAAAAATATAGCTGCTCCACTTTTGTGTTAAGTTTGAATGATTCAACCATTATTTACATCCTGGCAGATATGTACCACACTGCTGAATGCTATTTCAATATTTGATGTACAGTGTATAGTTAAAAATAGTCCAGTTACAGTTTGAATTACTAAACACAGAACTAATAGGGACCCAAAATTTCATCAAAGAGAAATATTTGTTGGTGCAGGTAAATCAACTAAGGAATTATTAACCATTTTAATCAAAGGGTGTCTTAATCATAATGATATATTAATTACTAAATTATCTTATTTTACAAATAGGGCCTTGGTTAATATTAGTGATTTTTAGTGCTGAAAATAAATAAATTATCATTATTCTAATAATAAATCTTGGTCTATTATAAGTTTTCTAAAGGTAATGTTATTCCTTGATAATTGTCTGAGTTATCAATATTTATAGTTTCTGTATTTTTGAAGGAGTCTATAAATAATTGTTATGTCTAAAATAATTAGTGTTGATATGATAGAGACCAATATTGTTAATGTGATGATTATAGAAATTGATTTAGGTTGAAATATTTCATTTGATGCAATTCTTGTAATATAAATAAATAGAACTAATATACTACCAAGAAATGTTAAGAATGAAAGATATGATAAACAGTAACTTTCCATTATTGTTCCTGTTATTAATCCAACAAGGAAAGTTTGAAGAGTAATGAAGAGTATTATTGATATTGGGTATCTTAATTTAATAAAATTAATATTTATTGCATTTCATAGTGATATAATTGTTATTTTAATAATTTCAGTGGTTAGTTTATTTAAAATATCGGTTTTGGGGACCAGTGGAGGAAGCTTCTTCACCTCTTAAGTTTTAAAAATGGAGGCTAAACTTATTTCCTGTTTACAAGACTGGTGTTTTTTTTAAACTATTAAAACTAATGTTTATATTCTCTAGTTTTACTTCTTTATTGGCATATTTTGCTGGTGTTTATGTTTTCTCTTCTAAATGCAAGGATTTATTAATGGTTCTTCTGAGATTGGAATATATTGTTGTTTCTTTATTTATGTTGATTATTGTTTTTCTAATTGAATTTATTATCTTTTTCCTGTTATTTTTACAGTTTTCTGTTTATGAATGGGCTTTAGGTCTTTCTATATTGGTTTCAACAATTCGATCTCATGGTAATGATTTTTTAAATTCTTTTGGTTTGTCTTTATGCTGAAATATTTATTTATAACTGTTTTTGATACATCTTTGTTTCTAAATAATTGGTGATGGTTGGTTCATTATTTAATGCACCTGTCAAGTATTGTTTTTATGATTTGTGTATATTCATATGCTGATTTGGTTATAATTAGATATTATTTTGGTATTGATTATTTTTCTTTTAGTTTACTTTTGTTGATTTTTTGGTTTGTTCTTTAATAATTACTGCTAGCAGTTTAGTTTTTAAGTTCTTATCATTCTAATTTTTTTGTTTTTATAGTTTTGATTGCAAGAATTATACTTTATTGTTTATTTGATAAAAAATGTCTTTTTTCTTTTAATAAATTTTTTAAGCTAGATTGGTTCCTACGTTGCTTTAGATTTTAAGTTGGGTTTATCAACCTGAGCATTTGCAGGCTGGTTTTATATTTAATTTTTTATACTTTGGTTACTAGATTGCCTTTGTTGTTAGTTATGTTTAGGGTTTATGATTTTATAATACTTTGTATTTTCCTTTATTGGTTCTTATTATTTTATATTTTAAGTTTTTATAATTTTTTAGTTCATTTATGACTTGCTAAGACCTATGTAGAGTCCCCTATTTCTGTTAGAATAATTCTTGCTGGTGTTTTATTAAAGCTAGGCAGTTATGGAATTTTTCGTGTAATAAAGGATATTTCTTATTTGGGTTTGAAGTTTAAATATTTCTGGTTGTCTTTGGGCTTACCTGGTGAAGTTATTGTTAGATTTATTTGTTTTCACCATGTTGATTTAAAGTCTTTAATTGCTTATTCTTCTATTGAGTGGTTATTGGTGGATTAATGACTATAAATTGATGGGGTTGTATAGATTCACTTTCTTTAATAGTTGGCTATGGTTTATGTTCTTCTGGTTTGTTTTGCTTGTCTTCCATTACTTATGAATGTTTAGGTAGACAAAGATTATTAATTAATAATTTGATACCTAGAGTGGCTTTATGGTGATTTCTTTTAAGATCATCAAATATGTCTGCTCCTCCATCATTAAATTTCGTAGGTGAGGTTAGATTATTAAATAGAATTATGTCTTGGTCTTCTTTTAGTTTTTTTTGCTTTAATTTTTTTAGAGCTGTTTATATTACACACACACACACACAAATATATATATATATATATATATGTATAATCTCAGTGTGACATTATTATTTTATACTTCTTCTCTTCGTTATTTTTGGGAATATTATCTTATATCATCTTTTACTTTTGCATTGATTCCCTTTAAACATTCTTTGTTTAAATTGCTTAAATATTTTAATTTAAAATATTGCTTTGTGGGATCAATGATATAAAGTTTTTCATCTTAGCCTGTGAATATATTTTCTATTCGTACTTTGAGTTTTTTCTTTGATCTTTTGAGGAACTATGATTTTTATTTAAGGTATATATTATTTAATAATTGATTATAAAGTTTTTGTTGAATGAGAATTTTTTAATTTGCGTGGTTCTATGCTTGCTATAACTTTAATTTTGGATTGAATGTCTCTTATTTTTATGTCTTTTATTATATATATATTTCTTCTTTGGTAAATTACTATAGAGAGGATTGTATGCTGGGTGAAGAAAAATAAATCTTTTTATTATTATTGGTTTAATATTTAATCTTTCAATAGGGTTTTTAATTATTAATCCCAAGAGTGCTTAGATTCCTTTTCTCCTTCACTTCCTGCCGCTATGGGTGCTCCTACTCGTGTTTTTGGTTTAGTGCATTCTTATACTCTTGTTATTGTGGGGTTTATTTACTGATTTGTTTCAGACCAATATTAGACACTTATAATTGTGGTTGGTTTTTGCATTTAATTGGTTGCATAACTATGTTTATGGCTGGATTGGGCACACATCTCAGGCCATGACAGTATATAGCTTCAGATTATAGCAAGATTACCAATATTGTCTGCATGAGGACTATTACGGACAAGCTTGTAAGACAATACATGGACTCCATTAAAGTTAAGTAGCAGCTATCAGTTCACACAAATAAAGAACTGTGTTAATACACATATGCATTTGTGTTGTAGAAAGAGGATACTTGCCACCCATAATAACATCCTCTCCCTTGCTTCCTTGCGGTACATGACATTACAGTGCTGACGAGGATACTACATCCTTCGTGCCCCTAAAGAGACTACTTCCAGCAAGGGAGCTAGGGTTACCAACAGGAAGTGTGGACAAAACTCGCCTGTAAGGCCAAACCAGTGCTGATGGTTCACTGCCGCTATACTGTGGGGATTCTCTATGGCAGCTGTTTGGATAATGGTCCACATAGTCATCTGGCTGCCCCATGCTGATGGGCCACTTCTCTTATCCTGATACTGGAGTCACTGTCAAAGATCTTTTATATCCACCTTTAATTGAGTGTACCTCCCTTGGAAACTGGCCACGTGTCCATATGACTTTCCTTGCTCCTTATTAACTCCTGCATCATATCCCAAATCATCTCTCCATTTACCAAAATCACCCTGTATAAGGGGACATACTATGATGCACCAACAGTTAACCAGGTGCTGGGAAGAGAGAGAGAGAGAGAAAGAGAGAGAGAGAGAGAGAGAGAAAGTTGTCTTTCCCAGGATTTTATTTCTATGCCTCTTCTTTGCTCGTCACTACTTACTTAGGTTACTTCTGGAGAAGAAGTTATTTTAATACAGTCTTAAGCCAGTGGACTTTACACTTAGCAGTTAAGTGGGAAATGAAGAAGACAAACTATTTGTATCTTATTACTTCCAGAGCGCTGAGAAGTGCAGACAGTAGTGTGTAATACGTTGTTATGCAGAACGAAAGCTATCCTTTCAGTACTTTTCTTTCACTCAGCTGTGTTTGCTGTTTATTTATTCGTAGTTGATGCGGTACATTTACAGGATAAACTTGCGGTGATACATCACATCAATGACACTGCTATAGAACCCAAAGACGAAGCTGTAGTTGCTTCGAAAACGACAGAAAGAAAACACATTTCATGGGAAGAAAAGCACTAAGAGAACAGCTTTATTCTCCATGAATAAGTATGCTTATAGTAACAGTTTTTCACTAAAGTTATGCAGCATATCCCCCCATGAACCATGGACCTTGCCGTTGGTGGGGAGGCTTGCGTGCCTCAGCGATACAGATGGCCGTACCGTAGGTGCAACCACAACGGAGGGGTATCTGTTGAGAGGCCAGACAAACATGTGGTTCCTGAAGAGGGGCAGCAGCCTTTTCAGTAGTTGCAGAGGCAACAGTCTGGATGATTGACTGATCTGGCCTTGCAACATTAACCAAAACGGCCTTGCTGTGCTGGTACTGCAAACGGCTGAAAGCAAGGGGAAACTACGGCCGTAATCTTTGCCGAGGGCATGCAGCTTCACTGTATGATTAAATGATGATGGAGTCCTCTTGGGTAAAATATTCCGGAGGTAAAATAGTCCCCCATTCGGATCTCCGGGCGGGGACTACTCAGGAGGACGTCGTTATCAGGAGAAAGAAAACTGGCATTCTACGGATCGGAGCGTGGAATGTCAGATCCCTTAATCGGGCAGGTAGGTTAGAAAATTTAAAAAGGGAAATGGATAGGTTAAAGTTAGATATAGTGGGAATTAGTGAACTTCGGTGGCAGGAGGAACAAGACTTTTGGGCAGGTGAATACAGGGTTATAAATACAAAATCAAATAGGGGTAATGCAGGAGTAGGTTTAATAATGAATAGGAAAATAGGAATGCGGGTAAGCTAATACAAACAGCATATTGAACGCAATATTGTGGCTAAGATAGACACAAAGCCCATGCCTACTACAGTAGTACAAGTTTATATGCCAACTAGCTCTGCAGATGATGAAGAAATTGATGAAATGTATGACAAGATAAAAGAAATTATTCAGGTAGTGAAGGGAGACGAAAATTTACTAGTCATGGGTGACTGGAATTCGTCAGTAGGACAAGGGAGAGAAGGAAACATAGTAGGTGATTATGGATTGGGGCTAAGAAATGAAAGAGGAAGCCGTTTGGTAGAATTTTGCACAGAGCATAACTTAATCATAGCTAACACTTGGTTCAAGAATCATAAAAGAAGGTTGTATACATGGAAGAATCCTGGAGATACTAAAAGGTATCAGATAGATTATATAATGGTAAGACAGAGATTTAGGAATCAGGTTTTAAATTGTAGGACATTTCCAGGGGCAGATGTGGACTCTGACCACAATCTATTGGTTATGACCTGTAGGTTAAAACTGAAGAAACTGCAAAAAGGTGGGAATTTAAGGACATGGGATCTGGATAAGCTGAAAGAACCAGAGGTTGTACAGAGTTTCAAGGAGAGCATAAGGGAACAATTGGCAGCAATGGGGGAAAGAAACACAGTTGAAGAAGAATGGGTAGCTCTGAGGGATGAAGTAGTGAAGGCAGCAGAGGATAAAGTAGGTAAAAAGACGAGGGCTGCTAGACATCCTTGGGTAACAGAAGAAATATTGAATTTAATTGATGAAAGGAGAAAATATAAAAATGCAGTAAATGAAGCAGGCAAAAAGGAATACAAACGTCTCAAAAATGAGATCGACAGGGAGCGCAAAATGGCTAAGCAGGGATGGCTAGAGGACAAATGTAAGGATGTAGAAGCTTATCTCACTAGGGGTACATTCGATACTGCCTACTGGAAAATTAAAGAGACCTTTGGAGAGGGGAGAACCACGTGTATGAATATCAAGAGCTCAGATGGCAACCCAGTTGTAAGCAAAGAAGGGAAGGCAGAAAGGTGGAAGGAGTATATAGAAGGTTTATACAAGGGCGATGTACTTGAGGACAATATTATGGAAATGGAAGAGGATGTAGATGAAGACGAAATGGGAGGTAAGATACTGCGTGAAGAGTTTGACAGAGCACTGAAAGACCTGAGTCGGAACAAGGCCCCTGGAGTAGACAACATTCGCATTGGAACTATTGACGGCCTTGGGAGAGCCAGTCCTGACAAAACTCTACAGCTGCAAAATACTAACGCGAATTCTTTACAGATGAATGGAAAAACTGGTAGATGCGGATCTCAGGGAGGATCATTTTCGATTCCGTAGGAATGTTGGAACACGTGAGGCAATACTGACCTTACGACTTATCTTAGAAGAAAGATTAAGAAAAGGCAAACCTACGTTTCTAGCATTTCTAGACTTAGAGAAAGCTTTTGACAATGTTGATTGGAATACTCTCTTTCAAATTCTGAAGGTGGCAGGGGTAAAATACAGGGAGCGAAAGGCTATTTACAATTTGTACAGAAACCAGATGGCAGTCATAAGAGTCGAGGGGCATGAAAGGGAAGCAGTGGTTGGGAAAGGAGTGAGACAGGGTTGTAGCCTCTCCCCGATGTTATTCAATCTGTATATTGAGCAAGCAGTAAAGGAAACAAAAGAAAAATTTGGAGTAGGTATTAAAATTCATGGAGAAGAAATAAAAACTTTGAGGTTCGCCGATGACATTGTAATTCTATCAGAGACGGCAAAGGACTTGGAAGAGCAGTTGAACGGAATGGACAGTGTCTTGAAAGGAGGATATAAGATGAACATCAACAAAAGCAAAACGAGGATAATGGAATGTAGTCAAATTAAATCAGGTGATGCTGAGGGAATTAGATTAGGAAATGAGACACTTAAAGTAGTAAAGGAGTTTTGCTATTTAGGAAGTAAAATAACTGATTATGGTCGAAGTAGAGAGGATATAAAATGTAGACTGGCAATGGCAAGGAAAGCGTTTCTCAAGAAGAGAAATTTGTTAACATCGAATATAGATTTAAGTGTCAGGAAGTCGTTTATGAAAGTATTTGTTTGGAGTGTAGCCATGTATGGAAGTGAAACATGGACGATAACTAGTTTGGACAAGAAGAGAATAGAAGCTTTCGAAATGTGGTGCTACAGAAGAATGCTGAAGATTAGATGGGTAGATCACATAACTAATGAGGAGGTATTGAATATGATTGGGGAGAAGAGAAGTTTGTGGCACAACTTGACAAGAAGAAGGGTTCGGTTGGTAGGACATGTTTTGAGGCATCAAGGGATCACAAATTTAGCATTAGAGGCCAGCATGGAGGGTAAAAATCGTAGAGGGAGACCAAGAGATGAATACACTAAGCAGATTCAGAAGGATGTAGGTTGCAGTAGGTATTGGGAGATGAAGCAGCTTTCACAGGATAGAGTAGCATGGAGAGCTGCATCAAACCAGTCTCAGGACTGAAGACAACAACAACATGCAGCACATAAATTGGACACCAAAGTCTGGCCCTTAATTTAGCCATGTGGATGCGCTTGTCATCAATATGGAAACTGAGATGTTTCACTGCTTCAATATCCACTTTGGCGACATTTCAGTCAAATATTTTTGTGTTAAACATAGAGCCTGCAGTAAGGGGTACACCTATCTTTTCTTATTGTATTTTGTTGTAAATCATCTAGGACAGTACTCTTTACTATCCATGCTGTGTAATCTGTATACAGCATTGTTTCAGAAGTCAGTATCAAGAGCAGATCGTTTATATATATTACAGCTGAGGTATTACTGCGTCCTCCTCTGTTCCATCGTACTGTAGCTTTCTGACTGGGATATTGTTGGAGAACATATCAACGGTTTTCCTTAAGTCCACTAGCTTGGCAAAGCTTATTGACATTCTATCTCTCCGGATGCATAATCCACTCAGGTACTTTCACATATGCAGACACAAAGAAACTTCAATGTGAACTTATTACAGATGTAGCAGAGAGTTAATATAACAATTATGAGAATCTTGCTATCGAAATGCCAGTTATATCCATGAGCTGGCTCTGTTTCTGTGGCAATATTGACAATGTTGACAACAGGCTTATTCTGGCAGCCATTAAGTGTACCACGTGTTGTCAAAGATTCGCCGTCCTAATGGTGAGCTGTTCTGCAAAGGTACAAAGCAACCATGCAAAAAGGTAGAATGTGAGCTATGTTCTTGTAATTGACTAGTATTTACGATTGAAACGTCGTAGTGATGTGGTAATAGCAATTAAATTTCTGAAGCCATCATTTGAAAGTTCACCCCATTTTGCCATATCACAGCATACAGTTACATACTGTAGAGAGAGACTAGGTGCTGTTAAGCGATGCAATGCGAGGTGCCTTGAATGAAGCATCTCGAATTTTGACTAATCTTAGGAGTAGGCCACTATGAACAAAATGTAAGTAATCCTTTTCATCGTATGTTTTCTAGTAGTTTGTAACAGTTTTGATAATTAGTCCAATGTTTTTCTTTTTTTTCGAAAGCGATATTACTAATTTAGCCCCTTGGTTTCGAATAAATGTTATTCGGTTTCAGATGCCAACAAAAACTCCTAAAAATAAAAAATATGAATTGATTATTATGTATTTAGATGTGTGTAGTATTTAACAGTTATTACACTATAACCCATTTATGGAAATTGTCCGGCCAAATGAAGGAAACCAGTTTTTTTAAATATTTAATTAACAATAAATATTTATGACTTGTGTGGCTACTATAGTGAAAGATACTGTTCACTGAAAATAAAATATTTATTACAATATTACGCATTTTCTTTGTGTAGTCTGTCTTTAGCAACTGCCCCTTACAAAATTCTCAAATCAGTTCTTATGATATGTAAGACTCACTAGATGCACATGTGATGTGATTCTATTGAATTCGCCACTTTTGCGGCCAGATCGACTGCTTCAGATGAAAACTGCTCTATAAAGTATATCCTAAAATTCTACATTGTTTCCTACCTAACACAATAGACACTTCTGACAATTACGCAATACTTTTCGAAATTATCCGTCTCTTTCAGTGCCGATCTTCTTACTTATATTTCTTTTATCAGCTTTCTTCTTGTAGTTCAAGTTTTCTTTTTGGTCTGTATTTCAGAAATTATCTGCAACTTTACTAACGTGATACTGGGTGTCAGAAGCATCTCTTTTTCGCAGTGATGTTATATGATTGTGGGAGGACAGCTTAGACTGAAAAATCCTGCGAAGCCTGAAATGAGAACTTAATTCATATTAATTCTGACTTTTTTGTTATTCAGAAAACGTTGTGGGAGCAACTGCGGTATTTTATTCGAAGCAGAAGGTCAGAATACCTCATTTTAATTAACTAGTTTTACTGAGAAGATGATGTTTCAATTACTGTTCATTAATTAAATCAACGATAAAGATACTTTGACAACTCTTGCAATACTTTGCCTAGACGAAATCCAAATACAGTTTCGTAATACTCTGATTAAACGGAGTCATTTGATGTACGTATGAATAGCATTCTGTTTGATTTTAGTTTATTCTTGTGTGTCTCTAGTGCGTTTTGTGTTGTATTTTTTAACCCTTTCGCCATATAGCAGTCCCGTTCAAACAGTATGTATTATCGAACAGCTAATCCGGTGCAAGTAACCCTGTCCCACGTGCAAGCTACCTATCTACCGGCTTCCAGGCGCAAGAAAATACCAATTTTCAGTATTTCACATAATTATTGACAGAATTCAGAAATTTAAAGTGTTGTCACTAGCTACTTATTAAGAGGTACAGGCTTATCTTAAAGGTGTAAACAGGTATTACATTAGAATGTTCGTGTATGTCCTGAGGCAGTGCAACTCACTATGCGCAAATTACCCAGACTATATTCACCCAGTATTGACAATAAGAGCACTTAGCGACATTCAACGAACTTTAAACATAATTTCAGACCTTTCCTAATTTTTTTTTTCTAGCTGACATGTTTAACGCAAATATTCAACCCATTAACTCATTCGTAAAGCTATCAGAAGTCTGAAGCTATTTTCTGCATAAGATCTCTATTCTTTAGAGTCGTGGATTACTGGTATAACACGATTTGTATACGAAGTCAGCCGGAAATTTCTGAAGGACTCCCAGCGTCATACAGACGCACTGAATTTCTTGTATATCAAGATAGCTTAAAATTAAATTAACCTTACTCTGATTGGTAAGACACGTCGAAATCCTGGCTTTGGGCTTGCTTGATGCCACGAGAATGACGTCACGGACCATTTGGCGGCGGTAGCAAGACTTTTTAAGAGATACTAACGGGTTGGAACACATGAAACGTTTTAGCAAGTAGAGCTGACGTGCGAATGCTTTCAGTACGGCGCTCTGTTGTTTCTGCCAGGCGTGACGGTAGCAATACCGATGAGTCGAGTTATTTCAGTGCATCGCACTCATGTCATTGTTTTGCTACTGAAGAGTAATAGACAGACATTAATCGAAGTTTCCATTCATTATATATAAAGACAAATACACACCGCCCGCAACTCGTGACAGCCAACAACCACAAAATAAGGAAATGCACATGTGTTGATTTCGGATTCTGCAATATTAGTTCGGGATCATGGTACTGCCCTTTCAAACACATTATAGCTTTGTTTCACAAATATGTTTCTCTACTAAAAAGTCATATAATGATCTGCGTATACAGTAATAAGTACAGTGGTTTAAGACAAGTTTTGACACTTGTAGTGAACACATAGGTCGATTTTACGACTTTCAGTAAAAGGTTTGTAGTTCTAGGCGCGCAGTCCGGAACCGACGACTGCTACGGTCGCAGGTTCGAATCCTGCCTCGGGCATGGATGTGTGTGATGTCCTTAGGTTAGTTAGGTTTAAGTAGTTCTAAGTTCTAGGGGACTGATGACCATAGCAGTTGAGTCCCATAGTGCTCAGAGCCATTTGAACCATTTTTAAAAGGTTTGTAGTTTCGTGATGACGGAGGGGGCATGCAAGGGAGAGATGATTAAGTTCTTCAGTCACGCACTGCCACAGTCAGGGGGCCGTACAGCAGCTGTCTGGAGCGGCCACGGCTGAAATCGTAATCTGTCATATGTCTCTGCTACACTTCGGCTACACTTCTCGCCCTCCTACCACGAGCTACTGTAGAGTGCACGCAAAACGTCTGTGCACCGTCTGCCTTCAGTTTTAACTCTTGTTTCCACTTTGTCCTGAAATGCACTTTAATGTTGCAAAGGAGTTCTGTTACTGGAATATTGTCGCATTTGCACCCTGTCGTGTTGCCTTGGGTTTAATTTTTTGAATTTTTCATCCATATTAATTTTCGTCAACCAACATCCAAAGATTCGATGACCATGAAGATATTGGACTTCACATGTTAGGTACCGAAAATTGCCTTAAACTGTTTGATTAACTGAAATTGCCTTTGCATTAACGATGTAATGTAGAAGAAGGAAGACCGACGGGAAGGTTACATTTTCGTATTCTTTTTCTTTTCATAAATTTATTCTTAGTTACTAAGTCAGTCAAATGCATCACGTACTGATTACTACGGTAAGTTTCCTATAACACTTTACGGATGTAAAACTTCACTTTATTCGTGTACACAAATTTCATTATTTTTCTGTGATTAAAATTCGAATACAAATAATAAATGCTTCCTCTGAAGATTCTCCCAAATCCGCTTTTTCTTTTACTTCCTCCGCTATTTGTTTTATATGGGCAACGTGCTACGGTCGCAGACAATATTTACTCTGACGTCAAAGACCGCAGTTTATCGCTAAATTGTGGACAGTACAAAGAGCACTATCAAAGCATTAGATAGATAACAATTTATTTTCACTTCTTTGCAATACACTCAACTAGGCACAGTGCATTTCTACAGCTCTCGTGTAAGATCGCATATAACTTCTGTTTACAAAAATGGTAAAAAGAACCGATCACAAAACTATGGACTAATGTCGACTATGACCTTATAGTTCATAATCCTAGAGCGTGTTCTCATCTCAAACATTACGACATCCCTGGAAGAAAGGAAATTCTTCTTAAAGAAACAGCACGCACTAATTAGAAAGCCATAGGTATAAAACACTAGTTACCTGATGTGAGTATACAGGGGTTCCATAAGCATATAGAGACACCAAAAACACAAAACACTACTGTGATGTCACCGCCAGACACCACACGTGATAGGTGGTAGCCTTTAAATCGGCCGCAGTCCGTTAGTATACGTCGGACCCGCGTGTCGTCACTATCGGTGATTGCAGGCCGAGCGCCGCCACACGGCAGGTCTAGAGAGACTTCCTAGCACTCGCCCCAATTGTACAGCCAACTTTGCTAGCAATGGTTCACTGACTTCTACGCTCTCATTTGCCGAGACGATAGTTAGCATAGCCTTCAGCTACGTTATTTGCTATGACCTAGGAAGGCGCCATTATCTGTTACCATTGATATTGTGAATCATGTACCATAAAGAGCGACGTTCGACATTAATGGATTAAAGTTAAGTATTCCACCAGCTACGTCCGTCTTTCTCATTTCTAATTCCTTGTAATGTTCCAGACCACACGCCAGCCTGCGTGAGCTGAGACGCGTGCATTTCGGCCTCCTTTAGCAATACGGTGTTGGCTCTCCTGCCAACCACAACCTATTGGCATTCAAAACAGCTTCCAGTCGTCTCGGAGTGGAAAAATACTTGTCCCGTATGGTGCTAAGGGGAATCTTATACGTTCTCCCTGGAAAATAGTCACAAATTCAGATAACGATAATGGAGGTCGATAGCGATCACACAGCCTTCTCTGCAAAGTAGACCGCAAGGGCCCAATAACATTGAGATCTGGTGACTGTGGTAGCCAGGGGAGATACGACAGTTCATCCTCGTGTTCACAAATACACACCTGGGCGATGAGAGTTATGTCAACGTGGCCCTGACGTCTTGGAACACAGCATTGCCTTTGGGGAGGAAACATTGTATTATGCGACGGGCCTGATCAACCACATAATCATCAGTGAAACAATACTTTGCTGGGGTGCGACCATCCAGAATAACTATGGTGCACACGGAATATCATGATAGCCGCAGTGGTCTTGCGGTTGAGGCGCTCAGTCCGGAACGGCGCGACTGCTACGGCCGCAGGTTCGAATCCTGCCTCGGGCATGGATGTGTGTGATGTCCTTAGAACTACTTAAACCTAACTAACCTAAGTTCTAGGGGACTGATGGCCACAGATGTTAAGTCTCATAGTTCTCAGAGCCATTTGAACCATTTTTTGAATATCATGATGGTGCGCAACTCTCACCGAACCCCACCAAGTTGCACTCTTGGAACGCGACGTTGGCCAGAATTTAGAAACGGTATGCAACGAGTCTCGTCCGACCAAATGACACTCTCCCATTGGCCCACAGTCCAGGTTTTGTGGTTTCTGCGCCACGTTTTCCCGGTTCGGCCATCTGCAACACTGACGATTGATTCTGGTTGCTTCAGCTTGCCCTGCGGTTCCCTTCTTACGAAGCACCCTTCGTGTTGTTTCAGTGCTAACAGGGTTTGTGGGTGCGACGTTCAGTTCTGCAGCGACTTTTGCAGCTGTCGTCCTCTCACAGACCTCTTCCAGGGCTGTCCGTCACGATCACTCAACAAACACTTGCGTCCACTCTTGCTGTATGTGGGTGGAGGGCTGTTCAGTAAAGAATGATCATTTTTTTGACAACATACCCTTACTCATGCTGCGCGGGGTAGCCGCTCGGTATGAGGCGTCTTGTCACGGTCCGTGCGGCTCCACCCGTCGGAGGTTCGAGTCCTCCCTCGGGCATGGGTATGTGCGTTGTCCGTAGTGTACGTTAGTTTCAGTTAGGTTAAGTAGTGTGTAGGCTTAGGGACCGATGACCCCTGGAGTTTGGTCCCATAAGACCTTACCACAAATTTCCAAAATGTTTCCTTTCCTCATCCTCATAATTTTGATGGTCCTTCTCAAAGCAGTCCCCCATGAATGCGAAGCACTTGTCCCAGCGTTTCTGCCAGTCTTCAAGTACATACTCGAAACCATTTTTTGAGAGGTCCTTCAAAATCGCCTCCGCAGCCTTCACCACTGCTTCTGATGATTGATAATGTATCTCACGAAGGGTTGGGTTGGGTTGTTTGGGGAAGGAGACCAGACAGCGAGGTCATCTGTCTCATAGGATTAGGGAAGGATGGGAAAGGAAGTCGGCCGTGCCCTTTCAAAGGGACCATCCTGGCATTTGCCTGGAGCGATTTAGGGAAATCACGGAAAACCTAAATCAGGATGGCTGGACGCGGGATTGAACCGTCGTCCTCCCGAATGCGAGTCCAGTGTCTAACCACTGCGCCACCTCGCTCGGTATCTCACGAAGGCGTTTCTTCATGTTAGGGAATAGAAAAAAGTCACACGGGCCTAAATCCGGGCTATAGGGAGGGTGAGGGATGCACTTCACGTTGATTTTTGCAAGATATTCAGCAACAACATTGGCAATATGAGGCCGCGCGTTATCGTAGTGCAACATCCAGCCTGCTTCACGGAAATGTGGTCTTTTTCGCCTGATATGGACTTGCAACATTTTCAGGACATCCCTCTAGTATTGCCCAGCTACAGATGTGTGTGCAGGTACAACATGCTGATAAACCATTCCATGAATATCAAAGGATGAGATGACCGTAACTTTCCGAGCAGAAGCAACCACTTTTGCTTATATGCGTATTGGTGATGAAGGAGATTTCCATACTGAGCTTTGCTGTTTGCTCTCAGAATCAAAATGATGTAGCCAAGTTTCATCAGTAGAGATTACATTTGAAAGAGACTCCGGATCTTCTTCTAACACCAACTTTAACTGCATGCAGACCTGCACGCGAATGTCCTTTTGTTCACGAATGACCAGTCTTAGTACCCAGAATCAGATTTTCACTCTCCAGCGGAGTGTGCGCTGATATGAAACTTCCTGGCAGGTTAAAACTGTGTGCCGGACCGAGACTCGAACTCGGGACCTTTGCCTTTCGCGGGCAAGTACTCTACCATCTGAGATACCGAAGCACGACTCACGTCCCGTCCTCAAAGTCTTACTTCTGTAAGTACCTCGTCTCTTACCTTCCAAACTCTACAGAAGCTCTCCTGCGAACCTTGCAGAACTAGCACTCCTGAAAGAAAGGATAGTGCGGAGACATCGCTTAGCCACAGCCTCGGGGATGTTTCCAGAACGAGATTTTCACTCTGCAGTGGAGTGTGCGCTGATATGAAACTTCCTGGCAGATTTGTGTGCTGGACCGAGACTCGAACTCATATCAGCGTACACTCAGCTACAGAGTGAAAATCTCATTCTGGAAACATCCCCCAGGCTGTGGCTAAGCGATGTCTCCCCAATATTCTTTCTTTCAGGAGTGCTAATTCTGCCTGGTTCGCAGGAGAGCTTCTGTAAAGTCTGCAAGGTAGGAGACAAGGTACTGGCAGAAGTAAAGCTGTGAAGATGGTGCGTGAGTCGTGCTTCGGAACTCAGTTGGTAGAGCACTTGCCCGCGCAAGGGAAAGGTCCCGAGTTCGAGTCTCGGTCGGGCACACACTTTTAATCTGCCAGGAAGTTTCAGTGTTAGTACCCATCGCGCGCAAACATGTGTCATGTGTAATTTTTCTGTCACCAACGTGGGGTGCTACCCAATGAAATGGTCAGTATTTCAGAAATTGATCTTAAGGTAATGCGTCGATCCTCTCTCACAATGACAGCAGTAGTGTTGATGTTTTCTTCCGTAAGAGCAGTAACTGGAGCACCAGGTCAACCTTCCTTTGAAATTGATTGTCTCCCTTCCTTAAACATTTTAAACCACCCTCGAGCTGTGCTGTACGGAAGACTCTCAATAGGCTTCCTGTAACATTGTATAGGCCTCAACTGAAGATCTGTTGAGAAGAAAGCAGAATTTCAAAGCCGCATAATGTTGCTCGCGTGTTACCTCCATTGCAGCGGTAGGCGATACTGAACATGTCTGACGTTGCCTGCCTCTCACCGGCGGGAACCACGAGTACCAACAATGAAACTACTACGGCGTATTTGTTGCTCATTAAGCCAACAGCATATCATAAGATTAAATTTAAGCGCGAGAAATTATGGCCATAAAATTCATTCTTTATTGAACAGCCCTCCTATAAATCTTCGATACGGTGCCACTTGAAGCACCAAGCAATTCGGCTCCGTTGGTTACGGAAGTACCAACGACACCAGCACCAACCATTTACCCACGTGGGAAACACCTAGCTCCGACATAGCGCACTCACAATTATACAGAACACTGTTCTGACAAAGGACAATTTACAGGTGCTGTTCGTTTTCAAATACGACAGCACCCCCTATTAGCTTGGCTAGCATCTGCATTTATGTTCTTGGATTCATTTATCACTGTGTTGCCATATTTTTGTCCGACCTCTGTAACTTTCAAACGTGAGATGCAGCTGCGTATCTAGAGTCCGTATTAATAGACTTACGAAAGGCGTTCTACGCTATAGGAGACGTGATTACTAACCATGGTAGATAGCATATTCGCAAATGTGAGCTTTGGCTCAATGAATCTATTATTAGTGAACGGCGAATGTACACCACAAACATTACGCCGGGTGTGTCTCAAGGAAGCGTAATCTCCTCAATTTACTTAACTGACCTGTCAGATACGATCGGAAGCACTATCAGATATTTCGCTGCTTATGCTTTCAACTGCAAGAATGCATCATCGTTGGACGATCACAAGGAAAAGCAGAATGTCTTAGCCAAAATTTGCTCTTGGTGTAACCATTGGTTTAGAGTCCAACATATAGCGTTTTGCAGTGACGCGCGTAAGGTGGGACAATGAATACGTGTCACATCTCATGTAAAACGTGCTATCCAAGTCGTACTATCTAAGTTACGTGATTTTTATCAGACGTTACATTCTGTGTAAGTCGTATTATCTAGGCTGTTTGGTTTTTATCAGACAGAACATCTGACATCATCTGCCTCGTAGGTGAGGTCGGCAAGGATATCTGTGCACTGGCGCTCGCCTCGGAGACTGTGTAACTAACCTGTTTCTGCGGGTTATTACGTTAAGATTAGGGTCGCCACCGACTCAAACCATACAACTAATCGAAGGTTTGCCCGAGTCGGAAAATGAATTAATTTGATCACAGACCAAAATGCATACTTCGTGATTTCGCTCATAGAGGATGCGATGTAATTAATGATATTGCCCGTGCACCGTTCACGAGAATCAAACATTTTAAATAAAATAGAAAATGCATGAACACTGTGCATAATATCAGCTCCCAGCAACACACCTGAAAAAAAGACATAATCTAAAGCATTTGTTTTAAAATAAAAGGAGAAACTAATCACTGGACCTGTGCGTAAGGAAACGCGTTGGATGTGCTAACAGGAAAGCTACGAGGTGAGTGGCTTAGGTGCAAAAACGTATCCTCGGAACACAAGAGAAAATTGTAGATAAAATCATTTATTCCTAAGATATGGATGTGAGGCATGTACACAATTCCTGATAACATTAATTCCTAAAACATTAAAGAAAAGCATCGATACATTCACCGTTAGAATCTACACCTAAAATCATTGGTGTGAATCATTTGTACAACTGCTGTTGCCTGATAACTGATCGCAATAACTCGTGAAACGGTAGACGTTGCGCAGTACACCTGCGTGCCCACGTGGTTTGTGGAGACGCAATTTCTAGGTATCGTGGCAAGTTGCAACAATATCACATCACACAATCAGGAACAGTTAACATTCTTTAAAACAAACAAGAGATCGGACAGTTAGTGATGACGGTAGCCCAACAAACTCTAATGTTGAACAACGTGGTTGGCTCCCCCCGGACGAAAGACACATAAAGCAAGGAAATTTTACGAGAAGGGGAAACTATTAATATTTAGGAAAATATATGCTTATACAGGCCCAGCTGAAGGCAAATAGACATTCATACAGGAGCGAGTGCTCACTTCTTATCGACACCTTTGTGTGGCGCTCTTCCGGCGGGTCCAAGTCTGCTATAGATATTTACTAAAAGAAAAATCTGCCAGAGTGTTGCATTCCTTGCTGCGACAAGGCAAAGCAATCTTTCAGAGTTGAAGAGCGAGACCAAAAGCTAACAGCTCTCCCCTCGCCAAGTAACAACGCGCCACGCGTTCTGTCTAACTCACCCTTCTTCGACTGGAGCACAGCTGTGGACGCTTCCCGTACCGGCGGCAACTGCCTCCCTTTTTCTTCCCCAGCCTCTTCCACACTCCGCGTGGCTCGGAAAACCCAAAGATACCATTTCCGCCACCAACCTAACGCAGGTGAATTTCTCACAAGTAGCGCAAACTGGCTATTCTGCACAACTGCTGCTGAATCTATATGACTATTGCACACTTTCTGCAGCAGACTACGCCACCGTCTAGCAACGCGACACACAATCAAACCACTATGAGAGTTATGAGAAAAGCGAAACAAGGAAAAGGAAGAGAAACGCTAGTGAAAATGGGCTACCTGACTAATGAAAGGTGGCTACAGGACCCTTTCAACTGGTTCGAATTCTGGGAGTGGAAGATATTTGCTGCCAGCATTTGAGCGGCAAGTGGAGAAGAGGTGGTGGCTTAAATTTATTGATCACCAGACTTTACACCAATGTCCTGTATTAAATTCCAAACCTACACACAGTGTATCACGAAGTGTGGGCAAGTGGCGCTGTTGTTAATCCATACGTCGGACGGTGACGTTCAACTCGGTAGCCCCCTCACTGTTATTCGAGAAGAGTGGGCTATGTCCCAGCACTGGGTCCCATCCTCTCCCTTCTCTTCATCCATAACAACGCAAACCCAACACTACACTATACAAACACTCATCACAGCTTCGACCATACACACTCCTGGAAATGGAAAAAAGAACACATTGACACCGGTGTGTCAGACCCACCATACTTGCTCCGGACACTGCGAGAGGGCTGCACAAGCAATGATCACACGCACGGCACAGCGGACACACCAGGAACCGCGGTGTTGGCCGTCGAATGGCGCTAGCTGCACAACATTTGTGCACCGCCGCCGTCAGTGTCAGCCAGTTTGCCGTGGCATACGGAGCTCCATCGCAGTCTTTAACACTGGTAGCATGCCGCGACAGCGTGGACGTGAACCGTATGTGCAGTTGACGGACTTTGAGCGAAGGCGTATAGTGGGCATGCGGGAGGCCGGGTGGACGTACTGCCGAATTGCTCAACACGTGGGGCGTGAGGTCTCCACAGTACATCGATGTTGTCGCCAGTGGTCGGCGGAAGGTGCACGTGCCCGTCGACCTGGGACCGGACCGCAGCGACGCACGGATGCACGCCAAGACCGTAGGATCCTACGCAGTGCCGTAGGGGACCGCACCGCCACTTCCCAGAAAATTAGGGACACTGTTGCTCCTGGGGTATTGGCGAGGACCATTCGCAACCGTCTCCATGAAGCTGGGCTACGGTCCCGTACACCGTTAGGCCGTCTTCCGCTCACGCCCCAACATCGTGCAGCCCGCCTCCAGTGGTGTCGCGACAGGCGTGAATGGAGGGACGAATGGAGACGTGTCGTCTTCAGCGATGAGAGTCGCTTCTGCCTTGGTGCCAATGATGGTCGTATGCGTGTTTGGCGCCGTGCAGGTGAGCGCCACAATCAGGACTGCATACGACCGAGGCACACAGGGCCAACACCCGGCATCATGGTGTGGGGAGCGATCTCATACACTGGCCGTACACCTCTGGTGATCGTCGAGGGGACACTGAATAGTGCAGGGTACATCCAAACCGTCATCGAACCCATCGTTCTACCATTCCTAGACCGGCAAGGGAACTTGCTGTTCCAACAGGACAATGCACGTCCGCATGTATCCCGTGCCACCCAACGTGCTCTAGAAGGTGTAAGTCAACTACCGTGGCCAGCAAGATCTCCGGATCTGTCCCCCATTGAGCATGTTTGGGACTGGATGAAGCGTCGTCTCACGCGGTCTGCACGTCCAGCACGAACCCTGGTCCAACTGAGGCGCCAGGTGGAAATGGCATGGCAAGCCGTTCCACAGGACTACATCCAGCATCTCTACGATCGTCTCCATGGGAGAATAGCAGGCTGCATTGCTGCGAAAGGTGGATATACACTGTAGTAGTGCCGACATTGTGCATGCTCTGTTGCCTGTGTCTATGTGCCTGTGGTTCTGTCAGTGTGATCATGTGATGTATCTGACCCCAGGAATGTGTCAATAAAGTTTCCCCTTCCTGAGACAATGAATTCACGGTGTTCTTATTTCAATTTCCAGGAGTGTATAATAGACTGGCCCTGACGTCATTTTCGTGACTCCAACATCCCTGGGCTGAAGTCACGTGAATGTTGGCAAAACATGGTTGTTTCGTGTTGCGCTTATGGCTGTACTCAGCGTTTTGTCGGGGGAAATGTCATTACATTTCATGTGTAAGTGTTTCTATGGTAGTGCAGATGCGTTTATTGAAATCTGCTGAAGTGACTTTTATATGTTTTTTACACTAGAAATAGAGTTTCACGTAAATTAAAGTGTTGAAAGTGATGCCCGTAAAGTTAGACTCATTTTACATTTTGGAAAGTATCTGTGATAATTCGGTTACAGAAGTAAGTAAAATTGTTTTTCGTTCCTACTCATAGGTTCTCTAAGAATGAAAACCGAAGGCAGCTTTGGATACAGGCCCTGAAACGGAAAAAACTTTAAGCCATCTGCACATACTCGCCTTTGCTCGAAGCACTTCTCGGAGAAGTGTTTTGATAGGTTAGTTATTATTTACAATGTATACTTATAATTTATATTTATAGTGTCTGTCATTTTTTTAAACCTAGGCTCCAAAATTATTTTCTGAAACTTCAAAGTCTCACCTTTCATCTAAAATACCATTTTTTTAAACTGATAGTTTAAACTTTTGTAAAAATAGTGGGAAGTGAATCTTTGAAGTGCACCTAAAATTGATACTCTAAAATGGACCTGCTACTAAAGTCGACAATTTTGGCACCTATAGTTGACATAATTCCCATATCCCATTTTCTTTTATGACTAGAGCTCAAAACGCGCCGAATCCAACGTTTAAAGTTTTGACATTTTGCTTTAATTGATAATTTATAGTATTTTCGTCCCGCTGCCCACCAGAGTGGTGTTCGATGTATTTGTTAGATTTTATACATGGTACTGTGAACAAATCCAGGTCAAATCTAGTTCTGGCACAATTTTTCGCAAATAAAAAAAGTAATTTTTGTTGGAAGCGTTCGGCAGTCAATTGAGAAATGTGGGTAAAATACGATATAAACTTAGGATGGCAGACCGCTGATTAGAAACCCCGCCACGTTTTGCCAGCCCTATAGCTTCTGCACAGCAAGGCCAGTCTACTAGTGTCTGTGGTCGAAGCATCACAGTCATCCACACGACACTTCAAAACATGGCGGACAAAGGCAACAGAAAACTACCTCCACATGAACGCCGATGCGGCATTTCTGCATCTTCTCCCCTGCACACATTTCCCGAGTACGGGACCACTTTGAAGTTTCACATGCGTTGTGCGATGTATTCGTTCTCTCAAGAGAAGGCGCTAAAAAACATCACACGTTGGGCTCTGTGACAGAGCTCTTGTCACAATCGAAAAATATTGTCCTCTCTGAAATGTACACGTTCGTAATATCGCTGGTGTCACACTTGACAGGAGAAGCCTCATTTACTAATGTAGGTGTTACAGCTGTGACAGACTTGTGTAGTTTTGTAATGTGAAGAACAAATGACGGCCATATATATGTATATATCGTGTCTACTGTGTACAGATCAGCTTTTTTTAAAATGTTTCGTGTCCATTTCATTACCATTATGGATTGTAAGTGTGTTGCCGATTGAATTTTCTTTTCCGTAATTATGTGGCGTAGTCCATACACATGCCTATCTCCGAACAGCTATTTTCTCCGGGTTTGATGAACATTTTCTTGTACTGGTTAGTTGATAAGTTTTTACCTAGCCTACCAAGATGCTTTTATTAGACTATTGGCATCCCGCCCCGTCTTCGCATGGAAAGTTCTAGGAATCTATGGCCAGACAAACTGTCTGCTGCAGTGATAACTTTGTTTACGGCTAATGTGTAGAGTTATGATTAAAATTTTGAGAACAACGTTCTAGCCACCCGACTCCACCGTCTTACAACGCGAGCTACAGTTTCCGTGTGACCTTTTCCCAGGTTTCCCTCTCCTCTTTCTCCCCTTAAACATTAACTTTATACCAAGGAGAAGCTGTTCTTACCGGCTTAATACCTGATACGTCCTACATCACGGGTTCAAGGAGTTCTGCCATTCACTGTTAGATGCCATTTGCATCGTTTTCACGATAATTCAGCCAATTTGCACAAAATATTTCTAAATTATATACGCAATCGTTCGTTGTGATCCAGTGTAACTATTACTGAAAACTGTACAAAATATCCTACACTAATTCCTGGGATTAGTTCAAACGTACAGAGAGAAACTACGGCAGGGAACTTTAATTTATATTTGTATAAAAGATAGATAGGTAAGATGGATAGACGAAGAAGAGACAGACGAAGACGACTGCGACAGATATTTTTACGTGATTACATATAAGCATGTTTCTGTACTTCACTATTATAAATGTCATTTATATAAAAATAATTGTCACTTCCATGTTTGCTTGTAGTATTTTATCGTTTTTAGTCGACTTGAAAATATAACTTCTTACTGAAACTGATCGTCAGAAAGCTTTATTCATTAAAAGCACCGTAAGAAGAATGCCAGTTATAGTCTTGTTTGAAGGATCCTGAAAGCGAGCGTCTTCGAAACGATACAACCACTACCACACTGGAGTTAAGCCCTCATCAGAATAGTTGTCAGTGAGAAGTTGGCTCCCTAGCAAAGTATACTGTCTGAAACGGCGAGAATATTGCTCGCTTTACCACCTGAGCGACGTTAGATAAACAACGATGATTATATTTCAATATATTCACACATATGTGCTTGTTTCATATAGACAGTATCGGTCGATAGGCAGTGTCTATTCTAGATTTAATGGGACACGATTTAAAGGAGCATGATTTAAAGGGACAGTAGGTAAGAAGTGTGAGTTCTTGCACAGAAATGGTTATAACCAGTCTGATGATGTCACTTCCAATGTCAGAGTACACAACTGCTCTAGAATTCTGGACAATATTCAGATACCTTGTTACATGGGCATACTTCTGGTGTCAGGTTAAACTTTACCTTGGGGAGGATATCAGATTACAAATAAAGTGCTAAGTATGTTCATGATAATCCCTCAGTTATCTGATGTGGTGTCTCAAACCAATGACCAAATGATCTCTGGGTGGGAAAATGAATGCCAACCTCTGAACCAATTGGATCCAAGCTCCACCCCTCCTCCTCCTCTCCTGCTTTTATAATTACAGCACTTGAATGGGTGGCCTGATTCTAGTGCTGGAAACCATGCGGAGACGATGTGGTTTCTTATAAATAATAATTTTCTCTCTGTACAGAAGAGGTTACGAAATAATAACAATGTTGTAGTAAATTAACTTATAGTTTATTAACAATTTTTGTCATACAATTTCTTATCAATAATTTATCTACAATTCTTTCTCAGTCTCTGTATACAATACTTATATTTTAATCATATCCTTGAGATCATAGGACTAGCAGCAGCAGGAGAAGAAAAAAACCACATCTACTAATGTATACAATATTTACAAGGACACTAACACATCCACACATCTATGTCAAGCGATTCATCTAGCTATACTGTACAAATACCCACAGTAAATTAACCAGTCATACACTCATTCACTCAATGAATAGTATGAGAATGGGAGGTTGCCAATCCCATCCCCACAGATGAACCGTTAGTCATCAAGATGTGACAGCCTGATTTCCAGCTGCAGTACTGTGTATACCTCATGCATTTATCTCGCTTTTAACCATTTTTTAAATCATTCTCTCAGTATCAGCTGTAGAAAATATACTACTTTTGACACGAATACAAATGACTGTTTTGGAGGAGTATTAACACACACAGGAGACAGAGGAATCCAAGATACTGTCAGCTCGGTTGCTGCTCATATCTCTAATTGCTGCAGTGAGGAAGGTTGAGTCTGCCTTTGATGATTCGTCCACTCAGTATCGTTATCTGCCTGCCAGCGAGGTTCAGTCATCACACTATGGTTTTTAATGTTTAACTTTTACTGTCAGTCATTATTGTTTGAAAGAAGAAAAGCAATTACACTCTTGCTACAATGTGAATCTGCATGGTGTTAAATATGATTTTCCTGCATTAGTATGCCACTTGACGTGTTGAGTAACAATATGCATGGAATAAAACCACATCTGACCTACACCTGCCCTGGATATCCATGTTGCAGCACATACGCACACAAAAACAGTGTAACTGCATCCACTCATAGTTGATGTGATCGAAAGTGCTGACATCTGGGCTATTTACTCAGGGGTTTGTGCTACCAATAAAAATATTCGATTGAGCTGTGTTTCACAGGTTGCAGTCTGATATAAAATTTCATTTGCCTGTCTATAGCTTTAATTATTTAATGTGGAAATAGTTAACACAAAGTCATGCTGTTGATTGCTGATTTGAGAGAGGAGACCAAACAGCGAGGTCATCAGCCCCATCAGATTAGGGAAGGAAGGCGAAGGAAGTCGGTCACGCCCTTTCAGAGGAACCACCCCAGCATTCGCCTGAAGCGATTTAGGGAAATCATGGAAAACCTAAATCAGGAGGGCTGTAAACAGGTTTCAGTGATGCTGTTGATGAAATCATATAAAATACCACAAAATGATATACAGGCACTTTGTGCCGAGTGTTATTGGTAAAAACATTCGGGTTTGTACCATATTTTGTAAACACAGGGCAGAGACTAGTAACATCTTCATATAGACGTTTGGCTGTCTCTGCAGATAGCACCTGCAGGGCCATGGGCATGCTCCACATTATAGCGACTCCTGCTGCTGCCTGCTACTGTACAACTGTAATGCATTCTCTCTCTGGTGGAGTAAAACCTTATTCTCACTACCTTCTATTATTATAATTGCAGAAGCAGCGTGTACCACGAAAGCTACTGGACTGTTAGCGACACCTGATGCTTACATCAATGACCTTAACATTAGCAAACACCTGCAGAATATGCTCGGTAGTCTTTGAACAGAGATTATAGATGAACACAGATGTACATCTGTTCATAAACATCTTTGGAAAACTCTAGGTAATATGCTTTCTCGATTTTGAATTCTATTGCAGTGGGCCAGTGCTTTCGTGGGATTCAAAGTTGAGAAGAAGAAGTCTAGACATCGAGCTGGTAAGCTCGGACAACTCAGTCAGTTCATCCTGGGAAAAACCCCTTGAATCCTACCATTTCTTAACTGTACATCACACAAACATTTTAAGGGGTTGCCTTTGGAGATACGTTTTTCTCTGGTGGAATGCTGTCAATCATGTTCTAACCACCCATGCTTCCACTGCTAAGAAGTTCAATGCAAAGTGGTTGAATAACAGGACTGCTGGAAACCATATTCCTTGGATCCAGACAGTTATTAAAATATTAGTGTGGTGTGCGTACTGTAAGACCTTCGGTACACACACCATCAGATTATTTGACTCGTCGCTGTAACGAAGTAGGCGAGTGTCAGCA
Source organism: Schistocerca gregaria (assembly GCF_023897955.1). Classification (NCBI taxonomy): domain Eukaryota; kingdom Metazoa; phylum Arthropoda; class Insecta; order Orthoptera; family Acrididae; genus Schistocerca; species Schistocerca gregaria. The sequence goes on from NC_064925.1 coordinate 76,149,135, forward strand.
ATATGTCTCGTGGTCTTATTGTGGCGTGTTAACCTTCTGCCGTTAGGTCAGACGATAGAAATGCCACTTGCACGCTTAGAGTAGCAGATTGACGGTGACCAACTTTAAACAGAACTTGATTAATTTTCACACACATTTATTAAAATAATAACAAAATAAAATTACTTAACTTGATTCTGGATGCTATTTACAATTGACAATCTGAAGTTCCTTTGGTCTTGGTACGTTAATCTTATTCTCACTAATCTCTGATATTTGACAAAGAGTCTATACATTTATCTTCATGGCTATGTACAGGAATATGATAATCTTATTAGGCGCAGACTGAAACTTGACTATAGACTGGTACAGACTGGTGCAGACAAATGCAGACTAATGCAGACTAAGTAATCGGAGGTCAGTACACTCATTATAATACCTCGTGCATTCATGTATCACTGCGTGAGTGTGATCCATGAGAAGAAAAGGTTCAAGTTAGCACCAATCTCATTGGCTGCGTTAATATTAATACGCAGATCTGCAGAAGCAGAATTTGGTCCATCTCTAAGGCAGCGCCATCTCGTAGTGTGGAGACGGACGAGCGCTGCGCCTGCGCTGTTGTGCTTAGCGGGCCGCGCTCTAGTGGGAAAGTTATGTACGCGCTGACTATGCGGAACCATGTAGACAACAATTAGTCATTCAGAAAGATGTTAATCGTTTACTCCACAAATAATAAATGCTTCCTCTGAAGATACCTTCAGTTATTATAAATTATTATAAATATCACATGTAATGAAAGTACCTCTCCTTTGTGGCTACATCATAAAAACAGCACGTAAAGGGCTGCTGTGACTTACAGAGGTAGTAAAGCTCCAACATTTCAATTTCCACATTGCATCATGTGATATTGAAAAATTCAACAAGGGCATAAAATCAAGTACGACAGCTAAGTGCAATGTACTGTGTTCTTTATTTGTACGCTGGATGTTAATTCAAATTAAGTCTGCACATGTCACACAGTTGTAGTTTATTGGAGATTTTTAGTACAAACATGGCTCATTTAAAACCAGTACAAAAAATATATAAACTCAGTAGGTACATTTAAGAAAAAGATTGGAGGTATCTCGTTGAACGCAGGTAAGGAAATTCAGGAAGTCTTAGACAAACTTTCCACTTGGTGTAGCGAATGGCAGCTGGCAAATGGTTCAAATGGCTCTGAGCACTATGGGACTTAACTTCTGAGGTCATGAGTACCCTAGAACGTAGAACTACTTAAACCTAACTAACGTAAGGACATCACACACATCCATGCCCGATGCCGGATTCGGACCTGCGACCGTAACGGTCGCGCGGTTTCAGACTGTAGCGCCTAGAACCGTTCGGCCACCCCGGCCGGTTGGCAGCTGTCTTTAACCCTTTCAAACCCGAATTTTCTCTGTACGAAGGGAAAATTTTCTTCGCTCTGCTATGCTCTTAGGTGATTTTTTATTTACTTTAGATGCAGGATTCTTGCAAAACTATGCACCTGTTTTCAGAATTATACATTTTACACTTAACTTCTTTTTATGGACCAAAATAACTAACTTTCAAATACTCACTGTTATAATAAATAAACCAATCATTCACTGTTTATCACGCCAAATAACAATGACAGTATTTAATTATAAAGTGGACTATAACAAACCACTTCTGTGTATTCTGGCAGTCACAGTGCTACATTGACTAGTTGATATTCCTCTAGCGACGCCCAACAGTTGGCAGCACTTTTGTATAATGAAATGATTGAAAATTCACGAACATGTATATGAGATTTGCATTGAGGAAAATATTTTTGTGGAGGCTAAGCCATAGTAAAAGTTAATGTAAACAACTGTAGCAAGTCGATCTGCAACCCTTACATGCGATAAACGCTAGGTATTGCACACAGGGGCGTGCGCCCTTCCGAGACGGGGAGGTGCGGCAACCCGGGGACGAATGTGCCCAGTGGGTTAACGACGAGGCTCGGTGTATAGCCCAGCCTGGATGTAGTTTTTAGGAGGTTTCCCACATCCCATTAGGTTAACACTAGGTTAGTACCCATGTCCTGCATCAGTTACAAGAACCACAAATATTTCGAAAGCTTTTGCTCACTATCACACGAATAACACTGCATGCAGACAGTTGTGGTACATATATTCCGTCCTGGAATGGGGAGGGAGGGGGGGGGAAGGGGGAATGAGGTGGGTACAGGAGAGAGGCACATGCCCACCCCTTAAATTAACCATGGCAGACCTGTAGCTAACCATGCCGACCCTGTGCCAATGCTGGAGAAAGGCACAAGAAGAATAAGAGAAGGTAATGCTCATAACATATAGAAAGAAGCCAATCATACAAAATTACAGTATTAATAGTGAATATATGGAGCAGGTCACATTGTTTAAATATATGGGTGTACTACGGGGTGTATGAAAAAGAATCATCCGATTTTAAACAAATTGTAACTATTATGTTATTGGCGATATCTGCGTTTTACCGTGGTCCCCGCTAGGTAGCAACAGTGTACGCCCACTTCCTTTCAAGTAAAAATGGTGTCAGGACAACAGAGAGCGTTTTGTGTTCTACGTTTTGCGCAGTACGGGGCAGTAATAATTGGTCAGAGTGACTTTCGTACTAGCTATGGCATGGGTACTCCTACAGCACAGAGCATTAGACGACGGCATGAACAACTCCGAGAAACAGGTTGTTTGTGTAAAGGCAAATCACCGGGCCGTCTCCGTGTGTCTGACACAGACATTTAACTCATCCGTCATAGTTTCACAAGGAGTTCGCACAAATCCGTTCGCCGTGCAGCTCGACAGCTCAACACGACCCCGATGTCCGTTTGTCGTGTGTTGCGTCGACGTTTACACACGAAACCATACAAAACTGAGCTACTTCAAGCTCTTCGTGAAAGTGACAGACAACGTGTGGAGTTCTGTAATATTGTTCTTGGCAAGATAGAGAATGACAGTTTTCTCCCATGGTTAGTGTTTAGTGACGAGGCAACATTCCATTTAAATGGAAAGTGGACCGTCATAATGTGAGAATACGAGGAAGAACGGAAGAACCACATGAAGTTGTACAACATGAAAGGGACTCTCCAGAATTTAATGTGTTTTGTGCAGATTCACAGGAAAAAGGAGTATGGTCCATTTTTCTTTGCCCAGATCACCGTTGTGGAAAGCACACATCTCGATATGCCAGAGAACTTTCTTTTCCTACAGTTGGAGACTGATTCGAGCGTCTTCACTTACAACCAGGACGGGGCACTGCCACATTGGCTTCTAGAATTGCGGGGTTTTTTAACCAGAGTATTACTGAACGATGGATCCGTCAAACTGGACCAAATGATCCAGCTTTACATTACTGGTCTCCAAGGTCACCGGACCTGACTGTATGTGACTATTTCTTGTGGGAGTTTATAAAAGACTGTTTATGTGCCTCCATTGCCAACAACAATGAATGAACTGAGACATTGCATGACAACATCTGTGGAAGCTGTAACTCAAGACATGCTCGCTGCAGTGTGGGAACAATTTGGATACCACACTGACATATGCTGTGCGTCTCAATGGTGGCATATTGAATGTCTATGAAAAGGCATGAAAAAAAAATTTTGCGTTTCCTGTTCATCAATAAAGAAAATTCATTGTATATCTTTATTAGTTTCAGAAATATGAACGTCGCAGATCGGATGATACTTTTTGATACACCCTGCCCAACACTGTCGGGAAGAAGTGAAATGCGAAGACCAAGAGATGTGATCACAATGAGATGTATTCCACCGATTAAGGACATGACACTGCACAAATGATTAGAATGAGAGACATGAACATGCGGCATGACTGTGGAAATTCAGTATGGAGTAGCACCACAACACGCTGCAGTGAGAGCCAGTAGACGTGCCGTGAAGAGCATCTGAATATGCTGTTGGGGAATGCTCTGCCACGCGATATGTAGGCGCGTCCACAAAGCGTGAACTGTGGCTGATTGAGGATCTGGACAAACGACCTGTAAACTGACCATATCCCAGACTTGTTGGATAAGTGACATGTCAGACGAAAGCGTACGCCAGAGAAGTAGTGGTACCCCTCGTTCTGCAAAGAAGGCTTGCTCTTTCCTCTCCACACTCGGCCGTGCGTTGTCCTGGTGAAATATGGCGTATGAAACGGCCTGCAGGAAGGGCAGTGGCCGGCCGGGGTGGCCGAGCGGTTCTAGGCGCTACAGTCTGGAACCGCGCGACCGCTAGGGTCACAGGTTCGAATCCTGCCTCGGACATGGATGTGTGTGTTGTCCTTAGGTTAGTTAGATTTAAGTAGTTCTAAGTTCTAGGGGACTGGTGACCTTGGAAGTTAAGTCCCATAGTGCACAGAGCCATTTGAACCATTTAAAGGGCAGTGCCTCGGGTTGTAAAACATCTCTGATCTAGCGGTAGCTGATCAGATTGCCCTCATGACATAGGAGGCGAGATCGCGTATTATAGGCAATGACGCCCCAACCCATCATACTTGGCGTTTGTCCACTTTGCCACACAACAATACAGCCTGCCCGACTGTGGTCAACGTGGAGGCATAGGAAGGGTAAACGGCCATCACTGCAGGACAAACTGAAGCGAGACTCGTCCGAAAACACTTCATTTTGCCACTCAGCACGCCACTGTTGGAGTTCACGTGCCCACTGCAGTCTGCGACGTTGGTGTAGTGTGGCAATGGGAACTGTCAATGCAGACTTGTCCACACCCATTACAGTGTTCTAACGTAGCGGGAACACTGGATGAAGCTGTTCTGCCCATTATGGCCAAGTGGACAAGATGGCTGTCCAGAATGAAATTTTAACTCTGCAGCGGAGTGTGCGCTGATATGAAACTTCCTGGCAAATTAAAACTGTGTGCCGGACCGAGACTCGATCTCGGGAGCTTTACCTTTCGCGGGCGAGTGCTCTGCCACCTGAGCTACGCAAGTACGACTCACGCCCCGTCGTCACAGCTCGCCCGCGAAAGGCAAAGGTCCCGAGTTCGGGTCTCGGTCCGGCACACAGTTCTAATCTGCCAGGAAGTTTCAAGGTGGTGGTCATCTCGCACTGTGATCACACTGTGTCATCTAGTAACCTGATCGATAATAGACGCCAGAGCAAGTGAGCCTATCAGGGGAGAAGCCAAAGACGGACTCGCAGGAAACGCCCCGCCAACGCCCTCTCGGCCGCCAGTATTTAGATCGCCGCCACGGACCGGTTGGGTCCAGTCATCCAGCGAGTCAACGAGTCGAGTCATCAGCTCAGCCTAGTGAGAGTGGGAGTAGCAGTCGCAATTAGCTCAGCCTCTAGCTCAGAGTCTGTCAGTACCTAGCGACTAGAGTGGTGTACTTGTACTTCACTAACGTGGTTATTACGGAAGAGCTTGTACCATAACATCTGGACTATCTTAAGTTAAATAACTTTTTGTTCTTATGAAAAAAGAACTCTGTTGATACATGCATGCAGCTTGTGGTAAGAATAGGATACCGGCCACCAAACAACATACTCTCCTGGCCTCCATAGTACAAGCCTACAGGACAACGAGACGACGCAACCATTCCAGCGTTTGAAACCCTAATCTCGAGTAGACGTGACAACAGACATCCAGTGAATGGACAGTAACAGCTTGGTGTAAGCCCTCATCAAAGTGTAACACATGTACGGGGAACATGAACGGGAAATCCTTTGAGGAAAGAAAAATTGTTCGTAACAGTATTCAAGGAAGACTGCAACAGTTCTTCTGCCATCATTGTCATCTTGCGTTAGGATCATGACAGTAAGGTACGGGAGATTACGTCACTGACAGAACCAAGTAAACGTGAGAAATTTTAACATTGCAGCGCGTCAGCAATCGTGAATAATTTAATGGTTATAAAGAATCCGCCTCGACTGCAAATAGAAACCGGATGTTGACCTAGGTTTCGGCGCGGATAACCACCCCTTTTTCGGAACAAACTAAAACTAGAAACTGCTTAAAGAGGTGTGGTCCAACATTAATTTTGGACCATGCCTCTTTAGGCAGTTTGTAGTTTTAATTTGTTCCGTTGCACCATGCTCTTTGCCGGCCGCTGGTGGCCGAGCGGTTCTAGGCGCTACAGTCTGGAACCGCGCGACTATCAGGTTCGAATCCTGCCTCGGACATGGATGTGTGTGATGTCGTTAGGTTGGTTAGGTTTAAGTAGTTCTAAGTTCTAGGGAACTGATGACCTGAGATGTTATGTGCTCAGAGCCATTTTTGAACCATGCTCTTTAGGCAGTTTGTAGTTTTAATTTGTTCCGTGGAACCATGCCTCGTTAGGCAGTTTGTAGTTTTAGTTGGTTCCGAAGAAGGCCTGGTTATCCGCGCCGAAACCTAGATCAACATCCGGTTTCTATTTGCAATAGAGGCAGATTCTTTCTAATCTTTAAACACGTAAACAGTCACTTTCCCATTGCTCAACAGGGGAATACAGTATGACAGAAGATCGTTAATATTGGTACGCATTGCCCTCCACAACACACTGCTTGCAGAGTATATATATATATATATATATATATATATATATATATATATATATATATATATATATGTGTGTGTGTGTGTGTGTGTGTGTGTGTGTGTGTGTGTGTGCCGTTATACAATACGCGTCCTATGTCATGATTATCGCACTACCTTGCTCGATAAACATCTGCCGGTGTCTTCATATGTGAGCGTAGTTACAGTCATAGAACTTCTCGTGGGTATGTAAATGCATTGTCAATGTGTCACACACTCCGAAGCTCCGGCCACTGTTGCAAATGCCCTTCCTCAGGGTGTTTCTGCTAACCGGCAAGTCCGAGAATTTTACACTTTGACAATGCGGTCACATATCCAGAGAATCTTCTTATGTTTCAAGTTTGTGAGGATGAATATCAAGCCTGTACTTACATTAGGACAACAATGGTTTCACGTTTGCTTCCTTAAAGATCTAGTTACTAAGAACTGGTCCATTGCAGCATTGAAGTCTGTGAAGTGGGTGAATATCGTGAAGAAGAACAAGTGTACATGACAGCAATGAAACAGCTGTTACACAACGTGAGGAAACAACAGACTGTAACACTCATTAGTTACTTGTCATGTTGCTGTCCTTATCACGAAGGTCGTCTCGCAGTAATAAGTAGATTTGTGACTGTGGTACTCCATGTAAATACATTGCAAACACGTGCTGTGTACCTGTCTCATGTCTCTCTCCGTAACAACCAACCTCTGTGGTGTAGAAAAACGTGACGCGGTAAGTTTATCAGACAAGACTCGTGGGGAGCAGGACAAAAGCGTCGATACGAGCACCAACAGCGACAAGCATTGTCGTACTGCTGAAAGGTCCTTAACGTTACTCACTGAGAAATACGGATGAAGTAGCTTTCCCAGACGCATTCATTTTTCCTGAAATGTGACAACTTCCTCATCAGCCTACTTACGAAACTGCATCAACCAGGAAAGAGTTTCGACCTGGTGGTAACTATTTTGGTGCTTGTGTGGCTCGTACAGCATCTAGCAACACCATTTATTCAAATTTCCTCGGCTAATTGACGTCTTTCCATAAATACGAAGCAGGTGCCACTCGAGGAAACGGTTCACCAACAATGTTCCCAGTAATCTTTGTTGAATGAAAGAACGCGTTCCTTAAGTACTCGACAACTTAACACGATATATATATTTTTTGCGACTTTTTGGAAAGAAAGGAAAGTATAAATAATACCAGAAAAGCATTAGATATCTTAATGCTATAACGATACAGAAGTGAGTTTATAATAAAACCGGCGAGTTCGTTCTTCTCCATTTATTTCTCACAGATATTTGAGCCCTGTGTCCTCTATGTTATTGAGAAAGTATCGTTTGAATCATATACGTCTTTCCTCAAAACCGGAATGGTAATATATCGCAGTCCACTATACATTTTACACTTTTGGTGTGTGTGGTAAAATAAAATGCTTATCGCACAGGCAAAATTAAAAATCACTTTTACTGTCAGCGATTTGCGAAATTATTCGTCCGCCGAACGTAATTTTCATAATGCTACAAACAGGGCACCATAAATAAAATTTGCACTATTATACCCTGAAAACAAGACTGAACGCTTCATTTGAATGGCGGTTTGGTCTAAATGTTTTCCACGCACCAATTGAGTTAAGGCGTTCATACTTCTATCAGTGACAGAATTTATCTTCTTCTTTTTCTTCTTCTTCTTCTTCTTCTTCTTCTTCTTCACTTCACGGAGGAGGTGCACATTCTGTTAGATCTTCACTGAAGCCATCTTGATTTATAATTGATTACTTATTTAACTAATTCCTTTTCCCCGTTCTGCTGACGTAATGTTTCTGTTTTATGAGTCCTTTCTCGTATTTTTCCGTTTTGTAGTATATATTAAGTTTTTCTCTTGTTTCTTTAAAATTTCGTTTCAGGCTTCTCTGTTCTTATTTTGTCTTTGTTAGTTAATGCCTTAGATTAGCTTCTCTTTGCTAGAAAAGCTTTAGTCATTACTTCGTAAGATTTTAGTTTATTTTAGCTTTGTATCCTTCCTTGTCCCGCCAGCAAGTGTTCTGTGTATCATTTGAAACTTTTTTTAAATTTACTACTGGCGTCGCTTTCATATCCGTACTTAACGTCACAACCAAACAGCTGAAAATGTCACACATATTCTATTGATTGGTCATCTAGTACTAATTTGGAGCGTACTGGAAGCTTCCATGTGAAGGTAATTACTTGTTTTTGCTGAAATATTAACGTGATGAGTGTGACAGATTGTTTAACTTTCCGTATCCACAGTCTACGACTTTCAAAATGCTATCTTTGTAAGTAAATATTTGTGTGCCTGACATACACACATCAACAAAAGTTTTGCATCACCCCGATGAGTGTGCTTGTAAATTTTCTCACAGCCTTCTCTTCTCTGTCGTTCCCGAATGGCGTGCCGGCGCTGACTTTACGCCGTAATGAATACTTATTCATCTTCCTGCATAATTTTTTTCTGCTTGCCATGTAACAACTACACATAGTTACCATCAGCGCTACCTAACGTCACACTATGATGAACTGCAGCATTTCAGTCGAAAGTAAAGCACCAGCAGGGACGTCTGGAAGAACTTTTTCTTCCAGAATTTCCAAGACATTATGGCATCAAATAACAATAATAATACGGTTGTGTCTAGGAGTACTTCATACTCGGTTTGCTAGACAAACAGGTATTAATGAGTTTTATTACAACAAGACAGAAACAAATACTTGACTTTCATCTGAGAATTCTTGTAGTCCTTTATACATTATCATCCACAAGTGCAATTACACAGATGTGACGCAAGCAAAGGGCTGCAAACAAAATAATCAGTGTTCTTCAGTATAGACAAACACAAGTAACACTTCTGGTCCTAGAGACCACTACTAACAAAAGGTCTGTCAACTGAATTGCAGTGACTGCTGGTCCTGGTCTCTAACTGAGCTACGTAGTGATTGCTAATGATAGAGGCTATGATGCGTCGGCTTACAAAGTGTTTAACGTTGAAGCTGCTATCGAATTGGGCTGCCACCAGTCGGGAGCGGCGCTTGTGTCCTCTTCATGCAGCGGCCGCTGCTGTTACGTTGTCGTCCTGAAGGGAGGTCGGTCAGCGTGCGATTGGCTGACGTCTATTCACAGCCTTCTCTTCTCTGTCGTTTCCGAATGGCGTGTGGGCGCTGACTTAAGGCCGTAACAAATACATATTCTTCTTCCTGCATCATTTTTTTCTGCTTGCCACGTAACAACTATGGCATTCTGTATCTTATAAAAAAATTTTAATTACATAGCAAATATTGCACTCTATTTCTTTACCTTTTGTATGACTTTTAACCAACATTACATTTATATTGCCAATATAAAACACTCCTGCACCTAGTAAAATTTACTTATACACTCCTGGAAATTGAAATAAGAACACCGTGAATTCATTGTCCCAGGAAGGGGAAACTTTATTGACACATTCCTGGGGTCAGATACATCACATGATCACACTGACAGAACCACAGGCACATAGACACAGGCAACACAGCATGCACAATGTCGGCACTACTACAGTGTATATCCACCTTTCGCAGCAATGCAGCCTGCTATTCTCCCATGGAGACGATCGTAGAGATGCTGGATGTAGTCCTGTGGAACGGCTTGCCATGCCATTTCCACCTGGCGCCTCAGTTGGACCAGCGTTCGTGCTGGACGTGCAGACCGCGTGAGACGACGCTTCATCCAGTCCCAGACATGCTCAATGGGGGACAGATCCGGAGATCTTGCTGGCCAGGGTAGTTGACTTACACCTTCTAGAGCACGTTGGGTGGCACGGGATACATGCGGACGTGCATTGTCCTGTTGGAACAGCAAGTTCCCTAACCCGGTCTAGGAATGGTAGAACGATGGGTTCGATGACGGTTTGGATGTACCGTGCACTATTCAGTGTCCCCTCGACGATCACCAGAGGTGTACGGCCAGTGTAGGAGATCGCTCCCCACACCATGATGCCGGGTGTTGGCCCTGTGTGCCTCGGTCGTACGCAGTCCTGATTGTGGCGCTCACCTGCACGGCGCCAAACACGCATACGACCATCATTGGCACCAAGGCACAAGCGACTCTTATCGCTGAAGACGACACGTCTCCATTCGTCCCTCCATTCACGCCTGTCGCGACACCACTGGAGGCGGGCAGCACGATGTTGGGGCGTGAGCGGAAGACGGCCTAACGGTGTGCGGGACCGTAGCCCAGCTTCATGGAGACGGTTGCGAATGGTCCTCGCCGATACCCCAGGAGCAACAGTGTCCCTAATTTGCTGGGAAGTGGCGGTGCGGTCCCCTACGGCACTGCGTAGAATCCTACGGTCTTGGCGTGCATCCGTGCGTCGCTGCGGTTCGGTCCCAGGTCGACGGGCACGTGCAACTTCCGCCGACCACTGGCGACAACATCGATGTACTGTGGAGACCTCACGCCCCACGTGTTGAGCAATTCGGCGGTACGTCCACCCGGCCTCCCGCATGCCCACTATACGCCCTCGCTCAAAGTCCGTCAACTGCACATACGGTTCACGTCCACGCTGTCGCGGCATGCTACCAGTGTTAAAGACTGCGATGGAGCTCCGTATGCCACGGCAAACTGGCTGACACTGACGGCGGCGCAGCTAGCGCCATTCGACGGCCAACACCGCGGTTCCTGGTGTGTCCGCTGTGCCGTGCGTGTGATCATTGCTTGTACAGCCATCTCGCAGTGTCCGGAGCAAGTATGGTGGGTCTGACACACCGGTGTCAATGTGTTCTTTTTTCCATTTCCAGGAGTGTACAATATTGGCCATTAAAATTTCTACACCACGAAGATGGCGTGCTACAGATGTGCGGTGGTGACACATACAACGTCCTGACATAAGGAAGATTCCAACCGATTTCTCGTACACAAACAGCAGTTGACCGGCGTTGCCTGGTGAAACGTTGTTATGATGCCTCGTGTAAGGCGGAGAAATGCGTACCATCACGTTTCCGACTTTGATAAACGTCGGATTGTAGCCTATCGCGATTGCGGTTTATCGCATCGCGACATTGCTGTTGGCGTTGGTTGAGATCCAATGACTGTTAGCAGAATGTGGTATCGGTGGGTTCAGGAGGGTAATACGGAACGCAGTGCAGGATCCCAACGGCCTCGTATCACTAGCAGTCGAGATGACAGGCATCTTATCCGCAAAGCTGTAACGGATCGTGCAGCCACGTCTCGATCCCTGAGTCAACAGATGGGGACATTTGCAAGACAACAACCATCTGCACGAACAGTTCGACGACGTTTGCAGCAGCGTGGACTATCAGCTCGGAGGCCATGGCTGCGGTTACCCTTGACGCTGCATCACAGACAGGAGCGCCTGCGATGGTGTGCTCAACGACGAACCTGGGTGCACGAATGGTAAAACATCATTTTTTCGGATGAATCCAGGTTCTGTTTACAGCATCATGATGGCCGCATCCGTCTTTGGTGACATCGCGGTGAACGCACATTGGAAGCCATACTGGCGTGTCACCCGGCGTGGTTGTATGGGGTGCCATTGGTTACACGTATAGGTCACCTATTGTTTGCGCTGACGGCACTTCGAACAGTGGACGTTACATTTCAGATGTGTTACGACCCGTGGCTCTACATTCGATCCCTGCGAATCCCTACATTTCGGCAGGATAATGCACGACCGCATGTTGCAGGTCCTGTACAGGCCTTTCTGGATACAGAAAATGTTCGACTGCTGCCCTGGCCAGCACATTCTCCAGATCTCTCATCAATTGAAAACGTCTGGTCAATGGTGGCCGAGCAACTGGCTCGTCATAATACGCCAGTCACTACTCTTGATGAACTGTGGTATCGTGTTGAAGCTGCATGGGCAGCTGTACCTGTACACGCCACCCAAGCTCTGTTTGACTCAATGCCCAGGAGTATCAAGGCTGCTATTACGGCCAGAGATGGTTGTTCTGGCTACTGATTTCTCAGGATCTATGCACCCAACGTCCGTGGAAATGTAATCACATGTCAGATCTAGTATAATATATTTGTCCAATGAATACCCGTTTATCATCTGCATTTCTTCTTGATGTAGTAATTTTAATGATCGGTAGTGTATATATATTCCTTACTGTCGTTTCTTGTTAACAATATCAGCTTACTCCCATGAGTTAGCAGCTTTCACTCAGTTAATACTAGGGAGATATTCAATCTGCATTTGGATCGCACTTCCTTAACTCTTGTGCTGAAAGGTTTGCAGTGTACTGCTGCATCCATTTTCAGTAAGCTACCACAAGAATTCAAAAGTCGTAGCAGTAATCTACGCGCTTTCAAATCGAAACTGAAGAGTTTCCTCAAGGCTCATTCCTTCTATTCTGATGAGGAGTTCCTTGAAAAATTAAGCTGATTCTTATGTTACACTATTGATTGCGTTTACTTAAACTATTGGCTTTACTTATTTGGGTTCATAAACATTTCATTTTATCTGTTATTAGTTTTATGTTGTAATTACATGTACTGACAGTTTCCATGATCTTGGAATTTTGCTCCTCAATTTGGTCCTACGGAACTAGACGAGTAAATAAATAAATAAAAAGACTTCCACGATTAAAGTACTGCATGGGAAGACAACCTTCACCAGTGTCGGCTGACTTTTGCTCACCTGGGAGTGATTTACACACCCCTCAAACTACATGATAAGCTTCTCAAGGGCTAAAAGTACCCAACGTGACCTGTGGCAAGAAGACATTAGCAGCGAACTGCTTATTCCTAACATCGTCTTCAACAACAGGGGAGTAAAGGCATCGAACACTGGAGCACAAAATTTACTTGTGAAAATCGTTGTAGAAGAAATGGAAAGAACCCGAACGGTAGCGCAGCTAAATTATTTTAAAATTAGTTGGCTGCATAACTTACCTCCTGAAGACGTATTAGAAAGAGTACGTACAGAATACCCTTTCCAGAAGAAGAGACGGGTCTATGGATTGTCAGCTGCTACCCCCGAAAATAGTGAAATCGAGACTGTACCGAAGAGTAGAATGAGAAAAAAAACTGCAGAAGCAGACAACTGTTCCAGTGAGTATGTAGTGGCGGAAATCTTAAGCCTTGCAGGAGGAGATGAAAAGAACAAGTACTCCACATTAAAAGCCAGTTGACAGCTTCCTGAACAAACATCATTTATGAAGAAAGTGGAACGCGTTACCATGACTCGAGACATCCGTCTCAGTTGTTATGGAACAGTCTTTAGCGTCAAGAAACGTATTCCTACACCTTGTGATCAATAGTACCAAAACAATCCCATGATAATGTAACAGACAAAGTCCAATGGCGACACCATCAATGTGATGAAGTGTAATAGGAATGCGACAAGAGAGCATATATAATTATAAGCTCTCTACCTGTGACTAGCGCTTCACTCTCAACACTAACGACGCCATTAGCTGTTACGTTTCCTGGGAAACGCGAGGTAATCGTTCTCCGAAACCTAGTCTGAAATCAGGTCTCAATGAGGCACTTTGTGCTGTACCAAGAAGCTCACATTCCATAAACAATCAGTCGAGGAGCCCATTAGGGATTCTGGGAGGTCAGTACTCGGCCGGTAGTTTTCCTCCTTCCTCCTTTTCCCTCGTCGCCTCCGCTTTTGCCCCTTCTCCCTCTAAACTTTGCTCGGTACACCGTTCATTCAGCATTGACGATCGTTCACGATTCTTGTTTTTTTTTGTTTTTGAACAGCAGCTAGGTACTCACAATGTCTTCATGGCATTCTTCCGAGGTTTTTACAACTAAATCCACACGACCTTTAAGCTCTCACCATCAGAAAAGTAAGACACTTTAACACTACCATCTGAAAATTCGATATGTGTACACTTGTGGATTCGTAGATGTCAGCACACACAGGAAAGAAGTAATGTAAACAGAACACACGAATAAAATGTGGAACTGTGAAGATTACAGTGACAACAACAACAACAATAATAATAATAATAATAATAGTTATAATATTAATAATAATTATTATTACAAAATGAGACAGGAGTCGAATGTAAAATGAGGCAAAATTTATTTGTCAAAAATAAGCCCTTAGAATCCTCCGTTTTTACGTTAACTGATTTCTGGCGATGTCTCTTTCTCCTGCGTTTATCCTGTCGTACACGGTCCACTGGTTTCAAGAGTTGGTAAGTTTGTTCTTAATTTTCAACTTTGTGACCGGATGCTTTTCCTATTAACACAGCAGTCAGTTAGCCTAATGGAAGGAAGACGTGCATATCTTTTGTCTGCGGCTTGTCTGTCGTGGTTCTGCCGCGGAGACAGGAGGACAGTCCAGTATTTGCCTAAATCAGCATGGTGGGAAACCGTCTAAAAACTACAGCTGTGCTGGCTGAGTACGAGAGCGATGGCTGTGCAGACACGATCTGAGTCTGGCTCACCTCTGTGTTTAGGAAGCAGGAGCGCCGAGCGCTAAACTTCTTTCTTACTATCTTTCCCTGCACACAACCCTTTTAGTCTGCTCTTTCCTTCTCCAATCACCCCTTCAACGGTGAGCTCCTACGCTGTATTTTTAATTTGAGCAGAATAAATTTCGGTATGTACTAAAGTTGCATCAAACCAGTCATCGTATTGAAGCCAACACCGACAACATCAAACACTCTCACTATTCTTCAGAAATGAGATTAATAAAGTAAAGGAGTAATTATTAGTGAAATAAATTAAAAAATATAAAACGCTCCTTCTTGTTAGTCTTGTAAGTCTAATAAGAAGACGCTCTGTCTTAAAGCAAAATGAAGTTTTACTTACTCGTTGAGAAAAAATTAATTTTCTCTGTCCCCCCCCCCCTCTTTCTCTCTCTCTCTCTCTATCTTCTTTCTTTCTGCTTCTTCAGTTAAAAATAAACGTACGCGCAGGATCCTGATCGATTTCTGGCGATAAACAACCAAGTAGCGAATGTGAATCTAAAAGCGTGACCATTGGCTTATGTTCTGGGGCCAACAGTTTTACCTTAACCAGTCGTGTAAAAACAGCAGACTATCTTGAGAAAGTACTCCTAGAGAAATCCAGCCATTCACAAGGCTTGTTGACATCACAATTCCAAAATCAACAATGCATATAAACAACTTGCAGATAATAAATACTATGAACTGATGCAACCATTACAGAAACAGAGGCAAGTTCGTACATGACCAGCAATCATTTCAAGTACACGTTTCGTATTTTACATGTTGCGTGTAGCTAAACTCTAAGACAGAAATGACGCATCACGAAAAAATTATCCGAAATTGACGGAGGTCGGTAGATGTGATATACATGCACAGACAAGCAACTGATTACAGTTTCAGAAAAACTGGATGAATATTCACGAGAACAACAACGCGTTGGTTCACAACTGCGCTTTTGGAGGCAGTCATGTCGCTTGGCACAGATGTCCTCGTGAGGAATAGCGTGCCTAATTCTCTTCAATTTGCGCATTAGATCGTCAAAATCTCGAGACGCTAAGAGGCCCCAGCTGTGATGCTCCAAACGTTCACAATCGATATAGGGATCCCATGACGTTGCTGGCCAAGGTAGGGTTTCACAAGCGCGATGACAAGCAGTAGAAATTCCGTCCGTGTGAGGTCCGATGTTATCTTGCTGTGAATTGTAAGCCCTAGATGACTTGCGGTGAAGGACAAAAAAATATAAAAAATAAATAAAAACGGGGAGTAGAATGTCGTCCACGTATCGCTGTATGTTCGAGGCTGCCGCAGATGACAGTCTAGGGGTAATGCTCTGAAACGAAATGACACCCCAGACCTTTACTCCTGGTTGTTGGGCCGTATGGCAGGCGTCAGTCAGACTGGTATTCGTCTGCTGTCTAGGGCGTCTGCAGTCACATCCTCACTGATCATCAGAGCTCAGTTCGAATAGGAATAGTTCTCGTATATCCGACCGGGTAGCGTCGTAATTTCTCCACAATATTACGGCAGACGTACACGCTGCCATCTTCAGGTGGTTCCTGACGAATGCTGTGCTGTTCCTCTCGGCGCCCTATATATACACTAGCCGTTACCCCCTCCACCGTTCCTCTCCTGGTGTCATCGGTGCGGCCGGCGCGGCGGCTGCTGGAGGTGGTGGGGGAAGCGGCGCCTGGGTCTGAACTGGGGTCTGCAGTCTCCCTGCTGCCGCCGTCGGCGGCGGTCTTCGATCTCTGGGACCGCATCTTTCTCTCCAGGCTGAGTGCAGGGTTCCAAGCCTGACTAAGTTGAAGGCCGCTGTCTTTATTAATTAGATCGTCCTGTAGTCGGATTTCTGCGATCAGGACAGCCTTCCAGCAGAACTGCAGCACCTCGAGACAATATTTCGGAAAAATGGGTACAACCAGAAGCAAATAAGACACGCACTCAGACAGACTGCGCCAAGAGAACAAGAAGAAGAAACAGAGGAACACAAGTGATTGGCGTGCATTCCGTTTGTCGGAAACACCTCAAGAAAAATCGGTAGAATCCTGGGGAAACACAATGTGAAGTGTGTATTCCGACCCCCTGCAAAAATCTTGACTCTGTTGGGTTCAGTGAAAGATGACCGAGACCTTCGAAAACCAGGTGTTTACCAGATTCCCTGTCAGTGTGAAAAATCATACATTGTCGAGACAGTCTGCACTGTAGAAGAGAGGTGCCCCGAACACAGGCGCCATACCGAATTACGCCAGGCCAGTAAATCAGCCGTGGCTGACCATTGCAAAAAGACTGGCCATACTATGGACTATGAAGAAACAAAAATACTCCGTCAATCGTCCTACTTCTGGGACTGCGTTACTAAAGAGGTCATCGAAATCCTACCACAGGACGATCTAATTAATAAAGACAGTGGCCTTCAACCTAGTCAGGCTTGGAACCCTGCACTCAGCCTGGAGAGAAAGATGCTGTCCCAGAGATCGAGGACCGCCGCCGGCGGCGGCAGCAGGGAGACTGCAGACCCCAGTTCAGACCCAGGCGCCGCCTCCACCACCACCTCCGGTATATATATATATATATATATATATATATATATATATATATATATATATATAGGTGGAGTCCCTCCACGCCCACACCGGCATGATGGCCAACACAAAAGGTCCACTGCCATCTCTGCATAAGGGTTAGTATTCACTAAAGTGAGGTGTCGCAGGATGTGGGTACTGCGATGTTTGCGTTCGTCTGGTTAGGATTAACCATTAATACGCTCTCGTCTGGAGATAGATTGGTCGAAATCTGACGAAGGGTAGCGGTTTGAAGGGCAGAGGAAAAAAAAGTGCCAAAGCAAGAGCCAAGGGAAAAAAAAACCTCTGCGATAGTTAGGTCGGGTGGTAAGAGCAGTAGCGGTTGTCTTGCTGCCTGCGATAGGTTGTGCAAGGATAGGCTTTGTTAGTAGTGGGTATCATGCATGTCGATACCTTGACGTTGTGCGGTTTTGCTGCTCGGCGGCTGGCGCTGGATGCTGGTAGTGAGTCCTCTTTCAGCGTCAGCAACCTGCAACAGTTAGATTTGTTATCGATCTTGTGTCCGATAGGTCATATATCGGAAGTACAGTGTGAGGGAATGTTGGCAGCTTGTTTGTGCGCCTGTGGGCGAGCTCGTCGGTGTCCCTGCTGTGGCCTGTTGGTCGGCTCTAACAGCAGCTGGTAGTTGCCAGTCAGTGTTGCTGAGATGCAGGGGCTTGCCGACGTTTGTCGCTGTTTGCGTATGTTAGTTTACCATAGGTGGCTAGCTAGCAGTGTCTTTGGCCGCTTGTGATTCCACCTGTGGTTGTGATGTGGAGGGGGTAACAGGTAGGGCGCCGAGAGGAACACCACAGCATCCGTCACAAACCACCTGAAGATGGCAGCGTGCACGTCTGCCGAAATATTGTGGAGAAATTACGACGCTACCCGTCGGATATCCGAGAACTGTTCAAATTGGACATACGCCGGGAAAACTTCAGATCACTGGAGACAATACCACTCCAGCCAATGGTAGTCCAGGCAGAAAATGTGTCTCGAGAGGCCCCAGACAGGAAAGGGGTGCCAACCTGACTGTGGCACGCATTACGGCCCGACAACCAGGGGTGATGGTCTCGGGAGCCGTTTCTTTTCGTAGCAGGAACCCCTTGAGTGTCACTAGCGACGCTCTCATAGCATAGCGCTACGTCGGCGATGGTCTGCTTCGTGTTTTGTTACCCTTCGTGACAAGCCATCGTGGGCTTGCATTTCAGCAAGATAATGCCCGCCTGAACACGCCGAAAGTTTCTGTTGCTTGTCTCCGTCGTTGCCATACCCTACCTTGGCCAGCAACGTCATCGGATCCCTCCCCAGTTGTGAACATCTGGAGCGGCTCCACCAACCGTCTCGCGATTTTGACGATCTAACGCCCCAATTGGAGAGAATTTCGCACGATATCCCTCAGGATCCAACAACTCTACCAACCTGTGCCAAGCCCTGCTTGCATAAGGGCCAAAGGTGGGCCAACGCTTTATTGACTTGCTTAATTTGTGAAGCTCTTTCTCTTGAATTAATCGTACAATTCTTCTGATATTGTAATCACTCGTTTGTACATGTACATAACTTTTTTTTTGTCTCAGAGTGCATAACAGAACTGGGAATACAAGGAGAATGCGGGAGAATGATAGAGACCAGGGATTGTTTATATTTAATTACACAGGGGCGGGCCGGCCAGTGTGGCCGAGCGGTTCTAGGCGTTTCAGACTGGAACCGCGCGACCGCAACGGTCGCAGGTTCGACTCCTGCCTCGGGCATGGATGTGTGTGATGTCCTTAGGTTAGTTAGGTTTAAGTAGTTCTAAGTTCTAGGGGACTGATGACCTCAGCAGTTAAGTCCCATAGTGCTCAGAGCCATTTGAAACATTTTTGAACACAGGGGGCGGACTCGCAGGCCTCTATGATGGGTTATGGAGGTGGGATGATAAAATTCAAAGAGGCCAGTAGTACACCACCCTGGGTGGGGTAGATGTGCTGCTGGTAGGCGCTCGACATGTTGTCATAAAAACGTCATTGTTAAACCATTCACTTGTTGTAATCAACTACAACAATCGCACTGACGCTCAGACAGGTGAATACTCTATGTCAACAATCCTGTGTAGGACCTGTGCCGAGGTGCGGCTGTCAGCCATCAGGCTGGCAGCTAGCAGTGTTGGGTGGCTGGTGGGTGATGGCAGCAGGGATTCTGGATGGATTCTGACCGCGGCAGACTGCACGGCAGCCCAGTATGCAGCACACAGAGGTGCGCAGAATCACACCTTGCTCCCAGGGAGAATGAGATGGCTCGTAGCAGCATCAGTGTCTGCCCACATGAGCACATGCAGGCAGCGAGACCAGTAGGGTAAAGCCAGTGTGAGCGTACTTTTAATATCAAATGAAATTGTGACAGCTGATTAATTTATGGGATTAACCTATTCTTTTGTTAAGTGGTTTATGACGCTCTGCTGGTTTAAGATCACCTGGCGATAATCTGTCCTTCCAAGAAAGCGCCCACACTTCTCCCCCTCCCCCACCACTTCATCCAGCCCTCCCTCCTATCCCTCGTTGAAAAGGGCACACTATCAGGTCTGAGTTATTGAATAGCCCCCTCACACTCTATCAATTTGATTGACTAATTAATTAAATCAATATATCGTAGCTACTTCTGATTGCAACACCTACACAGTCTGCATCCAAACAAACACCTTCCATACCAGGACAGTGGAAACAGTTGCTCTATGTACTCGCCGTGCTGTGCAGATACTGACTGAGTTAGTTCACAATACTACCGGCAGAGGACGCTGGGAGAAGCAGTCTCCCTCCACTTCCCTTCTCTCCTCCCCTCCACTTCTCCGGTTACTTCTAGTCAGACAAAGCATCAGACGACGGCAACTTTTTCCTACAGGTGGCGACTCATCTTCCATATCGATACCTGGAAAATTCCTCTCAAAGCATATGCTCTCTCTCTCTCTCTCTCTCTCTCTCTCTCTCTCTCTCAGGTGGCTACTTCAGGTAGATACTTCCTGCCCAGAGAGTATCTGGTTGCAGTTACAGAGTAACTTGTTAGTACAAAACAATCGGTTCGCTGTCATATGACATATATGATATGCAATATATGATATTCAATATATGATCTGAAGATGGGCAGCTAGCCCGAAACAGGTCACTGAAAATAAATAATAGCGATCAAAGACTGAAATGCCAAATTTTTATTTAAAGTAGCGGATAGCTGGTAAATACCCAGCAGTGGACGTCTTGAAAATATTCCCTCTATCAGATTGATTGACTAAATAATTAATTAAATCGATACCCTATGGGTATGAGCAATCTTTCTTTGCTTGCTGTTGGTGGGTACTAGGACTGGCGCATGTGGAAAGTTTCAATCTTTTGTGGATCTTTTTCAAAGTTGCATCCTGTTGGCGGATAATGGCACTGTTAGGTCATTTGGGAGGAGATGCATTACATTGGATTTCAGCTCAGTTGCAAGCTATGTCCTTAAAACAATATGCAGCAGGGTTCGATTGATGTGCGTGCTCTCAGAACCACTACTGGAAACAATAAACTGACAAGTTGGGGATTTGACGTCTCGACTGGAAATGGTGCTGTATAAAATGATAGCTGGAATTTCAAATTTTGGCGTGAATTTATACCGTCACGGTTGTGGAATTCCTGAACACTACCGGTCTGCTAAGTGTATTTAATAGAGCGCTATAGAATTCCTAAGTTTTTTCTCTCAGCAACACCGGGATCAAGATGAAAGAGGAAAGGGTCTGCCACATGATAGGATAGTAGCAACAACAAATACCACTACAAGGCAATGCAGTGAGAAGCCCTAAACCACAGTTCTAGTATCTGTCATTGCTAGAAGCCTGAGATCAATGAAAACACTTATACATACAGCGCACTCACCGCCCCCCCCCCCCCCCTTCCCAGAATCCCGCATGCAGTGCGCCCATCCCCTTGTAGACCACCTGCACCAATAATCAGAGACCACATAAAACTGTCGCGTATATTTATCACTGTAATTGTAATAAAATATTTGGACTGCAGCCCCAGTCTGGTGACATTTGACAAGGAGCAAAGTATTGGAAATACCTCCTCCTAACGCCTGAGGCTCTGGGACTAATCTCATGTTGAACTATCAGTATGTATATCCATCCACCTTATGACTGGACATAATTGTCTACATAAAATCACTATCACGGCTATCGATGCGTTGTAATCGCAGTTTTCTATGTCAAATCCATACCTCCCTTAGGACAGAATATAGCCATTTTCTTTGCACTATTCTGACCACTCACCACAGTAACTTTACACCTCATCACACACTTTATAAGCCTAGCGAATCTATCACACATCCCCACTAAGTATAATACTTCCCCAATAACTGAATGTTGTTGGCAACAAAAAATATCAATCAAAAACCCGTGATGAATGGGCATGCCTCAGTTGTTTTTCTCGCGAGTGGTACCAGAGTGTCTTACGAAGAGAGATGAAATCGCCTTATAAGCGACCAGCTAATGAAAACACGATCACAGCAACTATGTCACTGTCACCCTGCATAAAAGCAGCCTTGGTTCTATGGGCACACGCAAGTATCGCTAACTTTTTTTGACCATGTTAAGTTTCTCGATGTTTCATTTCTGCTACTTCTCATTACTTTCGTCTTTCTTCGATTTACTCTCAATTCCATATTCTGTACTCATTACACTGTTCATTCCAGTAAGCACATCATGTAATTCTTCTTCACTTTCACTGAAGATAGCAATGTCATCAGCCAATCATATCACCTTGAATTTTAATCTCACTCCTGGACCTTTCTTTTCTTTCCATCAGTGCTTCTTCAATGTAGAGATTGAACAGTAGGGGCGAAACACTACATCGCTGTCTTACACCCTCTTTAATTTGAGCACTTCGTTCCTGGTCGGCCGCTCTTATTATTCGCTCTTGGCTCTTGAACATGTTGTATATTACCCTTCTCTCGCCATAGCTTACCCCTATTTTTTTCAGGTATTTTCGAACATCTTGCACCATGTTACGCTTTTCACAGGTCGACAAATCCTATGAAACCGCACGGGGTAGCCGCGCGCTCGTGGAAGCGTTGCACAGTCCGTGCTGCTCCCCCCGTCGGAGTTTCGAGTGCTCCCTTGGGCACGGATGTGTGTATTGTCCTAGCGTAAGTTAGTTTAAGTTAGATTAAGTAGTGTGTAAGCTCAGGGACCGAAGACCTCAGCAGTTTGGTCCCATAGAACTTGCCACAAATTCCAAATCCTATGAACGTGTCTAGATCCTTCTTTACTCTCGCCTCCATTGTCAACCGCAACGTCAGAAAACGTCGGACCTCGACACTAATCCGCTGGGCGGATTCTTGCAGGGACCGGCACACCTTCCCGCTCGGGAGGCAGCGCGTTAGAACACGCAGCTAGCTGGACAGGCATCATTGATATTACAACGTAGGTCCCCCAGCTGGCCCAGTGATGTGATAATTGTCTGACTCCAGTCTTCCTTTTTCCCATGGCTTCTTACATTAGCCGTGGCAGGTGTCTCAATTTTACTAATCTGTGCCCAGTAAATTACACTCCTGGAAATGGAAAAAAGAACACATTGACACCGGTGTGTCAGACCCACCATACTTGCTCCGGACACTGCGAGATGGCTGTACAAGCAATGATCACACGCACGGCACAGCGGACACACCAGGAACCGCGGTGTTGGCCGTCGAATGGCGCTAGCTGCGCAGCATTTGTGCACCGCCGCCGTCAGTGTCAGCCAGTTTGCCGTGGCATACGGAGCTCCATCGCAGTCTTTAACACTGGTAGCATGCCGCGACAGCGTGGACGTGAACCGTATGTGCAGTTGACGGACTTTGAGCGAGGGCGTATAGTGGGCATGCGGGAGGCCGGGTGGACGTACCGCCGAATTGCTCAACACGTGGGGCGTGAGGTCTCCAAAGTACATCGATGTTGTCGCCAGTGGTCGGCGGAAGGTGCACGTGCCCGTCGACATGGGACCGGACCGCAGCGACGCACGGATGCACGCCAAGACCGTAGGATCCTACACAGTGCCGTAGGGGACCGCACCGCCATTTCCCAGCAAATTAGGGACACTGTTGCTCCTGGGGTATCGGCGAGGACCATTCGCAACCGTCTCCATGAAGCTGGGCTACGGTCCCGCACACCGTTAGGCCGTCTTCCGCTCACGCCCCAACATCGTGCAGCCCGCCTCCAGTGGTGTCGCGACAGGCGTGAGTGGAGCGACGAATGGAGACGTGTCGTCTTCAGCGATGAGAGTCGCTTCTGCCTTGGTGCCAATGATGGTCGTATGCGTGTTTGGCGCCGTGCAGGTAAGCGCCACAATCAGGACTGCATACGACCGAGGCACACAGCGCCAACACCCGGCATCATGGTGTGGGGAGCGATCTCCTACACTGGCCGTACACCTCTGGTGATCGTCGAGGGGACACTGAATAGTGCACGGTACATCCAAACCGTCATCGAACCCATCGTTCTACCATTTCTAGACCGGCAAGGGAACTTGCTGTTCCAACAGGACAATGCACGTCCGCATGTATCCCGTGCCACCCAACGTGCTCTAGAAGGTGTAAGTCAACTACCCTGGCCAGCAAGATCTCCGGATCTGTCCCCCATTGAGCATGTTTGGGACTGGATGAAGCGTCGTCTCACGCGGTCTGCACGTCCAGCACGAACGCTGGTCCAACTGAGGCGCCAGGTGGAAATGGCATGGCAAGCCGTTCCACAGGACTACATCCAGCATCTCTACGATCGTCTCCATGGGAGAATAGCAGCCTGCATTGCTGCGAAAGGTGGATATACACTGTACTAGTGCCGAGATTGTGCATGCTCTGTTGCCTGTGTCTATGTGCCTGTGGTTCTGTCAGTGTGATCATGTGATGTATCTGACCCTAGGAATGTGTCAATAAAGTTTCCCCTTCCTGCGACAATGAAGTCACAGTGTTCTTATTTCAATTTCCAGGAGTGTATTTCCAATACACTATTTAGTACAATTTTTCGTTACATTGCGAGGTGCCGGGGCTAGCAGTGTATTTAACACTAAATTCTTCTAGAATCTTCATATATAAATGATGCTCTAAGCCCCCCCCCCCCCCTATTCTAACTCCGACTTTTGCTGTTTCACATGGATTAAAAAGAAACGCGAACTGACTGTAATCGACCCTGCAAGTGGAGTAGAAAAGAGTTTGGCACCTGCAATAATTTAATTTCATAAATAAATTAAATAAAGGAAGGTTTCATTAACGTAGTGAGAAATGAAAGGGTTGCTCTACCGATTAACAGAATGACAGTTCTGTCCAAAATAACAATATGATTTATTATGACTAAACTCAAAATAATACACAAAACACATGAAACATTTACAATACATCAAATTGGCTCAAATTAGATACTCAAATAAATGCTGTGAAGGTGAAGTTGTCCCTAAACTAGATTGTGACATTTATGACGAAGTGGTATGTGGAGCAAATTCCTTGCGACTCAGATCTTAAGAGAAACACCCAGCCAACCCACCATTAATTGCTGCTACAGTAGTGAGAACTCAGACAATGAACACCCAAGACAGAACAAAGTTAGAAAAGGCGAACAGGCGCGCTCTGCTGAGCTCTGATTATCACAGTGCAAATTCCCTAGTCTGCCGGTGCTGCGAACATACATTATCAAGCTGTCTTCTTAACTGCAAGGACACGATCTGGCGTACTGGAAGCGATGGCTGGTTGCTTCGACGTCCCGTCGTGGTGATGATAATGTCGCGAGTATAGCCCGAAACAAATTGTCCTGGTCTGGTTGTTCCAGACTAAAGACTTACAATCAATACAAATGCGCCTCTGAGGGAGACGAAAGAAGGCTCGCCACACAATCACTGACGGTACAGTGATTGATTTTAACAAGCGAAGTCACACAGTAACTCCGATACAGTCAACTTTAGCCAAAACTGCCCAAGACAGACACCATAGGCCGCTTGTACGCAGAACACTCAATTGCCAACTGTACTTGCAAAGTTACGTTGAAGTCGAAACTTCAGCAACTTCGTTAAACAGTTACAATCAAATAAAAATAGATTAGACAGCCAACGGAAGACAGGCTATCCAGAGCAGCGAGAGCTCAGTCTTGTAACCTACTCCGACCGAAAGGCGAGCACCGACTCCCACCAGAGTACCCGTACAAACCGAACACAGAACATTCCCGCCCCCACGACAGTGGCCATGGTTAAATGTTCCAATCAGCAACTCGAAAACTGGCGGAAAATTCCACTCTGTTGCCGAAGCACTACCATTCCACCAATGGAGATTCTTTGCGCCAATTTATGCGCCGATATTGCTACGTCACGGAGGTATGCCCTGAGGAAGCCAATCACAGTTACGATTTTGCAGAAAACGCAGGAATTTGCCCGCCAAGACTGCCTGGGGGCACAAGTCATTCCCACGCCTTTCTGGTAGCCCGCCAGAAAGTGTTTTCGCTAAGTTTGTGCGAAGTAACGGAATCTTTAGCCCAGCCGCTCCTTCAGGCCCCTGCAGGCGTGTCTCCGCCGCCATTATGGCAATATCGGCGTCTGAAAAGCATTCACTCGACTCCCTCACACCCGTCGACTTAACCCTTTCAAGATCAGCAGAGCCTGCCTGTCATCGGACCACCCGGGTGACGAGAAACGCTGCGTGGGAAGTCCGCATTTCAAGGAATAGCAACTTTTCACGGCATGCAATTAGAGAGGAAAATCGAATTACGCAGAGTAAGATATAAATATGAGAGGGGGCTTCTGCCACCTCTCAACATGTTCTATTTATCATTTTCACACTTACTACACAAATGGTGGTTGAACCAAATAGTTTACAGGCTATGTATACATTACTTATTAGTGTCTATCGCTGTATTCTGACCCAATACAGAGAGTTAGTTAACACATTGTTATAGTTGTCTTCAGTCCACGGAGTAGCTCTCTGCGCTACTGTAGCCTGTGAAAGCTTCTTTATCCCTGGATAGCCGCTGGCACCTGTATCTACGTGAACCTCCTTACTGCAGTGAAGCCCTCAAGCTCCCAACACATTCTTTACCCTTCCCCACCGCTTCATACGCTCCAGTAACAAACTGACAATTCCTTGACGCATTAGGAAAAATTGGAAATTTGTTGTAAGGTACTATGCGACCAAACTGTTGCGGTCATCAGTCCCTCGCGTTACGCACTACATAACGTAACTTAAAGGAACCAACGATAAGGACGACACACACACACACGGCGACGCATTAGGAGTGTCCTATCAGCCTATGACTTCTTTTAGTCAATTTTTGCGAAACATTTCTGTTCCCCTCCAAATCGATTTAGTACTTCTTTGTTGGTCGTTTCATCTACTCATCTTCAGAATTCTTCTTCAGCACCACATTTCAGAAGATCCTATTCTTATCTAAACTGGTTTCACTTCCTTTGAACCTTTTTCAAATAACAGGAACTACCGTTTGTCCATAGTGGACGTCGTCAAGCTGAAACTACAAATCCATAAATTATCGTCATACTGTAACAACTTATATGGAACTGCCTCGGCCCCACTTCGCGACTGCGATGCGGCAGCCACGAGTGCTGTGCTGGAACTGACCGTAGCGTCATGAGGACACAATACCTTGCGCCTGCGCATAAACTGTATGGTAGTTACTTGTTGGGACAAGACACGAACTTAACTCCTGACCTTGAATTTACTACTAAAGTGAAATAGAAGGTATAGCTGAGGAAAAGGGCGTACATGTTATCCTGTACAGAACGTACTTAGATCGACTGTCTTAACATTAACGAAGTATTCATTGGTAATGATATGAGGAAGACATCATGTGCTTACAAGGTATAGCCTATCTAGGAAATTTTTTGTGCTTAAGCACGAAGTTTAAACACCTAAAAAGCACGTAGGAGTGGGAAGGATAATATAAAGCTAATATCGACATTATTATGACTAGATCTAGAAATTTTTAAGATGTAATTGTTAACCACTTGCTTAGCTATGGTTACAACGCATGAACATCCTATTGACTTAGCACACAAATGGCCATGATTGTACTTATGAAAAAGTCTATATCTAATCTGTAACATCCGGCAATACGGGCCATATAAAATATATGGTCATTATTCAAGATCTGTATATTTGACCCGAAATGGTCTAGAGTACAAAAAACTTCTCCTATATAGGCACACGATGTCTTCCTCAAATCATGATCAATGAATACTTCATAAATGTTAAGACACTCGTTCTAAGTACGTTCTGCACAGGATAACATACACTCCTGGAAATGGAAAAAAGAACACATTGACACCGGTGTGTCACACCCACCATACTTGCTCCGGACACTGCGAGAGGGCTGTACAAGCAATGATCACACGCACGGCACAGCGGACACACCAGGAACCGCGGTGTTGGCCGTCGAATGGCGCTAGCTGCGCAGCATTTGTGCACCGCCGCCGTCAGTGTCAGCCATTTTGCCGTGGCATACGGAGCTCCATCGCAGTCTTTAACACTGGTAGCATGCCGCGACAGCGTGGACGTGAACCGTATGTGCAGTTGACGGACTTTGGGCGAGGGCATATAGTGGGCATGCGGGAGGCCGGGTGGACGTACCGCCGAATTGCTCAACACGTGGGGCGTGAGGTCTCCACGGTACATCGATGTTGTTGCCAGTGGTCGGCGGAAGGTGCACGTGCCCGTCGACATGGGACCGGACCGCAGCGACGCACGGATGCACGCCAAGACCGTAGGATCCTACGCAGTGCCATAGGGGACCGCACCGCCACTTCCAAGCAAATTAGGGACACTGTTGCTCCTGGGGTATCGGCGAGGACCATTCGCAACCGTCTCCACGAAGCTGGGCTACGGTCCCGCACACTGTTAGGCCGTCTTCCGCTCACGCCCCAACATCGTGCAGCCCGCCTCCAGTGGTGTCACGACAGGCGTGAATGGAGGGACGAATGGAGACGTGTCGTCTTCAGCGATGAGAGTCGCTTCTGCCTTGGTGCCAATGATGGTCGTATGCGTGTTTGGCGCCGTGCAGGTGAGCGCCACAATCAGGACTGCATACGACCGAGGCACACAGGGCCAACACCCGGCATCATGGTGTGGGGAGCGATCTCCTACACTGGCCGTACACCTCTGGTGATCGTCGAGGGGACACTGAATATTGCACAGTACATCCAAACCGTCATCGAACCCATCGTTCTGCCATTCCTAGACCGGCAAGGGAACTTGCTGTTCCAACAGGACAATGCACGTCCGCATGTATCCCGATCCACCCAACGTACTCTAGGAGGTGTACGTCAACTACCCTGGCCAGCAAGATCTCCGGATCTGTTCCCCATTGAGCATGTTTGGGACTGGATGAAGCGTCGTCTCACGCGGTCTGCACGTCCAGCACGAACGCTGGTCCAATTGAGGCGCCAGGTGGAAATGGCATGGCAAGCCGTTCCACAGGACTACATCCAGCATCTCTACGATCGTTTCCATGGGAGAATAGCAGCCTGCATTGCTGCGAAAGGTGGATATACACTGTACTAGTGCCGACATTGTGCAAGCTCTGTTGCCTGTGTCGATGTGCCTGTGGTTCTGTCAGTGTGATCATGTGATGTATCTGAGCCCAGGAATGTGTCAATAAAGTTTCCCCTTCCTGGGACAATGAATTCACGGTGTTCTTATTTCAATTTCCAGGAGTGTATATGCCCTTTTCCTTAGCTATACCTTTTATTTCACTTTACTAGTAAATTCAAGGTCAGGAGTTAAGTTCACGTCTTGTCCCAACAAGTAATTATCATACAGTTTATGGACATGACTCTACGGTCAGTTCCAGCACAGCTCTCGTAGCTGCCGCAGCGCGGTCGCGAAGTGAAGCCGAGCTAGTTCCAGATAAGTTTTACAGTCTGACTATAATTTATGGACCTGTAGCTTTAGCTTGACGATGTCCACTATGGACAAACGGTAGTTACTGTTATTCTGAAGAAGGTTGGGTTATCCCGACTGAAACCTAGCTAAATTCTAGGTAAACGGTGCAACTGAGGCTGTTCATAATTAAAATTAAAATTAATATTTTTTACAATTGCTGACAGAGCCGCGAAATGTTGTAGATATTTAAACGACCTTATAATCTCTTTTAAAGACACCATGCGCTCCGTTCACCTCATCACGCAGGCCCTTTGCCGTCTTTGACAGAATTACAATGTCATCGTGTAACATTATGTGATTGCCTTATCATTTTAATCATTCACTAATCGAGCAGTCGCTCGGCAACAGCTACAGTTAGCAAATAATGATGCAAGAATGTAAAAGGTGAACGACCTGTGACGTAACTTGTTTATTGTCGAAGCGCCGTCAGAGATGCAGTGAGTTATTGACTTTGAAAACCGAGGCGCGAAAAACGGACAGAAGAAGAACACTTTTACACTTTTTTTTATGTACGAGATATTATCGATGAACAGTTATTCATTCTTCTCTTGTCTCTTGTAACTTGTGTCGGATGCGCATGTCTTGCCGCCGTATTATTATCGTTAAAAATAATATTATTTTAGTGTAAAGTAAAAGTGCAATACTAAAAGTGCAATACTGCATAGCAGTAAATTTATTGTGCGACTTGTATGTGAAAACGTCAAAGGAATTATTGTCATTACGAGAAGAGAAGTGCCAGTCAAAACGGCATCCATGTTAAATCCTTCATTGTAGTGTAAGATGATCTATTAATTGCCATAAATTCATATTTAAATGGAATTGGTGTATGGTCTATTTATTTAGTGTAGAATCTATGTCTCATCCCTTCATGAAGTTATTTAATTTTCTTTATGTTTCTGCCAAACAGAGAGTTCACAGTCACGAATTCTTTCGTCGAAATCGGACGGGAGTTGTATGCGGCGAAATATTTTCTCCGCGCCACATTCTACTGGTAAATGCATGCTAAACTACGGTCCCTTAGGAAATTCATGTTGAGCTATCCAAAAATAATTATATTTTGAATAGGCATTTACTCTCCTCTGCAATGCAACTTCCGACTGATCAGACGATCCAACAAGAGGCAGCCGCACACGGTCGGCGTTCGCAAATATATTTCCACCGCTGATTATAGCTATATGTTGCAGCACAAGAGAAACATATTGTTATAATTAGCGACTACGAACGGGGATATTTATAATTGTATGTTTACGTATACACATTACGTAAACATATCGTTATAATCGGCAACGTCTTTTTTTATTTTATATTTTTTGCTTCTTCTCCGTGTACGTTAATTCCTATTCCTAACTTTTCCTTGGTTTCTTTTTCTGCTTCCTCAACACATACGTTCAGCAACATCAAGGACAGGCCGCAGCCGTGTCTCACTCCCTTTTCCACTAATGCCACCTTTTTCTGTCTTTCGACCCTGATATCGGCAGTTCGGTTTCTTGAAGCATTTGTTAACAAATCTGTCACAGTTGCAATTGGTTCAAAATATATGTACTGCAACTGTGACAGATTTGTTGATAATTGCTTCATGAAATATTAAATAAGGTTTCTTGTCGTGGGTCGACAAAGTGTTGGAGCTAGGAAAAAAGGTTTGCTTCATGCATAACTTGTAGATAACCTTCCGCTCCTGCATTTGATCCCGTCTACCCTCAGAATGCCAGAGTGTATTCCAATCAACATTGTCAAAAGATTTCTCGAAATTTAAAAATGCTATAACCGTAGCTTTTATTATCTTTCTGCCATCTAAGCTACATCGTAAGGTCAGTATTGCCTCAAGAGTCCAAACTGAACTTTTTCCAAATCAGCCTCCACCAGTCTTACCATTCTTCTCCAAATAATTCTTGTCAATATATTGCAACTGTAACTTATTAATCTGATTGTTTTGTAATTTTAACACCTGTTATCATATGCCTACTTCGTCTTGATAATGGATGACATATTGAACTGAAAGATACCACCCCCGAAAACTTTTAAAACTGTATTATCAGTCTCAACTGTAGATATTATAAATGGTTCGGATATCTTGAAAGTCTCTTCAGGTTTGCTGCCGGATCCTAAAATCAACTCGATGCGATATTTCGGCGATCCAACTGGTCGCCTTCTTCAGGAGACTTTCAAGATTTATTACGCAGTGAAAGCCTACGATGACTCCGATATGATTAACGACGAGTTGTAAACAGATTTTCTATTCTTTTAACAGACAACGCTCATAAGTGAAGTAAATACAACACTTGAAACAACGTTCAGTGGTATCCAGTATTTGGCCGATCCCACTCTTCTTGAAGTCTGAGGGTAATTCCCCTGACTCGTATACAGAATGTTTCAGCTCACTCTAAAACGGTCGTTTTATGCAGCATTGCCCTCACAAACCACGGACGAGAGTTTCATATTCTCTTGCTTGGCTACGCGCAAACTGTTGGTCCTAGAGACAAAATGAGCAACACATTTGTGTACGAAATTAAATGTAGTAAAATTTTGTACTCAGATCGTTTTCGCTGGAGGTCTTGGTTTCTGAGTTAGTCAAGAACAACACCGAAAAGCGACTGCACTGCTGGTGCTACTCCCACTCACTGGCTACCCAACACACGACGACCCGGAAATACTGTCGGTCACTCCAGAGATGGTGCGACAGTGGATTATCGATATGCGCCGCTGCTGCCACTCACGGGCAAGTAAGGCAGGAAGTTAGTGACACCAGTAAATGGAATAAGAAAACGAGGCGGCACTAGCGTGAAGTCGTATTGTAAATTTGTTCAAACACAATAAGAGTTTGTGCTGTGGTGGAATTTAGTGCTAGTTTCTCCATTGTTTCACGAAATTATCAAATTTTAAGCAGAGCCGTAACGTATGGTCGTAGCTAATTAACAGTTTCAAGTGTATCCCTCACACCCGCGCCTCGCAAGTCAGATGTCACGCACTTGTTCAAACAAGCTCGATATTGCATCGAACGCTGTGGCGTATCGGGAAATCTCGAGCCTGTTCGAATGCAAGTATCTTTTGTCCAACCCTAACCCGAAGGGCAGGCGCAGTTGCCTAATTGAAAAGGTTTTTCTTATTCTTGGCGCACAATGATACCTTCCCTTCCCAAAGTGTAAAAATTATGTGTTTAAGTATATCTGGTAACCGTAGCTGATTGAATGAGCGTTTTTAGTGTGGTGTTACGTTCGTGTTGTATGATGATGATGATGATGATGAATATGAAAAAACGGAGAATGTGAAACCTGGTGCTAGCAGATTTACTACTCCTTTCGAAAAGCACAAGGTGGCTACTGAGCTCAATGTCCCCATCACAGCTTACTGACATCATCAACAATGTCACATGTCCTAATTTTATAATAGTCTGTGGAGAGGTTTGGAACTTAATACTGGACAGTGACGAAAAAATTAGTGATCAGTAACTTCGAGCCCCCACCTGTTCTCCCCTTTGTGAAAGGATAAAGCATCCAACAGCATATGGGGTACCCAAGCTGTTACCTATCCAAGTACTGGCCACAATCGAAGTTGTTTAACTTCAGTGGTCCTGACGAGAACCGGTGCATTCAACGAGGCAAGGCCGCAGGCGCCCCCGATGTCTTTGCGCACCCCCCCCCCCCCCCCCCCCCCGTTGCAATTTCCATGGTTGGATGGAGAGGGGAGTATAACCAAGTATATAAGTGGGACGAAAATAGCACAATGAATAACTGAACAGCCACTGAGGTGAGCATTCAGGGTATTGGAAGCGATCTGATCTCCTTCACGGATAATGGTCGCAGAAAACTTGTAAACCACTCTTGTAGACGTTTGGAGCTAATTCAAAATGCTTGTGTGCATGACGTCTGGAACATACATCTGTTTGACCACGTCAGTGTCTCGTGCGCACAGATATGAAGGTCGTGAGCACACAAGCTACCTGACTATCCTACTCTCTCAACTGAAGACATAAAGTCTGAGTAAGAGTCCGCGATCATTTATGGCATTTTATGTTGCGTGAAGATCATAACTTTAATTGCAGCAGCAACAAGTGAGCACTTGTGTATGGGATGTACATGTGTCAGAATATGACGTATCTGAAGAAACACACATAAAGTTGAAACTAACGATAGTAATAGATGAAACTAGTTATTAATGCGATAAAATTGAGATTCTGAAGGAACATTGTAATAAAAACAATACTTCATCAGAGCCCGAGTGTAGACGCCAGTCAGTAATAGTAGGGTAACAGAGCTACAAAGCCATTTTGCTACTGCAGATGGCCTACATCAGGGGCAAGTATACATTCAGGGGCAAACTATTGTTCCCTTTTGATTGACAGGTCCTTAACCTATTGCCCTGCTAAGTGGATTATCACCCCCTGGGGATAATCCATCCTTCCGATATTGATAACTGCACTATTTGTAGAGATGCTGCACTGTCGAAAATAATGTACAAGTTGTTGAAAGGTGTTTGGGTGATAGAAATGAATGCACCCTGAGGGATTCAGATCTCCTTCAGACTGCAATACCTGGATGTAGTTCAGAAACGCACCGCAATGCAGTAGCAAAATCCTTGTCCTCGTTCCAGTTGCCATATGATGTAGAGTTTTCCTAATTTTCCCAATAAGAAACACCACTATAACTGCTCGTACTGTCTTTTCTACTACCTCGTGTTGGAAGAGAAAATTTCGCTTGGCACTGGCCATCCACACTGCAAACGGTTGACAGAGCTATGACGACATGTTCTTATTTCCACTGAGTGGTCAAAACATGGTCGTATCGCACTAATTCAGCTCACCCTGTTTCTCCATGGGATGCAGGAGTTCTTAGATATGGAGCTCTCCAACTTCCACTCAGTTCTGACTTAAACGGGACTGATCACATGGACAAATCTGCAAGGAGAGAGACACAGAGACTGAGGTTGAATTACAAGGTGCAGAGGAGCTGTTTCAAACCATGCTGGAGTTTTGGTGTTTGGGGTCCTTGGCAGATAGGTTTGGAAAAGGTGACTTGCTTCCAGTAATGAGAGTACCACAAATATGATTCACCAGTGGCTGTAATCATTAAACGACGTCTCCATAGGATCCATCGCAAATATGTGGTTGAATGGATAGCCTCGCTTCCAAACAGCAGACAGCATTTCTAACAGAAATCGTAACACTATACATCTGAAAAGCCAGTGATTTGGTCCTAGGTTTTTATACACTCTTTAGGAGTTCAATCTAGCGGTGCATTTTTTAAGCGACTACTCACACAGTACACCAACTGCTTATGTGATCATTCTGAATCAACAATCATCTTCCATGGCCTATAATCTCATAGATATATCACACAACCTCTGTTACAATGTCTATATAGTATTGAGCTAGTATGTGCTACAAATTTTGTTTGTTTGCATGGGAAATGTCTAGTAGCGGTAAGAGGGAATTGTTAATATCGCCTTAATACCGCGTTCCTTAGCCCAATCTCTTTCTAAATTCGGTGATAAGGGTCATTTTATTACGATCACACAGTCGGCGACGTGTACCCGCGCTTTCATTCTAGTAATACATATCCCAGCAATCGCTGTCCATATTCAATGTCGCAGTATTTGTGTGAAAGACCACTTCATTCGCAAGCAGTACCATACCTCGACTTATAAAGCATGTACAGTTTTTGAAATGGTTCAAAATGGTTCAAATGGCTCTGAGCACTATGGGACTTAACATCTGAGGTCCTAGTTTCCTAGACTTAGAACTACTAAACATCACACACCTACATGCCCAAGGCAGGATCGAACTTGCGACAGTAGCAGCAGCGCGGTTCCGGACTGAAGTGCCTAGAACCGCTCTGCCGCAACGGCCGGATACAGTTTTTAACATGAATATCGTTAGCAATACTTTTGTGTGCCTATAGAACCAAGACCGCTTTTTATGCAAAGCGACAGTAACATGGCCGTTGCGATTGTGTTTTTAACATCTGGATGCTTACAAGACGGTTACGTATCTCTTCCAAAGACACACTGATGCCACTCGCAAGAAAAACAAATTCGTACATGTTCATCCATCGCGGATTTTCGCTCAATATTGTTTGGTGCCAACGGCATTCAGTTATTGGTGAAATATTATACTTATTAAGGGACATGTGATAGATTCTTCATGATAGGAGACTTATAAAATTTGTGTTGGAATAAAAAGTTACTGTGGTCATTGTTCTGACGTGTGAAAAGAAAACGGATATGTCCGGTCATAAGTGAGGTAATAATTTGAAGTGGAGACTGCGATTTCAACGCATCGATAACCATAAGGGGGATGAAGGATTTCACACGAAAAATTATGATGTGTCATAAGACGGATATAGATATTGATATTCCCAGAGCCACAGCTATCAGGAGGAGCTATTTCCGATACTTTGCTTATTGTCAAATGTCATAAGATTAGAGCTGCATTCGTGATATTTAATTGTAATTGCATTCGTAAATATGTGGCTGGTGTCCTAGAACAACACCATTCCGCATGCAGCGTGCACGGTGGATGTAGCCTGTGGCTGCAATGAATCGGCATTTCTGGCTTAAGGTTCCCACGCTCGGGTTCCCGGGTTCGATTCCCGGCGGTGTCAGGGATTTTCTCTGCCTCGTGATGACTGGGTGTTGTGTGCTGTCCTTAGGTTGGTTAGATTTAAGTAGTTCTAAGTTATTGGGGACTGATGATCATAGATGGTAAGCCCTCTGGTGGTCAGAGCCATTTGAACCATTTTTTTGGCTTAAGGCTGTCTCGAATGGTGGGTATAAAGAAACGTTCGGCCGGCTGTCTAGTCGGTTATTGCCTGCAGCTGCAGGTGCAAGTCCCGGTGGAGACGCCCTCTGGATAGCTGAATAGCGAACTAACACTCACTATGCGTTGGTCTGTCTCTGCGATTATGTGCGTTGCATGTATTCTCTGTGGAAAACTGAGCAATTTAATGTCGACCACTGCCAAGCATTGGGACTCGATGTATTGATAATATCTGAATTCGTACCACTCCAATCATCGCTGTATGCCCTTCATGGACAGGTTCATGCAATTCCAAATACACGTGTGTCCATGATTGCGCGGTTTTCTCAGGCTTCTGAGTGTTGGTGCTGGTGGCGTACGAGAGGAAGGGCGCGCTGTGTGTGGACATCTCGGAGGTGAGCACTTGTGGTGATGTGCGAGGGTTTCCAGCAATCTCAGGCATCTAGCCATCACAACTACGAGCACCGTGGTTGAGTGCTTCTCAGTACATGGCAGTGCACTCTGTCTTGCAGTGGTATTGCTTTTGTCTGAATCCTATCATGCCCTTCCTCGTCGTCCTTCTAAATGTAGTGGAGAGAACCAATTTAGGAATTCTACAGTGCTCTAAAAACGCAATCACGATGTCAAATTCCTGAGTGATAGCGATCTCTGACATCTATCCGTGAAAACTACTACTATGGATTGGATCGTGGTTTAATTGTGTCGTGTTTAGTGCTTCTCAATACATTGCAGTGGTCTCTTACTTAAAGAGGTATTTTTTGTTGTCTGTATCTTATCATGCAGTAGATCCTTTCTCCTCCTCTTCCTCCTCCTCCTCCTCCTGCTCATTCTTCGTCCTGGTACAGCTGAGAGAACCAGTTTAGGGGATATGTAGTGATGGTAAAACCCAATCGCAACATCAAATTCCCGATTCATGAGTTTATTGTTTCTGATAGTTTTACTGCAAGCACACATCTGTCCAGCCTCTCCCAAAAATTTTTCAAGGACACAGCATGAAATGGAGTTGAAACTTGAAATTTTCAGCTACCTCCAATGTAATGGACCACCAAATGACCTAACTGTGCCAGTTTCCACCAATAGGAGTCAAGGGGAGAAAAATCCGATAGGGTTTTGAAACCAGATGGTTGCAGGATTAAATACCACAAAATATTCCAACTTTAGTAGTCACCAAACTGTCTCACATAAAGGGTATCGATTTAATTAATTAGTCAAGCAATCTGAGAGGGTAAGGAAATATTCCCGAGACATCCATAGCTGGCGGTTTACCAGGTAAATACTGCTTTGTTTGCAGTTCGATCCAACTACGACCAACAGCACGTGCAAGTTCCACAGTGGCATGCAACGAAATGTGACCACCTGAGAGAGAGAGAAAGTGTTACAACAGGAATTTCTCAGGTATCAAGTACCAAAGTGATGGCACCACCTGTTCAGGGGATTAGTGCAGTGTGGCAGCTACTGTGGTGACATGAGCCAGCACTGCATGCAGGCTGGCAGACAGCATGTGCTTAACAGTCGTATGATTTTGCAAGTGTAATTATCTGTGGTGAGTTATGTTGATGGTACTCCTTCTGTAACTGTGAAAAAAACGGTGTTGCAGTTGTTTAAATATTCCATACTGCCTTTTCACTCTCAACATTTTTCAATAAACAGAATTCCATATACTGCAGTCAATTTCCTGACAAATTCTTTAAATACACAAATAAACAATTGCTAAACACTGCCTTGCATCCCATAATTTTTTTAAAAAAATAAACGGTATTCCACATTGCCTTGTCTACTAGAAATTGTTTAAACGGTATTCCATACATTGCAATCGATTTCCCACAGAATTCTTTAAATAAAATATATTCCTTACACCACTTTGCATCCAATATTCCACACATTGCCTTGTCTACTAGAAATTGTTCAAAAAATATTCCATATACTTCAATCGATTCCCCATCAAACAGCCAATCAATTCAATCTTTTCCTGCCAATTTCCTAGAGCAGGAGGGGAGGGCGATGGCTTGGGGGTTTCCTAGAGAGGAAGGGGTCAATTAATTGATCGATTTAATTAATTAGTCAATTAATTTGATATCAAAAGTGTACTTGTATCGACGATGGGGCGGGGGAGAGCTGGGGACAGAATAAGGAGGTGGAAGAGGAGTAAGGGGGCAGGGTGGGGGTTTCTCAGAAGTATGGATTTTCCCCAGGGGGTCATAATCCACTTAGCAGAACAACAGGTTAAGGATCTGTTAATCAAATGAGAGCAATAGGTTTGTCCCTAAATGTATGCTTGTCCTTGATGTAGGCAACCCACACTAGCAAAATGGCCTTGTAGCCCTGTTAGCCTACTACTGTCAGAACCTTTCTTCCCAGATCAAGTGCCATTAATCCTATCATAATTGTAACACCTATCTAGTTGTACTCATCCATAAATAAGAAAACATTCTCACACTTTTGCGAAGCTACTGCACGTCTGTGGAACAAGCTATCCTACACTTTATGCATTATAAAGCAATCTGATGCATGTAAGAAAAACCTGAAACACCTCCTTTTGTCATACTCAAAACTTGTGCCTCAAAAACTAACATACAAGGGATATTCAATAAGTAAAGCAACACATTTTTTGCAGCTAGTTGCAGTTGAAGAAATTTAGAATTTTTTGTAGGACACTGTGGAATATTCCCGCTTCAGCTCCTATAGATTCATTAAGTATCTCAGATATTCGTAGGTGCTTCAGAATGTATACAGAGACCTGGCAGTGAACAAAAGCAAGGTGGGTGGTGTCTGTCAACATCGCACCAAGGTCACACAAACCTGTACGATCTCCTTTGTGCCAGCTGGCTGCACATAACTGTGACTTCTGCAATGTTAGAATGTGCAGACACTCTTATTCTTTGAGCTGACTGGTGGATCACAATCAAACACATTACTGCGCAACTGGACGTCTCGTCTCTGTTGCTGGTGCTGACACTTTCGTCCACCAGTTGGGGTAATAACAGAAAAAAGAGCAACAAAGAATCATTTGTGCGCAATTACCTGAGTGTTTGGAGCTGATGATGACAGTTTTATGTCAAAGATCGTCACAGGCTATGAAAGATGGGTTCATCACATTGAACTAGAAACAAAATGGCCGTCTATGGAGTGGTACCGCACAATGTCTCTTCTGAAGAAAATGTTCAAACCTGCGCTCTCAGCTGGTAATGTCATGGTGACAGTCTTCTGGGATTCTGAAGGGCAATTCTGTTTGATGTCATTCCTCATGGTGCAACTATCAATTCTGAACTGCATTGTGCTACTTCCAGGAAACTGAAGAGGCGACTTCAGCGTTTTCGTCCCTACAAAAGTGCAAATGAGCTTGTACCTCTGCATGACACTGCAAGCCTCATACAAGTCTGTGCATCCAAAATGATTTCACAGACTTGATTGTACTGTTCTTCCTCGTCCGCTCTACAGCCCGGATCTTGCAGCACCGCGAAGTTGACATGCAACAAACGTCAAGCTGGGATGAGGTGTACTACACGCCTGGATATGCAAGTGATTAGCGTTTCAGAAGTATACTATCAACATTCCGAAGATTAGGAAGAAGTGGGCAACGGGTTTCTCATTCACAAATCGCACTGGGACAGCGTCTGTTAGCGAGAGGATCGTGTTGTCTCGTGTACAGACTGCGTTCACACTGCTTTCGCACTTTGAATCGCACGTTTGAGCCGCGCGGTTGAATCTCCGGGCACGCTACAGAACCGCGCGGCAGAAAAGCTGTGGCAAGAGGTCTGCTGTCCTTGAGCGGGCCTGCTTTTCGCTTTGTTATTGAAAAGAAAATACAGACGCAACCGACGCCAACGAGAATGCTGGATTCACCCTATGTTAATTCCTAGAGAGAAACATGGAAAATTTATTTTAAAATTGGATATTTTTTTAAGTTCCTGGGGGACCAAACTGCTGAGGTATCAAACTGCTGAGGTCATTGGTCCCTAGGCTTACATACTACTTAATCTAACTTAAACTAACTTACGCTAAGGACAACACACACACCCATGTCCGAGGGAGGATTAGAACCTCGGACGGGGGGGGGTGGGGGGGGGGGGAGCCGCTCGAACCGTGAGAAGGCATCTCAGACCGCGCTGCTACCCCGCGCGGCTAATTTATAAGGAAATGAGAGAAATATTGGCAAAATTCGTCAACTATTTCATAATATCTGCGAACTGCAGATTACGGAGGGCGCACGCGCTACTTAGAGTGCACTGCTCCCGCCCAATAAAAGGGTGAATAATTCATCACCCTTTACAAATGCGATGGAAGACTTCTGCACAGTAATAACTAGAGTATTTGGCGTTCTGCACGATCTCGTTCGCTGAAGAGATGGATTCATTCTGGAAGAAAATTTAGAAATAATCGGCTTAGAAGAAATACAGAACCATACCTACAAGAAGCCGAGAATAAGGGTAAGTTTGCAGACGATTTTGTTAGCACTGAAGTTGCTGTTCCTTGGTAAATGAACAAGATATAAAATGTATTCTAATAAATAAAATAATACTCGTGTATTCAAATGTCTCTGAGCACTATGGGACTTAACATCTATGGTCATCAGTCTCCTAGAACTTAGAACTACTTAAACCTAACTAACCTAAGGACATCACACAACACCCAGTCATCACGAGGCAGAGAAAATCCCTGATCCCGCCGGGAATCGAACCCGGGAAACAGGGCGCGGGGAGCGAGAACGCTATCGCACGACCACGAGCTGCGGACAATACTTGTGTATTCTCTGACCCTACGACATGTTAGAAGGTAGATTGAGGAAAGGAAAACCTACGTTTCTAGCATATGTAGACTTAGAGAAAGCTTTTGACAATGTTGACTGGAATACTCTCTTTCAAATTCTGAAGGCGGCAGAGGTAAAATACAGGGAGCGAAAGGCTATTTACAATGTGTACACAAACCAGATGGCAGTTACAAGAGTCGAGGGACATCAAACGGAAGCAGTGGTTGGGAAAGGAGTGAGGCAGGTTTGTAGCCTATCCCCGATGTTATTCAATCTGAATATTGAGCAAGCAGTAAAGGAAACAAAAGAAAAATTCGGAGTAGATATTAAAATCCATGGATAAGAAATAAAAAATTTGAGGTCCGCCAATGACATTGTAATTCTGTCAGAGACAGCAAAGGACTTGGAAGGGGAGTTGAACGGAATGGATATTGTCTTGAAAAGAGGATATAAGATGAACATCAACAAAAGAAAAACGAGGATAATGGAATGTAGTCGAATTAAGTCGGGTGAAGCTGAGGGAATTAGATTAGGAAATGAGACATTTAAAGTAGTAGATGAGTTTTGCTATGTGGTGAGCAAATTAACTGATGATGGTCGAAGTAGAGAGGATATTAAATGGAGACTGGCAATGGCAAGCAAAGCGTTTCCGAAGAAGAGAAAT
The DNA here is from genome assembly GCF_023897955.1 of Schistocerca gregaria. Classification (NCBI taxonomy): domain Eukaryota; kingdom Metazoa; phylum Arthropoda; class Insecta; order Orthoptera; family Acrididae; genus Schistocerca; species Schistocerca gregaria. Next base: position 76,190,715 of record NC_064925.1, read on the forward strand.
TTGTTAACATTGAGTAGAGATTTAAGTGCCAGGAAATCGTTTCTGAAAGTATTTGTATGGAGTGTAGTCATGTATGGAAGTGAAACATGGACGATGAATAGTTTGGACAAGAAGAGAATAGAAGCTTTCGAAATGTGGTGCTACCGAAGAATGCTGAAGATTAGATGGGTAGATCACATAACTAATGATGAGGTATTGAATAGAATTAGGGAGAAGAGGAGTTTGTGGCACAACTTGACTAGAAGAAGGCATCGGTTGGTAGGACATCTTCTGAGGCATCAAGGGATCACCAGTTTTGTATTGGAGGGCAGCGTGGATGGTAAAAATCGTAGAGTGCGACCAAGAGATGAATACACTAAGCAGATTCAGAAGGATGTAGGTTGCAGTAGGTAGTGGGAGATGAAGAAGCTTGCACAGGGTAGAGTAGCATGGAGAAGTGCAGCAAACCAGTCTCAGGACTGAAGACCACAACAACAACAACAACAACAATATTCTCTTTAGCTTCTTTTCTGTCGTCTCGTTATCCCTGTCGAGCTGTACCATGAGAAGCAAGGAGAGGATGTTGGTTGGTGGCCGGTATTCTCGTACTATAATACAAACTGTACGCAATTAATAACTGGGTTCTATATTCATAAACAAAGGCCTACTTAACTTAAGTTTCCATGTGCTGTGGTACAAGCTGTCTTCTGTATAGTCCACGTAGCCTCAATGCAGTTGAAGTCCGCTATGTTCACTATGAGGTTTCTACGCGCTGCCTGTCTCTGTGCAAAGGGCTGTCTGTGGCTCAGTCTCGATGACACCCTGGAACACCACGGCGTACAAACTCAGACTAACTGACGTAACAGACTCGAACTAATTGGCTAACTGACTGACTAACTGGCCCTCCGGTCCGCTGCCGCGATAGTAAGTACTGGCGGCTGAGAGGGCGTTGGCGTCGTGTGTCCAGCGAGTTCTGTCGTTGCCCTTTGTCGATACTCACGTAACCGCTATGCCACATGGTGCGCTGGCGCCAGCGTACGCCGGCATAAATACACACCACATTCGTTTTTCTCTGACACAATTTTCAGTGTCAGGAACAAGTTTTTACACATCTCCTCCCAACATCACCTGTTTCTATCCGACTGCTACAATCCAAAACTTCCAAATTTGGAGGACGATGTTTTACTTCAACAATGAAATTATGTACGTTGATACTCATTATTGAAACAGCAAAGAGCACTAAAGTCTTTGAAATGACACAGAAAATGCACGTGATTCAACAATCACAAAGTGCTAACAGATGACAATTGCAGCACAGTCAGGCTAGGCGGCAACTCTTCACCCCTGCCCTCTGCTACCGCTCTGCCAGATCGCCAAGTGTGGAAAGGGTCGAACGTGGTTGAATCGCCGCCACCAGACGCGGGGACCGGTGGATGTGTGCACAACCGTCACATCACCAGTGTGTAAGACGTTATGGGAACTGCATGTTATGGAGATCGCAACTCCGCCGCGCAGCCAATTCGCGCGATTGAATCGCCAATGTGTAAATGCGTTCACAGTGGCACCGACAACTGGTGTCAGACGCCGTTGCTAGAGATCGGTCGATAACATCGCCCGACAGTGCATCCGACCTGCTTTGTCAGTTTGTGGCGGGGTCAAGAAGGTTAGGTTATGTTAAAATATATTCTACCTCTTAAGGCGAAACACATACCACGACGAATCTGACCCTGGAGATAGTGCTGCATTGCGGATTTTTCTATTAAAATGATGCCGAATGGATACGAATAAGCTACATCTGTCTTGAAAATAACGGTAGAGTGCTGCACACTCTGTCCTCAGTTATCGTAATAAGCAGAAGAATTCTATGGATATACGAGATGAAGCGACAAACGTTCTGATACATACACCATATGATTCGTGGTGACCTTGAAAAGCAAGTCACAAACACTATGTTTCGTTGTATTTATTTAAAGTGCTGCAGAATTACGTTAATTAGCCATCAATGACTGTCGCATTATACGTGTTAAAGACGAGAGTAAGGCTTTGCATAAGATATTCTGAACATCTAAAACACTGAAGAGTGGAAATACACTCCCGGAAACTGAAATAAGAACACCGTGAATTCATTGTCCCAGGAAGGGGAAACTTTATTGACACATTCCTGGGGACAGATACATCACATGATCACACTGACAGAACCACAGGCACATAGACACAGGCAACAGAGCATGCACAATGTCGGTACTAGTACAGTGTATATCCACCTTTCGCAGCAATGCAGGCTGCTATTCTCCCATGGAAACGATCGTAGAGATGCTGGATGTAGTCCTGTGGAACGGCTTGCATGCCATTTCCACGTGGCGCCTCAGTTGGACCAGCGTTCGTGCTGGACGTGCAGACCGCGTGAGACGACGCTTCATCCAGTCCCAAACATGCTCAATGGGGGACAGATCCAGAGATCTTGCTGGCCAGGGTAGTTGACTTACACCTTCTAGAGCACGTTGGGTGGCACGGGATACATGCGGACGTGAATTGTCCTGTTGGAACAGCAAGTTCCCTTGCCGGTCTAGGAATGGTAGAACGATGGGTTCGGTGACGGTTTGGATGTACCGTGCACTATTCAGTGTCCCCTCGACGATCACCAGAGGTGTACGGCCAGTGTAGGAGATCGCTCCCCACACCATGATGCCGGGTGTTGGCCCTGTGTGCCTCGGTCGTACGCAGTCCTGATTGTGGCGCTTACCTGCACGGCGCCAAACACGCATACGACCATCATTGGCACCAAGGCAGAAGCGACTCTCATCGCTCAAGACGACACGTCTCCATTCGTCCCTCCATTCACGCCTGTCGCGACACCACTGGAGGCGGGCTGCACGATGTTGGGGCGTGAGCGGAAGACGGCCTAACGGTGTGCGGGACCGTAGCCCAGCTTCATGGAGACGGTTGCGAATGGTCCTCGCCGATACCCCAGGAGCAACAGTGTCCCTAATTTGCTGGGAAGTGGCGGTGCGGTCCCCTACGGCACTGCGTAGGATCCTACGGTCTTGGCGTGCATCCGTGCGTCGCTGCGGTCCGGTCCCAGATCGACGGGCACGTGCACCTTCCGCCGACCACTGGCGACAACATCGATGTACTGTGGAGACCTCACGCCCCACGTGTTGAGCAATTCGGCGGTACGTTCACCCGGCCTCCCGCATGCCCACTATACGCCCTCGCTCAAAGTCCGTCAACTGCACATACGGTTCACGTCCACGCTGTCGCTGCATGCTACCAGTGTTAAAGACTGCGATGGAGCTCCGTATGCCACGGCAAACTGGCTGACACTGACGGCGGCGGTGCACAAATGCTGCGCAGCTAGCGCCATTCGACGGCCAACACCGCTGTTCCTGGTGTGTCCGCTGTGCCGTGCGTGTGATAATTGCTTGTACAGCCCTCTCGCAGTGTCCGGAGCAAGTATGGTGGGTCTGACACACCGGTGTCAATGTGTTCTTTTTTCCATTTCCAGGACTGTACATACCATACACCACATTTGTAGACTACTTCGTGTAGCAGAATCACGACCCTACTGGCATTAAAACGCCATTAAGCAGTAAATAATTTGTAGACAGCTAATGTCAAACTACCACAACCCAAAAAAGCTCCACTACAGTAACTATAAGCGTAAGATACGCCACCCTTCTCACTTGCACAGATTATTTTTTGACGTTATAATTTACTCCTAAAATTTCCAATAAAGATTTTCCCAACTTCTGGTTTCGAATTAACGTGCGTTTTCAGTCTATATATTCCGAACTATATGCCGATCACGATATTTCCTGCCTCAGGATTCCATAAACTTATTCTTTCCTGAAACAAATTTTATCAGTTTCTCGCATCCATATTTCGTGGGTGAGAACGTCGGGCGATTTGACCGAAAAAAACACACTGATTAGAATTTCAGCGATCACCTTCCGAAGTCTCTACGTTCGGGCGATGGGGTCGGCCACAGTGAGGCCTCGCACGTAATGGGGTGCTGATTTAGAAAGGTCGCCCGTCTTCGGCCGAAGTCGGTCATCGGCGGAATCCACCGATATCGGTCGAGGCGGTATATGGATGCCGGTGTCGAAGAAGATGTGTACCACCCGTCCACCCCTGGGTGATGGCAACGGCGACCGACGTCAGCGGACAACGGCCAATTGCACTGACGGTTTCAAAACACGTGACGTCACGCCGCGACGCGGGAGCGCGCGGACACGGAATTTAGCGGCAGTCAGTATCGAGCCAGTGGGTGTGTTGGACCTTCAATCGAGCTACAGACCCCCTTGAAGATGTCCCCTGCAGACGGGGACGAAACGTTGGAAATTGACACAGAATTCATCAACCGACCACGGCATAACAGGCCGGATAATCATAATGGACATTTCTGGCCGTGAAAGTCTACATTTTAGTATAAGTGATTTAGGTTGCTTCACTATTCCGAGGATATCTGCTTCTAAGTTACTAATGTTGGCAGCTTTTTATGATTAGAATTCTGCAATATTTACTTCGTCTTCTTTTGTGAAGGCATTTCGGAAGGCTGTGTTAAGCAAGTCTGCTTTCGCAGCACCGTCTTCAATAGTATCTCCATTGCTATCGCGCAGATCGTACCATACTATGACACCCCGCTACTCTTTATCAAGCATCAAACACTGGATTCCTAATTATTTTCAGCCATAATGGCTATGTTTGTGAACCGTGACTGTGTGGGATAATTCTTTATTTCAAGTTTCTGCTACCAGTCACTTTTTACTTTATGGTTAGTCTAACATAACGCAACGCGTTTCGAATGTGTTCTACTCATCTTCAGTTTATACATACATACATACATACATACATACGTACATACATACATACATAGAGAAACGTTACTTAAAAATAAACAGTCTTAAAATAGATTAATCTAGAACACTTTGTCCATTGTTTTTACTGTATCTGTGGTGTGGCATTTGAGGGTAAGGAGGGGGGCAGTGTATTGCTAGAAATCGAAATCAGTGATATCTTCTGCTGGTTTTCTTCATGTGGTTGACTATGTATATCACATCCTGTTGTAAGATGGCAAGAACTATGCCCCTTACATGAAGTCATTAAAGATCACCTAACTCACGTTGATCGAACAGTAGGGCTGAACAAAAATGACTGACAAAGCACAACGCACCTTGTAGAGGGTATAGTATGGACGTATTGAAATAATTAATGTCGGGTGGTGGTTTTAAAGTAATCCACACGACATGAAAACTTTGTGGAAACGCGTCGATTTACTATGTAAGTAGGCTGTTTATGTTTCTTTTATTGGTAACGCCACGTGGCGCTCTGTATGAAGATCACTGGCTGTGCTGTGTGCAGTCTGTGGCTGGTTGGCATTGTTGTAATACTCGCCATTGTAGTGTTGGGCAGCTGGATGTTAACAGCGCGTAGGGTTGCGCAGTTGGAGGTGAGCCGCCAGCAGTGGTGGACGTGGGAAGAGAGATGGCGGAGTTTTGAAATTTGTAAGACTGGATGTCATGAACTGCTATATATATTATGACTATTAAGGTAAATACATTGTTTGTTCTGTATTAAAATCTTTCATTTGCTAACTATGCCTATCAGTAGTTAGTGCCTTCAGTAGTTTGAATCTTTTATTTAGCTGGCAGTAGTGGCGCTCGCTGTATTGCAGTAGCTTGAGTAACGAAGATTTTTGTGAGGTAAGTGATTTGTGAAACGTATAGGTTAATGTTAGTCAGGGCCATTCTTTCGTAGGGATTTTTGGAAGTCAGATTGAATTGCGCTAAAAATATTGTGTGACAGTTTAAGCACAGTTATGTATAATTGTTCGAAGTGGACGTTTCATATGTCGACCCTTATCCGAGGATACCTCACTGGAATCTTCTGATTTTTTCTTGTAGTTTGTGTAGTTAGCGTAACCTTTGTTTATTGCTAGCGCGCAATTGTAGATAGAATTTCCTCTGTAGTTGTAGTTTTTCATTGTTGTACAGTAAAACAGTTGTGGCATGCATGTAAGTTTGCACCAAGTATTTCACAGCTGCGCTTGCAATTAACTAGATATTATTTTCAGTGCTATTTTAATGTGTTCTCTTATTTTTGTTCTTCAAATTGTGTTTTTCTGTGTTGTCGTGTGAAAAATTGTGACAATAATGGCGTGTGAAAAACGTAATACTAGGCTCCAAAGTAAACTGAGAAATGACAGTGAAGACGAAAGCAGTGTGTTAGCGCCACCATGTAATGAATTTACTAATGTTCAAAGTAGTAATTTGGTAATAGTGCATAGGGAAATGGAGCGGGCTGCAAATAATGGTGTAGGCACTGAAACAATTAGTGAACAGGAAAGCATTATCGATCGATCGGTCGGCAACAGCTCGCCTCAGGATTCCGAAATGACAGGACACAATCTTGCAAATACTGTAGATTCAGATTTTGCCTCCTCACCGTTTTCTCAAATAAATCAAGACACATTTTCTGCTTTTCATAATGCGAATATTGCCGGTTCAAATGCACTGCCGAAAAACACTGAGGAACATGTTTCAGACACCAGTGCACTGTTATTACAGCTTATGCAACAAATGGGACAAAGGCTACAAAAGACACAAGAACAAAATCAGAAACAAATGGGACCTAATCTTCAAACGTTACACACAGTGGAACAAAATCAGAGACAAGCACAACAAAAGCTTCAAAAGTTAGACACAATGGAACAAAATCTTCAAAAGTTGGACACAATGGAACAACACCAGAGACAAACACAGCAACAGTTAGACACAATGGAACAAAATCAGAGACAAACACAGCAAAAGCTTCAAAAGTTAGACACCACACTTGAACAAACACGCGAAGATTTAACTACTGAGTTACATAACATTGAATCGAAACGCCAAAAAATCTGTAATAAGGTAAAAACACAAATTTGTGAGCATTTTCAACCTATTTTTTCGCGGCATGAAAATGCATTACAGAATCATGAAGCAGCCATAAAAGAACTGCAAACTATTGTTCGTGAAAATCACGACACCTTGCAAGCTAAAATGGACTCAGTTGCATCCACCGATTCGGTTACGCAACTTGCAAGAACTCAGGAAAACTTAAAGGACACAGTAGATTCGATTTCAACACAAATGGACACTCTCAAACTTGGTTCAGAAAAACATACTGAGGAAATGTGTTCACTATCAGAGAAAGTAGCCGAACTTTCAGATCAGTTCACTAACTTATCTGCAAAGGTAGATGGTGATCTGAATGACACAGAAGAGTGCGAACACATTAGGAAATTCAAACAAAATCAGAATCAAATTAATACACAACACCAAAGAGAAATCCGGGAAGTGCAAGATCAGCTGACACAGGTAATACAAGAATTACGTATTTCAGAGGACACTCGCGCTCCAACACGGGAAGAGGGACTTAGAAATAGGGAAAAGCAACAAAATAATAACACAGTGCATTTCGGAAATTATGAAAGAAATTGGCAAGGTGCACCGAATTTTGAGACACGACATAACAATGACCGATATGCTACCCGCCGACACGATGATTTTGACTATAAGCTGTTCATTACTGCACGTAAATTCAAAATATTTAAGAATTCTGGCAACGACATTCATCCACAAGCGTGGCTCCATCAATTCTCTCATTGCTTTCCTCCCAACTGGTCATTAGAGCACAGATTAGAATTTATGTGTGGCTACTTGGAGAATGAACCAGCTGTAAGAATGCGATCGGTCATTCACGATTGTCATAGTGAAGGAGAATTTTATCATGCCTTCCTCTCAGCATATTGGTCTCAAGCTACACAAGACTGAGTAAAACATAGCATCATAATGATGAAACAATTCGAACAATCTGAATTTTCCAGTCTTGTCAAATATTTTGAAAACATGTTGTATATGAATCAGTACCTGTCAAACCCATACAGCCCCTCAGAACTCATCCGGATTTACTTAATCAAATTGCCTGAACATTTAAGAAATATTATTTTGGCAGGACGTTGCAAAGATGACATTGACGCTTTTCAGGGACTCTTACAAGAATTAGAAATTGACACAGATAGTCGCGGAATGCGAAAACAGGAAAACAATCACTACAGGTCTCATCCGTCGCAATTCTGCGATGAAAGGAACAACTGGACACGGCAAGGCTATTCTCACAACACAAATCGTGACCAAAACAGACACCACCCGTATGACAACCGTTGGAAGAATAATAGTTGCAGAGAAAGATCACATTTCCGTAGTAATGAATATGACAGAGATAACCATAGAAACAGACAATATGGGAACCAAAACAGTTATTATCAAGGGAGACAGAATAACGTCAGACGCAACGGTCCAGCGCGCAGTTACGATTCAAGGAGAAATTCTCCACCACTTAACCGACAAAAAAGAAACTACAGGAACTACCGACATGACAACAGACGATATAATCATAACGACAGACCGGAATTTCATCAGAACTGGAGGGATTCAAACAGAGCTGGGCACTCTCGACAAGGTGAATTTATAGAAGTTAGGTCACCTAATTCCAATAACGGCGCGCGCCAACAAAGAGACAGACAATGACTCGCACCGCAAGCAGCCGCGTGCGCCGGCTGGCTTAGCGAAAAATAACATAGGCGCTAACCTTGAGAACAATTTTAGCATTCTTTAGCGACGTATACAACACGATAATTACTTTGAACCTGAAACTGTGCTCACGAGAAAGGGTAAAAGATCGTTCCACATTTCACATGTAAAACCGTTTATTGAAAGATTAACTGCTTTATATCTTAGTCTCTGCCATAAAATTTTTCACTTCACGTTACTAGTATGCTTTGTCACACTGAGAAACTGTTAACATGCAACAATGTTTTGAAGTTAACTATCCAGTCTAGAACTTAGAGAACTTATTTAGACAGTATTTACGAGTGCACTGTTATAGTGAAAAGACGTCACAGCGTTATTGTGTGTGTACATTCTTGCTTGTTACTTGCACGATTACGTAACGACTATAAGGCTTACATACTTAGAACATTTACCAGTACTGCTAATGAGATTTTAATGCAACATTTTGGTTTACTTGAAAATACATTCTTTATTTGAAGTACATTCGGTGAGATTAAAGATGACTTAGCTTTTGGTTTCTCTGATAGCTACACGATTATATCACGACGCTACTAATATGTGACACGATTTACATTGTTGCTTTTGCGGTGTATCTGTTTGATATCTGCACAGTTTTTCTGTATTATTCTGGAAAGTAAAACATGTTTTAGTAGTAACTTTTGTGGTATAGCTACAATGAGACAACCTTTATCGTAGCACAACAATACGTTACATTATAGTACTTTCTTGATCATGGTAAGTTACGTAATAACTACGATATCTATACGGAAAGCATTTCACTTTCGTTTATGATGAGGTAAGTACATTGACTTCAGCAGAACTTTGCTTACAGAGGACGATAACTACGACAGTTCCACAGAATTATCTTACAGCAAAACGCACATTTAGCACTACAGGGCACGCATTTGAGTGATTAGTTTGGTACTTAAACCATTTATTTATCAAGATTGTTGAATTACAAAGAAAGTTTTTCGTGATACATTTCATTCCATTGCTGTAATCTGTAACACCTGAGGATATAATTACATTAATCCTCAGGGGGGTACACACTTACTTTGTGTACCATGTGTTTGGCAAGCACAAGGAGCCCTAACTAATATGGTATTTGCTTATACAACTTTACACATCGGTACCATATTTCGCTAACACATAAATTACACAGCTATCTGATCATTTAACTGAGAGACAAACATTTTTTTACCACATCAGTGCAGATATTTACGCAATTACGCAGGTGGATAACTACACACTTATGAAATTGTATTTTGTCTGTTTTGTGAACTGTTCATATTTTTTCGGAACCATTGTTATACTATGAGAACTTTGAATGATGTATTTGGTATGGGATCATGATTTTTAAAGTACGTTTGAGGCAGATCACACTTGACATGAGCAGAGAATTTTTTTTTAGGTTTTGAAATTATTGGAGGAAGCTACGACAATTTTAAGAATTTGACTGAGGTGTTATGATGTTACTATTACGATGACTATGTGCATTATGCTGATGAGGTATGTTTATGATCAATAAGCTGATGCTATATGAGGAATTTGATTATGCTACTTATTTGTTATGATGAAATATTGAAGAAGTGTCGACGAATAAGGTAAGGAATAATGAGTAGTGGTTAGGGACTCTGGTTTGTGAAAAAGGTTGTTGGAAACCAAGAATCGTACTTTAAGACTTATGAAATGTATGTAAATGCGTGAATGTATTACAATGCCGACGAAAATTTTTTGGACACTGTTATATTTACAAGATTTTGTTTCTACAGATTTGTAACGCAAATTCTTGACCTGTGAAATATTTTTATATGAGACTGCCACTGTAACGGAAAAGTGGTGTCGTAAATATTCCGATAAGACAGTTAAGTGACCACCTGCACGTAATGTGTCTAAAGCGTCGTGGGCACCCAGCTGCGCGACAACCACCTGACAAAAGAAAGTCATTAGTGTGTGCCTTTCAGAGGCACAGGTGGAGAGGAAAAAAAGAGGCCATTATCCTCGCTATTGACATTTCTTTGTAGAAAGCATCGTAAATACGACACCCTCAAACTTGAAAACATGATTACACTGTAGAGTTCTTAATTTATGATATTTACTGAAATGAAATGATGAGAAACGTTTCATGTCTATTGTCTTGGTAGTTGAAAGATTGTTTACTGCACTATGAAACGCCATATGGCTAGCGAATGACGTTCCATGCCTTGCTTTGCCTATTTTGTTTAATATCTAGTTTCTAGCTGCACTGCAGCATTGGTTACTATAAAATTAATATATGTACTAATATAAATATTTTATGCCTATAGATCCAGTAAATAATAACTTTATGATGTACTTTAAAAAAACGAAGGAGCTCAAAAATACATTTCCCTTGGCAGAAATTGCATACAGAATTTTCTTTTCAAGTACATGGTAATACTTTTTTATAATAAATTTTTGTGGTGAACCACTTTAATTATATAAACATTAAGATGTGAATATACATTTCCCTCATCTGCATTGTTGTCTTTAGTGTAATATTTTTTCTGCTTGAGCTTTGTCATGTTTAGAAATAAGTTATTGTATTTGCTGCTGCTGCTTGCCAGGCATAGTGCTACTAAATTTCACTTTGTATTACTCCGTTAAGCTAGTTTTACTACTGGTTTATTTTTCTTGTTGCTGCACATTGGCTCATATTAGTTGTAATGTTGCATTGCTTGGTAATTTAGATTTGCTGTAGCTTGCTTTGCCAATTTCCATTTTTTTGTCATTGCTGTTTAGTTAATATTTTAGTGCTGCTGCATTGCCTCGTCCCTTAGTTTAGCATCTGAGCTCAGTAGATTTAAGTTAACTTAAGAGGGGGTAGACTATATAAGAAACTAACTATGATGAATTGGAAGAAAAGCATTGAGAAGCTATAAGGAAATGATTTGGTCAAAAAAGTAGCGTACAGTGGAGAAAAACTATTTTTGAAAGAGGATGTGAACAGAATACAGAAAGCATGCTTGGAGAGGATTTTTTTTGGCTGGAGCAAATGTTGAAATAAGAGGGACGATCCATGGAATGAAGTTTTGGGTTGGACTGCAGTACCAAATGTTACCCTGAAAACAAACCCTCTCCTTTCCTTTTGTGTTATCTCACTATGTGTTTGTGTACCCTTGTGTATTTATTTTCTTCCTGTCTCTGTGTACTGTTTCATAGAATTTTTTCTCTTCTAATACTAAGCTACATTCACTATGATGAGGAATAGTGTTGTCCTCAAATATAATTCGCATTAATAACATGTTATTCTTTCGTAAAAATGTTTACACATTATTTATTCTGTTTTGTTCTAATGTTCATGTGTGAAGTTGATGTTTCAAAAGTTATTCTGATCTTTTATGTATGTACTTATGTCGTAATTTTTGTAACACTGATGTATTTGCTATTTCGATTCTTTTGTAAAGTCTGTATTACTGCAAACGTTATCTGTACTGTTATGTTCTTTAAAGATGTATTTTGTACCTTTGTTATTTTATTCTTATGTTATAAAATTGTAATTGACACCAGTTCATCAAATTAAGTAACTTGTAAATTACATTTCACTGCACACGTTTCTGTTGGTCATAGTACGTATAGGGCCAATATGTGAGAAGTAGGGACTGATAGTGTGCATGTGTGTTAATAATTCAGTAAGGGACTGGATAACAGCATTGCTGGTTCTAAGGACATTTCAAAAACAATTTTTGTGAGTGCACAAGTGGTGGTTATGGACTTGCTATATTATCCGCAAGACTCTTCAATGGTGATTGTGCACCTGCACAGTTGCAACAGATGGCTGCTGGCCATCTCTACAAGGACTACAGTGGGTCTGCACCTTTGATGACCCGCCAATACCATTATTTCTACAAGGACTGCAGTGCGTCAGCACCTTTGATGACCCACCAATACCATTATTTCTACAAGGACTGCAGTGGGTCTGCACCTCTGGTGGCCCACCAATACCGTAATCTCTACCAGGACTACAATGGGTCTACTCTGTGACGACCTACCTACCAATATTCTTTAAAACTTCGACTGACTCTGCTGTGGGTTTGCTCTGTTGTGGCCCATTACCTGTCTGCATGTCAAGAGTCAGCACTGTCTTTCCGTTGGAAGGACAACACTACTTCTTCAAGACTGCATGGAAATCCACTACTTCCATGTGCATTTTCTTTTACTACTCAGACTTTGAGAAAAACACTGCAATTTTACTTTGATGAATGATCAAGACTGTCTTTATGGACTGTGAGAAAATTTTAGCTTTTGACCAACATTGTATCGATAAGTGTGTGCATTTCATTTCTTTGTTATTGTAATTATGAAAAAATTTTCAAATCTGTATTGGCCACTGCCCAAAACAATTTGTAAATTTTTTTGTGGGGAGCATGGGGGGTATGTAAGTAGGCTGTTTAAGTTTTTTTATTGGTAACGCCAACGGCACGTAGTGCTCTGTAAGAAAATCACTGGCTGTTCTGTGCGCAGTCTGTGGCTGGTTTGCATTGTTGTCTGCCATTGTAGTGTAGGGCAGCGGCAGCTGGATGTTAACAGCGCGTAGCGTTGCACAGTTGGAGGTGAACCACCAGCAGTGGTGGACGTGGGGAGAGAGATGGCGGAGTTTTGAAATTTGTGAGACTTTATGTCATGAACTGCTATATATATCATGACTATTAAGGTAAATACATTGTTTGTTCTGTATTAAAATCTTTCATTTGCTAACTATGCCTATCAGTAGCTAGTGCCTTCAGTAGTTTGAATCTTTTATTTAGCTGGCAGTAGTGGCGCTCGCTGTATTGCAGTAGCTTGAGTAACGAAGATTTTTGTGAGGTAAGTGATTTGTGAAACATATAGGTTAATGTTAGTCAGGGCCATTCTTTCGTACGGATTTTTGGAAGTCAGATTGCGTTGCACTAAAATATTGTGTGTCAGTTTAAGCACAGTTATGTATAATTGTTCTAAGGGGACGTTTCAACTGGAGGCTAGTTTATCCCAGGGAAGTACCCAGAATTGACCATGGCCACCAGGGGAGCGACTAAGGGCAGCGACAATAGGCAGCTTAGGGCGGTCCAAGTCCTGAGAAAACGGTAACGGGGCGAGGCCTCCAGCTGCCTTCAGATGAGAGACAGTGAGTGGGTGGTTGACACCATGCTGGCTTACTGGGAAGCAGACGGAGAACTTGTACGGCTGTTGATAAATGTCCATCGTCCCACTTTCAGTGAAACATGCGAGAAAGCCGTGCAAAGCTATGGTGGAGTGGTCAACAGGTCAAAATATGCGTGTTCGTGACTATAGCAGCTTCACACTGAATTCACGTTCTGCAGAGTCTGAAGTAAATCAGGTGAAGAGCGACAGAATGAAATACGCCGGCCTCTGATGGGAATGTAGGACTAAGGAATTTGAAGTACTCTCCTGGGAGTCATAATTCCGGAAAAATTTGTGTTTGTGCAGACGCTAGCCTTGATGGTTGGCCCGCGAGGAGCTAAATAGCAGAAGTTGAGGGGAAGGGAAATTTTGTGGGAATTTGTTCACTTCCCAGAGCAGGCATTGGTCAGCACTGGGAAGCAATGCATAATTAACGCAACTTGCGCTGCAATTGGCGTAAGTGATTTTGCTGGAGGGGTAACCGATGCGAAGAGCAGACTGTGAGAAGTTTCCGTAGAGGTCTTCCGTTCCCAGCTTGCCAAGAGTGCGGACGTGGCGATCTTTATTCAGCTTGCCTGAGAAAGAGTGAGCATCTCTGCAGTTTAGAACTTACCAATGGAACGATTGAGCTTGGAGACAGAAAGTTTTGGTTCAGCTATGTACTGAGCAAAATAGCTAGGAGTGAATAGATGAGCACAGCCCTGCAGCTCCACGAGGTCAGCTGACGTCCACATAACGACGCCGCTCCGCTACGCTGTATTTTGTGATATTGCGCCCGCTCCGGCCACTGATTAATTTGTTGGATCACGTCAGCAAAGCTTCCATGAGGGTTTCATGGGCCGTGTATTGTAGAACTCTTCTCGCTCTTCGTATTATGCCTGGATCAGTCGATAGGAATTACTTTTGAGTTATTGCGCTTTACTCCACGTAAACACAATTTATTACAACTGCCTGATAGGAGAGTCTTGAAATATGACGATTGAAGGTCGGGAGTTAAAATAAATTTGTTCTAATCGACTGCTAAGTCACTTTATTAATTAATTTTATGTTCAACATTTGCATCTGGTGTTCAATAGCTGAATATAACATCAAATTGCATCTCTTTTTAATTAAAAGTGATCAATTCTGAATAAATTAATGTCAACACTGCCACCGCAGTTCAATCATGAGTCACAGGGCCATATTACTTTTTGCGTTATCCGATATTGTGGCAGTTTTGCACTCTCTGTTGATCTGTTAGTCAATTAGTTGGGGTGAACACATGCCAAAACCAGATAAGTGATGGGTGGGGTGTTACATACCTTTCTTGAATATTGATGTGACCTGTGCAACTTTCCAGTCTTTGGGTATAGATCTTCTGTCAAGCAAATGGTTGTATATTATTGTTAAGTATGGAGCTATTGCATTAGCAAGCTCTGGAAGAAACCTAATTCTAGGCCAGAAGACTTGCTTTTGTTAAGTGATTTAAGTTGCTTTACTATTCCGAGGATATCTCCTTCTAAGTTATTAATGTTGGCAGCTGTTCCTGATCAGAATTCTGCAATATTTACTTCGTCTTATTTTGTGACGGCATTTCGGAAGGCTGTGTTACGGAAGTCTGCTTTCGCAGTACCGTCTTCAATAGTATCTCCATTGCTATCGCGCAGATCGTAGCAAATTGTGTCACCCCGCTCCTCTTAATCCAGCATCGAACACTGGATTCCTATTTATTTTCAGCCATAATGGCTATGTTTCTGAACCGCGACTGTGTGGGATAGTTATTTATTTCAAGTTTCTGCTACCAGTCACTTTTTATTTTATGTGCAATGTAACATAACGCAACGCGTTTCGAAAATGTTCTGTTCATTTTCAGGAGTTTATACATACATACATACATACATACATACATACATAGAAAAATGTTACTTAAAAATAAACTGTCTTAAACTAGATTAGTCTAGAACACTTTGTCCATTGTTTTTACTGTACCTGTGGTGTGGCATTTGAGGGGAAGGAGAGGGTCAGTGTATGGCTAAAACTCGAAATCAGTGATGTCTTCTGCTGGTTTTTTTCATGTGGTTGACTATGTATATCACATCCGTATAGGATGCATATGGATTTGCGTCAGCTATGTGTTACGAAAATTGTGTGATCAACTGTCAAAAAATGGTTCAATTGGCTCTGAGCACTATGGGACGTAACATCTAAGGTCATCAGTCCCCTAGAACTTAGAACTACTTAAACCTAACTTACCTAAGGACATCACACAAAACCCAGTCATCACGAGGCAGAGAAATCAACTGTCATATAAAGGCCTTTCACACTATTTTCGTAACACGTAACTGATGCAAATCTATATGCATCCCATGCAGTCTGTGATATACATAGTCAGCCACAAAGAAGAAAACCAGCAGAAGACATCACTGATTCCGATTTCTAGCCATACACTGCCCCCCTCCTTCCCCTCAAATGCCACACCACAGGTACAGTAAAAACAATGGACAAAGTGTTCTAGATTAATCTAGTTTAAGACTGTTTATTTCTAAGTAACATTTCTCTATGTATGTATGTATGTATGTATGTATAAACTCCTGAAGATGAACAGAACATGTTCGAAACGCTTTGCGTTATGTTAGATTGCGCATCAAATAAAAAGAGACTGGCAGCAGAAACTTGAAATAAATAATCAGTGGATTCCTGTCTGAGCCATATGAGGCCACCGATCCCATAAAGTGCCCCCCATGAATCTTATCCTCGAATAGCCCGGAAAGTTCGTTAGTGGGGTTTGTGCAGAGCGTCTGTCTATCTCGGAGTCGCCGACTCGCCGAGGGCGCCGACGCACCTAGAGACGCCGGCGACACAGCCGCCTCGGGCGTCGCGCGAGTATTACGGCGGTGCACCGGCGGCGGGGAGGCGGTAAGGGGGCACTGGCCCGGCGCGTGGTGGGGGCAGCCGGCGCGGGAATCGAGCTTGCCTCCGCCGCAGCTGCGAGCGGCAGCCGCCGCCGGCTGGCCCTCAGTGCCACACCAGCGGCCGAGCAGCCGACACACGCAGTGCGCGCTCCGCGACTGAGATAACAACAGACCGCGTGTCGCCTTGAGACAGTGCAGTCTTTCGCGCGCGAGTGCCGAGACCGTGGACCGTTTCCTCCGGCGGACTATGCAAAGCTTCGTGAATGCTTCACGCAATAACTAACTTGGATATACCAGAACGCTGTGAGTAAAAACAGTAGTCACAAAAGCTAGCACCGCCTTCTCACACGCCGGCGTGAACACAACACACGAAACCCGAGTCTTACGAGGTCGCCTTAACGAGGCGAGGTGCCCGTCAAAGTAACTGCCACTTAACCGCTTCCCACCCGATGACAAATAATAGTCTAGCACACACTGTTTACAAACACGGACGAAATTTGTACACACAGTGGTGTATGTCACCCCGCTAACAATAAAAACATTGTCCGGAAACTGAGTGTATCTGAAATTCGGATGTACTACTCCTCAGTCGATCACACCTTGAAATCGGTCATTTTTCTTCTGTATTGCAGATATTGTTTTACGCTAAAACTTGTGAGAAGGACTGACAGCAAGTCTGCTACGAGGAAGTTTATGGAATAAAACTCATAAAACACGCCGGGATGATCGAGTGTGAACTGGTATGTTGATCATCGTTTGTAATTTAGTGTAACGACTGTACATTCCACTTCTTTGTTTAACAGACTTATTTTCGAATAGCCCACGCATTACTAGAGAACAGAGCGTTCTTTTCATTCAAGAAGTTTTACGCTAGTAAAAGTAATAAAATAATGGAAAGAGCCATATAAATTTATGTTGTTCGTATGACAGCAAAAGTAAGTTAAGTACATTCGCTCTGCTGTCTTTATTGAGGGGCGGGATTGACATATTCATTCAGTCTCCGTCGTCTACACATGAAATCTTTTCTCTATTTTTCAAGCTCTTCAGA
Source organism: Schistocerca gregaria (assembly GCF_023897955.1). NCBI lineage: Eukaryota > Metazoa > Arthropoda > Insecta > Orthoptera > Acrididae > Schistocerca > Schistocerca gregaria. The sequence goes on from NC_064925.1 coordinate 76,208,381, forward strand.
TTAAATTTGATGCATTTGCTTGACTCGCTTACAGAACCTGCAGTCCTGTGGACGAGTAATGCTTTAAAAAGAATTAAAAAAGAGATATGAGTGCCCCTCCATTTCACGTTTTCATTTCCACCTTTAAAACTGTTCCAGAATAACTAGTCACTCACAATAATTTAAAGGTAGTAAGTTCTCCAAGATTCTTGAGCAGTATGAGCTTGTTTGTACACCAGTCGCTTGTGTTTTGATTCACAACACGGATCTTGACTGGTCAGCTGTTTGGCATGGCAGTTTACAAACACTGATTTCACGCTAAAGCAGGAAACAGAGCATCTTCCACCAAAACAAACAACCATAAAGCAGCAACTTACTACAATTATTAATTCTCATAATTTGATTTTATATACCTATTAAGGCATGCATATTGTTTACAGTTTTTTTGTATATATTGCTTTTTTAGTGTTTTTTTTCTTTCCATATGATTCTCCAACGTGTGCGGAAGTCATTTTATCCGTTAACAGATGGTATTAACTCTCCTATTTCTTTCTGCTTTCACAATAATTTTGCCATTGCACGAGGAACTATATGATGGAGATAACAATAGTCAACTTGTTTACGGGCGATCCTAGCTAGGCCACTTTGTTTACAAAGTACTTTAGCTGACTTCAGTCAGTCTGTCTGCAGTTGAAATGTGCTGTTTTCCCTCTCGTACGTCGTGTATTGGTTTCTTGATTAATTGCTCATCACGCTCGTAAACTAAGAATGGGGTCACGTGTCACGCTGGATGCTATTTAAAGCTCGACAACCATCGTTAGTAAACAACATGCCGTCAGCGAATCCTCATGCAAGTTCGCAAAATATTTGAAACAAATACACGTTGTACGAAGTGATAAGCATATATGTACCGCACAAGAGTGACACTACGAGTAATATTTAAGTTTTTTACGGATTGTCGGACAGTCGTTCTATTATTTACATTTCTACTAGTCCACCTGTACTGTAAGCTATTTCCGTGACTGCCTGTTTGAAATATAAATGAAACACTACATAAACATTGCATTTAAGCTTAACGCATTCACTGTTTACAAACTTTAGTTGGAAGCACTGACTGTGTTAATCTCGAATGCAGTGCTCTCGAAGAAAATACTTGTAGGCTTCCCAGTTGCAGCGCACTTGAGTTAAACACAGATGCCCGCACCTGATGATGGAGCAAAGTCTCCGAAACTTACTGTAAATTAAAAAAACTTAAAAGCAGCTACTTATGTGGTGTGTTTGTATCTACTCGTCTAATCCGGCTTGGCAGACACATTTTCTTTAAATCGTGATATCTGATTATGAAAATCACCTATGTACTTGATTTGTGATTGTGTTCTTGACTTTTGAGAAACCGCTGTATACACTTCATACTTTTAGGGGAATTTACTGCAAAGTCTCTTATGAATGGTGGGCTCCATGTGGTTCCCAAGACGAGCAGCGACCGTAAACCATAAAATTACCAAATATGCAGCAACCAGTCGCAAAATCATGTTTTATTTATTCACTTTTGCAAATCGATTTCAACTGATTAACAGCCATTAACCAATAACTGAGTACCACTCATGGCACATATTGGCTGAAAGCACTGATGTTGGCTGTTAATCAGTTGAAATCGATTTGCAAAAGTGAATAAATAAAACATGATTTTGCGACTAGTTGCTGCATATTTGGTAATTTTTTTGCAATGTCTCTGTCAACATGTGATGCGGCAGTTAGCGAAACTGTGTTCAGGAGTGACGTTACACAGCAGCTGAAACTCTAGCAGTACACATGACTGAGTGGCTAACAGATATACTGTAAAGTCTCCATATGTCCATCTTTTTAGGGCTGCTCGATAGAGGATTTCAAGTTAAACACCTTTCATCCGTCAAGTTCGCAGAATTATTTTATTTGGCAACCAGTTTCAGCGTTTCACTACGCCATCTTCTGGCCCCTGATCGACGTGTAGGAAGAATATACCTCGGCTGTGATCAAAACACGTTGACGGTGAAAGTGATCACTATAGCAAAAATCTACTAATACCGGTATTGCTGGTCCCTTTTTTGATCACAGCCGAGCTATTTTCCTACTACACGCCGGTCAGGGCCCTAAAGGTGGTGTAGTAAAACGCTTAAACTGGTTGCCAAATAAAATAAGCTTGGAAACTTGTCGGATGAAAGGTGTTCAGACATCCGCCATACTGTCGTACAGAGGAGTCATTTACGCACAGTATAAAGTTTTCAAAACATTCACCTAGAAGACCTAGTAAAGCGAGGTGAACACAGTGCACACAAACAACACGTCGTCAGAGTTACGACTCGCTTTCGGGAGGACGACGGTTCAATCCCGCGTCCGGCCATCCTGATTTAGGTTTTCCGTGATTTCCCTAAATCGCTCCAGGCAAATGCCGGGATGGTTCCTTTGAAAGGGCACGGCCGACTTCTACATCCATACTGCGCAAGCCACCTGACGGTGTGTAGCGGAGGATACCTTTAGTACCTCTATCTGTTCTCCGTTCTATTCCAGTCTCGTATTGGCCGTGGAAGGAAGGATTGTCGGTATGCTTCTGTGTAGGCTCTAATCTCTCTGATTTTATCTCTCTTCGCGAGATATACGTAGGAGGGAGCAATATACTGCTTGACTCCTCGGTGAAGGTATGTTCTCGAAACTTTAACAAAAACCCGTACCGAGCTACTGAGCGTCTCTCTTGCAGAGTCTTCCACTGGAGTTTATCTATCATCTCCGTAACGCTTTCGCGATTACTAAATGATCCTGTAACGAAGCGCGCAGCTCTCCGTTGGATCTTCTCTATCTCTTCTATCAACCCTATCTGGTACGGATCCCACACTGGTGAGCAATATTCAAGCAGTGGGAGAACAAGTGTACTGTAACCTACTTCCTTTGCTTTCGGATTCCGTTTCCTTAGGATTCTTCCAATGAATCTCAGTCTGGCATCTGCTTTACCGACGATCAACTTCATTTGGTCATTCCACTTTAAAGCACTCCTAATGCGTACTCCCAGATAATTTATGGAATTAACTGCTTCCAGTTGCTGACCCGCTATATTGTAGCTAAATGATAAGCGATCTTTCTTTCTCTATATTCGCAGCACATTACACTTGTCTACACAGAGATTCAATTGCCATTCCCTGCACCATGCATCAATTCGCTGCAGATCCTCCTGCATTTCAGTACAATTTTCCATTGTTACAACCTCTCGATATACCACAGCATCATCCGCAAAAAGCCTCAGTGAACTTCCGATGTCATCCACAAGGTCATTTATGTATGTTGTGAATAGCAACGGTCCTATGACACTCTCCTGCGGCACACCTGAAATCAATCTTACTTCGGAAGACTTCTCTCCATTGAGAATGACATGCTGCGTTCTGTTACCTAGGAACTCTTCAACCCAATCACACAATTGGTCTGATAGTCGATATGCTCTTACTTTGTTCATTAAACGACTGTGGGGAACTGTATCGAACGCCTTGCGGAAGTCAAGAAACACGGCATCTGCCTGGGAACCCGTGTCTATGGCCCTCTGAGTCTCGTGGACGGATAGCGCGACCTGGGTTTCACACGATCCCCGCCCTTCCCCAATCCGATGAGACCGATGACCTCGCTGTCTGGTTCACTTTCCCAAACAATCCAGTCAGAGTTGCGACACGAAAGGAACAGAAAAATTAAAAGGCGTTATCAGTGGGGTGGACTCGCAAATCCTATTTTGTACAGGTCGTGCTTTCCAGACTGCGCTATCCAAGAAGACATCCAGCAGCAGCGTTGTCGGTACCACCCGCCCAGCTGTATCTGTGCTGCAACACAATGCAAATAAAGCTGTAGTAAAAACGAGAAAGGCGAAACAAGAAAACACCTTGTTTTTCTCGCACCTCGAGTCGCTTCTCGGAAGGGAAAGATTAACGGACACACCGGCTTGCCCGGTTTCGATTAAAGCAAATTCCCGGAACGCGCGCGGAGCTTACGTAACAGTTCCGCTTCGTCCCGGCTGCACGCACGTGTGGGGCAGCCGGGACCAGTTTGTACGCGCGCCGCGGCGCCGGCCTTGCGCTGCGGTCAGCTTTCGGTGCGAAGAGGTGACAGGGCAGAATCGACATGGCGTCGACCGGACCACGAGGTGGCTGTGGTTATACCTGGCCCGCGCCGACGGTACCGTTTTTGACGGAGCAGCTCTGCCCGCTCGCTACCTGCGTTCTTGTGCGCTTCTCACTCTCTCTCTCCCCCTCTCTCTCTCTCTCTGTCTCTTCTCCCTTCATACTTGCCCGCTGCAGTCTCAACGCCGTTCTCGTCGTCGCGGTGCTGTTGGCATTCCCGGTATTGTGTTTTCCAGAAATTGCCTGTCAGCGTGCTTCCTGGTATTTCTGAGGTCGCGGTCCTGGTGAGGGATGGCAGGGGGGGGGGGGGGGGGGAAGAGGGAGGGGGAGAGCACTCGAGCCCCTCGGCGGTACGCTCTCCGCGGCTTTCTGGAGCGACTGCGCCTCGCGCAGAATTCAGTTTGCTTTGGTGCTCCTATGCCGCCTGAGGGAAAAGTGGAGGGCGCATGAGGTAATGACATCGCTGTGTTTGTGGAAAGACGGCGTCCTCCGAGTTGCCACTGACGGACGCTTTCTGTCACAGCATTATTACCATTCTTCGATGTTTTCATCTACATCCATACTCCGCAAGCCACCTGACAGTGTGTGGCGTAGGGTACCTTGAGTACATCTACCGGTTCTCCCTTCTATTCCAGTCTGAAGAATGATTGTCGGTATGCCTCTGTGTGGGCTCTAATCTCTCTGATTTTATCCTCATGGACTCTTCGCGAGATATACGTAGGTGGGAGCAAAATCCTTTTTTTTTTTTAAATCAAATTTTATTGTTAAGCAACTTACAAGGGAACCTCCCCATCGCACCCCCCTCAGATATAGCTATAAGTTGGCACAGTGGATAGGCCTTGAAAAACTGGACACTGATCAGTAGAGAAAACAGGAAGAAGTTGGGTGGTACTATGAAAAAAATAATCAAAGTATACAAACTGTGTACTCCATGCGGAAGATAGGCTACATCACGGAGACTGTGAGCTGCTCACACTAACCAAGGGACCACGCCGTTCCTGAGCTCACATTATCCTTGATGTTGCATATCTTGTCCATGGACTACTCAGTTTGTATATTTTGATTATTTTTTCATAGTTCCACACAATTTCTTCCTGTTTTCTCGATTGATCTGTGTTAATTTTTTAAAGGCCAATCCACTGTACCAACTTATAACTAAATCTGAGATGGGTGCGATGGGGAGGTTCCCTTGTTAGTGTTGTAATAGACAGCGGCAAAAAATACAAGGAAAGGTACCTAAACACAATACAATACATACTTTTGCTAAAGGCGCCCCTATCCAAAAACATATATAATACATACATACAGATTTTTTTAAAGGTACCAATTAGTTTTTAAAAAATATACAGAAAAGAAAAATATTTACGGTTATACATCTCCTTGGATCAAATTTGTCACAGAATATGATACCGCCTATATTTTCACTACGTGCTATAATCATCATTCGTTCTGGAGGCGTGTCAAGTGTTCTCCGAATTCCAGAATGTTGTAGGTTGTATTCAGAATCAGCCAATTTTTTAGTTTCTTCCATAATTGCTGTACTGGCATTTCCCTCAGTGTTATAGGCAGTTTGTTGAATAGCTTAATCCCCATGTAGCTATGGCAGTTTTGGGTTTTCTTTAGCCTTACCTGGGCCGTGTCAATGTAATGTTTATTTCTTGTGTTGTGTGAATGTACCTCCCCCCCCTTACTGTGAAGTTACTCTGGTTTTCTTTTATGTCTATCAGACAGTGGTATATGAATACTGCAGAGAGAGTCATTATTTTCAGCTCCCTAAATACTGGTCTGCGTGGTTCATTGTCGTACCTCGTAACTGCTCTATTCTGCCACTTAAAAACTTCCTGACCCCCTGAAAAGTTCCCGCAAATTATTATGCCATAGACCAGGTGCGAGTGTAAAAAGGTATAGTATGCCTCTAACATTTGGCTCTTACTGACACAAGTCCTAAGTTTGCGCAATAAAAAAAATACTATGGACAGTTTCTGGCATAGTTGTTGGGTATGATGCCCCAGTTCAAATTCGGGTCTAAATAAATTCCTATCAGTTTGACAGATGTGTTTACCGTCCCTTCTGGTTTCAACTTAGTCAAATGAAAATATAATGTCTCTGTTTTTTTTCCAGACTTCCGTCGTCAGCATATAGAATTGATCTGTCTGGCAAGTTATGTGGGAGGTTATTGATATACACTAGAAAGAAAAATGAGCCAATTTCTGATCCTTGAATAACTCCGGTTTCATGCCCGATAGTTGGTTCTCGGTTATGACCATTTGTTGTTTGTTATCAAGGTACGATTCCATTAGCGATAAATGTGAACCCTTTATTCCGTATAGCTTTAACTTAGAAAATAAGATCTCATGGGAAATAGTGTCGAAAGCTTGACTACTCGGTGAAGGTACCACATGTTAGTTTGGCCTCTTTCCACAGATACCTGTCCCATGTGGTACTTGGTCGCTGCTACAGTACGGCTGTCTGTGTCATAGAGGCATACAAGTCACTCGACCGCGGGAAAGGGCTTTTTCCCCAATTTAAGAGTAGCGGCATTAAGAAATATTACAGTTCTCTACAAATTAAGAGGAGCATAGCTTTTGTTGTTGTGATTATTTAGAAGGTCAGTTAAATGCAGTACATTCTTTTGTGAGATTTCTGTCTGACACGAAGAAGTTTAAGAGGACACGTATCAATGTAGTAATTTATTTTGTAGCACTACAATGTTGACATTTGGTCTGCTTATACTGACTTATACTGAAAAATCAATTTGAAAATAATAACACTATACACAAGGTCATTGGTTCAAATGGCTCTGAGCACTATCGGACTCAATACCTGAGGTCATCAGTCCCCTAGAACTTAGAACTACTTAAACCCAAGGACATCACACACATCCATGCCTGAGGCAGGATTCGAACATGCGACTAGATTGAAGCACCTAGAACCGCTCGACCACACCGGCCGGCTACAGAAGGTCAAAAAGGGCGTAGGCGACGTAATTGTTGAGCAAATACAAAAGAAAACAGTTAATGGACATCTTGACTGAGAACGAAAAATTGTTGCGACTGAACGAAAAGCCAGTTTTTGTGACAGAGTTGTGTGTAGCGTCATGATTTAATTTTTTTTGGCTTTTAGGATGTGGCCATACAGCCATCTCAGCAGTGGAATGTCAGTTGTGACGATACGAACGTAAGGGCAACACAACATACAGTCCCCGTGCGGAGAAAGTCTCCGACCCGGTTGGGAATCGAACCCGCGCCCTTTCCGCTGCAATGCGCCGCGCAGCTACCGAGGCGGACACGATTTAAACATCACCAGCGTCAGCTACGGTTGGCTTCCGTCGTAATGTCGAACTTAACTGTAGTCTGGCGAACTATCAAAAATACCATCTCTTTAAGGGACCGTTTTGAGCTGTGGGCCGCTGTCGCTACACGTAAACGGTGTAGAAGCTACGAAAACACATCTGCTTCTCATTTACGGAGAACCGAACATCGTTAGTAAACTCCCGGTAGTGCGATATGGAACAGTATCAGAGCACTCGGGGATGAAAGGTTCGCGGTAAAGCTGGAGCAGCTTGTGTGTGTGTGTGTGTGTGTGTGTGTGTGTGTGTGTGTGTGTGTGTGTGTGCGTGTGTGTGCGTGTGTGCTCGCGCGCTATGATAAGGAGGCGGCGACTCGGGTCTGATAAATATGATAATGCGGACGGCGTCCTTCTGCGAAGCGACCGCAGCGCCGCGCGGGTGTGTGGCCACCACGTGCGTGACGAGAGATGCTCTCGCTCGACAAAAGAAGCGCAACCCCAGGGTAAACCTTGCACTGTGTGTTCATAGCACGCACCACGGAAGACAGTTTTCTCGGTCAGTGTCTATTCTGTATCTACAGGGTCCGTCACGGGAATTAAATTGTTTTCAGATAGGCTGTACTCGGTCAGTTTTGTTTACAATATTTTTATTGATGACAATATATGGTTTACGTTGGCAATTTCATTGTTTCGTTCATGTCGCTCAGATGTTGGCTGCTTACATTTATGCATGATCCTAGCCAGTCCTGAAAACTCGGGAGTAGTGTCAGCTGCCATCTGGCGTGGGATACGAACGATTTCCTCGGCGACTGTCATCTTTCGGTCTATAAGGCGATGTGGCCAGTTAATATACAGAGTGGTCCATTGATAGCGACCGGGAGAAATTTCTCACGAAATAAGCATCAAACGAAAAAACTACAAGGAACGAAACTCGTCTAGCTTGAAGGGGGAAACCAGATGGCGCTATGGTTGGCCCGCTAGATGGCGTCGCCATAGATCAAAGGGATGTCAACTGCTTTTTCAAAAATAGGAACACCCATTTTTATTACATATTCGTGTAGTAAGTAAAGAAATATGAATGTTTTAGTTAGACCACTTTTTTCGCTTTGTGATAGATGGCGCTGTAATAGCCTCAAACATATGGCTCACAATTTTAGACGAACAGTTGGTAACAGGTAGGTTTCTTAAATTAAAACACAGAACGTAGGTACGTTTGAACATTTTATTTCGGTTGTTCCAATGTGAAACATGTACCTTTGTGAACTTATCATTTCTGAGAACGAATGCTGTTACAGCGTGCTTACCTATAAATACCACCTTAAGCAATAAATGCTCAAAATGATGTCCGTCAACCTCAATGCATTTGTCAATACGTGTAACGACATTCCTCTCAACAGCGAGTAGTTCGCCTTCCGGAGGCTTGCGTGCCTCAGCGATACAGATGGCCGTACCGTAGGTGCAACCAGAACGGAGGGGTATCTGTTGAGAGGCCAGACAAACGTGTGTTTCCTGAAGAGGGGCAGCAGCCTTTTCAGTAGTTGCAGGGGCAACAGTCTGGATGATTGACTGATCTGGCCTTGCAACATTAACCAAAACGGCCATGCTGTGCTAGTACTGCGAACGGCTGAAAGCAAGGGGAAACTACAGCCGTAATTTTTCCCGAGGACATGCAACTTTACTGTATGATTAAATGATGATGGCGTCCTCTTGGGTAAAATATTCCGGAGGTAAAATAGTCCCCCATTCGGATCTCCGGGCGGGGACTACTCAAGAGGATGTCGTTATCAGGAGAAAGAAAACTGGCGTTCTACGGATCGGAGCGTGGAATGTCAGATCCCTTAATCGGGCAGGTAGGTTAGAAAATTTAAAAAAGGAAATGGATAGGTTAAAGTTAGATATAGTGGGAATTAGTGAAGTTCGGTGGCAGGAGGAACAAGACTTCTGGTCAGGTGACTACAGGGTTATAAACACAAAATCAAATAGGGGTAATGCAGGAGTAGGTTTAATAATGAATAGGAAAATAGGAATGCGGGTAAGCTACTACAAACAGCATAGTGAACGCATTATTGTGGCCAAGATAGATACGAAGCCCACACCTACTACAGTAGTACAAGTTTATATGCCAACTAGCTCTGCAGATGATGAAGAAATTGAAGAAATGTACGATGAAATAAAAGAAATTATTCAGATAGTGAAGGGAGACGAAAATTTAATAGTAATGGGTGACTGGAATTCGAGTGTAGGAAAAGGGAGAGAAGGAAACATAGTAGGTGAATATGGATTGGGGCTAAGAAATGAAAGAGGAAGCCGCCTAGTAGAATTTTGCACAGAGCACAACTTAATCATAGCTAACACTTGGTTTAAGAATCATGAAAGAAGGTTGTATACGTGGAAGAACCCTGGAGATACTAAAAGGTATCAGATAGATTATATAATGGTAAGACAGAGATTTAGGAACCAGTTTTTAAGTTGTAAGACATTTCCAGGGGCAGATGTGGACTCTGACCACAATCTATTGGTTATGACCTGTAGATTAAAACTGAAGAAATTGCAAAAATGTGGGAAATTAAGGAGATGGGACCTGGATAAACTGAAAGAACCAGAGGTTGTACAGAGTTTCAGGGGGAGCATAAGGGAACAATTGACAGGAATGGAGGAAAAAAATTCAGTAGAAGAAGAATGGGTAGCTCTGAGAGATGTAGTAGTGAAGGCAGCAGAGGATAAAGTAGGTACAAAGACGAGGGCTGCTAGAAATCCTTGGGTAACAGAAGAAATATTGAATTTAATTGATGAAAGGAGAAAATATAAAAATGCAGTAAATGAAGCAGGCAAAAAGGAATACAAACGTCTCAAAAATGAGATCGACAGGAAGTGCAAAATGGCTAAACAGGGACGGCTAGAGGATAAATGTAAGGATGTAGAAGCTTATCTCACTAGATACTGCCTACAGAAAAATTAAAGAGACCTTTGGAGAGAAGAGAACCACGTGTATGAATATCAAGAGCTCAGATGGCAGCCCAGTTCTAAGCAAAGAAGGGAAGGCAGAAAGGTGGAAGGAGTATATAGAAGGTTTATACAAGGGCGATGTACTTGAGGACAATATTATGGAAATGGAAGAGGATGTAGATGAAGACGAAATGGGAGATACAATACTGCGTGAAGAGTTTGACAGAGCACTGAAAGACCTGAGTCGAAACAAGGCCCCCGGAGTAGACAACATTCCATTAGAACTACTGACGGCCTTGGGACAACCAGTCCTGACAAAACTCTACCAGCTGGTGAGCAAGATGTATGAGACAGGCGAAATACCCTCAGACTTCAAGAAGAATATAATAATTCCAATCCCAAAGAAAGCAGGTGCTGACAGATGTGAAAATTACCGAACTATCAGTTTAATAAGCCACGGCTGCAAAATACTAACGCGAATTCTTTACAGACGAATGGAAAAACTGGTAGATGCAGACCTCGGGGAGGATCAGTTTGGATTCCGTCGAAATGTTGGAACACGTGAGGCAATACTGACCTTACGACTTATCTTAGAAGAAAGATTAAGAAAAGGCAAACCTACGTTTCTAGCATTTGTAGACTTAGAGAAAGCTTTTGACAATGTTGACTGGAATACTCTTTTTCAAATTCTAAAGCTGGCAGGGGTAAAATACAGGGAGCGAAAGGCTATTTATAATTTGTACAGAAACCAGATGGCAGTCATAAGAGTCGAGGGGCATGAAAGGGAAGCAGTGGTTGGGAAAGGAGTGAGACAGGGTTGTAGCCTCTCCCCGATGTTATTCAATCTGTATATTGAGCAAGTAGTAAAGGAAACAAAAGAAAAATTTGGAGTAGGTATTAAAATTCATGGAGATGAAGTAAAAACTTTGAGGTTCGCCGATGACATTGTAATTCTGTCAGAGACGGCAAAGGAATTGGAAGAGCAGTTGAACGGAATGGACTGTGTCTTGAAAGGAGGAAATAAGATGAACATTAACAAAAGCAAAACGGGGATAATGGAATGTAGTCAAATTAAATCGGGTGATGCTGAGGGAATTAGATTAGGAAATGAGACACTTAAAGTAGTAAAGGAGTTTTGCTATTTAGGAAGTAAAATAACTGATGATGGTCGAAGTAGAGAGGATATAAAATGTAGACTGGCAATGGCAAGGAAAGCGTTTCTGAAGAAGAGAAATTTGTTAACATCGAATATAGATTTATGTATCAGGAAGTCGTTTCAGAAAGTATTTGTTTGGAGTGTAGCCATGTATGGAAGTGAAACATGGACGATAACTAGTTTGGACAAGAAGAGAATAGAAGCTTTCGAAATGTGGTGCTACAGAAGAATACTAAAGATAAGGTGGATAGAGCACGTAACTAATGAGGAGGTATTGAATAGGATTGGGGAGAAGAGAAGTTTGTGGCACAACTTGACTAGAAGAAGGGATCGGTTGGTAGGACATGTTTTGAGGCATCAAGGGATCACAAATTTAGCATTGGAGGGCAGCGTGGAGGGTAAAAATCGTAGAGGGAGACCGAGAGATGAGTACACTAAGCAGATTCAGAAGGATGTAGGTTGGAGTAGGTACTGGGAGATGAAGCAGCTTGCACAGGATAGAGTAGCATGGAGAGCTGCATCAAACCAGTCTCAGGACTGAAGACAACAACAACAACAACAATGTTCGCACATGCATTGCCAATGCGCTGACGCACGTTGTCAGGCGTTGTCGGTGGAGCACGATAGCAAATATCCTTCAACCTTCCCCACAGAAAGAAATCCGGGGACGTCAGATCCGATGAACGTGCGGGCCGTGGTGTGGTCCTTCGACAACCAATCCACCTGTCACGAAATACGCTATTCAACACCGCTTCAACCGCACGCGAGCTATGTGCCGGACATCCATCATGTTGGAAGTACATCGCCATTCTGTCTTGCAGTGGGACATCTTGTAGTAACATCGGTAGAACATTACGTAGGAAATCAGCATACATTGCCATTCAGATTGCCATCGATAAAATGGGGTCAATTATCCTTCCTCCCATAATGGCGCACCATACATTAACCCGCCAAGCAGCTAAAACACCTACTTGGGCATCATCACTTGTTACAGGTCGTGGTTGACATTTCACATGTGGCTCAACGCTTCCTCTTTCGTTACATATCGTAACTATCCGGCGAACGGTCCGGACACTTGTATGATGTCGTCCAGGATACCGAGCAGCATACAAAGCACACGCCCGTTGGGCATTTTGATCAGAATAGCCATACATCAACACGGTATCGACCATTTCCGCAATTGGTAAACGGTCCATTCTAACACGTGTAATGTATCACGAAGCAAATACCGTCCGCACTGGCGGAATGTTACGTGATACCACGTACTTATATGTTTGCGACTATTACAGCGCCATCTATCACAAAGCTAAAAAAGTGGTCCAACTAAAACATTCATATTTATTTACGTACTACACGAATATGTAATACAAATGAGGATTCCTATTTAAAAAAGCGCAGTTGATATCCGTTTGACCTATGGCAACGGCAACTAGCGGGCCAACCATAGCGCCATCTGGTTTTCCCCTTCAAGCTAGACGAGTTTCGTCCTTTGTAGTTTTTTCGTTTCGCGATTATTTCGTGAGATATTTGGCCCGTTCACGATCAATGAACCACCCTGTATACTCGGTACTTGAGATAATACCACAAAAAGAAATCAGATAAGATTAGATCGGAGGAGCGAGGAAGCCAGTGCACATTGCCACCTTCTCCTTATTATTTTAATTTAAAATGAAACTCCTCCAGGTGTACTAAAGATTTCATATTTATTTGGCTACTACTTTCGACGTTGCCAAATAAATATGAAATCTTAAGTACAGCTGGAGGAGTTTCATTTTTAATAAAGATCACACCAGCTGACGTCCCACCATCATACAGTTTAAATGTGGAAGTACGAAGATTCTCCTTCTTAGGGTTTCAAAGATCAGGTCGATTAGCAGCAGATCGCCATCCATTTCTCTCTTCGGCCTTCCTTTTGAGAGCGGAGTAGATGATGCAGCTGGTATCCTCCACGATCTGGCCGATGTATTCTAGTCTCGGCCTGCCTCTTCTGTTTTTCCTTTCGACTGTCCCTTCAACGATATTTTTAATGATACCACCATGTCTCAGCAGTTGGCCGACAGATGTGTCCCTTCTGTGTTCGACTACCTCCAGGAGAGGCTTCTCTCCCTGCACTCTGTGGAACAGCTCTTCCTTTGATATCTTGTCTACCCAGGAAATCTGGATCATTCTGTGCCAGCACCATATCTCTAAAGCTGTTTTTTTATGTTTTTCTGATTATCCGAGTGTCCATGTTACACTTTCGTACTGCAGCACACTCCAAACGTATTTTAAAATCTGACCCCTGAAGATTTATTTCCGTGGCTCTTAACATGCACATGTGAAATCGTTACAATAGTATTGCACAGGCTAATGTTCTAGTCATGTTTCGAAAGCTGCCAAACTGGCTGCCATGCCACCTAAAAGGTAAAAGGAATGTCGACATTAACAAATGTCTTAGATGTAGAAGATACACCATGTGATCAAAAGTATCCGGGCACCTGGCTGAAATTGTCTTAGAACTTTGCGGCGCCCTCCATCAATAATGACGGAATTCAGTATGGTGTTTGCCCACCATTAGCCTTGATAACAGCTTCCACTCCCGCAGGCATGCGTTCAATCAGGTGCTGCAACGTGTCTTGGGGAATGGCAATCCATTGTTGACGGAGTGTTGCACTAAGAAGAGGTATCGATGTTGGTCGGTGAGGCCTGGCACTAAGTCGGCGTTCCAAAACATCCCAAAGGAGTCCTAGAGGTTTCAGGTCACGACTCTGTGCAGGCCAGTCCATTACAGGGATGTTGTTGTCGTGTAACCACTCCGCCAGAGGTCGTGCATTATAAAAAGGTGCTCGATCGTGTTGAAAGATGCAGTCGCCATCCCCAAAGCAAGAAGGTGCTCAAAACTTCAATGTAGGCCTGTGGCTGGCAGATGACGTTCAGCGGGCATTCGCCATACCCACACCCTGCCATCGGATCGCCACATTGTGCACCGTGATTTGTCACTCCACACAACGTTTTTTCACTGTTCAATCGTCCATTGTCTACGCTCTTTACACCAAGCGAGGCGTCGTTTGGCATTTACCGGCGTGATGTGTGGCTTATGAGCAGCTGCTCGACCATGAAATCCAAGTTTTCTTACTTTCCTCCTAACTGTCATAGTACTTGCAATGGATCCTGATGCAGTTTGGAATTCCTGTGTGAGGGTCTTGATAGATGTCTGTCTCTTGCACATTAAGACCGCCTGCAACTGTCGGCGGTCTCTGTTAGTCAGCAGACCAGGTCGGCCTGTACGCTTTTGTGCTGCACGTGTCACTTCACGTTTCCACTTCACTGTCACATCGGAAATAGTGGCCCTAGGGATGTTTAGGAGTGTGAAAATCTCACGTACAGACGTATGACACAAGTGACACCCAGTCACCCGACCACGATCGAAGTCCGTGAGTTCCGCGGAGCGCCCCATTCTGCTCTCTGGAGATGTCTGATGACTACTGAGGTCGCTGATATGGAGTAACTGGCAGTAGGTGGCAGCACAATGCACCTAATATCAAAAACGTATGATTTTGGGGGTGTCCGCATAATTTTGATCACATAGTGTACCGAACGTCATTACCTGCTTTTGCTGATGTCATTGATGTAACTACTTTTCTCCTCTGAGGATTCAAAACGCCGAAGGGGCACATCCCCGATCGTACTCCCATGAAACTCAGAAACGATTATATTTATTATCATTACCGCCTCTATTCTGTAATGCTCAAGTACTAATTATGTAGTAATGTGAACTCGCTAAACATATCCGGTTAGATATGAATGCTCGTGGAAAAGGGCGAATACTTTGCTGGGTGTTTCTCATTGCCATAAGTATTAAAGCAACTAAGTTTACTTTTAAACAGGGCAACACAAGCTGCAGAACATGGAGAAATGACAATGTACATGGAAACAAGCTATTTAAGATAAGAAAATAGAGGTCGAAAACTGGTAGCTCTCTTGTTAAATGACGACTTAGAAGATAAGTGAAGTAATAACGCTCTCACATTTTGAGTACTTATCTTAATGTAGAAGACCGCTGAAATCTGAGCTACGAGTCATTTTCCACTATGCACAAGCCAGGAATAGACCAAAATTCGCGCGAGGCTAGAAAGAAAGCGCTCCACGTTGGCAGCGGACCACCAGGCGCTAATCTTCCGATTCCAGCCAGTTGCTTCCAGTGGCAACCATCTTAGTGGAGTGACCTTAGTCTAAATAAGGCTACTGCAGCACCTTTCGTCGATGTTATTACGTCAAAAATAATCTTCATGAAAAAATAACTAAGCGGTTCAACTTCTTCTTTCTTAAGTTGTTTGTTTTGATGTTCTGCTCAATCCTTCTGTTTTGTTCTCTTCTCCACTTCCTGCATTTTTAAATTAATAACCCTCGAGAGCTATTAAAGAAAAGAGTGTTATAACACTGCTCTTCCTATGATTTACAGTCAACGTTTTGCGAAGGGAGGTGGACTAGGCGCAGTTTCAACCACTTCGCCGCGTAAATATTTGGGGACGGTACTGAAACGGCGCGGTACCGAAAGTCTTTGTTCCGTATTTAGACTATTGCCTGTCTATTTATCGAGAAATTTCTCTCCATGTGATGGTGGACCGTAAAAAAAGTATATTGTTTTATTAAAATATTGACTATGTAACACGTCGAAGGACTGATCACACAAGCAAGAAATAATCATTTCTCTAGGTGCTAACGCCTGTCGAAAACATTGTTTAAAAATAACAGGTTATTCGAGGCGTCTGCGTGGTGGTTCGTGGTGGTGGGGGAGGGGGGGGGGGCGGGGTGTCGAGAGTCACCATGTCTGGTCAGTGTGTGCGTTTCTCACAGCATGCAAGTGTTTTACCTACGAGATCGCAACTTCGGTGGACGGTTGTCTCATCCTACTTCCTATTATGCTAAAACATTGTAATCGCATTGTTGCAGTTGCCG
This sequence comes from Schistocerca gregaria, assembly GCF_023897955.1. Classification (NCBI taxonomy): domain Eukaryota; kingdom Metazoa; phylum Arthropoda; class Insecta; order Orthoptera; family Acrididae; genus Schistocerca; species Schistocerca gregaria. Next base: position 76,224,821 of record NC_064925.1, read on the forward strand.
TGGTATGCTATGTTAATATTATTCACAATCATCTTGTGGTCACGTCTTCCAAGCTAATTCCCAAACTCTTCTACCACTTACAGAGTTACAGGATCTTCCAACTTAATACAATTAAAATACAAGTCATACTACAGAGATAAGAAAAAAAGCACGTGCTTAATGAGGAGAGGATTGGACGGATATTCGATCGCTTTGCTGTTGAAGAAACCATCCCAGCAATTGCCTAAAGTGATTTTTGAAAACAAAGGAAAATCTTAACCTGGACGGCTAGACAGAGCATCAACCTTCACTCTCGCGAAAATGAGGTCAGTGGCCCATCAGGCGTGGAAAGTGGGGAAAGGTGCCATTGTTTTTATTGCTCCCCTCCACCTGAAATATAAGTTACTACCACCCTCACTTTTACGGAGCCCTGGAGCCCTAAGATTTTAAAAAACCAGTGTGTTGTTATACTCGTCGTGTGTTTACATCAGTGCATAGTTTGTAAGTGAGATTTCCATACTCCTAAACATCCCTAGGTCTCCTGTTTCCGATATGATAGTGAAGTGGAAAAGTAAAGGGGCATGTACAGCACAAAAGCGCATAGGCTGACCTCGTCGGTTGACTGAGAGAGACCGCCGACAGGTGAAGAGGGTCGTAATGTGTGATAGACATCTATCCAGACCATCACACGGAAATTTCAAACTGCATCAGGACCCACTGCAATTACTATAACAGTTAGGCAGACGGTGACAAAACTAGGATTTCATGGTCGAGCGGCTGCTCCTAAGCCACACATCACCCCGGTAAGTGCCAAATAAGGCCTCGCTTGGTGTAAGGAGCGTAAACATTGGACGATTGAACAGCGGTAAAACGTCGTGTGGAGTGACGAATCACAGTACGCAATGTGGCGATCCGATGGCAGGTTTTGGGTATGGCGAATGCCCGGTGAACGTTACCTGCCAGCGTGTGTAGTGCCAACAGTAAAATTCAGAGGCGGTGGGGTTAGGGTGTGGTCGTGTTTTACGTGGATGGGGCTTGCACCCTTTGTTGTTTTGCGTGGCATTATCCCAGCACAGGCCTACATTGATGTTTTAAGCACCTTCTTGCTACCGACTGTTGAAGAGGAATTCGGGGATGGCGACTGCATCTTTCAACACGATCGAGCACCTGTTCATAATGCATGGCCGGTGGCGGAGTGATTACACGGCAACAAGATCCCTGTAATGTACTGGCCTGCAAAGAGTCGTGACCTGAATCCTCTAGAACGCCTTTGAGATGTTTTGGAATGCCGAATTCGTGCCAGACCTCACCGACCAACATTGATACCTCCCCTCAGTGCAGCACACCGTGAAGAATGAGCTTCCAGGACTTGGTTGAACGTATGCCTGCGAGAATGGAAGCTGTCATCAAGGCTAAGGGTGGGCCAACACTATACTGAATTCCACCATTAGCGATGGAGGGCGCCATGGACTTGTAAGTCATTTTCAGCCAGGTATCCGGATACTTTTGATGACATGGTGTATGTCATCGTTACTCAAATGTAGCGGACGACACAGTTAAAGGTAGATTACTCAGAGACCTTGTAGGAGGGGTTAATATTAATAGAAAATAGTGATCGCTAGTGCATAATACTAATGTCTCACAATTTTGCACTCGTCATGACGGAACAATGACTCAGTTTTTCCGACAGGGACAGATGGAGATGCAACAGAGGCGTAGTACCACGGTCGTGGTTCGGTAGCGAGGGGCAAATGTGAGGGGTTGTGTGCAGTGGAAAGATTGAAGATATTGAACGAACAGTTTACGGCTAACAGCTTTTATTTTACTGAGCTAATTTATTCAACCTATGTATAGACATAAGAGAAATGTACGTCAGGAATAACTGAATGAGACAGCATTTGTTAAGATCCTCAGGCGCCAATCCAAGCAGAGGATCGGTGTGGGTGTCATGCCCACCGGCCACTCCCTGAAACATCGTCTTAGTAAAACTGCTTATATCTTTGCAAATGTTAATTTCCGAATTTTTTAGTTTCTTTTAGTCGAATACAGTGTCGTGAGAGCTAAGAGTTGACCGTTATTGCTATTATTGTCCTTAATTACGTTGCACAAATACTTCTGAAATTTTCCGACAAATGCTTTTCAGATGATGTAATTACTATTATTCTTAAGCATTTTCCCCTCATTTCAGACCATGTAGTGCCAACAGTAAAATTCGGAAGTGGTGGTGTTACGGTGTGGTCGTGTTTTTCGTGGAGGGGGCCTGCACCCCTTGTGGTTTTGCGTGGCACTATCACAGAACAAGCCTACTCTGATATTTTAAGCACCTTACTGCTTCCCGCTGTTGAAGAGCAACTCGGAGATGGCGACTGCATCATTCAATACGATCCAGCACCTTTTTATAACGCACGGCCTGTGGCATAGTGGCTACACGACAATTTCTTGGACACCCAATCACCTGACCACGTTCGATGTTCGTGAGTTCCGCGGAGCGCCCCATTCTGCTCTCTCACGATGTCTAATGACTGCTGAGTTAGCTGATACGGAGTACCTGGCAGTAAGTGGCAGCAAAATGAAAAACATTTGTTTTTGGGGGTGTCCGGATACTTTCGATCACATAGTGTACATTTCAAATTCAGTGTGGTATTCAAATGCAACAGTGTGCGTGATAGATGTTCGGTCGTACATTTCAGGAGGATCTTTTTATTTGTCGAAGCTTTCAAATCGGGAGGACGTTTGGAGCGGCCATGAAAGCAGGTGAAAATTCAGAATAAGGAGGAAGAGGAGGTGGAAGTCTTGCATGTGTAAGGAAACAGCAGACATTAGGAAGGGGGATGTACTTTTCATTACCAATCTAAATGCGGTTATCCCAGGTGCCCAGGACTGGCGATAACCAATGCTTCGTTTTCTTATTAACCGAAAACGAGTAATGGGTTGCCACCGACTGTTTTGCTCAAGTGCTAAGATTCTCCTGACAAGTATTGTTCCCCACGCAGTAGTGGTACAAAATAACGACAAGACTCCTTAGTAACAGCTGCCCGCGATCTTAACAAAATTAATGGATTCTTCATCCCTCATCTGGCAAGACGTAGGAACACGTAATACATCCAGGAACATGATCGTTTTGGTGGTCCTTAATGTTCCACAGACGTACTCACCTCCAAGTCGTTGCACACGGCACACCCACGAGCGTCTTTTCGTGACTAAATTCGGCACCGACTTTATTTTTAGGGATGACAATACTCGACCGCATCGAACTGCATACGTGAAGGAGTTGTTGGGTCGAGCCTATATTCGGCATATGGACTCACCTGCCCATTCCCACGGGTCAAGCCCCATCGAACACGTGTGGGATGCCTTTCGGAGATGTCTTGGAGGACGTCCGCGTGCACCAGTCACGCAACAGTCATGAGTCGCGCTGCTCGACGAATGGAAGGTCCCACCACGTGAACTCATCGTCAACACTGTGGCCAGCATGGGAGTACACTGCAGAGCACGTGCTGACGTCCGCGGTGACCGCACACGCTATTGAGAACCGTGTACCGCCTTTTGTAATGTCCTGGGGAGCATCATACATTATGGTGATTTCAGTGTAATTATTGTCTTTGAATGAAAGTGTCATTTATGTTCGTTTCTGTAGTCTTGTACCAAGGAAGCAGGGGAAAAGAATGTTGTTATGGATAGCGAATGCACTCGTGGATTAACACGGTTTTTTTGTTTACATGGAATGGATACTTGTGGTACAAGCTCATCCGTAATAGTTCTACAAACAATCCTGTTGAAAGAACATCCGTAACGGAGCATTATAGCAGAGGTTGAAAATACGGCTTGAGTTGTAAATTTCTTTATTTTCACTCGACCGGTTTCGGACTGTCATAAGCTCATCTTCAGATGTCGTAGCTACGCTGTGGTCGCCGAGCGCCGCGTGTACCAGGCAGGGTGTGCTGCCCTGTTCTGCGCTCATAGGCAGTTTCTAAGTAGAATAAATACAATTTATTTAGAAGAATTAAAGTAAGATTTACACCCATAGTTAATTCGTATTAAAACGCCAGAATGTGTGATATTTGTAAAAGTTATTGATATTTTGATGGGTACTACTTAGTGTATTTGTACCGTGGCGCAAACAGCACAGGTTGCGCAGGTCTCAGACACGTGTTGCTTGGAGACTTTCCCTTCGGAGCAGTGCTGGCGTGCACTCATATATGGAATAAAGTGATGTCTATCTTTTAGCACTCGGCCTTTTCTTCTTTGTCGATACACGTGCAAACATTGTAATAAATCGTGATTTAACGCAAAAACTGGCAAAGAACTGAATGGTTACGTCACCCCGTACAAAGCCAAAAGTGCAGTAAGTTTTACGTGAAGATTTTAAGCCAGCAGTATCGGTTAGCGTTCTGTCCAAGGGAAACCTGCGGAAGACCTTTATCTGGCTCGGGAACTGGAACTAATGTAAGTTTGTTTTTGGGAAAACGTTCGTTATCGAGACAAAAATTAAAATTTTGTGTGCGAATGTGTGTGTGTGTGTGTGTGTGTGTGTGTGAGTGAGTGCCAAAGGCCTTGCCGCATTGGTAACACCGGTTCCCGTCAGATAACTTAAGTTAGGGGCTATCGGGCTGGGCACTTGGATGGATGACCATCCGGTATGCCGAACGCTGTTGTCAAGCCCTTGTGGGGCAAACTGAGGAGCTACTTGATTGAGAAGTAGCGGCTGCGGTCTCCTAAACTGACATACGGCCGGGAGCGGTGTGCTGACCACATGCCTCTCCATATCCGCATCCAGTGACGCCTGTGGGCTGAGGATGACACGGCGGCCGGTCGGTACCGTTGGCCTTCTAAAGCCTGAGGACGGAGTGTGTGTGAGTGAGTGTGCGTGTGTGCGTGCGCGCGTATTGACGTCTGTTGTGTCGTTATAAGTCTAAGTCATTTCTTTTGTGTGTCATTTGTCCTTCTAAATTTATGAGTCTTTACCATCTGGTGAGCAAGACGTATGATACAGGCGAAATTCCCTCAGATTTCAAGAAGAATATAATGATTCCAATCCCAAAAAAAGCAGCGGTTGACAGATGTGAAAATTAGCGAACTATCAATTTAATAAGTCACAGTTGCAAAATAATAACACGAATTCTTTACAGACGAATGGAAAAAATGGTAGAAGCCGACCTCGGGGAAGATCTGTTTGGATTCCGTAGAAATGCTGGAACACGTGAGGCAATACTGACCCTACGACTTATGTTAGAAGCTAGATTAAGGAAAGGCAAACCTACGTTTCTAGCATTTGTACACTTAGAGAAAGCTTTTGACAATGTTGACTGGAATACTCTTTTCCAAATTCTGAAGGTGGCAGGGGTAAAATACAGGGAGCGAAACGCTATTTACAATTTGTACAGAAACCAGATGACAGTTATAAGAGTCGAGGGGTATGAAAGGGAAGCAGTGATTGGGAAGGGAGTGAGACAGGGTTGTAGCCTCTCCCCGACGTTATTCAATCTGCGTATTGAGCAAGCAGTAAAGGAAACAAAAGAAAAGTTCGGAGTAGGTATTAAAATCCATGAAGAAGAAATAAAAACTTTGAGGTTCACCGATGACATTGTCATTCTGTCACAGACACCAAAGGACCTGGAAGAGCAGCTGAACGGAATGGACAGTGTCTTGAAAGGCGGATATAAGACGAACATCAACAAAAGGAAAGCTAGGATAATGGAATGTAGTCGAATAAAATCTGGTGATGGTGAGGGTATTAGATTACGAAATGAGACTCTTACAGTAGTAAATGAGTTTTGTTATTTGGGCAGCAAAATAACTGATGGTGGTCGAACTAGAGAGGATATAAAATGTATAATTGCAATGTCGAGGAAGGCGTTTCTGAAGAAAAGAAATTTGTTGACATCGAGTATAAATTTAGGTGTCAGGAAGTCTTTTCTGATGGCATTTGTATGGAGTGTAGCCATGTATGAAAGTGGTACGTGGACAATAAGGAGTTTAGACAAGAAGAGAATAGAAGCTTTCGAAATGTGGTGCTACAGAAGCATGCTGAAAATTAGATGGGTAAATCACATAACTAACGAGGAGATATTGAATAACATTGGGGAGAAGAGAAATTTGGGGCACAACTTGACTAGAAGAAGGGATCGGTTGGTAGGACATATTCTGAGGCATCAAGGGATCACCAATTTAGTAATGGAGGGCAGCGCGGAGGGTAAAAATCGTAGAGGGAGACCGAGAGATGAATACACTAAACAGATTCAGAAGGTTGCAGTAGGTACTGGGAGATGAAGAAGCTTGCACAGGACAGAGTAGCATGGAGAGCTGCTTCAAACCAGTGTCTGGACTGAAGACGACAACAACAACCATTGGTTTGGAAATGCGAGCTATTGTTGACAACAAACTCCATAAGGGAGTGAACGTTCTGTCAGGCGATATGGTGGTAAGTTCCTATGGGACCAAACTGCTGAGGTCATCGGTCCCTAAGCTTACACACTACTTAATCTGACTTAAACTAACTTACGCTAAGGACAACACACACACCCATGTCCGAGGGAGGAAAAGAACCTCCGACACGGGGGGAGCCGAGCGAACCGTGACAAGGTGCGGCTACCCCGCCGGCGAAGGCGATGTTAGTAGCGGCAGCTGTTCACCAGAGGTACTAGAGCGGACGCCATAGTTTATCCTTATTGCACACTCCTGCTGTGCAAGTGAACACTTTCTTCTTCAGCTATGAGTTACCCCACAATATGATGCCATAAGATATGCTGACTGGAGCAACTCATTCCGAAATCCGCATACAAAGTACGTCGTCTGAAAAGGAGATTGTACTAGAAAATAAGTACAATTTCTTAACTAAATACTCAGTCTTTCACAGAGAGCCCAGAAAGTTTTCACTTCGCCGTCGTGTTAGTTACGAAGTGTACGACGATCGAAAAGCTCACACTTTAACGGACACGATGTTTTGTCACCAAAAGGGGGGGATAATTTACAGCTGAATACGCTGCGCTTGTACAACATCTGATGCACCTGTCCTACACAGGCGGCATTACAAGTGTTTCGAAACACGGCGGAGTTTCTACGAACAGCTCAGAACTAGTCTCTGCTTGCCCTTGTTGCGGGTTAGATTCCTGCGCTCTCGCAGTTGCGAAATAGCTTTCCTGGAAGCTTATTAGCCTTTTTTTCATATCAGGGTCTATCTGACGCTACATGATTTGCGGAGAAACATTCATTGCTTTTATCTTTGCTGACAGGCACTGCGAGACCTTGTGGGTAGTAAATGACTCTTGTCGATTGGGTAATGTCTCATTCGATCTTGCATACGTTAATGCAATTTCGATTTATCTTTTGACGTGTATCATTCATCCAAATCTTTTAATCAGCTGTGAATACGGCTCCTGAAATTTTCACTTCTTCTGCAGCTTTAAATTTCCAGTAGTCTCTTATGCCGAGTACCCGGAACTTGTAAATTATCAAACCTTTCGCGATAAGATATCTGTTATACTGATCACGTTGGGCAAACAGTGTTGCACTGAGATGAACTAGGTAGATAAATCCAACTTGACGCTTCTATCTTTCTCGTGACGTGTATCCGCTTTCGAAGCCGCCGACTTACGATACTGTGACTGTGTTCGGGTCAGAGGTAGTCGGTTCGAATTCTTGCTCTGAACAATTTTCACCACCATTATTTTTTTGACAGGAGGGAAAAGAACGGGACGGTGGGGAAGGCGAAAGTAGTGGCGTGCGGTTCCTGATCTCGAGACCTTGCTGCCGAGTCCAGTGTTACGTCCCAAACCAGTTGCCAAATCTCTGGATGTGAAAACATGTGACTAAAGATCCATCCGTGAGATGGCAATGTAATATCGATTACCTTTTCTGATGTATTCGAGTTGTTCAGGGTGCATCCTGGGCTGGATTTGACCCTCCGGCTTGCTTTTCATTCAATAAAGGCCATACTGACACTCCGGCATATTTTAGACTAGCACTTGTAAGAGAAAGCTTTCAGCGATGTTGTCTGGAACATGCTTTCTGAAATTCCGAAAGATGCAGGCGTAAATAGCGAAAAGTATTTACAACGTGTACAGCGACCAAGCTGCGGTTGTAAGAATCGAAGGGCACGGAACAACAGCTGCAGTTGGGAAAGGGGTGGGGCGTAATAGGGGCAAGTCCCCGAGTTTATTCATTGCGTACATTAAACAAGCAGTAAATGAAATCACGGAGAAATTTGGAACGGGAGAAGAAGAAATAAAAGCCTCGAACTTTGCTGACGGCAAAAGATTTGCAAGAGCTGTTAAAATGGATAGCGCCTTGGAGAGATAAGAGTAATATCGACAAAACGTAAAATAAGGGTAATGGAATGTAATCGAACCGAAACTACTGACGCGAACACCAGTCTGAAACTGAACAAAGTAGGCCTATTTCATATCTTTTTTTCAAGACCCTTGTAACAAGCAACAACTGTATAGCACATTTTTCGATGCTGTCACGTTTCGCTATCACAGTGAAAATGCACGCAGATTGTGTAAAAGTGTGTGAAGTGATGTAACAACTGGCCATCGAAATGAAAGCAGGCATATGGACACAGAAAAGAGACGCCAATACTCTAGCAGTAAGTACAAAACTAAAATGTTGCTAAAAAATATGGTTCAAATGGCTCTAAGCACTATGGGACTTAACATCTGAGGTCATCAGTCCCCTCGACTTAGAACTACTTAAACCTAACTAGCCTAAGGACATCACACACGTCCATGTTCGAGGCAGGATTCGAACCTGCGACCGTAGCAGCAGCGCGGTTCCGGACTGAACCGTCTAGAACCGCTCGGCCACTGCGGCCGGCTAAAATTTTGCATCCGTATCGACAGGTAAACAATACTTACGGCGATACACAAAAGCATGTTCCAGCTTCTTGTCACAGAGCCAGCACCCAGCATTATGCTAGTAATAGTGACACAACTTCCAGAAAACCATCTGAAGGTGAACCTGAAAAGGTTCGAAAACCGGTTCACGGAATAACAAATGGTTCAAATGACTCTGAGCACTATGCGACTTAACTTCTGAGGTCATCAGTCGCCTAGAACTTAGAACTAATTAAACCTAACTAACCTAAGGACATCACACACATCCATGCCCGATTCAGGATCCGAAGCTGCGACCGTAGCGTTCGCTTCGCTCCAAATTGGAGCGCCTAAACTGAAGTGATATCAGGTGTTCCCCAGGGAAGCGTCCTGGGACCTCTACTGTTCCTGATCTATATAAATGACCTGGGTGACAATCTGAAGAACGTGACTGGTTGCAGTCACTGATTCTAAAATAACTGTAATGGATCATGTGGAGACTTGCGCACTTGTCCCGTCTAGTGTGTCTAAGGGATGCTGCGGATTTTTCTTTCCTTTTTTTTTCTTTATTGTATTTCAATTCCCCACCCGGGACGGGCTGGGAGCAGCATATGCGTTACTCTTCAGCAAGAAGACAATAATGATACAACAGAAGACATTTAAAATCACAAAGGAGAAAATATGGCGGACAAAAATATAAAAAAGGGGGAAAATAATGGACGAGAACTGACAAAAAAGGGGGGCGACTGTAATAATGGAGACAAAACCGGTAAAAAGTATTGAGCACAAAAAACCACACACTGGGACAATTGAAAGAACACAAGACGGAGTTGCGATGGAAGGCGTAGCACATGACGACAACTGAGAGTAACACTGTGTTCAAGGCCAGCACACAAAGTCACAGCTCGCCACGCACAGTAGACCAGCACCAAACACAACACTAACGTAGCACAGTGATGGCGATGAGCAGAACACAGGATCTGCCAGAGGCATGGCGATGAGGAAGTAGAGGGGGAGACGGGCAGGGGCGCGTAGAAGAGGGCTGGGGAGGGAAGGACGTGGGAGGGGAACAGTTGAGGAGGGGGTGATGCTGCGTTCTCGGAATGCTATACAAGAATTCAAGCAAACTAACATTAGTAATAATATTAACTTGGAACTGTTCTATTTGGTCCGTGTTTGCATAGGGAAAACAGTACTATCACAAATTGAGTCCGCCTTGATGCAAAACACCCTGTTATTTGTTTATTTCTTTATTATCCCAAATTAGTTTCGGCGACAAAATCACCATCATCAGTGTTTTTTTTTAAATCTAAAACATGCAGAAAGTGGTATGGTTGTACAAACACAGTAAAACATACTACATTTTTACAAATCGTCTTTTGAAACATAGTTTTATATTGATACTTTCATACTACCTTATTTATTGTATGCTACAGCATGTTTTAAGCTATTATTGGCGCTGTTTGTGACGTATTTCCCGTGCTCTTTTTTTCTGTTGCCGTCTTTATTAGTTAGCGAACATCATGTTATCTGCAACCATGTGAGCGGCTGTTAGTAAACAAATACTCATAGGCCGCTCACATGGTTGCAGATGACATGATGTTCGCTAAGTAATAAAGACGACAACAGAAAAAAGAGCACAGAAAATATGTCACAAACAGCGCCAATAAAAGCTTAAAACATGTTGTTGCTGTTGTTGTTGTTGTGGTCTTCAGTCCTGAGACTGGTTTGATGCAGCTCTCCATGTTACTCTATCCTGTGCAAGCTTCTTCGTCTCCCAGTACCTACTGCAACCTACATCCTTCTGAATCTGCTTAGCGTATTCATCTCTTGGTCTCCCTCTACGATTTTTACCCTCCACGCTGCCCTCCAATGATAAATTAGTGCTCCATTGATGCCTCAGAAGATGTCCTACCAACCGATCCCTTCTTCTGATCAAGTTGTACCACAAACTTCTCTTCTCCCCAATCATATTCAGTACTTCCTCATTACTTATGTGATCTACCCATTTAATTTTCAGCATTCTTCTATAGCACCACATTTCGAAAGCTTCTATTCTCTTCTTGTCCAAACTAGTTATCGTCCATGTTTCACTTCCATACATGGCTACACTCCATACAAATACTTTCAGAAATGCGTTCCGGACAATTAAATCTACACTCGATGTTAACAAATTACTCTTATTGAGAAACGCTTTCCTTGCCATTGTCAGTCTACATTTTATATCCTCTCTATTTCGACCATCATCAGTTATTTTGCTCCCCAAATAGCAAAATTCCTTTACTACTTTAAGTGTCTCATTTCGTAATCTAATTCCCTCAGCATCACCCGACTTAATTCGACTACATTCCATTATCCTCGTTTTGCTTTTGTTGATGTTCATCTTATACCCTCCTTTCAAGACACTGTCCATTCCGTTCAACTGCTCTTCCAAGTCCTTTGCTGTCTCTGACAGAATTACAATGTTGTCGGCGAACCTCAAAGTTTTTATTTCTTCTCCATGGATTTTAATTTCTACCCCGAACTTTTCTTTTGTTTCATTTATTGCTTGCTCAATATACAGATTGAATAACATCGGGGAGAGGCTACAATCCTGTCTCACTCCCTTCCCAACCACTGCTTCCCTTTCATACCCCTCGACTCTTGTAACTGCCATCTGCTTTCTCTACAAATTGTAAATAACGTTTCGCTCCCTGCATTTTATCCCTGCCGCCTTCAAAATTTGAAAGAGATTATTCCAGTCAACATTGTCAGAAGCTTTCTCTAAGTCTACAAATGCTAGAAACGTAGCTTTGCCTTTCCTTAATCTATTTTCTAACATAAGTCGTAGGGTCAGTATTGCCTCACGTGTTCCAACATTTCGACGGAATCCAAACTGATCCTCCCCGAGGTCCGCATCTACCAGTTTTTCCATTCGTCTGTAAAGAATTCGCGTTAGTATTTTGCAGCTGTGACTTATTAAACTGATAGTTCGTTAATTTTCACATCTGTCAACGCCCGCTTTCTTTGGAATTGGAATTATTATATTCTTCTTGACGTCTGAGGGTATTTCGCCTGTTTCATACATCTTTCTCACCAGATGGTAGAGTTTTGTCAGGACTGGCTCTCCCAAGGCCGTCAATAGTTCCAATGCGAATGTTGTCTAGTCCGGGGGCCTTGTTTCGACTCAGGTCTTTCAGTGCTCTGTCAAACTCCTCACGCAGTGTCGTATCTCCCATTTCATCTTCATCTACATCCTCTTCCATTTCCATAATATTGTCCTCAAGTACATCGACCTTGTATAGGCCCTCTATACACTCCTTCCACCTTTCTGCTTTCCCTTCTTTTGCTTAGAACTGGGTTTCTATGTCGGCTCTTGATGTTCATACACGTGGTTCTCTTTTCTCCAAAGGCCTCTTTATCTTTCCTGTAGGCAGTATCTGCCTTACCCCTAGTGAGATAAGCCTCTACATCCTTACATTTGTCCTCTAGCCATGCCTGCTTAGCCATTTTGCGCTTCCTGTTGATCTCATTCTTTAGACGTTTGTATTCCTTTTTGCCTCCTTCATTTCTTCTGTTACCCAAGGATTTCTACTAGCCCTCGTCTTTTTACCTACGTGATCCTCTGCTGCCTTCACTACTTCATCCCTCAAAGCTACCCATTCTTCTTCTACTGTATTTCTTTCCCCCATTTCTGTCAATTGCTCCCTTATGCTCTCCCTGAAACTCTGTACAACCTCTGGTTCTTTTAGTTTGTCCAGGTCCCATCTCCTTAAATTCCCACCTTTTTGCAGTTTCTTCAGTTTTAAGCTACAGGTCATAGCCAATAGATTGTGGTCAGAGTCCACATCTGCCCCTGGAAATGTCTTACAACTTAAAAACTGGTTCCTAAATCTCTGTCTTACCATTATATAATCTATCTGATACCTTTTAGTATCTCCAGGGTTCTTCCACGTATACAACCTTCTTTCATGATTCTTAAACCAAGTGTTAGCTATGATTAAGTTGTGCTCTGTGCAAAATTCTACTAGGCGGCTTCCTCTTTCATTTCTTAGCCCCAATCCATATTCACCTACTATGTTTCCTTCTCTCCCTTTTCCTACACTCGAATTCCAGTCACCCATTACTATTAAATTTTCGTCTCCCTTCACTATCTGAATAATTTCTTTTATTTCATCGTACATTTCTTCAATTTCTTCATCATCTGCAGAGCTAGTTGGCATATAAACTTGTACTACTGTAGTAGGTGTGGGCTTCGTATCTATCTTGGCCACAATAATGCGTTCACTATGCTGTTTGTAGTAGCTTACCCGCATTCCTATTTTCCTATTCATTATTAAACCTACTCCTGCATTACCCCTATTTGATTTTGTGTTTATAACCCTGTAGTCACCTGACCAGAAGTCTTGTTCCTCCTGCCACCGAACTTCACTAATTCCCACTATATCTAACTTTAACCTATCCATTTCCTTTTTTAAATTTTCTAACCTACCTGCCCGATTAAGGGATCTGACATTCCACGCTCCGATCCGTAGAACGCCAGTTTTCTTTCTCCTGATAACGACATCCTCTTGAGTAGTCCCCGCCCGGAGATCCGAATGGGGGACTATTTTACCTCCGGAATATTTTACCCAATAGGACGCCATCATCATTTAATCATACAGTAAAGTTGCATGTCCTCGGGAAAAATTACGGCTGTAGTTTCCCCTTGCTTTCAGCCGTTCGCAGTACCAGCACAGCAAGGCCGTTTTGGTTATTGTTACACTCCAGATCAGTCAATCATCCAGACTGTTGCCCCTTCAACTACTGAAGAGACTGCTGCCCCTCTTCAGGAACCACACGTTTGTCTGGCCTCTCAACAGATACCCCTCCGTTGTGGTTGCACCTACGGTACGGCTATCTGTATCGCTGAGGCACTTAAGCCTCCCCACCAACGGCAAGGTCCATGGTTCATGGCCGCGGAGGGGGGGGGGGGACCGGGGGGGGGGGGGGGGGGAACATGCTGTAGCATACAATAAATAAGGGAGTATGAAAGTATCAATACAAAACTATATTTCAAAAGACGATTTGTAAAAATGTAATAATGTTTTACTGTGTTTGTACAACCATACCATTTTCTGCATGTTTTAGATTTAAAAAAAAAATCACTGATGATGGTGATATTTGTCGCCGAAACTAGTTTGGGATAATAAAGAAATAAACAAATAACAGTGTTTTGCATCAAGGAGGACTCAGTTTGTGATAGTACTGTCTAACATTAGTAGTTTTATTTTAATAAAGCAGATTGACAATACTTTTCTTTGAAGTAACAATGGGGTCCCAAGCGATGGGCGACACGCAACATAAATCCAAGTCCTTTGCTACACATAATGTTCTTGCACGTTTGACACACAGTTTGTGGATCACTACTAACTGCTATCGTAGCACTCTCTGCTAGGCAGTGCTAATACTGTCCACTAATGTCCTGCCGAGGAAGGCAGGAGCGGCGCGTATATCCTTAGAAGAATTTTGCACAGCATACAAACCATACTTACAGATGTCAATAAAATTCTTCTGGGTTAGAGACCGCATTGTCATTTATAAAATTCCAACGTTTCGGCGTCTGTTGCAAGACGCCGAAACGTTGGAATTTTATAAATGACAATGCGGTCTCTAACCCAGAAGAATTTTATTGACATTGACAACGGCCGCGGAAGCCTACGGTTACAATCATACTTACAGATGTCTGAAAATCTAGAATTTTCCGAAGCTATAAAAAATCTGTGGCAAAAATTGAGATAATTAACTATAAAACGTGGGTTTTTCTAACCATGAAGTTTAAAATGTAACAGCTCATTCATTTTTTCATAATTTAAATAAATTCTAGAGTTTCATACACCTGTAAGTACTGTTTATATGCTGTGCAAAATTTTTCGAAGAATCTCTCTTACTTACGAAGAAAAGTGTACGTATAGCAACAAATGCCGCCAATAGTAAGTAAAAAAAAAGACGAAATTTCGCACGTAAAAAAATTATTTTGTTATGTTTTCGAACTTCCACTGCTATGAATGTGAATCCTGAATCCTTCCTGGTCATGATGACAAAGTTTCATGAGTTTATTTGTAAAAGTGTATACAGTGAAAATCAAAATGTGCTGTGGTGCCTCTCCTGCCCCAAGTCGGCCCGTTTGATGTCCTACTCCCCTTAAGAGAGCCAGCAGTCTTTTCAGTAGTCGCAGGGGCAACAGTCTGTACGACTGACTGGCTTTGTAACATTAACCAATATGGCGAAGGGAAAACGACACTCGCTATTTTTTCCGATGATGCACGTCTACCGTGCACTGAGAACTCCGTCATACCAGTCTTCTACAACGATCCGTGTGCACGATTTACTTTCAACGATCGGTGACAAAGACGTCACTGCCACCACAATTTCTAAAACCAGCACCGTAACTTTTATTCCTCATTCCTACGGTCTGTGACGCGATTCGATGGCATACCTTGCCTTATTTACTTGTATGACGTTTGCGAACGCGTGACTGTGGCGTCACCGATACAAGAAATATCGTGTGATCGAACGTTCGAGAGAACGGCCCGAAGCGTGACCAATACTGTTACTCGCTTCGCTGAGCGCGAATGATGTCACTCGCCAGAGTCCACGGCCGCCAGCGAACTGGCGCCAGCTGAGGAAATCTTGGCGAGCTGCACTCGGCGGACCACACCAGCTATCTAACCACCTTTGATGCACGAATTCACTGGTCTACGTCTCGTGACTTCCAAAGGACGAAGTAGCATTTCACTTCTTTTATTGTGTGTGTGTTTTGGGATGTGCACCGGGACGTGAGTATTCAAGGCGCGTTTCCGGTCAGGTAATTCCTTTCTGGCGTTCATTCTCAGTGTTTAATGTTGGCGTATTTCGTGCTTATGGTAGAAATGAACGACGGAATACGATAAACACTTCGGGAGGAATTCTGTGTTGCCTTTCATGTAACATTCGAACCCGTCTCCATAGCGGAGATTGATAACGCGCAAATGCGTGACGGTGTTCCACTCGAAGGCGGCGGTGGAAGAAGTTATTGCCAGCAGTATTTGGCCGGTAACACCGAGGCAGGTGGCCCAGTGGTTAGCACTATTTACTTGCATTCGGGACGACGAACAAAGCGGGCTGGGTTTCTTTCACACGATCGTTGTTTGCGTGGTCAAAAAAATGTTCAAATGTGTGTGAAATCGTATGGGACTTAACTGCTAAGGTCATCAGTCCCTAAGCTTACACACTACGTAATCTAAATTATCCTAAGTACAAACACAGACACCCATGCCCGATGGAGGACTCGAACCTCCGCCGGGATCAGCCGCACAGTCCATGACTGCAGCGCCCCAGACCGCTCGGCTAATCCCGCGCGGCTTTGCGGGGTTCATGTTGATTCCTACAGAGATGTTCAGTTATCAAAAAGGTAACAAAGCGCGAGCATAAAGCGTTTACGGAAATGTTACAACAGACTGACGTCTGCGTGCGTAGGTTGAATCCTTTCCCAATGCTTTATAAGCATTTAAAACACTTCGTTGTTCCTGCGATGTTTGACAGAGTGCTGATACTCAACTCCGATTGCTATAAATGTACGTTATTAGGGGGAGGCAAGTATTGAACTATATGAAATAAAATCGTGACAACTTCCGAACGGTTTGCGTTAGGGCGTTCAAACTGCAAGGTTGGCAGCGGAGCATGATGGGAATTGGCAAACACACGAAGGTTTGGTTTATCGACGAAGGCCACTTTTGAAACTTCCTGGCAGATTAAAACTTTGTGCCGGACCTAGACTCGAACTCGGGGCCTTTACCTTACGCGGGCAAGCGCTCTACCATCTGAGCTACCCAAGCACGACTCACGCCCCATCTTCACAGCTTTACTTCCGCCAGTACCTCGTCTCCTACCTTCTAAACTTTACAGAAGCTCTACTGCGAACCTTGCAGGACCAGTACTTCTGAAAGAAGACCACTTTTATTTGGATGGATTCGTCAATAAGCAAAACTGGCGCACTTGGGCGACTGTAAATACGCATTTCGCGATAGAGAAGTCTCTTCACTCTCAACGGGTGACTGTCTCGTGTGCAGTGTCCAGTCGCGGAATAATCGGCGCGATATTCCTTGATGGCACTGTGGCTACCGAACGGTACTCGAAGGTTTTGGAAGATGATTTCGACAAGATGTGGTTCATGCAAGACGGTGCTCGAGCCAATCGAATCAGGAGAGTGTTTGTCATAGAGGAGCGCTTTCGGGACCGCATTCTGGCTCTGGAGCACCCAGAGGCCACTGGCATGGGCCTCGATAGGCCGCTGTATTCTCCGGATCTGAACACATGCGACTCCTTGTTGTGGGGCTATGTTAAACATAAGGCGTACAGCAATTACACCAAAACCATTGCTGAGCTAAAAACAGCCATTCAGGAGGTCGTCGGCAGCATCGACGTTCCGACACTTCAGCAGGTCATGCAGGTTTTCGCTATTCGTCTGGGCCACATGATTGCCAATGATGGAACGTATATCCAACACGTCTTAACCTACATCTGAATATCTGTAGTGCATATTACATGTTGGATAAAGTGTATGCACGCCGTAGTCTGTAACTAATTTACGTTTTCTTTTATGTAGTTCAATAATTTTCATCCTGTGAATATTCACAGTGACGTACTACCTGCCAGTTGTAATTGTGTGTAATTTTGACACTGCAGAGGAAGAGTACGATGTGTAGGTCCCCATACGGTCTTCCTCACTAAATCGCGATAGCAGTTTTTTAAGAATTTCTCTTGGTCTGCACTGAAGCTTTTTGAGCCACCATACTTCTGGCTGATTTGATGCCGCCCGCCACAACTTTCTCTTTTGTGCCACCCTCTTCATCTCAGAGTAGCACTTGCACCCAACATTGTCAACTGCCTGTTGCACATATTCCAGTTCTTTGTGGTTCCTTACAGTTTTTATCCTCCACAGTTCCTCTGGTACCATGGAAGTCCTTCTGCGATGTCTTAACACACCCTGTCATCCTGTCCCATTCTCCTTTTCAATGTTTCCCTTCTTCGCCGATCCAGCGGAGAACCTCCTCATTCCTTATTTTATCAATCCGCCTAATTTTCAACACTCATTTATAGCAGCACATCTCAAATGCTTCGATTCTTCTCTTTTGTGGTTTTCCCACAGCCCACGATTCACTGAAGATTTTACGTCAAAAATAACAATTTTTAATTCCCTACCAAAAAATAAAAATACTTATCCTCGAAGGATGCATTAATAAGAGTTCCGTTCGTTCTTTATAGTTTCATATTTCCTCTAACTTAAATCTGGTTCCACATGAGTGGGTCAAGTCAAATGTTTGCTAGGCCCTATCAGTGAGCACTAATATAATACTGCGGTTCTGTCCAACAGAGATGGCGATGAAGCCACAGATGGCGCATACAGTTCCAGGAAAAATAGTACCTCATGCTAGTATCTGTGTAACATCAACTACATCTCTAGAAGAGCGTAGCGTTCCAAAGGATTGGAAAAGGGCACAGGTCATCCCCGTTTTCAAGAAGGGGCGTCGAACACATGTGCAGAACTATAGACCTATATCTCTAACGTCGATCAGTTGTAGAATTTTGGCACACGTACTATGTTCGAGTATAATGACTTTTCTGGAGACTAGAAATCTACTCTGTAGGAATCAGCATGGGTTTCGAAAAAGACGATCGTGTGAAACCCAGCTCGCGCTATTCGTCCACGAGACTCAGAGGGCCATAGACACGGGTTTCTCAGGTAGATGCCGTGTTTCTTGACTTCCGCAAGGATTGAAGAGTTCCTAGGTAACAGAACGCAGCATGTCATTCTCAATGGAGAGAAGTCTTCCGAAGTAAGATTGATTTCAGGTGTGCCGCAGGGGAGTGTCATAGGACCGTTGCTATTCACAATATACATAAATGACCTGGTGGATGACATCGGAAGTTCACTGAGGCTTTTTGCGGATGATGCTGTGCCGTATCGAGAGGTTGTAACAATGGAAAATTTTACTGAAATGCAGGAGGATCTGCAGCGAATTGATGCATGGTGGAGGGAATGGCAATTGAATCTCAGTGTAGACAAGTGTAATGTGCTGCGAATATAGAGAAAGAAAGATCGCTTATCATTTAGCTACAATATAGCGGGTCAGCAACTGGAAGCAGTTAATTCCATAAATTATCTGGGAGTACGCATTAGGAGTGCTTTAAAGTGGAATGACCAAATGAAGTTGATCGTCGGTAAAGGAGATGCCAGACTGAGATTCATTGGAAGAATCCTGAGGAAATGCAATCTTGAAAAGAAAGGAAGTAGGTTACAGTACGCTTGTTCGCCCAATGCTTGAATACTGGACAGCAATGTGGGATCCGTACCAGATAGGGTTGATTGAAGAGATAGAGAAGATCCAACGGAGAGCAGCGCGCTTCGTTACAGGATCATTTAGTAATCGCGAAAGCGTTACGGAGATGATAGATAAACTCCAGTGGAAGACTCTGCAAGAGAGACGCTCAGTAGCTCGGTACGGGTTTTTGTTAAAGTTTCGAGAACATACCTTCACCGAGGAGTCAAGCAGTATATTGCTCCCTCCTACGTATATCTCGCGAAGAGACCGTGAGGATAAAATAAGACAGATTAGAGCCCCCACAGAAGCATACCGACAATCCTTCTTTCCACAAACAATACGAGACTGGAATAGAAGGGAGAACCGATAGAGGTACTCAGGGTACCCTCCGCCACACACCGTCAGGTGGCTTGCGGAGTAGGGATGTAGGTGTAGAAACTGTCAGGTGGAAGTGACTTAATTGAATTTAATATTTATTAACATGACCAGGTAAGCCCTGAAAATCCACTCTCACATCGAGCCAGGAACAACAGAGACCAAAAAAATATTACAAAATATTCTCCAGTTAGTCTCTGTACTCCTGAATCGATTATGTAAATTTGAGTAACGTTTACAAGTAGTCATCATTACGGACACAAATGACAACAGCGAATAAGAGTATTAATTGACGTTAATAATAGGCGTAGTTAACGGTCTCTCGTCGGATAAACCGGTGCCTGGTGCAAGTCTTTTCAACTGACACCATTTCGGCGACTTGCGTGTCGATCACGGTTAAGCACAGAGGTGGATGTGTGACGGTGTGGGCTGCCATATCGTGGTATTCTGCTGGTCCCATCATTACTCTCAAAGACCGTGTTACAGCCAACTATTATGTGAACATTTTAGGTGATCAGGTGTACCCCACGATTCGAATGTTGTTCCCCAACATCGGTGCCATATTTCAGGGCGATAATGCACTCATTCACTCAGTCAGGACATTATAGTCGTGGTTTGAGGAGCATGAAACTGAACTGCAGTGTCTTCCCTGGCCAGCACAGTCCCCAGACATTGTCGAACCCTTGTGGTCAGTATTGGGGAGCAGACTCCGGAGCAGGTTTCCGCCTCCCTCATCACTATAGGAGTTTTGATCGAAGAGTCGCGTAACTTTCTGTGGTGTCACCGCAAGGCACCGCACTTGCTAGGTTGTAGGCTTCAAATCGGCCGTACACATCGTCAGTACACATCGAACCCACGAGTCGCCGCTGTCGACTCTAGCAGACCGAGCGCCGCCACTCGGCTGGTCTTACGAGACAAGCTAGCGCACTGCCCATTTCTGCAGCTGACTTCAATAGGAATGGTTCACTCGTTATAGCTTCAGAGATCTCATTTGCAGAAAATCTAGTTAGCATAGTCTTCAGTCAGTTACTACAACGTAGTCTGGCGCCACATACAGTTTATGCATTGCCAATTGATCTATGTATGTGAAGCAATCAGAACTGTAAATCAGTATTCGCAGTTCAGCCTGTAACTGCACTTGTAAATATTATTGTACAAAGTCAAGATCGATGTACACCGCTGATGCTGAATTAAAGCTAAGTATTCAATTGTATTCCTGTCTACTACCTTTTTAATCACCTAAGATGTTCCAGTTACATCCCGTCAAGTATAGTTCATTGATCCTCAAGTCAGCGTGCGTGATCAACGCTTGCAATTAATCGCCACACCTCGTGGTCAGACTAAGAGTCCAAGTGCATGACTCAGCCGTTCACCCTTTCTTTTCATGAGGCCCATAGTTCCGCCTCATACATAACACATTCCACTGGAGACTATACAGTCACTAGATGCCAGTATTCCAAGAAGAATCGCAGCTGTATTACGGGAAAATGGAGATTCAAAAAATGGTTCAAATCGCTCTGAGCACTATGGGACTGCTGAGGTCATCAGTCCCCTAGAACTTAGAACTACTTAAACCTAACTAACCTAAGGACACCACACACATCCATGCTCCAGGCAGGATTCGAACCTGCGAACGTAGCGGTCGCGCGGTTCCAGACTGTAGCACCTAGAACAGCTCGGCCACGAAAATGGAGGTCCAATTCCTTATTAATAAACCATTCCCGAGTAAGTGCAGGTGTTCACATTATTTTGCCTACCCCCTGTAACTGTTCGTTGGGAAGAGTGATACAGACGAAACAACAAACGTCACAAATGAATAGCAGAGAAACGTTCATCACTAGCTCCGGTTGGTGTGAAGAATAGGAATATCCTAACCAGGTACGAGGAGTGTTAGTGGTTCTACGAGTGTCTTTTCGAGCTCGAATATTTCGGGATGAATCAGATGACTAGTTTACTGCTTGACGAGCACAAAATTGCGAGCGCGAGTTCTACACTACTGGCCATTAAAATTGCTACACCAAGAAGAAATGCAGATGATAAACGGGTATTCATTGGACAAATATATTATATTAAAACTGACATGTGATAACATTTTCACGCAAATTGGGTGCACAGATCCTGAGAAATCAGTACCCAGAACAACCACCTCTGGCCGTAATAACGGCCTTGATACGCCTGGGCATTGACTCAGAGCTTGGATGGGGTGTACAGGTACAGCTGCCCATGCAGCTTCAACACGATACCACAGTTCATCAAGAGTAATGACTGGCGTATTGTGACAAGCCAGTTGCTCGGCCACCATTGACCAAACGTTTTCAATTGGTGAGAGATCTAGAGAATGTGCTGTCCATGGCAGCAGTCGAACATTTTCTGTATCCAGAAACATGCGGTCGTGCATTATCCTGCAGAAACGTAGGGTTTCGCAGGGATCAAATGAAGGTTAGAGCCACGGGTCATAACACATCTGAAATGTAACATCCACTGTTGAAAGTGCCGTCAGTGTGAACAAGAGATGACCGAGACGTGTAACCAATGGCACCCCATACCATCACGCCGGGTTATACGCCAGTATGGCGATGACGAATACACGCTTCCAATGCGCGTTCACCGCGACGTCGCCAAACACGTATGCGACCATCGTGATGTTATAAACAGAGCCTGGATTCATACAAAAAAATGCCGTTTTGCGATTCGTACACCCAGGTTCATCGTTCTGTACACCGTCGCAGGCGCTCCTGTCTGTGATGCTGCGTCAAGGGTAACCGTAGCCGCGGTCTCCGAGGTCGATAGTCCCTGCTGCTACAAACGTCGTCGAATTGTTCGTGCAGATGGTTATTGTCCTGCAAACGTCCCCGCCTGTTGACTCACGTATTGAGAACTGGCTGCACGATCCGTTACAGCCTTGAGGATAAGATGCCTGTCATCTCGACTGCAAGAGATGCGAGGCCGTTGGGATCCAGCACGGCGTTCCGTATTCCCTCCTGAACCCAGTGATTCCATATTCTGCTGACAGTCATTGGATCTTGACCAACGCCAACAGCAATGTCGCGATACGATAAATCAAAATCGTTGATCAAAGTCGGAAACGTAATGGTACGCATTTCTCCTCCTTACACGAGGCATCACAACAACATTTCACCAGGCAACGCCGGTCAACTGCAGTTCGTGTATGAGAAATCGGTTGGAAACTTTCCTCATTTCAGCTCGTTATAGGTGTCGCTATCGGCGCCAACCTTGTGTGAATGCCTTGGAAAGCTAATCATTTGCATATCACAGCATCTTCCTCCTGTCGGTTAAATTTCGCGTCTGTAGCACGTCATTTTCGTGGTGTAGCAATTTTAATGGGCAGCAGTGTATTCCAGAATTCTAATCAGCAACAGCTGCCAACGGTAATAACTTAGAAGTAGATATCCTCGGAGTTGTGAAGCAACTTAAATCACTTAACAAAAGCAAGTCTTCTGGTCCAGACTGTATAACAATTAGGTTCCTTTCAGAGCTTGCTGATGCAATAGCTCCGTACTTAACAACCATGTACAACCATACGCTCGACGAAAGATCCGTACCTAAAGACTGGAAAGTTGCACAGGTTCCACCAATATTCAAGAACGGTAGTAGCAGTAATCCACTAAATTACAGGCCGATATCTTTAACGTCAATATGCAGCAGGATTTTGGAACATATATTGTGTTGGAGCATTATGAATTAACTCGAAAGAAGCTGTCTATTGACACACAGTCAACACGTATTTAGAAAACATCGTTCTTGTGAAGCACAACTAGATCTTTACTCGCACGAAGTTTTCAGTGCTATTGACAGGGGTTTCAAATTCATTCCGTATTTCGGAATTTCAGGAAGGCTTTTGACACTGTACCACACAAGCGGCTTGTAGTGAAATTGCGTGCTTATGGAATAACGTCTCGGTTACGTGACTGGTTTCGCGATTTCCTGTCAGAAAGGTCACAGTTCGTGGTAATTGGCGGAAAGCCATCGAGTAAAACAGAAATGACTTCTGGCGTTCCCCAATTTAGTGTTATAGGCCCTTTGCTATTCGTTATATATATAAACGATTTGGGAGGCAATATGAGCAGCCATCTTAGGTTGTTTTCATATGTCGCTGTCGTTTATCGACTACTAAAGTGATCAGGAGATCAAAACAAATCGCAAAATGATTTAGAAAAGATATCTGTAGGGAGGCATCACAACAACGTTTCACCAGGCAACGCCAGTCAACTGCTGTTTGTGTAATAGAATTCGGTTGGAAACTTTCCTCATGTCAGCACGTTGTAGGTGTCGCCACCGGCGCCAACCTTGTGTGTTTGCTCTAAAAAGCTAATCATTTTCATATCAAGGCATCTGCTTCCTGTCGGTTAAATTTCGCGTCTGTAGCACATCTTCGTGGTGTAGCAACTTTAATGGCCAGTAGTGTATACATTAAAAGAATATGACGTGTTCCATATATTCACGATTAATACTGTTATTTCGTATGATTGGCTTCTTTCTATATGTTATGAGCAATATCTTCTCTTATTCTTCTTGTGCCTTTCTCCCGCATTTGCACAGGATCGGCAAGGTTAGTTACAGGTCTGCCATGGTTAATTTAAGGGATGGGCATGTGCCTCTTTCCTGTACCCACCTCAATGCGTCCCCTCCCCCCACTCTCTCCCTATCGCAGGACGGAATATGTGTACCACAACTGTCTGTGTGCAGTGTCATTCGTGTGATAGCAAAAACTTTCCAAATATTTGTGGGTCTTGTAACTGATGCAGTACATGGGTGCTAACCCAGTGTTAACCAAATGGGATGTGGGAAACCGCCTAAAGATCACATCCAGGCTGGGCCATACACCGTGCCTCGTCGTTAATCCGCTGGGCGGATTCTCCTCCTGGTTGGAGCACCTTCCGTCTCGGAAGGGCGCCTTAACACGCACTCCTCTGTGTGCAATACCTAGCGTTTATCGCATGTAAGGGTTTCAGATCGACTGGCTACAGTTGTTTACATTTACTGTGGCTCAGCTTCAACAAAAATATTTTTCCCCGATGGAAATCTCATATACACGTTCGTGAATGTTAAATATTTTCATTATTCAGAAGTGCTGCCAACTGTTGGGCATCACTATAGAATTATCAACTAGTCAATGTAGCAGTGTGACTGCCAGGATACACAGAAGTGGTTTGTTAATTGTAGTCCACTTTATGATTAAATATTGTGATAAGCAGTGATCACGGGATCTACTTCATGTCGGTTAAATTTCGCTTCTGTAGCACGTCATCTTGGTGGTGTAGCAATTTTAATGGCCAGTAGTGTATTTTTCGAAAGCTGCGAGAAAGCCGGGGACGTAGGCAATGGCATCAGTTGCAAAGAAGGTCTTCTCCGAAGTAGTGCTTGGCAGTGCGATCAGAATAGCGGTGATGCTATCCGTCTCATCATCTCCTCCTCCTCGCCGTCTTGTTTTCAGAGGGAAACCTGAGCCAGGCGGTACGTGACCAGCAGTCTCGACTGCAGATTGCTCGTTATGCAAGGGGCGGCCTAGCGCTAGCGAGCGCGCGCGAGAGAGGCGTGTTTCCTTTTCGCGGAACGTGTCGTGTCGACACCCGCGCGCCGCCGTGTATTCACAGCGGCGAAGCGGGCCGCCGGGCGGGTTCGTGACGTTCCAGGAATAGTCGGCGCGGACCGGACTGGACTGTACTGCACGCTGGCTGCCTGCAGTGGCGGCGGGGCGGTGCAGCGCTGCAGTCGGACGCGGAGCGACGCGTCGGGCTCCGATATCGATTGTGGCCGCCTGCGCGCCTCCACCCCCGCTGCCCCCGCTGCCGCGTGTCTCCGCCCCCACTCCCACATTAGCTACCGCCCCCGCCGCTGCTGCTGGCGCCGCCGGCTTCGAGGCCGTCCCTGCCGCCAAGGGGGCTGCAGGGAAAGTGTTCGCCTAGGCCGAGACACACGGATCGCGTGCCCGAAACCTGGCGCACCCCGAATGCGAGACGTGTTGGCAGGGTCAGGAGGGCGGCCCACAGAAATAGCACGCCGATGCCTGGTGCACGATCTGCCCTCCTGGCACGCTCAAGATATACGAGGTGCATTCAAGTTCTAAGGCCTTCGATTTTTTTTCTCCGTACTGGTAAGAGATAGAAACATGCGAATTCTTTTAAAATGAGGTCGCGTTCATTGTCAATACGTCCCAGAGATGGCAGCACCGTACGGCAGATGGAATTTTACCGCCAGCGGCGAAAATGAGAACTGTTTTAAATACTTAAAATAGCGACATTTTCCTTAGTTGAACAGCGTCCAATCATTCGTTTTCTGAATTTGCGTGGTGTGAAACCACTTGAAATTCATCGACAGTTGAAGGAGACATGTGGTGATGGAGTTATGGATGTGTCGAAAGTGCGTTCGTGGGTGCGACAGTTTAATGAAGGCAGAACATCGTGTGACAGCAAACCGAAACAACCTCGGGCTCGCACAAGCCAGTCTGACGACATGATCGAAAAAGTGGAGAGAATTGTTTTGGGGGATCGCCGAATGAGTGTTGAACAGATCGCCTCCAGAGTTGGCATTTCTGTGGGTTCTGTGCACACAATCCTGCATGACGACCTGAAAATGCGAAAAGTGTCATCCAGGTGGGTGCCACGAATGCTGACGGACGACCACATGGCTGCCCGTGTGGCATGTTGCGAAGCAAAGTTGACGTGCAACGACAGCATGAATCGGACTTTCTTTTCGTCGGTTGTGACAATGGATCAGACGTGGATGCCATTTTTCAGTCCAGAAACAAATCGCCACTCAGCTCAATGGAAGCACACAGATTCACCGCCACCAAAAAAATTTCGGGTAACCGCCAGTGCTGAAAAAATGATGGTGTCCATGTTCTGCGACAGCGAGGGCGTCATCCTTACCCATTGCGTTCCAAAGGGCACTACGGTAACACGTGCATCCTACGAAAATGTTTTGAAGAACAAATTCCTTCCTGCACTGCAACAAAAACGTCCGTTGTCGACGGGACGTTAAACACTAACCAACACCACCAGGCATAATCGTAATGGTGGTGTCTCCGTCTCTGACACAGGAAAATGTGAAACTATCGGCAGTAGTTGACCAACACACATCGTTCTGCGGGATTTCTGCAATCAATTAATTGTGCAATTCATTACACTTCTTAACAAATAGTGTACTCCTGAACTTAAATTTCCACCTGTTTTAAGGACTGACATACAAAAACAACTTCATGGTCGAGCAGCAACAGATTTCGTGCTTCTTTACCTTATTTGTAAATCTGAGGAAGTTACGTTTGTACTGGGATGCTTTTGCAAGAAACTGTGAACATATTGGTGCTCTTATTTAGGTATCTTGGTTGTCTATGGGGTGAGGAACACTGAATGTTAATGAAATATCTTGCGATTGTACACGTTGGGAGAGGGGGTGGGGGACAGAAAAAGAGGCAAAAGATATATACTTGTTTTATCAAATAAAAGTTTTTTGTCTTACAGACTTTCTCCTTTCAGTTGCAGGATGGGAACATTTATCTTTTCTAATGTGCATGTTTAAAAAAAGTTTAAGCTCAGCAGTATTTTCGATGTATGAAGCTATTTTGTGTCCTGTTTAGAATTCCTTTCGTTGAAAACGACTGTAATCTATTGACTGGCTACAGTTGGACAGTTACACATGTAAATTAGTTCACATTTCCAGTGACGATGTCAAACGAAAATAAAAAAAAGAAACGAGTTCATTGTAAAGGGGTTGGGGTAAGTTTCGATAATAAAGTTGATCAAGTAAATACAGTTACCTGAATGTAAAATTTCCGAAGCCTCCAATGGGGCAAAACATCTTCTCATATTGATCTACGTTTGTTTCGACAGGATTCACTAATGCAGAACTATGGTCTTCATTTGTAGCTTCACGATAGTAAGAAAATCTTTCATCATAATGAAACTGCAGAATCCAAAACAATACCAAACATTTTGTCCAAAAATAAGAGATTTATGCAATTTTGTTATATGATGACATGTTGGAGACCGTGGCTGTTGTTTGAAGACAAATGTTGATGATGTTAGGACAGCAACCAGCCACAAATTTACTTTGAGTTCCTTTGTTCAAAGGAAACCGTTACCGGTTTCGAATCGTTGTGATTCATCATCAGACGGTTTACGCGTTTTATTTATGACATTTGATGTGTTTTTAAAGATTAATTGTCCAAAAATATAAATAAAACATAATTATAAACAGGCCACACGCAGAAGGTTGCGTTACAGATTTTCGTTGCATGTGACTTACGTGAAACGTCGGTTTCGACTGTTTGTTTTCATAACATTCGTCCAACAGATGTAAGTGCATTCGCACTGCATCCTCGTTGTTGCACACGTAAATAGTTCTCACTGTACACTTTAGATTTGTCGCTGAGATCACTTCAACTACGCACCACATGTTTTGATACATACAAAGAGCTTACAAACATATGAGTATCACAGATGCTATGGTATATCGTAACATTTGACGATGATGTCCTATGTTTGGAAAGGATCATATATTCATTTGCAAAACTGTAATGCCTTTTACATTAGTACAGAGACATTGAATTTTTGAGCTGATATTGCTAAATTAATTATAAAGTTTTTATGTATATTTATAGCTGTATGGGTAAAATAGTATATTATTTTATTACATTTGGCATCATGAGAATTATAGTAACATATAAATTTGCTACTTGATCTGCAGATAGGTGTATTAGTATTATTTGCTTTGGAGGCTGGAAAGTAATTTTTGGAAATTTTTCAGGAAAGGGGTGTTACCTAACTCTGTTTGTTCGTTAAGGATATAGTCTGGGGTGCTCTTTTTGTGTGTGTGTATTTCTAATTGCTCTAATATATTCATAGTGGCTGCCAGATATGGCATTGGAAGAATTTACAAGTTAAAATTCACCCATTACCCACGCAATGGCATACAAGCAAATATCTTACTGCTTTCATTAAGCATTTCTACTTTATGGCATTCTTATATTCTTTAATTTTCGTGATCTACTATGAGGGCCTACGTAAACAAAACGTCTTTCAATTGTTTCTATTTAACGTTGATTTTAGACAACAGAGTTAGTCGACTGCATCCGTGGCTTTACTACCGACAGATTCAAGACCATTGTTTTCGTACTTAATGTTTGCTCTGCTGTTTCCCTCAAATAAACATATTGTGATTTGTCCTTATTTCCCTTAAATATCATCACGTAATTTTTTTGTTTTCTATTGCTGGCGATGCTTTCAATTCTCTATAAATACTCTTATTTCTTTAATAACGCACACTCATATTATATTACTATCCAGAAAAACTTAAATTTCTTATCATTAGTGAATTTCATCACAGTGTAACATGTGTTGGACTGTGACCATAACAAGTTTGATGTAGCTTCCAGTTTGTGGAACTGGCGGCTGTTTAGGGGAGGGCCTTACACTATGGAGAGGCGTGGAGGGGGATGAATGGGTGGGACTTGTTCCGGGTGAAATCGTAGCGCTAAGGGCACGTGGCAGGTTCCCACTCTCTTTACCCTGCTACGTATTTGGCGAAAGAGTGGATTGAATACAGCATACCGCGGGGGGGGGGGGGGGGGCACAGTTTGTTTTTGTCTCTCTTGCCCCCCTACCGCCCCAAATATAACTGAGTTTGTGACGCTTGTGCTAAGTGACACTTGAGTGGGAGTGCAATGTGTCGCCATTTCCGCGGAGCTAAAGACACACTGCTGCTCTTTTCCTTTCACACACGTTGCCTTCGCCAGCTCACAGCCCAACACTCACATTACATTCTAACCTGAACCTTGCATTAGTCTGTCACCATAACTTCGTTAGTTGTCATCTTGTGAATGTTGCAGTTCTTCGTATTTCCGTGCCTGCTAACAAAAACTGCAGAAGAACTGCGCTTTACACAAGACACAGTCTTGCAGTTTTGATTACATCCAGGCGTGTTTCAGCACTTTTTGTGCTATTTTCAGTGCGTTTATTTGTTTGCATTCGTGCCGAAAACTTTTTGTTACCTGTTAATCTGTAAAGAAACTCCTGGTACAAAATATTTACCTTTGTGAAATGACAAATTCTTGTCAAATATTGTCAAATTCTAATCCCATCTGGACATCGGATCAGCCTGTCCCCTTAGCTTCCTCATTTGTCGTTATGTGAGTGTTGTAGCTCTCTTTTCCGTGCTTGGTAAGAAAGATTGGAGAAGAATTGAAGGGCTTATTTCAATAGTAGTACAAGTCCATTTTTGTTAATTTAGAGATACAGAGTCCTAAAGTTAAATGCGCACTGAAAAATCTGCAGTTGAAATACCAGAAATATTCAAGCATATGGCTTCTTGCTACAGATGAAACTTTCTTTGTTTGTTTAGATCATTAATTTCAGAAGCGTTATAGGTAGAAAAGTGGAGGTAATGGACTTGTACCACTATTGAAATTAGCCCTTAGATTACTCTTCATACAAGAAACCATTCTGCAGTTTTGTTTTTAAGCGGACATTCTGTAGCACTGTTTGTGCCATCTTCAGGTGGTTTATTTGTTTATTTCTTTCTCTACAAAATTGTTGTTACATGTTAATCTTTAAACAATATTTTGGTACAAAATATTTACATTTGTGAAAAGAGCGATTAACGTCAAATATTTCACATTAGTTTGCGTACAGTACAGAGTTGAGACATGTACCACTGGGTTGAGGCATTCTGTGGTGTTCATTCACGATTTGTTTACAGGTTCAATTTTCATACTAAATTTGGAAACAACGCGGATGTATATAACTGTTTTCATACTTCAGAAGTTATTGGTTGTTCATGTTGGTAGCTTTAGATCTACTACACAATCTAGAGCTTGTCATCTGCAAACATCTGAAGTATTTTTTATTTTTCTCTTTATCATGCATCTCCGACTGAGAATCGATATATATCGGGTTATTTAGTGTTTTACTTACAGTTTTTGTTGTTGTGGTGTTTTTTTTCTTTGTGTCAAGATAACACGCTTATTTCTTTCATTGCTGCCGGTACACAAACATTTTATAACATTTCTTTTCCCCGAGAACAGAGCTTCCGCCGCCATTACGTGTTGTTATAGCTGTGTGTTGTTCATTTGTTTCGTTGCATGTTTGTCTGGGATGCAAGTGTTGTTGATGTTTAGCCTGTGTGTGTGTGTGTGTGAGAGAGAGAGAGAGAGATAGGGTGTTATGGATAATCAGCTCGAGTGAATGGTGGGATGCGGATATGAGGGGCATGGGGTCAGCACACGGCTCTGCCGGTCGTTATGATGGTGTTCTTGACCGAAGCCGCTACTTTTCGGTCTAGTAGCTTCTCAATAGGCATTACGAAGCTGAGTGCACTCGAAAAATGACAACAGCGCATGGCGGTCTGGATGGTCACCCATCCAAGTGCCGACCACGCCCGACAGCGGGTAACTTCGGTGATCTCGCGGGAACCGGTATATCCACCGCGGCAAGGCCGTTCCCCGGGAGATTAGAAGTAACTTCGTGATTCTAGTGACAGGCAGGTTATTGGAATGCTTGAAATTCAGTTCTGTAACATCAGCAAATGAAATTAGTAAAACTGTAAGGAAACGTGTGAAATAATTATATCTACCTGGCAAGGATGTAATCAGGTAATTAACGTAAAACGTTTTCTTACATTTTGTCATAATTTGGTGAAATTCGCGCACATTTCTTGGAAGTCTTACTAGTCGTTGCAGATATATGACGTATTTTTCGAAATGAAAACTTTGTCCCAGAGTGCTAAGTAATTCACGAATCTACACCACAGTTTAAAGTTAATAAACTAGGCAGTGACAAAAAGACTTCTCCGTTGACCGTGCTAAACCAATAACTGCCCTTGCATAGGCCTATTAAAATTGTTTTGTGATAAAAGACTCCTTGGAAAATTGAATTTGAGGTATGATATGCACAAAGGCGAATTTAAAACATACAGCGACGTGATAAAAGTCACGGTATACCTCCCAATATGGTGTCGGACCTCTTTTTGCCTGCCGTAGTGCAGTAACTCGGCGCGGCATGGACTCAACAAATCGCTGGAAATCCCCTGCAGAAATATTGAGCTGTGCTGCATCTGTAGCCGTACATAATTGAGAAAGTGTTTCCGGTGAAGGATTTTGTGCACGAACTGACCTCTCCATTACGTCCCATAAAAGTTCTATGGGATTCATACCGGCAGGTCTGTATGACCAAATCATTCGTTTGAATTGACCACGAGGTTTTTCAAACCAATGGCGAACAATTGTAGCCCAGTGATATGGCACATTGCCATCCATAAACATTTCATCCGTGAACGGCTGCAAACGGTTTCCCACTAGCTGAACATAATCATTTCCAGTCGATGACCAGTTGGACCAGAGGACCCACTCCATTCCATGTAAACACAGCCCACTCCATTATGGAGCCACCACAAGCTGGCACAGTGCCTTGCTGACGACTTGGGGCCCACGGCTTCTTGGGGACTGCGCCAAACTCGAACCCCACCTTTAGCTCTTACCAACTGAAATCTTTAGCTGTTACCAACTGAAATCGGGACCCACCAGACCATGGTTTTCCAGCCCTCTGGGGTCCAACCGATATGGTCACGAGCCCAGGAGAGGCACTGCTGTTAGCAAACGCAAAAGTGTCGGTCACCGGCTGCCATGGCCCATTAATGCCAAATTTCGCCGCACTGTCCTACGTGTACGTTCGTCCCACGTTGATCTCTGCGGACATCTCACTCCGTCTTGCTTGTCTGTCAGTACTGCCAACACCGCTGCTCTCGGTCGTGAGCCAGTGCGTTGTCCGTGGTGAGAGGTAACACCTGAAATGAGGTATTTTCGATACGCTCTTGACACTGTGGATATAGAAATGCAGAATTTCCAGACGATCCTGTCAAACTGAATGTCCCATGCGTCCAGCTCCCAACTACCATTCCGTGTTCAGAATCTGTTAATTCGTGTTGTGCGGCCATAATCGCCTGAGTACAAATGACAGCTCCGTCAATGCACTGTCGTATTTTACCTTGAGTACGATATACTGCCACCATCCGTATATGTGGATATCGCTATCCCATGACTTGTCAACTCAGTGTGAACAGTGCACTGCAGTCATGGGCTGTGCGGCTGGTCCCGGGGGAGGTTCGAGTCCGCCATCGGGCTTAGGTGTGTGTGTTTGTCCTCAGGATAATTTAGGTTAAGTAGTGTGTAAGCTTAGGGACTGATGACGTTAGCATTTAAGTCCCATAAGCTGTCACACATTGAACATTTTTTTGAACAGTGCACACTAGCTCCTTGTGGCTGGTTCATGAGGCCCCCCAACGTCTGAATGGAGAATATTGTCAAATTGTCAATACTCGACCTCATATGTTCAGTATGTATTGACAATAGAGAGAATATTTTGACGGCCATCAATACAGTTCGTCAGTGTTTCCAGTATTGAAAACATGTCGTAACGCGCCGTGAGTTGGTCGAAATATTGACGGTTTGACAATATTTTCGAACGTGTAAGAGCTGAAGCCCTCGGCACACGGATCGTGCATCCGAACGTTGAGCGTTTAGCTTGCCGAGTTTCTGACGTCAGAGCGTTGAATAGCACGTTGGGAAGTGTTTCCGGATGTACTGAGCAATATCTAGCATGTCAGGTACTCTGAACGTGCGGTTGAACGTTGACCAATGAGATAGAAGAACGGCACCTACGTCACATGCACACTATTTCCCTTCGGTGCAGAGTTGTGAGGCGCCATATTGCTTTCCAGCTGAAGCCCGTATGTGTAATGCCGTTTCCGAGCAGCAGCAAACTGGGGAACTCTCGAAAACCCTCCGTTATTTGTACGATTACTTGTAATAAAATAACAAGAAACGTCATATTCGTGGCAAAAGAATTATTGTCACTTTTTATTATTATTATTATTAGTAGTAGTAGTAGTAGTAGTAGTAGTATTATGAGAGTAGGCCATTTGAAATCAACAACATGTTGAGGAGCCATTGAAAACGCATTGTTATTCTAAAATTTGTTACAATTACATTTCAGTGAGTAATAGAGCTACAATCAAAGCTTTCGGGTCAGGGTGACATACTAGATATGGTCTGTAATGACTCATGGTTGCGGTAGCGCAATGAGTGCCGGCACGGTAGCTCAGCGTGTTCGGTCAGAGGGTTAGCTAAGCTCTGTAATAAAACAGCCTGAACGGGTGTCATCGGACATCCGCCCCGAACAAATTCCACGAACAATATAGAACAAAAAGAGAAAAAAAAAGCTTGTTCGATCAGAGAGATGGCTCGTTTCTGTAATACAAAAACTGACTGAACGGATCAACTACGAACTTTAATGGATGTCATGTGACGTCCGGTACGACCAAACACAACGAAAAATAACTAAAACAATGAAAAAAAAAGCGTAGCGTCACTGTTTTGTAGTGAAATTTTGTTATTCGTGTCCCACTACACCCTATTTTTCCGTTCTAACCATCACTTTTCTAATAGGTTCTGATTCTTTCTTATTAGTTTATTATAAGTGTATGTTATAATATTCGACGTTATGTAAATACAAGGGTGCCATTTTTGATTGACGTGTTTGTTGGATTTGCTTCATTACAGGGCACTTTGGACTACTTGCACTAAGGTATTTCGCCCTTTTTTTTTTAAGTCACATGTAGAGGCTCGGCTCTGAGCACTATGGGACTCAACTGCTGTGGTCGTCAGTCCTCTAGAACTTAGAACTACTTAAACCTAACTAACCTAAGGACATCACACACATCCATGCCCGAGGCAGGATTCGAACCTGCGACCGTAGCAGTCGCACTGCTCCGGACTGCGCGCCTAGAACCGCGAGACCACCGCGGCCGGCAATTCACATGTAGAGATTTTGCTACTGAACAGGAACAGTGATCAAGTAAGAATGATCTCAGAGCATTACTAAAAGGAGAGAATGATGAAATAATATTTATCTTATGCGGGGAATTATTGAATGGAACGTTTGTAGGCCGATGTCCTTATTGGCTAGACATGGTACTTCCACATTTTTGTCTTACAATATTTTCAAGCTAATGCAGTGAGCGCTCAGCTACGATCTACTCTCTTCTGCAAGAAGGAAGACAGTACCAAGAGTAAGTTATCTGTGCACCGTTCAATCTTTCGACCAACTTTGTTGTATGGGAGCAAAAGCTTGGTGGATTCAGGTTACCTTATCAGTAAGGCTGAGGTTACGGATGTGAAAGTAGCTATGATGATTGCATGTACTATTAGGTGGGAACAATGGCAGAAGGGTGTGCACAATGAGGAAAATGAAGAAAAACTGGGAATGAACTCTATAGATGTAGCAGTCAGGGCGAACAGGCTTAGATGGTGGGGTCATGTTACACGCATTGGAGAAGCAGGGTTACCCAAGAGACTCATGGGTTCAGCAGTAGAGGGTAGGAGAAGTCGAGGTAGACCAAGGAGAAGGTACCTGGATTCGGTTAAGAATGATTTTGAAGTAACAGGCTTAACATCAGAAGAGGCACCAATGTTAGCACTGAATAGGGGATCATGGAGGAATTTTATAAGGGGGACTATGCTCCAGACTGAACGCTGAAAGGCATAATCAGTCTTAAATGATGATGATGATATTTTCACGGATATTAGAATTTTTATTTATGTATACTGCAGGCAGAAGAACGTGACTAGCGTATGGACAAGGGAGAAAAAAGTGCGTTTTAATAGAGCTAATATGGGAGTTTTACGCCCGTCCATTTTGTAAACAGTGTGATCTGCGAACCAGATACAGTCGACAACTGCCTTTGGAGCGCGTTGCGATCGCGTGTATCACATTGGAGTCCACGTCCCGTACACTCAAATGGCATCGTTTCTGGACGTTCAGCAGCACGTTGAACTCAGGACCCTCGAGGTTGACGTTCGTCAGCACGGTCCGGGTGCCGACGGCTTTACCACGTGCCTGGCGAATGCCGGACATTTGCCACGCAGGACATTTGCCACACTTGCCCCTTCCGCAGGTAGCTTGAATAGCGATCCCTCAGGTCAGGTGCTACATCGAATGCCAGACATTTGCCACGCCGGACATGTGGCCACACTTGCCCCTTCGCCTGGTAGCTTGAGTAGCGATCCCTCAGGTAAGGGACGCCCTTCCTCGTACTTCTTCTGTTCGCTTTCAAACCGCCGTCTCCACATCTTACGCGATACAACCAGTACGTAAGGGACCTCCTTCTTCGACATCTTGGCGAAATACAGACCTTCTTTTCCGAAATCGAAATATTTATAACTTTTGGGAAACGAAAGCAATACCGACGATTATGTCAGTAAGTAATTAGTTCTGACAAGTATAAATATAGATCCCTCTGTCTGTTGCGGTAGCTTACTTATTGCGATAGGAACAGTCCATTGCCATGGGAGGAACAAGAAAGGAACGCTGTAAAGAGAATGCGATTGTACGCTGATCATTTCTTTTTGAGCACTGCATTTGTGCCTACTTTAATTACTACAACTGCATGCCCAAAAGACAATAAGGAAAGAAGAAATGGGTATGCGAATTTTTGAAAAGAAGAACGACATACTCCATATTAATTTACTCTCTACAATCCGATATCCCTTGCGGTGAAACATTACTTAATAAAGTGTAGCGGGACAAAGTTCAAAACATGACTGAAAGTACGTTCATAAACAGAAATAAGAACATATATGATTGACATGTTATCTAAAGTAGACGTACAATTTTAAAATGTTAGAAATAAGGAAATGAAGTACTACAGAATGCTATGCTTGCAACGTACGTTGTTGTTCTACATTGTTTAGCTGTGGTACTTACAGAGTCACAGAGGAAGCATCCTAGGTTTTGGACGGAAAAGCCTTAATTGTAAAGATCTGCACTACAAAAGAAACAAGAAGCACAACTTAAGAAAAATAATGTAATGTGTGTTGCAGCTCACAACCGACATTGAAGAAGGTAGTTCCTGTGACTTAGTATGGGCAGAGGTTATATTCGACAACCGGAATAAATTAATAACTGGCTCCTTTTACCGCCCCTCGGTCTCAGATGAAGCAGTTGCTGATCATCTGCAAGGAAAACTCGAGTCTCATCGTAAATAGGTACCCTACTCATACAATTACAGTTGGCAGTGACTTCAATCTACCTTCCATATGTTGACAAAAATACATTTTCAGGCCCTACTGTAGATAGAAAACAACTTCCATAATTGTTCTAAATGCTTTTTTAATTATTTAGAACAATTAGTCCACGAGACCACTCAAATTGTAAATGGTTACGAAAACACACCTGACCTCTCAGCCACAAATAGTCCTGATCATCACGACAGTTACAAGGATTAGTGAACACACAGTCGTAGCGCGGCTCAATTCCGTAACAAAGAAATTCAGTAAAACTAACCGTCAAATATATCTGTTTATAAAAGCAACTAAACATTCGGTTGACGTCTATCTAAGAGACAGTCTCCAGTCCTTCCTAACTATGTAAGTGAAGACAATATGTGGCTTAAGTTCAAAGACATAGTATCAACAGCACTCGAGAGATTAATACGAAATAAATTAATAACAGACGGAACTGATCTCCCATGGTACGCAAAGCACGACAGAAAGCTGCTGCAGGGGCACCGAAAAAGGCACGTACAGTTTAGACCAGTGCAAAATCACTGCGATTGGCGAAGTTTTCCTGAGACTCGAAATTTGGTGCGGATTTCAATGCGAGATGCATTTAATAGTTTCCACAACGAAACTCTCTCTAGAAATGTGGCGGAAAATCCATAGAGATTCTGGTCCAATGTTAAGTTGTTGTTGTTGTTGTGGTCTTCAGTCCTGAGAATGGTTTGATGCAGCTCTCTACGCTACTCTATCCTGAGCAAGCTTCTTCGTCTCCCAGTACCTACTGGAGCCTACATGCTTCTGAATCTGCTTAGTGTATTCATCTCTTGGTCTCCCTCTACGATTTTTACCCTCCACGGTGCCCTTCAGTACTAAATTTGTGATCCCTTGATGCCTCAGAGCATGTCCTACCAACCGATTACTTCTTCTAGTCAAGATGTGCCACAAACTCCTCTTCTCCCCAATTCTATTCAATACCTCCTCATTAGTTATGTGATCTACCCATCTAATCTTCAGCATTCTTCTGTAGCACCACATTTCGAAAGCTTTTATTCTCTGCTTGTCCAAACTATTTATCGTCCATGTTTCACTTCCATACATGGCTACACTCCATTCAAATACTTTCAGAAATGACTTCCTGACACTTAAATCAATATTCGATGTTAACAAATTTCTCTACTTCAGAAACCCTTTCCTTCCCATTGCCAATCTACATTTTATATCCTCTCTACTTCGACCATCATCAGTTATTTTACTCCCCAAATAGCAAAGCGCCTTTACTACTTTAACTGTCTCATTTCCCAATCTAATTCCCTCAGCATCACCCGACCTAATTCGACTACATTCCATTATCCTCGTTTTGCTTTTGTTGATGTTCATCTTATATCCTCCTTTCAAGACACTATCCATTCCGTTCAACTGCTCTTCCAAGTCCTTTGCTGTCTCTGACAGAATTACGATGTCATCGGCGAACCTCAAAGTTTTTATTTTATCTCGATGGATTTTAATACCTACTCCGAATTTTTGTTTTGTTTCCTTTACTGCTTGCTCAATATACAGATTGAATAGCATCGGGGAGAGACTAAAACCTTGTCTCACTCCCTTCCCAACCGCTGCTTCCCTTTCATGTCCCTCGACTCTTATAACTGCCCTCTGCTTTCTCTATAAATTGTAAATAGTCCTTCGCTCCCTGTATTTGACCCCTCCGACGTTCAGAATTTGAAAAAGAGCATTCCAGTCAAGATTGTCAATAGCTTTGTCTAAGTCTACAAAAGCTAGAAACGTAAGTTTGCCTTTCCTTAATCTTTTTTCTAAGATAAGTCGTAGGGTTAGTATTGCCTCACGTGTTCCAACATTTCTACGGAATCCTAACTGATCTTCCCCGAGGTCGGCTTATACCAGTTTTTCCCTTCGTCTGTAAAGAATTCGCGTTAGTATTTTGCATCCGTGACTTATTACACTGATACTTCGGTAATTTTCACATCAAATTCAACATTAACAACCTCAGTTGCGGAGTTACCTACATTTACCTAGGTTTCAATTGGGATAACCCAACCTTCTTCAGAATTACACTTACTAATGTTTGTCCATAATGGACATTGTCAAACTAAAAATACAAATACACCAAGTGTCGTCATATTTTAAGTAAGTCATATTTTAGTAAGTGTAATTCCGAAGAAGGTTGGGTTATCCCAATTGAAACCTAGGTAAATCTAGGTAACTCCGCAAGTGAGGCTGTTAATGTTGAATTTAATATTTATACAGTTGCTGAGAGGGCCGTGAAATGCTGAAAGTATTGAATTTTCACATCTTTCAGCACCTGCTTTCTTTGGGATTGTAATTATTATGTTCTCCTTGTAGTCTGAGTGAATTTCGCGTGTCTCATACATCTTGCTCACCAGATGGTAGAATTTTTCAGGACCGGCTCTCCCAAGGCTGTCAGTAGTTCTAATGGAATGCTGTGTACTCCCGGGGCCTTGTTTCGACTATGTTAAGTAAACCAGCGGAAAGGCTCAGTAAGTACCTTTACTGCAGGTCGGGTGATGATGAGGAGGAGGGGGAGACAAGGGACCGAACCCTTCGTAGCAGGTAAAATCGTGGCAAATGTCCGGCGTGGCAAATGTCCGCACACCGCCTGGCTCGTGGGTGAAATCACGCCGACGCGTTTCGCTGCTGCGAACAGTTTTGCCACTTGTGGAGGTCCATGGGAAGGGTCGCCGACGCGGGGAGGGGGAACTCGTGCGAAGACACAGTCGCGCAATGGACAGCGGCTCGCAGACTCGGCGAAGGTCTGCGCGAGGGACTGCGACCTTCCGGGAACTGGCCGGCGGTCATCCGGAGGGACAAAAAGGAGCGCCGCCGCCGCCGCCGCCTCCCCCTCATCCGCCCACCCGTTGCGCCTTCGCCGAACTGCCGGGCCCCTGAGCCCCGGCCTCCGCTTCTCCTCTCACTCACTGTGCCCGCGAAGACGCGGCCGACAGCGTTGCCAGACTTCCAGCAGCAGAAGTCGCTCCGGCGCCCGTCTTTCTCTCTCGGACACAAAAGGTCGGCGAGAGTGGGGGAGTAGCGGAGGGGTGGTGTGCCGGGCGCCCGCCACAGCAGTGCAGCTCATAGCAGCGGCGCATTCCTGGGGCCGGAGTTTCTTGCGCAGCGGCGGATGGCCCAGCCTGCGGGCAGTGGCCGCTGCCGCCGCCGTGCACGGAGCCGGGTCGGGTCGTGGCTCTGACCTTCCCCACCGCTGGCACGTGCGTGGGCGGCCGCCGCTGCTGGCTCGGCAGCAGCCGCGGAGGGCGCGCGGATTCCGTCTCCGTCTCTCCCATTCGGAACAACCTCTCGTCATCGCGTAAACAGAAGGCGAACTCTGCCGTCGGACCAGAGTACCACACATGTGTCTAGGGACAACACACCTCGTTGCCGACAAGGTGCTGTCGTCTGGCCTCGTGTCTGCCCTCTGCATCTACATGGATACTCTGCAAATCACGTTTGAGTGCCTGGCAGAGGGTTCATCGAAACACCTTCGCCGGCTTGAGTGGCCGAGCGGTTCTAGGCGCTACAGTCTGGAACCGCGCGACCGCTACGGTCGCAGGTTCGAATCCTGCCTCGGGCATGGATGTGTGTGATGTCCTTAGTTAGGTTTGAGTAGTTCTGTTCTACGGGACTGATAACCTCAGAAGTTAAGTCCCATAGTGTTCAGAACCATTTGAACCATACCCTTTTCCAAGTATCTTCTCCTGGAGGACGTTGTTTTCCAGCACAAGCTAATACAAAAGATCAGCTCATCCTCATCGTTTTTCTTCATCATTTTCTACATCTACAAGTGTACTCTACAATTCATACTTAAGTGCCTGCAGAGGTTTCTTCGAACCATCTTCAGACTACTGCTCTATCGCTCCACTCTCTAACAGCATTTGAGGGAAATGAGCACTGAAGTCTTTCCTTACGAGCCCTGATTTCTCTTATTTTATTACGGTGATTATTTATCCCTTTGTAAGATGGCGACAATAAAATAATTTCGCATTTAGAGGAGAAAGTAGATAATTCAATTTTCGTGACAGATCTCACCGCAACGAAAAACACCTTTGTTTAACTATTGCCACCACAACACGCTTATGATATCCGTGACCCTCTCTTCCCTATTTCGCGATAATGCAGAACAAGCTGCCCCTCCTTGGACTGTTTCGATGCTTTCCGACAATCCTATGAAATGCGGATCCCACTGTACACCGCAGAACTCCAGAAAAAGGACTAAGGTCTCTTTCGTACACCTGTTGCATCTTCTAAGTGTTATGCCAGCAAAACGCAGTTTTTCAATTGCCTTCCCCACAACATTATCTATGTGATCGTTCCAATTTAATTTACTCCTAGTTGTAACTCCGAGGCATTTAGTTGAACTGACAGCCTTTATATTTGTGTGATTTATCGTGTAACCGACTTTTTGCTTTATCCTTTTTACCTTGTTTTCTCGCTTAATTGACAAATAACACTGAAATTTATTTTTCTCGCCAAACAGCTGATTTTTTCGCTGTTGAAATATTTTTTATTAAAACTCGTTTGTCTATTTACATTCTTATTTATACGCCGTGTAATAACGTAACTACATTTTTGCCTACCCAATATGCCTATTTCGTCCCTCTTGTAGGTGAACACGTGTAGGACAATTATTTGTTTCAAGTTTCTGCTACCAGCCACTTTTTATTTTATGCTTGATCTAACAGAATGTAACGCGTTATAATGTGTTATATTAATCTTCAAGCGTTTATACATACATACATACATACATACATAGGGAAATGTTTCTTAATAATAAACAGTCTTAAACTAGATTAATCTAGAACACTTTGTTTTTTACTGCAGCTGCTGGTGTGCCATTTGGGGGAAGGAGGGGGGCAGTGTATATCTAGAAATCGAAGTCAGTGATGTCTTCTGCTGGTTTTTTTCTTTGTTGTTGACTATGTATATCACAGCCTGTATTGGATACAGATAGATTTGCATCAGTGTAATTGTAAGTGATCAACTGCCATATAAAAGCCTTTCACACTATTTTCGTAACACATAACTGATGCAAGTCTATCTGCATCCGATACAGGTGTGATATACATAGTCAACAACAAAGAAGAAAACCAGCAGAAGACATCACCGACTTCGATTTCTAGATATACACTGCCCCCCCCCCTCCTTCCCCCCTCCCCCCCAAATGCCACACCAGCAGCTACAGTTAAAAACGAAGTGTTCCAGATTAATCTAGTTTAAGACTTTATTTTTAAGAAACATTTCTCTATGTATGAATGTATAAACGCTTGAAGATGAACAGAACATATGCGAAACGCGTTGCATTATGTTAGATTAAGCATAAAATAAAAAGTGACTGACAGCAGAAACTTGAAACAAATAATTATCCCACACAGTCACGGTTCACAAACATAGCCATTATGGCTGAAAATAACTAGTAGGAAAAAATATTAGGGCCTTGTATAACTTTTCAATCTGTCAGGAATACAAAGAACACAATAAAGATTAAAAAGACACCACATCAAAATATCCATTTCTGTAATAGTAGTGCTCTCGACCAGAAGAGGTTAATGTAAGCAGACGCCACCACAGTCCCTTGAGTCTGGTCATGCGCAGTGGGCAGTACACTCGAAAATTTAGAAGTCCACACTCGGCGCAACCTGTGCATGATTGACGTCACAGCCACGCTCACGTCGGGGCTGACTGCTGATTTGCACTCTGGCACGAAAGGCCCGACGCACTTTTAGTTCGACCAGAAAGTCGCTCGTGTAAAACGGGCTTGAAAGTCAGACTACTGGCAGCGCTGCCTGAAGCGTTTCGAAACGAAACAACGCAGAGTCGCTTCTGGGAATCGCCGTGATGTCAACTCGAGGCGGACTCTGGCCGGAGTATGTGTGTGTGTGTGTGTGAGTCTGCAGCTGGCAGGTGGCAGCTGGCAGCTGCAG
The DNA here is from genome assembly GCF_023897955.1 of Schistocerca gregaria. NCBI lineage: Eukaryota > Metazoa > Arthropoda > Insecta > Orthoptera > Acrididae > Schistocerca > Schistocerca gregaria. The sequence continues at coordinate 76,267,329 of NC_064925.1, forward strand.
AACCTCGCCCCCTCCCCTCCCCCCCCCCCCCCCCCCCCCCCCCCACTGCTCTCCCTCCGCCTTGGCGGCCCTCGTCGGCGATTCTTGTAGGTGGCGGATGGATGACGTCCGAGCCAGCTACACTCCAAGGTGTTGCTGGCGACGTCTTTATAAGGAACGGGCGCCCGCCCGGAACTGCTGCCTCGTGCGGGCAGGTCCCCTGCTGACGCCACAGCGCAGTCATCTGTCACACACATCTACACACACACACGCTGCAACTGTTTTAAAAACACCCGTCACTCCGGCTTCCGAATGCGGCAGAGCAAGACGTAGGGGGATCCTACAATAAGTAATGTCTCACATTGTTTTTTTTTAACATTAATACACATAGACAAACGGTTTTGTTGCTTCACACTTGATGTTTGCTCTGTGCGCCAGTGTAGTGTCGCACCGTTCTGGCAGATGGCAGAGTCTTAGTACAGCGTCAAAATGGCGGCTACATACGACTCACGTTACAAACAGCGTGTTGCTATTGTACGAGGCGCGATATTTAAGTAAGAACCGTTTTGAAATGAAAAAAAGACGTGCTAAGATATCTCAATAGTTTTATTTTGACATAAAAGCCTGTACGTTAATCTACAGTCTGATTCTTCCTTGTTTACGTTGTTTACTGAGTGTTTGAGATGCCTCCGATGATCGTGAGTCCCGTCGACTGTGATGTACGGGCAGTTATAAGACTCCTTAGTGCTGAAGGCCTAAAAGCGATCGACATTCATCGTGAGATCCGTGCCGTTTACGGAGAAAACATTATGAGTGTTGGAATGGTAAGAAAGTGGGCGAGAGCATTTAAAGATGGCAGCACAAATGTGCATGATGAACAACGGAGTGGGCGTCCTTCGGTCGTTCGTGAAAGTTTGGTGCAGGAAGTGGACAACAAGGTGAGACAAAACAGCCGCTTTACGATCTCCTCCTTGAGGGATGACTCTCCTAATGTTTCTCGTAGTGTTTTGTATTGCATTGCGACCGAACACTTGAATTACCGAAAATTGTGCGCACGTTGGGTACCGAAAATGTTGATGGATGTGCACAAAACCAAACGTTTAGACAGTGCATTGACTTTCCTTGAGCGGTACGACAACGACGGTGACGATTTCTTAAGCCAAACTGGTACGGGCAATGAAACATGAGTGGCCTTCGTCACACCAGAATCAAAGCAACAGTCCATGGAAGTTGAGCAAGGGCATCGTTTTGCTGCAAGACAAGCCCGTCCGCATGTGGCGATCAGACAAAAGATCTCACCACATCTTTTTGATGGGAAACTCTAGATCATCCTCCGTACAGCCCCGGTCTTGCGCCCACTGACTACCATCTGTTCCTGCACTTGAAGAAACACCTGGGCGGTCAGCGTCTTCAAGAAGATGACGAAGTCAAAACAGTGGTGATGCAGTGGTTAACAAGTCAGGCGGCAGACTTCTATGAGAAGGGTATTCAAAACCTGGTACAACATTGTGACAAGTGCCTCAATATTGACTGAAATTATGTATAAAAGTAGATCAAGGTACAGGCTTTCATGTAAAAATAAAATTATTGAGAATTCTTAGAACGTATTTTTTTTAAATTTCCGTATAACATGAGGAATAAGTAACAATTCTTTACTTTTTATGTTGAATTACAACACTACAGTATATCGAAATCTGGCTATGGGGACTTTTTTATGTATTTTTGTCATCAGTCCTCTGACTGGTATGATACCGCCCGCAACGATTTCCTCTCCTTTGCCAATCTCCTCAACTCGGAAAAGCACTTGCAACTTACGTACTCAGTTGTTTGCTCAATGTATTCCAACTCTGTCTTCCTCTACAATTTATACCCTCTACAGCTCCCTCTAGTGGCATGGAAGTTATTCCCTGATGTCTTAACAGACGTCCCATCATCCTCTCCCTTCTCTTGTCAGACATTTTCTTTTTCTCGTTGATTCTGCAGACAATCTCCTCATTTCTTATCAGTCCACCTAATTCTCAACGTACGTATACTGGGTGCTCATTTGACCATTCATTGGACGCAACAGATCCCGCAACTTTTCGGTACTTTCACTGCCATTGATATCTATTTCACCCTGAATTTTGACTCTACTCCTGAAGCATTATTTTATTTCTACCTCTGGTTCTTCGATGCATACACAGAATAGCAGGGGCGAAAGACTGCATTCCTGTCATACACCCTTTTTAATGCCTGCACTTTGTTCTTGACCTTCCATTCTCTTTTCCCCCCTCTTCGTTTTTGTATATATTGCATGTGACTCTTCCTTTTGTGAAGCTTACGTCTATTTCCCTCAAGATTTCGAAAATCTTACGCCATTTTACGGTGTCAAAAGCTTTTTCTTGGTCCGCAGATCCTGTGAAGGTGTCTTAATTTTTCTGAAGTCTTGCTTTTCCGTTATTAAGCACAACTCCAAATCTTCGTCCCTTGAGACTTTACCTTACTAAAGCGAAATTGATCGACATCTAATAGGTATAGGGTTGCAACTCTCTCTCTCTCTCCCCCCCCCCCCCTCTCTCTCTCTCTCTCTCTCTCTCTCTCTCTCTCACTCACTCACTCTCTCTTCCTCTCTCCCTCCATTTTTTTTTAGCAGTAACTGGTTGTTAACATTAGGGAAAACAGTACAATATATCAAAATAAAGTTTTATTTATTTTTATATCTTTTAGCAAAATTTAAGAAATAACTGTCTTGCTAAAGAGCTTCACAGCATCTTTGCAGTTTATAGTTAAATTAAGATAAGTAAATAATTCATTTTTATGAAATTCAGAGACGTTTTGTTTCTTTGATCTTGCCACTTGATATTTATGTGCCTCTGTGATTGCTGCAGTGGCAGTAATCGACTACAGAACTGAAATTAATTTGTACGAATTAGTAAAATGGTTATTTGTTTCATTATATATTTTTTACCATTTTTGTGCAGTCGAAGCTTGTACAATACCTTCAGAACTATATATTCGATTGTGTAATTTTTTTTTAATAGTTACGGTAAATGATAACAGCCGACCAGTTGCAGAATAAAGATTTACTGATATCCTTGATCACGGTTTCGGTATATCTAAATATAACTTCTACAAAAAAATAAATAAATAAATAAAATCGTGCCAAAGGCGTCGTCAGTAGTTAAAATTAAAATATCACCTCCATCTATACAGCATAATTTAAAAGAGTTGGTCAATGTGAACCTGGCATACTGTCAGTACTTTGCCTGTGAACTGTTTTATGTATCTCCACTGCAGGATGTGATTTTAATGTATTTTTGTTTCTGATGGTCAACGGACTTGCCTCATTGGATACCCCGGTTCCCGTCAAGTCACCGACGTTAAGCGCTGTCGGGCGTGGCTGGCACTTGGATGTGTGACCATCCTGGCCGCCATGCGCTGTTGCCAGTTTTCGGGGTGCACTCAGCCTCGTGATGCCAATTGAGGAGCTACTCGACCGAATAGTAGCGGCTCCGGTCAAAGAAAACCATCATAACGACCGGGAGAGCGGTGTATTTTTGTTTCTGATGGTCAACGTACTTGCCTCATTGGATACCCCGGTTCCCGTCAAGTCACCGACGTTAAGCGCTGTCGGGCGTGGCCGGCACTTGGATGTGTGACCATCCTGGCCGCCATGCGCTGTTGCCATTTTTCGGGGTGCACTCAGCCTCGTGATGCCAATTGAGGAGCTACTCGACCGAATAGTAGCGGCTCCGGTCAAAGAAAACCATCATAACGACCGGGAGAGCGGTGTGCTGACCACACGCCCCTCCTATCGACATCCTCAGCTCGGGATGACACGGCGGTCGGATGATCCCTATGGGCCACTTGTGGCCTGCAAACGGAGTGCTTGACCTGATGAAGGTATATTTAGATATACCGAAACCGTGGTCAAGGATTTGGATAAATCTTTATTCTGCAACTGGTTGGCTGTTATCATTTACCGTGAAGATTTTCAACAGTTTCTGCTTCAGCCGTGCTTACATTTTTTTTTAATAGCGAAATTCGCCATAAAGATCATCCGTTATGTAAACTGAGTTTTTGCAACTTTCAGTTTTCAAGTACGCTAACAAAACGGTCAAATTCATCATTGCTTTTTAAATCTATGGACAACATTGAATTTGAGATTAGGTTGTGTTCAAAAAAAAGAACCAGAATGAAATTTTCACTCTACAGCGGATTGTGCGCAAATTAAAACTATGTGCCGGACCGAGACTCGAACTCGGGACCTTTGCCTTTCGAGGGCAAGTGCTCTACAAACTTTTATTTTTTACTTTTTTTTAAGTCTCATTTTGTTCGCTTTTGTTCGTTGCATCTGCTCGCGGCCGACGTCGTAAGACATCCGTTTTAATTTCGTTGATGATCGATTAACTCAGTTTTTTTATTACAGAGGGTACGTAACCCTCTGACCGAACACGCTGAGCTACCGTGCCGGCTGCAACTGAGCTACCCAAGCACGACTCACGGCCCGTCCTCACAGCTTTACTTCTGCCAGGTTCACAGTAGAGCTTCTTTAAACTTTAGAAGGTAGGCGACGAGGTTCTGGCAGGAGTAGAGCTGTGAGGACGTGCTGTTTGTCGTGCTTGGGTGGCTCAGTTGGTAGAGCACTTAGCCCGCGAAAGGCAAATGTCCCGAGTCGAGTCTCGGTCCGGCACACGTTTTTAATTTGCCAGGAAGTTTCAAAACTGAACTCTCGGCTGGTTCGTTAGAGGGAAAATTACTATCAACTTACGTGGTCTCCTAATGATTTACGTAAAATGGATCCTAGAAAAAAAATCAATTTATGTGAAGTAAAGTATTTTCAAGTATAGAGAACATCCGCCCGAAATAACGTACATGACTTTATTGTAAGGTATAGGTGGCGACCCTAAGTAAATAGGACAATAAAAAGTTAGATGGCAACCCTAACAAATAGGACAATAGAAAGTTTAAAAAGACTGACTGTAGTCACGAACGTGTTGCGAGCAGTGCACGAACCACGTTTGGTACCTGGACTCGTATCCAGTGCAAGTACGCGGTCCGCAGATCCCTAGTCAGTGAGGAGGGGTTGACGCCCCAGGCGGAGCAGTTTGGAGCTGACGCAGGTGCCAGATTAGCCCAGCTGGCGCGTCACAGCGGCAGGAGCTGAAGCCTGTTGACAGCCGACAAGAATGACACGGGCCGCCTCGCGTGCGGGCAACCCGCAGCGCAGCGCAGCGCAGAGAGGAGGGGCCCCTGCCACGCGGAGCTGGCACGAGAACGCCGACCCAGGGTCGCTCACGTGACGGCCATTGCGTCACTTCCGGGCCGGCGCCGTCACAGCCGGCCGGCCTGTGTAAGTGACGTCCTAATCAGCTGCCGCGGCATTCCTGGAATAGCGCCGCGCGTGTGCCTCGTTTGAGCGGCGGGGCGAATGTGGAGGGCACGTGCAGGGAACAGAGCCAAGGTCTTTTGCGTCTGTTTGACTCTCTTGTCTGAGGCTAGGCGCAAATTGAGACGCGTATAGCACGTGTGACGTGACACGATTTTGCCACTAGTCACGATGCGCGCGCGCTTCACGTGCCAGCTTGCGACTCGACCGCCGACTCGAGGCCCTTAAGCCGTCGGCACACGGGCCGTGCTGTCGAACGTCAACGTTGAGCGTGCCAAGTTCAACGTGCTGCTGAACGCTCCGGAACGATGTGACTTGTGCATACGGTACGTGGCCCCCAACGTGGTGACGCGATTGCAACGCACTCCAGCGGCAGTTGAGGGATGCCTTTAGCTCCTAAATCACACTGTTTACTCAACGGGGGCGCGTAAAATTTCCTCCACCGTCCACGAAAAGGAAACTACTATGATCAAGCAATAGGGACATGCTTATAATAGTTCCATTACAAAAGGTGCAGTACAAATTTGGAATACTTCTCAGCATAAGAAAAACATTATTTCATCATCCCCACATTTGAATTAAGTCGGATGATGAGGAGTTTTGCTATTTGGGGAGCAAAATAACTGATGATGATCGAAGTAGAGAGGATATAAAATGTAGACTGGCAATGGCAAGAAAAGCGTTTCTGAAGAAGAGAAATTTGTTAACATCGAGTATAGATTTAAGTGTCAAGAAGTCGTTTCTGAAAGTATTTGTATGGAGTGTAGCCATGTATGGAGGTGAAACATGGAATATAAATAGTTTGGGCAAGAAGAGAATAGAACCTTTCGAAATGTGGTGCTACAGAAGAATGCTGAAGATTAGATGGGTAGATCACATAACTAATGAGGAAGTATTGAATAGGACTGGAGAGAAGAGAAGTTTGTGGCACAACTTGACCAGAAGAAGGGGTCGGTTGGTAGGACATGTTCTGAGGCATCTAGGAATCACCAATTTATCATTGGAGGGCAGTGTGGAGGGTAAAAATCATAGAGGGAGACCAAGAGATGAATACACTAAGCACATCCAGAAGGACGTAGGTTGCAGTAAGTACTGGGAGATGAAGAAGCTTGCACAGGATAAAGTAGCATGGAGAGCTGCATCAAACCAGTCAGGACTGAAGACCACAACAAACAACACATTTTAGTAAAACCCCAAGGTCAGTCTTGCTTGATCACTGTTCCTGCCCAGTGGCAGAATCTTTGCAACATGTGAATTACGAAGGATAAAAGAAAAAGGAGCAAAATATCTTTATAGAAGTAGCGCAAGCCAATTAAGCCAATCAAACAAAGTCACCCCTCAAAAAAAGGTGAATTTATATTTACATAACATCAAATATTATAGTATATATTTATATTGAACTAATAAAATCCCGAATGTAGTAAAAACAGTTGGTTGTGTCGAAGCGCGAACCACCGCCCCAACTAACAACTCTGTGCATGACGGTGACTCTACTCATTACACTAAACCAACATCACACCCTTTACATCTCATCGTATTGTCTTACGCCTTGCTGGAAACCTTAATCGTAGATATGTTACTAATTGAAATTTAGCTTTAACAAATTGTACCAAGAACATTACGTTTTGGGTGGATCTTCAGTGTGGCGCTACCTTCAAATAGCCTACTCTCATAATACGCAAGTTACAATAATTCTTTTGCCACGAATATGATGTTTCTCATTATTTTATTGGAACGAATCACACAGTTAACAACGTGTTTTCCAGTGATTCTCAATTTGCTGGTGCTCACAAACGGCACATACACATATAGGCTTGAAATGAATGCCAATATGGCGCCTCACAACTCTGTACTGAAGGGAGACGGCGTGCGTGTGAGGTATGTGGCGTTGTGCCATCTCATTGGTCAACGCTCAGACGCACGCTCAGAATATCTGACATGCCAGACATTGCTGTGCACGTTCGGAAAGAGTTCCGAGCGTTCTATTTCACGCTATGACGTCATAAACTCGGCACACTTAACGCTCAACGTTCGGATGCACGGTCCGTGTGCGACGGCTTTAGGCTACGGCCAACTACTTCGACAGTAGGTAGGTCACGTAACTAATCCATTGTCGGTGTCGGGCGAAGATTTCTAACGTCCTGCGTATGCTGAAGACAGCGCATGTGCATATCGGGAAACAGTGTCGCCTGTTAACGTCGGGAGTTAACCAGTTCTTACCTCGCTCACAGAACAGCGGTAAGAGTTAAGGCAGTGTGCAGATACAATTCGATTCAGATTATCTACAGCAGGGGTGTCCAAACCGCGGCTTGCGGAACAAAAGCAAGAATCAGTGCGGCCCTAGAAGTGAACAGCACAAAATCGATACAAAAAAAAAACATTAAATTCCGTATGTGTAAACTCATGGTATATTGAATATTTTTAATTTGAAACACCTGCCACACGATGGTATTGTCTCACTGGTCCATAGCGTTTTTGCCTCCGTCTCTCAGCGGTTAATATTTATTATGCAGCCCAAAATTACTCGTATTCTTGCATTGTGGCCCAGGTATGCTAAAAGGTTGGCTACCCTGACCTATGCGATAGACAACGCGCCTTCGTGTTGCATTGTTGCTGGCAACTATCACCCTAGCTCATCTTAACATCATAGTTCATTTACCAATGTCGGAAGATATTCATTTTGCTTTTTCTCTTCACTCATGTCTTTGTTAATCTGCGAAACCCGATTATCAATAAAAGTGCATTCTTTTCAGTCCAAAATGTTTGTCAGTTATGGTCAAGTGAATGTGCTTCTTCGGTGGACAGCGTGCACCAGAACTCCACCGCCAAAAACATTCAGAAGATGTTGAGAGATACGTTCTGAGTATTTTGGTACAAAAGACCCACGATTTTCCGGAAACTAATTAGCGTGATAGGTTATTGCACTGATAACAGTGCATAACACTGCAGATGTCGACGGTATGCGCAATGTGTCCGGTTTCCATTCCCTCACGCTATCTGTTGTTAACGACAATAATGCCCTAGTTACTTCGGTAGCCTCAAGTTTTTTAGTGAATACTGCTCGGTTCTGTCTGGAATTTTGTATTCCAGCAGCGCTAGTTGTGCGTTAACAGTGATACACAGCAGAACTGTTGGGTATTGCTTCACCGAATGCAGTTTAAATTTAAATGTCGTGTGACTAGGGCCTCCCGTGGGGTAGACCGTTCGCCGGGTGCAAGTCTTTCGATTTGACGCCACTTCGGCGACTTGCGCGTCGTTGGGAATGAAATGATGATGAATAGGACAACACAACACCCAGTCCCTGAGCAGAGAAAATCTCCGACCCAGCCCGGAATCGAACCCGGGTCCTTAGGATTGACATTCTGTCGCGCTGACCACTCACCTACCGGGGGCGGACATCGAATGCAGTGGAAGAGCGGCAGAACGACACTATTCTCAAGTGTTCCCGCACCGACGGCATCCACGTCACAGCACTTTTCCATCCGAGGGTCGTCGCATTACTCCGCGTAGTGTGTTGTATGTTTATGTTGGCGCACGTTACAGGCTTCTTCGCTGTTGTGAACGTATTCTCACAGAAACAAGGGTCATTGCGGTAGCAAACAGAATAAACCGTATTTACGTTATCACTCTGCAACGAGGCGACGGACAGCGTTGGACCCTTATTTTGAAATTTTTCGGTTAATTCCTGGTGTTAAGACTGACGTTTTGTCCTTCCTGTTCACCCACATCCCCATGGTTAACAATGGACGAATTTGCTCTTCAAAAAATGGTTCAAATGGCTCTGAGCACTATGGGAATTAACATCTTAGGTCATCAGTCCCCTAGAACTTAGAACTACTTAAACCTAACTAACCTAAGGACATCACACACATCCATGCCCGAGGAAGGATTCGAACCTGCGACCGTAGCAGCCGCGCGGTTATTTGCTCTTCGATCCGCTCCTTAAGTAGGACAGAGTAAGGTTCTTCCGAAGCTACAAGGGATAGAATCTCTTTCCCGTGTCCCGCTTATTACAGGGACCGGAGAACAGTACGGAGGTACCGGCACAAGTTAGTAAAAAGCATCAATTAGTCATTACTGGCGTAGCCACACAGACTTTGTGCAGCTTCATTTGCAACAAAACAAGTTGCTTCATGGAAAAGCGGCATATCCCATTGACATTTTAGCCGTGCTGAGTGCAGGGAATTGGAACAAAATGTGAGACAGAGAGAGAGTGAGACAGAGAGAGTGAACTTCGGTCATTCAAATAGATTATTACAGGAGAAGGTATGGTTTTAACAGGGCGAAACACGATGAACAAGAAAATAAGAGGAAGTAATTGTGTCATAATGACGATCATGATGACATATTGCCAACTTGGTAATTGGTAATCACAGCTGTCGGGTACAGCGAAAATAGAAATGGGTTCATCAACGAAACAACCCCGTGGACGCCGAAAGAGCGCCTCAATGAGATATTGGATAATGAAGGCGTGCAGAGATCAGCGTGGCAGGAACGGATGGAAGGTACTAATTTTATTACTGGCTTTTAGTTCCGTTTCCTGACTATTTAGTCATTAGTGACTTATACACAGAATGAATCGTCAGTTATCTACGTAGAATACTAATAAATTTATTATGCCGTTTAAAAGAAACAGATCAGTTAAAATATAAAGTGAATACCTCTTCATAGGGTCGCTATCTTCCAACCATTTGTTTCCTGTTCTCTTTTCCTTCTGTTTTTAAGTTTTTTATGATGTTTCTGAAGTGATCATGATTGCTTGTGTTATCTTATGTGACTGTCCCTCCTTTAATACCCGGCTTTCAGGGATCAAATGAAAGACGTGCCTAAATCCAGTAGTGTTTGATCTGGAATCCAGCAACATGTTTCATAGTAGCTAGACATACTCATAACTGACAACTGTTAATATACATCAATCATTGATTGATACATGATCATGAAATGGAACCCGACAAAAACAGTAAAAGAAAGAAGACTATTTCAAACCTACAACGACGGCACCCGTAAATAAAACTGCCTATTCCAGTTGGAGCTTGATGCGGCAAGGAAGTCAGCTGCATTGCTCTTTTAATTAGTGAACTTTCTTTTTGTAAGTCTTCAGAAGCCGTCTGTAGACACACTTAGCGTTCCCACTGGTTTAACAAATATTTGCACTAGGACTCAGTTACAGGGTACGACTAAAGGCTGGGAGGATAAATTGACGACTCTTTAGCGGGCCTCAGGAAGATTAAACTGATGAGAGACAAACTCTTTCACCACCTCGACCCCCATAAAATTAACAAAAGTTGTGGTCGTGAGACTGTCAATTTGAGACGGCGCATATCCTTGTTAGTGAGATCTTAAAAAACTCTGTAATTGTTGGGGAATAACGGAGCACGCGTATCACTTCTCATACAAGGTGAAAAAAGAACGTGTATAATGTTATGAAGTAAAGTTTTCCGCTTCTCTTTCTCTTTAGAGCAAGTTCACATACCACAAATGATGGGTGGAGGGGGGGGGGGGGGGGAAGGGGACAGTTTTATATTGCATTACCTGCGGGCTGCAAATCGTAGATAGGTTTTGCAATTCGCAGAGAGGTTAACGTAACTTCGGTGCTCTTTCCTCTATGGTTCATGTACTTGTGCCCGTTTCCCTGAACAACTTCTCACTCCAGTCTGTCTGTGGACTTCAGAACTGCATTAAATTTAGCAGTACAGATATTTTGTTCCGAGAACTCGTCATCTAAATTAGAATGTAAAGCGTCGTGTTTTATTTCGTGACATACTTTCGCGTGGATACGTAGAATTACTTCAGACGCGATTTCTTCAACCGCTCGCCACCGACTCAAGAAAGTCCAGTTATCGTAGGCGGACGAGTACAGCCTGGGATTCGAGCGACTCGCTGGTTTCTTAGTAAACTGGTCACGGAGGCAGCATTTCTTCTGTTCACGCCGAACTTACAGAGTTTTAAGTGACGCCGCTTTTATAAAACTCGTCTCCAGTTCTGAATTAAATAACTGCTCTTTCCTTTTAGATTTCCCGAAGGATTCAGTTTACAATCTGCGACCCCGAAATTTTACCTTACAGTTCTCTTGCTGCACTTTGTTTCTGGTTCAGTAGGTATCGTTCGCTTCACATTCACAACACATTTCGAAGTTTCTCATCTGTCCATCTTTGGCATCAAGAAGGTATTGCCGTCGTATTTGAAAAAAGAAGGAAAACAAGTTTTCTTGTTGCTGCCATAGCGCTGAAAAAGATTTCAGTTGTTAAATATCTTATTACGGAGAGAAAAACCTATTTATTTCATTTCATTATTCTAAGTACACCCAGTTAGTTGTCTTTATTGTTTTTTCACTAACTGCCATGGAGTTGAAAGCTCGAAAGTCTACCTTCAAGCATATAGCGTGATAATGGGTCTATCACGCACACGCATCATAATACGGCATCTATAGATCACCTGTTATGCTTAGACCGTAACTCATCTTGGGTTTAGTCATAGCAGGTGACGTAAAGGGTGACAGTTATTGAACTATATGAAAAGAACCTAAATTAGTTACAATCTACGGCGTGCACAAGCTTTATTCAACACGAAACGTCACTACAGATATTTGGATTTATGTCACGACACGTTCGATGTGCGTGCCATCATTGAAGGCGATGTGGTGCAGACGAATAGCGAAAATTCTGCGTGACCCGTTGAAGGGTGGATACGTCGATGCAGTCGATGACCTCCAGAATGGCTGTTTTCAGCCCAGCAATGCTTATGGTGTTATTGCTGTACACATTGTCTTTAATATAACCCCAGAAAAAGGAGTCGCATGTGCCCAGTTCCGGAGAATATGGCAGCCAGTCGACGCCCATGCCAGTGGCCTCTGGGTGCTCCAGAGCCAGAATGCGGTCCCCGAAGTGCTCCTCCAGGACATCAAACGCTCTCTGATTTCGATGGAGTCGAGCTCCATCTTGCCTGAACCACATCTCGTCGAAATCAGGGTCACTTTGGATAATGGGTACGAAATCGTTTTCCAAACCCTTCATGTACGGTTCCGTAGTCACCGTGCCGTCAAGGAATATCGCACCAATTATTCCGGTACTGGACATTGCACACCGCACAGTCACCCGTTGAGGGTGAAGAGATCTCTCTATCGCGAAATGCAGATTCACCGTCCCCAAACGAGCCCATTTTGTTTATTGACATCCAGGTGAAAGTTGGCATCATCGCTAAAGCAAACTATACAGCGCACGCTAATTCACATCACGCCCCGCTGCCAACCGTGCAGTTTGGACGTTGTAACGTTCCCTCTTTCTGTTTATTTAGGTTTGATTTGTTTGATTGTTATTCTTTATTTCTATTATTCGGAATCTTTTTTTTTATTAAATTGAGCCTGAAACTTACGTAATAAATACTTCGCGTGAAGTACGATTTGCAGCATAAACAAAAATTAATTTCGGAAATGTAATCCACTGAATATTAAAAGTAAAGCTTTTGAACAACGCGCGTGACTGACTAGATACATTCAGAGGGTACGTACATTCGCGTGCGAGTGGTTGCGGTCTGATGAGAAATTTTCATTGTGAAATAATCTCGTCGGAACACACTCGGAGATTGCGAACGTACATTCAGAGTAGAGGCACGTACGTTCTTTCATTCCCCGTGGCCTGGGTAAAAGAATGGCAATTATTTAAATCTAAGAGTATTTCTTTTGCATCGGACTAGTATTTTTATAAGAAAAAGAAGATTGCAGGTTCTGAATGTCTCGGCAAAACGAATCGGAAGTAATTTTAGCGGCCACGAAAGGAAAGTAGAGAGCACAATCACGTACCTCTATTGTTGAGCAGCGCCGTTTTGAAGATCTTCGGTTCCATCTAAAACTCGCCTTCTCTGCTTAACATAAATACTCCATAGGCATGGGAATAAGGCTTGTTGTGCGATGAAAATAATATAAAACACATCTTGCGTCTTTTAACTCATTCATTTACCACACACACACACACACACTAGTAATTAGACAGTACGACATCCCACCAGCCCATCAGAACAAAAAGTAGTCGTTCATACAAGAAATAAAAAACGAAGGGCGAAATTGTTCCTATGTCTCTCAAAGATAAAAAGTTTACCAGATATTTCTCTGGTGTGTCACTGGAACAATTTTTCAGTACCTCTGCGATTAAATCACAATATTTTCAGTTCCTTTACAACGTCCTAACGCAAATCGTTCACAAGTTACGACGATTTTATTTCATATAGTTCAATAACTGTCACCCTGTACATGGTGTGCCTGGAGAAACTGTCAATATTCAGGGATACGACAGGAACGATCATTTGAAATGAGCTTTCCCTGGTGTCCTACAGAGTTCCTGGTGATGACGAGTGCATAAATAGACTATATTCGTCGCTTATATATTTGTTCGTAATGTAATTGTAATATTAATTTTTTGTCTGACAAGCTGCGACATGGTCGCAAATTAAACAGTGACCCGAATATAATATAAATTTCCTTTACTTCACGTCTATGGTAACACATTTTTTGTCATCAGGCTACCGATTTCGGTCTATAATGACCATCTTCAGATGTGTTTTATAAATACAAACGGTTTTGAACAGAAGTGCTGCAGGCAAGATGACTCTTGCATATGCTGTTAGTTATATGTAATTGACGATGCTGGTGCTGATTTTATGTTTAACATCTGACGATGCCTCTATGGCTCCAGTATATCAGGACATGTTTTTATGAAACATGTAAGAGGTCCATGACCAAGGAATTTATTGCTAGCGCATTCGAGCAGATGTAATTTCGATGGATTGCTCACGCGCTGCCTGCGATATGTAAGCTATAAGAGAATCTCAGGCCAGAGAGCAGTTTTGACTGCAGTAGGAACTGTGTGGCAGTAGGAGTAAGTAGTTGCTAGGAGTCTCGTGTATGGAGGTGGCTGGGTCGGTCGTGGGGAGCTATGGCGGTGCCTGAGTGTTGTAGTACAAGGTAAAAGCAACACCGCGCATATATACTATTGTTATATCAAGTCCCATGTAAATTTTTAAAAAATCTCTTAATAATAATCTTTCTTATAAAAATTAAGTTTTGACCATAATTCATCTGAATTTAAAGATTTTACTGATTTCTCCAATCCATGGTCATCCCGATTATTGTAAACAAAAATCAGTTGTTTCTTTTTATACATGACAAATCTATCTTCCAGCATTGCACTGAGCTGTGCCAGAAAAATTTCTTATAGGGGCAGATATAAACGCGTTATCCGGCGACCTTATTTGAGGTACGAATTTTCAATTTATTCAGAATGATCTTTCAGGACCATGACGCAGCGCTGCTGACATCCAAAATTTTCCAGTTTAAATTCACAGTCAGTTATAAGTGAGCCACAATTTTATTGAGAGATTAGTCACATTTTATGATTCCAAAGCCACGGAAGTAAACTGTTGGGTAGTTGCACTGAAAGTGAATTATATAATTATATTTTTTCTGTTGGGAGGATACGAACATATCTGAAAATGGGCATTAAAGACAGAAACCGGTAGTCTGATGACAAAACATTTGTGACCATAGACACGAAGTAAAGGAAATTTGTATTATTTTTTCTGATATAGTCTTAAGATAAGTAGACAAATATTTATGTATTTACTCTGGCTCATTGGCACCTGAAGGTGACAGTGAGACCTGCGGCTTTGGTCCGATGACACTGTTCTCGCGAACCCACGAGACACAGCCAGCCCACACGTCTCTGACTGAGAGGTAGACAGTGCGACGCGCGAGCGGTCGTACCACGGCAGACCGCGGCGGCGGGCTGGATGTGGTGCGGTGTCCGTCCGAAAGTAGCGGCGACAGCAAGGCCGGGGCGGCGGGGGCGTCGAGGTCTGGATCTCGTTGGGTAGGGGGGGGGGGCAGGGTTGGAGGAGGGGGGGTGATCGGCCTTGGCCGCCTGAGCGAGGTCGCCCGCTGGCTGGCTGGCACGCTTCCGACTCACGCTGCGCCACTCAATGGAACCTGATTCACGGCGCCGACCGCGCTCACCACGAACGTTTTAACTCAGACGGGCGAGAACGGCTTCACCCTCACACCAGCTGACACGCCACCTGAGAGTCCTCACAATTCTACTGCCGAAAAAAATGTTACACCCTTTTAGAGGCATCCAATTCATTCAAGATTTCTTGTTCCAGCATGTCCAGTACATGGAATGATGACATTCACAGATCAGCAGCACGGGCGATTCTGAGGTACCAGGTATCGACCTGTGTTGAAACACCCATATTAGTACCTGGTGTAGCCCCCACGGCCGGCAATGCAGGCGCTGACTCTGTTATCCAGACGATCGTTGTTGTTGTTGTTGTTGTTGTTGTTGTTGTGGTCTTCAGTCCTGAGACTGGTTTGATGCAGCTCTCCATGCTGCTCTACCCTGTGCAAGCTTCTTCATCTCCCAGTACCGAGCGAGATGGTGCAGTGGTTAGACACTGGACTCGCACTCGGGAGGACGACGGTTCAATCGCGCGTCCGGCCATCCTGATTTAGGTTTTCCGTGATTTCCCTAAATCACGTCCAGGCAAATGCCGGGATGGTTCCTTTCAAAGAGCGCGGCCTACTTTCTTCCCCGTCCTTCCCTAATCCGATGAGACCGATGACCTCGCTGTCTGGTCTCCTTCCCCAAACAACCCAACCCCCAACTTTAGAAGCATCTCCCAGTACTTACTGCAACCTACATCCTTCTGAATCTGCTTAGTGTATTCATCTCTTGGTCTCCCTCAGAGTAAGATGGGTCACAGGTAGTAAGCATAATGCTGCGTGCCCGTAGAATACCGCTTACTACCTGTGCCCCCATCTTACTTTGTTACTCGCTCCTGTGAACGGGAACGCGTTTTGCAGATCTTGGTGCCTCTCGCGTCTAGAAAAGATAACCTGAAGGTGCCTAAATAATGCGAAACACGTCTTTGAAAAATAAAAACCAAAATTTGCAACCAAGACTGTTTTTAACCAATACTGTTAAGCACTGGTTTTCCTGTATGCCATATATGGATTGGAAGAATTTATATATGTCAACACATGCAGCACTTGCCCTAAACAGAAGTTGCTATGGCTCTGAGCACTATGGGACTTAACATCTGAGGTTATCAGTACCCTAGAACTTAGAACTACTTAAACCTAACTAACCTAAGGACATCACACACATCCATGCCCGAGGCAGGATTCGAACCTGCTACCGTAGCGGTCGCGCGGTTCCAGAGTGAAGCGCCTAGAACCGCTCGGCCACACCGGCCTGCAGTTGCTATGGTGCTCTATGTTTCCCTTTGTTGGTCACTTAACGGCTAATGTGGAATTTCAGTTGAGTCATTAAAACACTGTGGAATCAAACATTTGGCATGCGCAACTTGTGGACTTGCTATATCATTTTCAGTGTATCCATATCGCAAAGTCCCGCATCAAAAACCGAAGGTTGACACGTTATGCAGATGTTCGGCACGCATCCCTACGGGTGGACTCCATGGAAGTTATTCCATGATGTCTTCACAGTTATCCTATCATCCTGTCCCTGCTCCTGATTAGTCCCTCACAATCATCCCTTTCTTTGTCGGTTCTGCGGAATATCTTATCGATGCACTTGTTTTTCAGAACCATTTTTAGAGAAGAGACTAACCAGAAGCAGGGACTGGATGATAGGTCAACTGTGAAGACCTCACAGAATAATTACATCTACATCTACATTTATACTCCGCAAGCCACCCAACGGTGTGTGGCGGAGGGAACTATACGTGCCACTGTCATTACCTCCCTTTCCTGTTCCAATTGTTTATGGTTTGCGGGAAGAACAACTGCCGGAAACCCTCCGTGCGAACTCGAATCTCTCTAATTTTACATTCGTGATCTCCTCGGGAGGTATAAGTAGGGGGAAGCAATGTATTCGATACCTCATCCAGAAACGCAATCTCTCGAAACCTGGACAGCAAGCTACACCGCGATGCAGAGCGCCTCTCTCGCAGAGTCCGCCACTTGAGTTTGCTAAACATCTCCGTAACGCTACCACGCTTACCAAATAACACTGTGACGAAACGCGCCGCTCTTCTTTGGATCTTCTCTGTCTCCTCTGTCAACCCGACCTTTTACGGATCCCACACTGATGAGCAATACTCAATTACACGTCGAACGAGTGTTTTGTAAGCCACCTCCTTTGTTGATGGACTACATTTTCTAAGGACTCTCCCAATGAAACTCAACATGGCACCCGCCTTACCAACAATTAATTTTATATGATCATTCCACTTCAAATCGTTCCGTACTCATACTCCCAGATATTTTACAGAAGTAACTGCTACCAGTGTTTGTTCCGCTATCATATAATCATACAATAAAGGATCCTTCATTCTATGTATTCGCAATACATTACATTTGTCTATGTCAAAGGTCAGTTGCCACTCCCTGCACCAAGTGCCTATCCGCTGCATATCTTCCTGCATTTCGCTGCAATTTTCTAATGCTGCAACTTCTCTGTGTGCTACAGCATCACCCGCAAAAAGCCGCATGGAACTTCCGACACTATCTACTAGGTCATTTACATATATTGTGAAAAGCAATGGTCCCTTAACACTCCCCTGTGAAACTCCCTACTTTGGGATCATGACGAACATCTGCATAATGTGCCCACTTTGGATTTTCGATACAGCACTTTGCTGTGTCGCTGCACTGAAAATGATGTGACAGATCCACAAGTTGGCCATGCCAAGTGTTTTATTTCACAGTATTTTGATGACGTGATTGAAACGCCACATTCACAGTTCAGTGACCAATAAAGGGAAACGTGGAACAATACAACAGTTTCTGTTTAGAGAAATACTGCTCCGAAGTACATCTCAAACTCTTCAATTTACATTTTTTTCTGGTTTTCCCACTGTCCCGATTCGCTCCCGTACAACGCTGTGCTCCAAACGTCGGACGTCCACCTCACTGATCGTATATACCTCGTGACTCACGAAGCACCCTTTCCCTTTCAAAGCGCCAAGCTACACTGTCTCTCTCTCTGACAGCACAATGCACTCCCACGGTTTCCACGCGCAATTACACGAGGCGCAGTCTCGTGAGCACAGAACAGGCGCGGAGTCTGCTTATAATGGCGCCCACCTCTCTGCGCCAGCATGGCTCCGCGATTTATCGCTCTCATTCACCCGCCAGCGCCTTCGCTGGCTCGTCGCCGGGAGCAGCGTCAATAAATTCTAGCGCCTGCTCCGGCGTCCCCGAAGCCTCCCTCCACCCCCTCCCCCCGCTTCACCCCACCAGCCCCTACATACAACCCCACCAGCCATGAGCTGAGTCAACATTTCCACTCACCCGCCACCCCGCACCCTTCAGCCAAACTACGACGCTCAACTATTCGTTCCCGCTCTCTGACTACCGCACGCAGCATTCACTCACCCTTCCATTCAAAGGGATTCCATCGATCTCTTGTTCTTTCCACAGCGTTCCCTTGATTAAGAACACCGCCGCTCGGGATTAGCCGAGCGGTTTGAGGCGCTGCAGTCATGGACTGTGCCGCTGGTCCCGGCGGAGGTTTGAGTCCTCCCTCGGGCATGGGTGTGTGTGTTTGTCCTTAGGATAATTTAGGTTAAGTAGTGTGTAAGCTTAGGGACTGATGACCGTAGCAGTTAAGTCCCTGAAGATTTCACACCCCATTTATTAAGAACACCTCTTTCCTCTTGAAACGTCCCCTCAGAAAAATTATAAATGACTGTGCTTAAACTGACACACAATATTTTTAGCGCAACGCAATCTGACTTTTAATAATCCCTGCAAAAGAATGGTCCTGACTAACAATACCCTATACCTTTCACGAATCACTTACCTCACAAAAATCTTTGTTACTCGAACTACTGCAATACATCGAGCGCCACTACTGCCAGCTAAATAAAAGATTCAAACTACTGAAGGCACTAACTACTGATAGGCATAGTTAGCAAATGAAAGATTTTGATAGAGAACAAACAATGTATTTATTTTAATAGTGTTCAAAAGTCATAATGTATATAGGAGTCCATGATATACAATATTACAAATTTACTCTTTCTGATGGACACACGTCCAGATCATCCGCTCTAAAAATTCCGCCACCTCTCCCCCCACATCCACCACTGCTGGCGGCTCACCTCCAACTGCGCAACGCTATGCGCTGTTAACATCCAACTGCCCAACACTACAATACCAAATTCCAACAATGCCACAGACTGCACACAGCAGAGCCAGTGATTTTTATACAGAGCGCTACGTGGCGTTACCAATATAAAAACCTAAACAGCCTACTTACACTCTCACAGCAGACAAGCAATTACCGGGTAATGTCTGACTGCACTCTGCAAAACCTCTCCCACCGTTGACGTCTGTGGGGAACGGTAGTGAACACGATCGAGAGAACAGTGACCCGAACAAGCTAGCTTTATGTGTGTTCTTTTTCCTCGGAAGCTCAGGCAGCTGCCTCAAAGACAAAAGTTATGGGATACCTCCTAATATCGCGTCGGTTTTCCATTTACCCGGAACAGTGCAGCAACTCGATATGGCATGGACTCAACAAGCTGTAGGAAGCCGCTGCAGATATATTGGGTCATGTTGTCTCTATATCCGTCCATAATTGCGCCGGTGCAGGATTTTGTGCACGAACAGACCTCTCGATTATCTCCCATGTCGAGCGATCTGGGCAGCCAAATCACTTCATCGAATTGTCCAGAATGTTCTTCAAAACAATGGCGAGCAGTTGTGTCCTAGTGACATGGCGCATTGTCCATCGTTCGTAGGGAACGTAAGGTTCATGAACGGCTGCAAAAGGTCTCCAAGTAGCTGAACGTAACCATTTCCAGTCAATGATCGGTTCAGTGTCCGCCTCGATAGCTGAGTGGTCACCGTGACGGAATGCCATGCTAAGGGGCCCGGGTCCGCTTCCCGTCTGGGTCGGAAATATTCTCCTCTCAGGGACTGGGTGTTGTCCTCATCATCATCATCTCATCTCCATCTACATCTACATCTACATCCATACTCCGCAAGCCACCTGACGGTGTGTGGCGGAGGGTACCCTGAGTACCTCTATCGGTTCTCCCTTCTATTCCAGTCTCGTATTGTACGTGGAAAGAAGGATTGTCGGTATGCTTCTGTGTGGGCTCTAATCTCTCTGATTTTATCCTCATGGTCTCTTCGCGAGATATACGTAGGAGGGAGCAATATACTGCTTGACTCTTCGGTGAAGGTATGTTCTCGAAACCTTAACAAAAGCCCTTACCGAGCTACTGAGCGTCTCTCCTGCAGAGTCTTCCACTGGAGTTTATCTATCATCTCCGTAGCGCTTTCGCGATTACTAAATGATCCTGTAACGAAGCGCGCTGCTCTCCGTTGGATCTTCTCTATCTCTTCTATCAACCCTACCTGGTGCGGATCCCACACTGCAGAGCAGTATTCAAGCATTGGGCGAACAAGCGTACTGTAACCTACTTCCTTTGTTGTCGGATTGCATTTCCTTACGATTCTTCCAATGAATCTCAGACTGGCATCTGCTTTACCGACGATCACCTTTATATGATCATTCCATTTTAAATCACTCCTAATGCGTACTCCCAGATAATTTATGGAATTAACTGCTTCCAGTTGCTGACCTGCTATTTTGTAGCTAAATGATAAGGGACCTATCTTTCTAAGTATTCGCATCACATTACACTTGTCTACATTGAGATTCACAAGTCGCCGAAGTGGCGTCAACTCAAAAGACTTGACCAGGCGACCGGTCTACCCGACGGGAGGTCCTCGTCACACGCCATTATTATTATCGGTTCACTTCCACCAGAGGACTCAGTCCATTCCATGGAAACACAGCCCACACCATTATGGAGTCACCAACACCTTGGACAGTGCCTTGTCGACAACTTGGCTTCGTGCACTCTGCG
Organism: Schistocerca gregaria; assembly: GCF_023897955.1. Lineage (NCBI taxonomy): Eukaryota > Metazoa > Arthropoda > Insecta > Orthoptera > Acrididae > Schistocerca > Schistocerca gregaria. The sequence continues at coordinate 76,288,570 of NC_064925.1, forward strand.
ACGCACTCGGACTCTACCATCAGCTCTTACGAACTGAAATCGGGACTCATCCGACCAGGTGACGGTTCTCCTATCGTCAGCGGTCCAACCAATATGGTCAAGAGCCCAGGAGAGACACAGCAGGTGATGTCGCGCTCTTAGCAAAGGCACATCTGGGAGTGGGGTAGAGGAAATCCTCTTTGGTCAGGACAAGTGGACGTGAACTAATTTTCATTTCATTCAGAGAAAATGCGTTACAGACGCACTCCGGGACCTTAGTGATTACGTATATAAAATTTTTCGAGCCTATCAGTACAAACTTACAGTCAAGTTTGAGGAACGGAACTGCCCCACTGAGTAAATTTAACAACTGTTCGAATATTTCCGCCTGGGAAAATGCTTGTAAAATTTTAATCCATATATTTACTGAAAATTTAGATTATTGTTACACTTTGAACGCACACGTGACTTATTTTATTTCTGGTTTAGTTCTGCTGTCTACGATATTTGAGCTCAAAGATCTATGCAAGTAAGTTGCGCCTACCTTCGTGACATTTGAAGACGGTGAGTGATGCTGAAATCTCTGAGGCTATATCCAGTTTGATGACTCTCTTTGCTGTTGTTGTTGTTGTAGTCTTCAGTGCAGAGACTGGTTTGATGCAGCTCTCCATGCTACTCTGTCCTGTGCAAGCTTCTTCATCTCCCAGTACCTACTGCAACCTACATCCTTCTGAATCTGCTTAGGGTATTCATCTCTTGGTCTCCCTCTACGATTTTTACCCTGCATGCTGCCCTTTAATACTAAATTGGTGATCCCTTGATGCCTCAGAACATGCCGTACCAACCGATCCCTTCTTCTAGTCAAGTTGTGCCGTAAATTTCTCCTCCCCAATTCTAGTCAATACCTCCTCATTAGTTATGTGATCTACCCATCTAATCTTCAGCATTCTTCTATAGCACCACATTTCGAAAGCTTCTATTCTCTTCTTGTCCCAACTATTTATCGTCCATGTTTCACTCCCATGCATGGCTACACTCCGCACAAATACTTTCAGAGACGACTACCTGACACTTAAATCTATACTCGATGATAACAAATTTCTCTTCTTCAGAAACGCTTTTCTTGCCATTGCCAGTCTACATCTCTTTGCTGTGTATTATTCAATTTATTGCAGAAGCTAAATGGCTGATGGATCGCTGTAATTACCAGCTTATTGAAATCCAGTACATATAGAACAGCTTATGGTGGAATGTTCAGACACGATGCAACTTAAATGATCACAGACACTGCTCTCATTCACATACAATCGCGCACTCTGTTTACGTTTATAGTAATGCGCGATCGTTCATTGATTATTAGCTACAGGAAACTAACGTACTATGCCCGCACTATTTATATAGAGCACCACCCAAATCGTAAAATTATTCCTTCGCACAGGTGTAACGTACAATAAACCAGGCTCTGTAGCAGTTGCTTTTAAACATTTCAGCCCACCTCCGACAGTCTGCTCTCATTTTACACCATGACGTTAACTAATTATTTGCGTTCTTAATTGTAACCTTTGTTTACTCGTATATCGTACCGTGTGCTAGTCCAATAAACGCACATCTTTGTTCTTCTTTAATCACTCCTTTCACCTACAACTGTCAAATATCTGCGTAAAATCCTTGGATGTATGAAAATAGGAGTTGACACGGTCACAAACTTGAACCCTACGTCTGCCTTATTAGCTGCCCCAAACATTAGCTTCTGGTGGAAATGTTTGGATAAAAATCCCAGATTGCGTTTTTTTCGGGTGCACTAATCATTACATTTGTAGTCTAAAGTGTAAAGGAATTAATCTCATTCGTAAGTGGACTCGTTCAAGCGATATTTTCTTTTGTACACGAATTTTGGTTTTGCTGTTGACTTATACTGTAGCGGTTTTATTTCTCTCATTTAACTTTAGATTTCCGATCAGCTCAATTCGAAAATCTCTTTGGGTGCACGCATTGAGAAGAAAAGACTGGAAACCGAAAAAAAACATCGCAAGGTATTTTCTCGGTATCTTCGTGAAGAGAACATTTACCAAACATCAGTTTCGTTAGTACGTATTAATAAAAATGTTGGATTATGAAAGAAGCGTTTTCACAGCATATATTTATCTTCTTAGTTATGTCCGTCCCGACGGCTGAGTGGTCATCGTGACTGATTGCCGTCCTACTGGCGCGGGTTCGATTCCCAGCTGGGTCGGAGATTTTCTCCGCTCAGGGAGTGGGTGTTGTGTTGTCTGCATAATCATTTCATCCTCATCCGGCGCGTCGGTTGGCCGATGTGGCGTCGAATGTAATAAGACCTGCACCAAGGCGGCCGGACCTGCCCCGCCAATGACGCCAAACGCTCGTTTCCGTTTTCTTGGTTATTCGAAACGTATAACAACAACAAAGTTACATTAACGAGGAGAAATTTGGTGTATTACTGTATCAAATATGCATTTAAGGCCAGAAAAGCGTCTGACAATGCTTTCCTGGCGTTGTGTTATTCACGAAAGCACTGTACGATTTTCGGTTTAAAGCCACTGTTGCCTGAACACGACAGAGATTAACCAGAAGTAATCGTAAACAGTGGTCTGCTAATGTTTCGGGACCTCTAACACAATGGTGTCGGCTTCAAAGCAACGTACAACGTAAGCCTGTAGCGCCATCTCTCCTCCATGGTAAAATCAGAGGAACAAACTCTCTAAGCGTAGGACTTAAACTCACCCACGCCGTCTTCGGACCACAAGTGGCCCATCGGTACCGTCCGGCCGCCGTGTCATCCTCAGATGAGGACGCGTATAGGAGAGCGTGTGGTCAGCACACCGCTCTCCCGGCCGTTAGTAGGACTCATACAGCAGAAACATATACGTATAATACTCACATACATAAAAGTTCACATATTCCAGGCAACATAGATAATGTTATTTAAAGAAAAACAGACAAAATGTATAAATCAACAGAGATATAAATGACGTAAGTAAATAAAGATTCCATCACAAGCTAATTCTAGAAACTTCCAATCTGTGTCGCGATACCGTTACAGAAAGCACAGCTCCGCGGCGTGGTAGTTGGCTGAATATTCATCGGCTCGTTCGCTGTCTGCGTCGAATCACGGGCAAGTGAAAGAGGTTCCTTGATGCGCCGAGATTCCATCGGGCATCGGTGGCCGTAATGTGGCATAGTGTTAACATAGGGGTCGCGAGCATTAAATTTGTTGCTAAAGCACTGCTTCTATGTAATCGAGTGGGGTGTGGCGTTGTGAAAAGCACCACCACTAGAGCTCTCGTCGTGTTCACCTGCATGTATGAGTGCGTTTGTCTGCTGTATAGCCTGAAATTAGCGAGAGAGCGGTTAACGGGGAGGAGGATTAATCCATTCCAGTCTGTCGACGCGGTCGCCGCCGCAAAAGCTGTTCTATGTCGCTCCACACACACACACACACACACACACACACACACACAGATCCAGTGCTGACCCAGCCTTTGTTGCATTTCATTGATGTTTCGCTAATCCCTCATCACGCGCTAAAAGCATCTGCTGCTTTTATTTAGCGTGGAATATTTATTTTTAATTCTTGAAACAGTCATTGTAACGCGCTATTGATGCTGACACGTTTCAGCGACGCATTTCAGTCTGTGTTACTCGTAAGTTGAACTTGATAGATTTTTTTATATATTTTCAATTTTAGTGTAATTTCTTTTCTTTTTTCCGTTGTAGGTTTTGAAGATTGCCAATGTATTTTAAAGTTCTTATTCCTATCCTCTCTATTATTTAATGAGCGTTTTTTAATGTGATTGCATATTATTATTAATTGAATTTTTTATTTATGGTTTGGTTTAGCGATTCCTTTTCATTGTTTCCTCCTTTTCTTTGAGTCCTTTTAATTATGTCTGCTGTAGTTATGAAGTCTATATTGTTTACTGTTCTCCGTAAGTTAAAGAATACGGTAATACCATATGCTTTTCGCAGCAGCAGATCTCATTGAGTCTCTATGTTGCAACTTTTCCACCTGAAATTGCTAAACATAATTTATCGCTCTACGGAAGCCGATCGGTACAGCCAAGTGCTTTGCTGTGTCATGTGTATGGAATGTGGTGTCCAACTTTATATCGTAAAATTGTTTAGGTCTTCTGAGAAATATTCTCGACGAATCCGAAAACCGTGTAAAACTGCAGTTTCGCACCATCAAACCACACAACACTCCCGAACGACTTGCGTCTTTATAATCACTGAATATATTTTTGGAATGATTAGGGGTTATGGACTCTACACAGCTGATACTTCTTTTGTGTATTTACTTTCTTCAATACCATAAAACATAGATTACTGCCTTAATGGGGGCTTCCAACAATCTCCTCTCGATCCGACATAGAACATCTCTCTTCAATTGTCCAACATGGAATAATTTTCTCTTTGCCGTAGCTTAATACAGACTGTATATCTTTGTTATGGAATTCGCACGGAGATGCTTAAATTCCACTGAGTATTTATCTCTCGCGCAGGTATTTTACATTTATCGTCATATTAATAGTCCGCCGCACTTTATGACAGCATTTCTATACCCAATGGTACGACTACTGGTAGCCACTTCTCATCCGACTCTAATAATTCTTATAGCGACAGTTTAGGTCGAAAGTGAAGGGCAGCGCCAAGCAAGTTCTTCTGATTCTAGGTGCGGCGCGAATTGCAGTTGTTAGTCTGGGACTGAGCGTTCTCAAGAGGCCCATAGATATTTTGGACCAGCAGTATAATAATATTTTCTTTTCTTTTTGGTGGTTCCTCTTCTGACTAGTTTGATGCGGCCTGCCAAAAATTTATTTTCCTGCAGCATCTCAGACTAGCGCTTGGAGCCGACGTTATCAGTTTTTGTTTTTTTTTTTATATATTCCAACCTCTGTCTACCTCTATAGTTTTTATCGCCCACAGCTTTCTCAAGTACCACGGAATTCATTGCCCGGTGTCTTAACAATTGTCCTATAATTCTGCGTGTGGATATGGATACAGAAACCAATTCGTCCACGTTATTCAACAGCAAGTGGCAACTATAACTAACCAAGTACGGGTCGAATGCCGTAGAGAGTTTACATGGAGCGAAAAACTGCCGTAGGAAATGAAATGTGGCAGCCAGGACTGCGTTTCCAGAATAGATATTGGGGCGCTTAGACGACAGACCAGAAGCGGTATTGGGAAATCGTTTTGCGGAGCCCAGAGATGGGAGCCCCCTTGCAAAGAGAGCGAGTATACCAGGTGTAGAAATATGAAAACTGAATATCCCTGTAGACGGTGCAGGTCCCTGAGACCGCGTCTGCAGCGCCATCTACTTCCTGTAACGGCTGACGACCATGTCAACAAACAATAACCCAAGTTCCATACATCGGTATCTCTTTCCACCCGGTAAAAATGTCTATTTTTGTGCCTACGAACTATGATTTGCGGACAGCATCGGTTTTCTATTATCATTTGAAGAAAACTACGGCAGGATCGCATCGAATCCTTTTCGAAGCTTTCGGCGAACATGCCCTTGGTTGAACACTGCGTTTCGGGTAGTTCAAAAAACCCAAAAGTCGTGATTTTGTCGTGAGAAACGACGAGAGCGCGGGAAATGTTCGAAGAGAACGAATTGCAGGCCTTACTCTATGAAGACGATACTAAGACTCAACAGGCACTCGCGGAACAATTGAATGTGGCGCAGAAAGCCTCTCTCTTCGATTGAAAGCTGTGGGAAAGGTGCAGAAAGTGGGGAAAATGAACTGAACGAAAGACAGCAAGCAAATCGCCGGATACAAAAGAAACTCGTTTTTTCATCTAACAGTGACAGGTAATGAAAAATGTATATATTTTGACAATCCTAAGCGTCATGAATCGTGGGTGAATCCAGGCAAACCGTCTACATCCACTGTAAGACCAAATCGCTTTGGAGAGGGTCAGGGAAACGATCGAGGCGTTCAGTTGGGAAACACTAGGACATGCGGCTTATTCTCCAGACCTAGCTCCGTCCGCTTATCATCTGTTTGCATTTCTGGGACACGCTCTCGCTGAACAACTCTTCAATTCGTATGAAAATGTACGAAAATGGCTCGCTGACTGGTTCCCTTCAAAAGAAGAACTGTTTTTTTGGCGTGGCATTCGTAGCGAGTCGGAGAGGTGGGAGAAATGCATAAATAGCGATGGAGATTATTTTGAATACAATATTGTTTATCAGTTTCAAACAACAGACATGTAATTATTGCAACCAAATTGCGGTTTCATACTTCTACATGTGGTAAGCGAATATACCCTATCCCATATGACGATCTTACCCTCTGCCCAGCCGGCAGTGGAGGTGCAACAGATCGACGCCTTCTCTTCCCTAAACTGGCATCTCTTCCATGTTCCGTCAACTACCTGAGAAAACTTATGAAGTCGTACAGTCCACTTTGTTGGCGATAAGACGCTGTGGATCGTAATAACCAAACCAGCCTAGAAAGTTTTTCACAGCTGAGTTAAGTTCTCGAGGTAATCTGTCAGTGGTAAGCACCATTTGCTGCCTAGCAAGTGTGGCGTAGCTGTCTTCCATTTTTATAACTGAGGTAGCAGGCATACTCGTATGCGACTTTGGGTGACGAAAAGTTACCACCATGTTTCCCGAAATAATTCTCTTTGTGCGAACGGCTCTCTTGCCTGGCACGGGACAACAACAGGCCTCCACATGTTCCCTCTGGAGTGTATTTATTTGCGGCTGCTAAAATTATTGCGATTCAGCGCGCCCGTGGACTTGGCACGAATTCGATGTGGACGGTTCTCGCTGCCTCTTCTGTTGGTGTGCCCAAGGCCAGCTGAATCTGGCCACTGTTGAAACATGTCAAAACAGGTTTGGCGATGACCGCAGTGTCGTATTTACGTCGTATTTAATATATTGTATAAAGGGACGCTTGTGTGTGTGTTGACGAAAGCCCACATTACCTGTGACAATTTTCTCGCGAAACCGAGGACGCGAACAAATGCCTGAGCGACAAAGCAAGTCTCAGCTTGTTTTGATTGTAAGGTACTGTACAACTGAAATATGCGATATCAAACGCGCCTTCAAGTTGGTTTCCGAAATGAGGGCTCTTTGGAACTGCTAAGGAGGTCGGTGGGTGACCTTCGTATCGGACTCCGATTAGCAAATCAGACTATTTACAAAATGGATGGGCGTAAGGTTCTTACGTTAGCTCTATTAAAACGTACAATACTGCCTTACCCATATGCTAGGCGTTTTGTTCTGCCTGTAGTACGCACAAATAAAAATTTTAGCATCCATAAAACATTCTAAGACAAAAAGGAAAGTACATTGTCCAGTCACTAACGATATTAGCTTATGTTAGTCCCATTACAAATGATGCAATACAAATTTACAATAGTTCCCCACATAATATACAAATTATTTCGGTATTCTCATGTTTTAATGAAATCCTAAGGTCATTCTTACTTGATCGCGCTGTTCAGTAGCAGAATCTCTACATGTGAGACGCAAAACTTAAAACAAAAAAGTGAAAAATATCGTACTGCAAGTAGATGAAGATAATCGAACAAAGTCACTCCACATAGAGAGCACATTATATTTACAACTAGCTTAGCTCGCGCTGCTTCGCTCCGTAGACTCTGTGGCCTGCAGAGATTTTATTTTGTTTATATTTAATCGATTTATTTTGTTCACAAATTGCAGCATCTTATAAGTTTTCATGCTAATTGAGGCCGTATAAGCATGGTCTTTTCCGAATGTACTTCTGACCAAAAAGCGATTCTGGTAGCTGAAGTCCGAAGTTTTTGTTAATCATGCCTTTTGCGTTCTTGTGGAGATAATTCCATAGCAACTTTCATCCTCTAACAAATATGTCTTTATATCTATCCGAGAAGTGAAATATTAATTTTCATAAATTGAACTTCAAAACTTTTTTAATGTGCTGAAATATTTTATTAAAATTTTTTATCCCCTATTGCACTCCCTTACGGGTTGAATTTTCAGAAAAACTGAAAGACGCTTTTTTTTAAATTGCTGACTGAGAAGTCAAATACCAATCGTCATAAATGCAGCCTTAAAAATCCCTTAGTAGTTCTTTAGTAATTATTTATTTTATAAAAACTGTCACCCACATGCTTTTTATCTTCTGACTGAGAAACCAAATACCTGTTTTCGTAGTTCTAGCTTCAAACTTCCCTTAATAACGACATACTTTCAAGAAACTTATCATCCCCTATTTCACCCCCGTCGGAACGGAACATCCAAAAGCAGTGACATGTTTATGCTTTATTTCTAACAGAGAAGCCAAATACAGATTTTCAAGATTTAGTTTCAAAAATGCTTGCACAGTGAAATAGTTCCATAAAAACCTTAACCTCCCTTTTCAGCCCCGTAGGGGTTGAATTTCCAAAAACAGTGAACACGTATTTTTTTTAAATTTCTAACTAACAATCAAATTAAAATTTTCATACACTTGGCTTCAAAAATACTTTCAGTATAAAATATTTATATAAAAATTCCATCTCTTATTTCATCCCCTTAGGGGTTCATTTTCCAAATCACTGAGGCAAGTATTTCTTAACGTGTACGCAAGAAGTCAAATAGCAATCCTTTAATAGTTCTTTAATAATATATTTTCAAGAAAACATTCACCCACTATTTCACTCCCATATGTTAAAATTTACAAAAATGCTGAAACATGTATATCTTTATTTCTGACCGAGAAACCAGAAACCAATTTTTGTAGGTCTAGCTTCGAAATAGGTTTAATAGTGACATTAAAAAAACCTTAATCCTCTATTTCGCCCCTTCCTATGGTTGGAATTTGAAAAATCCCTTCTTAAACGACGCTTCCAATATAAGATCCACACCCTTCGTCAAATTTCAAGTTGCTGTTTGCGCTGGGCGATGACAGTTAGTCAGGACAGTGCTTTTCATCTAGGGGGTGAAGAAAAATTCGAGCACTCGGACTTGGCGGCGTGATTCCTCACTGACTGGCAATTCAAAAATGTCTCTCACAAAATTTCGCCCGGCGTATATTTTGGGCAGTAAATGGACGTTAAAGATTGGCAATCTGGCAACACTGTAATCATGTATATGGTAACTAGGTAACTACCTCTATCAGGAAACAACAGTAGCGCTGTGTGATTGGTGCAGTGGAATGTTAGCATGCAAGAGGTCGAGGGTTCGATTCTGCGTCGTAGCTTAATTGTTTTTATTTTCTAAATATAGTCTCCGTGGTACGGTATCTGGCGTCTTAATCGTCATACAGCGGTTACAGTGGATCTTCTACAAAATATTTGCATTACGTTCTATCCAAGACAGAAATGGAAGTAAATTGTTTTCATTGGTTAGTTTTTAAGGAGCCTTTTACACGTCGTGGACGCCAGTTATTTCGTGTCACTGCATCTACTAGATTCCAAAATCGTTTTTCTGTGTACCCTCCCTTCAATGGTCCTATCTAAATTATTTGCAAAGCACGTTGCTAGCCCTACTGGTGATGTAAGGCCCTAACGCGCCAAGACGTGCAAAACGCTTCTTTAAAAGCTGACCAATGAAAACGACTGTGTTTCCATTTCTTTGTTCGTAGTAAGTAAGTACAAATGTTTTTAGAAGACCCACTGTAACCGCTGTATGACGATTAAGGCGCCAGATGCCGTTCCACGCAGACTATATTTAGCAAATAAAAACAAATGAGCCTCGACCCAGAATCGAACCCTCGACCTCGTACATGCTAACCCAAACGCTGTCCACTGCACCAACTGCACAGCTTTACTATGACTATATGCTGACAAAGATAGTTACCATGCATCCTATTACAGTGTTGTCAGATTGCCAATTTTTAACGTCCATTTGCTGCCAGAAATATACGCCGGGCGATATTTTGTGACAGGCACTTTCGTATTGCTAGTATGCAAGAAATCGCGCAGAGAAGAGGAAGATAACAACGAATATTATAGAATATACTTCTATTAAACATTGAAAGTATCAGAATCTATTAGAAAACACAAAAATTAGTAAGTAAAAGTATTTGGACGCAGCGGAACGCAGACCAGGTACACATCACCTGGCTCACTTTACTGTTCTGCGATTCTGTTCATTACGTTATACCGACGATTGTTGTTATGCGAACGTACCTTGCATATTACCATCTTATGAAAGCTCGAATCGTAGATATGTCATTGTCATTTAATTATAAGAAATTGTACCAAAGAAATTGTGGTATTTACGGATCCTCAATTTCCGTTGCCTTAGAACGGCATACTTCTACAGTAATTCCTTAACCCCCCAACATGACGTTCGGGAAGACTGTCCTACGTGCTTATCCCCACACTATGACGTCAGAAACTCAGCACGCACAACGCTCAACGTACGAAAGCGCGGTTCTTGTGCCGAAGGCTGTACGCCAGCGAAGGAGGGTCACGTGACCACATGGTAGCAGTTCAACATCGTCTGCTGGCTCAAAAGCGGCCAGCGCCCACTCGTAAGGGCATGACAAATGCAACGCTCTTGTAAATCATTAATTCGTTTTCAGATTTCTATATTTTCCAAAGTATTACATATACAGATATGATCGATGCATGAATAGAACCGTAAACTCAACGAGTTTGTTCCGCGCACACAGTTTGCTTTACGAGTGTAGTGGTTGAAATGGGTCTGAGCACTATGGGACGTAACCTCTGAGGTCATCAGTCCCCTAGAACTTAGAACTACTTAAACCTATCTAAACTAAGGACATCAGTCCCCTAGAACTTAGAGCTACTTAAACGTAACTAACCTAAGGACATCACACACTTCCATGGCCGAGGCAGGATTCGAGCCTGCGACTGTAGTAGCCGCGCGGTTCCAGACTGTAGCACCTAGAACCGTTCCGCCACTCTGGCCGGCCGAGTGTAGTGCCATGACAAAATGGCGACAACGCAAGAAAAGAGGTTTTTTTTTTTTTGGCGTTGGAATACGCGAGATGTTTATGCGTTAGGGCAGTGCAGTGTGCGTTCCGAAGGAATTATGGAAAAGAATCGGCATGTGAACATAGCATTGTGCGTTGGTGTGGTCAATTTAGGGATATTGGTTGTCTCTGTAGACAGAAAAGTACTGGTCAGATAGAACAGCGGAGAGAGTGAGGCATGTTTCGTCCGCAGTCCAAAAAAAATCGATGGTCTGCATAAGCCACGAACTTGCAGACAGAAAAACATTCAGACAAAAGATGTGTGATAGTAAAGTTGGTCAGAGGGAAGTTCCAAAACGGGTCCACCGTGGTCTGATCAGATAAAGAGACTTGATTCTGAAAGAATGAAACAAATTTGGACACCAAGGAAGGCCAATCATCAAAAGTGACACTGATTGATTGTACCTCGCTGGTTCTATTGGGCCCATACGAGAATAATAATAATACACTACTGGCCATTAAAATTGCTACACCAAGAAGAAATGTAGATGATAAACAGGTATTAATTGGACAAATATATTATACCAGATCTGACATGTGATTACATTTTCACGAAATTTGGGTGCATAGATTTGAGAAATCAGTACCCAGAACAACGAGCTCTGGCCCTAATAACTGCCTTGATGCGCCTGGGCATTGAGTCAAACAGAGCTTGGGTGGCGTGTACAGGTACAGTTCATCAAGAGTAGTGCCTGGCGTATTGTGACGAGCCAGTTGCTCGGCCACCATTGACCAGACGTTTTCAGTTGGCGAGAGATCTGGAGAATGTGCTGGCCAGGGCAGCAGTCGAACATTTTCTGTATCCAGAAAGGCCCGTACAGGACCTGCAACACGCGGTCGTGCATTATCCTGCTAAAATGTAGGGTTTCGCAGGGATAGAATGAAGGGTAGAGCCACGGGTCGTAACACATCTGAAATGTAACGTCCACTGTTCAAAGTGCCGGTAAATGCGAACAAGAGGTGAGCGAGACGTGTAACCAATTGCACCCAATACCATCAAAACCGGGTGATACGCCAGTATGGCGATGGCGAGTACACGTTTCCAATGTGCGTTCACCGCCGTGTAGCCAAACACGAATGCGACCATCATGATGCTGTAAACAGAACTTGGATTCATCCGAAAAAATGACATTTTTCCATTCGTGCACCCAGGTACGTCGTCGAGTACACCATCGCAGGCGCTCCTGTCTGTGATGCACCGTCAAGGGTAACCGCAGCCACAGTCTCCGAGCTGATGCAAACGTCGTCGAACTGTTCGTGCAGATGGTTGTTGTCTTGCAAACGTCCCCATCTGTTGAATCAGGGATCGTGACCTTGGCTGCACGACCCGTTACAGCCATACGGATAATATGCCTGTCATCTCGATTGCTTGTGATACGAGGCCGTTGGGATCCAGCACGGCATTCCGTATTACCCTCCTGAACCCACCGATTCCATATTCTACTAACAGTCATTGGATCTCGACCAACGCGAGCAGCAGTGTCGCGATACGATAAACCGAAATCGCGATAGGCTACAATCCGACCTCTATCAAAGTCGGAAACGTGATGGTACGCATTTCTCCTCCTTACACGAGGCATCACAACAACGTTTCACCAGGCAACGCCAGTCAACTGCTGTTTGTGTATGAGAAATCGGTTGGAAACTTTCCTCATGTCAGCACGTTGTAGGTATCGCCACCGGCGCCAACCTTGTATGAATGCTCTGAAAAGCTAATCATTTGCATATCAAAGCCTCTTCTTCCTGTCGGTTAAATTTCGCGTCTGTAGCATTTCATCTTCGTGGTGTAGCAATTTTAATGGCCAGTAGTGTGATAATAATAATGATGATGATGATAATACTGGAAGTTTGTACGATTTCACACGGTGCTGCTAGGATATCGATAGATCCATCCGGGAAATCGGAACGCAGCGAACAGATGCACGGAACTGAGCCGGCAGCTGTAGGCACGATTCTTTCGCGTAGTCACGATACTGCTGGCAGGAAGAAAGAATTCTCCGGCGACGCTCTGCTCGCGCGAACTGTGCTGTGCTGCGCGGCGTTGGCGGAGCGCCTCTATAGACAGCGCTCTTTTAACCGGAAACGTCGATGGAGGCGCTTTCCTCGAAGCCGAACAAAGGGGAACTTGGAGGCGGGCGGGCTGGCACGCCACGCCGCGCCACGCCACGCCGCGCCACGCCGCTCTACACCACTCTACATCACGCCAGCCAGCGCGGCCACGTCGCCGCCGCACCGGCTATAACCGTGCGGACGTCCTCGGGCTAGCGACGTGACGTGTGCTGGCCGGCCAGGCCGGCCTATTTTCGGGTCGTTTCTTCCCAGAAGCGCAGCCGCTGCGACGTGTGTGGAGGGGGCGAGCACTCAGTGGCTCGGAATGTTACCGGCCGGAGGTGTGGTTTCTTCAGAGAGACGCGAGCAGCTCCCAGAGGGAAGTGTTTTGAAATTCAAATTGCCTCCGTTGCCAGTTTTAAACCTAGCACGAGCAGTGGTATTCGCGCTCCATCTTCCTGCAATCCCTCGTCTCCTCTTTCTTTACAAGGTCTCCTCTTCCTAGCTCAGAAACGCTTTTTTTTTCAAAATAATTTTTAGGTCATCACTCTATGCTACTGTCTCTCTGTCTCTCTCTCTTCTATTCAGATTGATTCAGCTGTCACTATCTACAGGTTTGGCCGGCCGCTGTGGCCGAGCGGCTCTAGGCGCTTCAGTCCGGAACTGCGCGACTGCTTCTCCAGGGAAGCGTCCTGGGACCTCTTTTGTTCCTGATCTCTCTGCTGTTCCTGGGTGACAATCTGAGCAGTTCTCTTTGGTTGTTCGCAGATGATGCTGTAATTTACCGTCTAGTAAGGTCATCCGAAGACCAGTAGTAGTTGCAAAGCGATTTAGAAAAGATTTGCTGTATGCTGTGGCAGGTGGCAGTTGACGCTAAATAACGAAAAGTGTGAGGTGATCCACATGAGTTCCAAAAGAAATCCGTTGGAATTCGATTACTCGATAAATAGTAAAATTCTCAAGGCTGCCAGTTCAACTAAGTACCTGGGTGTAAAAGTTACGAGCAACGTCAGTTGGAAAGACCACATAAATAATATTGTGGGGAAGGCGAGCCAAAGGTTGCGCTTCATTGGCAGGACACTTAGAAGATGCAACAAGTCCACTAAAGAGACAGCTTACACTACACTCGTTCGTCCTCTGTTAGAATATTGCTGCGCGGTGTGGGATCCTTACCAGGTGGGATTGAAGGAGGACATCGAAAGGGTGCAAAAAAGGGCAGCTTGTTTTGTATTTTCTCGTAATAGGGGAGAAAGTGTGGCAGATATGACACGCGAATTGAGATGGAAGTCATTAAAGCAAAGACGTTCTTCGTCGCGGTGAGATCTATTTACGAAATTTCTGTCACCAACTTTCTCTTCCGAATGCGAAAATATTTTGTTGAGCGCATAGGTAGGAATGATCATCAAAATAAAATAAGAGAAATCAGAGCTCGAACAGAAAGGTTTAGGTGTTCGTTTTTCCCGCGCGCTTTTCGGGAGTGGAATGGTAGGGAGATAGTATGATTGTGGTTCGATGAACCCTCTGCCAAGCACTTAAATGTGAATTGCAGAGTAATCATGTAGATGTAGATGCTACGGTCGCAGGTTCGAATCCTGCCTTGGGCGTGGTTGTGTGTCATGATCTTAGTTTACAAAGGTTTAAGTAGTTCTACGTCTAGGGGACTGATGACGTCAGATGTTAAGTCCCATAGTGCTCAGAGCCATATGAACCATTAACTCAATGCGGATGCGTAGGAAAAACAAATATTCAGGTGCAGCAATACTAGTTTCCTTCTTGAAACAGTCACATCGTTTAAGTATCTCAGAGTAACGTTGCGAACCGATATGAAATGAAACGAGGATGTGATGACTGTAGTATGGTAGGTGAATGGTCGATTTCGGTTTATTGGGAGAATTCTGGTGAAGTGTGGTTCATCTGTACGAGACACTGCGTATAGGACGCTAGTGTGAGATATTCTTTAACATTTCTCGAACGCTTGGGATCCGCACCAGGTTGGATTAAATGAAGACATTGCAGCAGTTCAGAGGCAGGCTGCTAGATTTGTTATTGTTAAGTTCGAACAACACACAAGTGTTAGAGAGATGCTTTGGAAACTCAATTGAGATTCGATGGGTGGAAGGTGACATTCTTTTCGAGAAACATTACTGAGAAAATTTTGAGAACCTGCATTTGAATCTGTCTGCCGAACGATTCTATTGCCTCCAACATACATTGCGCGTGAGAAGCACGAAGATAAGGTACGAGAAATTAGGGCTCATTCGGTGGCACATAGACGGTCGTTTTCCCCTCTTTCAGTTTGCGAGTGGAACAGGGAAGAAAGTGAATGGTAGTGGTACGAGGTACCCTCCATCACCCACTGTGCGCACTAGCTAAATAGGTGTAGATAAGTACAGCATTTGAGGATGACAGTCTGTGTAATGTACATTCACAAATCCAAGTTACTTCCGTGTCAAAATTTATACCATAGCAGTTAACCGGTACAAGTCGCGCACCTCCTTGAGTTGTCGGCACTGGAAGACAAACAATAACACATACCCCCTCTCACATTCCCTAAACTCATGGTCGCGCGCTTCACATACCCTTCTGCCCCTGAGATAAACGGGTAACTTCATATAGCTCACGGCGGAATTCACCAACGTCAATTAAAATTAAGCGTATCTTAAAATGCCATTGTCTCTGCAAGCATTTCTGTTTGTTGAAGAGTAGGAAATCTAGTCTTACGTACCTCCTAACATTAGCTGACGTTTTTGGTTTCGGTTGCTAGTTACTAGATGTGTATTATAAAATACGCTGAGAATAACGGACCGCATGAATAACTTTTTCGGGCCGCAGTCTGTCTTGGAGGGTAGTGTTTATTTGTACACTACTAACAATTAAAATTGCTACACCAAGAAGAAATGCAGATGATAAATATATGGACAAATATATTATACTAGAACTGACGTGTGATTACATTTTCACGCAATCTGGGTGCATAGGTCCTGAGACACCAGTACCCAGAACAACCACCTCTTGCCATAATAACGGCCTCGATACGCCTGGGCTTTGAGTCAAATAGAGCTTGGATGGCGTGCACCGGTACAGCTGCCCATGCAGCTTCAACACGATACCACAGTTCATCAAGAGTAGTGACTGGCGTATTGTGACGAGCTAGTTGCTCGGCCACCATTGACCAGGCGTTTTCAATTGATGAGAGATCTGGAGAATGTGCTGGCTAGGGCAGCAGTCGAACATTTTCTGTATCCAGAAAGGCCCGTACAGGACCTGCAACATGCGGTCGTGTATTATCCTGCTAAAATGTATGGTTTCGCAGGGATAGAATGAAGGGTAGAGCCGGCCGCGGTGGTCTAGTGGTTCTAGGCGCTCAGTCCGGAGCCACGCGACTGCTACAGTCGCAGGTTCGAATCCTGCCTCGGGCATGGATGTGTGTGATGTCCTTAGGTTAGTTAGGTTTAAGTAGTTCTAAGTTCTAGGGGACTGATGACCACAGATGTTAAGTCCCATAGTGTTCAGAGCCATTTTGAAGGGTAGTGCCACGGGTCGTAACACATCTGAAATGTAACATTCACTGTTCAGTGTGCCGTCAATGCGAACATGTTGTGACCGAGACGTGTAACCAATGGCACTCAATACCGTCACGCAGTGTTATACGCCAGTATGGCGATGGCGAATACACGTTTCCAATGTATGTTCACCGCGATGTCGCCAAACACGGATGCGAACGTCGTAATGCTGTAAACATAACATGGATTCATCCGAAAAAGTGACGTTTTGCCATTCGTGCACCCAGGTTCGTCGTTGAGTACACCATCGCAGGCGCTCGTCTGTGATGCAGCGTCAAGGGTAACCGCATCCATGGTCTCCGAGCTGATAGTCCATGCTGCTGCAAACGTCGTCCAACTGTTCGTGCAGATGGTTGTTTCCTTTGCAAACGTCCGCATCTGTTGACTCAAGGATCGAGACGTGGCTGCACGATCCGTTACAGCCATGCGGATAAGACGCCTGTCATCTCGACTGCTAGTGATATGAGGCCGTCGGGATCCAGCACGGCGTTCCGTTTTACCCTCTTGAACCCACCGATTCGTTATTCTGCTAACAGTCATTGGATCTCGACCAACGCGAGCAGCAATGTCGCGATACGATAAACCGCAATTGCGATAGGCTACAATGTGACCTTTATCAAAGTCGGAAACGTGATGGTACGCATTTCTCCTTCTTACACGAGTCATCACAACAACGTTTCACCAGGCAACGCCGGTCAACTGCTGTTTGTGTATGAGAAATCGGTTGGAAACTTTCCTCATGTCAGCACGCTGTAGGTGTCGCCACCGGCGCCACCCTTGTGTGAATGCTCTGAAAAGATAATCATTTGCATATCAGAGCCTCTTCTTTCTGTCGGTTAAATTTCGCATCTGTAGCACGTCGTCTTCGAGGTGTAGCAATTTTAATGAACAGTAGTGTAAATTACTTGTACCTATGGCTCAGATACTACAGACTGGGACACTTTGTTTGTGTCTGTGACTGCTAAACAGAAACAGCTCGACGTAAGTCGTTGTTTACGCCTGTTCTACCACCACCCTAGTGGATACCTCATAGTTTTGACTCGATAAAACGTTGTACAGAACTTCTGCCGGTCTCTGCTCTTTGGCAGTGACATTGGCACACATTGTGCTCCGCGCTATCCCGAAATGCAAGATTATGACTGATGACTGTTTCACTGACAGGTGGATACCCTGTCTCTGAGGGCTGTTTGAGGGCCGAAGCCTTTAATCCAACCGATTACCTCCAACACCTGAACTTCAGATCCGTCATAAGCAGTGTTACATAAGCATATTGCCCATCGAGGAAGATGTGGTGTGGATAACAGCAATAGCAGGTGTACCGAGGAACGCTTAACACGCTCTCATTGGCAAATAACTTTCCACTACTGTTGCTAGTCCATCCCGAGAATTAATACAAAAAATATCTGCCTGATTAACGTATGCCGGTCGGTATGGGCGAGCGGTTCTAGGCGCTTCAGTCTGGAACCACGCGACCGCTACAGTCGCAGGTTCGAATCCTGCCTCGGGCATGGATGTGTGTGATGTCCTTAGATTAGTTAGGTTTAAATAGTTCTAAGTTCTAGGGGACTGATGACCTCAGAAGGTAAGTCCCATAGTGCTCAGAGCCATTCGAACCTTTTGAACTCGCAATTGCTCACAAGCAGAGCAGTTGGTGTGCGGTGGGGAATGAGCGAAATGCGCGCATCGTGTGGTCGCGACAACAAGGGAGCAGCACCGACTGTGAAATAGGCGAGGCTCAGTTCTGGCAGCGATGCCGTCTAATAGAAGCAATGGCGAGCCGGCATTGTGCAGCAGAAACATCATCGAAGCAGCAGTGCCTGTCTTATTAACGATCACGAAGCATTGCTCATTCGGATATGCATGCATGTCTGAAGGAATATTTCATCGCATTTCTTAACAAAACAGGCACTGCTCTTTCGCATTTAGTCGCCGATACCAGGCTCTCGACTCTCAACAAAAGTATCCTTCCTGGACAGGAATACACGTAATGTATGAGTGGATGTTTTTACACATGGATACATAGACGACGACATATGTAAGTTTGGGTCTGGCCATGATTTGTGAATAGCCGAAGCGGTTAGGCTACCGCTCGCGTAAAGTGGGAAATCCTGGTTCGAATCTCGGTCCGGCACAAGATTTCATTGTCGTCGTTCTAATGCACAGCCGAAGATGGTTCACATTCACAGCTGCGAATACATTTCCTGTGCCAGCAACATCTTCGCACTTCAATCTGCAGTGTGAGGACCATTATTATTTTGCACATAAAAGTGGGCCTGCAATTCGTTTAGTGTGTCGTAAGAGGCTGAATACTCATACTTTAAGGAATTGTAATTACAGAGGTACTACATCTGTTACGAAGTCAAAGAACATGGGAATGGAAAGTGAGAAGACGTCAGTGAGCTTTTAAAACTTAAAAGAAAATGAGGAAGAAATTCAAGTTGTATACCGTTCGGATGATCAACAAAACTGCAGTAAACAGTTTTTGATGTTACTGAGCAACAGTCATTCAATATTTTTTTAAAGGAACACACCGCCGTTATACATTGCAGGGCATTTAACATGGTGCTCAAGCTCAAAGTTGTCCGTAAATTAAGATAAATATTGGTTCACCAGGGAAATGGCAGATGTGAAGTCATCATATCGTAATAGATCAGTAAATAATCGTGGTCGCACGTCATATGTAGTAAAATCAGGCTTACGTTGATAAATAAAAGATGAGACACATGTCCTTAAAAGTTAATGATAGTGAAATCAAAGAGTATATACTCTTTTATTTCACTATCATCTTTTATTTACCAGATATACTAAATATGGCGTGCTCGCACGATTATTTGCTAGTGTGTTAAAATATAGTGATTTTGAAATTTGGCATTTGGTGAGAAACCAATATTTGTCTTAATTTATCGCCAACTTTGAGCTTGACAACATGTTAAATGTCCTGCAACATATATTAAACACAGAAAATCAAATACTTGAAAATGGCATAAAAGATCCAAACCTGGGCTGTACTTAAAGAAACAGTAAAACAGTCAAATGGCGGTGTGTTCCTTAAAAAAAAATGCACTACTTTTAGCAAAGTCCTTACGCCCTTTCAAGGATGGTGATTCAGGAATAGAATAATTCGTGGTTGTTCAAATGTGTGTGAATTCCTAAGGGACCAAGCAGCTGAGGTCATCGGTCCCTAGGCTTACACACTACTTAAACTAACTTAAGCTAAGAACAACTCACAGACCCATGCCCAAGGGAGGAGTCGAACCTCCGGCGGGAGGCGCCGCGCAGTCCGTGACATGGTGCCTCAGACCGCTCGGCCACTTCGCGCGGCAATTGGTGGTTGGTGCTGAACTTTTACGTCCATTTCAAGTACAACAATTTTGCGTGGCTCCTTTTTCAAACAAGACAATCATGTATTCCACACAGGTTACGACAGACGACGGTCAGAGCTAGCCTGCAGAGTCTTTGTCATGAGTTCGTTGCATATTCCTTAGAGTTCTATGAAGGTGTAAATAACACAGGCACTTAGCTGGATGTAACGTTCTCAGCAGTGTCGAAGAAAGAGTTGTAGGTTCGTCATAGAATTAATTAGCTTTTGTGTCTACTCACGGAGCTCGAGTCACTTTGTGAAATAAATCAGGATTCGTAGCCCAACTAAATGGGAAAATGAAAAAAAAAAAAAAAAATCCTGTACCCAGCTCGCGCTGATTTGCAGTTTGAAGTAACTGATCTGTAATGCGACAGGAAATACAAAGACAATCCAGATTTCTCCAAGCATTTTCCTCAGGACTGATTTCCTCGTTTACACAAGTCTTGATACTACATCCCGACGTATTCTCTGTGTCGACGAAGGCTGTGGTGGGGTGTGGTGGGGGGGTGGGGTGTGGGGGGGGGGGGGGGAGGGGTATAGAAGTTCTTGCTCGAAGTCCAGCTCGGCGAAGCACGTTAGATGAGGTTGGACCCTGGTCCACAAGAACTGCAGATCTGTCGCCGCAACGTCGTTCTAAAGCAATTACCGTACCACGATGGCCATCGTTCGGCTGCAGTAAGATGTTCGCAGTTCTAGTTTTCGCAACTAAGAGTCACCAATGTGCAATGATCCATCACTGACGCGAAGGAAAAAAGATCCTTGGTGTGTGGTTATGTAATTTGACTGCAGACACGAGTAGCTTAAAAACTGGTCGTTAGAAGCAATCGAGACTACAACATTTAAACGAGCGCAAGTTACCACGCCAACGCTTGTTGCGGAAAAGATGACTTCTTTCTGTAATTTATTCTGCGCGGAGTGGTGTAACCACATCACCCGACAATTAACATTTTGTCTTTCCTTCCCTTTTCGCTCGAGCTTGCTCGTTTATTTGGTCTCATACTGACACGTTGTCGATGTGATTGCTGATATACGAGCAGTTAATTATGACTCGGTACGATTGCCTGAGATGCATATAATTGGAGGTTAAAGATTAGGTGGGAAGATCGAGTAACTAGCAGTCACTGCTTGAACCTGGGAGAAATAGCTCTGTGGCGCAACCTGACTAAACTGAAAGGGTAAGCAGATGGGATACATCCTGAGGCACCAATGCGCGACGCTACCCAACGGTTTTCTGCTGAGTAGTAGCTTTCTAAACAGCATTCCACTCGAGCAAAGCAGCTGCGACTTTACCTGATGTTGCTCGCACCTTAAGTAGTTGGGCTATGCACAATAAACCGTGATTTATTTTCAAAGAACATTCTTAAGAATTTATTTTATTTACTAGCGATTCATCAAGAACATTAACACATTTAATCACACAGTGTAAGCATGGAAGTAGTGGCCAGGGAGTAACTGATGAAATCATAAGCAAATTCCTTTTAATAAATGGGAATTTTATTCACTTTAATTTAAAAGAAACAGATTTAAAATTATATTCAGAAAGCACCCTCTAAATATCAAGTTACAATTTATTCAGAGGCAGAAAGAAACAAGTTTTGACTGTTTGAGCTTTCGGTTAGAGGACCTTGCCGCTCCCTTTTGACACGGCCTTAGTTACGACCGCTCACAACAGCCGCTGAAAGACTACACTGGTGCAAATTTGCAACACACCAGATTACTTTAAACTAAAAGTTTTAACAATTTACACAAGCACATAAACTATGCATCCCCGTAGGAGGGATGGAAATGGTACAAAGCACTAAAATTAAAATATTAACTTTGCCACCGAAGGTGCAACTTGATTTTAACTTCTAAGAAAAGTCTTACGGTGAAAGGGTGGCAACTTTATATACTAAAATGATGATTTAAATAAAAGCCCATGAAATGTAACCTTATATAAAATTCTACAAGGTTGGCCAAACAAGTTAAGATGCTCTAAAGTACACAGATACCGCCTCTCAAGATGATAGGCAAGATCAAAACATATTTCAGGAATTAGGCCGTTACACTCCAAGCAATAAATTCGTTAACACACCAAATCCGACAAACATGACATAGGCAGCTGCGAACGACAGACAGACACTAACTGCCTAAGAAATGCGGACGAGAGACTCACCCAGACTGACTCCAGACTGACCAACTGGCGAGATCATAGCGCCCCTTAAATGCACGTGAACAGGCAACCTTTCCCCTTTCCCACCAGAGGGAGACACCAAAGCTGCGATTGCCACAGCGGCGCCACCGCCAGAAACGGAGGACGACTGCTTCACACTGCGCGCTCTTCAAAACAGCAATTTTTTTTTTACCACGGCTCACACAACGTTGTTTAAAAAGAATAACTTGATATAGTCATAGAGCCGAGCTGCGTACGTCTGATTTCAAGCCCAGCAGCTAACTCGCTGCAAATAATTCTATGTAGCTGTGATGCTGCAGTCAAATGGTCTATGCATTGGCTAGAACTGTGCATTAATAACACAGAGAGAAATATAAAATAAAATGTAAATGAGTAATTTAGTAAAAAGGCTTCTATTCTAAATTCTGTAATTGATGAAGACGACAGAGCATTATGTTGAATAATATTTATTCAGTAGATGGCATCTCAAATAAACGAAAAGTGGTCCTACAATATCCATTTACAATAAGAACAGAAAATAAACTTAAGAAATGCAGCAATGTTACATTGAGTGACTTAGGAGAATGGTAGGAGAATCCCCAGACTAAATACACGAAAACTTAGTCCATTTCGTGATCACAATACGAGAAAAATTCACCAGCCGGAAAGAGTTCAGAGTGCAAAGTGATTATTTACAAATTAACACAAGCGACATGCCGATTAAAAACTCATACTCAGTCTATTTTCAGTTCCGTAATGTAATCGGGAAAATAGTATCGCAGCAGCGTTCACCACCATGAACCAATCACCCACACGATTGAATAACTCATGTTACCTCAGGCAGGTGTGCTTTCTTCAAGAACTCCAGTCCCTCTCAGGCTTAAAGAGGTAGATGACTTTTGCTATTTGGGCAGAAAACTGATACTGGTCGAAGCAGAGAGGATATAAAATGTAGACCAGTTATGGCAAGGAAAGCGTTTCTGAAGAGGAGAAATTTGTTAACATCGAGTATAAAGTGTCAGGAAGTCTTTTCTAAAAGTATTTGTACGGAGTGTAGCCATGTATGGTCAATACGTTATGAAAAAGCACATTTTCGTTACAAAAATGGAAGTGTAATGTCTTCACTTATGCTGTTCCAAAACGTACATTTGGCGTTTCACCAGCTATTAATGCCCCTTGGAAACTACATTCATTCATCGAAAAAGTCAGTAGTTAATGGAATAACATTGCAGACAATGAAGTTTGATGTAATAACCATACAGGAAAATACTCTCCTCTTTGAGGGCTCTGATTTGCTAAATCTCATTTCAATATCTCGAACCGTTTTCCAAATATAAGGAATATCGTGATTGATTTATATGTGGCGCGTGCGGTCACAGTTGAGTGTGCTACATCAGATGAATTTTTTCGAGACTGATGTGAGACAGAGACCTCCACAGAAGCCTAAAGAATAATCCAATATCTTAGCTAAATTTCAGACGTAGCAAATACGAAATCGTAGTGACCCCTGTTATGCATTGTAAAATTTTTCGTATTTTGTGCAGTGTCGTACCTAGACCTAAATGCAAATATCACAATAACTACAACTATTAGCGACATGGTGGGTACTGATTACGAAGAGCCGATGGAGGTGGCCGAGCGGTTCTAGGCGCTACAATCTGGAACCGCGCGACCGCGACGGTCGCAGGTTCGAATCCTGCCTCGGGCGTGGATGTGTGTGATGTCCTTAGGTTAGTTAGGTTTACGTAGTTCTAAGTTGTAGGGGACTGGTGACCTCAGCAGTTAAGACCCATAGTGCTCAGACAAATTTGAGCCATTAGGAATCTGACATATGAAACTATAAGTAACGCAAGAACGAAGCCTTTTTTTACCGCACAGTCTCTGCAAAATAGAATGAGAAAGATTACAGGGGGTGCGCCTCGATTCTGTCACTGCTGACAGGAGCCGAACGATGTAGGCCTCCCCGTCCGAACAAACGAATGAACTCGCCCAGCGTATCGGTCACTGTGCACCTGCCACCGTATCCTGCGCGGATTCTGCCGCCATTCGCGACCCAGCGCTACGTGGCGCAGACAGGTGTTTTTCTTCGCCCTCTTATTGCTCTTTCTGTGTGGCAGCGTATTGCTGTGAGCCCCTTAGCGGTGATCCCGGATCATTAGCCGGGCCCCCCTGGTTCCCGGAACGTTTGTGCCGGTAATCTCCGCTGCGGCGCCGCGAGATAACGGGGAGTGTAGGACCGCCCGTGCCAGCGGCGCAGGGTGTTCGTGGAAGCGTGAGCTCACGCATTATTCCGGACAGGCCGAGCTGCCTGCCTACCGGGCAGCGCGGCGGGGAGAGTCAGCAGAGGGAGCTGCGCCAAAGGAGGAGGGCGGCGGCAAAAGAATCGCCTGCGGGGAGGAACGGCTGAAATGCGTACCCGACGTGAATAGTTGTCGAGGGCACCGACTTCCCACCAACATGGCGCAGTGGTTAAAGCATCAAGTCACCGCCTCAGGTTCTGCGACTTCTTTTTTCCTCCAAAGGCGGAATGATTTCTTCGACAAGGTCACGGCCATCTCATTCCTCCATGGTCTCCAGGTCACTTACATACAAATGCAAAGCTGGCACCAGGACCGCTCACAGGGGTGCCCAGGGGGTCCGTGCTTCTCTCCCCTCCAAAATGTTTGTTCTTATAGCAGATATAATGGAAAATTTTTGTAGTACAAAGTGCTTTTTCACGGTAAGTGATGACAGCCAAAACAGTTGCAGGATAAAGATTTATTAAAATTCTTGATCACGGTTTCGGTATATCTAAATATACCTTCATCACAAGTAAAATACACAAGAGTATTACAGGCACAAAAACTTTTAGTCACTTACTAAAATCACATCCTTGCAATGGATTTTGGTAAGCCACGGCTGCAAAATACTAACGCGAATTCTTTACAGACGAATGGAAAAACTGGTAGATGCAGACCTCGGGGAGGATCAGTTTGGATTCCGTCGAAATGTTGGAACACGTGAGGCAATACTGACCTTACGACTTATCTTAGAAGAAAGATTAAGAAAAGGCAAACCTACGTTTCTAGCATTTGTAGACTTAGAGAAAGCTTTTGACAATGTTGACTGGAATACTCTTTTTCAAATTCTAAAGGTGGCAGGGGTAAAATACAGGGAGCGAAAGGCTATTTATAATTTGTACAGAAACCAGATGGCAGTAATAAGAGTCGAGGGACATGAAAGGGAAGCAGTGGTTGGGAAAGGAGTGAGACAGGGTTGTAGCCTCTCCCCGATGTTATTCAATCTGTATATTGAGCAAGCAGTAAAGGAAACAAAACAAAAATTTGGAGTAGGTATTAAAATTCATGGAGACGAAGTAAAAACTTTGAGGTTCACCGATGACATTGTAATTCTGTCAGAGACGGCAAAGGACTTGGAAGAGCAGTTGAACGGAATGGACAGTGTCTTGAAAGGAGGATATAAGATGAACATTAACAAAAGCAAAACGAGGATAATGGAATGTAGTCAAATTAAATCGGGAGATGCTGAGGGAATTAGATTAGGAAATGAGACACTTAAAGTAGTAAAGGAGTTTTGCTATTTAGGAAGTAAAATAAATGATGATGGTCGAAGTAGAGAGGATATAAAATGTAGACTGGCAATGGCAAGGAAAGCGTTTCTGAAGAAGAGAAATTTGTTAACATCGAATATAGATTTATGTATCAGGAAGTCGTTTCTGAAAGTATTCGTTTGGAGTGTAGCCATGTATGGAAGTGAAACATGGACGATAACTAGTTTGGACAAGAAGAGAATAGAAGCTTTCGAAATGTGGTGCTACAGAAGAATACTGAAGATAAGGTGGATAGATCACGTAACTAATGAGGAGGTATTGAATAGGATTGGGGAGAAGAGAAGTTTGTGGCACAACTTTACTAGAAGAAGGGATCGGTTGGTAGGACATGTTTTGAGGCATCAAGGGATCACAAATTTAGCATTGGAGGGCAGCGTGGAGGGTAAAAATCGTAGAGGGAGACCAATAGATGAATACGCTTAGCAGATTCAGAAGGATGTAGGTTGCAGTAGGTACTGGGAGATGAAGCAGCTTGCACAGGATAGAGTAGCATAGAGAGCTGCATCAAACCAGTCTCAGGACTGAAGACAACAACAACAACACAAGTGACTAAAAGTTTTTGTGCCTGTAATACTCTGGTGTATTTTACTTGTGATGAAGGTATATTTAGATATACCGAAACCGTGGTCAATAATTTTAATAAATCTTTATCCTGCAACTGTTTTGGCTGTCATCATTTACCGTGAAGAATTTCAACTGTTACTTTTTCAGCCATGTTTAAAATCTTGAATCCAAGTGCTTTCTTAAAGTTATTCATTCTTTATTATGACTGAAAGTCAAGTTCCAGGTGTAATAAAGTTGATGAAAAATTATTAATTAATTATTATTATTATAAATTATAATATAAAAAATCGCCCGAGGTAAAATTAGCTTTTCGATCTGCTCCCCCCCCCTCCCCATCCCCTCCCCCGAAAAATAATGTTGTGTCAGGTTCTGGCTGGCACCTTTCTTCACCAATAGGATAATCAGACAAGGGTGTAACACACACTTTTTAACATATGCGGGGTGAACTGCTTTTAGAGACTGTTTACTGATTACCTTCATATGTACACTGGAGCGCCAAAGAAACTGGTACAGGCATGCGTATTCAAATACAGAGATATGTAAAAAGGCAGAATACGGCGATTCGGTTGGCAACGCCTATATAAGACAACAGGTGTCTGGCGCAGTTGTTAGATCGGTTACTGCTGCTACAATGGCAGGTTATCGAGATTTAAGTGAGTTTGAACGTGGTGTTATAGTCGGTGCACGAGCGATGGGATGCAGCATCTCCGAGGTAGAGATGAAATGGGGATTTTACCGTACGACTATTTCACGAGTGTGCCGTGAATATCAGGATTCCGGTAAAACATCAAATCTACGACATCGTTGCGGCCGGAAACAGATCCTGCAAGAACGGGACCAACGACGACTGAAGAGAATCGTTCAACGTGATAGAAGTGCAACTCTACTGCAAATTGTTGCAAATACGCTTCGGAATGCGGTATACCTAGGACAACTTCGCTTTTATCTATTATACAACACCCGAGTTCTGTTATTCGTGACTACAGCCAGAATAGAAAATACTCGTACGTAATTCTATAATGTTCATTGTTCCAACGCTCTGATAACGTCGTGAATATGCTGTACAACAACTGAAATTACGTGTGACGTTTGCTGTCTTAGATATACCATGAAGTGGTCATATTGAGAATAGGCTGTGTCTGATATTCATGTGATCACATTTCATAAATCTTGAAGATGGTTCAATGTATACCGCAGCGCAAAGTCTGCTAATGGTTACCCTACATTACAGCCTGTGAGGGTTTATTACAATTTTATCATTTTTTTACGCTTTGTGAATATGCCAACCGTGGCTATAAATTTTATTTGTCTCTTTTATTGACTTCAAGGAGACTGATCAATCTCTCTGTTGGTCATAACAATCGAAACCGTTCATTGAATAAAAGAATATTTGTGATCAAACACTGTTGGTTTCCATATACTGTCAAACACTGGGTCGCTGTTACGTGCAAGGAAGCCATGCCAACCCCCATCAAAAACTGCACTGTCAGTTTATTTTACTTACACGTCATGTTCCGTAGGACCAAATTGAGGAGAAAATCTCCAAGGTCATGGAACATGTCAGTACATGACGTTACAAAATGAAAGTGATAACAGACAAAATTAAAAGGTTTGTGAACCCGAAAAAAGTCAAGCCATAAGTTTAAGTAAACGCAATCAACAATACAACAAGAATCAGCTTAATTTTTCAAGGCACTCCTCGACAGAATAGAAAGAGTGTCCTATGAGGAAACTCTTCAGTTCCGATTTGAAAGCGCGTGGATTAGTGCTAAGATTTTTGAATTCTAGTGGGAGCTCATTGAAAAAGGATGCAGCAGTATACTGTACACCTTTCTGCAAAAGAGTTAAGGAAGTCTGATTTCTGTCGAGTATTAACTGAGTGAATGATGCTAATTCTTGGGAATAAGGTGATGTTGCTAACAAGAAATGTCAGTAAAGAATATGTATATTGAGAGGCCAATGTCAAAATACCCAGCCTCGTGAACTGGGGTCGACAAGAGGTTCTAGAACTTACACCACTTATTTCCTGAACCTCCCGTTTCTGAGGCAAAAATATCCCTTTAAATGGGAAGAGTTACCCCAAAATATAATACCATATGACATAGGCGAATGAAAATAAGCAAAGTGGACTACTTTTCGTGTAGAACGATCACTCATTTTGGATACCGTTCGAGCAGTAAAAATGGTAGCATTAAGTCTTTGAACAAGATCCTGAACTTGGGATTTCCACGACAGTTTATTGTCTATCTGAACACCTAGAAATTTGAACTGTTCAGTTTCGCTAATCATATACCCGTTCTGTGAAATTAACACGTCAGATTTTGTTGAGTTGTGTGTTAGAAACTGTAAGAACTGAGTCTTACTGTGATTTAAAGGTAGTTTATTTTCTGCAAGCCATGAAATGCACTATTTGAAACAGAGCCAATGTTGCACACAACTTCCTTTGACTTACTACCAAGCTAGTGTCATCAGCAAACAGTTACCCGTAATACTAGAGGGCATGTCATCCATATATATAAGGAACAGGAGTGTTTCAGTCCATCTGTCAGCAGCGGTACAAAATCTTTTAGGCAGCCCCTCTTGCCCTACTCGTCTGTGATGCTGTTCTCTTGGCAAGTTCCAAGCTGCTGGTGATGTCTGAAGAAGATCGTATGTCAAGAAATGTTCCCAAACGTAGTGCCGTCGCCATTTTCTAGCTACTTCATGTATAAATAGATGATATCCGGGAATTCGCAGTATAGTATCTGCATCATTAGACGAAAAATTTTCGTCACTTCACACTGTCTTGTGGTGTAAACGTTTTAATGTATTTTTCTTGTCCTTCTCTGGATACGCTGCTAAGGCGAACCTTGTCTTTCCTGCAGTACTTCAGTCAACAATTCATTTCTTTTCTCAGAAATAAACAAATTGTGCCGCTCCTAACGATGTACCCAGTTTGCGAACTGTTTTCGGTGAACTGATATATCTAGCGCTTGTGAAACTTACGGCCTGCACTTCTTAGAAGCCAGATTCTTCAGTTCGTTGCAACATTCTTCTTGCGCTCTTTTACGACATTTGTAAGAAAGTAAAAGAGTTATTTACAGCCAGAAAGCGGACCATAACGATGACACGTTGACTTGTATTGTCAAAATGCTACTCAGGAAGCTTGAGGCTAAATCTCCGACTGATACTGTGACGATTTGCCTTTTAGTTCCCGAAATCTTGCGACGTTTTTGTAATTGTAATATCGTAGACGCAAGGAAGAAACGTACGCGCGCAGCTAAAGAGATTTTTGCGTTGAATCCTACGTCTCGCCAGAAATAGAACTGGATGAACTGTCTCACAAGTTACATCAAGTAGACCGCGCCATTCGCTTCGGTGAATGCTAAACAATAGACAAACGTCAAGATTATTAAATGAAAAAAAAAGATGTTTTGTATTGTTACGGTCTTTCATAATTTTTTTCATGTCACGTTCTTTACGCGGATTTGACGCCGTACTGCTTATCTCTCTCCACAATTGTACCTGGCAAGTCACATCACAGTGAGTGACGGACCGCAGTTCGTCTTCTGTTGACATTACCTTCGCCACTTGCCTTCTCTTTCCTGCTACATTCGCGGAAAATGAGCCGGAAGTTCACGTGTTCATTTCACACGATGTATTTCCTGCTTTGTGCTATTCCGTTTCCACCTGCATAGTTATCTGGTCTCTACTGAACTTCTGTTCCTCATGTTTAATTACGTACCGGAAAGTAGTAGTCCCACGCACGGTGAGTTCCTGTGCCCGTTTCCTAGACCATCAGGAAGTTTCAAAACAGGGTATGCTCTACTGTAGAGTGACTGACCCTTGGAAGCAATGTTGCTAAGCCACTTCTCCAAAATCCACCACTGCTGGTATGCAGGAGAAGTTCTGTAAAGCTTGCAGAGAAGGAGATGTACTGACTGATGTGAAAACATGAGGAAGTATCGTGAATCGGGTCCGCGTGGCTCAGTTAGGAAGAGCACTGCCCTGGAAGGCAGAGTTCCCAGTTCGAGCCCCAGCCCATTGAACTGTTTTAATCTTTGCGGAACCTCCAAGTTCAAGACCCTCCGTAGCCTCTTTGAGAATTTCTGCGGATTGGAGGAATGCGTTAACAAGGCAGAATCGCCATAGCTTCGTAGATTGCTTGGGCACGTCTTAAGTGCTTCACCTCCCAGAATACCGCTCCCACGTTTCATCCACACCCACGTTGAAGCACATCCTTCACCTGCTGCTATCAGGGTCGTCGAGCAGATGCGCAAAACTATAGACCTACACCTCTGACATCGATCTATTGTAGAATTTTAGAACATGTTTTTTGCTAGTTCGATACGTTTCCGCACTGTCACCTGATAAACAAGGTAAGAGCCTACGGAATAGCAGACCAGCTGTGTGGCTGGATTGAAGAGTTTTTAGCAAACAGAACACATCATGTTGTTCTCAATGGAGAGACGTCTGCAGACGTTAAAGTAACCTCTGGCGTACCATAGGGGAGTGTTATGGGACCATTGCTTTTCACAATATATATAAATGACCTAGTAGATAGCGCCGTAAGTTCCATGCGTCTTTTCCGGGTGATGCTGTAGTATAGAGAGAAGTTGCAGCATTAGAAAATTGCAGCGAAATGCAGGAAGATCTGCAGCGGATAGGCACTTGGTGAATGGAGTGGCATCTGTCCCACACCATAGACAAATGTAATGTATTGCGAATACATAGAAAGAAGGATCCTTTACTATATGATTATATGATGGCGGAACAAACACTGGTAGCAGTTACTTCTGTAAAATATCCGTGAGTATACGATTTGAAGTGGAATGATCATATAAAATTAATTGTTGGTAAGGCGGATACCAGGTTGAGATTCATTGGGAGAGTCCTTAGAAAATGTAGTCCATCAACAAAGGAGGTGGCTTACAAAAGACCCTTTCGACCTATACTTGAGTACTGCTCATCAGTGTGGGATCCGTGCGAGATCAGGGTGTCAGAGGAGATAGAGAAGATCCAAAGAAGAGCGGCGCGTTTCGTGGCAGAGTTATTTGGTAAGCGTGATAACGTTACTGAGATGTTTAGCAAACACAAGTGGCACACTCTGCGAGAGAGGCGCTCTGCATCGCGGTGTAGCTTGCTGTCCAGCTTTCGAGAGGGTACGTTTCTGGATGAAGTATCGAATGTATTGCTTCATTCTACTTATACCTGCCGAGGAGATCACGAATGTAAAAGTAGAGAGATTAGAGCGCGCTCGGAGGCTTTCCGGAAGTCGTTCTTCCCGCGAACCATACGCGACTGTAACAGGAAAGGGAGGTAATGACTGTGGCACGTAAAGTTCCCTCCACTTGCGGAGTATAAATGTAGATGTAGATGGATGCAGCGAAATGCTCTTTTCGTATTTCACTTCAAATTTCTGACACAGCTTTGGCATACTGCCTCGGGCAAATACAAATCTGCAAGTGTGCATGTGGTTAATATGTCAACGCCTCTGTGGGGTCCGCAGCTCGTGGTCGTGCGGTAGCGTTCTCGCTTCACACGCCCGGGTTCCCGGGTTCGATTCCCGGCGGGGTCAGAGATTTTCTCTGTCTCGTGATGACTGTGTGATGTCCTTAGGTTAGTTAGGTTAAACTTGTTCTAAGTTCTAGTGGACTGATGACCATAGATGTTAAGTCCCATAGTGCTCAGAGCCATTTGAAGCCTCTGTGGGGCCTTTCGGTTAACGAGTTCATTTACCCTGGCGATAAACAAAATCGCTACACCAAAAAAGTAGTTACTGTAGAGTAAGAGTACTGAAATTTCGGGAATAGATTTGTTTAGGTAACATATTTAAGTGATGAACATTGCAAGATCATAGGTTAACGTAAGCGCGAGATAAGCCACAGAATGTTGAATGTAAACCTGCAAACGTGCATCCACTGTGTTGTACAGGTGCCGGATGCCAGTTTGTGGGATGAAGTTCCATGCCTGTTGCACTTTGTAGGCCAGTAGTTGGTCGGTTAATGCTGTTTCTGAACGACCCTATAGTTGTTGTCCGATGAAGTCCCATGCGTGCTCGATTGGGAAAGAATTTACATGTCTTCATAATGATGTTGAAAATGTGATGGTAAATTTCGATTTGTATGAAGAACCTTTTTCGATTATGAAACTACGAATTACAGACCCATATCACTGACCTCAATTCGCAGTAGGATTTTTGAGCATATGCTGTACTCGAACATTATGAATCACCTTGAAGAAAATGACTTGTTGATACATAAGCAACACGGATTCAGGAAATATCGTTCTTGTGCAACACAGTGAACTCTTTATTCCCGTGAAGTAATGAGTGGCCCGATTGTTTTGTTCATCTATGTGGGATCCCTATTAGGTTCAAATGGTTCAAATGGCTCTGAGCACTGAACTTCTGAGGTCATCAGTTCCCTAGAACTTAGAACTAATTAAACCTAACCAACCTAAGGACATCACACACATCCATGCCCGAGGCAGGATTCGAACCTGCGACAGTAGCAGTCGCGCGGTTCTGGACTGAAGCGCCTAGAACCGCTCGGCCACAGCAGCCGGCCATTCCCCTTCAGTGACTTTTCTTCACGATAACCAAACACACAATTTTGTCCGCGTTGTGACTTCGCGGATGATGTCTTTCCGCTTTCCTTGTAAGCGGAATAAATCTTCGACATGGTGCTTCTTGAAACACGAAACATTTTGGCTCCCCTGGTTACGGAAGTACCTGCCACACGAGTACGGACAATTTACCCACATTCAGATTCACTTAGCTCCAACACAATGCACTCACACATACAGAGAACGCTGTTCTGACCACTTTCAACGCATTGACGACGTAACACAGGCACCATTCGTAGTCAAATACAACAGCGTAACCTGCAGGCACTGTTTGCATCTGCTTCTATGTTCAAGCATGCCTCAATCGCTCTGTTTGCATATTTTTGTCCAATCCTTGCATCGTACGCTAACGTCCAGTGTTAGTTTCGAGCAGTGTGAAGTTTTCGCTGTGTGTGCCATGTTCAACAATGTTGTTGTGGTTTTCAGTTCAGAGAATGGTTTGAAGCAGCTCTCCACACTACTGTATACTGTGCAAGCTTCTTCTTCATCGAGTAACTACTGCAGCCTACATCCTTCTGAATCTGCTTAGTGTATTCATCTCTTTTTACCCTCGAGTCATCCCTCCAGTACTACATTGGTGATCTATTGATGCCTCAGAAAGTGTCCTATCAACCGGTCCCTTCTTCTAGTCAGGTTGAGCTACAGATCCCCAATTCTATTTAGTACCTCCTCATTAGTAACGTTATCTACCTATCTAATCTTCAGCATTCTCCTATAGCACAACATTTCAAAAGCTTCCGTTCTCTTCTTGTCTAAACTGTTTATCGTCCATGTTTCACGTCCATACACGGCCACACTCCATACAAATACTTTCAGAAACGACTTCCTGACGCTTAAATCTATACTCGATGATAACAAATTTTTCTTCTTCAGAAACGCTCTTCTTGCCATCACCAGACTATATTTGATATCCTCTCTACTTCGACCATCATTAATTATTTTGATGCCCAAATAGAAAACGCCATCTGCTACTTTAAGTGTCTCATTTCCCAATCTAATACCCGCAGCATCACCTGACTTAATTCGACTACATTCCATTACCCTCGTTTTCTTTTGTTCATATTCATCTTATATCCTCAAGAAGATGTCCATTCTGTTCAACTATTCTTCCAAGTCCTTCGCTGTCTCTGACAGAATTAGAATGTCATCCGCAAATCTCAACGTTTTTATTTCCTCTCTCTGGATTTTAATTCATTCTCTAAATCTTTCTTTGGTTCCCTTTGCCTTTTGTTCAATGTACAGATTGAATAACATCGGGGATAGGCTAAAACGCTGTCTCACTCCCTGCTAAACCACTCCTTCCCTTACAGGCCCCTCGGCTCTTATAAAAGCCTTCTGGTTTCTGTACAAATTGTAAACAGCCTTTCGCTCCTTGTATTTTTTTCAGAATTTGAGAGAGAGTATTCCAGTCAACTTTGTCAAACGCTTTCTTTAAGTCTATAAATGCTATAAAAGTACGTTTGCCTTTCTTTAACCTAGCTTCTAATATAAGTCGTAGGATCAGTAGTGGCTCGCTTGTTCCTACATTTCTACGGAATGAAAACTAATCTTCCCTGAGGTCGGCTTCTACCGGTTGAACAGAATCGCAGTAGCAAAAATTTGGCAAGGCAGAAGACTGGACTAACTTTTGTTTACTTGGAAGTGCAAATAGTTTTATAAGTTTTTAGTGCATGTAGGCCAGAGAGACATGCTGTATCAGATTGTTTTTCCCAATTTAGATGATCACCCAAGGCTATGCGAATGTCTGTTACTGTTTATGTAGCGTGTTGAAATCATATGATGGAGACTTGATTGTAAGTCGATACCATTAATAACACTTGTGTGACCTGATACTGAAACAAGTAAAAAAAAATAATAATAATTTTTGAATTCGACACATAGCGTGTCTGAGATATTTGATGGAGTGGACTCGAAGTTGTTAAAAGATACGTTTCCAGATACTAAAATTAGCTTGTTTCTTGAAACATCGCTCATGAGGAATCGATTACTGCTCCTGCACGGTTCGCACTCGCCGTAGACAGCGAGAGGCGTCCAAACCAGTGCTCGTTACGGCTATTTCGAGTGCTCCGCTGAAATGATTTGACGTCAGCAGCGACAGCGGCCGGCCGTGATAAAAGAGTGATGGATGTGGCTATCGCGCGCGCGACGCCTCGTTGACGTCACGAGGATTTTTGAAATCCCCCATCAGCTGGAAGCGGCCGTCAGATACGCACCGATTGGACGTGTCAGCCTCTAAATCACAAATTCGATCGTACTTCGGAAGGCACTGTCGTTCCGTGTAGGGAAACAGTTATGTTTTCCATCTCTACGATGACAGCGATGTCTCCGTGTAAGTCGTGACCGTCTTCACATCGAGCAAAACTACTTGATTAGCGCCACATTATTGGAAAACAGAAAAACGGTCCGAGAAACACAATACAGGGTTATTCTAAATGATTGACCCATTTTCAAAAATTCAGGTACAGATCCAAAACGAACAAGCGTTATGCGAACGGAAAGAGTAAAGTTTCAAAGTTTTTGGCGGGCGGTGATGGTTTCGGAAGCGGCCGGCAGAGTTCGCGCGACAATATGGCCGTCATTCCGTTTCACTGTTAGTCGTGAGTGACATGGCGACTGTGGAGCACAAGGTTTCCTGCGTTGTTGAGTTCGCGAGAAGTGAGACGCAGATTGCTATGCAGCAGGCATTTCGTATCAAATTCGGTGTTCAACCACCAACTTGCAGAACCATTATCTGTTGGTTTAAGCAATTAAAACAGGCTAGGAGTGTGTGCAAAGGAAAAACCACAGCCCGACCGCGTATGTCAGAGGATGATGTCCGATGGATTCAACAAAGTTTTATGCACAGTCCCAGCAAGTCTACCAATACAGCCAGTCGAGAACTTGGAGTACCCCAACCAACTGTATGGAACGTTCTGAGACGGCATTTGCTGTACAAGCCCTAGCGATTACAACTTGTGCAGGCACTCAACCCCAATGACAAAGAGAAGCGTTTCGCATTTTGTGATTATGTGCTAGCAAAGTATTTCTACAACGTATAATTTTTAGCGATGAAGCGATGTTCCAATTTAGTAGAAAAGTCAATAGACACAATGTTTGCATATGGTTTTTGGAAAATTCACATTCACCATTGCAACACGAAAGAGACTTGCTGAAGATCAAAGTGTTCTGTGCCATATCCCGTACAAAGGTTTATGAACTATTTTTCTCTGCAGGAAGAACTGTAACGGGAATCATAAACGTGGACATGTTGGAACAATGGCTTTTGCCTCAAGTTTTGGAAGATTC
Organism: Schistocerca gregaria; assembly: GCF_023897955.1. Classification (NCBI taxonomy): domain Eukaryota; kingdom Metazoa; phylum Arthropoda; class Insecta; order Orthoptera; family Acrididae; genus Schistocerca; species Schistocerca gregaria. The sequence goes on from NC_064925.1 coordinate 76,324,685, forward strand.
GTTGGACCTAATTTTCCAACAGGATGGAGCTCTGCCCAACTGGCACCTTGATGTTCAAGGCTTTTTGAATGAATCCCTTCCTCAACACTGGATGGCTCCCAGGGGACGTGAGGACCTGGCTCTGCACTTCTGCCCACCGAGATCTCCTGATCCCACACCCTGCGACTATTTCTTGTGAGGTTATGCGAAGGAAACTGCTTATGTCCCACCTCTACCAACCACTCTGCACGATCTGTGGATCCGGATTACTGCTGCCGTGCAGTCAGTAATAGCAGATACAGTTTTGGGTGTGTGGGACGAGCTACGGTACTGTGTCGATGTGTGTCACACAGCCAGCACTGGCCACATTGACCATTTACAACATTTTAACTTTTATCAGATTTCTAATGATTGAAATTTATTGAAAACTAATTAATTACAAATTTTTAGGAATTATTAAATTTATTAAATTGATATCAAACATTATGTAAACAACTTTGAAAGTTTCTGTTTTCATCAGTATAAAGCTTGTTCATTTTGGATTTGTACGTGAATAAATACGAAGTTTTGAAAGTGGGTCCATCATTTAGAATAACCCTGTATTTGCATGTGACACTGACAAAAGGCAGCAAAGAAAAACTGGTGCAATCACTCACTCTACCTAACCTCTACTGTTGTAGGCACAAGTAGAATGATTAGAACTAACCGCGAATGCTGGTATGCGTTACACCTGCGGCACCCGTCCATTTGAGCATGCCACTGGTTCATACACCCAGTTACGATAGTTACGGCCAGACAAGTCAAGCGAGTGCTACAAGCTATGTCTACTTCATAGGCTCCTCACCGCGCAAGTACCCCAGCATCCCACAGCAGAGTTTATGTGCCTGTGATCTCATCATAATCGAAACACAGGATCTGAGCCTCGCTGTGCCCTTCCTTATAACAAAAGACATTCCCAAATCCTCCACTGGTGCCACCGCCATTGGAACAAGTTACAGCACTGTACACTTTCGAGATAGTATCTGGATCAGGCTATACAATACACTGCTATCACTGGCTCTAGACACGTATTCAGCCTGGAATCTCATTGACTGTAGTAGAACTGTCTTTGGTGACAACTCTCGCCGCTGACTGCCCCGCCAGCGAAGATGTGTCTGGAGATGCCTCGAACAGCGGTGGAATACCAACCTGCCAGTCACCCGCCATACGGTCCAACGACCAGGAGTGATGGTGTGGGTACCCCACACACTTGTTTCCATAGCAGGACCCCTTTTGCTTGTCATCCGCTGCACCGTTACCAGCACAGTGGCACCTCGACAATATTCTATGTCCCGTTTTGTTTACCTTCATGGCAAGCCAACCTGGGCTTACATTTCAGCAAGATAATGCCGGCCAGAACATGGTGAGAGTTCTTGCTGCTTGTCTTCCTGCCTGCTGAAGTCGCCAGATCTCTCTACAGTTGACAACTTTTGGAGCATTAGGAGTAGGGCCGTCCAACAAACTCAAGATTTCGACGATATGACGCATCAGTTGGTCAGAATTCGGAACGATATCCCTCGGGAGGACATCCAACAACTCTGTCAATCACCATGCATAAGAGCCAGAGATGGACCATTAGGGTATTGGCTTGCTCAACTGATAAAGCTCTTTCCCTTCAATGAATCATCCAGTTTTCCGGAATAATTTGTTTATTTGTATATATGCCTAGGCAACGGCCGTGTCGCAGTGGATACACTGGTTCCCGTCAGATCACCGAAGTTAAGCGCTCTAGGGTGTGGCCGGCACTTGGATGGGTGGACCATCTGGGCCATTTTTCGAGGTGCACTCAGCCTCGCGATGCCAATTGAGGAGCTACTCGACCGAATAGTAGTGGCTCCGGTCAAAGAAACCCTTCGTAACTACCAGGAGAGCGGTGTGCTGTCCACACGCGCCTCCTATCCGCATCCTTAGCGGATGACACGGCAGTCGGATAGTCCCGATAAGCCACTAGTGGCCTGAAGATTGAGTGATTTTATATATGCCTGTGTATATATACAAACACTTATAAATATATGTCGCTTATGTCACATCTACCGATTTCCGAAGCACTGCCGTGATTCCTTCGTGCTGCGTGCTCTTTTTTTTTTTTTTTTTTTTTTTTTGTCTTGGAGGGTATATATTGTCATATAACTCTCCCCTGGGGTAGACCCGGAATTAATTCTGTATCTCAAGATTTCTTTCCGTTGAGAATAGCATGCTGTGTTCTTCTCTCAAGAGACCAGGCAAGTCCACTCCAAACTCTAGTCTCATGTTCCGTAAGCTCTTATTATATTCATCAGATAGTATTGCGGATCTCTTTGGTGTGGCGTATCTTTATCTGTAGATTTCTAAGAGTGAGATATTGTCTCAGATGATGTTCTAGGATGAGCTGTACGGTGACATTAGCGAAACTCCAGTGTGTCGGTACTCTAATCAGTCATCTTTCAGAATTATGTGTTGTAACAAGGGTGGCGAAAGTGCTGAGTAGAACATGCGGACTTACGTTTATGCGGCCATCGTATTTCAGTAAAGCCGCTCCTGGTTCTGTGATAGTGTGTTGTACGAATGAATAGAAGTTGTGGCCAATACTGAAAATACTTTAATCAGGAACATGAGTATTAACATAACAACTCTGAAAAGTAGTACATCTTTCCTTATGCAAATAAAGCAGTGAGGACATTTAGAGTAACAGACAGCTGTTCATAAAATGATTAATGTATGTTACTGTTTGTGTGTTTTTTGTTAACTGAAATTATTTCTCAGAGTTAGCCCACCCGTTTTGGCGAAACACCACTATCATTTCCCGCTCCCTGCAAAAGCGTCCGTACATTAACATGTTTATATTTACCGAAACCTTTTTTTTTTCGTCCGTGTGGTATAGACATTCGCCTCATCTATTCCCTACCACGTCCGTGGAATTTTGGCAGAGCAGCTGTGCCGTATAAACAGTCGGAGAGAACGGTGTGTTGTGTGAGTGACCTCGTTTTTCCGTGAATCGGGCGTAAATAAAAAAACGCACACACATACACACAGCGACTGAGAGAGAGAGAGAGAGAGAGAGAGAGAGAGAGAGAGGCGTTATCTACATACACGGCTGTCGAGCCGTGCGGTACGTTATTCCGCGAATCGTGTGTTTGAGCGCAACCTGAAATTAATCGGCCGCACAACGCTACGGCAGATAACGCCCGTGGGTTTACAGGGCACTCGTACCCAGCAGGGCTTCTGCTCGTGGCAGGACAAGCTGCAGCGCACTCTGAAGAACTGGAGCTAAAGAGGCCTCGAAACTCAACAACTCAACGATGAACGAACTGCACAGTCGCTCGTTATGGATCCTTTGGATGGGAAAGGTTGGGGGGGGGGGGGGGGAGGGGACTCACGAAATCAACACCATTAAAAAAAAAAAGAAAAAGACCTTACACATTTCAATTTCGAAGGATAAAATCTTTATGACTTCTCCTTGCTTGGGGACCACGTAATACAGTGTGTTTGTAAATCAGTTATAGAAAAGTAACCTTTAATTATGGGTAGGGTAAATAACTTACAGAAATTTTTCATACATCGCTGAATGCAGTGTATCTTCAAGTGTTATTCCCGCCTAAAATTGTTAGTTCCCGACATTTCCGCTAGATGGCTCGCGCGAATGAGTTATTCCAACAGTCATAATGGAGTCGTCTAACAGTACAGAACGTGCGTGGTGTTGTTTATGATTTCATGGATCCACACCCGCTACTACAGTTCGGAGTCATTGTAGGACTAAATATCGCAAGCCACTAATTCAAAGCCAAACCGTTATTAATTTGTATAATAAACCGTTATTAATTAGTACAATCTTTTCACTGAAACACATAGGACGCCGGATCAGGATTCCGTGGTGGGGAAAGAGGAGGGGGGGGGGGAGGGGGTGGAAGACGTGACAACACCACCATAAAACAGTAAAAAACCTTACACATTTCAATTTCATAGGCTAAATTGCAAGATTTTTACGATTTCTCCTTGCTTGGGGGTCACACAATACAGGGTGCTTATAAATTTGTTATACGAAAGTAGCCTTTACTTGTGAAAAGGGTACATAACTTACAGAAATTTCTGATATAGCACTGATTGAAGTGTATCTTCAAGTGTTATAACGAAGTGAATCTTCAAACTGTTAGTTCCCGATATTTCCGCTAGATGGCACGCGCGAATGAGTTATTTCAACAGTCATAATGGAGTCGTTTAACAGTGCAGAGTGTGCGCAATGTTGTTTATGGTTTCATGAATCCACACCCGCTACTACAGTACGGACACACTACAGGACTAAATATCGCAAGCCACTAATTCAAAGACAAACTGTTATTAGTTCGTACAACCGATTAACTGAAACTGGCTGTGTATCACGCAGGACGCCGGATCAGGTGCAGCCAGCAGCCTCTTGACACAGCAGTAGAATTGAATTAGTGTTACAGAGTGGAAGTTATTACGGAAACACCTGTTATTCAAACACTACAGTTTGGAACTATTTCAATCCTCAAGAGAAAGTGACAAAGGAAAATCTACTGAGTTTTGTGTAGGAATGTTGTTAAACAGTGCAGAGTGAAATTGTGCTCAGTGATGAAACCACCTTCGATACCTGGGGTAAAGTGAATCGGCGGTGTTCGGATATGGGGTGAGCAGAAATCACGTCATGTAATCGAACATGTATAGGGCTAGCCTAAAATGTTTTTTCGCTGTAGGCTGCAACAAAATTTACGGCTCTTTTTTTTGTGCCGAGTCATCTGTATCTGGCATTCGTATCTGGGCATGTTCGAACGTCATCAGTGCCTCAATTACAACAGGATAGGGACACGGAATTTATTTTCCAGCAAGATGGCGCGCCTCTACACTATCGTTATGAAGATTTCGCGATCTGCTTAGGAATTGGGTGTGGTTTAACAATATCCTTACCACCACAAGCACCTGATTTAACCCCAATCGATTTCTGTGTATGGGGTTACATTAAAGACAGAAAGTTCCTCCGCTTCCGGAAAACGTTGACGAGCTGCGACAAAGAAAAGCACAAGCAATTGGCACCATACATCAGGGCTCGCTTCATAGATTTGTCAGGAAACTGGTTAGAGATGGGTCATTTGTTGTCTTGTTTAGCGTACATTTTTAAATAAAACTCGAAGATAAACTGCATTCACTGTTGTATCAGACATTTCTGCTAGTTATCTACCCGTTTCACAATTAAAAATTACTTTTGTATAACTCATTTATAAACGCCTTGTATACTTTTCGAATCAAATCATTGTCTCCATTTGACTACAAGTTTTCATTTATTTATTTCACTATCGCGATGTCGGCTGTAGACCCATCGTCAAGTGCAATAATGAAATCTGAAACCAATAAAACGTAACGATAACAAATTGCAAGGTATAATGTGATTACATTCGATAAAGAGAATATAAGGAGCAATACTTAGAAGGTCCTTAAATGCCAGACATGTCTGAATGACATGTTGTAGTCTAAATAGTGTTGACATATACACCAATCGTCTCATCAAAAGACGTGAGTGCGAATTGAAAACAAGGACTACAGTTAACATTATTCATGGCAGATACACCGTAATGTACTGTGCTCTGCGGTAATGCTGGCCGACACAGTGGTATAAGTGCGATCCATTTCCAAACGTGAACTAATATTGATATTCGTCCGCACCACTTCAGGTATTATTACTCAGATAACAGTAACTGTTCTTATTTTTTGTTTTTATTTTATTTATGTGTCTTCTGATTGATCTGATGCAGCCCGCCACGAATTCTCAATTATTTGCCGGATGTATCCCAATCTCTGTCTTCCTCTGCAGTTTTTACCCTCTACAGCTCCTTCTAGTATCATGGGTCTTAGCAGGCGTCCTGCCAGACCGTCCCTTCGTCTTGTCAGTGTTTTCCATATGTTCCTATCCTCGCCGATTTTGCAGAGAACCTGTGTTAGCTATGTACCCTTTGGAGTGCCAGCGCCATATTAAGATAGATGAAGAGATTGTTTATTCCGCTTGGCGTTCGACACACTGTAATGAACACACAGTCATACCAGCATCTCACAGAAACTCAACCAATAAAATGCATCCTAAATGTTTAGACATAACTTTTCAGCCACAAGCGAATAGTAGCTCGATACAGTACGCATACATATCAGGGCAGAAACTCCTGATCTGTACAGCTCCTGCTAATATACCTAAAAGAGAAGACATAAACATGTAGCCCCTCAAAATCTAGGCAATAATTGTAGGATGAACCAACCGCACCTTCTGCGCCCGTGGCTTCTACTTTCTTTCACTTGTGACCATCCTATTGAGGTAACTAATTCACTTACCCACTAAAATATCTTGGACCAACCATCGGCCGGCAACTAACATGGAAACCTCACCTACCTACTATACAACAGAAAACTCGCAGTAGACTAAATCTACTGACTGGCCGAACTTTGGGATTTGACCCTCCATTGTCTACCCCACCTACAAAATCTTGATCTGACCCATCCTCCCTTATGCAGATGTTCCATGGATATCCGATCCCCGCCCGCTAAGTTACGTAAGTCCCTACAGATCATTGATCATTATCCACTGTACCTCGTTTTCCGCATCCGTTTACCTTCCCCCGCACGGATCCTTTGCCACCTCAACAAATTTCCACCTTTCCTCACACACTGAGCAGCTTCGAATAACCTATACCATCTGCAAACTAGACTCCATAATCGTATTGTTTGAGCTATAATTTCCAATCCTGATACGTTATCGTGTTCTACCGACACATCCCACCAACCCTGCAAACACTCTGCATTCTCCTTCAACGAAATCTGAAATGTCTCGTCTCCCAGACCATGAAATCTGTCCTGGTATTTACCCATCTCACCAGCTGTAAATCCCCCCCTCCCCATATTTTCCTACCCCTCTTCCCTTCTCTCGTTACCCTCTTTCTCCTACTCAAATTATCAAATTATGGCCCTACCGACACACCCCAAAGTAGTCCCTTCACGTTCAAAAAGTGGTTCAAATGGCTCTGAGCACTATGGGACTTAACATCTGAGGTCGTGAGTCCCCTAGAACCTAGAACTACTTAAGCCTAGCTAACCTAAGGACATCACACACACCCATGCCCGAGACAGGGTTCGAACCTGCGACCGTAGCGGTCGCGCGGTTCCAGACTGAAGCGCCTAGAACCTCTCGGCCACAAAGGCCGGCTCCCTTCCCGTCACCCAACATCTGCACCTTCTTCATCTTTACTACCCACCAGTTGTCCATCGTTATGTCCCCACTCTCCTAGTCTCCTCAATATCCAACTTTTTCCTCTTTGACAACAAACGACCTCTCCAAGAACAGATCCTTCCAGTTCGTGACACTGAAATACTTCTTTTTTTAAGATCAGTGTTCAAAATGTTTGAGGTGTATTTTTCTTTTTTTATTTCTGCTTTTTAATTATTCCTGTTTTAAATTAAAAATCAAGAAAGTACTTATACATAAAATCTTACATTAATTATAGCTTTAAAAATGTTTAATTCACTTGTAAATATGTCACTTTTCAGTGTTTTTTCATCTTAGTGTAATTTGTCCCTTAGTTGAAGAGCGGCGTGAATGTACTGCTCACACCTTTGGCGAGGGGAATGACAACAACAAAGAACAAAAAACAAATGTGGCAAAAAGTAACAAAATAAACGACGGTGTTACAATTAGTTCCGCACTGCATCGATATCGACATCAACAATGCGACGACATGATGCAGGCTTATGTAAACACATTATAAATAAGTAGTCTATGCAGCAGTAAATGTAAGAACAAAAATACAGATACGTAATATTAATTTAAGAAGGGAGGAGGGGGGGGAGGAAGAGGGGAGGGGGCAAACGATATAGTCATTTGCCAACATGTCTTCAATTCCGTCAGTTGTTGTGCATTATTATGCTGTACTCATACATATGCCCGAGCGCTATGAATATGTAGACAACGCCGAGCTTCAGTATGTCATCTAAATTTTATCTATACAGCCATGCAGTTCCATAACACTAAGATCTGAATACAATAACAAGTACCAAGATCTGAACATACATGAAATGTGTTCCATATACAATATTAAAACCAATACATCAATACATTCATCCTAGTACATGATTAGTTAAAATTCCTGAAAGATATTGGCTAATAGTACGGAGGACTGGGATTTTAACGACAGCTGCACGTCTACTAGACTGATCGTGTGTCATGTTGTTGTTGTTGTTGTTGTTGTTGTTGTTGTGGTCTTCAGTCCTGAGACTGGTTTGATGCAGCTCTCCACGCTACTCTATCCTGTGCAAGCTTCTTCATCTCCCAGTACCTACTGCAACCTACATCCTTCTGAATCTGCATAGAGTAGTCATCTCTTGGTCTCCCTCTACGATTTTTACCCTCCACGCTGCCCTCCAATACTAAATTGGTGATCCCTTGATGTCTCAGAACATGTCCTACCCAGCGATCCCTTCTTCTGGTCAAGTTCTGCCACAAACGTCTCTTCTCCCCAATCCTATTCAATAATTAGCTATGTGATCTACCCACCTAATCTTCAGCATTCTTCTGTAGCACCACATTTCGAAAGCTTCTATTCTCTTCTGGTCCAAACTATTTATCGTCCATGTTTCACTTCTATACATGGCTACACTCCATACAAATACTTTTAGAAATGACTTTCTGACACTTAAATCGATACTCGATGTTAACAAATTTCTCTTCTTCAGAAACGCTTTCCTTGCCATTGCCAGTCTACATTTTATATCCTCTCTACTTCGACCATCATCAGTTATTTTGCTCCCCAAATAGCAAAACTCCTTTACTACGTTAAGTGTCTAATTTCCTAATCTAATTCCCTCAGCATCACCCGACTTAATTCGTTTCCATTCCATTATCCTCGTTTTGCTTTTGTTGATGTTCATCTTATATCCTCCTTTCAAGACAGTATCCATTCCGTTCAACTGCTCTTCCAAGTCCTTTGCTATCTCTGACAGAATTACAATGTCATCGGCGAACCTCAAAGTTTTTATTTCTTCTCCATGGGTTTTAATGCCTACTCTGAACTTTTCTTTTGTTTCCTGTACTGCTTGCTCAATATACAGATTGAATAGTATCGGGGAGGGGCTACAGCCCTGTCTCACTCCCTTCCCAACCAATCCGTCTCTATCATGTCCCTCGACTCTTATAACTGCCATCTGGTTTCTGTACAAATTGTAAATAGCATTTCGGTCCCTGTATTTTACCCCTGCCACCTTCAGAATTTGAAAGAGAGTATTCCAGTCAACATTGTCAAAAGCTTTCTCTAAGTCTACAAATGCTAGAAACGTAGGTTTGCCCTTCCTTAATCTAGCTTCTAAGATAAGATAAGTCGTAGGGTCAGTATTGCCTCAAGTGTTCCAACATTTCTAAGGAATCCAAACTGATCTTCCCCGAGGTCGGCTTATACTAGTTTTTCCATTCGTCTGTAAAGAATTCGTGTGTCATGTAATACCGAAACCGATGGAAATGAAACACGACCTATAAATACACCTGCAGAAGGAATACCTCCTACATAAAGTAACAGTTGTCATCCCACGAGCTATTGAAATAAAGACGTACGGAGATTAAAAGCTGAGAGTCTCGAAAATGACAAGCAACGCTAATAAAAAATTATAAGCTACTTTTCAGTTTCCCAACCACGAGATTGGGCTTGCACCCTGGTCTCTAGCAGGGAACGTACCAGCCTCGTAAAGGCTGACCGCAGCTGCTGCTACCAAGCAACCCGACTCGGTTTGAGAGTACACAGGTATACCTGGTAAAACACAGGAAGCTGAGTAAAGGAGACAGACGCAGAAAAAAACGCATCCCACTAAGGAAACATTTAATGAAAGGCTGACTTCTCGAACGTACGCGCAAATCGCTGAAAGAAGCAAAATTCCCCTCATTTACTCTCTCGCTTATTCACGTTCTGCAGACTTATGTTCGTAATCATGGCGCTAACTGAAATATTGATTATGATGACGGCCCACTGATTTTGTACTGTGTAAGTTTTGATGTCAAAATTGTGAGACGTTGTTGCTATTATAGTTACAAAATCAATTGTGTAATACCTGGTGTTCTCAAATTTCTGGAACAATGCTTTTCAAACGCTGTATCTCTCTGGATTGGAACTTCTTGACCGTTATACTATAGCAATGTACTCGCTGACGTACACAAATTATTACTATCTTAAAATATTTTATATATTTTTTTATATCTGTGGCATGGTGATGACATGTTACATTTTTCAGGAGGTTTGTAGACGGGGGGGGGGGGGGCTGAGACACCCCACAACCCCCACCCCCTGCCCCCTAGTCTCGCACCTGCAGTCAATATGTACAACATCGACCGGATATTTACCTGTTATCGTCAGCAATGTTCCTTGATTATATCACAATGAAAAATAGCCTGAGACATCGGAAAGGCTGTAGTAAGTTCAAATACAAGGAAGGCGGGAGTTGGGTGCGAATGTTACTGAACCCTCAGTCTAAGAAATCATAGTTGGATAGTACTGAGTCCGAAGCGATACAGACTGTTCCGAATGTCTTGGGAGACAGAGTCGAAAAAGGAAACTTAAGCTCTTAGCCACCTGCATCTACATCTACATATATACTCCGCAAGCCACCTGACGGTGCGTGGAGGAGGGTACCTTGAGTACCTCTATCGGTTCTTCCTTCTATTCCAGTGTCGTATTGTTCGTGGAAAGAAAGATTGTCGGTATGCCTCTGTGTGGGCTCTAATCTCTCTGATTTTATCCTCATGGTCTCTTCGCGAGATATACATAGGAGGGAGCAATATACTGCTTGACTCCTCGGTGGAGGTATGTTCTCGAAACTTCAACAAAAGCCCGTACCGAGCTACTGAGCGTCTCTCCGGCAGAGTCTTCCACTGGAGTGTATCATCTCCGTAACGCTTTCGCGATTACTAAATGATCCTGTAACGAAGCGCGCTGCACTCCGTCGGATCTTCTCTATCTCTTCTATCAACCCTATCTGGTGCGGATCCCACACTGCTGAGCAGTATTCAAGCAATGGGCGAACAAGCGTACTGTAACCTACTTCCTTTGTTTTCGGATTGCATGTCTTTAGGATTCTCACAATGAATCTCAGTCTGGCATCTGCTTTACCGATGACCAACTGTATATGATCATTCCATTTTAAATCACTCCTAATTTATGGAATTAACTGCTTCCAGTTGCTGACCTGCTATTTTGTAGCTAAATGATAAGGAACCTTTCTTTCTATGTATTCGCAGCACATTACATTTGTCTACATTGAGATTCAATTGCCATTCCCTGCACCATGCGTGAATTCGTTGCAGATCCTCCTGCATTTCAGTACAATTTTCCATTGTCACAACTTCTCGATATACCACAGCAACATCCGCAAAAAGCTTCAGTGAAGTTCCGATGTTATCCACAAGGTCATTTATGTATATTGTGAATAGCAACGGTCCTACGACACTCCCCTTTGGCACACCTGAAATTACTCTTACTTCAGAAAACTTCTCTCCATTGAGAATGACATGCTGCGTTCTGTTATCTAGGAACTTTTCAATCCAATCGCACAATTGGTCTGATACTCCATATGCTCTTACTTTGTTCATTAAACGACTGTGGGGGAACTGTATCAAACGCCTTGCGGAAGTCAAGAAACACGGCATCTACCTGGGAACCCGTGCCTATGGGCCTCTGAGTCTCGTGGACGAATAGCGCGAGCTGGGTTTCACACGATCGTCTTTTTCGAAACCCATGCTGATTCCTACAGAGTAGATTTCTAGTCTCCAGAAGTGTCATTATACTCGAACATAATATGTGTTCCAAAATTCTACAACTGATCGACGTTAGAGATATAGGTCTATAGTTTTGCACATCTGTTCGACGTCCCTTCTTGAAAACGGGGATGACCTGTGCCCTTTTGGAATCCTTGTATATTTAGAGAGAGCTTTTGACAATGTCGGCTCTTTGAAATTCTGAAGGTAGCAAGAATAAAATACAGAGTGATAGGTTACCTATAACGTGCCCTGGAATCAGGTTGCAATCATAAAAGCAGAAGGGCATGAAACGGAAACTGTAGTTTAAAAGGAAGTGATACAGGTTTGTAGCCCAACCGCAATATCTCAGTCCCTACAACGAATAAGGGAAATTTGAATACAGAATCAAAAGTTCCGATAGACGAAAGAAGAAATTTTAGGTTGCCAGAGACAGAAAAGCATGTGGAAGAGCAGTTGAACGGATTGGATAGTATCTTGAAAAGTTGAACATCAACAGAAGTTAAACAAGGGTATTCAAATTTAGTCTAATTAATTCAGGACATGATTAGGTAATTAGATTAGGAAATGAGAAACTAAAAATTGCAAAATTGCACAGCAATACAAGCGACGATGGCGGAAGCAGAGAGAATATAAAACACATACTGTCAATACCAGGAGAATCATTCTTGAAAAAGAGAAATCGGATGACATCGAATAAAAATTTAAGTATTAGGAAGTGCTTTCCTCAAGATATTCGTCTGGTGTGTGTCCTTATACGACAATGCAACGTGGATGATAATCAGTTCAGACAAGAAGAGAATAGAAGCTTTTGTAATGTGATGCTACAGAAGAATGCTGTAAATCAGAGGGGTGGTTCGGATAATTAGCAAAGAGCTACTGAATGGAATTAGGATGAAGAGAAACTTAAGGCACAAAATTAGTAAAACAAGGAAATGGTCGATAGGACGCATCTTGAGGCACCAGTTCGTAAATGAAGGGAAGTTGTACAGGAAAGGCTCGTCAGTAGCAAACAGGTTCAAATGGAGTTAAAACTCAGATTGCACTTCTTATGCAAAGACTTACTGACAGTTCAAAGATATTCACACCGGTCGATACATACACTGTCCGCACAAAAAAAGCTCCGAGACTGATTTTATTTGTGGCGTACAAGCGACGTCAGCACTGTAATTACGGTGCCAGATTGAACTAAAACCGTTAACAACAGATGTGTATTCGACCAGTCAGTTTTGAACGGGCATTGTTAAATAGTGGACGTGCCGACGTAGTGTGTCGACAAAAACAACGACGCTTGCACGTGGGCAGCGACTTGATTGAAATGGAAAATGCAGACATTTCAATTCTGTAAAAATTAATTCGTGACGGGAGCTGTACACACGAACAAAGCACAAAACGACAAAACACAGAAATTTACATGAGAGGCCAACGTTTTGACGACGCAACTGACATTCAAGCCGATGTGATGCATGAGTTGAACAGCACCGCAACGAATATCTTTTCTGACAGTTTTAACATGGTTTTATTGCCGTTCTGTGCTTTTATCAAAGTAAGGGGAAATTATGTAGAGCATCGGAAGCATTAAATCATCTTAATTTTTCTACTATGTATAAACTTTTTGGACTGACGGCGTGTGTACCTTTTTTGGAATAGGAATTATTATTACTTCTTGAGGTCTGAGGATATTTTGCATGTCTCATATATTTTGTATATCAAGTGGAATACTTTGGTAATTGCATGTTGTTCCAAAGATCCCATTAACTGTGAGCGAATATCGTCTAATACAGGTGTCTTGTTTCGAATTACGTCTGTCAGTGTGCTATCAAATGCTCTTCTCGCAATATCATAGCTGTCAACTCATCTTCGTCTACTTCCCGTTCCCTTTTTATAATATTGTCTTCAAGCGGAAGTGTTAAAACGGAATAAAGTTTCTCGCTAGGTTCGGCCCAGTCATTACGTCTGGCTGGATGATGAGGCGCAGTGGTAGCGCTGACCTTTCGAGATGTCTCCTTCCTGGATATCGACTCACTGGTAATGGTCGTTTTACGATGTTTTGTTCTGATACTATCCGAGAGAGTTCCAGGAAATCTGTCCTCATTAATGTCGCAAGAACAATAAACCTGGCCTTGATTCCCAGTTTAATTTCGACCATCATTGTTCGAGAAGATAAGCGCGCTTCGGTTAACAGCCTCCGTCCTGAAGTAACTACGTCACGTTCTTCCACAATTTCCGTGCCCAGCGAAAAGCATTCCCATTTCTTTCTTCGTTTTGCATCATCACCAATCGCGGAGAAAATGAAGATTCGAATGAAGAGAGTTCACTCATTGCAAACTGTTCCAAAAATTTCCCTTTGGTTATTGCACTTTTTTTTCACGGTGTGAGGTGCCATAGTGATAAGTCGCAGGACTCATATTCGTGAGGAACGCTGGTGAAATTCCCGTCTCGCAATCGACATTTGACATTTATGTTTCCCGTTATTTCCCTAAATAAAATATGTTTTCACAGTCACCACTGCTGTATTTCTGTTTCTTTTGTTTCCTTGTTAAGTAGACATCTTCACGTAACCTGCAGTTCAGCAAGACATACATTAGGTTAGCAGCTACTGAAACACGCCCATTATACAGGGTGTTACAAAAAAAGGTACGGCCAAACTTTCAGGAAACATTCCTCACACACAAAGAAAGAAAATATGTTATGTGGACATGTGTCCGGAAACGCTTACTTTCCATGTTAGAGCTCATTTTATTACTTCTCTTCAAATCACATTAATCATGGAATAGAAACACACAGCAACAGAACGTACCAGCGTGACTTCAAACACTTTGTTACAGGAAATGTTCAAAATGTCCTCCGTTAGCGAGGATACATGCATCCACCCTCCGTCGCATGGAAGCCCTGATGCAGCCCTGGAGAATGGCGTATTGTATCACAGCACTCCACAATATGAACACGAAGAGTCTCTACATTTGGTACCGGGGTTGCGTAGACAAGAGCTTTGAAATGCCCCCATAAATGAAAGTCAAGAGGGTTGAGGTCAGGAGAGCGTGGAGGCCATGGAATTGGTCCGCCTCTACCAATCCATCGGTCACCGAATCTGTTGTTGAGATGCGTACGAACACTTCGATTGAAATGTGCAGGAGCTTCATCGTGCATGAACCACATGTTGTGTCGTACTTATAAAGACACGTGTTCTAGCAGCACAGGTAGAGTATCCCGTATGAAATCATGATAACGTGCTCCATTGAGCGTAGGTGGAAGAACATGGAGCCCAATCAAGACATCACCAACAATGCCTGCCCAAACGTTCGCAGAAAACCTGTGTTGAGGACGTGATTGCACAATTGCGTGCGAATTCTAGTGAGCCCACACATGTTGATTGTGAAAATTACAATTTGATCACGTTGGAATGATGCCTCATCCGTAAAGAGAACATTTGCACTGAAATGAGGATTGGAACATTGTTGGATGAACCATTCGCAGAAGTGTACCCGTGCAGGTCAATCGACTGCTGATAGTGCCTGCACACGCTGTACATGGTACGGAAACAACTGGTTCTCTCGTAGCACTCTCCTTACAGTGACGTGATCAACGTGACCTTCTACAGCAGCAACTTCTCTGACGCTGGCATTAGGGTTATCGTCAACTGCACAAAGAACTGCCTCGTCCATTGTAGGTGTCCTCGTCGTTCTAGGTCTTCCCCAGTCGCGAGTCATAGGCTGAAATGTTCCGTGCTCCCTAAGACGCCGATCAATTGGTTCGAACGTCTTCCTGTCGGGACACCTTCGTTCTGGAAATCTGTCTCGATACAAACGTACCGCGCCACGGCTATTGCCCCGTGCTAATCCATACATCAAATGAGCATCTGCCAACTCCGCATTTTTAAACATTGCACTGACTGCAAAACCACGTTCCTGATGAACATTAACCTGTTGATGCTACGTACTGACGTGCTTGATGCTAGTACTGTAGAGCAATGAGTCACACCACACAAGCACATCACAAGCACCGAAGTCGACATTACCCTCCTTCAGTTGGGCCAACTGGCGGTGAATCGAGTAAGTAAAGTACATACTGACGAAACTAAAATGAGCTCTAACATGGAAATTACGTGTTTCCGGATACATGTCCACATAACATCTTTTCTTTATTTGTGTGTGAGGAATGTTTCCTGAAAGTTTGGCTGTACCTTTTTGTAACACCCTGTATATAATAAATAATTTGTGACAGAGTTCGGCAATGTAAGATGGCAAAATGTAAGAGATTCTGAGAAAAAAGCAGTAAGCTATAACTCAAGGCTGAAAATATACAGCCGGCCGTCGTGCCCGAGCGGTTCTAGGCGCTTCAGTCCGGAATCACGCGACTGCTACAGTCGCGGGTTCGAATCCTGCCTCGGGCATGGATGTGTGTGATGTCCTTTGGTTAGTTAGGTTTAGTAATTCTAAGTTTAGGAGACTGATGACCTCAGCTGTTAAGTCCCATAGTGCTTAGAGCCATTTGAACCATTTGAAAATATACAATACGTACAAGAACTAAAAGGGAAACGATAAGAATGAAGGACCAAGAACAAAGTGCTCGGATTAATAAGAATATAAGACAAGGATGTATTCCTTTGCCCTTGCTGTTCGATGTATACATTGAAGAAGAAATGACGGAAATAAAAGAAAGGTTAAAGGGCGGGATTAAAACTAAAGGTGGAAGGTATCAGTGACAAGATTCGCTGATGACATTGATACCCTCAGTGAAAGCGAGGAAGAATTACAGGACGTGTTGAATGGGATGAACAGGTTAATGAGTACATAATATGGATTGGCAGTAAGCCGAAGACGAAAGTAATAATTAATGACCAGTAGGAGAAATGAAATTAGTGATAAGTTCAATATCAAAGTACGTGACCACGAAGTAGACGAAGTGATACAATTCTGCTACCTTGGAAGCAAATTACGACATGATCAACGAAGCAAAAAAGCAGATTGGCACCGGAAAAGAGGGTATTCGTAGCCAAGAGAAGTCTGCTAGAATAAAATATCGGCCATAAAGTGAAGAAGAAATTTTTGAGAATGTACCTATGGAGCCTATTATTACATGGACTGTGGGAAAACTAGAGGGGAAGAGAAGTGAAGAGTTTGAGATGTGGTACTAAAAGTAGGTGGACTGATAAGGAATGGAGACATTATCTGCAGAATCTTCGAAGAAAGTAATATCTGGAAAAAACTGTCAAATAAAAAGAGACAAATTGATAGGACATGTGTTAAGACATCAGAGAATAGCTTTCGTTGTATCAGACGGAGTTATGGAGGGTAAAAACTGTGCGCAAAGAGAGACTGGACAAAAAGCCAACAAATAATTAAGGATGTAGGATGCAAGAGCTACTGTGAGATGAAGAGGTTCGCACAAGAGAGGAATTCGTGGCAGACCCCATGTATCAGTTTGAAGACTGACGACTCAAAACAACTGGTGATTTAGCGTGCTCGTCGTGTTCCAGAATGTGATTTTTAGCTTTATTTACGGCGAATAGACATTTCTAAGTCATGTCATATTTTTGCCATTTTCAGAGTGTTACGAAAACCTCAACGTTGGTGAGTTCTTCAGTGTGAGTTACGTGTCGTACATTAATGCATGTTTTAGTAGGATTCACCCTACTCTGTGTCTTGCTGAACTCCAAGTCACCTGAAGATGTTGATTTAGTTCAAAACCTGTTGTGGCGGATTAAATTCACCTGAAATACCACTGTGGTGATTTTTACTAAAATTTATTTTATTCAGCTGTGGAGGCAGAAAGTGATGAAGATAGTTCCACTAAATCGCTTAATGTGAATTCTGGGACGGTTCTTCTGAAAGTCTACGGCTGATTTCCTTCCCATTTGTTCCCCTTCTGTGGTGACCCAATCCTCTACGAGTCAGTAAAAGATAAATTATCTTTTTTCCAATTTACAGGCTGTCCGAAAAGTATTTCCCTGATTACATAAATTGATAACTCAGGCTAGAAGTAAGATACAAACATGAAACTGATGTGTAATTGTTTACAAACTATCAAAGTTTTCTTCACACATCAGTAAACTCCCACATGAGCGCCCTTGGTAGCACGTAGCACATCTAGGCGATTTTCAGTTTCCGTCCACACATCAGCCAACATCACTGGAGGGATCGATTCAACGACTGTGGTTATCCGTTGCCGCAGGGTTTCAAGATCTGGTACACGTGGTCGGTAGACCTCGTCCTTGACATAACCCCATAAAAAGAAGTCTAATGGAGTTATGTCAGGAGACATCACGACCAATCCATCGTCCAGGAAAGGTCATATCGAAATACGCACAGACGTCCAAACCCCAATGAGGCGGTGCACCGTCTTGCTGAAACAAGACATCGGTGTGATACTGAAGCAGCTGAGGAGCAGCATACAGATGCAACATGTCCAGATACACTGCAGATGTGATGGTAACCTCAGCGAAGAAGAATGGTCCGATAATTCGATCGCGCACCAAACATTCACCTTTGGACTGCTTCTGATGCACCCCATGACCTCGCCAGGGGGTTGTGAACCCCAAATGCGCATTATGGCGATTCACTGCTCCACTGACAAAAAAGGTCGCTTCGTCGGAAAAGGCAATTCTTATGAGATAACTGTCATCGTCCTCAATACATGATAGCATTTCGACCGCAAAGTCATATCGATGTGTACTGTCATTGGGCAACAATGGAAGTGGAAGTTGTGTGAAAAAAAAACTTGGATGGTTTGTAAACAATTAGTCTACCAGTTTCATATTTGTATCTTACTTCTAGCCTGAGTTATCAATTTATGTAATCACGGAAAGATTTTCGGACACCCTGTACTTCCGATCAGTTTTTGTCTCCAATCACAGCAGTCCGATAGTCCGCTTCCTGCCTAAGTATTATTGGAAAATTATTGCAAAATAAAATTTTACTTCGTTTTTGTCGCTGGCAGCGCTCGCAAATATCTCTTTCTGTCATGGAGCGCGAGCGTTCTTGGTAGTCACTGTGGATCATTATTGTCGCTTCGGAGTTGCGAACTGCCTTTACTCGGTTTCATGTCGCTCGTTATTGTTCGGGTAATTTTATCCGCTGCTTTCAACTACCGCGCTTCATTAGTATTCAGTGACTCGTTCGGCCCTTCGATTTGTTAATATCAACAAAATTACTGTTTGCAGACGGTATTCAGTATCCGATGCTGCGTATGGCGCATTTCGGGGTATAACGTTTATTTTCGTGCTCGCGATTCTGAATGGGCAGAAACAGATTGGATTTCTAGCGGATGAAATGAAAACGAGGAAATCCTAACAACGGGTCATGTATTCAGGTGTAAATGGAAAAGCTGCCTGTACAGACTGCTCTTGCACGATCATTCGAAAAATTCGTAGTAAGAAAAGTTACCATAATTTCGAAGTTAAGCGGGCTGTATTATAAAGCCAAAATAGGATGAAATTCAACGGAGTGTGTTTAAGTTGGATTGAGCTTGGATAATGTCATAATTCCTGAAAATTTAGTGACAGAACCTGCACAGGTAAAAGTCCAGGAAAGAGGTACAACAGAAATTTTGACCTCAAACATTGTCAAACAATCTGCGTCTATTACCGATAGGAGGCAAAGTGTCATCAACTAGTAGGCTGGTTTGAACACCGCAGGGATCTACCATACGTAGTCCTGTGGGAGGTGGTATGAGGTTGCCTTCTTCCGACCTGTAAAGTATGCTGCCCTGCCGGTTACAGCGTGACGTATATTTCAGCGTGGACTCCGAACGTCGGTGCACCTCAGCATATTCCATTATTAACAGAGGTGAAAGGAGTGAACAGTCAGCATTAAAAATTCTGATTTGGATGTGTAACCACTTCACTACCCATATAAGCACCAAAATCCTTGTAACTGAATAAGTATTTTTTTTAAAAAAAAGGTCAGCTGTGGGATATACTGCAACGATGTAATAAATTATACTACGAAACGAATAATACTGCAGTAGTGTAACTGGGCAAAGATAAAATAACACAAGCCTAACAACACTAAACTCAGAACTTACACTGTGGTGAAGAAAAAGGCATGGTCTAGCTAAATGCACATATACAGATGGCGGTAGCAATGCGTTCACATGCTATAAAGAGCAGTGTACTGCTGTTATTTATACATATGTCATTCAAGTGAAAAGGTTTCCGATGTGGTTAAGGCCGCACTACGAGAATTAACAGACACTGAACGTGGAATGGTAGTCGGACCTAGATGCATGGGAGATTCCATTTCGGGAATCGTTAGACAATTTAATATTGCAAGATACACAGTGTAAATAGTGTACCAAATTTCAGACATTACTTCTCACCACGGACAACGCAGTGGACGTGGCCCACTTAACGACCGAGAGCAGCGGCGATTGCGTAGAGTTGTCAGTGGTAACAGACTGCTTGAAATAACCGCAGAAATCAATGTGGGACTGAAACTACCTCTTTAATTATTTTTTTTTATTAAACACTGACCTACAGAATTTTCCCTGACTGAGGCAACTCAAACTTAATCTATTCATTTATTACCCACAATATACAAGCCCAACGCAATCTGACTGCTATACATTGATGGCTGTGAGCACTATGGGACTTAATACCTGAGGTCATCAGTCCCCTAGAACTTAGAACTGTGACCGTAGCAGTCGCTCGGTTCCGGACTGAACCGCTCGGCTACACCGGCCGGCGCTATACAATGATAAAAGACTTCCAATAATTAACACACAAGAATGGCTCTAAATTGCAAGAAATCCTAACAGTAATACAAATCCAAAAAATATGAAATTAAAGAAATGATACTACTTCGAACTCTGTTGATTGCTTAAACTCATTTCATAAGTCACTTACCTCACAGAAAATCTTCATAACACGAACTACAGCAAGTAGCAGAAACAGCCAGCTAAATAAAAAGATTCTAACTACTATAGACTCTAACTACTACGAGGAATATGATTAGCGAAAAGAAAGGTTTTGTTGAAAAGTCAACAATGCATTTAGAAAATTTTGCCTTATTATGTGACATCCAGGTCCCGAAAATTATATAGTTATTAATAATTCCACTACCCAAACATTATCAAAATGGCTCGAAGCACTATGGGACTTAACATCTGTGGTCATCAGTCCCCTAGAACTTAGAACTACTTACACCTAACTAACCTAAGGACATCACACACATCCATGCCCGAGGCAGGATTCGGACCTGGGACCGTAGCAGTCGCACTATTTTTTTCTTCTGCCATACGTTTTGCCCCTTCTCCGATAATATTCCGTTGCAATTTGACGTCGTTCTGATTAGTGGTGTTATTTCTACAGCGTTTCTAAATTTTGACTTTAATTATATCACCCTGTAGATTTAAGGGGGTTGGGGTTGTGTGGGGAAGGAGACCAGACAGTGAGGTCATCGGTCTCATCGGATTAGGGAGGGACGGGGAAGGAAGTCAGCCGTGCCCTTTGAAAGGAACCATCCCAGCATTTGCCTGGAGCGATTTAGGGAAATCACGGGAAACCTAAATCAGGATGGCCGGACGCGGGATTGAACCGACGTCCTGCCAAATGCGTGTCCAGTGTCTAACCACTGCGCCACTTCGCTCGGTGTAGATTTAAGTGTTGGGAAGTTTTCCCTGGAGGTATTTGTCTGATGTGTAACCTTCACGGAAGTGAAACATGGACGATATACGGTTCCGACAAGAACAGAATTAAAGTTTTTGTAATGTGCTGTTGCTGAAGATTGTTAAAGGTTGAAAGGGTAGGTCGAATAAGAAATGAGGAGGTTCTGAACCGAACTGCGGAGAAAAAGAAATTTATTTTTGAATGGTGGGCTCCATGTTGTTCTCAAGTCGTGTAGCGACCGTAAACCATAACATTACCAAATATGCAGCAACCAGCCGCAAAATCATGTTTTATTTATTCACTTTTGCAAATCGATTTCAACTGATTAACAGTCATAATCGGTGCTTTCAACCGATATATGCCCTGAGTAGTAATTCTATCTTAAGCAAAGGTCAAACATAAAGTTCATGTTTGACCTCTGCTGAAGACAATATTACTACTCAGGTCTGGTTGAAAGCACCGATGATGGATGTTAATCAGTTGAAATCGATTTGCAAAAGTGAATAAATAAAACATGATTTTGCGACTGGTTACTGCATATTTGGTAATTTTAAATTTATTTTTCTTCTTCGCGGGTGACGTGAAGTTTCATATTTGCCTGGCTGCCAGGAGACATAGCAAACTACTAGTCTGGTTTCCACGTTTCGAAAGAAAAGTAGTTGCGAAGTTGTTACTTTGCTGTAGAGCTGCAGGTGTTGCTATGAAACCTCTCCGCTCGTGCATGACACGTGGGCAACTTTCCTGCCACCCTCCTCGCTCTTTCTTCTCTCTCTCTCTCTCTCTCTCTCTCTCTCTCTCTCTCTCTCTCTCTCTCTCTCCCTCTCCCTCTCCCCTCCCCTCCCTCCCTCTCCCTCTCCCTGCTCCCCCTCCCGCCCCCTCTCCTTACTCGCTGAGCGTGCATGCATGCCATGCCTTCACGAGAGCTCTTCAGGGAAGAAAGCACGATGCTTTCACACATCTCCTGTTGTGCTGACCACGCGGTTGCTTCACATCTCCGCGAAACATGTGAAAGGCTTGAATGATTTCTCCCTAAGCCACAGAAGTGCAAGCACTCCCGAAGTGACACTCTCGTTGGTAGTATTCACCAGTAAGTGAAATTCTACGGAAGCTGCTTGTCAGAAAACACTCAGAGACTAGGATTGTTTCCTCGCAGTTTCTCAAATTACCCACTTCGTCCCATTGTGCTTATCGTTTGGGGAGGGCACACATTAAGTGATTTTATCATTTAATACTGTCGATTATTGATTTCGTTCTCGATAACGTAGTATAGTTGATTTTTGCAGAAGCCACGGCTTTTAAAACTATCATAATTGAGAAGAAAGGTTCTTCGATAAATAGTATGCTACCACATCCCCTAGCTCCTCGAACTTTGCAGCCGCAGCTTGCAGCAGTATGACGTCCGCTAGCTATTTAAAGACATAATCAGCAAAACGTACGCCATTATCTGTGAGTATAGCGGTTTACATCTGTGATTCATATCGACTTTCTAAACACGCTCGGTATATACACTCCTGGAAATTGAAATAAGAACACCGTGAATTCATTGTACCAGGAAGGGGAAACTTTATTGACACATTCCTGGGGTCAGATACATCACATGATCACACTGACAGAACCACAGGCACATAGACACAGGCAACAGAGCATGCACAATGTCGGCACTAGTACAGTGTATATCCACCTTTCGCAGCAATGCAGGCTGCTATTCTTCCATGGAGACGATCGTAGAGATGCTGGATGTAGTCCTGTGGAACGGCTTGCCATGCCATTTCCACCTGGCGCCTCAGTTGGACCAGCGTTCGTGCTGGACGTGCAGACCGCGTGAGACGACGCTTCATCCAGTCCCAAACATGCTCAATGGGGGACAAATCCGGAGATCTTGCTGGCCAGGGTAGTTGACTTACACCTTCTAGAGCACGTTGGGTGGCACGGGAAACATGCGGACATGCATTGTCCTGTTGGAACAGCAAGTTCCCTTGCCGGTCTAGGAATGGTAGAACGATGGGTTCGATGACGGTTTGGATGTACCGTGCACTATTCAGTGTCCCCTCGACGATCACCAGAGGTGTACGGCCAGTGTAGGAGATCGCTCCCCACACCATGATGCCGGGTGTTGGCCCTGTGTGCCTCGGTCGTATGCAGTCCTGATTGTGGCGCTCACCTGCACGGCGCCAAACACGCATACGACCATCATTGGCACCAAGGCAGAAGCGACTCTCATCGCTGAAGACGACACGTCTCCATTCGTCCCTCCATTCACGCCTGTCGCGACACCACTGGAGGCGGGCTGCACGATGTTGGGGCGTGAGCGGAAGACGGCCTAACGGTGTGCGGGACCGTAGCCCAGCTTCACGGAGACGGTTGCGAATGGTCCTCGCCGATACCCCAGGAGCAACAGTGTCCCTAATTTGCTGGGAAGTGGCGGTGCGGTCCCCTACGGCACTGCGTAGGATCCTACGGTCTTGGCGTGCATCCGTGCGTCGCTGCGGTCCGGTCCCAGGTCGACGGGCACGTGCACCTTCCGCCGACCACTGGCGACAACATCGATGTACTGTGGAGACCTCACGCCCCACGTGTTGAGCAATTCGGCGGTACGTCCACCGGGCCTCCCGCATGCCCACTATACGCCCTCGCTCAAAGTCCGTCAACTGCACATACGGTTCACGTCCACGCTGTCGCGGCATGCTACCAGTGTTAAAGACTGCGATAGAGCTCCGTATGCCACGGCAAACTGGCTGACACTGACGGCGGCGGTGCACAAATGCTGCGCAGCTAGCGCCATTCGACGGCCAACACCGCGGTTCCTGGTGTGTCCGCTGTGCCGTGCGTGTGGTCATTGCTTTTACAGCCCTATCGCAGTGTCCGGAGCAAGTATGGTGGGTCTGACACACCGGTGTCAATGTGTTCTTTTTTCCATTTCCAGGAGTGTATTATGGCTATTTTTGCGTAACTTAGTAAACCAAACTATACAGATGGTAAGCCGAGTCAGCCAGGAAATTTTATTTCTTGCTCCAAAGTAACGTGGAAAATAACAATAGTAATACTATTAACAATAACAATTACTCAACCTCTTCCTGGTCTCACACTTATAAAGAACTGTACGTGTCAAATTCAACAACCTTGCCGTGCAATGCTGGGTTCTCGTACTACTTTTTTCTGCCTTGTGACCTGGCAGACCATATCGACGTTAACCTCAGCGTTTTTACAGGTGTAGAGGTTATCTATAATAAAGTTCTACCTAAAAACATCTGTCAAAAGCTCAGTGAGATCTCGATTGAGGTTTCAGAGTGGTGCAAAGGTTGGCAAAGTTGCTTTAAAAGTACAAAAATGTAAAATTGTGCACTTCAGACAACGAAGAAATGGAAAGTAGTATCTCGCTTCCCACACCCAGGTTCCAAGGTTCGATTCCCGGCGGGGTCAGGGATTTTCTCTGTGTCGTGATGGCTGTGTGTTGTGTGATGTCCTTAGGTTAGTTAGGTTTAAGCAGTTCTAAGTTCTAGGGGTCTGATGACCATAGATTTTAAGTCCCATAGTGCTCAGAGCCATTTGAACTTTTTTTTTCTTTTTTTCTTTTTTGGAAAGTAGTAGCCTACAATTACAATGTCAGTGAGACACAACTGTAATCAATCAAACTCAGTACTAATATCTGGGAGTAATATTTTGTGGAGATATGAAACGGAATGATGACATGAAGTTATCAGATATAGACATAGCAGGTGACAGACATCAGACTAGCAAAATGCAAATAACCCAAACAGGAGACAGCTTGCAAATGACTTACACATTCCATATTAGAATACTGGTTAAGTGCGTGGTGGCTGTACAAAACAGGACTAAGTGTGGGTGTCGAACGTGTTCAAAGAAGGGCACTACCAGTGCTGTCACGTTTGTCTGACAAGCAGCAGAATGTTGCGGAGATTGTGAAGAACCTGCATTGGTAGACGTTGGAAGACACAGTCCACCTGCCCCGCGAAAGCCTATTTGCAGACTACGAAGAGCAGGTATCAAGTGAAGAGTCTTGGATATATTCTTCAACCCCTCACGTATCGCTCCTGTGCATACCGCGAAGCTAGCTGAGTTCCCGCGTGTGTATTTATCCTAATCTTCTATTAGTCCATCTTCCTCTTCCCTTTTTCTCCACTGAGCCTGGTGGTGCAGTGGTTAGCACACTGGACTCGCATTCTGGAGGACGACTGTTCAAAACGGCCTCCTGCCATCCTGATCTAGGGTCTCCGCGTTTTCCCTAAATCGGTTCAGACAAATGCTGGGATGGTTCTTTTGAAAGGGCACGGCCGATTCCCCATCCTTCCCTAATCAAATGGGACCGATGACCTCGCTGTTTGATCCCCTCCCCCCGAACCAACCAACCAACCCCTCTCTCTGTCTACCTCCTCCTTCACCCTAACTCTCTATCTGTCCTCCTATGTTTCTCTCTCTCCATCTCCACCTCTCCCTGCCCATCCACCTGTTCTTCTCACATCTGTCCAACTGCTACCTAACCCTCTGTCCTCCTCCTTCCGCTATCTCCTCGTCCCACTCTCTTTGTCCGTCATTTCCTCCTGCCCCTCTCTGTGTCCACCTCTTCTCCCTTCTGTTCGTTACAGTTATGAGATCTATCCATCTAATCTTTAACTTTTTTGTTGACTCATCAGTCTCCTGAATGGTTTGTTGCACAGCGCCACAAATTCATCTCCAGAATACCACTTGCACCCTGCGTCCCGAATTATATTTTGGATGTATTCCGATCTCTTTCTTCTCCCCCACAGTTCTTACCCTCCACAGCTCCCACTAGTACCATGGAAATTATTCCCACACGTCCTACCAGCCTGTGCCTTCTTGTCATCGGTGTTGTCCATACGTTGCTTTCTTCATCGTCTCTGTGCAAAATCTCTTCAATCATTACGTTATAAGTCCAACTGATTTTCAACACATCTCAAATGCTCCGATTCTCTTCCAGTCCGGGTTTTCCACAGTCCATGATACACTACCGTACAGTGCTATGCTCGAAATGTGCATTTTTAGAAATTCATTCCTCCAATTACGGCCAGAGTTTGATGATAGTAGACCTCATTTGGCCAGTACGCGCTATGCTATTCCATTTTCTTATGTTCTCCTTTCTTTGTTCAATCACGTCTTATTTTACTTTCAAGGTAGCCAAATTGTTTCACTTCGTCTACTTCATGATCACCAATTCTTATGTTGGACTTATCGGTATTTCATTTCTGCTACTTCTCATTACTTTCGTCTTTCTTCAGTTTACTCAGTCCATATTCTGTTCTTTTAAGACTGTTCATTCCATTCAATAGCTCCTGTAATTCTTCACTTTCATCAGCGAATATCATGATCGAATCTTGTCACAGATATCCTCTGAGCCGGACGGAGTGGCCGTGCGGTTCTAGGCGCTTCAGTTTGGAACCGCGTGACCGCTACGGTCGCAGATTCGAATCCTGCCTCGGGCATGGATGTGTGTGATGTCCTTAGGTTAGTTACGTTTAAGTAGTTCTAAGTTCTGGAGGACTGATGACCTCAGATGTTAATTCCCATAGCGCTCAGAGTCATATCCTCTGAGCTTGAATTTTAGTCCTGCTCTTGAAAGCACACAGTCATCACCATGTGAGCATGTGGGTGGTATTCTGTCATTCTGCACAACGGATTAATCTGAGATGTACCCTTTACCCTGTGGCTCCTGCAAGATGCAATTTCCACCCCCACACTACTACAGAAGTCAGACAGACGCTCCTAACGTTCTAAAGAGAAATGCATGTAAAACTTTCAGCAATAAATATCTTCTGGAGTCATCCGCTGTAAGGAAATGACACAAAAATTCACAAAGTTTCTTACGTAAGTAGTGGGATACTTGGGTATTGGAGTAGTGCTAGTTAGTGTAAGAAAAACATGAAACTAACGAAAATTATTATTTATTTTGCTAAAAATTTTGAGAAATCAGAATGGCACTTTTAGTTATGAACTGAACAAGTTATTTCCGGGATCTTTCCGGAACGTGAAGTAACCTCATAAGGATAGGATTCGCTGATGAAATTTCTATACAAAGTTTAAGATTGTTATTGACTTGGCAGAATGATTGAGAGCCGCGCCTACTCAACTTAAATAATTATCCGTTAGAATGTTGCTAGGTACAGTCGAGGCTGTCGCGTGTGAAATGCAGTGAAGTGTACTGTTGTGGGGCTTGCAATAGCTGTAGCGCACAATACCGTAAGCTGCGATGACTGCTGTCTGCGCCGCTCGCTGCTGACAAATAAGATAACTCTTGTTCTATCTGGATTGACCTTCGCCAATCAAACTCTCCCTACGCCTTGATGAAGTCGAGGATTTCTGTTCGCCCCTAGTCTAACTATTGGCGTGGTACACTGATCAGATAACCAGTCCACCGCGATGCCACTCAAAATTCGCTTGCAGGCGTGTAACTATAACTCTGCCCGTTCACACCGCACAATAAGTGTGTCGGCCAACACAGTTAACAATGCTTAATCGCAAGGACTCAATATAGAGTCACACTCCAATTCGCTCTCGGCAGAGGTGCTCTCCCAGTGAAGTACTGAGGAGAGACTTGTTCCTCGCTCTTTGAGTACACGTATGAGCGTGGACGCTCTCGTTATGTGTTCTCGCTCCGAGAGCGACAACGGAACAGCCCCTCTCCACGTCAGACGTGAAGGGGTATATCTTTCGGTCTCTTACATTACTCCTTCAGCTCAAGGCGTCAGAAATATCTTCTGCCAATCAGCATTGCTCTTCTAAAACGGGAGAATGACGTTTCGTTTAAGGCGACCAGTCCAGAAATATGTAGCATCGGTGTTTGGTGTTTGCTGTCTCCCTGTCAAAATCTCTGAAACTGCGTGCTCTGTTTGTAAAGAATGCATGGGCTGGGCGCTCCCACACAATGTAGCAGAATTTGCTTTTAAGCCAAACACGGGGGCATTCTTCCTTTCACTCGGGCAAACGCTGTCGGCTCCACGGGCAGCTGAGGCTGACTCATCCTCTGAAGGGACCGGCCTCGTGGCGTGTGGTCTCGATCTCTCGAATTAAAAGCTCCTGTGACCGTCATATCTGGAATGTATGTGTGTGTGTACGCCAGCCTAAAGTGTTTCAGCCGCGGTGCACTTACTTGTTATTTGCATATCGTTTAAATGAATTCATACAACATTGGCTTCATCTTATCGAGTTTGGGTTCGAATGAAGCGTCTTGATGTGCGGAATATGACTGTGAGGGCGGAATATGTGAGCAATGTAGGTCAGGAGACCACGTCTTACAATCACCTTGAGAAAACCCTAGAACAAAAACGGCAGGTTTGAGGGCATCCGCTCTCCGTTCAGAATGCTGTGTGTGTGGGGTCGGCCTACATCAGCTGCCAGCTCCCCGCACGAGCTATTGTGCGAGCACTGTCGTAAGCCTCTCCGCCTTAACAGCTGCCCTGCAAACCGCGGGTGGCCGGACAATAGAATGAGGCAATGCCGGCCCCTTTCTCGGAAGCCGCTGGCCGCCCGCGCGGCCGTTAGCGCGTAGGACCTTCCGCGAGTCGTGCGGACGTGACTCGGGATCAGCAGGTGAAGTTCGGGCGAATTTGCGATTTTCACGAGGCGTCGCAGCAGGCAGAGAAGGGCGCGCGGTTCCGCCAGTGGAGTGCGGTTTTTCCGCGGAGGGCCCTGCGGGAATGCACCTCCCGCCGTTCTATGCGCAGGTGAGATGACAGCCTGAAGCTGAGCCGTTTCTTACTGCGGCACGGCTCGAAACAGCTCCGGCTTCAATGTGTGCAATTCGATAAAAGGAAGTTACGTCTTGTTTGCAAAAATGTTTATTCACACGACCAGTTTCGGTTCCTCTAGAACCATCTTCAGATCTGAAATGGCAATGTAGGAAAAAATTTCAGGATGTTACAGGATGTTACAAAAAGGTACGGCCAAACTTTCAGGAAACATTCCTCACACACAAAGAAAGAAAATATGTTATGTAGACATGTGTCCGGAAACGCTTACTTTCCATATTATAGCTCATTTTATTACTTCTCTTCAAATCACATTAATCATGGATTGGAAACACACAGCAACAGAACGTGCCAGCGTGACTTCAAACACTTTGTTACAGGAAATGTTCAAAATGTCCTCCGTCAGCGAGGATACATGCATTCACCCTCCGTCGCATTGGATTCCCTGATGCGCTGATGCAGCCCTGGAGAATGGCGTATTGTATCACAGCCGTCCACAATACGAACACGAAGAGTCTCTACATTTGGTACCGGGGTTGCGTAGACAAGAGCTTTCAAATGCCCCCATAAATGAAAGTCAAGAGGGTTGAGGTCAGGAGAGCATCGAGGCCACGGAATTGGTCTGCCTCTACCAGTCCATCGGTCGCCGAATCTGCTGTTGAGATGCGTACGAACACTTCGACTGAAATGTGCAGGAGCTCCCTCGTGCATAAACCACATGTTGTGTCGTACTTGTAAAGGCACATGTTCTAGCAGCACAGGTAGAGTATCCCGTATGAAATCATGATAACGTGCTCCATTGAGCGTAGGGGGAAGAATATGGGGCCCAATCAAGAAATCACCAACAATGCCTGTCAAAACGTTCACAGAAAATGATGACGTGATTGCACAATTGCGCGCGAATTCTCGTCAGCTCACATATGTTGATTGTGAAAATTTACAATTTGATCACGTTGGAATGACGAAACTAAAATGAGCTCTAACTTGGAAACTAAGCGTTTACAATTTGATCACGTTGGAATGACGAAACTAAAATGAGCTCTAACTTGGAAACTAAGCGTTTCCGGACACATGTCCATATAACATATTTTCTTTATCTGTGTGTGAGGAATGTTTCCTGAAAGTTTGGCCGTACCTTTTTGTAACACCCTGTATAAGATCAAGTGTGATGACTGTTGTAAACCATACATAGGGCAGACTCGTAGGAACTTTGAAACTAAGTTCAGGCAGCACACGTACTCTCAAAACAAAACAGCGTTTGGGGCGCATATGACTGCCTTACAGCACTCAGTCACGAACATTGAACAAAAGTTAGATATCCTACACAGAGCTCATAAGGGACGGTTTCTTAACGTTTTAGAAGAATTTGAAATATACACCCACAAAAAGAAAGGGCCGGATGTAATTCTCAACGAGCAAAGCGAGTCCAATCATAATGCCTATTTTACTGAGATGATCACTGTTGCGTATAGAAGTCGAAGACGAAGGATGAGAGATGGTACACGGTGAAACAGCTGGAAGATGCGTGCAGCGCCTGGCGTCGTTGACATGGATGGACATCAGACGGCTGAACGGCTCGGGGCACAACACCGAAATAGCGGGAACCACGGAAGCAGACCACGGAGGAAAACAAGTCTACACCAGCGCCATGGATATAGAAATCGCCCTTTGTTTGAGATCGTACAAAAATGATATTTTTATTGTGTCTTTTAATTTTGACAGCGACAGATCTTAACTAAGTATTTTTAGAGTTAAAAGCAAATTAGAAAAATCTACTTAATACAGTATGTTCATATATAACGTAACAAATGTATCAGACGCCACCTGTCGGCAAGTGTTTTATAATTAATGTAAGTGACGTGCATTCTGCCAACCAATTAAATGCGACGCAGCATGTGATGGTTGCTGTGTGTGGACGAGCAACTCCTGTAACCGAAATTGCAGGTACGTTCTGGTACATTTGATGTTGACCGGATAGCAAGAAACAGGTTTGCATTTGTGAAATAGTAAATTAGTGTCGTTGTCATTTCAGATCTGAAGATGGTTCTACAGGAACCGAAACCGGTCATGTGAATAAACATTTTTGCAATCAAGACGGATTATAAGTAACATTGTATAACCAGTGATTGCGGTATCCCTTCAGACATTATGTCCGTTTTTGCAAAAGGAAGCTAGTACAAGAATTCCCTGAAGAATGCGCAGAAACTGTTGTCGTGCCGCGCTTATCTTAGTTTAAACTGTCACGGTCCTGTGTTATCAAACTTCTGTGGCTATAAGTTATTTTTATTTTACTTATTTGTTTGTTTAGATCATCAGGCGCTCCCTTACATTGACTGAGGTTTCAAACACACAGTACCTTTTTTACATCATAGTTACCTAAGAAATGACAGTTTCAGTATTACAGATAGTATTAAGATGATACACTCCTGGAAATGGAAAAAAGAACACATTGACACCGGTGTGTCAGACCCACCATACTTGCTCCGGACACTGCGATAGGGTTGTACAAGCAATGATCACACGCACGGCACAGCGGACACACCAGGAACCGCGGTGTTGGCCGTCGAATGGCGCTAGCTGCACAGCATTTGTGCACCGCCGCCGTCAGTGTCAGCCAGTTTGCCGTGGCATACGGAGCTCCATCGCAGTCTTTAACACTGGTAGCATGCCGCGACAGCGTGGACGTGAACCGTATGTGCAGTTGACGGACTTTGAGTGAGGGCGTATAGTGGGCATGCGGGAGGCCCGGTGGACGTACCGCCGAATTGCTCAACACGTGGGGCGTGAGGTCTCCACAGTACATCGATGTTGTCGCCAGTGGTCGGCGGAAGGTGCACGTGCCCGTCGACCTGGGACCGAACCGCAGCGACGCACGGATGCACGCCAAGACCGTAGGATCCTACGCAGTGCCGTAGGGGACCGCACCGCCACTTTCCAGCAAATTAGGGACACTGTTGCTCCTGGGGTATCGGCGAGGACCATTCGCAACCGTCTCCATGAAGCTGGGCTACGGTCCCGCACACCGTTAGGCCGTCTTCCGCTCACGCCCCAACATCGTGCAGCCCGCCTCCAGTGGTGTCGCGACAGGCGTGAATGGAGGGACGAATGGAGACGTGTCGTCTTCAGCGATGAGAGTCGCTTCTGCCTTGGTGCCAATGATGGTCGTATGCGTGTTTGGCGCCGTGCAGGTGAGCGCCACAATCAGGACTGCATACGACCGAGGCACACAGGGCCAACACCCGGCATCATGGTGTGGGGAGCGATCTCCTACACTGGCCGTACACCTCTGGTGATCGTCGAGGGGACACTGAATAGTGCACGGTACATCCAAACCGTCATCGAACCCATCGTTCTACCATTCCTAGACCGGCAAGGGAACTTGTTGTTCCAACAGGACAATGCACGTCCGCATGTATCCCGCGCCACCCAACGTGCTCTAGAAGGTGTAAGTCAACTACCCTGGCCAGCAAGATCTCCGGATCTGTCCCCCATTGAGCATGTTTGGGACTGGATGAAGCGTCGTCTCACGCGGTCTGCACGTCCAGCACGAACGCTGGTCCAACTGAGGCGCCAGGTGGAAATGGCATGGCAAGCCGTTCCACAGGACTACATCCAGCATCTCTACGATCGTCTCCATGGGAGAATAGCAGCCTGCATTGCTGCGAAAGGTGGATATACACTGTACTAGTGCCGACATTGTGCATGCTCTGTTGCCTGTGTCTATGTGCCTGTGGTTCTGTCAGTGTGATCATGTGATGTATCTGTCCCCAGGAATGTGTCAATAAAGTTTCCCCTTCCTGGGACAATGAATTCACGGTGTTCTAATTTCAATTTCCAGGAGTGTATGAGTGTATGAAGCGACAGCGTGAATGAATAGTACTGTCTACGAACTAATAAAGTTAATGCTAGCAGTACTCGCACTACAGCTGCTGCTGCCACTAATATGACTATAATAATAATGTCAATAATGATCGTGGTAGGTATAAGAAGAATTTTAGGTGTACATCATAGGTGTTTTCTGGTGTAGAGAGTTCTGGGAGGAGGAAATTTAAGGTGGCGTCATCGGCTAAGAATACTGGGAAATAAGGAAGATCAGGCTGCAGAGCGGGATGTGCAAGGGTAACGAGTGCATACGGGGACAATGGTAACCTGTATTTTTCCTTTAATAAATGTCATTACCTGTTTTCTGAAGCTGGCGATGTTATTTAATTCTCTGATACAATAAGGGCCAACGGCGTAGCCGCAGTGGTAACACCGAACTTCAGCGCTGCCGATCTGGGCTAGCACTTGGATGGGTGACCTGCCGAGCGCTGTTGGCAAGCGGGGTGCACTCAGCCCTTGTGAGGCAAACTGAGGCGCTATTTGATTGAGAAGTAGCGGCTCCGGTCTTTGACATACGGCCGCGGGAGCGGCTTTCTGACCACATGTTTCTCCATATCCGCTTCCAGTGACGCCAGTTGGCTGAGGATAACACAGAGGCCTGTCGGTATCCTTAGGCCTTCATAGCCCGTTAGGGCGGAGTTTAGTTATTTTTAATACATTACGGAAGGTTATACTAGACTCGCGTTCCTGCTACTGAGAACTTCTAGAATGTGGAGTGCAAC
Organism: Schistocerca gregaria; assembly: GCF_023897955.1. Lineage (NCBI taxonomy): Eukaryota > Metazoa > Arthropoda > Insecta > Orthoptera > Acrididae > Schistocerca > Schistocerca gregaria. The sequence goes on from NC_064925.1 coordinate 76,358,399, forward strand.
AGGAAGGCTTTTGCTCTGATGGGAATGGCTGCCTCTCCCATGATGTTCAGACAAGAGCGTTAAGGTCGAAAAGAGATATGGGGGACATTGTTCGTTGATAAGACACTAAACAAGACAGAGGCTATGGAAATCTCTGCGCTTGTCTACATAGGATAGCTGTCCCCAATAAGCACAGATGAGTTGATCAAGACGCTCTTCCCTGTGAGGAATGACAGTTGTGCAGGGTCGACCTGGTTGTGGCTTGTCACGCACACCCTTTAACAGAACCTTGAAAATGCAGAACCCGTCGCGTCACACTGCTCACCTGTGTTGTATCGTCTCCATACACTTTTAGCAAACATCAGAACCTTCCAGCCATGCAATTTTTTCAACAGTGAGTAATTCAATCACACGTCCCTTTTGTATATGTGGGTCCAAGTCAAACTTCAGTTTAGAACACTCCTCTGCTGGCGCCAGCTACCGCAAAGCAACGAACCCACCCGCAAACGTAACAGGAAGGTTTAAGCACTAGCGCTACACCGATGACATCTGCGCTATGCGGAAAGTAAGCTCCGACGGCCTACGAAACGGAAACCACAATAAAAATCCGATGAAGCTTTGCACAGATGTGTTGGGCAATGTCTCTAGTACGCCCATCGATCGTATCACACCGCTCTTTTCAGTTCTGTAAGCACGTAAAGATGCTGAGAACAATAGCGTCTCTCGCCAAGTGGTGTGAGATTTCGCCTGATGCTATGCAGCCCACATAACATACCTGTCAAACGTTTCCTTCTGCATGACAATTCTCGGACGCACTCTGAAGGGGCTATGAAGATGCTCCTGCAACGTTTGGGAAGTGTTTCACCACCCACAACAGAGCCTGTAATTGACTCTCCCTGAGTTTCATCTCTGCTCACATGAACAGCTGCCTATTGAGACAATGTTCTGGGACAGACAAAGAGCTGTAGGCCAGCTTAGAGAATTGGCAGGGAACACAGGCGGCTATCATCTGTGACGAAGGTATCTAAAAGTTGGTACAACACTACGACAGATGTTTAAATCGGAGCGGCGACTATGTAGAGAAGTAGCTGGAAGGTGTAGCTAATTGTCGCAAATAAAACGTTGTTTTTGTTTTGACTGTGGTTTCCATTTTGAGTCTGATGGGACCTTACTTTCCGAATAGGCCTCGTACTTTCGTAACGACGATCGTAATACACTACTGTCCATTAAAATTGCTACACCGCGAAGACGACGTGCTACAGATGCGAAATTTAACCGACGGGAAGAAGATTCTGTTATATGCAACTGATTAGTTTTTCAAACCATTCACAAAAGGTTGGCGCCGCCGGCGACACCTGCAACGCGCTGACATGACGTAAGTTTCCAACCGATTTCTCATACACGAACAGCAGTTGCCCGGCGTTGCCTGATGAAACTTTGTTGTGGTGCCTCATGTGAGGAGGACAAATGCGTACCATCACGTTTCCGACTTTGATAAAGGTCGGATTGTAGCCTATGGCGATTGCGGTTTATCGTATCGCGACATTGCTGCTCGCGTTGGTCGAGTTCCAATTACTGTTAGCAGAATATGGAATCGGTGGGTTCAGGAGGGTAATACGGATCGCCGTACTGGATCGCAACGGTCTCGTGTCACTAGCAGTCGAGATGACAGGCATCGTATGCGCGTGGCTGTAACGGATCGTGCAGCCACTCTCGATCCGTGTGTCAACAGATGGGGACGTTTGCAAGACAACAACCATCTGCACAAACAGTTCGACGACGCTTGCAGCAGCATGGACTATCATCTCGGAGGCCATGGCTGCGGTTATCCTTGACGCTGCATCACAGACAGGAGCGCCTGGGATGGTGTACTCAACGACGAACCTGGGTGCACGAATGGCAAAACGTCATTTTTTCGGATGAATCTAGGTTCTGTTTACAGCATCATGATGGCCGCATCCGTGTTTGACGACATCGCAGTGAACGCACACTGGAAGCGTGTATTCGTCGTCGCCATACTGGCGTATCACCCCGCGTGATGGTATGGGGTTATGCGTCTCGGTCACCTATTGTTCGCATTGACGGCACTTTGAACAGTGGGCGTTACATTTGAGATGTGTTACGAAGGGTTCTACCCTTCATTCGATCCTGCGAAACATTTCAGCAGGATAATGCACGACCGCATGCTGCATGTCCTGTACGGGCATTTCTGGATACAGCACATTCTGGATACAGCACATTCTGCAGATCTCTCACCAATTGAAAACGTCTGGTCAATGGTGGCCGAGCAACTGGCTCGTCACAATACGTCAGTCACTACTGTTGATGAACTGTGGTATCGTGTTGAAACTGCATGGGCAGCTGTACGTGTACACGCCATCCAGGCCTTGTTTGACTCAATGCCCAGGTGTATCAATGCCGTTATTACGGCCAAATTGCGTGAAAATGTAATCACATGTCAGTTCTAGTATAATACCGGTTTATCATTTGTATTTCTTCTTAGTGTAGCAATTTTAATGGCCAATAGTGTGTTTTCTTGGGTGATGTTTCCAGATTCTAGCGTTAATGCAACAAACAAAACTACTACTTTTTTGCGTACCAGTGGCCCCTGCATGCCTAAACAGGAAAGGTCGTCTTCGCTAGCAGGTGTTCCCGGAATTAAGTTTCTCAACCGAGCGGAAACTTGTTTCGAGACACCTACAGGTGGCGGCTGTGCCTGTGGCGAGGGTACCGAGAATAGCCGTGTGGTCTGGCAGAGAGTTAAGTAGGCTGCGGCCGGCCCCGAGCCTGTGTGTGTGTATGTGTGTGTGTGTGTGTGTGTGTGTGTGTGTGTGTCCAGCGCTGCTGCCGCGGCTCGGCTTTCCCTCGAAGCGGCGAGGGCCGCGCCGGCGCTGCCTGGAACTTGCTTTCCCTGGCCGCTTCGCGGAAGCCGGCGGCCGACCGTGGCGGCGGGCGACTGAGAGCTCCAGGCAGCTGGCCGGCGGCCGCACCTGCAGCTGCAGCTGGAGCTGGAGGCCCGGCGACCCTCCCCTGGAACACTGTAGTCTGCCGCGCGCCGCCACACAGACTCTGCCCTGCAGCCGGCAAAAACTAGCTTTACCGACGGTGCAAATAACTGGCTACCGAGCAGTAGGAATGATTGGATCCAGGTGATCAGACAGGATGCTTACATATGTCACCTATCAGACTCGTATCTAGTCGTATCAGGGTTCCCTTATCTTTCCAACTGCACACGCCCCACACCATTACAAAACGATCTTGAACAGTCCCCTGCTGATATGCAGGGTCCATGCAATCATGTGGCTGTCTTCATACCTGTATACATCCTCCAACTCGGTACAATTTGAAACGAGACTGGTCCGACTAGGCAACATCTTTCCAGTCATCAATAGTCCTATGTCGGTGTTGACGGGCCCAGGCAATTCGCAATGCTTTGTGTCGTGCAGTTATCATGGGTACACGAGTAGGCCGTCGGCTCCGAAACCCCATACGGATGATGTTTCGTTGAATAGTTCGTACGCTGGGACTTGCTGATGGCCCAACATTGAAATCTGCAGCAATTTGCGGAAGGGTTGTACTTCTGTCACGTCGAACGATTCTTCTCAGTCGTCGTTCGTGCCGTTCCTGGCAGGATCTTTTTTCCGGCCGCAGTGACATCGGAGATTCATGTTTCGCCGGACTGCTGCTTTTCACGGTACACTTGTGAAATGATCGCACGGTAAAATCCCCCACTTCATCACTACCTCGGAGATGCGTCCCATCGCTGGTGCGCTGAGTGTAACACCACGTTCAAACTCACTCACATCTTGATAACCTGCCCTTGTAGCAGCAGTAACCGATCTGACAACTGCGCGAGACACTTGTTTTATGTCGGCGTTGCCGACCGCACCGCAGTATTGTGCCTGTTTACATATATCTGTATGTGCATATGCATGCCCGTACCAGTTTTTTTGGCGCTTCAGTATAAATGACGTAGTAAATGGTACGATTACAGGCAATATTTGTAGGACTGGTAGGGAAAGAAACATAAATCAATGTGTGAGACGAACTGGGAAACGAAGCCGTCTCTTTGTGTTTTGTTTCTTTGTTTATTTCTTTCGCACATGCTTAGAACCGCACATCGTCATGTGTTAGCCCACTAGTATTAGATACATGATAAATATGCATTTTTTTATTTGTAGTACATGTCCCTCTGTTTCACGTACAAATAATTTTTTTTAGAATAAAGCCGGTCTTAAACATTGACTATTTTAGTTTTGCTATAAAACTAGTTATTTTTAGGTAGCAGACAGGAAGAGTACTACGTAGAACATAAAAGTGCTGTAGATTATGTGGCCCCTTACATAAATTCACTCAGTTTCTCGACAGTTCACTTCTACATTCTAGGAGAATCTAGTGAGACACTGGTCGCATACGCAAACAAAGAGATCTAAATCAGAAGTGATTGAAAAATCAGCTATCCAGTTGCAAGTAAAGGCTTATTAGCCCTTGACCATGGTTTTGATATTTGTAAAAATATGTTCTTCAGAAGTAGTTACATTTTTACATCACATGATAGCACAATAGATTAGATGAAGCACAGCGGCTCTTGTCATAAGCAAAATGGATGAAACAAGAATTATTGCAAGCCATGGCTTTTGATAGCACCAGATTACATATATCGTACTTCAGAAAGACTACTAATTAGTAAATGCCCACAAGTAACTTATGCCAGAAGCTAAGACCAACTGCTACAGCAGTTAGCCTTCCTCTCTAGCGTAAGGTACGTGTAAATTATGAAAATATTTTATCCTGTGCTCCTATTACAATTGTATGTGGATAAGAGCCTGTACCTGCTGGCATTTACTAATGATTAGTGTTACTGAGGTACGATATATGTAATCTGGTGCTATCAAAAGCCATGGCTTGCAATAATTCTTGTTTCATCCATTTTGTGTATGATAAGAGCTGCTTGGCTTCATCTAATCTATTGTGCCATCGTGTAATGTAATAAGGCCAGTACTTCTGAAGAAGATATTTTTACAAACATCTAAACTACGGTTAAGGGCTAATAAAGTTTTATTTGCAACTGGTTGGCTGATTTCTCAACGTCTTCAGATTTACACAGATGTTTTCATAAGGACCTAAAAAAAAGACACCGAGTCGTGTGGGGAGCCTCACAGGCCTCCTCATGCACTGCATTCCATTCACTCGTCCACCCGGTAGAGACATCTACATCTACATCTACATCTACATGACTACTCTGCAATTCACATTTAAGTGCTTGGCAGAGGGTTCATCGAACCACAATCATACTATCTCTCTACTATTCCACTCCCGAACAGCGAGCGGGAAAAACGAACATCTAAACCTTTCTGTTCGAGCTCTGATTTCTCTTATTTTATTTTGATGATCATTCCTACCTATGTAGGTTGGGCTCAACATAATATTTTCGCATTCGGAAGAGAAAGTTGGTGACTGAAATTTCGTAAAAAGGTCTCGCCGCGACGAAAAACGTCTATGCTGTAATGACTTCCATCCCAACTCGTGTATCATATCTGCCACACTCTCTCCCCTATAACGCGATAATACAAAACGAGCTGCCCTTCTTTGCACCCTCTCGATGTCCTCCGTCAATCCCACCTGGTAAGGATCCCACACCGCGCAGCAATATTCTAACAGAGGACGAACGAGTGTAGTGTAAGCTGTCTCTTTAGTGGACTTGTTGCATCTTCTAAGTGTCCTGCCAATGAAACGCAACCTTTGGCTCGCCTTCCCGACAATATTATCTATGTGGTCCTTCCAACTGAAGTTGTTTGTAATTTTAACACCCAGGTACTTAGTTGAATTGACAGCCTTGAGAATTGTACTATTTATCGAGTAATCGAATTCCAACGGATTTCTTTTGGAACTCATGTGGATCATCTCACACTTTTCTAAGGTGCCACGAACCTGTGTGCAGTATCGCAGTACTGTACACTAGAATGCACTTGCGTGACTGCCAAACCAAATTAAAAATTTTAATATCTCAGTGCACGTTTCGCATATTTAACTATAGAACCGCAATAAATTACAAAATGTTAAATAACAAAAAAATTTCAAAACGGACAGTGACGTCACACAAGTGGGCTGGAGCAACGAATCACTCCCAGTTGGCTACCTCGACCGGACGACCGAGAGATTAATGCTACAAAAGTTAAAGTCTCGCCCACAGAAAATACGTTGCAGAGAAATACGAAGCATATTCGAAAAGTAAGGTCCGATCGGTCGCGAAATAGAAAGCACTGTGAAAATGCAATTAGGGTTTGCACAGATGTGTTGGACAGTGCCTCTAGCACGCCCGTCGTTCGTATCACTTCGCTCTTTTCAGTTTCATGCGGACAGTGAGTACGTAAAGATGCCTAGAAAGTAGTGTCTGCCGCCAAGTATGAGGGCCTGGATAGAAATTTCGCGTGAAGCTATGCAGCCCACATCACATAACTGCCATGCGCTTTCTTTTTCAAGACAATTCTCAGTCGCATCCAGCAGGGGCAATTAAAATTTCCACCAGCTTTTTCAGTTGGAAGTGTTTGATTACCCACAATACAGCCCGTAATTGGCTCCCTCTGAGTTTCATCTCTGCTCATATGAACCGCTGGGTATGAAGACAACATTTTGGCACAGACAACGAGTTGTAGGCCAGCGTAGAGAGTTGGCGAAAGGCACCGCTGTCTTTGTTAATTAGATCGTCCTGTAGTCGGATTTCGATGGCCTCTTTAGTAACGCAGTTCCAGAAGTAAATGTCAATCCTCCTACTTCTGGGACTGCGTTACTAAAGAGGCCATCGAAATCCGACTACAGGACTATCTAATTAATAAAGACAGCGGCCTTCAACTTAGTCAGGCTTGGAACCCTGCACTCAGCCTGGAGAGAAAGATGCCAGAGATCGAGGACCGCTCCCGACGGCGGCAGCAGGGAGACTGCAGACCCCAGTTCAGACCCAGGCGCCGCTTCCCTCACCACCTCCAGTAGCCGCACAGAAGACACCAGGAGAGGAACAGTGGAGGGGGTGACGGCTAGCATATATAGGGCACCGACAGGGACAGCACAGCATTCGTCAGGAACCACCTGAAGATGGCAGCTTGTACTTCTGCCGAAATATTGTGGAGAAATTACGACGCTACCCGGTCGGATACCCGAAAACTGTTCTAATCATTTCATGTTCTGTATACACACTCTTGCAACAATAAACTTGGAGTGAACTGGAAACTTATAAAAGGACATACTAATTTTTTTCCGGCATTGTATATAATGAACAGTAGTACCTTTTCGTGACGTCACGATATATTTCTTCATAACGGCATTCGAAAACGCTTAAAAAGCCAAGTACAGTGCTATAATGTTAATCGATGTTAGCGTTCAAGCTGTTCTCAAAATTATTTCACAAATGTGCTAAAATTAATGGCAAGGCGGCCGGAATGTTGTTTACACTATTTTACAAATAAGTAAGTAAATACTTCTACTACTAGAGCCATCAGAACTACCGATATTAAGCTAACGAGAAATTTTCTTGGGGAGATGTTGTTATCATCGAGGTTTAAATGTCCTTGACTCGGAACACGTTACGCCATGACGAACATTAGATGTCAGTTTCATCTGCCGTCAGGACGCGTGAGAGCCAACGTGCTTGTTGGACAGGTACTCTAACTACGCACCTTCTCTGCAGACGAACGCGTAAAAGTCGCGAGTCAGCCACTACTGGTGGCCTTCAGAAACATTTCCATTCCACATCGGCTCATTCGATGCGGACGCACTGAGATGCCTGGGCGTAATGCGAAACCCTCTAACGATTATTTTTTCGTCAAAGCTGCCAAAGTTCGTTTGCTTGGCTATTATCTGCGGCAAGTAAATAAATATTCAAACGCTTTTTCCGTGCTGCTGCAACATGCCATAAAGTAAAAGACGAAACGCACCTGGTGGAACATAAGTAAAAAGTAAACTGCAGCAAGAAAAAGGCATCTGAATCTATAATCTAACATATAGAGGTTAAGTTTCTCGATTCATCCGGTGTTCGCCAGCGACCAGGAAGGCGAGATAAAGTAAGGAGGACAGGGCAGCTACTTCGCTGAAACACTGTTTGTTGATTGCCCTGTGCAAAAACGGCAAAAGTTCTAGCGCCATACGGCATATCGTTTGCTGCATTATTCGAGAAAGACCACTGTTCCGTGCGGAGCAGATAAAACTCCGGAGGTCCCCCCAACTCGCGTCCGAATTTGCATCTGTTCCTCAGCGCTCGGTGCACGATGAACTTTTGACGTTTTTTGTGAAGCTTGTCCCTCCTCGGCAGTCTTGTGAAACATCCGTAATTCTAACTCTAAACTAAAGAGTAGTTCGTGGCGAACCGCCTAACATTTCCAGCGCCGCTCGTTGTATCAGGTTCCCGAGCGCAGAACATCTGTTAAACAGGATAGTGGTGATGAAATCTTCTCGGGCTTCCATGCGGGTAACTGCGTCGAAATTCAGCGACTTTTCGATGAGTGTCAGTCTCGTCATCTTCTGGACTCGGCTAATGTCTGAAGTAGTGCTGGAGGGAATTGACGCCACGATTCCTGCAGAGGGGGTGGAGATCTCTTCTGAACAGCACGTTACAAGGCATCGCAGATATGGCCAATAGTGTTCATTTCTGGGGATTTTCGCGGCGAAGATGATGGCGCGAATGACACTCATCGAAACGTGGCCGATTTTCGACGCAGCTACTCGGGTGGAAGCCCGAGAAGATTTCATCGGCAATATACACCGGGAAAGCCTACATTCACATAGAATAGTGATGTTTTCTCATCACTGTTGTCCAAAGTCGAGTTTTACAGTTTCAGGATTTATAATTCTTGTTAGCTCAAAGGCGATTTCTGTCTTCTGACGTCTGTACTCAGGCAAGGCGTAAGGCTTTGTGTTGTGCAGTCATCAAGGGTACACAAGTGGGCCTTCGGCTTCGAAATCCCATACGGATGATGTTTCGTTGAATGGTTCGCACGCTGGGACTTGTTGATGGCCCAGCAATTTGCAGAGGGGTTGTACCTCTGTCACCTAGAACGATTCTCTTCAGCCGTCGTTGTTCCCGCTCCTGCAGGATCTTTTTCCGGCGGCAGCGATGTCGGAGATATGATGTTTTTACCGGATTCCTGAGATTCACGGTACACTTGAAATGTTCGTACGAGAAAACCCCCACTTCATCGCTACCTCGGAGATGCTACGCCTCATCGCTCGTGCGCCGACTATAACACCATGTTCAGACTTACTTAAATATTGACCACCTGACATAGTAACAGCAGTAACCGATCTGACAACTGCGCCAGACACCTGTTGTCTTACATACGTTGCCGACCGCAGCGCCGTATTGTGCCTGTTTACATATCTCCGTATTTGAATACGCATGCCTACACCAGTTTCTTTGGCGGTTCAATGTACTGTAAATCCCTTTCTGAGTTCTTCCTGCGTAAAAAAACAATAATATATGTTTGAAATTATGGAGCTAGGGGGCGTAGATTTATGTAAAAACAGAATTACAACCTCAAACAGCCAAGAACGCTATAGTACAGCTATTGAGATGACAGTTTCAAAGAACCACGTTAAGATCTTCTGCAGTAAATTTCACTGAATGTGCAGAAGATCTAATGATGGTAGCGCAGTGTTCTGAAATCGGTGATCACAATAAATGCTGTACAACGGCGTTATAAGCTGTTGGACGTTGTAATTATGTTATTACATGCGCTGGCGCCTCTACCTTTGATGCTCTGTAGAATCACTGGAGGACGTTTCCAGGCATGGTTTCCTATTCAAAAAATTATGTACTCACTCCCGTCTGCAAGTCCTGAAAGATGATAACGGGAATTTCCGTAAAACGTGTACAGCGAGAGGGACGTTTTATCGCCGCTCTGAAGGATATTCCTTCACTCTTCAACCAGAAAACTGTGGCACCCCTTGACTCAGCAGAGAACCGTTCGCAGGGGGTGACTCAGGTGTGGGGCGAGTGGCCCACCACGCCAGAGGGCAACCAGTTACATCAGCCCTCTGTATTTCTGGCCTGTGCGCTTTGCCCTACTCTCCACAGAGAGAGGGAACGCCAGCTGCGCCCGAGGGGGGAACGCAGTACGAATGGGCGGCTGTCATTTTAAATTTACTGCCCTCTCTCTCTCTCTCTCTCTCTCTCTCTCTCTCTCTCTCTCTCTCTCTCTGTACCCCGCTCCTTCTCTACCCCTCTCCCTCTGACAGCGTGTTTTATTCTCTGCCCACCAGCGTATTCACCTCCGCGCCTGTTTCTCTTTCTGTACGGTGGTCCCTTCCTGGAAGCGAGCCGCTGTAACTTTTACGGGAGGACGGGCGTTGGCAAGAAGCGCTGCGAGGCAATAAATCCGAACGTTTAGAGCGAATGGCTGCCAGCGCCCTAATAGAGGTTCCAGGTAGCGGTGGCGCATAAATCTCCCCGCGTCCCGAGCTCGAACTGTTGTCGATACCGGCTACTGGCTGTGCTGTGACAGCGCGACCCGCCTCACATAGATGAACGACTCCCACTGCCACTCAACTTGCACATATTATTCCTGCTTGTGCTCCTAACAATAATTGCTACCGACTTACATTTTCCGTTTTGCGCACAAAGGCAAGTCTTCGCCCATGCGTCAAAGCGCGTACATAAAAACAGAGTGCTGTCGGCAGAAGTCGAAACGTTCGCTCACGTGCGATTTCAACCAACACCGACTCAAAGGAAGGCCTCGGCGCTTGTTCGTGACGTCACGTCAGCTAGGCATGGCGAACGCCAGGTCTGTTGCAGGCATGGCATACTCATAATGGTGGTGTCTCCCTCTCTGACACAGGAAAATGTGAAACTATTGGCGGTAGTTGGCCAACACACATTGTTCTGAGAGATTTCTGCAATCAATTAACTGTGCAATTCATTACTCTTCTTAACAAATAGTGTACTTCTGAACTTAAATTTCCACCTGCTTTAAGGATGGACATACAAAAACAACTTCATGGTCCAGCAGCAACAGAATTTGTGCTTCTTTACCTTATTTGTAAATTTGAGGAAGTTACGTTCTTGTACTGGGTTGCTTTGATAAGAAACTGTGAATATATTGGTGCTCTTCTTTAGGTATCTTGGTTGACTATGGGGTGAAGAGCACTGAATGTTAATGAAATATCTTGCGATTGTACACGTTGGGGGAGGGAGTGAGGGACAGAAAAAGAGGCAAAAGAGGGATACTTGTTATATCAAATAAATTTTTTTTATCTTATAAAGTTTCTCCTTTCAGTTACAAGAGGGGAAAATTTATCTTTTCTAATGTGCGTGTTTAAAAAAGTTTAAGCTCAGCAGTATTTTCGATGTATGGAGCTATTTTGTTTCCTGTTTAGAATTCCTTTCGTTGAAAACGACTGTAATCTAATGACTGGCGACAGTTGAACATTTACACACGTAAATTAGTTCACATTTCCAGTGACGATGTCAAACGAAAATAAATAAATAAATAAAAGAAACGAGTTCATCGTAAGGGGGTTGGGGTAAGTTTCGATAACAAAATAGATCAAGTAAACATAGTTACTTGAATGTAATATTTCCGAAACTTGCAATGGGGCAAAGCATCTTCTCATGTTGATCTACGTTTGTTTAGACAGGATTCAGTAATACAGAATTATGATCTTCATTTGTAGCTTTACGATAGTAAGAAAATCTTTCATCTACATAAAACTGCAGAATCCAAAACACTACCAAACATTTTGTGCAAAAATAAGAGATTTATAGTGATAAGCACGCCCAGGCGTTTCTGCCTGCAACGGACCTGGCGTTCGCCGTGCCTAGCTGACGTGACGTCACCAACAAGCGCCGAGGCCTTCCTTTGATTCGGTGTTGTTTCAACTGGTGAAGACGACTGCTGCCGTGCACCTCACACCTAAACGAGCTCAACAAGAAAGAAGCTAGCTAGCTTGTTGTATACACAATAATATGTGGTCTACATTTTACTTTACATTCAAATTCGCTCGTCGATGGAACTTCCTTGTGTGACAAAATACCGTCAGACATAATTGGCTAATAACTACGAGCCTAATACAGTATAAGGTGACAAAAGTCATGAGGTACCTCCTAATTTCGTGTCAGAGCTCCTTTTGCCCGGCGTACTACAGAAACTCGACGTGGCACGAACAATTGGTTGCAACTCCCATCTATAGCAGTCCGTAATTGCGAAAGTGCTGCCAGTGGATGATTTTGCTCACCAACTGACCCCTCGATTACGTCCCATAAATGTTCGATAGGATTCATGTCGGGCAATCTGAGTGGCCAAGCCATTTGCTCGAAATGTCCAGACCGTTCTTCAAACCAATCGAGAACTACTGTAGCCAGGTCTCATGGTGGACTGTCATCAATAAAAATTCCTTCGTTGTACGGGAAGATAAGGTCCATGAATAGCTGCAACTGGTCTCCAGGTAACCATTTTCGGACATATTCATACTAACTGAAGCGTTGTTCAGCGGCATCGTGTCCCTGTGATGCAAATAGATGATAATCGGACAGAGTCAAGTCTGGAGAATAAGTCGCATGCCCTAATATTTCCCAACTGAACGCCTCGATCGTTTCCCTGACTCGTTTTGTTGTGTGTGATAGGGAAGTATCATGGAGCAAATGGTTCAAATGGCTCTTAGCACTATGGGACTTAACATCTGAGGTCATCAGTCCCCTAGAACTTAGAACTACTTAATCCTAACTAACCTAATGACATGCCTGAGGCAAGATTCGAACCTGCGACCGTAGCGGTCGCGCGGTTACAGACTGAAGGGCCTAGAACCGCTCGGCCACATCGGCCGGCCTATCATGGAGAAATATGACTTTGTCTTGCCTTCTTTTTCACGTAATGTTCGATTTAATTCGATCATTTGTTGTTGGTACCGATCAGTGTTAACGGTTTTACCAGGTTTTAGCAGCTCACAACGGACGACACCCTTCTGATGCTACCCCCACAGCACATTGTCTTCTCTCCAAAGAGCGGCTAGTCCCGGCGGAGGTTCGAGTCCTCCCTCGAACATGGGTAGGTATGTTTGTCCTTACGATAATTTAAGTTAAGTAGTGTGAAAGCTTAGGGACTGATGACCTTTGCAGTTAAGTCCCATAAGATGTCACACACATTTGAACTTTTTTTTCTCTCCAATGCAATTTGGTTTGCAGTAGATGTTGATGGTTTGCTTGGATTCAACCACGATTTACGACCCTTAGGCTTCTCAACATAGATCCGTTTTTTGTCTCCTGTCACTATTCGATGGAGGAACGACTTTCTTCTGTATCTGGCGAGCAGCATTTCTCAAGTGGTCTTTCGATTTGTTTACCGAATTTCATTCAGTTCATGCGGAACCCGTTTTCCCACTTTCTGCACTTTTCCCATAGCTTTCAACTGAAGAGAAACGGCTTTCTGCGTCACATTCAATTGTTCCGCGAGTTCCTGTTTGAGTATCAGCTTCATCCAATAAGGGCTGCAATTCGTTATCTTCGAACTTTTTCGGTGGTTTCCCGTGCTCATCGTTTCTCGCGTCAAAATCACCACTGTTGAATTTTTTGAACCACTCGAACAAAAAAATGTTCAAGTGTGTGTGATATCTTATGGGACTTAACTCCTAAGGTCATGAGACCCTAAGCTTACACACTACTTAACCTAAATCATCCTAAGAACAGAACACATACACCAATGCCCGAGGGAGGACACGAACCTCCGCCGGTACCAGCCGCACAGTCCATTACTGCAACGCCTTAGACCGCTTTTTTCCCCTTGTTCTCATTTTGTTCCATATTGTTCGTTGCATTTGTTCCGTGCGGATGTCCCATGAAACCCGTTCAAGTTCAGTATTCAGCCGTTGACTCAATTTTTTTTTATTACAGAGGGCAGTTAGCCCTCTGACCGAACACGCTGAGCTACCATGCCGGCTCTAGGCTAATTCCGCGCGGCTCACTGTGTTTTCGCACGAGCACTTTCGCCGAAAGCTTCGACGAGTATTCGATGCGATTCTGCAGTAGTTGTCGTCAAATGGTAACATAAAACCAATGCTGTCGGAAAATCGTAACACCTAGGCACGAAACTCGGCATGTTTACTGATATGTAACAGAAACCGATGCATGGAACTTGGGTTACTGTGTGTCGACATTCGTCGTCAGCCGTTACCGGAAGTAGATGGCACTGCAGACGATGTCTCGCGGGTCCTGCACTGACGGCTAGCACCTTCCATAGGGAAATTCCGGTTTCATACTTCTACTCTGGGCAACTACCGTGAAGGCGATACAGGAGCTGTGTCCAGAATGAGTTTTTCACTCTGCAGCGGAGTGTGCACTGTTATGAAAATTTACTGACGTTAAAACTGTGTGCCGGACCGAAACTCGAACTCGGGACATTTGCCTTTCGCGGGCAAGTGCTCTACCAGTAGGAGACGAGGTACTGGCGGAAGTAAAGCTGTGAGGACGGGGGCGTGAGTCGTGCTTCGGTAGCTCAAATGGTAGAGGACCTGCCCGCGAAAGGCAAAGGTCCCGAGTTCGAGTCTCGGTGCGGCACACAGGAAAGTTTCAGGGCCTGTATCGATTCTGAGATGACTGGAAGCTGTGTTGGTTGCCGACGGTCTTCCTACACCGCGTTACACACGGTAACGTGTTGCTTTTTTGTATCCACCTCGTGTACGTTGGGTCCAGTGACGTCAGCAGATAGCAGGCCCTGAGGCAAGGGTGCGAGACGACAGCTCGGTGATCGGGCGCGTGCTGGAGCATAGCCACGCCACGTGGACAGCGCAACAGCGTTCGCCCGCTGAGCGCCGTGTGGCCCGAGCGGCTCTTTTTGCGCGGCGAGGCACGGCGGTGTCTCCCAGTCCCGGCTGCGGTCCCGTTAGACGAGTCCGCGATGCCGGCCAATTCGGCGGCCCTGCGGTGCTACGCTTCCGGCGGAGACATACCGCTGTACTCCGTTCGTCAAGACAATAAGCCCAATGTGAACGAACACAAACGCTATGATTGGTCAGGCGACGCAGCACATGACAATTGGTGTTGTTCCGCTCTTGGAAGTAGGTCCTACTTATGTATTACACATATCAGAACCGCTGGCAGCCTTGGGAGAGCCAGTCCTGACAAAACTCTACCATCTGGTGAGCAAAATGTATGAGACAGGCGAAATACCCTCAGACTTCAAGAAGAATATGATAATTCCAATTCCAAATCAAGCGGGTGTTGACAGATGTGAAAGTTACCGAACTATCAGTTTAATAAGTCACGGCTGCCAAATACTAACGCGAATTCTTTACAGACGAACGGAAAAACTGGTAGAAGCCGACCTCGGGGAAGATCAGTTTGAAATCAGTAGAAATGTTGGAACACGTGAGGCAATACGACTTATCTTAGAAGCTAGATTAAGGAAAGGCAAACCTACGTTTCTAGCATTTGTAGACTTTGAGAAAGCTTTTGACTATGTTGACTGTCATACACTCTTTCAAATACCTGAAGCTGGAAGGGGTAAAATACAGGGAGCGAAAGGCTGTTTACAGTTTGTACAGAAACCAGAAGGCAGTTATAAGAGTCGAGGGGCATGAAAGGGAAGCAGTGGTTGGGAAGGGAGTGAGACAGGGTTGTAGTCTCTCCCCGATGTTATTCAATCTGTATATTGAGCAAACAGTGAAGGAAACAAAAGAAAAATTCGGAGTAGGTATTAAAATCCATGGAGAAGAAATAAAAACTTTGAGGTACGCCGATGACATTGTAATTCTGTCAAAGAGCAGTTTAACGGAATTGATAGTGGCTTGAAAGGAGGACATAAAATGAATATCAACAAAAGCAAAACGAGGATAATGGAATGTAGGCGAATTAAGACAGGTGATGCTGATGCAACTAGATTAGGAAGTAAGACACTTAAAGTAGTAAAGCAGTTTTGCTATTTCGAGAGGAAAATAACTGATGATGGTCGAAGTAGAGAGGTTATAAAATGTAGACTGGCAATGGCAAGGAAAGCGTTTCTGAAGAAGAGGAATTTGTTAACATCGAGTATAGATTCAAGTGTCAGAAAGTCGTTTCTGAAAGTATTTGTATGGAGTGTAGCCATGTACGGAAGTGAAACATTGATGATAAATAGTTTGGACAAGAAGAGAATAGAAGCTTTGGAAATGTGGTACTTCAGAAGAATGCTGAAGATTAGATGGTTACATCACATAACTAATGAGGAGGTATTGAACGGAATTGGAGAGGATTTTGTGGCACAACTTGACTAGAAGAAGGGATCGGTTGGTAGGACATGTTCTGAGGCATCAAGAGATCACCAATTTAGTACTGGAGGGCAGCGTGGAGGGTAAAAATCGTAGAGGGATACCAAGAGATGAATACACTAAACAGATTCAGAAGGATGTAGGTTGCAGTAGGTACTGGGAGATGAAGAAGCTTGCACAGGACAGAGTAGCATGAAGAGCTGCATCAAACCAGTCTCAGGGCTGAAGAACACAACGACAATTAAAAACCAACAATTTGTTCACCGTAAGTAAAAACCAACAAATTGTTAATCAACTGTTTTTCGATTTTAAAAATAAATGAAGTTGTAAGTATCTTTAATTAAAGACCACTGATATGGCTTTATCTCAATAAAGCGAAACGCATCTGGTGAGTAAAACACGCATTTTCTTGTACTTGAAACGGCGGAACGAAAATACTCGCAGGAACTGTGGGTTTTTACTTACGGCGAACAAATTGTTAAGGAACTGTTTTTCCATCTTAAAAACAAACCAGATGTAAGTACCTTTAATTACAGACCTGGGACCGATGTCCTCGCTGTTTGGTCCTGTACCTCGAATCAGCCAACTAATTACAGACCACTGATGACGCTTTACCTCAATAAAAGCGAAACGCGACTGGTGAGAAAAACACGCGTTTTCTTGTCCTTCAGCCACGCCGTCAAAGGCGCCTTGACACGGTCCGCGCGGCTCCTGCTGTCGGAGGTTCGAATATTCGCTCGGTCAGTGGTATGTATGTTGACCTTAGCGCCAGTTAAGTTAGATTAAGTAGTGTGTAAGCTTAGGGACCGATGACCTCAGCAGTTTGGTCCCATAAGCTCTTACCACAAATTTCCATTTGTTCTTGTAACGGCGGAAGAAAATACTCTGAGGAACTGTAAAGCAACTATGGACAATGTGGCCACACAAATGAAGAATTTGATCTCTGATGAACTGTCGACATCCAGAACAACGCACTGGGTTCCGTTACGTAAGAAATCTTGGAGCCATTCACATATGTGATATCCTTTTGCATATGTTCGGATTTTCGTTCCCAGTCTGTAGTGGAGCTCTGCGTCAAACGCGTTCCGAAAAGCTAGGAATGTGGAATGTGCCGTTTGCCCTTCATCCGTGGTTCGCATGATAACGCGCGAGAAAAGAGTACGTTGAGTTTCGCCTGAGCGATGTTTGCTGAATCTGTGTTGATCTATGAACAGATTCTTATCTGTCTCCAGGAATTTTTTTTATACAGCACTTAGAATGTGTACAAGAATTCTGCACCAAACTGATGTTGACGATATTTTTCTGTAATTCATCAAGTAGTAAGACCAGCGCTCTTATGGAAAGCGACAAATTCATTTTTGCAAGATTGTGGATAGAGCGTCTTCGCTGAGCGTGGAAAAAAAAAAGAAAAAGGAAAACAGCTGGGACATCTGACAGTCGAAGAGAGAATTATCCTTGCAACCAATCCGGCATAAATGCGAATGGCTTCAACCATTACCGGCTTTAGAGCCGCATTCGGACCGTTGGCTTCAGCCTTGGTTTCGTCATGCCCTGCTATTCTCGCGACCCTTGAGTCTTCTGCGTACGGGAATACATTTTACGCAAAGGCGCACGAACTGCTGTTTTTAACCGGTTGATAGCAGGAAGCCCCACAGCTCATTATGCAACACAGCAACTTACGTAACAGGTATGAAAGCCGGGAGAATGGCAAAAAAGAGAGGGAGGGAGGGAGGGAGGCGAATGGGGAGGATGTTGCGCAGCAGCCGACGGTTACGTTAAGAGCTTCTGCAACGAGCCAGGGGGCGGCGAAAATTGTCGACATTTGTGCTTTGCTCATTACGGATGTTTTTGCACCCATCTCAGCAACAAGGACAGAATGTTACGACGCTTAATCGTTTCTAGAAAATAATTGTATCTAACTGCAACACACTCGTAATTTTCAGTACAACTACAACACGCGGAGTCATTCACGGAGAGCGAATAGAATTCTATCTCTGCCACCTTGGTTGCAGTCATCAAAAATGTTCAAATGTGTGTGGAACCTTATGGGACTTAACTGCTCAGGCCATCAGTCCATAAGCTTACACACTACTAAATTATCCTAAGTGCAAACACACACACACACACACACACACCCATGCCCGAAGAAGGATCGAACCTCCGACAGGACCAGTCGCGCACAAAAAAAAAAAGGTTCTGAGCACTATTGGACTCAACTTCTGGGGTCAGAAGGACATCACACACATCCATGCCCGAGGCAGGATTCGAACCTGCGACCGTAGCGGTCTCGCGGTTCCAGACTGCAGCGCCTAAAACCGCACGGCCACTTCGGCCGGCACCAGTCGCACAGTCCATGACTGCAGCGCCTGAAGGAGCTCGGCTAATCCCGCGCGGTTTGCAGTCATCGACAGAAGTAAAATTAACTATATCTGTGTGGTGTCTGTTCTTTCGGACATGTCCGAAAGAATAGAGAGCTTGGTGGATCGTTACAGCCGTGAAGAATGAAATTTCATTGAATTAAAAAGATCAGCTTGTGGGACGTTGATTGAATCAACGGGGAGAGTTGAAAAATGCGTGCCCGACCGGGATTCGAACCCGGGATCTCGTGCTTACTAGGCGCTCTAATCCCTATGCCACAGAGGACGCAGGAATTAGGGCGGCTGCGCGGACTTATCCGAGGTACACCCCTCAGCAGACTGACGTTCTCGATTTACTCCCTGCTCATTTTCGAAACTACAGACACATATAATTACGGCGATCTCAAGACAAGGATCATTTCTGTGCGGATGCACACAAACGCTCGAAAAGATTCGTTAATAGGCCTTGCCACGAGCATTAAGATTAATGGGCAGGCATCGCTACTTTCGTAGTGTGTGGAGTTAAGTTGAGAATGTGAGTCTGCTGAAGAACATGTTTGGGATAAGTCCACGCAGCCGCGTTAATTCCTGTGCTCTCGCTGGCTTACGGGTTTTCTGACACTGTAGCTCAGCGTGTTCAGTAAGAGGGTTAGTCGCCCTTTGTACCACACACAAAAAAAAGGTTTAGAGTGCCTACGTAGCGAGCAGCAGGAGTTCCCGGTCGGGCACACATTTTCAGTTGTCCCCGTTGATTCTATCAACATCCCACAACACATTGAAATTACAGAAGTAAAATCTAGGCCAGTCCGGTGAAAGTCCATTCATGTTAAATACTAAAGACGTGGCAGACAGTACTAATAGGCTAGTATCCTCAGGCTTTTTGGAGACGATACACTTATCCTTAACGAATACTATCTGAAGAAAGTGAAAGATTACCGTCAAACCTCCTTGCCCAGAGACGCCAGATGAAAGTTGATGTCGTCAGGCCCTGAATTAAAATTGCGCAACGGATAACAGGAGGGGAGCTAGAGAGCGCTACCTAGAGAGCGTTCCCTTTCTGTACGATACTAGGCAAGGGGCTGGAGGGCCCACACGCTGATGTGTGGGTCCCTGCATTCTGTATCTTTTATTTTAAAAGAATTTCTTTAACTTGACTCCTATGTGATATTTAGGGTATGTTAAAGATTGATGACAATTGGATACCTCTTTATTTTAAACATTATCACTCGACTTT
This sequence comes from Schistocerca gregaria, assembly GCF_023897955.1. Classification (NCBI taxonomy): domain Eukaryota; kingdom Metazoa; phylum Arthropoda; class Insecta; order Orthoptera; family Acrididae; genus Schistocerca; species Schistocerca gregaria. Next base: position 76,378,193 of record NC_064925.1, read on the forward strand.
GCAGCGATTGCAGCAATTGTTCCAGTTTACAGATATTACAATTTTACAACTTATAGCTCGGGTGTATTGTATACTAATCTGCACGTACATTTCTACAGGGAGGCGGAATTACATTGGCCAACTGTATACCACCAAAGTCTCACAATATTTTACATGGGACATCCACTATGTGAGGAGGATAATGGTCACACTAGGGACCAGATACATTAACACAGGGGGTCAAATTTCCGAAATTAAACGAGAACATTTATTTCCTTACACAATCCGAAGCTGGAAATAAAAGAATTAGTGCAAATATTCAAATACTTCTCTTCCACGCGTCAACATCGAGGCAGGTGCACTGAGGGCACGTCTGCTCACTTACCCGTCTTCTGTAAGCCTCCCAGAATAACGCGGGCACCAAGAGGTCTTCCTGGGCCCCGATGGAGGGGATGGACGAACCACTTGGCCGTGACCAACCTCTCCACCCCAAATCTTGTCACGCTGGAACGTCTTTGACTTTTACCTGCCTGTGCTGTCTCTCTGATTCCCTCCCCAGGAGTAAGGTTGGCACTACTATACTACAGAACTACTTCCCAAATAAGATTTGGCCACGCTTTATGGAAAGATGTGAGGAGGATTTGGAATGTTCAAGTGCAGATTCACATTCACGTACAAGAGATGCATAATACACGACACATATAAATAGGTAGTATAAAGCCTGACACATTTCTTTCCACCCGTCCACATGGTTTCTGGTGCACCCGCGGCCGGCCGCGTCGTGCAATAAAATTGGCGGCGGAGCCGCCTCCGTTTGTATTTCCCGGTGCGAGCGAGGAGCGAAACCTGCGGCTTATGGAGCGGAAACGACTGTACCGTTTCAAAAGTTGCCCAAATGTCCACTCATATCACGATAAGATTTCAAAGTTTTGAAAGGTCGACAGTATACTTTCAATATTTACTTACAGCTGTAACATTGTGCACTTCACTAGATTGACAACACAGCGGGAATGTTAGGTCACAACTTGCAGCATTTGCCTGAAGAGGACCAGTGATTGGTCAAAACGGGATAGGAAAACTACAACATCATTGAGTTACGACTGGAATCAGTCAATGGTACAAATATCTCCCGCGCGGGATTAGCCGAGCGGTCTGAGGCGCTGCAGTCATGCACTGTGCTGCTGGTCAGGGCGGAGGTTCGAGTCCATGGGTGTGTGTGCGTTTGTCCTTAGGATAATTTAGCGTAAGTAGTGTGTAAACGTAGGGACTGATGACTTAGGAGTTACGTCCCATAAGATTTCACACACACCTGAACATTTTTTTACATATATCTGGGCTAACAGTTTATCAGTATTTGAAATAGTATGGTCACAGGGGTTCAGTCGAATGTAAAGCAAGTAGCAGATTGCAGTTCCTTGGTAGGATCCTGTGAAAAATGCAGTAAATCTTCAAAAGGAAATGATCACAAAACGCTCGTGCGTACGGCAGTAGAATACTACTCAAGTAAGTCGGTCCCGCACCAGATAGAACTAACGGGGAACGTTGATCGTGTACAAAGCAGAGAAGTGAGAACAGTCGCAGAGATATGCGAAATTTGTTTAAATTCAGTCAACGGGCAACCCTGAAGATGCATGTGTCGTTATCAGCTGAGAGGTGTCTGAAGAAGATATAGTAATTTTGTTCCGAACGCATGTATAAAAGATGGCTGATGATGGTATTTGGTTTGTGGGTGCTGAACTACGCGGTCATCAACGCCCGTACAAAGTCCCACTTTTCACACTGTCGCGTTGTCGTCCTGAAGCGAGGTCCGATCAGCGTGCGATGGGCTGACTTCCTCTCAACAGCCTTCTCCGCTTCGTCGTTCCCGACTGGCGTGCCGGAGCTTGACTTTACGTCGCAACATTCCCAATTGTGGCTTCGGTAAATGCTTCGACTGATCCCTTAAAAACCAGCACCGGCAATTTATTTTCCCGCCTGTGTCCTATCTCTGTCTCTGATAACCCTATTTTCGACGGAACGTGAGACTTAAAATGCTTCCTTTTTGTGATTGTTATACCGATCGTAACTGAAATATCGTGTGGAAGTCATGCGAGTTGTGATTCTCCGAATTCCCGATGAAGCTTTGTTAACAGACTGCCGTAGTTGAAAGTTCCGAGGGGGAGGAGCAAAAAAGGAGTATATTTTTTCGCTTCCAGTGACTCGCCCCGCCCCCTCACCCCCCCCCCCCCCCCCCCCCAGTTCTAACAACTGCAGTAGCTTTTCCGTGTTACACAGCTGACTGCCGTCGTGCCGTTCGCGGACAGGGCAGCCAACCTGTTGGCAATTTTCCGGCTCGCAAATAGCATCGATCGAACCCGACACGTCACAAGGCGGGTTACCAGGAAGACGCCGAGCAGAGCACGGAACGGAATAACAGCGGCAGCGGCGCCGTTTTAGCCCGCCCTATTCGGGGAGTTCATTTTGAAACGAAGCCAGACAGCTCTATCGACGCGCCGTAATGCCTTCCCAGAAGCGTATTGATAAAAGCGGCCGTATCGCTGGCCCGCCGGAGGCCGTGCGCCGTTTGCACCACGCGCGCGGACGTCAAACGTGGGCCGCGTGAACCCGGCAGGAGCGGCCGATCCGTCCTCGTGAAGGCGGCCGGCGTTCTCGGAACGCAGATCATCCGTCTGTTCGCTGTCTGACGCCGCTGCTTACGCGATGTACCCTGTAGCGCCCCCGCCGTTTCGTAAGGCGGCGGGTAGTCTTCACTCACAAGGAGACGGGGTCCGGGATTTGTCCGAAATTTTGTGTGCTGAAAGAGGACCCCCTAACACCTCAAGTGGTTAAAATATTAGGACGCACTACCCGGAAAATCCCGGGAAAAATCAATCCCAAGTTTCTTAGGTGCCTTATGAGTATAAAATGTTAGTCCATTGCCGCCCCGGCGTGTGGACTACATGGTTAGCGCTCGGACCCTTACGCAAGAGATCTCGGGTTCGATTCCTTCTCCAGCACTTTTTTTTTTCTTCTATTGCTTGCAAAATTGCAGCGCATTGTTACAGAAGAATCGTGAAATTAATTCCCGGGTACATTTTATAAAAATTCATTCTGTAATTCACCGTCAATTAACGTCACCAATATTCCGAGACATCATTCAATATGTCTGGTTTGCCTCAAAATTATCAGAAACTCAAAACATTTTCGTAAATTTTAATGGGGCATGTTTTTGTACAGATTTGTTGCAAACGGCCTGTGATTGAAAGAAAAACCACCTTTATATGTTGTGCAAGATGTCGCAAAACTTATTGCTTTGTTTGTTTTTACGATAATTACCACTGCGGTTCTTGTTTATAATTACCATATGTATAAAAACTAAATGTTTCCCAATCGACTTTGTTATTCTGATTAAAAACCCACTTGTTACGCTCATATAATTTACAATTAAACATGGAAAAACCACAGCCATGAATTGTGTTGTTGGATAAGAAGAAAATAATTTTTATTCAATAATATAATTAATTTGTTAAAGATAATGTAGGTTTGGGAAACTTTCTGAATAATTGGTGGAAGAACAATAGAAAATGAAACAGATGGAAAAAATTGCCGGAGGTGGAATCGAACCCGAGACCACTAGCGTAAGATTCCGAGGCGTAAACATCTAGGCCGGACTGCGGCTCGGCAATGGATTAACATTTTATACTCATAAGGCACCTAAGAAACTTTGGATCGATTTTTCGCGGGATTTTCCGGGTAGTGCGTCCTAATATTTTCACTACGTGAGGTGTTAGAGGTCCTCTTTCACCACACAAAATTTAGGACAAATCCACGACCCCACGGTCCTGCCGTCTCCTTATCAGTCCGTCGCTGACGTGCAAAGTGCTCGCCGCTGCTTCGTGAAACGCCGGTCTCGGCCTGTAACTCCACTCTGGCTGGGGAGGACGACGGTTCAAATCCCCGTCGCGACATGCAAATTCAGGTTTGCATCGATTTCCCTAAATGCCGGGCTGGTTCCTTTGAAAAGGTCACGGTCGATTTCATTCCCCATTCTTTCGTAATCCGAGCTTGTGCTCCGTCTCTAATGCCCTAGATGTCGACAGGAAGGTAAACTCTAAATGTTGTGTCCTGTCCACTCATCTAATATAGGGTGCCTAGGAAACCTGCTTCCTCGGATCGCTAGACAACAATACGAGCAAATCGTATTAATGAAGTTTATTACAGACAGTAAATGACAGTCTTGGGTATTAATAATCGCTTCAGCTGTATTTTGGTCCTTTTTTACTGTACCACAACCGGTTTCGTGCCTTTAAACCCAAATCTTCAGGTGACATCTGTTGTTGCTGCTGTTGTGGTCTTCAGTCCAGAGACTATCTTCACAATAATCCTCGTTATACCATACTGGAAAAACGCGCGGAAGAAACGAACACCTATATCTTTCCGTGCGAGCTCTGATTTCTCTTATTTTATAAGGATGATCGTTTCTCCCTAGTAGGTCGGCCTCAGTAATGTTGTTTTCGCATTCGGAGGAGCAAGTTGGTGATATGAATTTTGTGAGAAGATCCCACGGCAACGATAAACGCCTTTGTTTTAATGATGTGCACCCCAAATCCTGTATCATTTCGTGACATTATCTCCCCTATTTCTATACAATACAAAACGTGCTGGCCTTCTTTGAACTTTCTCGATGTACTCCGTTAACCCTTTCTGGTAAAGATCCCACACCGCGCAGCAGTACTCCAAAATAGTATGGGCAAGTGTTGTGTGGGTAGTCTTTTTAATAGATCTGTTGCATCTTCTAAGAGTTGTGCCAGTAAAACGCAGTCTTTGTTGGCTTTCCACACAACATTCTCTATTTGTTCTTTCCAATTTAAGTTGTTTGTAATTGTTATTCCTTAGTATATGGTTGAATTTACGACTTTTAGGTTTGATTGATTTATCGTGTAACCGAAGTTGGACGGATTCCTCTTAGCATTCATGTGGATAACCTCACATTTTTCATTATTTAGAGTCAAATGCCAATTTTAGCACCATATAGATATCGTTTCTAATCAGTTTTGCAATTTTTTTATCTTCTGATGACTTTACTAGAAGATATACGTCCGCATCATCTGCAATCTAACTAAGACGGCTGCTCAGATTATCTCCTAAATCGTTGATGTACATGGCTGTTGATATGAGCAGAAACAGTAACATGAACATTTACACTGGATACAAAAATGAACATGTCCATGAACATGGACATGAACATCAGCATGAGCATGAGTATGAGTATGGACGTCGTTACGAATATGGGTGTGAACGATAACTGTCGTGATATTGAATGTGTCATCTGTAGACCAAAATCAAAAGACAGAAACGTGTGCAAGGAAACTTGAGATTCCAAGTAACATACTGTATTAGTGTGTAAGGGGTATATGAAAAACAAAAGAATTTTTTTAAAAAAAACTGTGAGTAGTAGTCGTTGTAGTAGTCGAAAAGCTGAAAGTAATTATAAAACAAAGGTACGGAAGTAAATAGCGAGATGACACATTTGGCACCGCTCTTTATTTTATGACGTGTCTATAATTTAGCAGTGTTCACGACTATCGATATTTATTTTTTTCTTTTTTTTAGAAAAAAGGAGGCAATGAAATGGTATTTGGTTAAGGCTCCTTAAGAGAGAGGTGCCAGCAGTCTTCACGTCATTTATAGCACATATTGTCTCCTTTTTCGGTTATTTTGATAGCAGAAATGGTTCAAATGACTCTGAGCACTATGCGAGTTAACTTCTGAGGTCATCAGTCCCCTAGAACTTTGAACTACTTAAACCTAACTAACCTAAGGACATCACACACATCCATGCCCGAGGCAGGATTCGAACCTGCGACCGCAGCAGTCGCGCGGCTCCAGACTGTAGCGCCTAGAACCGCTCGGCCGCTCGGCCGGCGATAACTGAAATAAAACACTTTAAGTATACAAGAAAGTTTATGCAATGTAACTGCAGTCTTGCCTGTGGATTCTAATAAAGTGGTATTGAAAATAGTGGCCTACTCATATCTAGGGTATGTTCTTACTTAGTTAAATACGCAGATCCATTTGCTTTAACGTAAGGCTAAATAACGTTGTGATCATATAGGAAAAAAATACTCGCTATTTTGTATCACTTGCCACTCGGTTGTTAGGGAGGACTGACAATGGAAGTATGAGTCACGCCTGGAGACGTGGTCGGGTTGAAGCGATCGTCATAAGCAGGAGACCCAAGTTCGAGTACGGGTCTTACAAAAATTGACAGTTGTGGTCGATGGGTTAGTAGCAGACAATTGCACGGCCAACAGAGTTCAGATTTCGATCCTCTGTCTACTAGACTCCTTAGACTGCGCTTGTCTTCTGGCGAAGCTGGGTTTTAATCCTGGCCTGGCCATCGCGAATTCGTGTTCTCGTAGTGTCTCCTAAGAACTCGAAATGAAGACTAGTTTACCTGACGTAGGCTGCGTCGATTTCATCTCTCTTCTTGAGCAGAGACGAGTATGACTTGGCTGTGAACGTTAAATTCTGTGGAGGGAAAAAATCGATGCTATTCTCGGAAAACGGCGTGGGTAAGAAGCCACTAGCAGATGGCGCTGTTCTTAGAACCGGGGAAGTCTTAAAAGCAACAGGTTCCTCGTTTTACATCAGTCCCACGCCAAGCGGAAATTACTGGCCATATTAGGAGTGAACTGAGGCCGACAAAATCAATGATCGTTGTGGCGTAACTAATTCATGTACCGCTCCCCAGCAACTTCACGATCCGAAATTTCGCACCGTTCCGCACTGTCAGATAACATAAAACCGGAATTCCAAAACGGGTTTGTGGTAATCAACCCATCGTCTCTTCCATGTCAGTGCTGTAATTATAACCGCAGTGAGCCTACTAATTCTCCATGTCGGGGAACAAATGCGCCTCTTAGGAGGGAAACTCCCCGTTGCAACCCCCTCGGATGGTCCACTGACAGCCCATCAAAAACTGAACACAGACGAAGCACGAAAACAGTGAGATGTACCGCACTGTGAAAAAAGAAGCAAAATAGGAACAGTGAATGGTCCAAGGCCAAGATGTGCAACATCAAGAAAATTAGAACAGCTACGGTGTCGTGGTTGTGTATTCACGTTGTTGGACTGCGAAGGGAGAGATCCGTGTTCAGACCTCCCTCGTGCCCCATTTCTTCTGTTTTTTTTTTTTTTTCTCACAAAATTGTGAGCTGCCCGTCCGGTCACCGACGTGTCCGTTCGCTGTATTGGGATTTGTGTCTGTTTCTTAGTGTAACGTCCGTATACACAACGGCAAGGTGTAAGGAAGAGACCTCCAGACGTACGTACCTCGTATTTGTTCTAGACAAGATCCACATGTTATGACTCTTGCGATGCGTTTTGCAAGTTTAGACTCTTGAATTCCTTTGTAGTGACATAGTTCACATCCGTCCACAGCTCGTGGTCTCGCGGTAGCGTTCTCGCTTCCCGAGCACGGGGTCCCGGGTTCTATTCCCGGCGGGGTCAGGGATTTTCACCTGGCTCGAGATGACAGGGTGTTGTTGTGTCGTCTTCCTCATTCATACCCATTACGGTCGGAGGAAGGCAGCGGCAAACCACCTCCACCAGGACCCTGCCTAGTACGGCGGTGCTGGTCTCCCTCATCGTTCCCTTACGCTCTGTGAAAGAGTATGGGACATCATCATCAGTTCACACCTGTTCCTATGCTGTATTCATTTCTTTGAGAGGTCTATGAATCATCTCGCCTGCTCTCGCTATTCATCACATTTAATTGCGACGGTAATATATTCTTACCACCAATACATTACAGAAGGAGATTACAGAAGGAGAACAGACACGTCAATGACCCGACGGAAAGTTCATAATTTCATGAAAAAAACAAAATTGGGCAGGAGGGGGACTTACACAAGCATCCTCAGCTTTGCAGTCCAACACCGGTGACCACTCAACCACGACGCCTTGATTCTTGCACTGTTTCTATTTCGCTTCCTTTTCATAGTTCAGTGAACTATTTCCTGTTTTCATTCTTGATCTGTGTTTAGTGGACCACTTTACCACCAAATTTGAGGAGGCTGCGAGGAGGAGTTTCACGTAGCAGAAAACACTCGCAGGCGTGACATAAACGCAGCGAAATTTTCACAGTAGGCAAAGAAGATTATTATACATTCTTTATTCCATTTACGGATCAGGTTCTTTTCATTGTTGTTGTGAAACGTCCCCTTAGAAAAATTGTACACGACTGGTCTATGTGAAACGTCCTCTTTGAACAATTATACACGAATGTGCTTAAACTGGCACACAATAGTTTTTAGCGCAACGTAATCTGACTTTCAAAAATCCCTACGACGAATGGCCCTGACTAACATTAACCTATACCTTTCAAAAATCACTTACCTCATCAAAAATCTTCGTTACTCTAACTACTGCAATACAGCGAGCGCCGCTACTGCCAGCTAAATAAAAGATTCAAACTACTGAAGGCACTAACTACTGATAGGCATAGTTAGCAAATGAAAGATTTTAATACAGAACAAACAATGTATTTACCTTAATAGTCATAATATATATATATATATATATATATATATATATATATATATATATATATATATATATATATATATATATCAGTTCGTGACACCAATTCTCACAAATTTCAAAACACCGCCATCTCTCTCCCCACGTCCACCACTGCTGGCGGCTCACCTCCAACTGCGCAACGCTACGCGCTGTTAGCATCCAGCTGCCGCTGCCCAACACTACAATGAAGAGTATTACAACAATGCCAACCAGCCACAGACTGCACACGGCACAGCCAGTTACCAATAAAAAAAACCTAAACAGCCTACTTACAGTTGTTGTTGTTGTTGTTGTTGTTGTTGTGCTGGTTTCACAGTCATGAGACTGTTTTGATGCAGCTCTCCATGTTACTCTATCCTGTGCAAGCTTCTTCATCTCCCAATACCTACTGCAGCCGACATCCTTCTGAATATGCTTAGTGTATTCATCTCTTGGTCTCCCTCTACAATTTTTACCCTCCACACTGCCTTCCAGTACTAAATTGGTGATCTCTTGATGCCTCAGAACATGTCCTACCAACCTATCCCTTCTTCTAGTCAAGCTGTGCCACAAACTCCTCCCCAATTCTATTCAATACCTCCGCATTAGTTATGTGATCTATCCATCTAATCTTCAGCATCCTTCTGTAGCGCCACATTTCGAAAGCTTCTATTCTCTTCTTGTCCAAACTATTTGTTGTCCATGTTTCACTTCCATACATGGCTACACTCCATACAAATACTTTCAGAAACGACTTCCTGACACTTAAATCGATACTCGATGTTAACAAATTTCTCTTCTTCACAAACGCTTTCCTTTCCATTGCCAGTCTACATTTTATATCCTCTCTACTTCGACCATCATCAGTTATTTTGCTCCCCAAGTAGCAAAAGTCCTTTACTGCTTTAAGTGTCTCATTTCCTAATCTAATTCCCTCAGCATCACCCGACTTAATTCGACATTCTTTTCATATATCAGGCTATAAATTTCGGTGGTTAATGACCATCTTCAGACCTGGGTACGCACAAGTTGCTAGTCATCCGAGTCGGTATATGTAAAAAACGGTACAGGCTCGGTCTGACAGGAAACAAGCCCGCTGACGCTGCTGCCAGGGCTGCAGTCCTGGTACCTCAGCCCGCTAGTTCTTACATTCCCTCCGATGATCTCTGCGTTGCCGTCTTTTCAGCAGGTGGTGTCACTTTGGCTTCACCATTGGTTTTCCCTTACTGGGAACAAGCTCCCGTTTGTTAAGCCTCTCCCAGCGGCTTTGACGAACCCCTTTCGGCCTTCTCGCCGCGAGGAGATCACGTTAACTAGGTCGCACTGTCTTTTTAGCCATCACCATTTGTTAAGTGGTTCTCCGCCATCTCTGTGTGCGCATTGCGCCCAGCTTTTGACTGTCCGCCATTTCCTGACGGAATGGCCTTTTTTAAACCGCTTACGTTGTCGTTTGCGTTTGCCGTCTGACTTATCGGCCGTTTTAGCGAACAACGCGCGGGCCGCGTTTTACTTTTTATCCGTCATGGCAATATGGCAAAGGCTATTTAATTTTTAATTCTGAACCTCCGTTCCTCTATGGAGTATTTTATAGACCTTTCTCCACGTCCCTGTTCGTAACTGTCTTTTCTGCTGTCGTGGCAAATATTTGACCATGTACGGTGCAGTTTGAAGTGTTTGTCAAGCAAAGATAGTGTATGACGTGTTTCAAAGAAATTTTCATTGACAGAAAGTTTGGCAAGATGGCAGCGAACGTTGTTTGTGTTGACGTTACGCCGCGTATGCTTTAACTGAAAAACTGTTTTCTCACGATTTATCTCACTGTATGGTGAGTTTTCGCTACTATGAGAACTACGATCAAATATAAAAACAAAATAGCACTGACAGTTACCAAAATGGTAGATGTAGCATATCTTTCCCAGCCATATATTTCGCATCAAGGGGCTATGAATAAAATTGATATTTTCACGCATAAAGTGACACTCAAGCGGAATGGAATGAAATAAAAGAAATCGTAGCTCTCCGGTTCTTCCACGGACGACGTGGTCTGTTATGTTCCCACGTTGCGGTATCTTAATGACGTGTCATTAGAGAATCAAGTAGAAGAGGATAAATTTTTGCATACTTGTGTCTTCTTTTTCAGTGTGATGGTGAAGTAACGCGAAACAAATTATTAAACGCTTCTCCGTCCATCGACAGAAACTTGATGTAATCATTAGGTTATGTGTGAAACATTTCCATCAAGGGGTTTCCAGTTGCATATTTCTCATTTTAAACCATTCCCTGGACCAGCGTCTTGTTTTCGTCTTCTTTAAACACAGTGCCACAGCAATGTTAGAAGTGCTTTATATGCATTTGTAGCCATTCCCACTAGTAATACATCCTTGGCTAGACAAGAGCAAACTTGAGACTTACCCAAACTTGACTAAGTTTGCTCTTTCACGACATACTTAGTAAGTTTTAAAATGTTTCGTTGTCCTTTCGAAGGAAGTTGATGTAATCATCGGGTTCTGAGAGTAATACTTCCTTTAGTATATTTTCACGGGTAACTCTCTCATTTTAAGCCATTCCCTGGCCCAGCGTTTTGTTTTCTTCTTCTTTAAACGCAGTGCCAAAGTCAATGACAAGACTTGTTTCTCTGCATTTGCGGCCGTACTCACTACGCTCAAAACACACATGAACACGAATATCGCCTGCTTCAAAGCGAGGTTAAACTGATAAATATTGTTTGAACGTGTACGGGCTTGCTTGGCAAATCCGTGGCCAGATAAGAGCGGTTTTGTCAAACGCGTTTGCTCGTTTAAGGAGGCCTCTGTACCAGAAGATATCTTGAACAACCGCGGAAAGTCGAGATGATGTTCCGGTACACCCAGTACATTTAAAATCTAAGTATCGCATGCACAGTTGTAAATAATGTGCTGACTTTATGAAAGAACGTATTGCTAATTTCTTCATAGAGTCAGCATGTGCATGTAATAATTTAATTTTTATAAGGCTGAGGTCTACTGACTGGTTTGGACATCATCAATATCAGCTGATGTTGCTGTTCTGTAGATGGGGTAAGACTACCCCGAAACTGGTCGTTTTAAAAGAAATAACCACTGCGACCTAGACTGTTTTTCAATAATTCTATATAGCTTACAAGATCGCTGTTCTCCGAAAATGTTACCAAAAATTTTGTACGTGTACGATGAAGCTTGTTTCGCTCATTACTGACACTGGTATTCACAGCTCCTACAGAAACCAGAGCGTAGTATTAAAAATGGAACGACATGAAAGGAAATCCGTGATTGAGAAGGGAGTGAGAAAGGGTTGCAGCCTATCCACAATGTTATTCAATTTGCAGATCGAGAGAGCAGTAAAGGAAATCGAGAGGAAATTGTAATGGAAGTTAAAGCTCAGGGTGAAGATATAAAAAAATTTGAGGTTTGCCGATGACCTCCTAATTCTGTCAAAGACGGCAAAGGATTTGGAGGAGCAGATGAACGGAATGGACAGGTTTTGAATATTCGAGAGAGCTCTTAGCGACTTCCAGCAAACTTTATACGTTATTTCAAGCCTTTATGAAATTTTTCCTCGCTGACACCTCCCATAAAATGATTAAAGCAAAAAAGAGTAATGCATACTTAATTTTCACTGTTCACGCAGTTAAAACTTCAACATCAAGCATGGCGCTTTAATTTATTAAAGTAACTCTACTCGTAACACACTTTTCAGACAATATCGAAATACGTCATCGAATGTAATTGCAAAATTATATCACTGTGCGACACATATTTCAGAAGATATGACGTCGTAGACACTGAGAATACTTTTGCTTAAAATGGAACGCAAATTACTCGCCTACATTGATCCAGTGTTTCATAACGAGAGCACTTAGCGACTTCCAGCAAACTTGAAGCATAATTTCAAACTGTTTCCTCGCTTATACGCTTAGCGACGAACATTTAATACATCATACATGAAGTAATTAGATGTCTGAAGCTCTTTTATACATGCGAATTCGGCGACTTGCGCGTCGATGGGGATAAGATGATGATGACACCACAACACCCAGTCCCTGGGCGGAGAAAATCTCCTACCCAGCCCGGAATCAAATCCGGGCCCCTTGGCATGACATTCCATCGCGCTGACCACTCAGCTACCGGAGCGGACACGTATAAGTTACACAATACGGTTGAACTTCACAATTGTGGTAATCAGTAGTCATACCGTAATTTGCACACTCCGGTTCCAGATGCAAGCTCTCTTCGTATCAGGGGCCATTAACCACCACTAAAGTAACAATAAGAATAATGAATCATTCACAGAGTAATGACTACCGCAGCGTCACACATTGACACACCGCGTATGTTTTCACCAGTTGCAAAGAGGCAGGAAAACTTTCGTACAATCACCTACAAGACACGATCTAAATATCGCCAACGTCAAAAGAGTGCGAAACATTTCTGCCCAAAGCAGCGTTGCCTAATGAAGAGAACAATATTCAAGTATTTGTCGAACGAGTGTTTTGTAAGCTACTTCTTTTTCCGGCAACGTTTTGCCGCAGTAGTGTTGCTGTCAATATTGCTGCAGTGTAGTGGGTATATGTGGCAGTATCGTGGTATGTCTGGGCAATATTGCTGATGGAACAGGTTATTGCAGGTATTTGTCGACATATTGCCAAAGTGTCGCCTGTGTTGTCCACCAATGATGGAGAATATTTCGCTTTGCCGAGCCATATCCGTCTGTGTCTTCTGTATAAGCTTCCCTCTACCCGCAGCGCCCAGTCATGTTAAACAATACATCCTGCTGCAGTCCGAAGACAAAGGCGCTCGATTTGTTTGTTGTCTACAAGAATGCAGTAGTGGGCGAACGCGAAAAGCACGAATTCCATAAATGTGATACACTTACTTCCCCAAGTCCCCTCGTAAAAACGGGAATGATAAACTTTCTCCGTAATTGCGAGACGATATTGGTACACCAAGTGTATCAATCCACACGCTGCATAGTGTCTTGTGTCGGTCTAATGAAAAGGCAGAACCACCATCTGACGGATGTATCAGCTTCTCTTTTTTTTCTCCTGTATATTCCCTACTTATACGGCAACGACGGACCATGGGACAACACTTTATGGGCGTGGGATGATGGAATTCTGAACCTTTACTTTATCTCATCCAGTTCGGTATCAGGCTGTAATGGTATACTGGAAACAGCTCCAGCATTCAACTTACGGTAAAGAAAACCTCCGAAACCTCGGATGGGGCCGGCATCAACTTCAATAACCCATCTTGTTCCATTCAGCTAGACGCTGTGGTATGTGTTTCAGAACTTTGAGCTACAATGTGGTCGGCAAAACCGATAACCTCTTCTGCTATACCCTTGCTGGTCAAATATCGTTGATAGAGTGAAACCAGAGAACGAGTAGCATCTAATATTCACTTTCTAACAATACCACCACTTGCAAAGCAGATTAGAAATCAGATTAATAATGTTGCTCACGCAGCATATGTTCCCTTTATCGGGTAACAACAAAACTATTGACTGTGGATGGTATCGTCAGAATCGAAATAATGAGGTCACTGTAAATAAGTCATTAATTTGGCACTTTTCTTGAATGGATTCCCACGTAGATTTCGCCGAAGTCGTTATAGCTCATCTTGTTGATTCTAGGGTGATTCCACTTTGACTGATAGAAGGTCCAGATCTGTATTTTAACAATATTTGAAGACCTAACAAATGCGTTTTTCAGGAAATTTTTAATGATCAAACAATCCCAGATCAGAACAATGGCATGGAAGAAATAATTTTTGACGTGGTGTTCACGATCCACATTTTTTATAAACTTCTTGTAAATTCACATTACTTCTTCTTAATTGTCACATCATTAAGAAAACAGTTTCGTATCAATCTTCATATATTTAATTTCCACTTTAACTAAACACAAGACTTAACTGCTCTTTTACAAACCGAAATAACAACATAACTTCTGCAAAGTGAAACAAAGACTGCTCTGTGCGCATTTACGCCAAAACGATTACAAGTAAATCAAAGATTATGACAGTCTCACAGAAATGAATACACACAAGAACCATATCACTGTAATATATCGATACATCGGAGTACCTATACAATAATAAAACCAAATGTGAATATTGTTCCAAAAATATGTCTGTTACTTCGCAGAAAAGTAGTTCGGTATTACTGGTATTGAGAACTGGGGTTGGGATGACGTAATGGTCACGTAAATAAAGAACCATTACAACATATAAGGTGACAATTATTGAACTATACGATAAAAATCATCGTAACTTCTGAACGGTTTGCGTTAGGACGTCAAACTTCACGGTTGGCCGTGGGAAGTAGTAAGCGCTGTACGGTTTGCTTTAACAACGAAGCACACTTGATTGGGTTCGTCAATAAGCAAAATTGGTGCATTTGGGGAACTGAGAATCCTCATTTCGACGGTCAAGAAGTCTCTTCACCCTCAACGGGTAACTGTATGGCGTACAATGTCCAGCCAGTCACGGAATAATCGGTGCGATATTCCTTGATGGCACAGTGAGTAGCGAAAGGTGTGTGAAGGTTTTGGAAGATGATTTCATCCGCATTATCCAAAATGGCGCTGATTTCGACAAGATGTGGTTTGTGCAAGACGGAGCTCGAGCACATAGAAGTAGGAGAGTGTTTGATGTCGTGGAGGAGCAATTTGCGGACCGCATTTTGGCTCTGGGGCACCCAGAAGCCACTGGCATGCGCATCGATTGATCGCCGTATTCTCCGAATCTGAACAATGCGATTCCTTTTTGTGCGGCTATATTAAAGACAAGGTGTACAGCGGTAACCTCAAAACCACTGATGAGCTGAAAACAGCCATTCAGGAGGTTGTCGACAGCGTCGGTGTTCCGACACTTCAGCCGGGGAAAGCAGAATTTCGCTATTCGTCTGCGCCACATCATCGCCAATGATGGCAGGCATATCGAACATGTCGTAACCTAAATCCGAACATCTATAGTGACGTTTATATGTTGAACCAAGTGTGTGCACGCCACAGTTTGTAACTAATTTAGTTTCTTCATAGAGTTCCATAATTGTTACCCTGTATGTTTATATTGTAACTGTCTTGATCGCAGAAATTAAGAGCAAGGTTGCCCGATTTGAACTGCTGTCCAACGATCATGAGCACCATTCAGCTCGCTATGGAATAACGTTTTGTAGTAATGCTCGCAACATGACCAGAAAATTTTACAGAAATGTCATATTTTCATTCTTTCCGTCCATTTTAGTACCTAACACATGTTTATTGAACCCAGAACAATAAAATATGTATAGTTGCTTCCGTTTTCATTAAAAGCTTTTAAGGATCTCACGAATTACCGTGAATGGAAATAGATTATTCTTCAAATATTTAGCACTGGAATGAGATTCTGAAGTTTGTTTGTGTTACAGAGGAATGTCTGCGTGCTGTGCTTGTTTTGGTGTACTTGTAAAAAAAGAAAAACCGGCCTTACTTTTAGAAATCATGACAAAAACCCCAGGGAAGCTATTTTATATCTGGGAAGATAGAGGGAAAGGGGATGATCGGCGTAATGACATGTCACTTCTGTAAAATTAAAAAAAATAAAATTAAAAAAATCTCGAACCGGCTCTGGAGCGAGGCCAGGTGACACTGTTGATGCGGACGTTAACCTCGACGGCCCTCCTTTTGCTAATTGAGAGGAGCACCGGCGTTCATACATTTCTCTGATCATCGTCCAACACAACCATGAGACCACACTGTACACACATCCACGACACGCAAAACATACCCTCCAAAAATATCTCTCATATAGCGCGAGCAAAGGGGCAACTGTACGCGGTGGAAGAGATCCCTTTAAGATTAGGTGATCTGAATCCACGCCTCTAACTCTCCCAACTAACAAAGCCAGACGGCAGATCGGTTTGGAATTTAATTTTCGGTAACCTTGCAATGACGGTCGTCGCGTGGCGTTTGACTTGTTCGTATCGACTGCTCAGAAACAGAAGGCAGTTCAGTCGACGAGTTTCCGTCACGTGAGAGGTTCTTTCGGGGACGAGCCTTGCGGGTGACGTTCGCTTTAGTCGCGAGCAAGTAACAGTGCAGTCGTATCTCGAAACGAGAGCCCCTTATCTGCTGTCAGATTACTCTCAATCTTACGCCGACTGTGCGAGATAATTGCTTTTTAACTGTTCAGTTGACTATCACAATCTCTCCGGTGAAGGTAATCAATCGCTCGAGGGTCTTTCCCTGAATCGCTGCGTACGTTTCACACTTGCCTGTGTCCTTGGCAATACAGTTTTATCAGTACCAATGCAAATAACAAAAAAAGTCTTATAAGCAGTTGTTCGGAAATTAGCACCCGTTGATATGAAATATCTCCCAGAAATGTTGAGACAAACTTCGAAGTGTTGTAGAGCAACAAATCCAGGATGGGAACACGCGTCCAACGCCTCCCAGAACGTCGAAGTTAAAGGAGCTACCGCTCACCACTAGGCGACACCTCCGGCAGCTATCGTGACTCTGTACGGTGACGACTGCAGGTGGAACATCTCGCAGGGTTGTTTGTTTTCAGTGACTGCGACTGACAGTCACGATCACCAGTGGAGAAGACGCCGAGCTAGCCGTTGCGTGGACAGTCCTATGAATGCGATGCTCTGTTGTCTTGGTGGATGACGGTTGCAGTTTATTTTTCTCTTGTATACCGAAAAACAATGCAGATAAGAGAGGGTTCCAAGAGAAAAATAAACTGCGGATGGAAACCCGTATCCGAAAGAATTCCAAGCAACAGAGTATCACATTAGTAAGAGACAGGACCTTTCTACGCAGCAGCTACACTGTGTGATCAAATGAATATCCGGATATATGGCCGAAAATTACTTACAAGTTGTGGCGCCCTCCATGGGTAATGAGGGAATTCAGTATGGTGTTGACCCATACTTAACCTTGATGGAAGCTTCCACTCTCGCAGGCATATGTTCAATCAGGTGCTGAAAGGTTTCTTGGGGAATGGTAGCCCATTCTTCACAGAGTGCTGCACTGAGGAGAGGTATCGATGTCGGTCGGTGAGGCCTAACACCAAGTCGGCGTTCCAAAACATCCCAAAGTTGTTCTATAGGATTCTGGTCAGGACTGTGTGCAGGCCAGTCCATTACAGGGATGTTATTGTCGCGAAACCACTCCGCCACACGCCGTGCATTATGAACAGGTGCTCGATCGTGTTGAAAGATGCAATCGCCACCCCGAATCGCTCTTCAACAGTGGGAAGCAAGAAGGTGCTTAAAACATCACTGCAAGCCTGTGCTATGATAATGGCACGCAAAACAACCAGGGGTGCAAGACCTTCCATGAAAAACACGACCACACCTTAACACCACTACCTCCGAATTTTACTGTTGGCACTACACATGCTGGCAGATGACGTTCACCGGGTATTCGCCTTACCCACACTCTACCGTCGGATTGCCACATTGTGTACCGTGATTCTTCACTGCACACAACGTTTTTCCACTGTTCAATCGTCCAATATTTACCCTCCTTTCACCAAGCGAGGCGTAGTTTGGCATTTACTGGCGTGATGTGTGGCTTATGAGCAGTCGCTATACCATGAAACCCAAGTTTTCTCAACTCCCGCCTAACTGTCATAGTAATTGCAGTGGATCCTGATGCAGTATGGAATTCCAGTGTGACGGTCTGGATAGATGTCTGCCTATTGTACATTACGACGTTCTTCAACTGTCGCCGTCTCTGTCAGTCAACAGACGAGATCGGCCTGCACGCTTTTGTGCAGTACGTGTCCCTTCACGTTTCCACTTCACTTTTTTTTTTTTATCAGTCTACTGATTGATTTGATGCGGCCCGCCACGAATTCCTTTCCTGTGCTAACCTCTTCATCTCAGAGTAGCACTTGCAACCTACGTCCTCAATTATTTGCTTGACGTATTCCAATCTCTGTCTTCCTCTACAGTTTTTGCCCTCTACAGCTCCCTCTAGTACCATGGAAGTCATTCCCTCATGTCTTAGCAGATGTCCTATCATCCTCTCCCTTCTCCTTATCAGTGTTTTCCACATATTCCTTTCCTCTCCGATTCTGCGTAGAACCTCCTCATTCCTTACCTTATCAGTCCACCTAATTTTCAACATTCGTCTATAGCACCACATCTCAAATGCTCCGATTCTCTTCTGTTCCGGTTTTCCCACAGTCCATGTTTCACTACCATACAATGCTGTACTCCAGACGTACATCCTCAGAAATTTCTTCCTCAAATTAAGGCCGGTATTTGATATTAGTAGACTTCTTTTGGCCAGAAATGTCTTTTTTGCCATAGCGCGTCTGCTTTTCATGTCCTCCTTGCTCCGTCCGTCATTGGTTATTTTACTGCCTAGGTAGCAGAATTTCTTAACTTCATTGACTTCGTGACCATCAACCCTGATGTTAAGTTTCTCGCTATTCTCATTTCTACTACTTCTCATTACCTTCGTCTTTCCCCGATTTACTCTCAAACCATACTGTGTACTCATTAGACTGTTCATTCCGTTCAGCAGATCATTAAATTCTTCTTCACTTTCACTCAGGATAGCAATGTCATCATCAGCGAATCGTATCATTGCTGTCCTTTCACCTTGTATTTTAATTCCACTCCTGAACCTTTCTTTTATTTCCATCATTGCTTCCTCGATGTACAGATTGAAGAGTAGGGGCGAAAGGCTACAGCCTTGTCTTACACCCTTCTTAATACGAGCACTTCCTTCTTGATCGTCCAGTCTTATTATTCCCTCTTGGCTATTGTACGTATTGTATATGACCCGTCTCTCCCTATAGCTTACCCCTACTTTTTTCAGAATCTCGAACAGCTTGCACCATTTTATATTATCGAACGCTTTTTCCAGGTCGACAAATCCTATGAACGTGTTTTGATTCCATTATTAGCCGTAACGTCAGAATTGCCTCTCTCGTGCCTTTACTTTTCCTAAAGCCAAACTGATCGTCACCTAGCGCATTCTCAATTTTCTTTTCCATTCTTCTGTATATTATTCTTGTAAGCAGCCTCGATGCATGAGCTGTTAAGCTGGTTGTGCGATAATTCTCGTACTTGTCAGTTCTTGCCGTCTTCGGAATTGTGTGGATGATGCTTTTCCGAAAGTCAGATGGTATGTCGCTAGACTCATATATTCTACACACCAACGTGAATAGTCGTTTTGTTGCCACTTACCCTAATGATTTTAGAAATTCTGATGGAATGTTATCTATCCCTTCTGCCTTATTTGACCGTAAGTCCTCCAAATCTCTTTTAAATTCCGATTCTAATACTGGATGCCCTATCTCTTCTAAATCGACTCCTATTTCTTCTTCTATCACATCAGACAAATCTTCACCCTCATAGAGGCTTTCAATGTATTCTTCACTATGACACCGGAAACAGTAGACCTAGGGATGTTTATGAGTGTGGAAAACTCTCGTACAGACGGATGACACCCGACCAACTGACCACGTTCGAAGTCCGTGAGTTCGGCGGAGCGCCCCATTGTGCTCTCTTACTATGTCTAATGACTACTGAGGTCGCTGATATGGAGTACCTGGCAGTAGGTAATGCAATTAATATGAAAAACGTATGTGTTTTGGGGGTGTCCGGATACTTTCATCACTTAGTGTAGTTCCGTCTTCTTCACTGGTGAACGTGACAATCAGTCGAGACCACTGAATAATCAAACAACAATGCGAGACGCTGCGCCTACAGTGCGTCAGTACAAAGTCACCTTTTCTATCTAAGACGCGCCCTATAACGTCCTTGGATGACGTTTCTGCACACGGGCTCCCTTCCTCGATCTGTTCCTCGGATGCCCTCTACAGCCCCTCGAAGATTGTCAACATTTCTGGGACTCTCTGTGTATACGTGTACTTTACTCGTCCTTACTGGGGTACATTGTCTTCTACTCGAAGTTCATATCTGATTTCTTGTTATAAAACTTCTTTGTCTCGGTTGGACATTTATAAAACAATGACAGGTTTCCATTGGTGTAACAAGCTTCTTCAGATCATTAAAATTTCGTTACTGTGAGTAGCTCGCTAGTGTAGTACAAACATCTACTGTGTCGTTTACTAAATTAGTTTTAATGACAGTACGTATTTGAACTACATGTGACGATTTACTCACTCTGATGAATTTTTAATTATCTAGAGTTGATTACTTGAGTAATCGAAAATGGCCTCAATTTTATAAATGTGCGACCAACTCCCAAAAATTTATATTGAAAACTAAGAGCACGTACTCCAAAAACTTTAACATGTCAATTTTGTTGTTGTGGTCTTCAGTCCTGAGACTGGTTTGATGCAGCTCTCCATGCTGCTCTATCCTATGCAACCTTCTTCATCTCCCAGTACTTACTGCAACCTACATCCTTCCGAATCTGCTTAGTGTATTCATATCTTGGTCTCCCTCTACGATTTTTACCCTCCACGCTGCCCTCCAATACTAAATTGGTCATCCCTTGATGCCTCAGAACATTTCCTACCAACCGATCCCTTCTTCTAGTCAAGTTGTGCCACAAGATCCTCTTCTCCCTAATTCTATTCAACACCTCCTCATTAGTTATGTGATCTACCCATCTAATCTTCAGAATTTCTAGGGGCCTGATGACCTCAGAAGTTAAGTCCCATAATGCTCAGAGCCATTTGAACCATTCGTGGCGTCCTTCTCTATGTTGTTGTTGTTGTTGTGGTCTTCAGTCCAGAGTGGTTTGATGTAGCTCTCCATGCTATTATATCCTGTGCAAGCTTCTTCATCTCCACGTAACTACTGCAACCTACATTCTTCTGAACCTGTTTAGTGTATTCATCTCTTGGTCTCCCTCTACGATTTTTACCCTCTGCACTTCCCTCCAATACTAAATTTGTGATGCCTTGATGCCTCAAAACATGTCCTACCAACCGGTCCCTTCTTTTTCTCAAGTTGTGCCACAAACTCCTCTTCTCCCCAATTCTATTCAATACCTCCTCATTAGTTATGTGATCTACCCATCTAATCTTCAGCATTCTTCTGTAGCACCACATTTCGAAAGCTTCTATTCTCTTCTTGTCCAAACTATTTATCATCCATGTTTCACTTCCATACTTGGCTACACTCCATACAAATACTTTCAGAAATGACTTCCTGACACTTAAATCTATACCCGATGTTAACAAATTTCTCTTCTTCAGAAACGATTTCCTTGCCATTGCCAGTATACATTTTATATCATCTCTACTTCGACCATCATCAGTAATTTTACTCCCTAAATAGCAAAACTCCTTTACTACTTTAAGTGTCTCATTTCCTAATCTAATTCCCTCAGTATCACCCGATTTAATTTGACTGCATTCCATTATCCTCGTTTTGCTTTTGTTGATGTTCATCTTATATCCTCCTTTCAAGACACTGTCCATTCCGTTCAACTGCTCTTCCAAGTCCTTTGCTGTCTCTGACAAAATTACAATGTCATTGGCAAACCTCAAAGGTTTTATTACTTCTCCATGGATGTTAATACCTACTCTGAATTTTTCTTTTGTTTCCTTTACTGCTTGCTCAATATACAGATTGAATAACATAGGGGAGAGGCTACAACCCTGACTCACTCCCTTCCCATCCACTGCTTCCCTTTCATGCCCCTCGACTCTTATAACTGCCATCTGGTTTCTGTACAAATTGTAAATAGCCTTACGCTCCTTGTATTTCATCCCTGCCACCTTCAGAATTTGAAAGAGAGTATTCCAGTTAACATTGTCAAAAGCTTTCTCTAAGTCTACAAATGCTAGAAATGTAGGTTTGCCCTTTCTTAATCTTTCTTCTAAGATAAGTCGTAAGGTTAGTATTGCCTCAATTGTTCCAACATTTCTGCGGAATCCAAACTGATCTTCCCCAAGGTCAGCTTCTACCAGTTTTTCCATTCGTCTGTAAATAATTCGCGTTAGTATTTTGCAGCTGTGACTTATTAAACCGATAGTTCGGTAATTTTCACATCTGTCAACACCATGTCAAGTCTCACATTATTTCTTATTGATTATGTTTTCCTCTGTACGCGGTCCGCTTGCCGTGGTGATCATCTCAGTCATAGCCATTTACAGTTTCTATACGTCTGGTCGACGGCGACTTTAAGAGAGGTGGATCACAACCTCGGATTTGGGGAAGGTGATGACCTAGTAGTTAGTACGATCCCAGCATTTGCGTTTATTGATTAAGGGAAGCACAAAAGTCCAAATATTCATGCCTGAACGAGGAATAGAATTGCATTCTCCCCCAACCAGTCCATCTCGCTCAGTACGAACAGAACGATTGTTCAAATGGCTCTGAGCACTATGCTACTTAACTTCTGAGGTCATCAGTCGCCTAGAACTTAGAACTAATTAAACCTAACTAACCTAAGGACATCACACACATCCATGCCCGAGACAGGATTCGAACATGCGACCGTAGCGGTCGCTCGGCTCCAGACTGTAGCGCCTAGAACCGCACGGCCACTAGGACCGGCAGATCAGAGAGAGACTGGGGGAGGGGGGTGGGAGGTAGGGGAGGGTATTGGACCTCCGCCACAACTCGTGGTCTTAGCCTGTAGAGACTACTGTGTGTGAGAAAATAATGAGACTGACAGAGTGCGGACCATCTGGCAACGGTGCGTTGTTCTATTTGTGTAGGGCGGTGTATGCATCCCTTCCAGATGCTCAGTTCGAGTTTGAGCTTACAGCGATCACGTGACTTCTGAGAGCGTCGTCATTAATGTTGTGTTCTTGTTGCGTATCACGAAAATAATGGAACAGCGAAATTTAGAGAGCAAATTTTTCGCTGGTGCAAATCATTTTTGGAAGGCCGAGAACACGTTGAAGCTGAACCTCGCTCAGGAAGACATTCAACTTCAAAAAGCGACGAAAATGCCAAAGGTGTGCGTGCTCTTGTGAGATCAGACCGACGTCGAACATTAACGACGATGGGTGACCTGTTGAACTTAAAACACTTTACCGTACATAACATTTTGACCGGAGTTTTGCACAGGCGAAAGGTTTGTGGCGATATGGAGCCAAAAAAACCACACAATTGAGGAGAAGGACAATCGCAGATACGTGTTCATTGATCTTCGTGAGGCGATTACCAATGACCACAAATAGTTCCGTCGTTTGATCACCTGTGATGAACCCAAGATTTTTTAGTATGGCGCTGAGACAAAGCGGTAAAGTGAGGAATGGCACACTGAGACATCTCCTCGACCCAAAAAAAGCTTAAATGAGCAAATCAGACATTTGATTTTTTGATAGTAGGGTGTCATGCATAAAGAATTTGTACCTCGGGGATAAACTGCAACCAAGTGATTTATGAAGATGTCCCTGGAAGGCTCTGGAAAAGGGTGAAGCGAGTGAGACCGGACATTGCAGACAAGTGGATGGTGCATGATGACATCGCCCCACCTCACATGGAATTTTCTACGCCAAAAGGCATTCCTGTTTTTCTGAAGACCCCCCCCCCCTATTCACCTGATCAGAGTCCTTGTGACTTTTTTCCCTTTCCGAAATTGGAAAAGTCTTAAAAGGGTGTCATTTTGGGACTTTGGGGAACATTCGAAATAATGTGGCCGACATGTTGAAGGCCCTACCAGTTGAAGCCTTTCAGTACTGCTGTGAGCAAGGACTCCAGCGGAATGTGGCTGCCGAAAGGAACTGCTTTCAACGGGACAACATTGTTGTTTGAAAAATATAAGAACTTTGGTACGTAAAAAATCTGTCTCATCACGTTTCTCATACATCTCGTAGAGGTAGGTGTATAACGTCTTATCGACGACGGGGTCGTTAGAAACGGAATGCAAGGATGAAGGAGGAACTCGGCCATTTCCTTTTCAAAGCAACAATCCCGACATTTGTATCAAGCGATTTACTATTAACAGCTGAAAAACCAAATCACTGCGCCACTTGGTTGGCTCACAGCCTGGATGGAGTGAGTATTCGAACGAGTAGAAGCCGATTCTTATGCAAGCAGTCGCTTTATCCCCAACGCATAGCACTCGCAAAGCTCCCACACCACAAAACCTTTACATCACAATGTCCTCTAAGACCCAGCGTTGAATATTCGCAAGTCATTACCTGTTGGTTAAGGACCAGTAACTCCTCGTTTCTGTAAAGAATCGACGCAAAAGACTTGCACCAGGTGAACTGTCTACCCGACGGGAGGCCCTAGCCACAAGATTTAAACGAGATCTTGTTTTAAATCAACGGTGAAACGATTTTTAAGGCATTAGGATCCTTCTGTCTCTAAGGACGCATTTAAAAAACGTAATCCAAAGCCAGACAGCGAGTATGATTGTAGCTACTTACAGTTTAGCTTTACAATAAAGACCGGTACAGAAACCAGTGGTAACCCAATTCCACAATGCGTTGTATGCTTAAAAACGCTTTCAAATCAAAGCGTGAAGCCTTCTTTATTAAAACGTCGTTAAATTTCTGATCACTCTGATTTAGTTGGTACACCTATTGAATTTTCCAAAGGAAATCTGCGTTTTGTGAAAGAGAATCCAAATGAATGGCAGGTTTTACTAAGACAGATATCATCTTGACAAAAGCCTCACATAGTTAGTTGGTGAGTGTCTCTCACTGCCTGTCAGATGCTAGAGACTTGGTGCAAGCAGTTCTGGGCAGAAATGCGGCCAAAGAAATACAAGAAGGTCCGCTATCCAACAATATTGTAAAAAGCAGAACTGACGACATGACTTCTGATACTGAAGAAATGTTGTTAGAACTGCAAGAGTGCACGTATTTCGCTCTTCAAATAAGTACCTGATGTGAACATGTCTCTAAAAGTGGTTCAAATGGCTCTGAGCACTATGGGACTTAACTTCTGAGGTCATCAGTCCCCTAGAACTTAGAACTACTTAAACCTATCTAAACTAAGGACATCACACACATCCATACCCGAGGCAGGATTCGAACCTGCGACCGTAGCGGTCGCGCGGTTCCAGACTGTAGCGCCTAGAACCGCTCGGACACTCCGGCCGGCGAACATATCTCTAAAAAATTGCTTGCGCGAAATCTTATTACTTGGATGTGTCGTATTTCTAGCACACATAGTAATTGATTGGCTCGCCACAAGAACTCGATGTGTGTTGTCAACATTGGTCAAGATGGCGAAAGTTATTGTTGTGTCTACGAATCCTACCTACTAGTTTCGCCAGACAAACAATCAAACAACTCGTGTTAATGAGTTTTATTACAATTAATCAAATAGAATAGCTAACTTTGGCAATTGCACAGATGTCTCGCAAGTGACATACGAAATAATTAGACTTTGCAGTGACTGCTGATCTCTAGCTGACAAAATTCTGTCCTGAAATGCTATCGAAGTGGCTAATCTTGAAGCTGCTGTCCGAGTGGGCTGTCACCATTTGGGAGCGGCGCTTATGTCCTCTTCACCCAGGGGCTGCTGAAGTCGTGTTGTCGTCCTGGAAGGGAGGTCGGTCAGTGTACGATTGGCTGACTTCTTCTCACAGCTTTCTCTTCCCTTTCGTTCCCGACTGGCGTGAAGTAAGACGTAACAGTTGTCCCCCCGCCGTGCCGTTCCTCTCTTCCCCTCCCCGCCCCCCACCTGTGTGCCGGCCGCGGTGGTCTCGCGGTTCTAGGCGCGCAGTCCGGAACCGTGCGATTGCTACGGTCGCAGGTTCGAATCCTGCCTCGGGCATGGATGTGTGTGATGTCCTTAGGTTAGTTAGGTTTAAGTAGTTCTAAGTTCTAGGGGACTGATAACCACAGCAGTTGAGTCCCATAGTGCTCAGAGCCATTTTGAACCCCCACCTGTGCCTCACCACTTTAAAAGGAAGTGTACACGCTATAGTGGTAAGCCCAAATTTCTTAAAATGTCAAGTGGTATGCACTCCGGAAACCCCCGGTCTACTGTTAAAATACCGAGAGTGTACTTTCCTAAAAGAGTCAATCAGTATGTTGCTTCTTGCTCGGTGTTACTCGCGAATAGACCCGAAGATAAAATTAGAGATTCGAGACCACTCTCTGCCTCCCACAATCAGGTGGCTTCCGGAGTATACAGGGTGGTCCATTGATCGTGACCGGGCCAAATATCTCACGAAATAAGCGTCAAACGAAAACACTACCAAGAACGAGTAACTCGTCTAGCTTGAAGGGGCGCTACGGTTATCCCGCTAGATGGCGCTGCCGTAGGTCAAACGGATATCAACTGCGTTTTTTAAAATAGGGAACCCCCATTTTTATTACATATTCGTGTAATACGTAAAGAAATATGAATGTTTTAGTTGGACCACTTTTTTAGCTTTCTAATAGATGGAGCTGTAATGGTCACAAACGTATAAGTACATGGTATCACGTAACATTCCGTCAGTGCGAACGGTTTTAGCTTCGTGATACATTGCCCATGTTAAAATGGACCGTTTACCCGCTACAGAAAATGTCGATATCGTTTGATGTAGGGCTATTGTGATCAAAACGACCAACGGGCGTGTGCTATGTATGCTGCTCGGTATCCTGGAAGACATCATCCAAGTGTCCGGACCCTTCGCCGGATAGTTGCGTTATTTAAGGAAACAGGACGTGTTCAGCCACATGTGAAACGACAACCACGACCTGCAACAAATAATGATGCCCAAGTAGGTGTTTTAGCTGCTGTCGCGGCTAATCCGCACATCACTAGCACACAAATTGCGCGAGAATCGGGAATCTCATAAACTTCGGTGTTGAGAATGCTGCATCAACATCGATTGCACCCGTACCATATTTCTATGCACCAGGAATTGCATGGCGACGACTTTGAACGTCGTGTACAGTTCTGCCACTGGGTACAAGAGCAATTTCGGGACGATGACAGATTTTTTGCACGCGTTCTATTTAGTGACGAAGCGTCATTCACGAACAGCGGCGACATAAACCGGCATAATATGCGCTATTGGGTAACGGAAAATCCACGATGGTTCCGACAAGTGGAACATCAGCGACCTTGGCGGGTTAATGTATGGTGCGGCATTATGGGAAGGAGGATAATTGGCCCCTAATTTATCGATGGCAATCTAAATGGTGCAATGTATGCTGATTTCCTACGTAATGTTCTACCGATGTTACTACAAGAAGTTTCACTGCATGACAGAATGGCGATGTACTTCCAACGTGATGAATGTCCGGCACATAACTCGTGTGAGGCTGAAGCGGTACTGAATTGCATTTTTCATGACAGATGGATTGGTCGTCGAAGCACCATACCATGGCCCGCACGTTCGCCGGATCTGACGTCCCCGGATTTCCTTCTGTGGCGAAAGTTGAAGGATATTTGGTATCGTGATCCATCGACAACGCCTGACAACATGCGTCAGCGCATTGTCAATGCATGTGCCAACATTACGGAAGGCGAACTACTCGCTGTTGAGAGGAATGTCGTTACACGTATTGCCAAATGCATTGAGATTGACGGACATCATTTTGAGCATTTATTACATTAACGTGGTATTTACAGGCAAACACGCTGTAACAGCATGCGTTCTCAGAAATGATAAGTTCACAAAGGTACGTGTATCACTTTGGAACAACCGAAATAAAATGTTCAAACATACCTACGCTCTGTATTTTAATTTTAAAAAAACCTACCTGTTACCAACTGTTCGTGTAAAATTGTGAGCCATATGTTTGTGAATATTACAGCGCCATGTATCACAAAGCTAAAGAAGTGGGCCAACTAAAACATTCATATTTCTTTACGTACTACGCAAATATGTAATAAAAATGGGGGTTTCTATTTAAAAAAACACGCAGCTGATAACCGTTTGACATACGGCAGCGCCATCTAGCGGCCCAACCATAGCTCCATCTGGTTTCCCCCTTCAAGCTAGACGAGTTTCGTTCTTTGCAGTTTTTTCGTTTGACGCTTATTTCGGGAGATATTTGGCCCGGTCAGTATCAGTGGAGCACCCTGTATGTGTAAATGTGAAATACGGCATGTGCAAACGCAGCTTAACACGTGGGCCGAGTAAGGCTAGAAGTGTCACGTGACCGACCGGTGGACGGAGGGAGAAAGGACGGCCGCACTTCCCCTGTGTTTTAACGCAGAGCTTCAGCGCACCCAGGTGCTCTTTTTTTGTTATGTGGGGGGATAGCCGTTGCAGGCAGTGTCTCGGGCGCGTCAGGATGCAGACAGAGAGGCGCGTGTTCCCCGAGCAGCCGTTACGCCGCGCCGACAATGGCGGGCGTGGCGCGGTTCCGTTACCACGGCAACGGCAGCCGGCAGCTGGCAGCTGTACAGCTCAGCGTCACGGGCCGCCCGCTCTTCCGGGAAGTCCGGGACCGACTGCGGGCGCCCGACTGGAACTCTCCAGCAGCGGGCGACTGGAGGCGGCGTGTCCGCCTCCGGCAGGGGGCGCAAACTGGCCACCCGCCGCTGGCCCGACGCCAGTTCCGCAGTGGGCCGTGGGATACAGAGCTCGCGACTCCTGACAGCTGACAGGTAGCCCCTGCGACTTGACGGAGCCGCGCCAGCGCGAGACCTACGCGCTGTCCCTCTCCACGATGCTATTCAATCTGTATATTGAGCAAGCAGTAAAGGAAACAAAAGAAAAATTCGGAACAGGAATTAAAATCCATGGAGAAGAAATAAAAACATTGAGGTTCGCCGATGACATTGTAATTCTCTCAGAGACAGCAAAGGACTTGGAAGAGCAGTTGAACGGAATGGCATAGCATTCACACAAGGCGCCGGTGGCGACACCCACAACGTGCTGGCATAAGGAAAGTTTCCAACCGATTTCTCATACACAAACATCAGTTGACCGGCCTTCCTGGTGAAACGTTGTGGTGATACCTCGTATAAGGAGGAGAAATGCGTACCATCACGTTTCCGATTTCCATAAAGGTCGGATCGTAGCCTATGGCGATTGCGGTTTATCGTATCGCGACATTGCTGCTCTCGTTGGTCGAGATCCAATGACTTAGCAGAATATGGAATCGGTGGGTTCAGGAGGGTTATACGGAACGCCGTGCTGGATCCCAACGGCCTCGTAGCAGTAACAGTCTAGATGACAGGCATCTTATCCGTATGGCTGTAACGGATCGTGCAGCCACGTCTCGATCCCTGAGTCAACAGATGGGGACGTTTGAAAGACAACAACCATCTGCACGAACAGTTTGACGACGTTTGCAGCAGCATGGACCATCAGCTCGGAGACCATGGCTGCGGTTACCCTTGACACTGCATCACAGACAGGAGGGCCTGCGATGGTGTACTCAACGACGAACCTGGGTGCACGAATGGCAAAACGTCATTTTTTTCGGATGAATCCAAGTTCTGTTTGCAGCATCATGATGGTCGCATCCGTGTTTGGTGACATCGCGATGAACGCACATTGGAAGCGTGTATTCGTCATTGCCATACTGGCGTAGCACCCGGCGTGATGGTATGGTGTGCTACTGGTTACACGTCTCGGTTACGCTTTGTTCGCGTTGACGGCACTTTGAACAGTGAACGTTAGATTGCAGATGTGTTACGACCCGTGGCTCTACCCTTCATTCGATCCCTGCGAAACCCTACATTTCAGAAGGATATTCACGACCGCATGTGGCAGGTCCTGTACGGGCCTTTCTGGATACAGAAAATGTTCGACTGCTGCCCTGGCCAGCATATTCTCACCAATTGAAAATGTCTGGTCATTGGTGGCCGAACAACTGGCTAGTCACAATACGCTAGTCACTACTCTTGATTAACTGTGATATATTGTTGAAGCTGCATGGGCAGCTGTACCTCTACACGACATCCAAGCTCTGTTTGACTCAATGCCCAGGCGTATCAAGGCCGTTATTACGGCCAGAGGTAGTTGTTCTGGGTACTGATTTCTCAGGATCTATGCACCCAAATTGCGTGAAAATGTAATCACATTTCAGCTCTAGTATAATATATTTGTCCAATGAATACCCGTTTATTATCTGCTTTTCGTCTTGGTGTAGCAATTTTAACGGCCAGTAGTGTATATACAGATATAGACGTAGATAGTCGTAATTGAAATGGAGGGTACTGTAAGTTATAGGACTAACAGCAAAACAATATTTCAACGTTTTCACGTCCAAAAGATGAAAACGTGCGAACAAATCACCGTTCATATTTAGAAACTGGAAAGAATGTGCTCAAGGTTCCGCCGGCTACTGGGGATGAGTTTAGTGGAAGAGGAATAAACCGTGACATCAAGTCATATCATGGAATCTACACAGATTAGTCTTAAGGCAACCATGTGACTGAATAGTTCAACCTGTCGTTGAATGACAGCGATTGTTTCAAACACTTACATCTGATGACTTTGAAAGTGCTTTCCCTAGCAGTACACACCATAGAGAAGTGTCGAAACGGCTTCTGGGAATGAGAGATGGTTATACTAGCTTTTCTGAATGATTTACGTCACTTGCAGTAAGAGGGTGAAAGAAATATGCCCCAGTCCTGGAAATACTTTGGCAATGAGTTATTGCAAAACAAGGGAGAAACGTCTTGTGAGTATGATTAAATGGATTTTCCTCAAATTTTGAAAATAAACTCGATTTGCTGAGTACTGGTGTGTCTTTTCCTTACTGCTGTTCTTCGCTAGTGGATCTGTTTTCCTGCGCCACTGTCAGGTATGGCTTCACAGTTATCGCTCTCCCAGGACAGCCACAAGTTGCTGTTCTGCAGTGGCGCCTCCGCACGTCGGTCACAGCACGCTAATTGCCGATAATTCCAGAAGGCGTGACCTCCCTGCTTAGGTCAAGTTGTCGTCCCACGTGCGCGCTTTGTCATTCCGCGGTGAAGGAGATCTTTCAAGATAGCTGTACCGAAATGTGACGTGCCTGCCCTTCTTACGCATTCACTCTTTATTCTGCTTTGTGAATTTTCCACCTTTTTTTTGTTTATTCGCCAGAAAAAACGACGAGTGTGTCACAAAGTTGATGAAATACAATTTTTTTTAATGATTCTAGTACGTTCGTGACCGCTTGAAGGAAGGCAGTTTAGTTTAACTTCCCGCTAACGTTAGTGTTGTTACACAACGTGTGGTACTAGCGTGTAAACCGCCACTTTATGTTCAGCTGTCAGCTGGGTAAGACAAATTCACGACGGCCGGACGGAAAACTGAACCCCGTTTTTCGCAGACACGAGGACAGTGCTCTAACCACTGGGCAGTTAGTTCACATCTGAGAAACTGGCAAATTAAGCGGTTGATGGTACTGTCTACGAAATCAATTACCCCAAAGTTGAGCAGCCACCAAGTGTGAGATGACCTAGATCTGAACGTAACACATTTGCAATGAAATGTACAAAAATTATAACGTCTACATATCTTGTGGCTTTTTCGAAAACACTGGGCAGCGAAAACGCTGAAATATAGACGTATTACAGTATTTGCCAATGTTTTGCGCAACGGAATCATCTTAATTTCAGTTCTGTATCGGATATATATATATATATATATATATATATATATATATATATATATATATATATAGAGAGAGAGAGAGAGAGAGAGAGAGAGAGAGAGAGAGGAGAAGAAGAAGAGAGTGAAGGCGTACCGTTAGGCCTTGCATTTGTGATGACACATTCGTATTCGCTGTCAAGTATTTCTCAATTATGACAGAGCATACGGGTGGAGGAAAAAGTCTCCGAAGTTAAACATTGAAAAATCTAAATAAAGATAATTGTTGTAATTTGGAACTTGAAACGTGAAACCTATGAAATCCGGAGAAGATTATACTGTATGGATACGAAAAGTGGTGCTACAGGATTAGTTAACAACTTGGCGGGCAGAGAATAAAATTAAGAGTGCATAGAAAAACTGAGAAGGGTTTGAAGAATCTTTGGAAAACTGCAGGGTCCTGCCCATTCGTCTCGTATAGGGTGCCTAAAGGATGCTGCGTTCTCGGAATGCTATATAACAGTTCACGCCATGCACATTAATAGTTTTTGAGTCGAGAGGCTTGAAAGGGAAGCAGTGGTTGGGAAGAGAGTGAGACAGGGTTGTAGCCTATCCCCGATGTTATTCAATCTATATATTGAGGAAGCAGTAAAGGAAACAAAAGAAAAATTCGGAACAGGAATTAAAATACATGGAGAAGAAATAAAAACTTTGAGGTTCGCCGATGACATTGTAATTCTGTCTGAGACAGCAAAGGACCTGGAAGCTCAGCTGAACGGAATGGACAGTGTCTCGAAAGGAGGATATAAGGTGAACATCAACAAAAGCAATAATGGGATGTAGTCGAATTAAAGTGGGTGGTGCTTGAGGGTATTAGATGAGGAAATGAGACGCTTAAAGTAGTAAATGAGTTTTGCTGTTTGGGGAGCAAAATAACTGATGATGGTCGAAGTAGAGACGTTATAAAATGTAGACTGGCAATGGCAAGGAAAGCGTTTCTGAACAAGAGAAATTTGTTAACATCGAGTATTGATGTAAGTGTCACGAAATCTTTTCTAAAAGTATTTGTATGGAGTGTAGCCATGTATGGAAGCGAAACGTGGACGATAAACAGTTTAGCGGATACTATCTGAACTGTGCATGGAAACGAGCGCTTGATGGAGATAAGCAGCAGAGACGTTCCTTCCAAGGTTTACGCTCAAACGGAATCGGTGAAGCCACCAGCGCATACACTGAAACTGTCTGCGACAGCAGTACGCAATCACCGACCAGAACCAGAAGCCGACCAATCAGAAGCCGTATATATATATATATATATATATATATATATATATATATATATATATATATATATATATATATATATATATAGTCCGCTCCTGACGATGGAGGTAATCGTCGAAAGCTCGATTTTTATCCAGAACTGACGCGGCAAGAATAACGAGAATGTTTTACATCATATAAGTGACGCCGCGAAAAACTTCGTTCCCATATTTTCACAGTCCAGTTTGCCCTTTCCCCGAATAAGGATGGAATGATGAGGACTACGATAATATCCAGTCCCCTGGCGGAGAAAATCTCCGAGCCGGCCGGGAATCGAACGCTGGAACCCGTCATCCAGAAGCACCAACGCCAGCCTCTAGGCCACGACCTACGGACTCGTGCTTCGAAGACCACGTTAAACAGAAGGTCGCGTTAAAACTGGGTAGGCACTTCACTCCAAAAGTCAGAGGGTGGCAGACTCCTGAATTTTTATGTTTGTTTTATATTGCCGACTTCTAATTTCACCACACAAGTCTCCAGGGTTGAGCAGTTATTGCCCTTTGACGACACGCAATACAGTTTGTTAAAGCGGAGTTCGCCGTTATTAATTATGTTTTTAGATTTAATTTTATTACTCGTACAGAGACTCAACGTTCCTTTGTTTAACAGAGCGTCGTCAAAATAAGTATGAAATGCTAATGTCTTTGCAATACATAATGACTAATTTATCATTTTAGAGAAGAGAAACCTTAAACGCTTCTGCTTCTATAGTCTCAGTATCAAATGTTCACTAATTACAACTTACTTCCTATCTCAGTTCAGTATTTAACACAAATTATATATCAATGTCATTTCAGAGATATTACGTCGGTTCCACACTAACGGAATAACACGCAATTGTCATTTAACATCACTTTTATTAATAATCCTTTTTCTTCTGACGTAAATGTTAATGAATGATCACTATCTAGGAGGAAAGGGGGATTGATCCTAATCATGAGGTAATAGCTTTTAATGAGCCCGCAATCGTTAATTAAATAAAAAGTCACGTTCAAGGATGATATGCGAACAACTTCGTTACGTCTGTTTTCACATATCTGTCAAAACTAACCTGTCGCCCACATTTCAAATTAACACTGACTTTAACCCCTTTTGTCGGAACATCGAATCGTAACTATTATGTGAAAGTTTATTATAGTCCCCGAATTAATTCCTTTCAAATACGCGCACGACAGAACAGCAGAACGGAACAAAAACGACTTGTTTTAACAACCGAACAACGCAATGACGTTACATTACGACAATGTCCGCCCAATGAACATCTCTTTGACTTTATCTTCTCTACTCTGCTTAATTTAATTATTCCTAATTACAATTTATTCAGCTATTTAACGTCTAACAAAAATGAAAATAAATTTATCCCAACGTAAAAGATCCGTTATAAATAGAACCGTACCTAGCAAAGAATATCGGCTTTCGAACCGTCCTGCTTTCTAGCGAGACCGATACGCGAAAACTGATAATATAAAATTCTGGAATGAAAATTTGGAATGAGCGGTGCAGCCCTTATATTGGAATGAAAATTTTAGTTCAAATGGCTCTAAGCACTATGGGACTGAGGTCATCAGTGCCCTAGACTTAGAACTACTTAAACCTAACTAACCTAAGGACATCACACACATCCATGCCCGAGGCACGATTCGAACCTGCGACCGTAGCAGCAGCACGGTTCCGGACTGATGCGCCTAGAACCGCTCGGCCACAATGGCCGGTGAAAATTATGGAATGAGCGGTGCAGCCTTTCCAGTGCAACGTTCAAGTGAAAAGCATTTCTTAATAGCTGCTATCACGGTGAACACGGCACCATCTCCATAAACATACCCATGAGCACATTGTTCCAAGTACCTTGCCATTGGGCAATTTCCTGTTGCGCTACAGCGTACCGCGATGACAGAGTACGTGACAGCTCGATGTTTCTAGTCATCGTTTCAGCTGAAGGTCCTCACTCGAGCGACGACGTTTCGCCGTACGTGCGGCAACATCAGCACGTCGCCTGGGAAGGCGTGGAGTAACCGCATCCGCGCTTCGGCTCCCGCGTGGCTTCCTCCGTGCCGTGCAAGCTGTTTACGTCATGCAGCCTTTCAGCTGAAAGGCGGCCGTCGCAGTCGTTCTTTTTGTGTCTCCGATGCCATTCCCGGGAAACTTCCGTGACGCGAGACGATAAATTTCCCCGGGGACCGCCGCCGCCGCCGCGGAGGAATTTCGGTTTACTCGGAATCCCCATCCCTCATTCAGCTGCTGGTCGATCCGCGACTGCCCGGGCCCATCTTTTGAGATTCCGCTTATAGAGAGCTATGTCGTGGTTTCCGGTTCAGGTTTACGCTTCCTTTCGCCTAAGCGTGAGTTTCCAGGAACTTGTTCCGAAAATTATCCCGTTGCGTGACTTTTGATCTTCGTGTGCTTACACGAACGACGTTCGAAATGCAAAAGCTATTCTTCGCGAGCGCCTCGGTACTGATTTCTGCAAGGAAAAAACAGAATGGAACTGCAAATACGACATTGACATGAAAGCAAACACTACAGTTGGTTCAAATGGCTCTGAGCACTATAGAACTTAACATCTGTGGTCATCAGTCCCCTAGAACTTAGAACGACTTAAACCTAACTAACCTAAGGCCATCACACACATCCATGTCCCAGGCAGGATTCTAACCTGCGACCGTAGCGGTCACGCGGTTCCAGACTGAAGCGCCTACACCGCACGACCACACTGCCGGCTCAAACACTACACTAGTACAAGATTCATTTCGAGGAGTGGGAACTTCACTGAAATGACAAAGGTAACTAATTCTGTAACAAACCCAACGTAACATTTTTTTACCATAAATGTTCCTCTACATCGTTACTTCACATTTACTGTCAGATGTCGACTAAAAATAATCGTCTTTAACACTACAGTACATTGGCTTTATCGTTTGACTCGACACATCATCACACAATATGAATAACAGTATTTGTTAAAAACAGTGTTGGTTGCAATTTCAGTTTTTTTTTCAACTACGCGTTTCGCCTTATTTAGGCATCTTCTGGTTGATCTACATAGAAAACAGAGAACAAATACATCTATTTAAGAATCGCGAACGCGTTGTGCAGACTTGGATAACCTAAATGCATGTATAAACAGATCAAATACTGAAAGGGCAAATACCTTAATTTGGTATTTCTTAGAACGATCCTTTAAACAGTGTAGCCAAAGATGCCTAAATAAGGCGAAACGCGTAGTTGAAAAATATAAAAAAAACTGAAATTGCAACCAAGGCTGTTTTTAACCAATAACCAATACTGTTAAGCACTGGTTTGCTGTATGCCACATATGGATTGAAAGAATTTCTATAATATGAATAACGTAAACAGACAATGCCAACGATGCTCATTTTGCATGAAGTTGGTTTCAATTAATCGATGGGAAGGGCTCGTGCTGGGTGGCTGAGAATATGTGTCGAGAGTTCGTATTTAGTATTAAGAGTTTGTAATCTGCCGGTTGAGACACTCAGTGTCCGACGACTTTCCTAATTACTTGCACGGTTTCAGTAAAATTCTGACCAGCAGAGAAGTGTTGCTAGCTATTTTGCAATAGTGAATTTTATGATAGTTGTCTTTCCAAAATGAGCTATCACGAGTAATTGATCTTGACATGATAATATATAGGGTGACAATTATTGACCTACACTACTGGCCATTAAAATTGCTACACCACGAGGATGACGTGCTAAAGACAGGACAGGAAGAAACTGGGTGCACGAATGGCAAAACGTCATTTTTTCGGATGCATCCAGGTTCTGTTTGCAGCATGATGATGGTCGCATCCGTGTTTGGCGAATCGCGGTGAACGCACATTGGAAGCGTGTATTCGTCATCGCCATACTGGCGTATTACCCGGCGTGATGGTATGGGGTGCCATTGGTTACACGTCTCGGTCACATCTTGTTCGCACTGACGGCACTTTGAACAGTGGACGTGACATTTCAGATGTGTTACGACCCGTGGCTCTAGCCTTCATTCGATCCCTGCGAAACCCTACATTTCTGGATACAAAAAATGTTCGACTGCTGCCCTGGCCAGCACATTCAGCAGATCTCTCAACAATAGAAAACGTCTAGTCAGTGGTGGCCGAGCAACTGGCTCGTCACAATACGCCAGTCACTACTCCTGATGAACTGTGGTATCCTGTTGAAGCTGCATGGGTAGCTGTACCTCTACACGACATCCAAGCTCTGTTTGACTCAATGCCCAGGCGTATCAAGGCCGTTATCACGGCCAGAGGTAGTTGTTCTGGGTACTGATTTCTCAGGATCTATGCACCCAAATTGCGTGAAAATGTAATCACAAGTCAGTTCTAATATAATATATTTGTCCAGTGAATACCCGTTTATCATCTGCATGTCTTCTTGGTGTAGCAATTTTAATGGCCAGTAGTGTAGTTTCCGCACGTTCCAACGTTGCAGGAGTCACAGCTGTGTGCGACCGACCGGAAAGCGAGAGATCGGATAGACGTTGTGATGATGACAGACCTTGCCCAGCGAATCACAGTGCTTTTGTGTCTATAGACATTCTGCAAGCGCCTATGAATAGCTACGATGCTCTGGTTTACCGCCAAATGAAACTTAATGACAGCTCTCTGCTTGTCACGGGCTTCCGTTACAGACGCCATTTTGAAGGCTACGTGTAGCACCGTCACCAATGACAACTTCATGGAACTACACGGCACCATGTCCCGTAACAAATAGCGCACTGTTCCAACCGAGATTGGCGGAGGAAAACAATGTGTTGCGTTACTCACTGAACGCCGCACATACATGACGTGCTATAATAATGTGTAAGTTAACTTTTTGAAGCGCCTCGCAGCTTCAGTGACTGCGTGTGGTCGGTGCAGGCGGCGATTAAGTTCTCAGGAACAACTATTGAAGTCAGGCAGTGGCCTCTTAAGTGGACTCTGAAGACCTTCCGGGAAAAGACGCAGCGCCACAAAAAGGAAGGCTCCCTTCTGGGAAGAAACGTCCCCTCTTAACTAGCGAGGGTACTTCCCGTGAAGCGCGGCGCAACCGCAAAGATGTCGGACTCGTGTAGCAAGGTGCACACTGTCGTTTCTTTTGTAATAGCCCGGTATTCTACCAGCTGCATGAATTGGGCTCCTCTCCAGGTGTATTTCTTCTGGAGACTACTCTTGCTCCGCTGAAATAAATGTTTCTTTTTTTTAAGTTTACGGTTTTGTTCTGTTGGAATTATAGTTGCTGGTTTTACTTCTTAAGAGGTACAGGTGCGTAATCGGGTCCATAAGAAGCGATTTTTCACATTCATTGTGGCCGGCCGGTGTGGCCGAGCGATTCTAGGTGCTACTGTCTGGAACCGCGTGACCGCTACGGTCGCAGGTTCGAATCCTGCCTCGGGCATGGATCTGTGTGATGTCCTTAGGTAAGTTAGGTTTCAGTAGTTCTAAGTTCTATGATGACCTGAGATGTTAAGTCCCATAGTGCTCAGAGCCATTAATTGTGCAATTAAAACTCGTTTCTTTTGATTTAAACTGTGTTTAGCTCAGAAGAGCACGACTAATGCCGCTACTAAAATCCTTGGCATTTTAATAGGCGATATAAAATACGTAACAGATAGGAACCCTAAATTTAAAACCTTTCTTAGGTGACTCTCTACAGCTGTTAAGTATTTTGAAGAATCATATTTGCGCCATCAGCTGTACAATTATGCACTATGTGATCAAAAGTATCCGGACACACCCAGAAACATACATTTTTTTTATATTATGTGGATTGTGCTGCCAACTATTGCCAGGTTCTCCATATCAGCGACCTCAGTAGTCATTAGACATCGTGTGAGACCAGAATGGGGCGCTCCGCGAAACTCACGGACTTCGAATGTGGTCAGGTGATTGGGTGTCACTTGTGTCATAGGTTGTACGCGACATTTCCACACTCCTAAACATCCCTAGGTCCACTGTTTCCGATGTGATAGTGAAGTGGAAACGCCAAGCGAGACATGCTGCACAAAAGCGTACAGGCCGACCTCGTCTATTGACTGACAGAGACCGCCGACAGTTGAAGAGGGTCGTAATGTGTAATAGGCAGACATCTATCCAGACCGTCAGACAGGAATCCATCATGGTTAGCCGTTAGGCGAGGAAACTTGGATTTCATGGTCGAGCGGCTGCTCATAAGCCACACATCACGCCGGTAAACACCAAACGACGTCTTCCTTGGTGTGAGGAGCGAAAACATTGGACCATTGAGCAGTAGAAAAACGTTATGTGGAGTGACGAATCATGGTACACAATGTCGCGATCCGATGGCATCGTGTGGGTATGACGAATGCCCAGTTAACGTCACCTGCCAGCGAGTGTAGCGCCAAATGTAGAATCCGGAGGCGGTGGTGTTATGGTGCGGTCGCGTTTTTCATGGAGGTGTCTTGCAGCCCTTGTTTTGCGTGGCACTATCACAGCACAGGCCTACACTGATGTTGTAAGCACCTTCTTGCTTTCCTCTGTTGATGAGCAATTCGGGGATGCCGATTGCATCTCTCAACACGACCGAGCACCCGTTCATAATGTACGGCCTGTGGCGGAGAGGTTACACGACAATAACATCCGTGTATGGACTGGCCTGCACACAGTCCTGACCAGAATTCTATAGAACACCTTTGGCATGTTTTGGTACGCCGACTTCGTGCCAGGACTCACCAACCGATATCGATACCTCTCTTCAGTGCAGCACTCCGTGAAGAATGGGCTGCCATCCACAAGAAACCTTCCAGCACCTGAATGAACGTATGCCTGCGAGAGTGGAAGCTGCCATCAAGGCTAAGTGTGTCAAGACGATAATGAATTCCAGTATTACCGATTGAGGGCGCCACTAACTTGTAAGTCATTTTCAACCAGGTGTCCGCATACTTTTGATCACATAGTGTATATTTATCCTGCACCGGTTTCAGTTGTAACAACCATCCTCACAGGAGAAAAACAGTGCACATAAATGGATCTCGATGTACATCTACATCTACATGATTACTCTGCAGTTCACAAGTAAGTGCCTGGCAAAGAGTTCATCGAACCACCTTCAGGCTGTTTCGAAAAACGAAGACATATCTTTCCGCATTTATTTTATTATGATGATTACTTCTCCCTACGTAGGAGGGCGCCAAAAAAATATTTTGTCATTCTGAGCAGAATGTTGGTGATTGATATTTCATGAGAAGATCCTGGCGCAACGAAAAACGTCTTTGTTTTAAAGATTGCAACCCAATTCCGGTATCATATCCACGGCACTCGCTTCCGTATTTCTCGATAAAACGAGCTGCCCCTTCGTTTGACTTCTTCAAGGTCCTTCGTCAATCGTGCCTGATGTGGATCCACACCGCAAAGCAGTGCTCCAGAAGAGGGAGGACAAGCGTAGTGTAGGCAGCCTCTTTGGTAGACCTGTTGTATTTTCTAAGTCTTCTGGGAATAAATCGCAGTCTTTTGTTTGCTTTCCCCTCAACATAATCTATATGATCGTTACATTTTTAGTTGTACGTAACTGCAATCGCTGTGTATTTAGCTGAATTGACAGCCTTATATATGTGTGATTTACCGTGTGACCGAAATTATCGTATTCCTTTTAGTATTCATGTGGATGACTTCACACTTGTCAGTACTTAGAGCCAACTGCCACTTTTCGCGTCAAACAGATACCTTATCTTAATAATTTTACAATTGGTTTTGACCATGTGATGAAGGCGAAGACACGCGAAGATACGCAATCCATTGAAACTTTGCGACTAGAAAACGACGCCACTCGGTTGATAAACTGTGAGGATTTCATAGCTGAAGTACGCCGAGAAGGCCTGCAGTCGCATATTGTTGAATTTGTTTATGCCTGTAGTGGGAGCGTCGATTCAAATAAATACCAAATTACTACCTCCACTTGTTGCAGGAAGTATTACGAGACATGCAGAATTTATAAAATAACAATTTTTGATATATTTACTATCAAAAAGAGTCTTGATCACAATTTATTTATTACGGTGACCGGTTTCGACCTATACTGTGATCATCTTCAGACCAATGAGTAAGATCCTCCTTCTGGTGGAGATGACCACAGTAGTGATCGAAACTGGTCACCGTAATAAATGAATTGTGTTCAAGACTGTTTTTGATGGTAAATGTTTTTAACAAGTTGATCACTTTTCACTCCTACGGTGTATTAAAAAAAAAACAATTTTTGAGCTTCAGTCACTTTTATTGTGCAATATTTATTGAAACGTTGCGTTTCTGCTGGACTCCTAGAAGCTATTGACTGACAATACATCTGAAGTGACCTAAAGATATTGAGCTGGGTGCTCCAGCCGAGGTTGTCTTCCAAATGATGTTGCCCCTGTCCACAAAATCTTTAGTGCTCTGTGTTATATATGTTGTATAGTATCTACAAATCATGTATTTCGTATATTATCTAAATTTACAACATACATAATATCGTACAGTAAAATATTTTTGTTGACAGAGGACGTTCGGAAGACAGTCCCCCTAGCGCTTCTTTGCCGCACACCATGCATTGGTTATCAAGAATGGATATATAAATAAGATGGCTGCATGCTGCGGAAATGCATCGTGCCAATAAACATAGCGTAACAAATGTGACTGAAGCAGATAAATGTTATTTTTTAAATTTCGTAATACACAGACCTCAGCGAATTTCATACACTGTGGATAAATTCAAAGAATTTAGAATGCCTTGCATGCAGCCGAGTAGCTCAATAACTACATTTGAGATGTTTGCTAGTTTTGTTTATCTGACTTACTTTCCTTTGTTGTAACCCTATCGACGACTTCCTAATAACAATATTTACTAACAAAGAGATAGGGGACTGGCCAATACTTACCTCAACTCAGTACAGCTGATAGATACACAGAACAGAACAGAAAATTTTTATCCTAGCTTTCGGAACTTTGTTCCTTCGTCAGGGAGGAGAGAGGGGGAAAAAAGGGGAAGAAGGGAAAGGGGATTCAGTTACTCACAACCCAGGTTATGAAGCAACGGGAGAAAGGTAAACAGGGAGGGTAGCAAAGATGGAGGCATGGGTGTCAGAGGGAAGCCAAAGATATTCTACTGTAAGTACTGTGCCAGCTTCAAACCAAAGAGGATGCATACAGAAGTACTAAGGAAGAAAGTTCCGAAAGCTACGATAAAATTTTCTGATCTGTTTTGTGTATCTATCGGCTGTACTGAGCTGAGGTAAGTACTGGCCAGCCCCTTTATCTCTTTCTTACTATTTGTTTCGCATCTTTATATGAGATTTTCCATTAATCATTTAATAACAATATTTATATAATGAAACAGTTTGAATGCAACGGGTAATCATGGCCTTATGTTTCATCGTTAAAAAAAAAAAAAGAAACTCTCTCTTCGCGAAGATATGTTCTTGTGTGAGAGTTTATTAAGCATAGCCTACTTGAGAAGTTGAGGTGAGTGCGTAAGCTTTTGAAAGCAAGGAAGACGAAGAAACGCTGTAGCTATAATTTCAGCGGTTGTTTCTGCGTTGAACCTTTCACGAAGTTGCACTTTGAGGAAGTACCCTTGACAGACAGCTTTATGAAACTTAAGATTACTGGAGCCACAGGAAATGAAGCGGCGAATTTCCGGAAACGTGGAGTACTTTTCTGATTAGCTCTTGTTTCGAGCTCAGCTCCCTCGCTGCTTGTATTCCAAGTGGAGCGAAGTGGCGCTAATAATCCTCGTACGGAGGAATACCGCGTTCAAGTGGGGATCTCACGGAAAATGAGATACTTCTCGGGGCGGCGAGATAAGAAATTGGCTGGCGCTGCTAGTTTCGAAAGCGGATGCCGCGAGCCCCGAGGCGGTTGCTCTTCCGTGGAAGTGCCGCTTCGCCAGAACGGGACGGCGGCTCGCGCATGCGCACAGCGTCGCAGCTCCGAGAGGCGAGCCACTGTGTGAGCCGTCACACAGCTGGCGGCTGGCGAAGCGATATTTTTAAATCCGCAAGAGGCTTTCCGGCACCCACAGGGTCGACGTCGCCTTTCGTTGCCCATTTTCACGTTTACCATAGGGACGACGGATTTATGGGGTGGCCGGAGTAATTTATGCACGTCACTACTAATTTCTGTCACGTCTGCACAAAGGCCGGTCTCAGCCATCCATTGTAGCGCTTTAATGGTAAGGAATGACGAAAAATGAAATGTTGT
The DNA here is from genome assembly GCF_023897955.1 of Schistocerca gregaria. Classification (NCBI taxonomy): domain Eukaryota; kingdom Metazoa; phylum Arthropoda; class Insecta; order Orthoptera; family Acrididae; genus Schistocerca; species Schistocerca gregaria. The sequence continues at coordinate 76,421,602 of NC_064925.1, forward strand.
TGCTGTTGTGGTCTTCAGTCCTGAGACTGGTTTGATGCAGCTCTATCCTGTGCAAGCTTCTTCATCTCCCAGTACCTACTGCAGCCTACATCCTTCTGAATCTGCTTTGTGTATTCATCTCTTGGTCTCCCTCTACGATTTTTACCCTCCACGCTGCCCTCCAATGCTAAATTTGTGATCCCTTGATGCCTCAGAACATTTCCTACCAACCGATCCCTTCTTCTAGTCAAGTTGTGCCACAAGCTCCTCTTCTCCCTAATTCTATTCAACACCTCCTCATTAGTTATGTGATCTACCAATCTAATCTTCAGCATTCTTCCGTAGCACCACATTTTGAAAGCTTCTATTTTCTTCTTGTCCAATCTATTTACCGTCCATGTTTCACTTCCATACATGCTTACACTGCATACAAATACTTTCAGAAACGACTTTCTGACACTTAAATCTATACTCGACGTTAACAAATTTCTCTTTTTCAGAAACTCTTTCCTTGCCATTGCCAGTCTACATTATATAACCTCTCTACTTCGTTCATCATCAGTAATTTTACTCCCTAAATAGCAAAACTCCTTTACTACTTCACGTGCCTCATTTCCTAATCTAATTCCCTCAGCATCACCCCACTCAATTCGACTACATTCCATTATCCTCGTTTTGCTTTTGTTGATGTTTATCTTATACCCTCCTTTCAAGACACTGTCCATTCCGTTCAACTGCTCTTACAAGTCCTTTGCTGTCTCTGACGGAATTACAATGTCATCGGCTAACCTCAAAGTTTTTGTTAATGAATATTAATAGCAACGTCAGACTTTTTACGGACAATCCACTCATCAGTAATGAAATACTGTATGAGAGAATCTGCACAAATGTGAAGTCGGATCTTGATACGATTTCAATGAACTTCAATGATTGGCAACTTGCTTTAAATGTTCAAAAATGTAAACTTGTGCACTTCACAAAACGAAAAAACCCTAATATCCTGTGACGATGGTATCAGTGTCACTCTTGGAATCAGTCAACTTATACAAGTACGTGGGAGTAACACATTGTAAAGATATGAAATGAAACGATCACATAGACTAACTCGTGGGTAAGACAGGTGGCAGACTTCGGTTTATTGGTAGAATGCTAGGGAAGTGCAATCAGTCCACAAAGGAGATTGCTTACAAATCACTGGTGCCATCGGTTCTAGAATACTGCTCAAGGTTGTGGGTCCCGCAGCAGATAGGTGTAACATGGGATACTAGACGTATGTAGAGGAGATTTAGGGAAAACCGTTGACTATGTTGACTGGAATACCCTCTTTCAAATTCTGAAGTTGGCAGGGGTCAAATACAGGGAGCGAAAGGCTATTTACAAGTTGTATAGAAACCAGATGGCAGTTATAAGAGCCGAGGGGCATGAAGGGGAAGCAGTGGTTTGGAAGGGAGTGAGACAGGGTTGTAGCCTATCCCCGATGTTATTCAATCTGTATATTGAGCAAGCAGTAAAGGAAACAAAAGAAAAATTCGGAGTAGGTATTAAAATCCAGGGAGAAGAAATAAAAACTTTGAGGTTCGCCGATGATATCGTAATTCTGTCAGAAAGAGCAAAGGACTTGGAAGAGCAGTTGAACGGAATGGACAGTGTCTTGAAAGCAGGCTATAAGATGAAAATCAACAAAAGCAAAACGAGGATAATGGAATGTAATGGAATTAAGTCGGGCGATGCTGAGGGAATTAGATTAGGAAATGAGACACTTAAAGTAGTAAACGAGTTTTGCTATTTGGGGAGCAAAATAACTGACGATGGTCGAAGTAGAGAGGATATAAAATATTGACTGTCAATTGCAAGGAAAGCGTTTCTGAAGAAGAGAAATTTGTTATGATCGAGTATAGATTTAAGTGTCAGGAAGTCTTTTCTAAAAGTATTTATATGAGTGTAGCCTAGTAGAGAAGTGAAACGTGGATGATAAACAGTTTAGACAAGAAGAGAATAGAAGATTTCGAAGTGTGGTGCTACAGAAGAATACTGAAGATTGTATGGGTAGAACACGTAACCAATGAGAAGGTACTGAATACACTAAACAGGTTCAGAAGAATGTAGGTTGCAGTAGTTACGTGGAGATGAAGAAGCTTGCACAGGATATAATAGCATGGAGAGCTGCATCAAACCACTCTGGACTGAAGACCACAACAACAACAACAACAACAACATAGAGAAGGACGCCACAAATGGTTCAAATGGTTCAAATGGCTCTGAGCATTATGGGACTTAACTTCTGAGGTCATCAGGCCCCTAGAACTTAGAACTACTTAAACCTAACTACCCTAAGGACATCACACACATCCATGCCCGAGGCAGGATTTGAACCTGCGGCCGTAGCGGTCTCGCGGTTCCAGACTGTAGCACCTAGAACCTCCCGGCCACTCCGGCCGGCAGCACGAATGGTCACAGAGTTGTTTCACCCTTGGGAAAGGGTCACTGACATGTTGAAAGAGCTGAAATGGCAGACTCTTGAATATAGACGTAAAGTATTCCGAGAAAGCCTACTCACGAAGTTCAAAAAGCAGCTTTAAATGATGAGTATAGGGATATACTACAACCCCTTACAGTTCGCTCCCAAAGATATCGGTATAAGATTAGATTAATCAGATCACTTCACACACTTAGGTATTTAAACAGTCATTTTTCGCCCTCTCTATACGTGAATGGAGCGGTGAAAAGCCGTAACAACTAATGCAGTGGGACGTACCGCCTGCCATGCACTTCACAGCGGCCCGCAAAGTATAGACGTAGGTACAGAGAATCGCTGGAACCAGCAAGAAACGTAAAAGACCTAGGAGTAACCGTTTGCAGCGACCTAAAATGGCATTATCACATAAAACAAACTACAGGAAAGGCAGACGCCAGATTGGAAGATTCTTAAGGAAATCTATTTCAGCCAGGAATGAAGTGCGGTACAAAACACTTTTCTGAGTATTTTTTGTCCGTCTAAGACTCTTATTAAGAAGGATGAAAAAAATAGATAGAAGAGATCGAGCGAAGAACGTCAAGTATTATCACGGGACAAGTGAGCGCGTTACGGAGATACTGAATGAACTCCACTGGCAGTCGCTACAACAGACGTGATGTGAATCACAGAAAAGTTTATTGTTGAAATTCCGGCAGCGAACGTTCGAAGAAGAGTTGGGCAAGATATTAATTCCTCCCGAATTCAGGAGATGGACGAAAATATGGCAACACCGCGAGAAATGCATGGCTGAACGTGAATGCAGAGGTAGTATTGCTGCCAAGGATTATGTGACCATTTTGGTCGATCAGGTCCATCCCATGGTTCAGTGTTTGTTCCCCAGTGACGACGCTGCGATCCGGGACGACAAGTGTGAAGTGAGCACGACGAAAAATTAAGATAAATTAGAGTCAATACGGAAGTGGATGATGAGTCGTTCCTTCCTCGCCCCACCCGCGAATGGAACAAGGAAGGGGAAAATAAGTGCTACGAAATATTCCAACCGCCATTCACTGCAATTCGTCTTGCTGACTGCAGATAACAAGAAGTGATAAAATGGCGTTAATTTATGTTAGTACGCATATGCACCGAATGACTGTGTCACATATTACAGAGCTGAGCGATGTACTTCTGTGACTTACGCTGTATTGAAAAAAATGGACGTTCGATTCTATTTTCGAAAATAAGGTAGTTTTACTATCACACTTAAATATAAATGTGGCAACAGCTTACTAGAAATAGCTGTTTCTGAGCTGTCTCAGGATCAGTAGAGGAATCCCAGCGCTGCACGATGGTGCAGTCAGGTATCCCGTTGATAATCCTTATCGGATTAACTACAAGAGCAGTAAACAGAACTTGACAGTAGAGGATCTCCACTTATACTACAAAACTTCATTTCCCTAATGCATACCATTACGATGACTTAATGATTTATGCATTACTTTTTCATTATGACTTACAAGCAGCAGTTCCGCATTCACATACCATTATACTCTTGAAAACTATAACATTTATGTACACGTACGACAGCTGTACTCCAAATCCATTGAGTAATGCTAAATCTAAGAAATTAGTCCGGAATGCACTGTTACAGCCACATTCTAATTATCTGGCGCATATCGAGTGACCCATTATAGACAGTACTTAGAGATTAGGGCCATTGCCACAGGAGTTCTTGACGTCACAGGACCGGTTTGCTGACGTACTGACAAGCGATTGTGGCTGTGAACACATTGCGCGCAGAAGAAGCTACAAGAACAAAGAGAGAGCCTTTGAGAAATAACAGAACAACAGGTCACGAGATAGTGGGGTGAAACCGCGGTCACAGTCACTAAAAAAAGGGGAGAAGTAAGGCGGAATAGTGTCGGTAACTATTATGAGCATCTGGAAATAGAGGAGAAAATACCAGTATGTCGATCTCAGTCGAGGGAGAACTCTTGTCTCCTTGTTAAAGGCAAAAATTCTGTAGACACTGGAATGAATCCAATTAAACGAGAAGCACGCGTTAAACAGATCTGTAGGAAAATTATAGCCGGTAGAAAAATAAAACAATAACATAACTTTCGATCAAACAAGGAGACTAGAAATCTACTCTGTAGGAATCAGCATGGGTTTCGAAAAAGACGATGGTGTGAAACCCAGCTCGCGCTATTCGTCCACGAGACTCAGAAGGCCATAGACACAGGTTCCCAGGTAGATGCCGTGTTTCATGACTTCCGCAAGGCGTTCGATACAGTTCCCCACAGTCGTTTAATGAACAGAGTAAGAGCATATGGACTATCAGACCAATTGTGTGATTGGATTGAAGAGTCTCCATATAACAGAACGCAGCATGTTATTCTCAATGGAGAGAAGTCTTCCGAAGTAAGAGTGATTCCGGGTGTGTAGCAGGGGAGTGTCGTAGGACCGGTGCTATTCACAACATACATAAATGACCTCGTGCATTACATCGGAAGTTCACTGAGGATTTTTGCGGATGATGCTGTAGTATATCGAGAGGTTGTAACAATGGAAAATTGTACTGAAATGCAGAAGGATCTGCAATGAATTTACGCATGGTGCAGGGAATGGCAATTGGATCTCAATGTAGGCAAGTGTAATGTGCTGGGAATTCATAGACAAAAAGATCCTTATCATTTAGTTACAATATAGCATGTCAACAACTGGATGCAGTTAATTCCATAAATCATCTGGGAGGAGGCTTTAGGAGTGATTTAAAATGGAATGATCATATAAAATTAATCGTCGGTAAAGGAGATGCCAGACTGAGACTCATTGGAAGAATCCTAAGGAAACGTAATCCGAAAACAAAGGAAGTTAGTTACAGTACACTTAATCGCCGACTGCTTGAAAATTGTTCACCAGTATGGGATCCGTGCCAGATAGTGTTGATAGAGAACATAGAGAAGATCCAACGGAGAGCAGCGCCCTTCGTTACAGGATCATTTAGTAATCGCGAAAGCGTTACGGAGATGATAGATAAACTCCAGTGGAAGACTCTGCAGGAGAGACGCTCAGAAGCTCGGTACGGGCTTTTGTTGTAGTTTCGAGAACATACCTTCACCGAGGAGTCAAGCAGTATAATGCTCCCTCCTACGTATATCTCGCGAAGAGACCATGAGGATAAAATCAGAGAGATTAGAGTCCACACAGAGGAATACCGACAATCTTTCTTTCCACAAACAATAAGAGACTGGAACAGAAGGGAGAACCGATAGAGGTACTCAAAGTACCCTCCGCCACATACCGTCAGATGGCTTGCGGAGTATGGATGTAGATGTAGATATAAGAGAAAGATGGGAAAAGCAAATCATATTTTCGAAAAGATTATGCTTCTCAGGTCACTAAGGGTCTGACTCTGGAAGCGACAACGAAGAGTGTCCTTGAACACATGGAAGGAACGAAAATAATAATTAACTGGCTCAAGAAAATAAAGAGAGGATATAGCACCCACAAACAGAGCAAAGGCAACAATTTACAAAAGATTAGACTACAGAACGATTTTCATTCAAAGCAAGGTATTCCGAGAGCGAAAGAGGACCGTAGAGCGAAGAGTGAAAAGCGCATTCTGGAAGGAAAAAGATGTCATGCTTGCTCACAAAAAAGCAGAGACTTGGTCCGGTAGAAAACAAAACAAGAAAAAGGGAAAATAATACGACCTCGACCGTTACTCGACATTCTTGCAGAGCAGTCATCTCGAACAGCCTCGTACAATGTTCGCATAACACAGGACGTGTTTCCTGAGGCCGTTCTTGAACATTCCGACAGCGTTAAACGACTGACTTCGTATCATTCGTTTTGGATATTAATCAATTAGTAAATTTGACCTTAAAATAATAGTTAAAGGCTTAGTGAAGCAGAGCATGCCTTTTCACGTACTGCCCTGCAATACTACACAAGTATCTGCCTAGCTTGGAGAATTACAACAAAAGGTTAACTTTAAACGATTTTCGCATCCCATATGCTCGAGGTTATTCTTCGGTAGGCCAGCATCGCCTGCGTTGTAGGCAGCCAGTGGGACTTGCGTGGATTCCTCGCCAGCCCCCTTCTACGTAAGCAGATAAGCTGCGTTGTGTAAGACAAGAGTTAAGCACGTTGCTGTCTCTGCAAGAATCGCGCAGATCGCGAAGCGATTGTGCAGAAGTCTTACACAACGCGCTATTCTCAGCTGAAAGCACGCTCCAGGCTTAAGGAAAGGTACTACGCTAACATTAGAAACTATGGTACAAAACTGGAAGGAAATACTGCTGTGGGCTGTTACGATACCTAGTTGTTTGTATGAAGCATGGGCTACAGACAATCAAAGCTTTCTTCCAACCGAGTCCTAGAGCTAACGTTCCTGTCTCATAAAATAAAAATAACTGGTTACTCTGCCGTCGATTGTTGGTTTCAAATGTGCAGGTACTCTATGCGTACAATGATGAGAAATTAAACGACTGGAACATTCGTATACGCGTACTACATACGTACTGATGCAAAATGTGTCGTTTAAATATAATGTAACATAGATCGTAAAATACGTTACATCCGATTCTCTAATATTGTAATCCGACTGGATAGTTTCCTAAGCCGAAAAGATATAGATAGAAACAACATATTTATTCTTCCGTACTGATCTCCGATGTGACCTTTTTTAGCGCGTTAAATAGTGGTACACACACACACACACACACACACACACACCGCTCAGAAACTTATTCAGTGCTATCGAGAACACGGCGATCTCAAGAGAGTGAAAAGTAATTTTCGGAGTGAATGTCAGTAACAATATGTGACTCTTACTTAGCCGGGGTGGCCGAGCGGTTCTAGGCGCTTTGTCGTATTCGCAGCCGAGTCTACTCGTGGAAACAATACAATGCATAATCTAATATATCTTCACATACACCAGGCTTTCAAAATTCTTACCTGGGACATACTGAGCAAAACTAAAAATTGTTCCTATCTCCCGGTTCTTACCAAGGTTTCATGTAATTTTCCTTAGTGGTAAGGCAAATGCCAGAACTAGAAATTCCCTTCCAAATATTCCCTCTGTGTCATTACAAGTTCACCTCGCGTTTGTTTGAGATGCCCGTGCTTTTACAATGCGTCATTACTCGACCATCGCGCTCTACTTATAGAATGAAACGAAAACCATATCACGGTCATAGGGAATGTGTTCAGTTTTTTTAAGAAGTTTTATATGGCGTAGTTAGACGGTGCAGAATTTTGGCCTCTGTGCGGGAAGGGTGTCGATATTGTACTGATATTTGTGAGACAGCCCAGTCGTGGCGAATGAACATATACGGCTATTTCCATTTCATTACAGTATGTTGTTCCAAAATAATTATCGAGTTCTGCACTCGGAGGATTTACTCTCTTCTGCGTGTGGTGTTCATTTTACGTGACTCTGATGTAGACTTTTAAGTAGTCATTATTTTATGAACGTACGTTTTCTATCTTTATTTAATATTGTTAGGCCTTCAGAAAAAGCTACTAGGAGTTCTTAATATAAAACATCATCTACTTACTGTTCTTATTTACCTGTTTCGTTGTTGGTTTTCGTAAATGATAAGCCGATACGCTTCTATTATTTCAGCTATTTTGTATTAGCTTACAAAATACTTTGAACGTCTACAGAAAAATTATTTCATGGTGAATTCATTTCAACGCTCCTTCGGCGTCAGTAACAAAAGTAAGGAACGAACTGACTGCATTCGAAAGCGTACTGTAGTAGTTCACTTCTAGCTATTCTGATAATATAATGAATTATGTAAATCTTTGTTTACGTAATGTTGTTTGAAATTATCTTCAGATAAAATTATTGGATATACTTTGGGACATACTGAGGAAGAGGGAAAGTACTGTTTTCTATTGCCACGACCCGCTTATCTGTGGCCCATGTACGCTTGGAATTGCACAGGGCTGTGGCGGCACATGAGTACGCAGAGAATATGAAAATGAAGTCAAGTCTTGACAATAAACCATACAGACGTTCTACATGTACAGGCAGCGAGCTTTATACACGTTATGTACGTAAACACACAAGACGAGCAATCACAAACGAATCTTCAGTGAAATTCATCTGGAAATGAAATTACAAGCGAACGATGTATTATTCTTCTTCGCGTGCAGTTTCCACAGAATATGGTCTCGTGTAAGGACATAGAGGATCAGTTTTCAGTAATGGAATTAAGACAGCAAAGCAGTGGGAAGCAAACTTCGATTCCAGAAGTGTCTTGTAGGTTTCAGTCGGTCTTTATTTCACTCTAAAGGAGACGAGCAGTGAAACTCCTGATGTACCCGCGCTGGCTCCCAATCTGAAGGGGAACTCTCGCCTCACAATGGTGACATAGAAGTTGGTGCGGCCAACATTTTGGCACTCTGGTACAGTCACGCATGCATCACTTAGCGGAGGTCGGTGACAAAGGGGACGGTGGGGAAGGGGGTGACGTTAGAAAATGCTTTGGATGCGATTAAATATGAGAAAGGATGCGAAGAATCCCAACAACCCGTTACAAGGGGTACCCTTGTCGCCACGAAACTAACTGCTGCGTTCACTGAATTTTCCTCTAGCAGTCATTGGCTCTGTCGAACGCTACAAAGAAAAAGATTATATTATTTACTGTTACAAATTTTGCAGAACAGTTACTTTTGCTGCATTACGGAAAATACTGGGTGATCGAAAGTAAGGAGAAACAAGGAAGAATCATTGCGTCTAATTCCAAACATATCAAGAATTCAGTTTGACAGAATACAAGGCGAAGGATGCAATTGAGTTACAGAACTTACATGCACTCGCATATTATGTTGGCGACACTCAAAGGCTAATCAATATCGACGCAGTTCTATTCAGAAGGATCGTGTCTTTAGGAAGCTGTAACAAAATGGAAAAAAAAGCACGGTCTTAGAGCATACACACTGATGAGCGAGAGCATTATGATCACCAACCTAATATTTGATATGTTCACCTTTGCCACGGAGGACAGCGGCGACGAGTCGTGACATTGAAGCAATGAAGCCCTGATAGGTCGCTGGAAGCAGTTGGCACCACATCTGCACGCACAAGTCACCTAATTCACATAAATTCCGGGGAAGGGGCGATGAACTCTGAAGCCACATTCAATCACATCCCGGATGCGTTCGACCGGGCTCAGGTCTGGCGAGTTGGGGGGCCAGCACACGAACTGGAACTTTCCACTGCGTTGCTCGAACCACTCCATCACACTTCTGGCCTTGTCATATGGCGCATTATCTTGTTGAAAAATGCCACTGCCATCGGCAAACATCCTGATCATAAAGGGGTGTACGTGGTCTGCAGCCAGTGTATGATACTCCTTGAGCGCCACTCAACCCATGGATGCCCACGTGAATGTTCCCCAAAGCATAATGGAGCCAACACAGACTTGTCTCCGTCCTGCAGTAAGGGTGTCAAGGAGCTGTTCCCCGGAAGAAGGCGGATTCGCGTCCTCCCATCGGCTTGGTGAAGAAGGTATCGGCATTCATCAGACCATGCCACTGCGCTAACTTCTAGTGCCGATGGTCATGTGCCCATTTCAGTTGTAGCTGCCGATGTCGTCGTGTTAACTTTGGCACACGCAAGGGTCGTCGGCCGCGGAGGCGCAGAGTGTTCGGCGCGCTGTGTGTTCTGACACACTTGCACTCTGCCCAGCATTAAAGTCTGATGTTAGTTCCGTCGCAGTTTGCCGCCTGTCCTGTTTTACCAGTCTTCCCAGCCTACGACGTTCGACGTCTGTAATGAGGGATGGCCACTCAACCCCTCGATGTTTGGACGTGGTTCCTCGTCTGTTTCTCCACGTGTTGAAGACGCACACCATAGCGCTCCTCGAACACCCGACAAACCGTGCAATTTCCGAAATGCTCGTGCACAGTCTGCCCTCGGTCAAACTCAGGTAGATCACACGCCTTCCCAATTCTACACACGGACAGCGCGCTCACATATACTACATGCACCGTGCGTGTGTGTGACTAGCAGTCGTTCCTCACCAGGTGACGCTGATATCGCCTTTACAGGTTTATATCGATAGTAAGTTGGTGGTCATAATGTTCTGGCTGATCAGTGTCCTGTGTTCTAAAGTTATGAAATGCATAGAAGAAAACGAACTATTCACACTGAAACTTCCCCTATGTACGTAAAGAATGACAGTGTTAGAAAAACTCTTATGTTGTTTGATTTTCAAAAAAAAATGGTTCAAGTGGCTCTGAGCTCTATGGGACTTAACTGCTGATGTCATCAGTCCCCTAGAACTTAGAACTACTTAAACCTAACTAACCTAAGGGCATCACACACATCCATGCCCGAGGCAGGATTCGAACCTGCGACCGTAGCGGTCACGCGGTTCTAGACTGTAGCGCCTAGAACCGCTCGGCCACCCCGGCCGGTGATTTTCAAACAGCTGAGAAAAACTGAACGTACTCAGACAGTTCTCTCTTTACTTATTCTGATCATCACTAAACTGATACACAATATTCTTAGTTCAACGCAATCTGACTTTCAATAATCCCTACAAAAGATTGTCTCTTACTAACAATAACCTATACTTTTCATGAATCATTTACCTCACAAAAGTCTTCGTTACTCGAATTACTGTAATACAGCGAGCGCCAATACTGACAGTTAAATAAAAGATTCTTTACTGAAGGCAGTAACTATTGATAGGCATATTTAGCAAATGAAAGATTTTGATAGAGAACAAATGAAGTATTTAATAGTGTTCAGAAGTCATATATGTATATCATGACATCCAGTCTTATACATTCCCCATTTCTGAAGGACACACGTCCAGATTGGCCGCTCATAGTAACCTCTCAAAACTCTGGCATCTCTCTCCCTACATCCATTACTGCTGGCGGCTCACCTTCAACTGCTCAACGCTACACTAGTGAATATTCCAACAATGAGTCCAACCAGCTACAGACTGCACACAGCGCAGTCAGTGATTTTCATAGCCGGCCGCGGTGGTCTCGCGGTTCTAGGCGCGCAGTCCGGAACCGTGCGATTGCTACGGTCGCAGGTTCGAATCCTGCCTCGGGCATGGATGTGTGTGATGTCCTTAGGTTAGTTAGGTTTAAGTAGTTCTAAGTTCTAGGGGACTGATAACCACAGCAGTTGAGTCCCATAGTGCTCAGAGCCATTTGAACCATTTGATTTTCATACAGAGCACTACGTGGCGTTACGAACATAAAAACTTAAACAGCCTACTTACAACACATAACCAGCACGGACTCACAAAAATTCGTTCTTGTGAAATACAACTGGCTCTTTAATTGCACGGAATAATGAGTGATATCGCCAGGGCAGCTATAGTTGACACCATATGTTTACATTTCCAGAAGGCTTTCAACAACGTGCCTTAAAAACGGAGTCTATTCGGACAACTATGGAGTTTCCGCACAATTGGGCGACTGAACTCGGTAATTTCGTCTCTGCATTCTCACAATTCGTGGCAATAGTCGGGTAGTCATCTAGTGAAACCGAATTGATATCTGGAGATCTTCAAGAAAGTATTATAGACACTCTGCTGCTCTTAACCTATATAAACGATGCAGAAGACAATTTGAGCAGCCCTCTTACACTGTTTGCGGACGAGGTTGACGTTAATCTTCTACTAAAGTCAGCAGAAGATCAAAACCAATTGCAAATTGAATCAGTCTAGATATATGCACAGTGCGAAAAGACGGAATTGATCCTAAATAATAAAAAGGGTGAGCTTCTACACAGTGGCAATAAAAAGATTCGTTAAATTTTAGGTGCACCACGAATAACTCAAATTTAAATGTGTTGAACAATCATCTAGAAAATGTTTGGCAAAGACGAACCGAAGACAAAACACTTCGAAGCTGCAACAAGTAAACTGAAGAGACTGTGTACACCACGCTTCTCCGTCCTCTTCTGGAATTTTGCTGCCCGGTAAGAGATTCTTATGAGATTGGATGGACGGAGGATATCGAAAGGTTCGAAGTAGGGCAGCCCATTTTGTATCATTGCGAAGTAGGAGAGAGTGTGTCCACGTGTATGACTAGTGAATTGGGCTGGCAATAATTGAAACAAAGGCGCTTTTCGTTGCGGCGAGATCTCTTCGGAGAATTTCAGACACCAACTCTCTACTCGAAATTCCAAAAAATTATGTTTACTTCCATCTACCTAGGGAGAAAAACCATCGTAAAAAAATAAGAGAAATTGTAGCTCGCACGGAAAGACTCCCTTCTTTTTTGTCACTCACTACTCGAGCGAGGAAAGATCGAGAAATGGTCTGAAATTGGTTCTATTAACCCTCTAGCAAAGGCTTTGGTGTGAAGTGCGGAGCAGTCATGTAGATGTAGGTACAGCCCTGCATATAGTCGACGTGCAGTTGTCTCTCAGCGCAAATACAACGTAATGCTCATTAATGTCTTATTCTAGTGATGACGATGACGTAAAATAGCCACGGAAGTTGTCTCGGGGAATCAGCAGGGTGAGATTTGAAAGAGGACACGGATCTTGTTATAGGGAACGTATATGTCAGACCTATCTGCGTTTGGAGAAATGTAAGGAAGTCTAATTCAGCAATTACAGAGGTTGTTAGGGATCCTCACCAAATTACGCTAACGGAAGAGATAGGGAGGATTCAGGGAAGAGCCTCTCGCTGCGTCACTACTGCGCTTAGTCAACGCGGCAGCGTCACCTCAGTTCCTAACAATCTTCGGTACGAAACGCTACCGGAAGAGTGCTTTGCGTCACGTAAAAATTTCCTCTTTTAATTCAGAGAGAAGATGTTCCAAGAGTCAACAAATCCCACTTCCTTGCACATGAATGTCACATACTGATCATGGTGCTAAAAGCAAATAATCATGACTTCCTTCTTACACGGAAGCGTTCATACGGTATTTTTCACCGTATGGTACAACCTATTCGGTGGCTATCTAATTGCAGGCTGAGGTGTTGATGTCTTACCAAGCACTACGTGGATTCCACAGAGAAAAAAAATGGACTTTTTATTTATGATTAAAATAAAACCTATAACTATCGAGGAAAGCGATCATTTTTTGGGGATTTCTGTTACAAATGTTCTCTCACGAATATTTTGCCGTCTGCACTTCGCAAACAGGTGAACAGTTTCTTCTGCTGTCCTCATCAGATTATTATGTAAACCCTGTGATACAAAAACTCGCCACTACTGCACCGCCCATTTGACTAGAAGCAACTTCTAAAGTTGCACTTGTAGGTAACCATTTCCAGTTATTTGTGGCCATCTACACTTGTTTGTTGCTACCTGCACGTGTATCTATTGCAACTACAGCGTGGGAAACAGTTTTGTTTCAAGAAAGTGGGAGTATGTTTTACCACAACAAAAATCTCGTAGAGTAAATGTATAGTTTACGTATCTTCATTGAAATCATCTCGGCTCTTGCCAATCTCCATATAAATACGCAGCGCTGTCGACCGGAATGTTAATTCTGAACCATTTGTCATTGCATCTTTCAATTCATCTACAAACCCACGAAATGCGTCAGCTTAAATATTAGATGAGGTCCCAGGCCAGATAAGACGTAAACTCGTGATTTAACGCAGGGCGCTACGGCGTTGTAGCACATACACTAAACGCTCTATGACGTCAATCAATGTTAGAAATGTACTTCAACCATCTGATGCACTGTGTGATACTGAGCATCTTATCTCACAGCGGGATAAATGTATTAACGGTTATGGCGATTACTTTTGAAATAATAAACAGTTTACTTGCTTTTTTCGACCTGTCTCGTTTTCATTTGACTATACCCCATTTTTTCCAAATTTATTGGCTTTTGGCTTGAACCATTTACCCAGAGAACTGAATGACTACAAATTTGGTACACAATATCATATATACAGCATAGGCATTAGACATTACAACTAAAACAGTTTCTGCGTCAGTCACTTGTTTATATTGCCACTACGCGTTGCGATGGTACATACCCTCATCTTCAGATGGAGAAATGTTTATTTACATGGTGGTGACGGTGAAGAGTTCAGATGTCTTTTTACAGTCGCAAACCAAGGACTAGAAGCGAGTTCTGTGACTGTGAAAAGACGTCTGTACTCTTCACCAACACTAGCCAGTTCTCCATCTTAAGATGATGGCGTGAACCACCGAAACGCGTAGTGGCAAAATAAAAAAGTGACTGATGCAGAAACTGCTTTATTTGTATTGATCAACAGTCGCAGCCCGTATAATGCCGTCCCTTATGGACGAAATACTCATTAGACGTTGGATTAATTCAAGGTAAACTCCATAGAACGCTTTGTACATTCGTACACTCAACACTGTCCATATATCACAACTTCTCACGCTCGTCCCTTCGCGTCTGACTTATAACTGCATATCCGCTTCGCGCATCCACGCTGCCTTCATAGCCGTCCATAACTGCGAAAGTATTGCCGGTGCAGGATTTTGTGCGCAAACTGACCTCTCGGTTATGTCCCATAAATGTTTGGCGGGATTAATGTCGGATGATCTGGGTGACCAAATCATTCGCTCGAATTGTACAGCATGTCCTTCAAACCAGTTCTGGCGTGTGTCATTGTCATCTATAAAAATTCCATCGTTGTTTGGGAACATGAAGCCCGTGAATGGCTGGAAATGATCTCCAAGCAGCCGAATACAACCATCTGCGGTCAACGATCGGTCCACTTGGACCAGAGGACCCATCCATTCCACGTGAGCAGAGCCCACATCATTATCGGGGAACCATAAACTTGCACAGTGGCTTGTTGACAACTTGGGTCCATGGCTTCATGGGGTCTACGCCTCACTCCAGTCCTACCATCTGGTCTTACCAACTGAAATCCGGACTCGTCTGACAAAGCGACGCTTTTCCAGTAGTCTAGAGTACAGTCGACATGATGACGAGCTCAGGTGGGGTGCTGCAGGCGATGTCGCGCTGTTAGTAAAGGTACCCGCGTCGGTCGTCTGCCAAATTTCGTCGGGCTATCGGTTACGTTCGTCGTCGTACGTCCCACACTGATTTCTGCGGTTATTTCATCCAGTGTTGCTTGTCTGTTAGCACTGACAACTCTGCACAAACGCAACTGCTCTCGGTCGTTAAGTGAAGGCCGTCGGCCACTGTGTTGTCTGTTGTGAAAGGAAATGCCTGAAATGTGATATTCTCGGCACATTCTCGACTCTGTGGATCCCAGGATACCGAATTCCCCAACGGTTTCCGAAATGGAATGTGCCATGCGTTTAGCTCCAACTACCATTCCACGTTCAAAGTCTGTTAATTACCGTCGCGCGGCCGTTGTCACTTCAAAAACCTTTTCACGTCAATCACCTGGGTATAAATGACAGATTCCGCCCATTCACTGCCCTTTTGTATCTTGTGTACTCGCTGCTACCGCCCTCTGTATATGTGCATATCACTATCCAATAACTTTCGTCATCTTAGTGTATGTACCATTCGCAAAGTAAAGTACCGGGTGATCAAAAAGTCAGTATAAATTTGAAAACTGAATAAATCACGGAATAATGTAGATAGAGAGGTAAAAATTGACACACGTGCTTGGAATGACATGGGGTTTTATTAGAATAAAAAAAAATGCAAACGTTCAAAAAATGAGCGACAGATGGCGCTTCATCTAATCAGAATAGCAATAATTAGCATAACAAAATAAGACAAAGCAAAGATGATGTTCCTTACAGGAATTGCTCAATATGTCCTCCATCATTCCTCAACAACAGCTGTAGTCGAGGAATAATGTTGTGAACAGCACTGTAAAGCATTTCCGGAGATATGGTGAAGCATTGGCGTCGCATGTTCTCTTTCAGCATCCCTAGAGATGTCGGTCGATCCGATACACTTGCGACTTCAGGTAACCCCAAAGCTAATAATCACACGGACTGAGGTCTGGGGACCTGGGAGGCCAAGCAAGACGAAAGTGGCGGCTGAGCACACGATCATCACCAAAGGACGCGCGCAAGAGTTCTTTCACGCGTCTAACCATATGGGGTGCAGCGCCATCCTGCATAAACATCGTACGTTCCAGCAGGTGTTTATCAGTCAGGCTGGGGATGATGCGATTCTGTAAAGTATCGGCGTACCTCTCACCCGTCACGGTAGCTGTTACAAAGCCAGAATCACGCATTTCCTCGAAGAAAAAAGGCCCGATAACGGTAGCAGTGGTAAATCCTACCCATACCGTGACTTTCTCGACGTGCAATGGAGTTTCCACGACAGTAATAGGATTTTCGGTAATCGAAATTCTGCAGTTGTCGGTGTTGACAGACCCTCGGAGCGTGAAATGAGCTTCGTCGATCCACAACACGTTACTCAACTAATCGTCATCTTCCGCCGTCTTTTGAAACGCCCACACCGCATATGCCCTCCGCTTCACTAAATCGCCAAATAACAGTTCATGATGCCGATGGATTTTGAACGGATAGCATCGGAGGGTAGCCTAAGTGGCAACCAAATAGTAGTGTATTGAATGCCGGTGCGACTGAACGAACTCTGACTTCCCCGAGCATAGACGAACCCGCTACAGTCTCCATTTCTTCCTGAACTGTCTCAGCAGCATTACGCATTGTGTTCGGTCGGCCACTACGGGGTCTATCGTGTAAACAACCCGTGACTTCGAACTTCGAAATCATTCTCGCCACAGCTGCATTTGTCAACGGACCTTTACCCGTTCGAATCCCCTCGAATCCCTTTCCTATGGCGATAGGATCGTAACGCTGAAGTAGTACATTCCCCATTCTGATAATACAGGTTCACTAAAAGTGCCTTTTCAGGTAACGTCAACATGCTGCGACTGCTGGTCGCATCTGATTCTCTCTCTCTCATTACAACTCCTTTTATACACGATTGTCATGCGCAGTCACTGACGTTTTGCTGTCCAGCACCATCTGTCGGACATTTTGTGAACTTTATTTTTTTTTTGGATCTAATAAAACCCCATGTCATTCCAAGCATGTGTGTCAATTTTTACCTCTCTATCTACATTATTCTGTGGTTTATTAAGTTTTCAAATTTATACTGACTTTTTGACCACCCGGTGTTTTGAAAGCAGGATTTTAACTTAGCTCGCCTTTAATAAAATGTCTCTGTTGTGTACATAGTTCTGCATAGTCAGCGCGTACACAACTTTCCCAATGGAGCGCGCCCCGCTAAGCACAACAGCGCAGGCGCAGCGCTCGTCCGTCTGCGCACTACGAGATGGCGCTGTCTTAGAGACGGACGGAATTCTGCTTCCGCCGATCCGCGTATTAATATGTAGTGCAGCCGATGAGATTGCCGCTAACGTAGAACCTTTTCTCCTCGCGGATCACATTCGCGCAGTGATACCTGAACGCGCGAGGTATTGTAACGAGTGTATAGACCTCCGATTAGTCAGTCTGCATTTGTCTGCACCAGTCTGTACCAGTCTGTACAAGTCTGTACCAGTCTATAGTCAAGTTTCAGTCTGCACCTAAGAAGATAATCATATTCCTGTACTTAGCCACGAAGATAAATGTATACAGGGTGTTACAAAAAGGTACGGCCAAACTTTCAGGAAATATTCCTCACACGCAGATAAAGAAAAGATGTTATGTGGACATGTGTCCGGAAACGCTTAATTTCCATGTTAGAGCTCATTTTAGTTTCGTCAGTATGTACTGTACTTCCTCGATTCACCGCCATGATTTCATACGGGATACTCTACCTGTGCTGCTAGAACATGTGCCTTTACAAGTACGACACAACATGTGGTTCATGAACGATGGAGCTCCTGCACATTTCAGTCGAAGTGTTCGTACGTTTCTCAACAACAGATTCTGTGATCGATGGACTGGCAGATGCGGACCAATTCCATGGCCTCCACGCTCTCCTGCCCTCAACCCTCTTGACTTTCATTTATGGGGGCATTTGAAAGCTCTTATCTACGCAACCCCGGTACCAAATGTAGAGACTCTTCGCATTGTGGACGGCTGTGATACAATACGCCATTCTCCAGGGCTGCATCAGCGCATCAGGGATTCCATGCGACGGAGGGTGGATGCATGTATCCTCGCTAACGGAGGACATTTTGAACATTTCCTGTAACAAAGTGTTTGAAGTCACGCTGGTACGTTCTGTTGCTGTATGCTTCCATTCCATGATTAATGTGATTTGAAGAGAACTAATAAAATGAGCTCTAACATCGAAAGTAAGCGTTTCCGGACACATGTCCACATAACATCTTTTCTTTATTTGTGTGTGAGGAATGTTTCCTGAAAGTTTGGCCGTACCTTTTTGTAACACCCTGTAGACCCTTTTGTCAAATATCAGAGGTATGTGAGAATAAGATTAACGTACCAATACCAAGGGAACTTCAGACTGTCAATTGTAAACAGCTTCCAGAATCAAGTTACGTAATGTCTATTTTTTTTATTATTTTAATAAATGTGTGTGAAAATTAATCAAGTTCTGTTTAAAGTTGGTCACCGTCAATCTGCTACTCTAAGCGCGCAAGTGGCACTTCTATCGTCTGACCTAATGGCAGAAGGTAAACACGCCACGATAAGACCACGAGACACATTGCTGATATTCGCCTACTTCGTTAGAGCGTACAAGTCAAATAATCCGATGGTGTGTGTGCCGAAGGTCTTACAGTACACACACCACAGTCTCTCCCTGACTCGGCAACAGCGTCCCTAGGTAGCCGTCCATTTTACGTCCAATCACAGTAGATGGGGTCACGGGGGGACGCGTTACGGGAGCCGTTCGTGCCGCGGTGCAGTTTCGCCCGACGCCGGCGCCGGGCTGGGAAATTTAGCGCAGGCGCCCGCGAGGCGGCGTACCGCGGTGGGGTGCTTTATCGGAGTCGTCCGTTGCGGAGGAACTTCTTAGAATGCCGGACTGAAAACGGAGCGCCTCGCCTCGTCGGCCTAGTGCCCGCGGCCACGCCAACTCCAGCGCAGCGCCAGCTGCGTCGCACCGGCTGCGAGGAAGTTGCCCCATACTCGGTAGCTGCTGCGGGCCGCGTACTACAGTGTATACCGCGTGCTAATAGCGCTAATGGACTGCGGGTAAGTAGGGGCTCCTCACCGGGCCGAGCTGCTTGTGCGAGAGAACCGCTGCCCAGAGGCGCACGCGCCGTAACTGCGAAGGGGACGTCGTGGAATATTTCCGCCTCGGGCTCTGCAGTTTCATGAATTTCCGACACGCGGCGGCGCTGTGCATCGCCTTAATAACGACGTCAGTAACGGAGGTGCACTTCGAGCAAGCAGCTGTCATTGAATTTTTTTTTTTTCGGCGGAAATCCAGAGCGTCGTAGATATTCTTAGACGCTGTCAACGGAGACTAGGCAGTCAACAAAAGCACGGTGAATCGTCGGGCAAGGCGTGTGTCATCTACATCTACATTTATACTCCGCAAGCCACCCAACGGTGTGTGGCGGAGGGCACTTTACGTGCCACTGTCATTACCTCCCTCCCGTAGCAGCTATCGGAAGCATGCGGTGACGTCACAGTGAACAAGTACAGTGGTGACTAGGGAAAACTCATCGCACTGTGGATGATTTTAGTACAGTTGTGTATATATTACCAAGTGGTTCGAAATATCCTCGTGAAACAGCAAGATAAAAACTCACGATAAGCCGATCAAAGCGCCTTCACTCCCACGTATAATAATATTGTAGTTGACTAATGGAAGCACAAGAAACAATTCGTTTAACAGACAATGATGACCAGTATATCAACAATAATCATAAATGAAGTACTGTCTGACGACATAAAGGTAAACATCTGCTTGCAACGATATACGTTAGCACATGCAGTATTTGCAGAGTAATATTGCCCTAAACAGAAGTTGCTATGATGTTCTATGTTTTCCTTTCTTGGTCACTTAACGGCTAATGTGGAATTTCAGTTAAGTGATTAAAACTAAAA
Organism: Schistocerca gregaria; assembly: GCF_023897955.1. NCBI lineage: Eukaryota > Metazoa > Arthropoda > Insecta > Orthoptera > Acrididae > Schistocerca > Schistocerca gregaria. The sequence continues at coordinate 76,441,954 of NC_064925.1, forward strand.
AAATGGCTTTGAGCACTATGGGACTTAACATCTGAGGTCATCAGTCCCCTATAAGTTAGAACTACTTAAACCTATCTAACCTAAGGACATCACACACATCCATTCCCGAGGCAGGATTCGAACCTGCGAGCGTAGCAGTCCCGCAGTTCCGGACTACAGCGCCTAGAACCGCATGGCTACCGAGACCGGCTGATTAAAACAGCCGGTCGGAGTGTCAGAGCAGTTCTAGGCGCTACAGTCTGGAACCGAGCGACCGCTACGGTCGCAGGTTCGAATCCTGCTTCGGGCATGGATGTGTGTGCTGTCCTTAGGTTAGTTAGGTTTAAGAAGTTCTAAGTTCTAGGCGACTGACGACCTCCGAAGTTAAGTCCCACAGTGGTCAGAGCCATTTGAACCATTTGCCATTTGATTAAAACACTGTGGAATAAAACATTTGGCATGCGCAACTTGTGCGCTTGTTACATCATTTTCAGTGTATCCACATCGCAAAGTCCCGCATCCAAAACCGAAGGTGGACACATTTTGCAGATGCTCGGCACGGACCCCTACGGGTGGACTCCATGGAAGTTATTCCATGATGTCTTCACAGTTATCCTATCATCCTGTCCCTGCTCCTGATTAGTCCCTCACAATCATCCCTTTCTTTGTCGGTTCTGCGGAATATCTTATCGATGCACTTGTTTTTCAGAACCATTTTTAGAGAAGAGACTAACCAGAAGCAGGGACTGGATGATAGGTCAACTGTGAAGACCTCACAGAATAACTACATCTACATCTACATTTATACTCCGCAAGCCACCCAACGGTGTGTGGCGGAGGGCACTTTACGTGCCACTGTCATTACCTCCCTTTCCTGTTCCAATTGTTTATGGTTCGCGGGAAAAACGACTGCCGGAAAGCCTCCGTGCGCCCTCGAATCTCCCTAATTTTACATTCGTGATCTCCTCGGGAGGTATAAGTAGGGGGAAGCAATATATTCGATACCTCATCCAGAAACGCACCATCATGAAACCTGGAGAGCAAACCACACGGCTATGCAGAGCGCCTCTCTTGCAGAGTCTGCCACTTGAGTTTGCTAAACATCTCCGTAACGCTATCACGCCTACCAAATAACCCTGTGACGAAACGCGGCACTCTTCTTTGGATCTTCTCTATCTCCTCTGTCAGTCCTGTCTGGTGTAGCCAACGGCGTTGCCGCAGTGGTAACACTGGTTCCAGTCAGATAATCGAAGCTAAGCGCTGTCGGGCTGGGCTAGCACTTGGATGGGTGACGATCCGGTCTGCCGAGCGCTGTTGGCAAGCGGGGTGCACTCATCCCTTGTGAGGCGCAACTGAGGAGCTACTGGAGTGAAAAGTAGCGGCTCCGGCCTCGGAAACTGATATACGGCCGGGAGAGCGGTGTGCTTACCACATGCCCCTCCATATCCGCATCCAGTGCCGCCTATGGGCTGAGGATGACGCGGCGGCCGGTCGGTACCGTTGGGCCTTCACGGCCTGTTCTGGAGGAGATTAGTTTTAGTCCTATCTGGTACAGACCCATAGTGATGAGTAACATTCAAGTATCGGTCGAACGAGAGTTTTGTAAGCTACTTTCTTTGTTGATGTGCTACATTCCCAGGGGATCCTTCCAATGAATCTTAGTCTGGAAACTGCATTAGCCGCGATTAATTTCATGTGGTCATTTGTACTGCAAATCACTCCGAAAGCACATGCTCCTAGATACTTCATGGAAGTAACTGCTCCCAGTGACTGTTCAGCAATATTGTAATTATACAATAAGGCTTTTCCCGACTATGTACTCTCAGTACGCCACATTTGTTTCTGCTGCGCGTCAACTGCCACTTCCTGCACCAAGAGTCGGTCTTCTACAAGTCTTTCTGTATTTTGCTACAATTTTGTAGCGACGCGACTTCTCTATGTACAACAGCACCATCCGCAGCTTCATCTAGAAGGTCATCTGCATATATTGTGAAAAGCAGTGGTTCTATAACACTCCCTTAGAGCACAGCCGGACATACTTTTACGTGTGAAGACTTTTGTCCGTTCAGAGTGACGCGCTGTGTTTGCTTGAAACTCTTCACCCAGTCGCACACCTGGTCTGGTATTCCATGCGCTCATGCTTTGTTCATCATGCGGCAGGGGGAAACTACATCGAAAGCCTCCAGTAAGCCAAGGAGCACTGCATCACTCACGGAGCATGTACCTGGTGATTCCTGCGTCTCGTGGACGAACACAGCGAGCTGGGTTTCACACGATCATTGCTTCGGAACCTATGTTTGCACCTGCAGAGGAATACCTTAAATGCCGATTTTTCTGTCCTTTTTCGATCGCGTACTGACTGGACACGGATTGGCGAGGGGGAGGGATCATTGTTTATATTCTCCATGCGTACACTAATCTGTCTCATCATGTTCTTAACGTCATTATGCGATGTATACGTCGGTGGCAACAGAACCATCCCACTGTCCGCTTCGAATACACGTTCTCCACATTTACCCAACATGGTTTCGAGAGAACTCCATCACCTTTCCTCACAAGATTTCTATCTAAGTTCTCCGAGCACTTCTGTCATACACCCGACTGGTCAAAATGCTGGCTGTGCGTTACTCAGTTCGTTCCATGCCTGTTGCCATGTCTAGACATGTCCGTACACTGCAAAAAAATTCTAGTTTTGGTTGCACAAGTGTCTTGTGAGCCATTCCCTTTACAGAAGGTTTGGTTTTTCAGAACCTTCTATTAGCTTTTCCTAATGCTTGCCGGTTTATCGTGTGCCTTTATAACAAATTAAAAAAAACACGTATACTGCATAGTATGATATATAAAGTATAATACCTTATAAACAAACGTCTAGAACTATGGAGACACCAGGCGGAAGTCTTCTGGTCCACCATTGTAGCCGGCCGCTGTGGTCCAGCGTTTCTAGGCGTTTCAGTCCGGAACCAAGCGAGCGCTACTGTCGCAGGTTCGAATCCTGCCTCCGGCGTGGATGGGTGTGATGTCCTTAGGTTAGTTAGGTTTAGGTAGTTCTAAATCTAGGAGACTGATGACCTCAGATGTTAAGTCCCATGGTGCTTAGAGCCATTTTTGAACCACCATCGTATGATCTCATGAGACATCCTTCTGTGACTAGTCTGACAGCCTAGGGTTCTCCGCAATCTCGGAGTGGGGATGGTTGCTTATGCCATTAGCGTGACATATATGCGCATGTGCCATTTTAGATTCTATTTACGTTTTATTTTGTTGTCCAGTCCATTTTGGATCGGTGCGTTGATAAGGTTTAGTTCATCTTCCACAGCGCCCCTTGCTATTTTTGTTGTTGGTCGTCTAAATCGGAGTATTTTATGGTTTGCATTGGTGATTTCTAGATCATTTACCAGATTTTTACTCTCCGCCATCCATGTGTACTCGTTCGTCAGAGCATCTGTGTATCTTGGCCATTTTGTAGGGGGTGGTTTGACGATACTAGAAATCATTCTCATTGTGTTACTTAGCAGGAGTATATTTTGTCTACATGTAGGTGCTTTACCAGATTGGGACGCAATATTCAGCGGTTGAGAAGACAGCACCCAAAGCAGTGGAACGCAGGATGGGTGTCGATGCTCCGGAGGTTGTACCACATACCTCTTGGATGATGTTTCTTGTTTTCAGCTTTAAATTTTTTTTGTTAGATGCTCTCTGAAAGATAGATTTCTATCAAGAGCTATCCCCAGGAACGTTGGTGTTTTATTGTAGGTGTATTGTTTTTAGACTATATGTTTGATTTTCTTTCAGGGCGTTTATTATTTAGGCGGAAACAGGAATTCTCCATTTTTGGCTCTGTTTGGTAGAAGTCACCAATTGAGAAAGTACTGTACTTTCCCACTATATAAGACGTCAGTTAGGTTCAAATGGTTCCAATGGCTCTGAGCACTATGGGACTTAACATCTTAGGTCATCAGTCCCTTAGAACTTAGAACTATTTAACCCTAACTAACCTAAGGACATCACACCCATCCACGCCCGAGGCAGGATTCGAACCTGCGACAGTAGCGCTCGCTTGGTTCCGGACACAACATCCAGCCATCACGAGGCAGAGAAAATCCCTGACCCTGCCGGGAATCGAACCCGGGAACCTGGGCGTGGAAAGCGAGTACGCTACCGCAAGACCACGAGATGCGGGCCGTCAGTTAGGATTTCTTTTGACGTAATATAGATTTTACATGATAATCACATTTATTAAAGCTCCTTATATACTTGTAATGAGTTTTATGGACTAGGAATCAACACAAATAAAACAAAATCATTGGTCATCAGCGAGAAATACATACCAAATTGTCATCTAAACATTAATGATAAACTCTCTGAACAAGTAAACAAATACACATATCTGGGAATAACATTAACAATCATTGGCATAACTCGCAAGAAATTGAAGTCCCTATTGAGAAAGCCAAAGATGGGTTTTCTAAAGTGACTAATGTGTTCAACAGCGAGCGCTTCTCAGATGAAACACAATGAAGATTTGTACGTTGCTACGTATTTCAAATAGTTTTCTATTGAGATGAGTCCTGAACTTTGGCCGAGACGACGGGAAAAAGACTAGAGGCATTTGAGATGTGACTAGACGGTATAATGCTAAGAGTTCCGCGGACAGATAAAATTATTAACAACAACATTCTCCACAAAATGATGGAAATGCAGGAAACAATGTCTCGGCCATGAAATGAGAGGAATGGGAACTTGCATACACAGCTGCAGGATGTTATTCGAGGAAACATATCTGGAAAAAGAAGAGGAAGAAGAACATTTTGGGTCGGAAGCTTTGGGACACGGACATCACACACGGGCGAGCAACATTTTCAAACAAGCAAACCTGATATAGCTATGATGGTGACGCATCATCCGAAACGGAGAGCAACTAGAAGAAGGAGGAACTGAAATCAGAATCTTGAGCTAGTGCTAATCTGAGTCGGACAGGAATTCAGTTACCACACATTTGTTTCATATCTGTTGTCATCATCGCGTCCCCGTAATCAGGTACTTACTAAATAAATGTAAATTGCCGTGTGGCTAGGGCCTCCCGTTCGCCTGGGGCAAGCCTTTCGAGTTGACGCCACTTCGGCGACTTGCGTGTCGATGGTTCAAATGGCTCTGAGCACTATGGGACTTAACATCTATGGTCATCAGTCCGCTAGAACTTAGAACTACTTAAGCCTAACTAACCTAAGGACATCACACAACACCCAGCCATCACGAGGCAGAGAAAATCCCTGACCCCGCCAGGAATCGAACCCGGGAACCCAGGCGTGGGCGTGTCAATGGCGATGAAATGATAATGATAAGGACAACACAACACCCAGTTCCTGAGCGGAGAAAATCTCCGACCCAGCCGGGAATCGAACCCGGGCCGTTAGGTATGACATTCCGTCGCACTGACCTCTCAGTTACCAGGGGCGGACAGAAACTTACTAAGACCCCAGGATTTGTTTCTCTGACGAGATGTTCAGCAAGTATAAAGTAGCTAGTAGAAGGCCAGGTGATGTCATGAATCTGTCTTTCCATACCTACACTTCTGGAAATGGAAAAAAAGAACACATTGACACCGGTGTGTCAGACCCACCATACTTGCTCCGGACACTGCGAGAGGGCTGTACAAGCAATGATCACACGCACGGCACAGCGGACACACCAGGAACCGCGGTGTTGGCCGTCGAATGGCGCTAGCGGCGCAGCATTTGTGCACCGCCGCCGTCAGTGTCAGCCAGTTTGCCGTGGCATACGGAGCTCCATCGCAGTCTTTAACACTGGTAGCATGCCGCGACAGCGTGGACGTGAACCGTATGTGCAGTTGACGGACTTTGAGCGAGGGCGTATAGTGGGCATGCGGGAGGCCGGGTGGACGTACCGCCGAATTGCTCAACACGTGGGGCGTGAGGTCTCCAGAGTACATCGATGTTGTCGCCAGTGGTCGGCGGAAGGTGCAGGTGCCCGTCGACCTGGGACCGGACCACAGCGACGCACGGATGCACGCCAAGACCGTAGGATCCTACGCAGTGCCGTAGGGGACCGCACCGCCACTTCCCAGCAAATTAGGGACACTGTTGCTCCTGGGGTATCGGCGAGGACCATTCGCATCCGTCTCCATGAAGCTGGGCTACGGTCCCGCACACCGTTAGGCCGTCTTCCGCTCACGCCCCAACATCGTGCAGTCCGCCTCCAGTGGTGTCGCGACAGGCGTGAATGGAGGGACGAATGGAGACGTGTCGTCTTCAGCGATGAGAGTCGCTTCTGCCTTGGTGCCAATGATGGTCGTATGCGTGATTGGCGCCGTGCAGGTGAGCGCCACAATCAGGACTGCATACGACCGAGGCACACAGGGCCAACACCCGGCATCATGGTGTGGTGAGCGATCTTCTACATTGGCCGTACACCTCTGGTGATCGTCGAGGGGACACTGAATAGTGCACGGTACATCCAAACCGTCATCGAACCCATTGTTCTACCATTCCTAGACCGGCAAGGGAACTTGCTGTTCCAACAGGACAATGCACGTCCGCATGTATCCCGTGCCACCCAAAGTGCTCTAGAAGGTGTAAGTCAACTATCCTGGTCAGCAAGATCTCCGGATCTGTACCCCATTGAGCATGTTTGGGACTGGATAAAGCGTCGTCTCACGCGGTCTGCACGTCCAGCACGAACGCTGGTCCAACTGAGGCGCCAGGTGGAAATTGGATGGCAAGCCGTTCCACAGGACTACATCCAGCATCTCTACGATCGTCTCCATGGGAGAATAGAAGCCTGCATTGCTGCGAAAGGTGGATATACACTGTACTAGTGCCGACATTGTGTATGCTCTGTTGCCTGTGTCTATGTGCCTGTGGTTCTGTCAGTGTGATCATGTGATGTATCTGACCCCAGGAATGTGTCAATAAAGTTTCCCCTTCCTGGGACAATGAATTCACGGTGTTCTTATTTCAATTTCCAGGAGTGTATAACTCTAGCAGGCCACATAAAGTACCGTCAATAAAAGCTAGAATTTTGTTTTTCTGTTGCACGGAGACCCTTAAAGGTTACGGAGAAGACACTAAATTCCTGGCAACGACTCTCACAGCCGATAAATATAAATAGAAACATAAAATCGTAACGACATGCACGGAGTGTGGGCTCAGTGCGTGTTGGCGTTGTCCTTGTTCTGCCGTCGTCCAATCGTACGAATTTCTGAAGTGTCAGAGAGGGAAACGAGATGAACCGGGCTACGATCAAAATATCCTGCTTACTACGTAACGATAACCAAATCTTATTTCGAACACGGAAACGTCGGCTACTGGAATCAGACGTGGGTGGGAGCGACGGCCAGATAGGAAGAAGTGGGGCTTGTTCGCCACCGTCGCACGATTTCACCTTATAACGGAAATTTTTCATACACTAATGGCTTTCGCGGAACGAAATTACACAGACAGCTGTGAGCAGCTCGGGCACTTCCTAGAAGGGCGAGTGCGGGATAGAACGAACAGGAGGCCAGGGAGGAAATGAAGCAACACGCAACCGTGCCGAGGAGCTGTTCGGTTTCGGCTGAATTGTGTCTCGTCATTCCTCAACGAGAACTTGTGCCAAGTGACTAAAAACGTTCTTGAAAGTAGAGGAGACATCGGCGACGGCTCGCAGCGCCATGTGTAAACGCGCCTGCTAGAATTTGCGAAACTCATTGTCGGCGACGAAATCCGGGTCCGGTGACGACGAAGCAGCGGTGATACGGCTCCGAATGTGTTGAAACAACAAACCGCACACACAAGAATACAGCCCGCTTCGCTGGGATACCTGACATTTGCCTCAGGGCTTTCCAAGTACCAAGTGTGTGGGTGAATGTCATCGCCTATTTCATACCTCTCACCATCTCTCTCTATCTCTCTCTCCCTCCCACCTCTCTTTCCCTCCCTACCTCCTCTCTCTCCCCCTCCTTTCTCTCTCTCTAGTGTAGAGGTCTAGGGACCGATGACCTCAGCAGTTTGGTTCCTTAGGAATTCAAACATACAGTTGCGTCTTATTAATACAATATTCTGTCCGGATTTTCATTTCTATCCTTGCAGTACTGTAAGCGCGGTTCGGTTCAAGACATCATGAAAAGAATCCGTACGATAAAATGAAAAGAATGCAGTAAGAAGGAAATCAAAAATCTTACGCACAAATGTGCATTTGATGCCTGATAATATACTAGAATGAAGTAAAACAGCCAGGCATTGACATGTCACTGTCATAGATCTCTGTTGATGGCTTATCTCGAAATTAATTGAGAAAAAGAACTGTATTTGGTAAAAAATAGTGTTTACCAGATAAAATACTATATTATAAGTACAGACCTCTAATCGGTTTTTATGTCCTTCAGTGACAGAGCACACGAAAAACGTTCGAGTTATGAGAATATTTTGACCTAAAAAATCGGTATACCTCAGTAGTTCGTGTGTACAAGAGTGTGCCTACCTCTTCTTTTATGGTCCTACGGTCTGCCTGCAGTACTTTTTATGTGCCGCGACCATACCTGACGGTGGATAGGGTAAAGTTTCCGAAATCTCGCTGTTGATTAATGAAATGGCACCGCTCGTAGCACAGACATTTTGTACACGATCACCACCGTAATAATCTCCTTGGTCGTAATGCGTGATCTAACTCCGAATGAGAAAGCCACAGGCGAGCAATCGTTCTCTACGAGGATGCGTAACGATGTTGTGGAAGGTATTGCATTCGCGAGAATCAGCACTCTGTCTCTGTTTAACAAACAAATAACAACCTGTTATTCCCATAATGAGATTAACTGATGTCCTGTTGGCGCTTTTCTCACTTCGGCTCTGGACGGTGCCTCTTTGTGATTCCATTTAATCGTTTAGTGACAAGAAGCAGAACGCTTTTAGAGCAGACTAATCTTTCGGTGCTTCCCCGAAGAAGACGCTGATAAACAGTGCGCTCTTCCGTCGGCAGTCTGGATACGAGAATGAAAGAGTGCGGTATTTCGTGAGCATCGTACTAACAAATATCGAACTGCCGGCAGCCGTGGATACAGGAAGTGCTTTTGCGTGTTTTTGTCGCTCTTACCTACGAGACGATAACTTCTTATCCGCAGGGACTTAAGTTCGGATCGGCGCTTCGCTGATGACTGTTTAAGAATCCAATTTAATTCCTGTTGGCGTACACGATGTGCAATCCCACCCATAAAGAGCTGCGTCTCTGTGAAAAAGTTGGTGGCCGTAATAAAAGTACGACTGCTCGATCAGCTACGTGCAGTTGCGGCAAACGGGTAAGTAGAAAGTGACGCATATTATTTTACACCGTGGTCCTGCACTTCGGCGGTGAAATGTCAGACTGCGAATAGAAAAGAGTCGGACTTCAATTATCATTCGCATCTATATTTTTTTTCTGACACTGAAACGTCCCCTTGGAAAAATTATACATAACTGTGCTTAAACTGACACACAATATTTTTTTAGCGCAACGCAATCTGACTTTCAGGAATCCCTACAAGAGAATGGCCCTGACTAACATTAACCTATACGTTTCACAAATCACTTACCTCACAAAAATCTTCGTTACTCAAACTACTGCAATACAGTGAGCGCCACTACTGCCAGCTAAATAAAAGATTCAAACTACGGAAGGCACTAACTACTGATAGGCATAGTTTGCGAATGAAAGATTTTAATAGAGAACAAACAATGTATTTACCTTAATAGTCATTATATATATATATATATATATATATATATATATATATATATATATATATCAGTTCATGACATCCAGTCTTGCAAATTTCAAAACTCCGCCATCTCTCTCCCCACATCCACTACTGCTGGCGGCTCACCTCCAACTGCGCAACGCTACGCGCTGTTAGCATCCAGCTGCCGCTGCCCGACACTACAATGGCAGACAACAATGCAAACCAGCCACAGACTGCGCACAGCACAGCCAGTGATTTTTCATACAGAGCGCTATGTGGCGTTACCAATAAAAAAAACCTAAACAGCCTACTTACAAACTTAAGCGCTTCTTTCATGTGTGGCAGCGAATTATTGGTGCTAAAAGTGCAAAATTCCACAGTGGTTCGGTGTTGACGTTAAACTGTAGACACACCTGTAACTGACTGGGAAATTCGGTTTAAAAGCCTCTTAAAATTTTGTTTCTGTGCGTGCTAACCAGCCTCTACGTGTTTTAAGAATGAAAACACCGTCAAAGTAAGCTGTAATCTGTTTTCAAGCTAGTGTGCGCACCGTTAACGTATGCCAGAGAGCTCAAATAATTCCTAGTCGACACCGAATGTAGGACTTGTCTTACTAACAATGGCTACTCGTAAGGTGCACTGAAGGCATCGAAGGAGAGGAGCGAGACAGCAGCAATGCGCCGCGTATCATGACCACTATGCTTCACTCATCTGCGTAACTCATGAATGACGGGCTAAAATTAACAGTTTGCAGAAAAAAAAATAATATTCTGGAAAGTATTTGATAGACAGTTGGATATCTTCAACATTTCGAGGCCCTGTCAGCAACTGTGTAAATATTAATTTTAATAATTAACAGCCTCAGTTGCACCGTTTACCTAGAACTTACCTAGGATTCAGTCGGGATAACCCAACCTTCTTCAGAAGTTCCAGTACAGAGCACTAGTGGGTGCCGCATCGCGGTCACGAAGTGAGACCGAGGCAGTTCCAGATACGTTTTTACAGTCTGACCATGATTTATGGATTTGTAGTTTCAGCTTGACGATGTCCACTATGGACAAGCGGTAGTTACTGTTATTCTGAAGAAGGTTGGGTTATCGCGACTGAAACCTAGGTAAATTCTAGGTAAACGGTGCAACTGAGGCTGTTAATTACCAAAGTTAAAATTAATAGACAGTTGGCATTAAATTTGTACGACAATCCATTTTTTTCTGCTGGTCCTACAACCCGAAAAACAAAAGTTGTCCCTCTCCGGACACGGTCCTATATCTCATTGTACGCCCTGACCTTTCTCCGAGCTGAGACCTGGCTAACTCAGGGAGTTATAGGGCGGCCTACAGCGTAACGAGGAACCCGAAGAACGATGCAACGCGGTGTTTTTTACTTATACACATCATTGCGAAGAATAAGAAGCCCAGGTCCGACTGAGAACGAATCATGCAACCTTTTTGGTTTGTATTATGATGTTTATTCACTTACCCACGTCCAGGGCCGGCTGTGGTAGCAGAGCGGTTCTAGGCGCTACAGTCTGGAACCGCGCGACCGCTACGGTCGCAGGTCCGAATCCTGCCTCGGGCATGGATGTGTGTGATGTTCTTAGGTTAGTTAGGTTTAAGTAGTTCTAAGTTCTAGGGGACTGATGACCTCAGAAGTTAAGTCCTATAGGCTATAGTGCTCAGAGCCATTTGAACCCACGCCCAAAATACTATCGACAACGTAAACACCTATGTCCTCGTATTTAGAGTGTAATACTGATGGGAACGTCGAATATTTGATTCAAGATTCTCTACTTCGACAGAAAAAAGTGTAAAAACCTCATGCCGTCAGGTTTATTTGCTTAACCCTCCTGACGACGTCCATCACTGTGCTTACATATTAGTCCTGGGATCGATACATTACGGTCACATGTGTTTCACCATTCTGGAAGATCTCTCACTGGCAGCACGATCCGAGTCACACAGTTTTCCCTCTTAAAATCTAGATCTTTCGTTGTCCACGCACATAACCTGAATAATGTAACGCAACAAGAAAAAAATGCCAACTGTATTTTACTCGTAGTAAGGGGTGTGGAAGTAGCTACAATGAATCACTTGATTTCTTTGCATTCGTATGTATCGATGGTAGGCAATGAATAGCTTGTAACTCATTTTGCTAAATTTTACAGGAGAAGCAAAAACGGATTCTTAAGAAATGTAGAAAATGGTACATGTGAAACTATATAGTAGAAGCCTAGCTATAGACAGCTTAGAGAAATACACGCGCTTTCAAATCTCACTTTGATAAAGGAGATACTGGTTACTGGAATTATGGCTTTTCACAGACAGATGGAGATACGAGGTTTTCAGTGCCTACCATCGATATATGAATGCAAAGAAATCGAACGGTTCATCGCAGCTACTTCCACTCCTCTTACTAAGTGGAAAATGCATTGTGTTATTCAGTTTACGTACGTGAACAAAAAACGATCTAGATCTTAAGAACGAATAATATGTGACTTGGATCGTGCTGCCAGTGAAACATCTACCAGAATGTGGAAAAACATGTAATCATAATGTCTTGCTGCCAGGAGTAGCATGTCAATGGAGAAATAGGCAAATAAACCTGAATCCATGCGGTTTGAAAATAAGTTCTTATTACCCTTGGAAAGCAGACAAGACGGCTGTTTATTTTTATTCTGAATACTTCCATGGAACTCTCCTGTCATCATTGAAACTCTTAAACCTCGGTTCTTCTGGTTTCCTCTTTCGTGACACAGTCTAGTTATGACATTCTATAGAAATATCGGACAGTAAATGGGAAGCTCCAGTAATGATAAAATATCATTTTTATTAACAGAAAAGCATACCTTTACTATGTATTTCAGTTTTATGTGAGATTTTGCATGAATTTATATCCTTTTCAGAACGTATAAGCACTGCTAATTTAGCTGGCACTTGCTGTGACGTCACTGAAAGCAGCTCAGCGTGATTTCCAAACATTACGAACTGATGACAAAAAGACCTCTGATCGGCGTAATGGGTCGCCAGAAGAGAGCAAGATTAAAACTTATGGTTTCGTGTGTTTTCTGGTCATTAGAGATGGACCATTAGTTCGGATCGGTGAAGCAGTGGGATTGAATGTGGGGAGTGCCTATCCAAGCATTCTTCTGAAGCCATTTGTGAAAACATAGAATCGAAATGACGAGAACGCAGTGTAGACGGTTCTCTCGAATACGGGACCAGTCCGCCACGTCGCTCGCTTTTCGCGAAATACGTCGCTTCACCCGCGACTTTTGAGAAATATCGAACAGGATCACTGAATCTGCTTCAGCTGTGAGCGGAGACAATAATTCGGCCTTTCTTTCATCTGTCCTTGCGTATCATTAAACGGCCTTTTTAGGGTAAAGTGAAAATGTATCCACGAGGAGGAGGTTCGTGGAGTAGCATTTTGTGCTTCTCAGTATTCTGTATGGGATCTTATCTCCATACAGATGGCAGTGAGAACAATTGTAGCCGTACGGAGATAAGCGGCATGTCAGATAGTCGTTTCCACGTAGTGACACAATGTAGTTTTATCTCCACTCCTCTCTATCTTTCTATAGTTTGTTTCCCTTTTTTTTTCTTTTTCTTCTTTTTCTTACTGCTACCTATTTCCGAATCACCGTAACACCTTTTTGTGTTTCATCACTTTCTCTCTCTCTCTCTCTCTCTCTCTCTCTCTCTCTCTCTCTCTTTTGTTTTGCTATCACCTAACTAATTCCCAGATTCTGTAACATATTTACATTCATAAGCTTTGCAACTTTTAAGCAGGTACTATTTGTTCTAAAACTGCGTCTGCTTTGTGTAGAACCTGTCTGTACAATGGCACATTTCAGTGCTAACTTGGAAGGAGTAGAAGTGATCCTAATCCATGTGTCCGCCGAAGCCGGCCGCTGTGGCCGCGTGGTTCTAGGCGTTTCAGTCCGGAACCGCGCTGCTACTACGGTCGCAGGTTCGAATCCTGCCTCGGGAATGGATGTGTGTGATGTCCTTAGCTTTGTTAGTTTTAAGTAGTTCTTAAGTGTAGGGGACTGATGACCTCAGATGTAAAGTCCCATAGTGCTCAGAGCCATTTGAACCAATTTTGTCCACCGAAAATAGACGGTTGTGGATGTAATACACCCGTCAACCTGGATGTGCTTTTGAGATGCCTTACTCCAAGAGCGTAATGAAAAACAGCTGAAACACGAAAACACGTCAAGTTCATACAAGCCACGGACTGACGGCGTACATGCACTGTTAACGTCTGTAGTATGTAGGCGTACGTGCGAATCCTCGTCCCAGGCTAAGGTGGCGATTTGGCGTCATGGAGGTCATCTTCGAGTTAAAAAAGTTTCATAATTTATTTCTTGGGAATTCTGTGGCACATTTACAGTTTTGGACAATAGATAACCAAATGAGAACATCAGCTGTCCGCGAGGGGTTCCGACCACGTGCTGTTCTTTTACGCTGCTACATATGACAGCGTGATGTTCGAGTGTTTCATTCTTGCTCTCGGCTGTAGGATTGTACATCTGACGGTGGCAGACGACGGCTGAAAACTGTTACATGATTACTGACTATCAAAAATTCTCATTGTGCTAAACATTTCCTAATAAATAAAGCTGTCAATCATGTGATTTCCATTAACGACAGAAATAGTTGTCTCTCTCTATTAAAAAAGATTTATAAAACGGAGTTGGTCTGCTTCACTGGAACAAGGACAAGGAAAGAAATTCGAATTTCCTGTTTCAAGGAATTGGCCTACGGTTGTTCATCGGTAAAACGTAAACCATGATGGGCGACCTTTGTACACAGCTCGCACCTTGTGCTATTCCAGCGTCTTTCCACAGTTTGTCTTCGCTTTACATAGGAAGGAGGGTCTCATTGTGCTAAACATTTCCTAATAAATAAAGCTGTCAATCATGTGATTTCCATTAACGACAGAAATAGTTGTCTCTCTCTATTAAAAAAGATTTATAAAACGGAGTTGGTCTGCTTCACTGGAACAAGGACAAGGAAAGAAATTCGAATTTCCTGTTTCAAGGAATTGGCCTACGGTTGTTCATCGGTAAAACGTAAACCATGATGGGCGACCTTTGTACACAGCTCGCACCTTGTGCTATTCCAGCGTCTTTCCACAGTTTGTCTTCGCTTTACATAGGAAGGAGGGTCAGAGCAATATCAGACAGCATGCTGGAACTAAACCGATAGTGTACATGTTGATTAAACCGGGCTACAATTTTAAAGCAGTTTTCACAAAAGCTTTAAAATAGAACATTTTTTGGTACGAAACGTGTTAATATTTACAGACTTTTGCACTTACGGAAACATCCTGCCAACATTTTTACGCTCCGCTGTTGCTACATCAAAAATACAGTTTTTGAGCTTATGTAAAGATGTTTGCGCGTCTTCTGTACTGCTCTGCCAGCCGGGGTGGCCGAGCGGTTCTAGGCGCTACAGTCTGGAACCGCGCGAGCGCTACGGTCGCAGGTTCGAATCCTGCCTCGGGCATGGGAGTGTGTGTTTTCCTTAGGTTAGTTAGGTTTAAGTAGTTCTAAGTTCTAGGGGACTGGTGAGCTCAGAAATTAAGTCCCATAGTGCTCAGAGCCATTAGAACCATTTTTTGTACTGCTGTGTGTACTCTTGATATTAGTATGTCTGCTTCCAACCTGTGTCGTATATTGATAGTCATGACATGCTCTGCACATTATAAATAGTAATGACAAATGTAATGTCGTGGCTTAAACCATTTTAACCCTTAGCCTTGAAGATGGTCGGTCCATGACTGAAACCGGTTGATATTTGGCTTTAAAATAAAAGCAGCTGACAGTCACATGCATTTTATACATTACTTGACGGCTGTTGATAGTCACCTTCCGAAAACGTTTTTATATCTTTTTTTTTTATTTTACTGCACTGCATCTTGTACATTGTGCGTAGAATACTGATTTAAACTTAAGCTCTTCCTGCGTCATAAATGGCTGGGAAAGATGTGACACATCTACCATTTCTTTAATTGCCAGTGCTATTTTGTTTTTATCCTTGATCGTAGTTTCCACAGTTGTGGAAAACTCACGATACAGTGACAGAAATCGTAATAAATGTATTTTTCATTAAACATATGCAGCGAAGCATCGATGCAAACACCGTTCTCTGTCTTGTCAAATTTTCCGTCATTCAATATTTCTGACAAACACGCTCTGTGTTTGACAAATACGTCAAACAGCACCGTACGCTGTCAGTGACAAGCATAGTGAAATTTGACAAATTGTTTGGTCGTTTTAGGGGCGTTAAAAAATTAGAGAGCGTCCTTCGTACACCTATTTAGACGAATGCTTGATTGGTAGTCAGCTCCTTACGTCGGGAAAGAAATTACAGTAAGACCTTTACATAAAAAGCATTCTGCCCAGTTGGACGGATCGGAAAGAGACGATGCGCGTAACGGCTCGTCCACGGAGATGGCGTTTACCGCTACTTTCGATTGAGACACGACAGATCCGGCAAGCTGCTGAAAACCAGACTCGGAGTTGCCCAGTCATCGCCGTAATGTACATCCCATTACCCCAAGAGTAGTCGCAGCGGTGGGCAACGGAAGACGGGAGGTTAATAGCGACGCATCAGTCACCACTATGACGTCACTAGCCTTTCGCAGGAGACCCCAGAATGGTCAACAGAGCGCTGTTTCAATGAAATCGCGCAGAGGCCAGTAACGAACGGCTTTTGCTGCCGGCGGGGGCGGAAGTGTCTATGTCGTTCGGCGTCGCTGCGCTGCGCCCCCGGCCGTCCTCCACAGCCGCCTGTCAGCTGTTTGCGGCGCTCGTCTTCTGCACTACGCTCACCAGTCCCACACCCACGCGTCCCGGAAAACAGCCCCCGCCACGCTCTGTGCGGATTCCGGTGTTGCAATCAATGCGCTTTCCTAACGATCGGTGGAAACTTCCGTAGTACAGCTGCTGCGTTTATCTTAAGAACGTTAAAGTTGAATTTATTCAGCGTCATATTTGCTGTAGCGCAGCCACGAACACGATCAGGGAAGTGAGCGATATCTTTCGTTCTCTGCAAACGTCAAATAAAAAATCTGTCACGCGGATCAATTAGGCGAGAGCGGGGAAATACCGTGCACGTTAGCCATTTTTCAAATATTTCGCATTTTTCGAACTCAATTGAAATGCTGAACACCTTCTTTTGGGCAAAAAATCAATGCCCCACACGTTTATGGCTTCATATTTGCTATATTAAATCGATTTACGTTCCTACAGCTGCTTTACAAAAGTGTTACGTTGCATGGTATTACCTCGAGGGGTGGGGTAATACCGCGCAATATATCTTACGATACAGCGTAGCACATAAAATGACAAAAACTCTGTAAAAATAAATAAAATTTAAGAAACTCGAAATTCAGAATTTATTTAGAATTGAAAAACATAAATTTTACAACTTATTGAAGTTTCTAAAGCCAGAAAATCCTTTTACTGGTAAAACAAAATCATTGGACTATGGTGTCAACATATTTATCCCCTGTTTGATTGGCAGTAGTCGCTAATATAGTTTTCAGCTGTTACTTTAGAGCAATCTCCTGTTTTTAGCCTATGTCTCAAAGCAGAAAGAGGTATTCCGTACATTCTTGCAGCTACTCTCTGTGGCTTTGCATTTTCTATAACATCGTGGAGTGCGCAATTCATTTCATGTTCCGTCCACCCTTTGCCTCTTTCTGTGGTTCTGGCTTTGTTTCTCACCATCTGTGGTTCAAAGGAGAAAGAACACTTGTAAGATGACACACATACTTCCAAATATATAGTTCACGAAAATACCACAAGAAATTACCATATGTGGCAATACCGTTCACCACAGCGCAATACCGTGCAACGGGCACGGTATTGCTCCGAGACAACATGACTCGCCATTGTAAATTCTAACCCAACAATCACGAAATTT
The DNA here is from genome assembly GCF_023897955.1 of Schistocerca gregaria. Lineage (NCBI taxonomy): Eukaryota > Metazoa > Arthropoda > Insecta > Orthoptera > Acrididae > Schistocerca > Schistocerca gregaria. The sequence continues at coordinate 76,459,576 of NC_064925.1, forward strand.
AACGTCTAACATTTGATGTTTAAAAGAAGATCAAGAAATGCTTAATTAAGTAGACCTACTTTAAATATTGTCGCTATTAACATATATCCCTCACCTATAGACTTATTATCTTCAGATTTTATAAGAAAACAGTCGAAATCAATTGAAACCGATTGTCGAAGACGTCTGCGCCGTTGAACGATATAGACCCCTCTGTATCTGATTATAGTTACTTCCGCTGTGTGGCACCACCGTGCAGCGCTCTTTACCCTCTCTGAGGAACTGGATAAAGCGGTGCACGGTATTACCCCGCTGTACGGCATTGCCCCGCTCTCTCCTAGTTCCAGCGACTTTCGCAAAACATCGTTTGTGATGAATGAAATGTCGCAGAACAACACGCACGCAGACATCCCACAGCACTTGAAAATGGGAAGAAAGTCCTGAAACGTGTCGTACTCTGTCTGAAAAAAAAAAAGTAAGTAGGAAGTTTTATTATTTAAATCATTTCAGCGGAACATTCCTTCATGGGCGAGGTCGCTATCTGGGTTTCACATCAATTTGCGACTATATAGATTTGGGATCTCCGTGGTTTCCCTAAAACTATTCTCGTGAATGGCGAGCTGGTAGCTTCGAAAATGATTCTTCTATAGGGTACGGTCGGCCGAATCAGGTGGGGAGGTAAACCGGTTACATTCTAGAAATTTCCTCCTGACTACGATATACGAAGTGGTAAAGAAAGTGTTGCCACCTGGCGGTGACTGATGGAACTCAGTGTATAGGTTGGAAAGTAGAAGACTTGCTAAGTGTGTTTGTGGCGAACTGCGCTGTTTCTCTTGAGTTCTGAAAACATTATATTTTGTAAAATAATTTTGGATTCAAATTTATGTATCTGTGATACGGTAATTATTTTAATGATCTGTAAGGTAGTCATTGTACAATAAGTTCATATACTGCCGATGTGATTGTGCTCTTATCGGCGCGCTAATATGGTTTCGCAGGACTACCAACTTCAGGAAAAAAATGTTTTATACTTCCGGCGAATGGAGTCAATATTTTTTATGTCAATATATTGAAATATTTATTTTGTTTTTGTTCTCTATTACACTTGGCAAAATATAAAAGAAAAACTCTTTGTGGACAGAAGAATTATTTGAGGTCAGACATTACTGTCTTCAAGATAACTATAGAGTGAAAAAGATTGTCCAGGAAAGATGAAAGTTGGTCAAATATTATTTAATGAGGAGTAAGATTGGCCAAAGGAGAAGAAAGATGAAAAATCTCACTTTCAAAGCAACATTGATTATGAGAACAATACTAACGATCGCCCAAAATTGATTCTGTTGAATAGCCGTTTTTGCATTGAATGGAAACGCAGTACGTCGAACCAAGAAAACACAGCAAAGAAAAATATGCTTCAGCTTGTAGTCCAGTTCACGATACCAATGATGATGATGATGAGTCCCATACTCCGTTTACCGAGCGTAGGGGAGCGACGCGGGAGACCCGCGCCGCCATACTAGGCAACGTCCTAGTGGAGGTGGTTTGCCATTGCCTTCCTCCGACCGTAATGGGGATGATTGATGATGATGATGAAGACGACACAAACACCCAGTCATCACGAGGCAGGTGAAAAATCCCTGACCCCGCCGGGAATCGAACCCGGGACCCCGTGCTCGGGAAGCGAGAACGCTACCGCGAGACCACGAGCTGCGGACGATACCAATGGCATGCCAAATTCTTCTTTTTAATCCCACGACTTGTCGTTTCCAAAGAAGTCTATACCAAAGTTTTGAGCCAGGAAACAGAAAGCACTCCTTTTTACACCCCCATAAAATATAAATGAAAGCAAAAAACTATTTTTAAATGAAAGAGAAAGTCTTCTCAGTCAGGCAGATCGAGGGAACGTCAGATTAAAAAATGGTTCAAATGGATCCGAGCACTAAGGGACTTAACATCTGAGGTCATCAGTCCCCTAGAACTTAGAACTACTTAAACCTAACTAGCCTAAGGACATCACACACATCCATGACCGAGGCAGGATTCGAACCTGCGGCCGTAGCGGTCGCGCGGTTCCAGACTGAAGCGCCTAGAACCGCTCGGCCACTGCGGCCGGCGAACGTCATATTAAGAAGAGACTACACCCACAGGATGAATCATGTACGTCAGATTCCTAAGAACCCTCTGATCAAACAGATGAAGATAACGACGCATCTTGTGAACTCAGCTAGATTAAATACGCTGATCCAGTATCGGCAAAACTTGGTGACTATTGAGTGTCAAGGCAAGGGCAAGAATGTTACCATCAGGAATGTGTTATTACATTGAAGAAGAAAATGTCCGTTAAAGTGAAATGCGTTGTTATTTTAATGAGACTTTTTTTGTGCTGACTCTATTCGCCGGATTTATGACCCGATTCGCCTTAAACGAAGAAGGTGAATAGTGTCATGCACCTTTTTCTTCGTATTGATTTTGTGAAGCCAAAAACAGCAGTTCTATGTTGTTATATAGGGTGTCCCAAGAGGGATGGGCAATGTTCAGGATATGACAGAAACAATCATTCGTAGCAAAAATTTCTATCAAACGTGGACTCTTAAAATGCACAGCTTAAGATATATGAACACTTCCTCATCTCCGATACAGTGAAACAAATCTCTGCTATGCACGCTCTATTTTGGAAGGGATTAGTATGGGACAAAACAAGAAAAAAATTTCTAGTGAACATGGCATCTAAAATGCATATCTTAAGAGTTACGGGAACGTGTTCTGCGGAAGAGAGGTATTTCACAGTAGCGAAGATGAACAAGTCCTCTTACCTGTTAAGGTATGCGTCTTGAAGCCCATGTTACTGGGCGTGTTTTTTTTTTTTTTTTTTTTTTTTTTTTTTTTTTTTTTTTTTTTTTTTTTTTTTTTTTTTACAGTCCATACTACCTCCCCCAAAAACGTGGAGGGCAAAGAGCTAGTAGTTGAAGAGATTTGTTGCACAGTATCGAAGATGAAGACGTGGTCACAGCATTTGAGCTATGGCTATGTTTAAAGACTTGTTCGCTTTGAATGATCGTTCCTGCCGCATCCGTGACTATCGACCATTTCTTTTGGGACATCCTATGTAATGATTCCAATTGAAGCCCATGTTCAGAGAAGCACAGGTTTGTAGTTACTGTACAGGAACAAACGTATCTTTTTTAGAGATCAAATACCAAGCACTATTATGATGTACTGTTCAAATGGAAAACAGAGCAAGGATGCATAAAATGAAAAAAAAAAAAGCATCTCAACAGAATGAGGGAAGACAGATTAGTTAAGTACAGAATCCGTTATAAACCAATAGGAAAGAGAGATGTGGGACGACCAAAGAATAGATGGTTGCAACGAAGACTGAACAGGCTATTAGCCTACGCCGTAAAGTGAAGAAGAAGAAGAAGAGGAGGAATATATAATTTGTTTTCTCAGCTTTACTGGCTGAAAGGATGTAATTTACTCCGAACCATGTTTGCATATACAACTAACTAATAATGAGCGTATGGCATTGGTGGCCGGGAGACCCCTCGCGGGGCGGTTCGGCCGCCGCTCCACAAGTTCTTTAACGCCACTGCGGCGACTTTCGGGTGAATGAGGATGAAATACACGCAATACCCAGTCATCTCGAGGCCGAGAAAATCCCTGACCCCGCCGGGAATCGAACCCGGGAACCCGTGCGTGGGAAGCGAGAACGCTACCGCAAGACCACGAGCCGCGGACTGCAATTAACTAACTAACGCATTAACCATAGCCGATACCACACAGTACTTGTAACATCGAAGACATAGACGGGGCTAGTAATATTCCTTTGCGCCGAAGTGAAACTAACACTTGCGGAAGTTGGGCTCGCAGCGATAGCTGTGTACGTAGGCACTACGAAAGATTCACCAAAGCCTAAGACTAGGGAGCAGTTTATCAGGGTGCGCAAGGCGCTGGTCTTTTTCCGACGTGGCCATTACGACAGATTTCTTCGCGCAACTTGCCTCGCTGAGAACCACGTAAGAAGCCGCAGTGACGCAAGGGACTCTCAGCAGATACTATAGGACGTCAGCATCGCTTCTAGACCCTCGCTTCCTGTACAGGCTGATATCTGTTATGTCTGTGACGTCCGTAACTATAGGACAGTGCTGCTTGTATCATATGCCACTGGACTGCCAGAAAGTTATCCGACGACAAATTTCTTATCGCCGGGCGTGCCGGTTTAACATTTTCACAGACTTTTAAAAATTTTAACTTACGGACGTTACTTGTCCCTGCTATTACGGGCCACCAATCCAGTTAATACACCATATTTACTCAAATACTGTCTGGCACGCAGATGCAGTCTATATCGGCGAATTTCATTGACGATATCTTCCAGGTTATCGGAAGCATAAGAACTTAGTCAGAAAACGAACGGAAGGAAAGAAAAAAGTCAGTCACTCTGGAACAGTCCTACTGCCTTTTTTCTTCACTTTTTTTCATTTTTCTTACCGATATCTAGATTGTATTTAGAAGTTGCACTTTTCAGTGTTACTAGTACTTGCCGTACTTCTGTTTCCGCGTTAGTCTGTTCCAGACATCAGAACTTCGTATTAAAGATTTACTGGGTAATAGCTACGTCAACGGCATCCTCCTTGACCACATTACATACGCTAGAGCTAGCTTTTGACCTGTCACCACTTCAGCGGCTTGAGTGTTAATTTTCGATGCATAATTTATTAAATATATTCTCATTTGACCTCACGAAAGCGGGTGAACATTTTTACATCACAGAAAAATTCTAAGCGGTTATCGGGGATTGAAAGTGGAACCTCCGTGTCTGTAGACAACAGAGCAAACCACCATATCACGAGGTTAGCTGCCAGTTAAGTTTCACCAGATCCTATGAAGGGGCAGCAGGGTTAGCAATCAAACTATTTATCTGAAAAACATGGTGAAACACAGAGGCGATATTTGTTGTCAGTGACAAAGACTTAAAATTAATTTTCGTGCCTTCATTTCTCGTACTTATAACTATAAGTAAGCCTCTTGACAAGTATATCACGAGAAGAATTATATGACTATACTGTTATTATTGAAAACTTTACTAATCGATGATACATCCGAAAAAATACACTTGATTATGCTTAGCATATTCTGATTTTTACTTACGTTCAAGAGACACAGTTTCTTATATCGTGTTATAGTCGTGACATACATCGCATATTGATATGGTAATTATTTTCTATCACTCTGGAGGATATGCACAGCAACAACATATTTAAAATCCACACTCCTTTCGAAATAGCGATTCCAAGTATCGACTGTCGCCGTAAAAAAACAACACTAGGGCCTACGTTGAAACTGCTGTCCCGATGGAACATGTGAAGAGCACGCTTGAGATTTTCGTCTTGATAACATCTGAGGTAAACTCGTCAGAATACTTGTAACCACGGCAATGTTTTGTGGGCCATACTGCTGGAAAACCAATAACTTGGACGCATTATCTTGATTTCACAATACAGAAACACGAAGCTCAATAGTACACTGATATGGTCGTCAGATCAATGTGGACTGCGTTGAAACGTCCTTAGCCTATCCTTCCAGATTGTTTTCCGTAGTTTCACTTGCCGGTTTGATTCCCCATCGGTTTGTAACTCGGGAGTCTTTCTCGGCGACATGAATGAACCTAATCACGCCTGTTTTCTTACCTCATCCGTTGAGTTCTAATTGTCGAGATTACGACAACAATCACCGCCCTTGTCATCAAGCGTTAAAAGTGCCGGAAATGGAATGTTGTTCTTCCTTTTGTGTGCGAAGTCACAGAGATCAAAATTTTCCAAAGATCCGCCGAATTTGCGCACGCGTGAGGAAGCTAGTGTTTGAAGCGTTTCCCTCTTACGCCTGCGATATTATTTTGCTAAAAATTTTCCCTGTAAGACAAGGCAAAAGTACAATATGGTTATTTCCGGTGGTCACCAGTTGGTCTTGGTGACGTACGTTACATCAAACCAGTAAATCGATTGCCGAGGCCTGTGTTATAATTCTCCTATCAAACGGAGAATTTTTTTTATGTAAACATATACGAGAGGAACTGAGAGAAATGATCGGCAACTCGGTCAGACAGAGGCTCTGCTTAGCGGTGCATTATGAATAACGAAAGAACACGAGAAGCATTATACATCCGAACATTTCGTAGCCAACGAAATTACGGTTATCAACATAATCAGACCCAATACTACTAAAGAAGTCACACATATACTGTTACAATAATACGCTCAATTTAAACCAGACGGAGAGTACATGGAACATACATGCTTATATTAAGGCAGCTGGACAACAGATCTCCTTAATATGGCGAGAATAGTTGAGTATAGCTTTCTCGTTTGATTTGAGAAAAGGTTTCATAGATTTTAGTCGTTTAAGTAATCTTGGCTCGTTTGTAGAGTCTCTGGCAAAGTATGTATTTCTTTGGTTTTAAAGACAAAGTATTTCACACAAAGAATGAAAAGGGAATTCATATTATTTACAGTTTTAACGTATTCCTATCGGAGTACAATTATTTTATGATTTATACTTTCACATGACTTCATGACGGTTGCATAAATACTTGTGTCATATGTTCCCGTCTCTAATAACTTCATACGGAGTGATGATTAACTCAGAACATGGCTCTCGTGATGCGCAGTTTTGGTGCCGTCGCGCTCTAAAACGTTTGACTGACGACCAGAATAGAGGCGGCAGCTATTACGCATGACCCAGAAGCGGCGCCAGGCCGCCATTCGCCTGTTCGTTCACTCGCTAGCTCGCTGGCTGGCGTTGCCTCGGCGCGGCCTTCTCGGAAATAACAATAATAGCTTTTTGTGGAAGCCCGGCTCCTTGCGCCGCGGTGGGGGAAAGCCGTGGCATGTTCTGCCGCCCCTCCCCGCCCCTCCCCTCCCGCCCCGCTCCCCTCCCCGCCACTCCCTGGCGCGCGGCGCTTCGCCGTACTCCCCCACCACGCCAGCCGGCAGTCAGCACACGCGGCTCCACCAGCCTTCCCGAGCGCAGCGCGAGCAGCACTCGCTCAGTCGTACTCGTCGCGTCGCGGGCAACGCAAGCAACGGCGTGGAGCTAGCAGCAAGCAACAGGCGCCCGCTGATCGCTCGCCGCCATGTCTGCGTGCGCTTTCACTTGTCGCTTCGTGCCGCCACGGTCCTTCCTCGACTGCAGCCCACTCGGAACATCTGAAGTGGTACGCAATCAACGTCGGATATGACGTGCTGTTATTTCTCACCGCAAACTTCAATGAAAACGGGAACTATCTTGTCCACGCCTGTGCTTCACGGATCATCTCAGCAGTGTGTCCTAGCGGTGTGCCAGTGCAGTGTGTCATTGCCAAGCGCCGAACTTACGGTTTGGCATTGTGATTGTGATTCTACAGAAGTTACCAACTCCTGCCGTGTGCTGCTTTTCGTTCCACTAGCCTTCTCTCTGTGTCGAACAACCGTAGCAATTGTACAGTGAAAGTGGCGATCACCGCTACCGTCCAGCGCTGCATTCGCGATGGCACTTTACCCATTTGTGAGTCGTGCACCTCTGCTGCTTTTAAAGTTCAGAGATTTCTGCGTTGGCTTAGCGAGTACGAGAACTCGCTCCTTTCACATACGTCGGCAAAGCTTCTGACAATTTTCATTACCGTTTCGTAGCGTATATTCTTAAGATACAAGATGATAGCAACTGTGTAGAGATTAAGCATTGCTGGTTTCATTGCAGTGTTTTATGCTTATTTCTATATGTGAGCCGTGTTCCTGTTAGAAGCGTTCTTCGCGGTAGTGGCAGCGGGAAGCTATATTCTCGGTAAGAAGTTGCGACATACAGTTCTCGCGAGGTAGTGTTCTCGGTAGCGCTGGTTTCTAGATCTCAGAAATAGCAGCGGAAGTTTACACCGTTGCCGACGGTAACTACGCCGTCGTGTCCCTTTTAATACAGGTCTCTGGGCTAGCATGTTTCTCGCCAGAGCCCGTGTCATGCTAATTGGCCTTACGTTCCGTACCTCACGATGCTTCTGAGCGGTGATGAATGTAGACAGACCTCGCAGCTACGAAAGGAAAGCACTGCAAAAGCTACTTCCACTTATCGTTGAACAACCCTTTTTTCACTCAGCTTCACTACCGTACGACAGCTACATTAGTGAGAATCGTTTCTGGGCGGAAATGATTTTTCTCAGTTGCCAGTTGTGTTGGCATCAGAATCGTAACTGATTCCAGAAGTGGATCTTCATTTTCTCTAATTGTTATATGCAACTGTTTGTGGCATCACTGTCGTATTTATCACCATTCCAAAACATTTTCTGACCGGCAGGAATTCGTTTACCGCTAAAGCGCTCAGAAATTGTACGTCCGTGATGTCTGTGGCGCTGTGCAAATCTCGTTTCTGTTGTTGGTAGTTCAAGTCATTGTTGTTGCGTTTGGCGTACAGTTAAAATTTTTCTTGCTGAGATAAGAGATAGAAAATACTTCGTTTTATAGTTTACTATTGCATTGGGAAGCAAGTTCTATGGAAACGAAGTACTTTAACTCACCTCACTGTCAATATTGCGTTCTATATTTTTTACATGCCGCTTTTGAATGTCATTTACTTGCTAGTGAGTGCCCAGGGGGATGAGGGAGGGAAGAACATTTACGGCTTCTGTTATATATCGAGAAATCTACACTATACATATGCAAGGCTAGTTTTGTTCAGGAGAATTAAGGCGCCGATGTTATTCGCACACAATTCGAGTTCTTTGTTTCACAGGGATCATTTATGATTTCATATATGTCTAGTGTTCTATGCACTATTGCGTTCACAGAGCAACATTCATGATCTCGGCAGTTAGTGCGTGTGGTTACCCCTAGCTTTCTACATTAATACGGCGGAACTAACTAGGCAATACAGACGCAGTGAAAGTGACTTCTCTCCTCCATCCGCCCCCTCTTTCCCCCCTCCTTTTTTCCTCTGATGTCAGTCTGGCTGCGCCATTCAGTCGGCGGACATTGTTTAGTGGTGAGCTACCCACAGCACATGACCGTGCCTGCCTTCCTCGGCATGGCGTATAAGTTAAGCAGACGCGACACTTTCACTCATTGTTGGGATAAGGCTACATACGCCACATATCCCATGCTCGGTGTATTAATCTCAGTCAGTTCTGAGGTCGATACAGTTCCAATGAATCACGTCGTTGATAAGCCAAGAGTACATGATGAAATAAAATGAAATGTTTATATGGGATGATGAAACATATAGATGCCATTGATCTGAAACGTATTTTGTAAAATTTCGGGTGCATATAACCTCAGTCTCTTTAGTTTTTATGTAATTAAGTGCGCTAACTGCTTTCTTACGTTAAAGGTTAATTACTGAGCGTTCGGAGACGTATTGGCGTTTCGTATCTGCTTCGCCGCTCGCGAACAGTCTCGTCGACACTTGGGTCTCCACTGATGTGATCGCCCTCGTAGTGTGTGTCGTGGAACCACCTCCTTGTCCTCGATTTCTCGCATTCCGGGAGAAAGATTCCAGTTCGTCGTCACCAATGTGTAGCACAGTTGTGAATTCTGTGTAGCCTCAAACAAGAATCCAATTGCCGGCGCTAAGGTCTTTTTTAGTCTGTTTCCGACAACAGCCTAGATACCTACGGATCAGGGCATGGGTAACAGTTTTGTTCTCATCTAACAGAAGCAGCCAACTGGGTGTATGAATATACCACGAAATACGGTAATTATTATATTGCACTGAAGTTGCCTGAGGCAAAAACGGGACTAAGCCCATTATTTGCCTAAACCAACTAATGAAAAACGTAGATCCATAAGGTCAGTGTAGTATGCAATAATCGTTAATGTGGAATGTGGATTCGAATCCACGCGAACGCCAGCAAACAGCATCCGGTTGTGCTCGATTCTCTGGTGCTCACCCGTGATGTGCTGGTTGCCGATCTTTCAGTGAACCATCAAAGTAAGTTCGCGTGCTGTCCACTTCGGCGCTCGCAGTACAGAGAAGACTCGTTTGCCTTTCAGCGGGCGCTCCAGTCTTTATTATTATCAATTTGTTTTTATTAAGCGTGAGTTGCGTGCGCGGTGAAGTGCTAAGGGGAGAATGTAATGCTGCTAATTTACGCATATCATAAGTGCTTATGTGATATTAGATATCCACAGCACAAAGTGCCGGGAAAAATTGTTCGATACATCGGGTGGAAACGGGGTGAAAAGGCACAGGCATTTGTATGTTTTTATTAAGATGCAACAGCGCAGTAAACCTCGTTGAAAGTAAACAAGCGGGAATATCTGTTTACTGTGCTGATTAGTTAAAATAAAAAATACGCGAAAGGATCTGATCATCTCGTGACTTCCGCCCAAGGATGCTGTAGCAACTATACAACGTACCACTGTTATTTTAGACAGCTTTTGATGCGGTGACTGAGCAAATAAAAAGAGTTTTTTCCTTGATCATGCTACCTTCTATCCCAAAAAGTGTATCATTTGTTTCTACATTGCATTAAACGTATTTTATTGGCATACTCGTGATAAGTCCTTCGCATGTCACTGCAGCCGGCAGGGACTGTGAGATTATAGAAGCTGTTAAAACGCGAGGAGTTACCAACGGTAACCGTCTCCAGTTGCTAAGAAACTAACCTTTGTTGGGGCGAGGTTACTCATCTGTAATTAATGTCCTTTTAAATTTCCTCCTCGGCTGCATTCAGAAGTCAGCTAATGCAATAATCTGACCATACTGTAATTATGGAAATATTTTGCGTTATCGAACCTACGTGAAACCTCAACCGGGCATTCCATTCTCTCCAATGGGAGCGATCGTCAAGGTTACTGCACGGATCGTAGTGTAAGTATTTGCATGACCAACATTATTCCCGTCCAGTGAGGTCAATATTCTTGTCCTAACGCGCAATTTACATCGATCTTGCAAACTATCATGTGTTACGATTACTGTAAAAAAAGGAGTTACGAACTACGATAAAGTTCTTAGTTTTTAATGTTTGTTCTCAACCAGTACAAAGAATTCAATTTATGAAACTGCCCTTCCCTTTTGGTTTCAATGGGTGAAACTTCGGCTGATCAAATCAAGAGTGGTAACACGTCCGTAGAATACAAGCGCTGACGAAATCGAAAACCTGTACAACCAACAAAATTGTGGCTCAAATTGACAGTGCCGTACTCAGTGATCACCGATTGAAAGTTTGCAGACTCGCTGATACTGCAAAGATGTCCACTATATTCCACAAGGAAGTGCCGAAGCTTTCCGCTCTTCTGAAACTGCATCAATCTAGGATAAAGTCATTCGAGTGAACATTGTTCAAAATAATTTAGACTTGTTCTCACGGATTGTCAAAGGGTCGTAGTCAAAACGGTTCCATCAACATGTCCGCAGCTCGTGGTCTTGCGGTAGCGTTCTCGCTTCCCGCACACGGGGTCCCGGCGGGGTTAGGGATTTTTCTCTGTCTCGTGATGACTGAGTGTTGTGTGTTCATCATCATTGACTTGGAACTGGCGTCAACCAAAAAGGACTTGCAATACGGCGGCCGAACTTCCCCGCATGGGTCCTCACGGCCAACAATGCCATACGATCGTTTCATTTCATTTCAAAAACTACGGGTAACAGTTCTTGGACTCACAGATAATTCCCAAAGAGCACCTGCAGCGAATTTTTCGTTTTCAATATATACACCATTGTCGACGTCGACTGTCAAAATTATTTGTTTATAAAGTCGCCAATTGCTTTTTTTGCATTTGGCTATTGTGAAGTGGAACACTACGGAAAATGTATGTTCGGCTAGACATGGCCCATGAAATCAAGCGATTACATTTTAGCCGCAAGTGACAGGACTGAAAGGCTAAATGGTTAGAGATTCACACATCAGATAAAAAGATCGAAGTTAAGAGAGCCGATCTGTTACTGGGTAATGGTACTGGCAGTTGAAATTTGATGCATGTAATTTGAAGACTATAAATATGCATTATCAATTCAGTATGTGCATAGCACTACTAGTAATACGCCATAATCAGTAACAATGTTTTCTGTGACTCGCGTGTTTTCGAGATACAACTAACAAGGGGATCGTTGCTACTTGTTGCCGATTTCGTCCAAATTTTTTGTATATGCAGGGACTGGCCAGAAATAAAAGCGAAGAAATTGGGAGCTCCACATGGTCAAAAGTTTAGAAGAAATAGCAGTTTTGGTTCGAGGCATGAGATATTTGTGATGTGTTGCGTTGCGCAGCCGAAGAGTACAGAACGGTAATCAGAGTGTCGTGACGTCGGTTCCGTACGCGGAAACGATATTTTATTTATTTTCAGGTTTTACATTATTTATGCTGCAAGTAAACCGAAATAATGCTCAGTGTATTGTATTTACTAATATTTTCATAAAACGCGTGGAAAGGAAAGGCGTAGGAGAACTTTGGGTCGAAAATAAATTTCCTGGAAGGTATGTGAGGTGTACACGAAACCTTCGTACGTAAAATTGGATTCTTTTATTACTTTACGGTTGATGAGCTATATATGGTGGGACAACATTCATCGTAACAACAGGGGGGGGGGGGGGGGTGTACAGACGTTGAGGGCTGCTCAGAGGTCAAAATGAAACTAGCGAAATATTAAGTCCTGTGAGCTTTCATTACTTCACTTCCGGGAAAGCTATGTGCAGAGTCCTCGTGGACGCTGTAACTACACCTCCTTCTAGGAAATTATTTGCAATCCGGAATTTTCTTTTGCTTTTATTTTACATTCCTTCGATGAAGATATAAATAAATTTAATACATCGGGCAATATTTCGGTTTGTTTGCTATGTAAGTAATGCTAAAATTGAACATAAAAATAAAAACTCACGGAGAGACTCAGACTACCATGTACTCTGCCCGCTGCGCCAAGTGCAACCTTGGAACCAATTTGTTTTAAACGCTCGGCCATCTGGAGCTCCCGAGCACTGCAATACCATAAATCTGGGCGAAATCGGCTATGACGAGTAGGGGTGCCCTCTCGTGAGATTTTTCAAGGACGACACGTTTTTACGCGCTACATCCGCTCGAGTTTAATTTAAACTGTGCCAAAAGACAAAATCACTCGCCACCAGGCACGGAACAACACCATTTCCGATCATTTTTGTTAAACGTCGAGAATTAGATGCTGTTGACATTTTCGGTCCTTTTACGAAATCTAAACACGGTCTTTATTCTGCACTATGTAGATTTGATTCGCCAGTGCAGAAGACGAACGTTTTGTGACCGAATGAAGGTGCGGAAAACAGATATGACACATACAAAGATGAATGTAGTCCCTAAAAATCACGTCTTAAAACGACAATTCACACGCTGACCATTCCACTAACTCACGTGTCCCCCACCCCCTTCCCAGAAGAAGATCGGGCTTGCATGCCCGACACGTTCGTCTTAATAGGCCTCTTGGCGTCTGCAGCTCGTGGTCTTGCGGTAGCGTTCTCGTTTCCCGCGCACGGGTCCTAGGTTCGATTCCCGGCGGAGTCAGGGATTTTATCTGATTCGAGATGACCGGGTGTTGTGTATCTTTCATCATCATTGACTCGCAAGTCGCCAAAGTGGCGTCAGCGAAAAAGGACTTCCAATTTCGGCGATCGAACACCCCGCATGGAGTCTCCCGGCCAACAATGCCGTGCGTTCATTTCATTTCATTGGTCTAAGGCGTTTTGCTACCGTTCACGCGTCTACCCCCGTCGGAGGGTCGAGTTCTCCCTCAGGCGTGTGTGTGTGTTGCCCTTAGCGTAAGTTAGTCTAAGATTAAGTAGTGTGTAAGCTGGGGGACCGATGATCTCAGCAGTTTGGTCCCATAGAAACTTGCCACCAAATTTCCAGAATTTCACCTTCATCCAGGTGCGTCGACTCCACCGGGCATCGCTATCTGCCAGCCCCGTTAGACCGGTATTACACTATCTTTGTCAAAGCTATTTGATGGTGTAATAAGGAACTTTGTCAAATGTCGTCCAATATTTGATCAAATCAAGGGCCTCGCTATAGATTTGATCAAAGAAGTCGCTTGTCTTCTGTTCATTGCAATGTGACATGTTACCACGTTGAGCGCTAGCATCCCTGCATTCTGTCGTCTGTAATGTTTTTATAAACATTGTAGTTAAATACAGTTGGTGTGTGCCGACAACTACAAAATTAATAGAGATGTATGAAGCTGATGAGGCGCTTTACAACGTGAGGCAAGCTGAATACAAAAATAGATTACGAAGGTTGGAGACCTGACCTAACCTAACCTAACCCTCTCCTGTAGCAAGGAATCGGAGTGTTACAGTGAGCCTGTCTTCTGCAGATATAGCAGTTCTTAAGTGAATATTGTGCTTTGTGATATGAGGACACACTACACTGAGCACATACAGAAGTGTATGCCTATCCATTATTAAGTAATTGATGTACGACTTGACGTCCTCCACTATAAGCTCACGTAACAAGTTTTGTTGAATGCTTTTATCGTGTCGTCGTAAAACCCACGGCTTTACCCAGGTTTGTTTCCTTTTTTTTCCCCCGCTTCTCTTCCGCATATGCACACAGTGCAATTGTGGTACATGCAACTGCTGCGGTTAATAACAAGTTGTGGTTGTCAGTCATCTTGAGCTTTGACGAAAGATATGGTGCCAGTGTAATACCCCTTCTAGCGCTACGTCAAAGATCTTTGTCAAATATATTTGACGGAATATTTGATCACATCTTTGATCAAATCTTTGACAAAGAAATTTGATAGTGTAATACCGGCCTTAACTCCGTCCTTTTCCCTTCTGCTCGAGTGGGCGACGCGCCCGGGGGTGGGGGATGTCGGCCTGTTAATGGGCGGAACGCGTTGGGCTCGAGATGATGTGTCGTGTTATTAGAGTAAAAGTAGGATTAAGCTCCGGCTGCCGGATACTGAGGGTGCGCTGTGTGGTGTGTGCAGGTGCGGCCGCGCTGGAATGGCGCGATGCTGACGAGCTGCCCCAACTGCCAGCAGCTGCTGGAGCTGCCGCCGGCGCCGCTGTGCCACCACCAGCACCAGCAGTCGCGCGCGCTCGCAGCCATGGCCGGGGGCGGGCTGGTGTCGGTGGCGCCCCCGGCCGTCTTCCTGCAGCCCGCCCCCGCGGCGCCGCCCCCGGCCTCTGCCGCCGCCGCCGCCTCCAAGGACTCGCCGTCCTCGCCCTCGTGCTCCCCGCAGCCGCAGCCGTCGCCGTCGGTGCCGCTGACGTTCGCGTGGACGCCGCTGCCCTGGGCGCCGCCCATCCCCGTGGTGGTCGCCGCCGCCGCCCCCGTGCTGCCGCCCGCCCCCGCGCCTCCGGCTGCCGCCGCCCTGTACGCGGCGCCGCGACCCTCCACGGTAAGTTACTCGTGCGAGTATACTAGTCAATAAGCCATTTCTCACATGTTGTTGTTGTTGTGGTCTTCAGTCCTGAGACTGGTTTGATGCAGCTCTCCATGCTACTCTATCCTGCGCAACCTGCTTCATCTCCCAGTACCTACTGCAACCTACATCCTTCTGAATCTGCTTAGAGTAGTCATCTCTTGGTCTCCCTCAACGATTGTTACCCTCCACGCTGCCCTCCAGTACTAAATTGGTGATCCCTTAATGCCTCAGAACATGTCCTACCAACCGATACCTTCTTCTAGTCAAGTTGTGCCACAAACTCCTCTCCTCCCCAATTCTGTTCAATACGTCCTCATTAGTTATGTGATCTACCCATCTAATCTTCAGCATTCTTCTGTAGCACCACATTTCGAAAGCTTCTATTCTCTTCGTGTCTAAACTATTTATCGTCCACGTTTCACTTCCATACATGGCCACACTCCATACAAATAGTTTCAGAAATGTCTTCTGACACTTAAACCAATACTCGATTTTTATACATTTCTCTTCTTCAGAAACGCTTTCCTTGCCATTGCCAGTCTACATTTTATATCCTCTCTACTTCGATCATCATCAGTTACTTTGCTGCCCAAATAGCAAAACTCCTTTACTAATTTAAGTGTCTCATTTACTAATCTGATTCCCTCAGCATCACCCGACTTAATTCGACTACATTCCATTATCCTCATTTTGCTTTTGTTGATGTTCATCTTATACCCTCCTTTCAAGACACTGCTCTTCCAGGTCCTTTGCTGTCTCTGACAGAATTACAATGTCATCGGCGAACCTGAAAGTTTTGATTTCTTCTCCATGGATTTTAATACCTACTCCGAACTTTTCTTTTGTTTCCTTTATTCCTACTCAATATACAGATTGAATAACGTCGTGGATACCCCACTTTTTCTGTAATCGACTCAGCCTCACGTAGCCAAACAACAGGCGACTCATACAGATATCTAATTAACAAGCAAACCTTAGAGTTTCGATTTTCTTCGCACTTAAAGAGTTTGAAGCTCGGTGACTCGGAATCAGTTTTCTAAAACAGTAGGACACAGTCTTCACAAAACTGGAAAAAAAATTGCCCTCAAAGATTAGAATGTTTTTTCCAAGCACTACTAACAAGGGAACCTCCCCATCACACCCCCTTCAGGTTTAGTTATAAGTTGGCACAGTGGATAGGCCTTGAAAAACTGAACACAGATCAATCGAGAAAATAGGAAGAAGTTGTGTGGAACTATGAAAAAATAAGCAAAATGTATAAACGGAGTAGTCCACGCGCAAGATAGGCAGCATCAAGGAACGTAGGAACTCAGGAGCTCCGTGGTCTCGTTGTTAGCGTGAGCAGCTGCGGAACGAGAGGTCCTTGGTTCAAGTCTTCCCTCGAGCGAAAAGTTTACCTTCTTTATTTTCGCAAAGTTATGCTCTGTCCGTTCGTTCATTGGCGTCTCTGTTCACTATAAACCGCGCGATTAGTAGGTGAAAGGACGTGCTTCTCCAATGGGAACCGAAAACATGTGATTGCAAGGTCATAGGTCAACCGATTCCTCCACAGGAAAACACGTCTAATGTATTCAATACGACACTGGTGACGGCGTGTGCGTCACATGACAGGAATATGTTGTCAACCCACCTAACTTGTACACTTGGCTAATGGGTAAAAAGATTCTTCTACCTTGCCCGATTTATGTTTTCTTGTGGATGTATTAATCACTCCCAAAAAAGTGCTTAGGTGTAGCATCCCCATACTAGGCGCAGTTACCTCGCATCGGACGGACTGACAGATAATATTTGTCTTAACATAAAAAATTAAGCTTTTCACTCGAGGGAAGACTTGAACCAGGGACCTCTCGTTTCGCAGCTGCTCACGCTAACCACGGGACCACGGTTCTCCTGAGCCCACACTCTCCGTTCTCTTGAGTCCACACTCTCCTTGATGTTGCCTATCTTGGGCATCGACTACTCAGTTTGTATATTTTGCTTATTTTTTCATATTTTCACACAATTTCTTCCTGTTTCCTCGATTAATCTGTGTAATTCCTTACCAGATCAGAATGTTCATTAATAAATATTGAAGCATAACTTTCTAATAAAAATTGCTTCATTTTGTTTTTAATTAGTATCACATAAAACCATCAGTATGTGCACTAAATTAAAATTTAGAAAATGCTGCGGAATATCAAACAGAATTTTTTTCAAAGAGTTTCGGTATATACAGCGTGATTTACCTGCACCTGTGGGTTTTATGCAACCCGCAACGCCTCCAGAAACCACTTGTGAGATTTTTGTGATCTTTCGCTCATTACATGCAAACTATTACTCCTACTTTAAAAAATGAATAGGACCTTTTCGAAGGAAATTTAATGTTGTTGTATTTTTTACTGGGCTATGTTTTCGCCAGAGGCTGTAGTTTTCGAATTATTCAAGAAAAATGTGCAAAACTCACCTTCAAATGCGTTGTTCTTCAATAACTCGAAAATTGTGATCACTGGCGAAAATGTGTCGCAGTACAAAATTTTACTACATTAGATTTTCTTCAGAAAGGATTAATAGTTTGTGGGATTAATAGTTTGTGCAGTAGCACACAAGAGAATATGAAAATCTTTGTTTTTGAAGGCATACCTTATAGCATAAAACCCATAGGTAGTGGCAACTGAATCTCCCTGTGTGTTGAATCTCTCCAGATTTTATTTGCTACTTGAAATTTGGCAGCATTTTTCAAAAATTTTAATATAGTGTGAATACTGACATGTTTATTAATTACTAATTAAAAACAAATGACATAATTTTTATTAGAAAAATATAATTGGTTATTTCATCATGTAACCATAATGCATTATCCAAACCTCTATCAGCTTTTCATTTATTTTAATACGCCTAGAAATTAGAAATGTCTTATACCTATCACTGCTTGGAAATCGCCTAATCTTCAAAGGCAATTTTTTCGTTTTATGAGAAATGCGCAATACTCCATTCAGAAACTGATGCCGAGGTATTGTGCTTTAAATCCTCTGAGTATGAAGGAAATGAAAGTGGGCACAGCAGTCTTTAAGGTCCCCTTGTAAGTCATAATGCCCACAGTATTTAATAATGTGAAGTGGATTTTTTTTGTAACACTTGTAAAAAAGGGAATACACTGAGGTCATGGGATAGAGATACGCATAAAGACAGATGATGAGCACGTGGGCACACACGCGCGCACACACACACACACACACACACACACACACACACACACACACACACACACACACAATTGGTATCATATTTATAATTTCATAGGTGTCATACTCATTTAATCAGTGAACTCTTCGACCAGTACCATCACTTGCTTAAATGAGTTCGTAAAACTTCTTAAAAAACTGCATCACAATCTCAGTGCTGGGCCTGGCCCCCTTCCCTGTATGTTTATAATTGATATATGTGAAATAAATAATAGACTTGATATGATTTTGTAAATGTTGGACTGCGTGAGGTGGTACATTGGTTAGCACATTGGACTCACATTCAGGAGGATGATGGTTGAAACCTGCATCTCGCCATCCTGGTTTAGATTTGACGGATTTCCCTAAATCACTTCAAGCAAATTCCAGGATGGTTCCTTTGACAGGGCATGGCCAATTTCTTTCCCTGATCAGATGGGGCTAATGACCTCGCTTGGTCCCGTCCCCCAATCAGCCAACCTACCAACCATACTTGTTGTGACTGAGAAGGAACTATACTTGAAATTGGTAGAATAATAAGAATTACAGCTTTCATCAAGTAACTTAGATTTATATCTTTATGCTGCAAACAGTGAAATGGACTATGAAACACTAATGTGCAATACCGTTGCAAATTGTGACGTGTTACATTATATCACCTTACTCACTATTGCCTACTATTGCAGGTTCAGCAGCCATCATCAGATGTGGACCTGGTCCGCCTGGCTGCTACACAGGCAGCATTGCGTGCCTCAGGCTGGTACTACGAGGGTCTGTCGTGGCAGCAGTCAGCAGAGCTGCTGCGTGCCTCAGAGCCCGGGACGTTCCTAGTACGCGACTCGTCAGACGCTCGATTCCTCTTTTCGCTGAGTGTGCAAACAGAGCGTGGCCCGACATCAGTCCGACTGCACTATGTCGCAGGCCAGTTTCGGCTCGATTCCGAGGCACGACTCACTGCCAGCATGCCACTCTTCAACTGCGTCGTTGCATTGGTCGAGCATTACGTTGCCGAGACGCAGAGGCGGGCCTCCTCCCAGCACCGAGATTGTGCTGCAGGTATGTGGAGAAACTGGAGGTTCTTGAGAAATAAATTGTATACAAGTTGTCCAAGTCACCATATTTATTGGTACATCTACTCTTTTGTTCTCTCTTTCTATCACTTCCTTATTATGTAACTGTTAGTAATTATTTGTGTGGCACAACCTGCCTTTAAGTAATTGCAATATGGCAAGCTGTAAATGTGGCCCTGTGCCATGTGGAAGATTTATGCACATTCTATTTGTGTGACAGTGGTCTGTCATTCTGTGACAATCATTGTAAAGATCTTCTACGAAAAGAAAGAGGTTTACATTCAAGATTGCCAACACTATCATATTGTGTAGGGTTATTTGCCTTGTGGTTATAAGTACAATGAGAAATCAGCTGGTCTGAGTCCTGATCGTAACTTGGCCCTTGGATTTTGTCTTCTCCACTTACCAGGACTTTTACACTCAGGTAACAGTGCACTGTAGCTTGGTTTTCAAGATCACAGTATAGGTCTGCGCATAAATGTAAGTGGAGAAATTTCTCAGTTAAAGGGAGGCAGTGACATAACATGGCTATTCTTCCATTGATTTAAAACAATGGAAAATCCAGGATGAAATAATGACAGTAATATGGAAAGGATTGTTACTCATCATTTAGAGGAGACACTGTGTTGCAGACAATACACACATAACCACTGTCTCTGGGTACTGAGGCCAGACTGCATATACACCTGCCTCAGTGGCCAAAGACAGTGGTCCCATGTGTATGAGTTATGCGTGTGTGAATGTGAGGGTGTGTTTTCTGCTTTAGAAGAAGGTCTTGAGGCCAAAAACTCAAATGTATTGCAGTCTTTTTGTTGTGCCCCTCTGCAACTCAACACATTCTTTGATTTAAGCATTTTTCTTTTTCCCATACAAAGATATTAAAAAGATGGTTATCAATTTTCAGCAAAAGCCTATACTGTTGTAAACTAGCATATCTGTACCTATACCTGCAGAGCTACTCTTACCTTTTTAATCTTTCTTCTGTGCTGTTGAGAACAAGAAATTCTACTTAGTCCTCACAGAAAACCAGAAAGATATTAATCAAAAGTTGTAATAAACAATAGTGTCAATAGAATTAGAAATATTTGGTTGGTGCATAAGTTCATAATGTTTTTCCATAAGTTTAATAAACACAACTGATACACATAACAGAGACATCAATAATGTATTCTCCTTCACTGTTTACAATAGTTGGCAATGGTGGGGTAATTTTTCGATTCCGCAACTGTAGAAATCAGTCAGGCAAAGAACTTGTTGAGTCATGTTCAGAGCTCATTTTCATCTGGAAAGGAAGTTCCTTGAAGGTTGTTTGAGAATGGGAAAGGTGAAAATCAGAGGATGCAAGATCAGATGAATAAGGTGCATGATGAATGACTTAACAACCCAACTCCTGTGTAGTGTTTGTTTTTTTCTGTCTTGCAAAATGCAGGTGGGTGTTATCATGGAGTAGCGTCACTTCATACAGTCTGCCTGGTTATTGTCCTTGGATTACATTTGCAAGATGTCTCAGTTTGTTATAATCAATGTCAACAGTGATGGTTACACCTTGGGGAAGCAATTTGTAGTTCACTAGACTGGATGCGCGCAGGTCTTTGTAAGAGAGTTGTTGCTTCATTTGGGCTCAATAATTCGTTTCTTTTCCTTATCTTGGCATAAAGACAGCATTTTTTTGTCACCAGTAATGATACAGGATGGGAATGGTCAGTGTTGTTCATGAGCCAGCTGATACGAGCAAGCAGAGATGCATAAATGGTCACCTGCTGATTTTTGTGATGTTGTCTTAGAGCATGTGGTACCCATACAACTGATCTTTTACCTTTCCCACTGAATGCAAATGTTGCACAATGGTGCAATGAACATAGTTCATCACAACTGACAATCCTCTAGTACACTGAAGTGGATCATTGTGGATTAATGCGTTTAAATGATCTTCATCAAACTCTGAAGATGCTCCTGAGCATAGAGAACCACTAACGTCAAAAATGATGCTTCTTAAAATGAGAAAACCATGCTCTTCCCATGTTGTGTCCAATGGCATTACCCCCTTACATGGTGCAGATGTCTCTGGCTGCCTCTGCTGCTGTCAACTCTCTACTGAAATCGAACAGAACATATTGGAAATGTTCCAATTTCTCGATTAGGCACTCCATTTTCTAGTATCCACAGCTCCACTCTCTATCTCTGAGCAAATGGCTGAATCATAATATGTAAACTTGAATAACAACAGTGGACTACAAATAATGATAATTGATAAATAAAATCATAGCAACCAGAATACCAACATTCAAAACAAAAATGCTATGAACTTATGCCAAAACTAATATTTTCAAATACTTCTGGAAATGAATTAGAATGGTAAAGGAAATTTGACCTGTCGAATTCTTTACAAAATGTTGAAAAATGTAAGGCAGCAAAATATTGAGAGCATTTAACTTGTGCACACCAGAGGAAGGCACAAATATTAATTAATATTCTTTTGTTTCACAGGAGGCAAAGAGCAGGTGTGGGTGGACGCGCATGGCCAGATGTATTCACCAATTGTACTGACTCGTCCACTCTATCGACAAGGGCACCCACCAAGTTTGCAGCACTGTGCCAGGCTGGCTGTGAATCGTGTACTAAATGGACGACGCCCTACACATCTCCCATTGCCATTAACATTAAAGGAATATCTCAGCGAATACCCTTACAAACATTGATGTATCAGAACAAGAAGCTGGTTGGAATCTTCTGTGAAGATTTATCCAGAACTTCAGTTACATGGGAGCAATTTTGTTATTGAAAAATTATGTAGAATAGAGATGGACTATCAGTCTTTTCAAAAAGGACACATAAATATTTATGACTATGTATCTTCCAAAATTCTGCTGTTCACAAAAGAGGATATTGTTTGTGTAAGTGCCAGTGTGGTCTCACTCTAAAAGTAATGTTATAATTGCTATTTGTCAGACTTATAAAAGAATCTATGAATCAGAATTCTCATTTCTAGTAATGTCAGAACTGAAATTACAACTTTATTCCACAAAACTCTTGAATTTTTATTTCCTATCAGTAATCAACACACTTGAGTTCTCTGCATAATTTCTCTTAAGGTTATTTGTAGTGCACCTGTGGTGGATAATAATATGATCAGTGATAATCAAATTTTAAAAGTGTGACTTACTACTTATGGAAAAGCAAATGAGATGAAACTGTTTGCTGCACAAAGTGAGCCTCTAAATTAAGTGGACAGTTCTAAACAACATTAAAAGACAACATCCAGTTGAACAGAAAGCCTGTACAGAATCTTTCTCATATTGTTGAGAGTTCTGTTCAAATTATATTACAAAAACTAGGAAAAAGTGTCCTGTCCAGACTGCAATTGGCAAGTTATGTTGTTTCTCATTGTTATGATTTTCATTTTGATGTCTGTGATGTTTGGGAAGCTTAAAGGACGTGTGTAGACAATTTATTTTTGGAAGACAACTATCTCTGATGTTTTTATTAACTGAAACCTTAACACCATTGGTTTTGGTACTTCATTTGCAAGGTAAAAATAGTAATTCTTTTGGATGCAGTTCTTATTTGTGTGTGACAAAATTGTGTAACAAAACTCTGCTGGTTAATGATTTTTGTGTGCACTGGTATTGTGTTCCTGAAAGACAATTATTGCATGTGTAAATTTTGTAAAGTTCATCCTGGAGCAAGCAATATTGGTCTCGTAAGAGAGTTGTTTTATGTATGAAAGTTGTTCTTTGCTCTGCAGGATGGAGAAGAATATCGTAATGGTGATAGACACAGGAATATGCAAGCTGTTCCATTCTCCTTTAGCTGCAACAGGCAAACCACATGCATAACAGGAGAGCACCAAGTTATGCACTACCCAAACCAGTTTCTCTTATTTTGTACTAAAATAAACAAAGTTACAGCATAATCAAATGAAGCATGTGCCTTTTAAAAAGGGGAGCACAGTACCTTGTTGTGCTTAAGAGAGAGAGAGTCAGACAATGTGTCTAACATACTCTGGGCAAATAAAACATAGAATTAAGCATAAACTGTACTTGGCTATATTATTTTCCTGTAGAAGGAATGCAAAAGAACCCTGAAGAGCATTTGCATCTCCAGTAGTTCGAAAATGCAGTGTTGACCTTTCAGGCACAAACTTCATTTTTTTGGACTGTACTATACAGTTACACAGATGTATACTGTCATAAACAAAAAGAACCATATCAGAAACGGTAAGCAGCTGAGGTTCCTATACATCTGTAATAGTTTTGTGGAACTAAAAAGGAAAAAATGTGAAACATGATAAACATGCACAAATGTTTCATTGGCCATCACTTGATTTGTACCAGTTGTATTCATTTAATATAATGAGTTGTAAACAGCATATATAATACGATTTGTTCACAAAGGTGCCTCCTGTATGATAATGTATGCTGGGATACTAAAATTCTGACACAGTATTAAACCTCATGTTCTTTGCAATAGTATTGAGTTTTTGTTTTAAAAAAAAAAACATAGTGGCAGGTACAAAATGAAATTGTCATAAACAATTAAATAGTAGTGTCAGGCAAATGTATTTGTTCCCATGATTTGCTTACTCGCAAGAGTAGAATCAAAGTGTCTGCTGGATAAAAAGACTCAAGATGTAAGTTCCTAATAGGAACCATAATGGGCTTCCAGTTTAACATTCTTGGTCATGTCAAAATATAATAATATATGTACACCATACAAAAAGCATCTGATGTAATATGAATCAGTTGACAATATTATTTGGTGATTAATTTCACATTTTTCTGGTATAAAATGAAAATGGTTTTGTAATTCATATATATTGTAATGGGTCTGGATTATCTATTTGTTTCTTTTAAGAAAAATGTAAATATTTTCTAACAGACATGCAGTGTTTCTCTGATTTATAAACTGAAACAATACCTAAATGTACTGTTGCACCCACATCATATAGTTGTCGTTTGACATGTATACTCTTATTAGTGAAATTTTTAACTTACTTTCAGACATCTAAATAGAAGGTGTGCTGCAGTTTATAACTTGGTATGTTATGCTGATTATCTTTTCTGATAAACATAATATATAACTTAGGCAATCCTCAGCAGTGTGAGTAGGTTGCCTATATGATGAAGAATGTCTAGCCCATCAAATGAAAAAAGGCAGGAGAGATACCCCCACCATTGTCACACTTCATCAGGTATTACATCAAATTTTATTACATAGTCATGTCGCTATAAATTTGACAGCATTCAAATAAATTTGTCATTACAGTTCAGCTAAGATATTTGAGGTGACTGATATTGTTGGGTATGTTATTGTTTTTCTCCCACTGATATGTCTGTTAGAAAATTCAATCATCAATTCCCAGACCTTAATGTGAAGCGAAGGAACCATTTCAGCTCATGTATTCTACCAGTGTATTTCAGCTTATGTTGCTACCACCTCAAAGAACATATTAGTCCTCATTTGTATGATAGTTCATTGCCATTAATTCACACAAATTTGATGTCTTTCAATTTATGCCTGTTTGATTATATAAATTATTATACTATTTATTCATCTCATAGTGTTGTTATTTACCTTATGTTCCCATATGCTATGTTTATTGATGATCATAAAAGTACAAGTATTCTGTCACAATATCTTCCTTTTTAACTATCAAAATTTGAAAACATTTATGGTTTGCACAGCCAAGTAGTGCTCAAAAAAGGATGTGCTTGCAGCCTGATTATTTGTGGATCTAATATATTGTTTAGGGCTTCCAAAAATCCAGTCATATCTATTAAAGGAAAACTGGTGTCACAAATGAATGGCATGAAGGATACTAATACAAAGTTGCTCTGCTGATAATGACAAGAATAGTATAAACTGATTTCATTAATTTTGAACTTTCCAAATCGTGCTGACAGAAAGGTTTGTTCATACATCCAGGGCTGTTTCAAGGATATTTTTCCACACAAGTGAAGCATCATTTGACATGTCCCCCTCAGTTCCTTGGACATCTAATCATTGTATCATGGCACAAATATAATAATACCTCTCCAAAGCTGAATGGCAGTGTTAAACCTGTGGATCTTAGTTTGGTTACTGGTAACAACACCGTTTTACACTGACACATCCATCACTGAAATGGCATCAGATGAAAATATTTACAACAAGCTGTGAGCAACAAAGGATTCATTATGTATTTTTCTTTTAAACATTGTAATAACTTTGTTATATATACAGGCTGGCTCACAGTTAACAGCAAAAACAGACATGGGTAAAAATATATGACAAAAGATGCAAGGAAGTTCAGTAAACATGGGTCCACAGTCAAGCCTTTTATGAGGTATTTGTTTATGAGCCCACTGGATTTAGTATGAAATAGTATCCTATTTATGACAAATGTTTTGAAATGTATTCACTTAGCTCCCCTTCAGTTTATGATCAGATCCCATCCATGGCCTACCTTACTTGCACAATGGCGTGATATGTTGTATGCACATGGTGGGGCATAGATATGTTTTTCTGCTGATATAAAATGAATTGTAAATCACCTATATAGTCCAAGATAGATGTCAAGGTTGGTCTCAGCTCATCTGAACATAGTCCTCAGGGTTTTTGTGCCTTAGGTAATCTCAAAAGTGAGTGCACAGCACTTCAGTTGAATTACGGAGCACCAAATTGTATAGTCTTGTCAAGATTTATGAGGTGATCTGTTTTCTGTTTGGAAGAATTCATAACTCGCAGCAGAAACCAGCAGTAGGCATCCAAATGCAAGGATGACACATGGAACATTACCTGTAACTAGCACGAGTCTGCTGTAAATTGTAACATGTAATGTGCTGAAGTAGTAGAATATTTCTTGTTAAGATGGGTCTTGGGCGAACTTTGTGTCTACTTAGATGGGCATTTAATGAAAAATGTTATCATTACAAATACATTTATACCAATTAGGACATTATTTGTTATTGAATTCAGTGGTGGACTGTAATCACACATTTGAATCAGTTTTTGCTACTAATT
Organism: Schistocerca gregaria; assembly: GCF_023897955.1. Lineage (NCBI taxonomy): Eukaryota > Metazoa > Arthropoda > Insecta > Orthoptera > Acrididae > Schistocerca > Schistocerca gregaria. The sequence goes on from NC_064925.1 coordinate 76,486,183, forward strand.
ACAGTACACAACATATGCAAACTTTGCACTTGAGCACCTCAGGCTGCCCAAGTGGCCATTTGTGTCATTTTGCCTTAAAGTAGCCCTGCATAAATCAGTACTTTTTGCTCAAACAGTAATCATACATTCTAGGATGCAGTGCTTGTCGTGGCAGTCACAATAAAATCTCAAACACTAAATAAGTACTGAAATCCATCTGTTGCATTCAAGTAATTTTCTTTCACTCAACATTTCAATGATAGGTGTTATCATAGACAATAAAGGCGTATTACCTCTGAAAAGAGTTAAGTGTACATGTCTTTCCTGCACCTCAGTGAGTAGAGAGTAGTTAATGTGTAGTGATACAAAGTCAGGGAAATATTATAAGCTATTGGACAGAAACCTCCTTAGGATGTAGAAGCATCTACATATGAAGAAAGACTCTGTCCAGTAGCTTAATATCAAACAACCCTCTTTCAATGAGTCTGTCTGTCACTCAAAACCTCCCCTACGTGGTTTACTTGTCAATTTAAGTAATGGTTGGGATAAAGGTAACTCACCAGATAGTTGAGGTACTGAGCAGCCACTAAGCACATAAACAAGAATGAAAACATTGATAAGCTTTTAGATTACGTCTTTCTTCAGAGCTAACTAGTGCAGAATACACATACACCTGTATGGCTAACACTTAAAGATTCAATTTGAGAACAGTTTACTTTCTCAATAGTTCATCCTTATTCAGAAATGTACCTTACTGTGGCTGTAAATCTTTGCAAATGAGTACACTCTACATGTTAGGCATTTCTGGTAATTCTCAGTTTTTGAGTACTACCATGCTCTATTGGAGATGAGAGCTCTGCTTGCATTCCATTCTGACAAGACACAATCAGATATCTTACCCACAACTTGAGACAAGTGTGAGGCAGCACTTGTTTTTTATATTCTTACGGACAGAAAATATTAACTTACACAATCAAGTAACTTGTTCGTAATTAGGAGACAACTGCATGATATCACATGTTCCTTCTCGTATTCAGACAGATATACAGAGAATATCAACTAATATTTGTTGCAACTGGAGACAAACTCTACTGTGCTGCTTCTCCTGCAACAGGCAGAAAACTCAAGATAGTAACTGTTGCTGGATTCTTACTGGAAACTCAACTGTCCTTTGTTGAATGTGTGAAGATGGCTGTGGAACTGCTCCCTATGACTACTTACCTGTTCCCACTTCCTGGTAATGACTCTTTCCAACTCCAGTAGTGACACACTTGGTCATTAGTAATGGTTGCTTCTATATTGACTTATCAGCATTCTCGATCGAGTTTATCTCATTGTGTTGCTTTTAACTGAGTCTTCCTAAGGACCGAAATTTTTCCAGGTCATTCTAGAAATTTTTGGCTCGTAATGCTCCTGCTGGGTAAAATCACCTAGCCACCTCCTGGGTACTCTGAGTGTGCTGTTCTCATTACTAGTTATGGCATGGCCACTTTCTCTCCTGCTCGACAATATCTTACAGCTCTGGTGCAGAAATCCACTTCTGACACCCAACTGATACTGCCTGTATGCTGTCTAAACATTACAACTTAATAGAGCTCCTTTCTTTTCGCAGCAACCATAACACGTCTCTTGCTTCCTCGAGCCCAAATATCATAGCACAGAATAACTGGCAAGCCAGCAGGTTACCACAGCACTAAAAAAACTGCCACTGTCATCCAACCTTGAAGATACATTGTGTCCTTCTGAGCCAGTGTACATGCACACACAATAACAAACTTCCAAGTAGTTTGTAATTCTAACTAATTCACTAATTTAAATAAAGGGATTCTAAATGATGGACCCATTTTCAAAAATTCAAGTACAAATTAAAAATGAACAATGTTTATGCCAATGACAAGAGGAAGTTTCAAAGTTTTTGGTGGGCTGCGGGTGGGCAGTGATGGTTTCAGAAGCGGCCGCTAGAGTTTTTACGGCAATATGGCTGTCATTCCGTTTCACTGTCAGTTGTGAGTGAGATGGCGACTGTGGGGCACAAGGTTTTCTGTGTTCTTGAGTTTGTGAAAAGTGAGTTGCAAATTGCAGTGCAGTGGGCATTTCATACCAAATTCAGTATTCAATCACCAACTCACAAAAGCATTACCCGTTGATTTAAGCAATTTAATCAGACTGGGAGGGTATGCAAAGGAAAAAGCACAGCCTGACTGCATGCGTCAGAGGATGATATCAGACAGATTCAAGAAAGTTTTGTGCGCAGTCCCAGTACATCTACCAATAGAGCCAGTTAAGGACTTGAAATACCCCAACCAACTGTATGGAAAGTTCTGAGATGGTGTTTGTTGTACAAACCCTATGGATTAGAACTTGTACAGGCTCTCAACACCAATGACAAAGACAACCGTTTCGCATTTTATTGTTATGTGCTAGCAAAGATGGAGGATGACACATTTCTACAGGTGTAATTTTTAGCGATGAAGCAACGTTCCATCTTAGTGTAAAAGTCAAGAGGCAAAATGTTCGAATAAGGGGGTTTGGAAAATCCACATTCAGTATTGCAACACAAGAGACTCACTGAAGACCAACGTGTTCTATGACATATCCTGTACAAAGGTTTGTGGGCCATTTTATTTTGTGGAATAATGTTGGGAATAATGTTGGAACAATGGCTGTTCCCTCAAGTTATGGAAGATTCCCAGGACTTCATTTTCCAACATGATGGAGGTCCACCCTATTCGCACCATGATGTATGAGGCTGTTTGAATGACTCCTTCCAAAGTGCTGGATCGGTTGGAGGGGACTTGAGGACCCGGCTCTGCACTTCCAGCCACCAAGATCACCTGATATCACGCCCTACGGCCATTTCTTATGGGGTTATGTTAAGGAAGCAGCTTATGTCCCGCCTCTAGTGACCACTATGAATGATATGTGGAACCGGATCACTGCTGCCATGCACTCGGTAACAGCACATACGCTTTTGCATGTTCGAGATGAGTTTGGCTACAGCGTCGGTGTTTGCCGTGCAGCCAACGGTGGTCACATTGAACATTTATAACATTTATCACATTTCTAATTATGATATAATTATTAAAAACTAATTAATTATAAATTATTAAATTTATTAAATTGATATCAAACATCATGAAAAAAGCTTTAGAACTTCCTCTTTTCAATGGTATAAAGCTTGTTCATTTTGGATTTATACTTGAATAAATACAAAGTTTTGAAAATGGGTTCATCATTTAGAATACCGTAACCCTGTATTTTCACTGTGGCGAGCACCATTTGTCAGTTAGGTAGACGTTTGGTTAGTGAACAACTAGCAGGGAGGGGAAGCGGGGAGGAGTTCCCTCTGTCTATATCGAACCACCACCCACCCCCATCCAACTTAGCTTTTAAATTGCCCATCCCAACCAGGGCTGTTTATTTCCCACTAACTGGATATGTAAAATTTAACATTTAATTTAAAGTTTTGGAGTATTAATACACTATTCCTACTAACATGTTTCTTATTAATTTTGGAAAAAGAGTTATATATTTAACGATTTTAAATTATTTCCAACTAAATCGTTGTTTTTATGCTGTCATTGTTGCTTTCATCTACGGTCATCCGTCCGTTACTTCCAAGCTGCACCACTGATGTGCGTGAGAGGCGGAGCTGAATTTCCCTTCTGCGTGCACACTTATTGTTAGGCCAGATTTGGCAACAGTGCGGCGTGGACGATAGAGTATGGCATAAAAGCACAAAGCAGTGCAAAGTGAGCAATGGTACCCAGCAGACGGGATTCAACCGTCTGGCTTTGTTATCTGCGGACTGCGACAGTCGCGCTTAAAAACACAGGTTGCCTACTATCGCGTACTCGAAAGAAATTGGTGCCATTCGGTTGTTCTCCCTCACGGCCGCCAAGGCACGGCGATCTCCACACTTCACACTTCCCACTTCAGTAGCATTGTTCGTTAGCTGCGTGCTTGCAGGCCTGTAAGAACTACCATATTTCAGCATGGCTATCAAAGCAAAATTTCGTTCATTCTTAAGAGCAGTGCATTACCAAACACGCATGTAAACACTGACAGCAGGATACTAGCAGTGATTCCAAATGAGTTACAAGAGATGGTGAATCCAAAAAATAAAATGGTAATGATAGCGCTAACAAACAGAGAGAGAGCGCGCATGTTTGGGGACTTATTAGATATTGACTCTAATGAGTCCTCTGTGAGATTATAAAGATGACCTTTTAATCAAATACACAATACACCATATTGCCAGGAACACACATTTTTAGAGACTATTTATTCAGCGATGTTACATAACGAAGATAAAAGAGAAAACAAACTACCATACATATAATACATCAAAGAGTAAAATATGATTGTTCCCAACACCCCCACAAATTCTCGAGATGTCAATTCGTGAACTCTGAAAATCCCACAGCTTGACACCACCACTGATGTTTACCTTTAGGCAGTGCCTTTGTCAAAAAATCAGCTTGATACTTAACGGTACTCACAGGTTTCACACTGAATTTTCCTGTTTTAACTAAATCACGAATATAGTGGTGCCTCACATCAATGTGTTTTGTTCGAGCTTGATGCACACCTTTATGACTCACAAGGGAACCTCCCCATCGCACCCCCCTCAGATTTAGTTATAAGTTGGCACAGTGGGTAGGCCCTGAAAAACTAAACACAAATCAACCGAGAAAACAGGAAGACGTAACGTGGAACTATGAAAAAATAAGCAAAATATACAAACTGAGTAGTCCATGTGCAACATATACAACATCTTGGAGATAGTTAGCTCAAGAGCGCTGTGGTCCCGTGTTTAGCGTGAGCAGCTGCGGAGTGAGAGGTCCTACGTTCAAGTCTGCCCTCGAGGTTGAAAGTTTATTTTTTTTATTTTCGCAAAGTTATGATCTGTCCGTTCGTTCATTGACGTCTCTGTTTACTGTAATAAGTTTAGTGTCTGTGTTTTGCGACCGCACCGCAAAACCGTGTGATATGTAGACGAAAGGACGTGCCTCTCCAATGAGAACCGAAAACATTTGATCGCAAAGTCATAGGTCAACCGATCCCTCCACATGAAAACACGTCTGATATATTCTATACGACACTGGTGACGGCATGTGCGTCACTTGACAGGAATATATTGTCGACCCACCTAACTTGTACACTTGGCGAATGGGTAAAAATATTCTTCTACCTTGCCTATTTTAGGCTTTCTTGTGGATGTGATAATTACTCCTAAAAAGTGATGGAAACACAAGAGTTTGCCACATAAACTGAAAATAAAAAATTAAACTTTTCGATGGAGGGAGGGCTTGAACCAAGGACCTGTCGTTCCGCAGCTGCTTACGCTGACCAAGGGACCACGGTGCTCCTGAACTCCTCCTATCCTTGATGTTGCTTATCTTGCACATGCACTACTCAGTTATATTTTGCTTATTTTTGCATAGTTGCACACAACTTCGTCCTATTTTCTCGATTGATCGGTGTTCAGTTTTTCAAGGCTTATCCATTGTGCCAACTTATAACTAAATCTGAGGGGGGTGCGTTGGGGAGGTTCCCTTGTCAGTGCAATGACACCTCTATTATCACAGCATACACTTACTGTTTTTTCACTATGCGTAACACACAATTCACGAAGCAATCCTTGAAGTTATACCTCTTCTTGTGCTGCTGCTGATAGAGCCATATACTCACCTTCTGTAGTTGATAGAGCGGTGGTTTGTTGTCGTTTTGAAGTCCAGGAAACTGCTGTCCCAGCTAACTTGGAGATATAGCCGGTCTTTGATAGCCGCTGATGGAGATCTGATGCATAATCAGTGTCACAGAAACCTTCAATTTCAGTTGTTCCACTTTTTCGGTAAATTAGTCCTACATTGGCTGTGCCTTTAATGTATCGCATATTCGTTCGCCTGCTTCCCAGTGGATTTTTCGATAATTAGAATTGAATCTGCTTAGAGCCCTCACATCATATGCAATGTCCGGTCTTGTACTTTGAGCTAAATACAATAGTGATCCTACGACTTGCTGATAAGGAATGCGATGTAACACAAGGTTTTCCTTATCTGTCAACTTATTTTCACATTTTTGCAGCTTTGAACCAGGTTGAAGTGGATTTCCAACCGGATTACAATGTTCCATGCCAAATTTCTTGAGTATGTTTGCTGTATATTTGCTTTGATCAATATTAATAATCCCTTGTCTCCTGTTTCGTTTTATTCTCATGCCAAGACACCATCTAAGTTCACCAAGGTCTCTCATCATAAACTGATTCCCTAATCCTTTCTCCAATTCTTTCTTCCACTTATTATTTCTATTAGAGAAAATGATCAAGTCGTCTACATAAACAGCTATAATGAGTATATTTTGTTTCTCAATTTTGAAGTAAATGCAAGGATCATATTCTGACTTCTTTAGGTTCATTTTATGTACTATCACATCTAATTTGATATTCCAAACGCGTGACGCCTGTTTTAGACTATAAATTGCCTTCATCAGCTTGCAAACCTTCATCTCCTCCCCCCTTCTTCACGTAGCCTTCAGGTTGACGAATGTAAACTTCTTCATCGAGATCACCTTATAGGAACGCAGTTTGAACATCCATATGTTCAATGTTAAGGTCAAATTCAGCTGATAAAGCTAACAGGATGCGAAGTGAAGAATGACTAACAACAGGCGAGAACGTTTCATCAAAGTCTATTCCTGGCATTTGGGCATAACTTTTCCCTACAAGACAAGCCTTATAACGTTCAGTTTCACCATTTGACGTTTCTTTCACCTTGAACACCCATTTCGAACTAATTACATTCCTGTCTGGTGGTAAATGAGTGAAAATCCATGTTTCATTTTCCAGAATTATATTCATTATCTAAGGCTTCCATCCATTTTTCACAGTCATCACAATTCATTGCTTCTTCGTACGAATTTGATTCAGAAATATAAGCAAGACAAGCAAAATCATCATTAAAATATTTGGTATTTGGTTTTCTAATTTCTGGTTGCATTTCTGGCTGCACAACTTCCGTGTGACTATGTACGTTGCTATTTACTGTTTTCTCAGTGTCACTTTGTGCTAATTGAAGATAAACTGCATTTCTGTCAACTTAAGCAGGTTGTGTCAGTTTTGTTGCCTCTTCAATGGTGTTAGGTGAAGCGCTAGTTGACGACCGTCTACACGATTATCGTCAGTTGTGTTACTGTTTGAAATACTGTTTCCACAAGTGCACTTTGAGTTTTCTATGAATTGCTGATCACGGGCCTTCAAAGTTGTCTTTGGTGAATTTGGATCAATCAGATGATATGCTTTAGACTCTTGGCAATATCCAACAAAGATAAGTTCCGTAGATTTGTCTTCTAATTTCGTCCTTTTTTCTTTTGGTATGTGTGCAAATGCTCGACATCCAAAGATTCGCAAATGACTCAAATTTATCCGACGACCACTTCATAATTCCTCAGGAGTCAAATTCTTAACAGCTTTTATTGGAGATCGATTCTTCAAATAAATTGCTGTGTTCACAGCTTCAGCCCAGAATTGTCTTCTTAGAACTGCATCTGTTAACATTGATCTTGTTTTTTTTTTAAATTCATCTTCGAGTTACTTGTGACGACAAGAATTAACAGATAACTGCTAATGATGTTGCGTATGTTCCAAGCCATGCTTACAACCTACTGTCGGTTAGTCAGATGACAAGACGTGGATTGTGTGTATTATCTGGCAATGTGCAGTGCGGTGTATACAATAAAAGTGATGTAATTGTTTCTGGAACACCAGTAGCAAAAATGTTTCAAATGGCTCTGAGCACTATGGGACTTAACATCTGTGGTCATCAGTTCCCTAGACCTTAGAACTACTTAAACCTATCTAACCTAAGAACATCATACACAGTCATGCCCGAGGCAGGATTCGAACCTGCGACCATAGCAACACCAGTAGCAACTGCATCTCAAATGAATGGTATGTATCGATTGGATGAAGTGCATTATTACGCAAATGTAGAAATTGACAGTTACGAATTGTGGCGTCGAAGATTGGGACATCTGAATCGTGTAAGCAAGCATTTATTAAAAGAAAAAATGGCTGATGGACATAACTGGACGAACGTCAATTTAGATCCGTGTATTCCCTGCATTTAAGGTAAACAGTCTCGACAACCTCTTCTTAAAACATCAGGTAGAAGAGCAAAAGATCTACTTGACATTGCGCATTCTGATGTTTGTGGACTAATGAGCATGGCTTCGTGGGGAGAAACACGATATCTTCTTACTTTTACTGATGATCTGTCAAGAAAAACTTTTGGTTGTATGTTAAAATCAACAACAAAAGTCTGTGACACATTCATCGAATTCAAAGCACGAGTATAAAATGAAATTGATCGAAAAATCAAAATACTTCGAACATACAACGGAAAACGTTTCGTCAATCGGCGCATGAAGATATTTTTGAAGACGAATGGAATTAAACATGAAACAACAACTCCTTACAGGCCAGAACAGAATGGTGTTGCAGAACGCTTAAATCGGACAAGATGAACATTGCCTTCTCCAATAGCCTGAAGATTGCTGTTATCTGCTACTGTCACTTTAGCAGCTGTGGTCGATTGGAAAGTGTTGAACGAGTCTCTTTGGTTCGTCATGTGTCGTGAACACCCAGAATCCACATACCAGCCATCACTATGTTGCGAAGATGCAGTAAGAGCCATTAACACAGTTAAGTTTTCTGTACTCACTGCATTCGCAGAATTTGAAAATTTATTTGGTTTCTTCTTTGTTCTACAGTCATTCGCCTTGTGACCATGTTTCTCACATTTACAACACTTAAAAGGCTTGATATTTCGAACATCACGTTGGATATTTGTCTTCTGGTGTTTACTGTCTTGCTTACTAGACACTAGCGCCGAATCTGTGGTCTCATTTGTAGATACAAACTGACGTTTCGTCGATTCTTGAATCAATCGCTGACTTACTAAATTACTAGTAATCTTGACACCCAAATTCTCAATTGCCATAATCAAGGGTTGGAAATCTGCTGTAAATCAGACAAGATGAACATTGCCTTCTCCAATAGCCTGAAGATTGCTGTTATCTGCTACTGTCACTTTAGCAGCTGTGGTCGATTGGAAAGTGTGGAAGCATGCTGGGCCCATAACCTATTGGATATTGACTCTAATTAGTCCTCTGTGAGATTATAAAGTTGACCTTTTAATCAAATACACAATACACCATATTGCCAGGAGCACACATTTTTGAGAGACGATTTTCCCAGCGATGTTGCATTACGAAAATGAAAGAGAAAACAAAAACTACCATACATATAACACATCAAAGAGTAAAATATGATTGTTCCCAACAGGACTGAACACTGTGAGAAGTTTTGAGGTAGGAATGGGAGTAACAGTAGGCTTGAAATTATAATAGGAAATTGTGTTGCGTCCCGTATTCAAAAGTGGCAAAAGACTAGGCTGTGGTTGTCTGTAGATGGCCAAAACTTGGCAATATGCACAGTGTATTCAGAAGTTCTGGAAGTTAAGGAGGAAAGTATGGAAAGTGTGTGTACCGATAACATGTTTTTAGCTGGTGTTTCTGCAAAAAGGAAAAAGTGCTCTATGATAAAATTGATGATCAGGCAGAGAAAAATATTGTGTAATAAACAAACGAAAAGTTTGGAAAAATGCGCGAGTGAAAGTGAAAGCAACATCAAGAAAAAATGATCACAACTGCTTCGTTGTTCCGATCTGCATACGTAACAGCTAAATTCAAATCATATCCTGCAGTAATCGACCTACAAAAGTGTAATGGTTTAGCAGTCGGTAATACGCTTCATTCTGACCGTGCATACCGAAATATTATGTTCATAGCTGAAGAAATTTTTTTAAAAAAAATGCCTTGCTCACTTCCTTATACAATCAGGTGCAAATTTTAGCGTCACGAGGGACGAAACTACAACCAATAAAACCTATTTAATAATGTATGTCAATTTTTCATTTGAAAGAGTTGCCTGCAATTATTTTTCTGATGTGCTTGAAACAGAAAGTTGGACACGAGAATGCATTTTCAGTGCACTGTCAGTAGCTTTTGATAAGTTTGACATTAAATATGACGTACTAAAAAACCATCTTGTAGGTATTGCAAAGAAGGGTGTATCAATAATACCTACACATTACAAAGGCGTAGTCGCTCTACTGTGTAATCATTTGCATGTAGATTTAATTGTCGTGCACTGTATGAGCCACAAAATGGAATTAGCTGTGAATGATATTATGGATGATGTAGCAGATGTACACCATAAACAGGGTTTTTTAGATTCCTTGTATCCTGTGTTTTCTCGAAGTCCCAAAAATCTGAGACTACCACATTAGGCCATGTTTTTGATGTACATTGGGTTGCTTTCTCATTTCTCCTTGAGGTCATAGTTTTCTTGAAATGGAACTAGTTGTGCTTTATGAGGTCCTAGAAGTAGTGTAAGCAGTATTCTTTATGAAGAACAGAAATTCTTCAGCCCTTAAAGCGAAACAAGAAACTGATGTGGTTGTAAAATCTCTTGAACACTGAAAATAAATGAGTCACCATGAATAGGAAGAAAGCACAAGAATTGGAAGAAATGTGCACATTCAAAGAAGTATTAATTGAAGAACCATCTTGTGATGAATGTCACGAATTTCAGACGATTCGGAAGAATTTTTTTCAATCTTTGTTAGACAATATAAAAAACTGCTTTGAACACTTGGATTTCTTTTTGGATGTAATCGCATTAAATTCAGTAACATGGTCTCCAGTCGATTACAAATGTGTGTTTTATGGTGACATGGCAGTTCCTTGCCTTTATATGAAGCATTGTAAGCTTTTAAAAATTTATTTGGGGGATCAATATTATATTGTTCTCCAGGACAAACATAATTTCTTCAATTTTTAAATAAATATTATGTGATTTAACATGGCCAAATTAAGAAGAATCATTTAACTGATTATTTTCGTTTTGTTTGGAAAAGAACAAAAATAAAGTAAGGCATATCAAATTCAGCAGAATTATTATAATTATTAATATCTATTACAAAACTTCTTTTTTGATTTAATCCAACAGATTTAATTGTTTTTAGTTCAAAGAAAGAAATTGGAATTTTAGGATTTTTCAGTCCTTCTTGTTCTAGGTCAAGCGAATATTCTGGTTCCTATTTAACAACATGAACATAAATTTCCATATATTGGAATTTTAGGATTTTTCAGTCTTTCTTGTTCTAGGTCAAGCGAATATTCTGGTTCCTATTTAACAACATGAACATAAATTTCCATATATTTGTCAAAAATTTTACCTTCTTTTGGAAGAATATTATTGGCATTATTACTAGTCCATCGAAGAATAGAATCTTCTTGATCTTTTCTTGAACTCCAAGGAAAAATTACTGTTAAATCTCCTTCTCAAATTATTTCTTTAAAAAGCATAAAAAATCCACCAAATAATTCTAATGGATAAAGTACTTCATATAGATTATTTTTAATTTTATCACTGTTAAGAATATGTCCTTCCACAATTAATTCACTTGGTAGGAAGGAAGTTAATAAACCCAGATTTGATGAAGAAATAAATAGATGTTCTATTCTAGATAAGATATTGTTTCCTTTTTTGATTGTAATCACATCAAATAATTCGAATAGATAATTATAAGTTATTTAATTTTCGATTTAGCATTGTATGCTTAATAATCTGTTCCCTCTGGGTGAATAACATCAAAGGTTATGTTAAGTTTTGAATTATTAGGATGAATCCAACAGCACCAATATTAATACTAATTTCCGTTACCTTGTTAGGAAGGTTTAAATTATTTTTTGTTTTCTCATTAACAGGAAATTAGTAAAATCGATAACTCACAGTTTTGTTCATGATTCATTAAGGTAAAATTTATTAATTCATTTTTAAAATTACTGTTACACAAGCACCACTGAAGTCAATCAAATTAATCATTTTCATCAGTGATAGAAATTATTAAATTCTGAATAGAACCGAAAATTGGATATTTATAGGATAATTGGGTTCATAAATTATTGGCCCTTTAAATTTAGCATTTGGTTTAAATGAGGAAATAATGTTAGTTTCTCTATGAAAGTAATGATTGTCTTTATCAGACATTAATCTTAGTGGACTAATTTTAGGAACATTACTAGCAAATGCTTTTTCATTAGCTTCAATATTTTCTTATTAAATCTTAAAATTTGACCAACATAGTCTTCTTTATCCATAAGTAATTTACATCACTTTCAGTAACAACTCTAGTTAAAATTTTTCTTTTTTAATGTGTATGTTAAGTGTTTTCGATTGAATAAATTTTTCTGAATTTTTCAACATATATTGGCCAATAGGAATTTCAACTGTTTCTTCTTCAGTGTATAATTTATTAATTTTTGTTGTAATTTTTGGAGTTAAAAATAATAAAAAACAACTAGTGAAACATTTTTATGTTTCTTTTGTTGGAACTGTTAATCTTTTTTTCACAACAGGTAAGTTATCACTCAATGGAAATAATCTAATCATTTATATTAAAAATGATGTACATAAAGGACAGATTGGGAACAAAAATAAAAATTCCAGAAAAAAATGAAAAAATAAACATGGTAAACTTCTACAAAATTCCATTCGATTTTCAGTAATAGGACCAAGTGGCTGTGGAAAAACAACAATAATGATTGATAATTATACTCTGGCTCCATGATGGTTACATGGAAAAAATTAATCATTTCTATATTTATTCTAAAAGTGTAGATTAACCAAAGCATAAAGAATTTATAGAAATATTCGTGAAAAAATTAAACATGAAATTAATGCAAAAAATTGAGATTTTTATTGAAAAGCATGATGAAATTAAGCTGTTAGATGAAAGTGAAGATTCAATTGTAGTTTTTGATGACTTCATTCTTGAAAGTCAAGGTGTAGTTAGAGAATATTTTACTGTAGGTAGAATAAAGGAATAGTATGTTTTTAGTTAGCTCAATGTCATTCAAAAATACAAAAACAATTTGTCAGAGATAATATTAACTTTTAAAATTTTTTTCAGACAAGATAATCCAAATTAAAATCATATTTAATTTGAATTTGTTGGTGGGGATTTGAAATATGACGATTTTAAAGTATTGTATAGTAAATGTTGGAATAAAGATGAATTTGGTTTTATAACAATAGATATGACAAGAAAAATTAACAATGGTAAATACAGAGAATAGATTAAGAATTTTCGAAACTTGAAACATTATACCCAAATGTTAAAAATAAAAACACTGAACATAAAAATGTTGAATGTAAATGATGAACATCAAAACATTGAATGTAAAATAAAGAAATATTTTTTCAAAATATGATGCAGAAGTTGTTAAAAAAGCTAAATGAAAGAGGAAAGTAAAACAACAATTAAAAGAAGAATTTACAAAAATGGAAAAAACACCCAAGAACAGAATATAAATTTTTTTTTAAAAAAATATCAACCAGCTGTTGATGCAATTTAAGAAGTTAAAGAAGGAATTGGAGGTTTAGGTGGTGATGTACAAGGTGTACAACTTTGCTTCCGCCGTTTTTTCCCCAACATTTGAGGCTGTAACGAAAGAAATTGGTTACACATGTATCATTCAAATTATTTTCCATTGCTGGCCACTACTTTCTCCCATCTTTCAGGCAGTGTACGAATCCCACATCGAAAAAATTGTTCATCTTTCAAAAAGATCAACGAATCCATCCAATTTGTGACTTCTTACTGAGACTGGTAGTGTTGGTCATCCAGGCCATGCGCCATTGATCTAAACAGGTGACAGTCAGAGGGAGCAACGCCTGGAGAATACAGCAGTGGGGTAGGACGTCCCATTTGAACGTTCCCAACTACGTTTTGAACCTGTTTGCAACGTGGGGTCGAGCGTTGTTATGCTGCAAAATCACTTTATAGTGCCTCTCGCTGTACTGCAGCCATTTGTCTTCTAATGCTCTGCACAAATGCATTGATTGCATTCGATAACGAGCACCTGTAATTGCTTCACTTGGTTTTAATACCTCACAGTCACGACACCGAGCTGGTCCAAGCAAATGCAGAGCATGATACTGTAGCCACGAATATTTGGTTTGGCCGTCGACGTAGGAGCATGGCCGGGATATCTCCATGATTTTTTCCATTTAGGGTTATCTTAATGAACACATTTTTCGTCCCGGTCACAATGCGATGCAGAAATCCCTTCTGTTCTTGTTTCTGAAGCAACTGTTCACAAACACCATTCAGCGTCTCTTAGTTTCAGCTCGCACAGGACCCAAGTTTCTTCTTTCTGAATCATGCCCATAGCCTTGAGACGTTTTGAAATGGCTTGCTGTGTAACTCCCATCAATTGTGCCAATTCTTCTTGAGTTTGACGAGAGTCTTAACTCAGCAATGTTTCCAATTCTGCATCTTCGAAACCCTTCTCTCTTCCACCACTATGCCGGTCTACGACGTTAAAATCACCATTCTTCAAGCGTTGAAACCACTCACGACACATTCTTTCACTAATAACATCCTTACCATACCTACTTGAGAGCACTGGATGAGATTCAGTTGTTGTTTTCTTCATATTGAAACAAAACAGTAACATGTCTAGCAAATGACGAGAATTAGGCTTGTAAACTGACATTTTCAACCAAGAACAACTTTATGATGCAGACACAAATAGACTAATGTTTGAATGAGGTTATGTTGACCGTGGTCCAAGCTAACTGCCTAAAGTGTATGATATGTTTCTTTCGACTGTTACTTATTGTTGTCGCCACCTATCGGCAAATGGCGGAAGCAAAGCTGTACACCTTGCAATAAAGGAATTGAAGAAAATAGTGAAATTGAAAAACAAATGGTTTCGTAAAATTAACATTATTTAAAAGAATTTAACGATATTCCATGATATTCCAACAAATAAACAATATGACAGTGATACAAGAGACTGTACTTTAAGTGAATCAGAAATATATGATTCATTAAGTGAATATGAAGAGGTAAAAGATAGAAAAAAATTAAAATATAAAGATGTTAAGAAAATAAGTACAAGTGAAAGTATGTTAAAATTTATTAGTCATAGTGAAGATACTGTTTTTGTATTAAGCCCTGTTGATACTTTTAAAAATATTGGTAAATATCTAGCTGTTTTTCAATGGTGATAAATTAAAAATTGGTGAAAAAGCATATGAAAGTACTGATGGATTAATGAATCTTTTACTAAAAATGTATAACTGTAGATGATTTAGTGAAATAATTTGATTCTCTTTATTTACAAAATCAGGATAAAATTTTATTCGACTCAGATGCTGTATATTCTGACAATAATCCAAAGAAAATTAAATCAACTAGTGGGAATAAATATAATTATTTGAAAGAAACATTTGTTGAAGATTATTTTCCTAGTTTTTCAGAAAGAAAACTTAATGATTCATTTCAAAATGTTTTTGAAGGTTTAGCAAAAAAAATATTCAGAAAAAGCAGTTGAATATATTTGGATGAATGATGCTCTCCATGGTGAAGAATTAGCTCGAAATGAAATTTGTTATAATGAAAAAGTTAAATAACAAAATGTAACAATATATTTACTGATTTTACAATTAACAATCCAAAGGGATTCCATATTTTATTAGAATTATGAATAACTTTCCACATGCATTTTGGGAAAGTGAGTACGGAAAAGGCTTAGTTAATGATGCAACTAACAATTTACCATTTGAAATGCATTTATCAGATTAATATTCGTGTGGCCCTGGGAAATAATTAAATAAAGACTAGTACATGGTGATAATGGAATAAATACATTAGATGAAACATGCAAACATACATGACATTGCCCAATGTGGTCATGAAGTTTTAGTATCTAGACATCAAGCTATAAAGAACTTCAATTAACTACAAACAAAAGAATGTACGCTTCTGATGCTTCAACTGGTGAAAAATTAGCGGCAACTGCAATTTAATGAACAATATTAACAGAAACTTCCATAGGTTCCTGGTAGAACAACACTATAATAAATGGAAAGCATCAGTTTGCTTTTGTTTCACAGTATTACTTTTATTTTGTTAACCGGGTTTTTGCTTATAAGGCCATCTTCAGACACTAATTAGTAATGTCACCAAAGAAGTTTCAATGTTTGCAAACAACATTGGAGGAGAAGCAACACGTCAAGACTGAAACAGAAACATACAGTAAGTAACATCTTTGACAGTGTGGTGGTAATGCAATGAAAAAGCAAAAAATTGAACAGTAAATAAATAAAAATGGAGAAGCAGGAAAAGCTTTATAACAAAATAGGAACAGCATGCCAACAAAACAGTTTCTATTAATAAACAAAATTAATAAAATAAAATAAAATACATATTTGACAATGCTACATCAGGAGGTATAAATCATGGAAACCAATTAAAAGAAGAAACAATTATGAATGTAGCTTCAGAATACATAAGGAACTTAAGCAATATCAAAAAGATACATAGAAATAAATAAATGCAGTTTGAGAGGACATACGGTAAATGTAATCTTTGAGAGTGTAGTGATACTGCATTTTAACATTAACATTATATTCAAAACTATGGTTATGTGACATTTTGCATTAAATAAATGAACCATGTAAAACATAAACAATATCAGTTGAGACAACTACAAGAGGTGATGATGGCATCCTCTTGGGTATAATATTCTGTAGGTAAAATAGTTCCCCCATTCGGATCTCCGAGAGGGGACTACTCAAGAGGATGTCGTTATCAGGAGAAAGAAAACTGGCGTTCTACGGGTTGGAGCGTGGAATGTCAGATCCCTTAATTGGGCAGGTAGGTTAGAAAATTTAAAAAGGCAGATGGATAGGTTAAAGTTAGATATAGTGGGAATTAGTGAAGTTCGGTGGCAGGAGGAACAAGACTTCTGGTCAGGTGACTACAGGGTTATAAACACAAAATCAAATAGGGGTAATGCAGGAGTAGCTTTAATAATGAATAGGAAAATAGGAATGCGGGTAAGTTACTACAAACAACATAGTGAACGCATTATTGTGGCCAAGATAGATACAAAGCCCACACCTACTACAGTAGTACAAGTTTATATGCCAACTAGCTCTGCAGATGAGGAAGAAATTAAAGAAATGTATGATCAAATAAAAGAAATTATTCAGATACTGAAGGGTGACGAAAATTTAATAGTCATGGGTGACTGGAATTCGGTAGTAGGAAAAGGGAGAGAATGAAACGTAGTAGGTGAATATGGACTGGGGCAAAGAAATGAAAGAGGAAGCCACCTGGTAGAATTTTGCACAGAGCACAACTTAATCATAGGTAACACTTGGTTCAAGAATCATAAAAGAAGGCTGTATACATGGAAGAAGCCTGGAGATACTGACAGGTTTCAGATAGATTATATAATGGTACGACAGAGATTTAGGAAGCAGGTTTTAAATTGTAAGACATTTCCAGGGGTGGATGTGGACTCTGACCACAATCCGTTGGTTATGACCTGTAGATTAAAACTGAAGAAATTGCAAAAAGGTGGGAATTTAAAGAGATGGGACCTGGATAAACTAAAAGAACCAGAGGTTGTACAGAGTTTCAAGGAGAGCATAAGGGAGCAATTGACAGGAATGGGGGAAAGAAATACAGTAGAAGAAGAATGGGTAGCTTTGAGGCATGAAGTAGTGAAGGCAGCAGACGATCAAGTAGGTAAAAAGACGTGGGCTAGTTGAAATCCTTGGGTAACAGAAGAAATATTGAATTTAATTGTTGAAAGCAGAAAATATAAAAATGCAGTAAATGAAGCAGGCAAAAAGGAATACAAACGTCCCAAAAATGACATCGACAGGAAGTGCAAAATGGCTAAGCAGGGATGGCTAGAGGACAAATATAAGGATGTAAGGGCTTATCTCACAAGGGGTTAGATAGATTCTGCCTACAGGAAAATTAAAGAGACCTTTGGAGAAAAGAGGACCACTTGTATGAATATTAAGAGCTCAGATGGAAACCCAGTTCTAAGCAAAGATGGGAAAGCAGAAAGGTGGAAGGACTATATAGAGGGTCTATACAAGGGCGATGTACTTGAGGACAATATTATGGAAATGGAAGAGGATGTAGATGAAGATAAAATGGGAGATACGATACTGTGTGAAGAGTTTGACAGAGCAGTTAAAGACCTGAGTCGAAACAAGGCCCCGGAGTAGACAACATTCCATTGGAACTACTGACGGCCTTGGGAGAGCCAGTCCTGACAAAACTCTACCATCTGGTGAGCAAGATGTATGAGACAGGCGAAATACCCTCAAACTTCAAGAAGAATATAATAATTCCAATCCCAAAGAAAGTAGGTGATGACAGATGTGAAAATTACCGAACTATCGGTTTAATAAGTCACAGCTGCAAAATACTAACACGAGTTCTTTACAGACGAATGGAAAAACTAGTAGAAGCCGACCTCGGGGAAGATCAGTTTGGATTCCGTAGAAATGTTGGAACACGTGAGGCAATACTGACCCTACGACTTATCTTAAAAGCTAGATTAAGGGAGAGTAAACCTACATTTCTAGCATTTGTAGACTTAGAGAAAGCTTTTGACAATGTTGACTGGAATACTCTCTTTCAAATTCTGAAGGTGGCAGGGGTAAAATACAGGGAGTGAAAGGCTATTTACAATTTGTACAGAAACAAAATGGCAGTTATAAGAGTCGAGGGACATGAAAGGGAAGCACTGGTTGGGAAGGGAGTCAGACAGGGCTGTAGTCTATCCCCGATGTTATTCAATCTGTACATTGAGCAAGCAGTGAAGGAAACAAAAGAAAAATTCGGAGTAGGTATTAAAGTCCATGGAGAAGAAATAAAAACTTTGAGGTTCGCCGATGACATCGTAATTCTGTTAGAGACAGCAAAGGACTTGGAAGAGCAGTTGAACGGAATGGATAGTGTCTTGAAAGGAGGATATAAGATAACCATCAACAAAAGCAAAACGAGGATAATGGAATGTAGTCGAATAAAGTCAGGTGATGCTGAGGGAATTGGATTAGGAAGTGAGACACTTAAAGTAGTAAAGGAGTTTTGCTATTTGGGGAGCAAAATAACTGATGATGGTCGAAGTAGAGAGGATATAAAATGTAGACTGGCAATGGCAAGGAAAGCATTTCTGAAGAAGAGAAAATTGTTAACATCGAGTATAGATTTAATGGTCAGGAAGTCATTTCTGAAAGTATTTGTATGGAGTGTAGCCATGTATGGAAGTGAATCATGGACGATAAATAGTTTGGACAAGAAGAGAATAGAAGCTTTCGAAATGTGGTGCTACAGAAGAATGCTGAAGATTAGATGGGTAGATCAGATAACTAATGAGGAAGTATTGAATAGGATTGGGGAGAAGAGAAGTTTGTGGCATAACTTGACTAGAAGAAGGGATCGGTTGGTAGGACATGTTCTGAGGCATCGAGGGATCACCAATGTAGTATTGGAGGGCAGCGTGGAGGGTAAAAATCGTAGACGGAGACCAAGAGATGAATACACTAAGCAGATTCAAAAGGATCTAGGTTGCAGTAGGTACTGGGAGATGCAGAAGCTTGCACAGGATAGAGTAGCATGGAGAGCTGCATCAAACCAGTCTCCTGACTGAAGACCACAACAACAACAACAATGGATCACACCACTGTTATCTCTACTAAGCTTAGAAAATGGTGCAAAAGAGAGCACACTTGGACTAAGCTCAGTCACCTAACTGCCACCTCCTCCTAAGAATTCGTGGGAAAAGGACTTGGACATGAGTGTTTGTTTAAACACTTTCATGCAGTACAACCATCGTGTGTGTTCTCTAAGAGGTCCAGACTCCAACTGACTTGGTACACAGCGCCACCACCAGAGGGCGTTCTCATCTGTGATGTAATCCAAGATGGCGGCAAACAGTGTGTTCACCACGAGGCCTAGTAAATATTGGCACCACCAGAGAGTCCTACCGTGGACTTGAATGAATTTTCGCGAATACCATGCTCACCTGGACTTGGAAGGAACTAGTTAAAGTCTCTACCACGATCCTCAACCGACCACCGCGTCCCCTTACCAATCCATGTTGTCGGGCTAAGGTACACTAAAGTGTACGAACATGTACAAGCGTGTACTAATGTGCACTAAGATGCACTAGTGTGTACCAATGCGCACTAACGTGTACAGCACATGACGTCGTCCAAGTTGGCGGCTTTGACGTCAATTGATGACGCAAGTGCCACACACCCCCTGGCCTGAAGTTTGAATTTTGGTGGAAGATAGGTCATTGGGCTACATCCACTAACCTAACCCCCCTCCCCTCCCCACCCCAAGAAAATGATGGGAAGTTCAAATTCCAACACGATAATGCATCACACCATGGTTATCTCTAGTAACCTAAGTCAGCTAAATTCGTGTATCTCTACTAAGCTAAGAAAATGGCGTCAAAGAATGGACACTTGGACTACCTCCATTAACATAAGTCACTCGATCGCTACCTCATCCTATGAACTGGCGCAGAGTTTGAATTTTGGTGGTAAAGAAAGGTCGCTGGGGTTTTCTCTACCAACCTAGAAAATTGTGGGAAACAAAGCTCACCTCTTCCTAGGGAATGATGGGAAAATGACTTGGCCTGTGCTGGGCTGTTGGAGAGAGGATGGAGTGTGCTTTGTTTATTTTGAAACATTTTAGGGATGGAGTATATTTATCACATTGACACAAAACAATCGCCCTGATGTGCTAAGGGTCACAATACACAGTCTGCAGACAATCAAACTACTCGTAAACAACGCAACAGACATTCTTGCTAATTGTAGCCTACACAATTTCAAACTACTACACCGAAATAATTTCAGTACAGACCTGGAAACTCCGTCTAAATAATGCAGCACAGTAGTGTGCAGTCACTAAATCGTAAACTGTCCAAATAGTGCAAAGCACAGCCTACAGACACGTTCACAGAATAATGCAACAGACACTCAATCAACGTGCGCAAGTAGCCTCCACCGTCCCTTCTCCACTAGACCCCACAGGAGGTTAACGGCAGACCCTGCGAAGTGATACGGTCGTCAAACCACACACAGACTACCATTAAGGTCCTGCACGCGTGAGGCGGTGGCGACCCTGTCATACTTAGGCAACTGAGGAATTCCTCGCCAAATACATGTTCACCTAGGTACCGGTGCTGACGCGACCGGAAGCGTACGCTGTCACAGTCGCGAGCCACCACCGGACGCAGGTGAAAGTTGCCTCTATTTTCGAGTGGGACAGGGAAAGGGGACAGGGGGTGGTGGGGGCTGCTTGCGCAAGTTAATTACGTGTCTGTTGTATTATTCTGTGAGCGGGTCTGTAGGCTGTGCTATGCGCTCTTTTGACAGTGTACGATTTCGTGTCTGCACACCGCTGTGCTGCATTATTTAGGTGGAGTTTCCAGGTCTGTACTGAAATTATTTCGGTGTAGTTGTTTGAATGTATGTAGGTTACAATTAGCAAGAATGTCTGATGCGTTATTTACGAGAAGTTTGGATGTAATTAGAGTAGATGTGTCTAGTGCAGAAGACAGGATGATAGAAGAGTGATGCATAAATTATGGTAAGTACTGTAGCTGGTCACTTGACGGTTATCCTATTCCATGTCCTTCAGTGACTACAGTGGAACAACGATGTGGTCAAAGACAGCAGTCTGTTACAGGGATGAGCATATGTACCCATGCATTCAGCTTTGTCACATGTGCAATGGATGTAGATAACGCTTTTGCAGCGCCTGTTTACTATGATCCCAACTATGGAAAGCCTCAACAACTACCAAGGGAAGAGGTTGAAATCAAGTATTCCATTAAACAACGTGTTTTTCTGGTACTGGAATATCACAGGTTAGAACACAGGACCTGATGCGAAAACCATACACAAGCTCTTCATCAAACTCCAACAGACAGGCAGTGACACTCATGATCTACTGGGGAATTCTGGGCGCCAGGAAAACTGTAGTTACTCTTGAAAATGTCGCCAGGGTTTCTGGATTTATCCAGCAAAATCCAAGAAAACCCATGCGAAGAATTGCAGCAAAGGCTGGTATGAAGCGTTCCAGCAAGCAGAAAATACTGAGACAGAGCCTACACATGGTCCATTCAGAATCCAAAGTCACCAGGCTATGCTTTTACGAGCTGTGCGACAGAGGGCTAACTTCATGAACCAGATTCTCACAATGACTGATAATGAAGGATTTGATGCTGGCTGCATAAGATTCACAGATGAAGCACACTTCTACCTGAATGGAATAGTGAATAACAAAATTGGCGATTTTGGTGTTCTGAAAGTGCGCACACGTGTGATGCTATACCACTGCAATCTCACAAAGTTTCTGTTTAGGTTAAGGTTTGAAGTAGAGCCATTATTGCTTCTTTTTCATCAAGAAACGATCACTCGCGGATGTTGCGTTGCAACTTTGGAATAATTTGCCACCACACAGCTAGTGTCGACGATCGACCAGGCTCCAAATGGTTCGTGCAAGTTGAGGCCTGACCATATCTAACTGAACAAGTGTTTTGCATTCATGGTGAATACTTCGGGAATAGAATCACTGTGTTGGATTATTGCAAACTTACTGGTGCAGGAATGGATTGGTCTCCATATTCACCCAGTCTTACTCGTTGTGACTACATTTTATGAGGCACACTGAAAGACAGTGTCTACTGGAGCCATCCCACCATGCAAATTTCATTGTTTGTTTGCACCACCTCCACAGTGTGAGTGGTGGACCTTTCGAAAAGATTGTGATGCGATTACAAAGAATGCTTCCGGCGGACGACTTTTAATTGGTTCAAATGGCTCTGAGCACTACGGGCCTCAACATCTGTGGTCATCAGTCCCCTAGAACTTAGAACTACTTAAACCTAAGTAACCTAAGGACATCACACACATCCACGCCTAAGGCAGGATTCGAACCTGCGACCGTAGCAGTCGCGTGGCTCCGGACTGAGCGCCTAGAACCACTAGACCACCACGGCCGGCCGACTTTTAATTATGCATGCTGATACTGTACGAGCTGCACAGTGCACAGCGACATTTATTACCAGCTTTTCGAACTATTTCTAAACTTCTATATAAAATACTTACAGCTTTCGCAATAAGCATGTCTTTTGGTGCAGCCATCTATCGTCTTAGTCTTCGAGATGTTTAGTTTTGAAATCAGGGACATATCGTGTGTTATTGCATGTTGGAAACGTTTAAAGCATCTTTTGCTCACGACCCATCTCTCCCTCTTTCGCTTACTGGGAGCCATGATGTCTGGTTGGGCCAGCAGACGTGTCGTGACCCAGTTACATGGTACTAACGGTGTTCACCTCCTGTTTGGCATATCTGTCATGCCCCTAGCTGTTGCTTCTTTGATGTCCACATCAGGGGCACCGACTTATAAAAAATATTCGGGGGGCCCATACTGGGGCGAGTTAGAGTCATATTATCAATATCAGAGCCCCAAAAACTGGACTCTCGATAACTCGACACTCCAGGAAACTCGATAAGCCTGACACATTTTTTGGCTTTGAAAACAAGAAACCAAACATAAACACGCATGATATTTTCGTAAAAGCTACATTAATTTACACTAATCATCACGCTTATAGACTATTACAGAGCAGTGAATATACATCTCTGAAAACATTGAAATTATATAGGTTTCGGCTGTGAACGGTTCTCGCCTGAAGACGACGAAGCAACTGACGACACAGTAATTGTTGGAGATTGACTTGCAGTACGATAAACTCCCAAGAGCGCCTTTTTGGTAACAAATTTATCATTGCAAACTTATTTCACAGTACACTAAGAGACTAAAGTAAAAAAAATAAAATATAGTCATATAAAATAGTCCACTAGACACTTAAGTCGGAACACTAAACATGTCTGCAGCATGCACTGAACGAAAGTATCCACACTAAATGACTGCGACAGCGAGGTAGGCTTTATACAGGGTGGTCCATTGATGGTGACTGGGCCAAATATCTCACTAAATAAGCATCAAACGAAAAAACTACAAAGAACGAAACCCGTCTAGCTTGAACGTGAAAACCAGATGGCGCTATGGTTGGCCCGCTAGACGGCGCTGCCATACGTCAAACGGATATCAACTGCGTTTTTAAAAATAGGAACCACCATTTTTATTACGTATTCGTGTAGTACCTAAAGAAATCTGAATGTTTTAGTTGAACCACTTATTTCGCTTTGTGATAGGTGGCACTGTAATAGTCCCAAATGTGTAAGTATGTGGTAACACGTAACATTCCCCCAGAGCGGACGGTACTTGCTTCGTGATACATTACCCATGTTAAAATGGATCATTTACGAACTGCGAAAATGGTCGATATCACGTTGATGTGTGGCTATTGTGATAAAAAAAGCCCAACGGGCGTGTGCTATGTATGCTGCTCAGTATCCTGGATGACATCATCCAAGTGTCCGGACCGTTCACTGGATAGTTACGTTATTTAAGGAAACAGGAAGTGTTCAGCCACATGTGAAACGTCAACCACGACCTGCAACAAATTATGTTGCCTAAGTAGGTGTTTTAGCTGCTGTCGCGACTAACCGGCACATCAGTAGCAGACAAATTGCGCGAGCATCGGGAATCTCAAAAACGTCGGTGTTGAGAATGCTACAACATCAATTGCACCCGTACCATATTTCTCTGCACCAGGAATTGCATGGCGACGACTTTGAACGTCGTGTGCAGTTCCGCCACTGGGCACAAGAGAAATTACGGGACGATGACAGATTTTTTGCATGGCGACGACTTTGAACGTCGTGTGCAGTTCCGCCACTGGGCACAAGAGAAATTACGGGACGATGATAGATTTTTTGCATGGCGACGACTTTGAACGTCGTGTGCAGTTCCGCCACTGGGCACAAGAGAAATTACGGGACGATGACAGATTTTTTGCACGCGTTCTATTTAGTGATGAAGCGTCATTCACCAACAGTGGTAACGTAAACCGGCATAATATGCACTATTGGGCAAAGGAAGATCCACGATGGCTGCGACAAATGGAACATCAGCGACCCTGGCGGGTTAATGTATGGTGCGGCATTATGGGAAGAAGTATAATTGGCCCCCATTTTATCGATGGCAATCTAAATGGTGCAATGTATGCTGATTTCCTACGTAATGTTCTACTGATGTTGCTGCAAGATGTTTCACTGCATGACAGAATGGCGATGCATTTCCAACATGATGAATGTGTGGCACATGGCTCGCATGCGTTTGAAGCGGTATTGAATAGCATATTTCATAACAGTGGATTGGCCATCGAAGCACCATACCATGGCCCGCACGTTCACCGTATCTGACGTCACCGGATTTCTTTCTGGATGGGGATGTTGAAGGATATTTGCCATCGTGATCCACTGACAACGCCTGACAACATGCATCAGCGCATTGTCAATGCATGTGAGAACATTACGGAAGGTGAACTACTCACTGTTAGGAGGAATGTCGTTACACATATTGCCAAATGCATTGAGGTTGACGGACATCATTTTGAGCATTTATTGCATTAATGTGGTATTTACAGGTAACCACGATGTAACAGCATGCATTCTCAGAAATGATAAGTTCACGAAGGTACGTCTATCACTTTGGAACAACCAAAATAAAATGTTCAAACGTACCAACGTTCTGTATTTTAATTTAAAAAACCTACCTGTTACCAACTGTTCATCTAAAATTGTGAGACATATGCTTGTGACTATTACAGCGCCATCTATCACAAAGCGAAGAAAGTGGTCCTATTAAATCATTCATATTTCTTTATGTACTACACGAATATGTAATAAAAAATGGGGGTTCCTATTTAAAAAACGCAGTTGATGTCCGTTTGACCTATGGCAGTGCCATCTAGCAGTCCAACCATAGCGCCATCTGGTTTCCCCCTTCAAGCTAGACAAGTTTCGTTCTTTGTAGTTTTTTCGTTAGACGCTTATTTCGTGAGATATTTCGCGTGGTCGCGATCAATGGACCAATGTGTATAGCTGCGGCGTCGTAATGTCTCAAAGCGTCAAGGCAGCATGAGGCAGAGGGTTCGAAGCACTTGTGCTCCAGTCCTTTTGATGTCGCCGCAGCCGCAGCGCTGGCCCGCCCGCGCCAGACGTTACCCAAAGGTTCGCACAGCGGGACAAATGCTAAGTGTGCCCGCAGCACTGTAACACTATCATGATTCACAACACTCGTTTTCAGTTAACCTGCTTACTAAAATAATAATTAATTGTTTTAACTCAATACTGAACGTATTTTACAAGGTAACTATCGTCAAACAAGGAAAATAAAAAATTCCAACATAATTTTTTGATTTTACAAAGCACAATATATGAATTATTGGAGGGGCTCCGCCCCCAGGAACGAACTTTTGAGGAGGCCTGGGCCCCCTCAGGCCCCATGGGGTTGGCACCTATGGTCCTCATTGTATTTGCATCATCAGACTGGCTGCCCACTTTGTCTTCCAGGAACATTTACAGTAGTTCCTGCCTGGCTGACTCCATCTTTTCTGTCTTCCACATATAAGGGCAAATGGTCACTATCCAGAGAACAGCCACATGTTTTCGCCCACTATAACACTGATCTTTGATAAGGCAAAACAAAATAAAAGTATAGTAGGGATAGTGAGAGTCAGTAGAAAGTCTACGATGGACCACAGGGAGAACTCCACCCCCAGGTAAGTCAGAGTCTGGCCCAGCATATGGGGAAACTGTACCCACATTCAAAATAATGGGTGCAGAGAATTCCATACCTAACTTTTTGAGGTACTGGATGTGGTGTCTAACAGGTTGCTAATGTTCTTTGCAAAACTTGCTGGTAGGAGTATATAATTTGCAGTGCATCTCTGGACTGAAACTGGTGCATTTCTTACCAATTTACATTCTTTGACCTACTTTCTCTAAGACCATCTTCTTCACTCACACCTTTGTCTTCTCTTGACCTCACAAAAGATAGGTTTCTGTTTGGGCAATGTGACCCTTCTTTCCAACCTTCCTCCCCTTTTCATCTATTCTCCATAAGGACAGGACTAACAATTCCACAAGCTAGGCATATTTTTTCTCTATTTTTAAATGCACCTGATGTGTGGTGAGGCTGGCCTGTTAAATTTCTTGGAATCTCTAAATACATTCTCCCAGTTACATTCCTTGACGTTGATCCAATCCTCACTGAAGGTCAGCTACACACTTCTGCCCACATTAAACTTACTAATTAATGACAGTACTTGATAGTTGCCATCCTTTCCATGTCAAACAGTCCCTCCCATACAGCCTTGGCATTTGAGGCAAATGTATTTGTTCAGGTGCACGCTCTTTGCAGCAATACACAACCATTCCTATCTTGGCCTTCACTGGACATAATCACCCTATCAGCTTAGTTCAAATGCAGCTCTCCTGGGCCATCACATCCAGTCCTGGTACTGATGATTCTTCCAAAACATAAGTTAGGAGTATGCCACTTGTCACTCATTATTATCCTTGTCTTGAACATATTAAAACATGGTACTAGCTAATAAGTTTTGCAGATCTACTATCAGAGGCGGAGGTGTATCAATGTAAGTAAAGATCATGTTTGATTTTAATTCTGTAAATGTAAGTAAATATTCACTAGAAGGAACAACTGAATTATGTGCAGCACATATAAAGATACCAAATGATGAAATTTATGTTACATGTTTATGTAGACTACCAGGTGGAAACTTCGAAGTTTCTTAACAAAGTTTTGTGGGATGATAGAGAATGTTTTTATATCACACCTGAACAAGCTAGTAATTATAGGAGATTTCAACATAAATGTATTAGCAGATAAGTTACACACTAGGCTATTCAAGAATACTCTGCTTGAATATAATGTAAGATACCTGATAAACACTGCATCCAGGGAGACTGAAACATGACAGTCTGCAATAGCTCACATAATCACTGGTATTCATCTTTACAATCTTACATCTTCTGTTATTATAAGTGCTTTGTCAGACCACCATGCAGTAGAACTAAGTGGGCACATAAAAAAGGTTCCTACACACAGTTGCTATAGATATATTAGGATGAATACAGACCAAAATATAACTCAGTTGAATAATATGCTAAGGAATGTGGATTGGAACAGTGTTCTAACGACACTTCATAGTTATGGCAAATTCTCAAGTGAACTATTCTACATTCTTAGCCAAGCCATTAATAAAAAAAAGAATTCAGTCACATGCTGTAACCCAAAACTGGACATCAAGTTCAGTCACTGACGCTAGAGAAAAACTAAGATGGTACGAGTATGCTATGTTAAATGAGTTGAGCAATAAAAAATTAAAAGAAGAGTTCAAAACGTATCAGAAATATTATGTAGACCTCCTAATTTCAGAAAAACAGAAACATTTTGAAAGTGTAATTCAGAACTCAAATAATATCTCCAAAACATCATAGTCACTAGTAAAAAGAGAAATAGGTAAGTCTGGGAAACATACAACTGAAAATCACTTGCTCATAAACGGCACAATAGAAACTGATCAGAATAAGATAGCAGATCTATTATCAATTACTTTGCTTCTGTTGGCTCCAGCATAAACAATCAGCTGAACAATCATAAATACAAATTCAGAGGAACACCAGTGTCAGGAAGTATATTTTTGATGCCAACAAGTAAAGAAGAGATAATTAAAGTAGTGAGTAGCTTAAAGGACTTCCATGCAGCAGGATATGAAGGTCTTAGTCTGGACACTCTTAAGAAATGTATACATAAAATTGCATCACCTTTATCAACAGTTATAAATTCTCATATTGATGATGGTTTATTTCCAGATTAGTTGAAAATTGCCTGAGTTGTGCCTATTTTTAAAAAAGGAAACAGGAATTTAGTAGAAAACTTTCTGTTGTGGTTGGTAGGAGAGCCAACACCGTGCTACTAAAGGAGGCCGAAATGCACTCGTTTTAGCTCACGCAGGCTGGCATGAGGTCTGGAACATGACAAGGGAATTAGAATTGAGAAAAACGGACATAGCTGGTGGAATACTTAACTTTAATCCATTAATGATGAACGTCGTTCGTGACAGTACATGAGTCACAATATCAATGGTAACTGAATATGGTGCCTTGCTAGGTCGTAGCAAATAATGAAGCTGAAGGCTATGCTAACTATCGTCTTGGCAAATGAGAGCGTATTTTGTCAGTGAACCATCGCTAGCTAAGTCGGCTGTACAACTGGGGCAAGTGCTAGGAAGTCTCTCTAGACCTGCCGTGTGGCAGCGCTCGGTCTGCAATCACTGATAGTGGCGACACACGGGTCCGACGTATACTAACAGACTGCGGCTGATTTAAAGGCTACCATCTAGCAAGTGTGGTGTCTGGCGGTGACACCACATTCCTCCACTGCAAATCTGGGTACGGTTGTGGCATAAGGCTTCCACCCGCCGTGGGGAGGACCCCATGTTGACGTATGCGACGAGGTGCGGAGCCTAACAACAGGCGAGGCTGTGTCACCCGCACCCTGCCATTCGGATTGCAGGACGCTAGGACACGTCTGAAAACATGCTCCAGGGTGCACGCAAACATGCGGTGTATGCACCCATAGAGAGACAGGAGGGGCAGAAAGGTCGACCTCCTTCGGGTCGGGGCACCCGACGGGCGAAGACGACATATAGTCCGGAGCGGGCAAGAGGTCCATGTCGGAGGACAAATGGTCACGAGAGGCAATCGGCAGCGCGTGACCCAGGGAGGCGCCCGGCGGTGGTAGCATCGTGTACACTGAGGGCATCGCCGGCGGGAGAACACGCGGGGGTGGCTGGGGCGGGTCGCCATGGGGCAAAATGGAAGGCAGCGTCGGTAACACCTGGGGCTGAGGCTAGCCAGTAGATGGGTCCCCAGGGTGCTGACCAGACGGCACCGTTGCTGAAAGCAGATGGTGAGGGGCAGATCCGTGCGACGACAGAGGCACAGCTGATTGAGATGCCAACGCACCTCACCAGAGGCCCCCAAAAACAGGTACACAGCGCGGCCGAGGCAGCAAAGAATGCGCCCTTCGAGCCAACGCCGTGAACCTCGATAGTGGCGATAGTAGACAACGTCGCCTGGAGCAACAGCAAGTGTCTGCTGCTGCACAGGAACCTGATGCGGAGGATGTAGCAAAGACATCAAGGTTCGATGATGACGACCGTGGAGCAACTCAGCCGGTGAGCGACCATCTCAGGGCTGAGAGCGAGACGAGGACAAAAAGAGCAATAACGCATCCTCCCGAGAATGCTACTCTTTCAACTTCAACATCTGTGAGTTGAAAGTCCTGACCAATCGTTCAGCGGCACCGTGTAACTGTGGTGAAAACGGCGCGGGCGTCAGATGTTGAATACCATTGGCCCTGCAGAATGACTGAAATTCTGTGGACATGAATTGTGGGCCATCGTCGGAAACAACAGTCTGTGGAAGACCTTCAATGCAAAAGATAGCGGATAACACTTGGATGGTGGCAGATGACGTCGTGGAAGACATCCGGACAACAAAAGGAAAATTACTGAATGAATCTACCACAACCAACCATCAAGCATTCCAGAATGGACCAGCAAAATCGATGTGTAGGCGTTGCCAAGGGGAAGTGGCTTTTGGCCATGCAAAGAATTTCCGTGGTGGTGCTGACTGTTGTTCGGCACACACCATACAAGAAGAGCACATATTCGTAATCGCGGCATCGATTCCGAACCAAGTACAGTGCTGATGAGCAAGTTGTTTTGTTCTCACTATACCCCAATGTCCTTGGTGGAGAAGCTGTAAGACAGAGGACTGTAACGAACGTGGTACCACGGCCCTGGACTGATCATTATCAGAACACAACAGCAAAACACAACGTTGTACAAAAAGTCTCTCCTTGTGAGCAAAAAATCGTCGAACCAACGGGTCCCCGATCCGTGACTTTGACAAGGGCCATTGCGTAGCAACAAAACGCAGAACGGGAGGAAGGACAGGGTCGGCAGCTGTGGCTGTAGCTACACGACGAAAATCAATCGGAAACAATTCGACCACGTCATCGGTTTCCGCACCCATGAACATGCAAGCAAATTCGGAGGAATCGAATGCCCTATCCTCAGCAATAGGCAAGCGGGACAACGCATCGGCGTTTCCGTGCTTAACAGTGGACCGATACAAGATATCGTAGTGATACTGCGAGAGAAATATGGACCAGCGAATTAATTTCTGCACTGTACGTGGAGGTACAGGCTTGGTCGGATGAAAAAGCGATGTCAAAGGTTTGTGGTCTATGATTATGGTAAAGTGACGACCTACAAGAAATCATGAAAGTTTGTAACACCAAATACGAGACCCAATGCTTGTTTCTCGATCTGTGAATAATTTCTTTGCGCAGACGAGAGCAATTTGGACGCAAAGATAATAGGGCGATCGTGCGATCCATCTTTGTGCGCAAGCATAGCAGCGATCCCGAAATCCAATGCATCCACCATCAACAAGAGGGGCTTCTGGGGATCGAATGGCGTAATGCAAGTATTGGAAAGCAACGCCGATTTTAACTGGCGAAAGGCGCGTTCGCATTCCGTCGTCCAGACGAACGGAACACCCTTACGGCGTAAGCGATGAAGCGGAGCTGGAATGGAAGAGGCATGTGGAATATAGCGGTTATAATACGTAATTTTTCCCAGCACACACTGTAGCTGCTTCAAATTCTGCGGCGAAGGCATTGAGTACATGTCCCAAGTATGGCAAGTCCTGAGCAAAAAAGACACATTTGTCCTTCCGCAAGCGAAGACCATTTTGTAGGAAGACCTGAAATAATGTTCTGAGATTGGCCAAATGTTCCTCTTCCTTCTTTCCAGAGATCACAATATCGTCCAGATAATTAGCTGCAGTAGGGACCGACGCACAAACAGTTTGTAGATAATGCTGAAACTATGCAGGGGCGGATGCACACCCGAATGGCAGTCGTTTGAATTGATACAACCCAAGATGCGTCTTAACCACCAAAACGAGCTGGGATTCTTCGTCCACCGGTATTTGCAAGTACGCATCTGCTAGGTTCAACTTCGAAAAATATTTACCCGGGCACAGTTTGTCAAAAAAATCTTCCGGTCAGGGTAAAGAAAAAGTTGTAATCACTAGTTGTGGATTCACTTTTGGCTTGAAGTCCACACAAAGTCTCAATTTGCCGGAAGGTTTTGGCAAAATTACTAAGGGTGATGCCCAGAGAGAAGCCTGCACACGTTCAATTACACCTTGTGATTCCAAATCGTGTAATGTTTTTGCGACCTCATCACGCAATGCGTGGGGAACATTGCGCGCTCTGAAAAATTTCGGTTGCGCGTTTACTTTCAGTTCCAAATGTGCTTTATAGTTCTTAGCGCAACCGAGGCCCGGTGCAAAAAGGTCTGCAAATTCTTCACCTAGACGAGAAACACTGTCTGAAGGCACCGTCTGGTTGACTGATAGGACCTGATTTACTATAGACAAGTTAAACAACTGAAATAAATCGAAACCAAACAAGTTCACTGCAGAAGAAGAACGAAGGAATTAAAATGACACAAGTTTTGTTTGTCCTTTGTATGTTGCAAGGAGGCTGCACTGTCCTAACATAGGGTCCTCTCGACCGGAATAGCTAGTGGCATGCAACGGAGGTGTGCCCAGCAGGTTGTAAGTGTCTTGATTGACCAGTGAAGCTGGTATCGAGCTGGAATGGTATCTCTTTGCCATTAATGTCCAAGTCTACAAAAAGTTTATTGTCCTGCTGACGACAAGAGCGATTGTCTCGTGCAACGTGAACTGACACTGGTACATAATCACTTGCGACTTGACGGCAGTTCCGGCGATGTCGATGCACAGTATTTTTGGGACGAACACACTGTTAGAGAGAGTGGCACTGGGCGGAGTGGAATGAACTACATGAATTTCCATGGGCGAAGTGTCGCAAGTCGGAGTATTCTTGGTTCGATTCCGATTCCAGCGCGAAGCAAAGGGCCTGGAACAGTTTTGAGCTTCCGATCCGAGCTTTTTCTGGCAAACACTCTGAACATGTCCTTTTTTATTACGATAAAAGCAAATAGCTTGGCGTAACGGGCAATTCTCATGCGAATGTTTAGTAGCACACTGCGGGCATGGTTTGATCACTGCATTTGCTTGCCGGCGCGACACACGTCGCTGAGAGCCTTTTCGCAACTACATTGACCGATTCTTTGAAATGTGCATCTAATGCAGACAAAATTTCTTCGTAGGACAGAGTTGCTACGTCGCGTCGGGGAAATAATTTGACTAGCACACAGTACGTTTGTACCCCGACGCAAGAAAGGAGAAAAGGCTGCGCTCGTTACTTTGAATTCTGTAGGCGGCGAAATGGAATCTAAATTGGCGTGACCACTCCGTCCAGCTTTCCAGTGCAGCATCAAGAGGTCGAAAACTTGGCGCAACAGCGTGTTGTGGCTGCGTTAGCGGTGAAGCGGCTGCCGCCGCATCGTTTTGCATCACACGTTGACCCAGGACGAGCTGTCCAAGGGCATCCAGTAAGGCCTTTGTCTGCTGATTCTGGAAGCGATAAAATTCGGACAGTATATCTGGATATTGTGGCGAAGCCATTACAGAAGTAAATCAGGGCAATTTAGATAAGAACACTTTTACTCTCGTCGCCAATGTTGTGGTTGGCAGGAAAGCCAACACCGTGTTACTAAAGGAGGCCGAAATGCAAGCGTTTTAGCTCACGCAGGCTGGCGTGAGGTCTGGAACATGACAAGAGAATTAGAATTGAGAAAAATGGATGTAGCTGGTGGAATACTTAACTTTAATCCATTAATGATGAACGTCGCTCGTGACAGTACATGATTCACAATATCAATGGTAACTGAATATGGCGCCTTGCTAGGTCGTAGCAAATAACGTAGCTGAAGGCTATGCTAACTATCGTATCGGCAAATGAGAGCGTATTTTGTCAGTGAACCATCGCTAGCAAAGTCGGCTGTACAACTGGGGCGAGTGCTAGGAAGTCTCTCTAGACCTTCCGTGTGGCGGCGATCGGTCTGCAATCACAGATAGTGGCGACACGTGGGTCGTACGCATACTACCGGACGGCGGCCGATTTAAAGGCTACCACCTAGCAAGTGTGGTGTCTGGCGGTGACACCACACTTTTGACCCATTTCTGTTCTTCCAATAATATCCAAAATCTTTGAGAAAGTAATATACATAAGAATCTGGAACTTCCTGGTACGCAAAAAAGTGATTTCTAAGGGGCAGTATGGTTTGTCAAGGGGTCATCCACCATTACAGCAGCATCCAACTTAATTGAAGGTGTTACTCCAGCAATAGATAATAAAGAACATGTATGTGGCATCTTTCTAGACTTACAAAAAGGATTTGACAGTGTTGATACAATCATATTGCTGGACAAACTGTGGAACTATGGCATTCGAGGCACAGTCCATAATCTAATGAGGTCTTACTTGACAAATAGGAAGCAGTTTGTGTCTATTAGCACTACAGAGGGAGCATACAAGTCAAACACCACTGACATAAATTTTTGTATTCCACAGGGTCAATATTAGGACCAGTTCTTTTTATTGTCGATGTAAAAGATATTCAGTCCATAACAAACCATGCAACAGCTATCTTATATGCAGATGATACCATGTTAATATGCAGCAATCAAGGCTATTCACAGTGCAAAGTGGAATCCAATACTGCAGCAGGCTTAATTGTGCAATATTTTAATGAAAGCAAACTAAAATTAAACACAAATGAATCTGTCTATATTGAATTTGATCTTGGGAGGCAAAAAACTCATGAAAACCAAATCTTAATGGCTGATGAATACATTAAAAAACAATACTCGAGGAAATTGCTTGGCCTGACACTAGTTGCAGAGTTACTGGTCTGATCACGTGAATGATATTTGCAAAAAGCTATGTACTACCATATATGTACTAAGAAAATTGACACCTTTTTGTAACATCACCACTCTGAGGCAAATATATTTTGCACTATTTGAATCCCATCTAAGTTATGGGATAGAGGTATGGGGACCCAGCAGTAAAGGTAATAGGAACAGTGTACTTACCTTACAAAAGAAGACACTTAGAATTATGGGAAAGAAATGTGCCAGGGAGTCCTGCAGAAATTTGTTTAAAGAATTTAAAATACTGACTGTTCATAACCTGTATGTGCTGAAGATAATCATTATGGCAGTAAACAGTAGCAAAACACTTAATAAAGAAATACACAATCACAACACTAGAGGTAGAGAGAGACCCCACATCATCTCTCATAGAACAACACTTTATGAGAAAAGCCCTCACTATGCAGGCATAAAACTACTGAATTGCTTCCATCCTAATACCTCCAAATTGTCCATTACAAAACTAAAAATGAAATTAAAATTATGGCTCGCAAACAATCCTGTATATTCAATAGATGAGTTTCTGGATTTAGTACACTCATATGATGGAAGACCATCTATCTAAAAAAAATCTAAAAATATTTGTAATCTCAGATCTTAGACTGTGTCACAAACTGTAAATATTTGAATGTCAGATATGAATACTGTGTTACAAACTGTAGATTCCTTAATCTAAGTATGGCAATAACAATTTTTTTATGTATAGTCCATATATGTAACTCTGTTCTCTCAACTAAATTTAGAAAAAGTTGTGTAGATGAAAGTGCCAGCCAATAATATGTAACCCTAGTAAGTAAGGCTCTGACTTACCCAGAAGACTGACACAAAAAACCTTTTTTTGTAATCAGTTGATCTTGAATCAAAATAAATAAATAAATAAATAAAAAATCAGCTACTTCAACCAGACTATGACTTCCTACAATCAAGACTTGAAATGAGGTCCATTCTGTCTCACATATTGCCCACCATGCCTAGGAAAGCTTTTCGTTGCCCTCCAAAACTTTGCTATACCCTACTCAGACTCCATGTTTCTTCTCCTCCCACCTCCCCACCCTAAGGGTCCTACCCCTGTGATCATCCTCACTGTAAAACTATGTACCCTCGTATCACCACCTGTACCGGCCCTGTAACTGGTAAAAGATGTACTGTCAAAGGAAGATCCACCTATGAAACAACATGTGGTATAACAGCTGTTATGTAAATGCTATTTGATATTTTACATCGGCATGACTACCACCAAGTTATCAGTTGGGATGAATGGGAATAGACAGAGGGTGTACACTGGCAACACCAAATTTCCTGTTGCAGAGTGTGCTCTACAGTATGACAACTGTGACCTCAATTCCTGCTTCGTCATATGTGCCGTCTGAATTCTTAGTCTAGACGACGGTTTCTGAGAACACTGCAGATGGGAACTGGCGCTACACCATGTCTTTCATTCTTGCCACACACCTGGCCTTAATTTACATTAATTTCTGCAGCCTCAGAATTGCTTCACAGTAACTATGCACTTCCTTTTACATTTTTACATTTCTAAACCTTTCATTCTCTGACTTGTCTATTTTTTGCTGTCTCCCTCCCCACATCTGTTACATACAAGGCAGTTAGCTTTTCACTCTTATTAACACATGCATGATGTTTTGGCCATAATCTTTGTCTTGTATATTACCCAGTCTTCCACCTTTAAGCTCTCAGGTTTTCAAATCACATCCAGTGCAGTCCCCAACAGTCAGTCTTCGTTCTCATCTGATCTGGTAAGTCTCCCCTAACCTGAGGTTCTGGGCAATTTTTCCAAACTCCACCTCTTTCGCTACACCTCATCAGTCTTTTCCTTCACCCCTCTTCCTTCCCCTTCAACCCTAGTGCCAGAAGAAGTCGTCGCTGGCTCTGAAACCTTGCAAAATGTAACACCTTTTACATGTCTGTTCTCCTGTCGTTGCTTGGTGAGTAGATTTGTTTTATCTATTCAGTCACTTTTTACTTTCAAAAATTGACTATTACAGTGCATGCTAAGTTTCACAGGAAGTGTTTGGATGCTTATTTAATGGCCTTTGAGTGTGTTTACCATGGAACTTGCTTTGACAATTGAAGTTATATATTTACATGTTCATATATATATATATATATATATATATATATATATATATATATATATATATATATATATATATATATATATATAATAGAAAGAAGCTTCCACATGGGAAAAATATATTAAAAACAAAGATTCCAAGACTTACCAAGCGGGAAAGCGCCGGCCGGCAGACAGGCACATGAACAAAACACACAAACACACACACAGAGTTACTAGCTTTCGCAACCGATGGTTGCTTCTTCAGGAAGGAGAGGGAAAGACGAAAGGATGTGGGTTTTAAGGGAGAGGGTAAGGAGTCATTCCAATCCCGGGAGTGGAAAGACTTCCCTTAGGGAAAAAAAGGACAGGTGTACACTCGCACACACACACACACATATATCCATCCGCACATACACAGACACAAGCAGACATATTTAAAGGCAACCTTGCCTTTAAAATATGACCAAAAGACAGTCCTCTGTTAATTTTGTGGTAATCCTTGTCAGGTAATAATTTCTTACTTCTGGTCTTTTACTTTTCTCTCTCTATGCATGTGTGTTTTATTTTACTGTTTGTATGTTTGGTCTGAAAACTCAGTTTAAGTAGTTTAGCACTGGGGAGTAAAAACAAATGCCAACATAAATGTGAATAATATTGAAATACCAGTGTGTGAACAGTGGAAAGTGGTGAAGGAAAGGAAAAATTCTTATCTTTCCCCTGGCTGTTGTGGGACTGTAATTTTTATTTTTGTATCATGGGCATATTAAGTAATATTTCGAGATTCTTGAGAGAATGAGTAGTGATTGATTTTGTTGAGTTTATGATGTTTTGAAATATAGTTAGAACTGAGTTAATGATCAGTGGTTTTAGCCACATAGGGAGACTGACACACAGATGACAATTTCTCTCATGTTTGGCCTACAGCAACCTGACGTGATTAACTTGTGGAACAGCTTGGACAGAAGTGTTGACGATGTGGAAAAAATGAAGATTTGTTTGTTGCCATCAATGAGGAATGGACTAAGAGAGTTATGTGCAATGAGAATAATAAAGATCAATGAAGAGGAGGCAATGGGTAATGATATACACTCCTGGAAATGGAAAAAAGAACACATTGACACCGGTGTGTCAGACTCACCATACTTGCTCCGGACACTGCGAGAGGGCTGTACAAGCACTGATCACACGCACGGCACAGCGGACACACCAGGAACCGCGATGTTGGCTGTCGAATGGCGCTAGCTGCGCAGCATTTGTGCACCGCCGCCGTCAGTGTCAGCCAGTTTGCCGTGGCATACGGAGCTCCATCGCAGTCTTTAACACTGGTAGCATGCCGCGACAGCGTGGACGTGAACCGTATGTGCAGTTGACGGACTTTGAGCGAGGGCGTATAGTGGGCATGCGGGAGGCCGGTGGACGTACCGCCGAATTGCTCAACACGTGGGGCGTGAGGTCTCCACAGTAGATCGATGTTCTTGCCAGTGGTCGGCGGAAGGTGCACGTGCCCGTCGACCTGGGACCGGACCACAGCGATGCACGGATGCACGCCAAGACCGTAGGATCCTACGCAGTGCCGTAGGGGACCGCACCGCCACTTCCCAGCAAATTAGAGACACTGTTGCTCCTGGGGTATCGGCGAGGACCATTCAGAACCGTCTCCATGAAGCTGGGCTACGGTCCCGCACACCGTTAGGCCGTCTTCCGCTCACGCCCCAACATCGTGCAGCCCGCCTCCAGTGGTGTCGAGACAGGCGTGAATGGAGGGACGAATGGAGACGTGTCGTCTTCAGCGATGAGAGTCGCTTCTGCCTTGATGCCAATGATGGTCGTATGCGTGTTTGGCGCCGTGCAGGTGAGTGCCACAATCAGGACTGCATATGACTGAGGCACACAGGGCCAACACCCGGCATCATGGTGTGGGGAGCGATCTCCTACACTGGCCGTACACCTCTGGTGATCGTCGAGGGGACACTGAATAGTGCACGGTACATCCAAACCGTCATCGAACCCATCGTTCTACCATTCCTAGACCGGCAAGGGAACTTGCTGTTCCAACAGGACAATGCATGTTCGCATGTATCACGTGCCACCCAACGTGCTCTAGAAGGTGTAAGTCAACTACCCTGGCCAGCAAGATCTCCGAATCTGTCCCCCATTGAGCATGTTTGGGACTGGATGAAGCGTCGTCTCACGCGGTCTGCACGTCTAGCACGAACGCTGGTCCAACTGAGGTGCCAGGTGGAAATGGCATGGCAAGCCGTTCCACAGGACTACATCCAGCATCTCTACGATCGTCTCCATGGGAGAATAGCAGCCTGCATTGCTGCGAAAGGTGGATATACACTGTACTATTGCCGACATTGTGCATGCTCTGTTGCCTGTGTCTATGTGCCTGTGGTTCTGTCAGAGTGATCATGTGATGTATCTGACCCCAGGAATGTGTCAGTAAAGTTTCCCCTTCCTGGGACAATGAATTCACGGTGTTCTTATTTCAATTTCCAGGAGTGTATAAAGCCTGTTCAAAAAATTTTGGAATTTTGTCCACAAAAATTTCTACGCTTATCTTTTGCTTATTGTGCATGGTGTTCTTTGAAATACTGTCCTCCATAATTGATACACTGCTCTCAATGCTGTTTCCATTTCCAGAAGCAGTCTTGGTATGCCTCTTGCTGGATTGCACGAAGTGCCATCTGTGAATTTTCTTTTATCTTACCTGTCATTGCAAATCTTTATCCTTTCAGAGGGGCTTTCAAGTTTGGGAATAAAAAACTGTCCACAAACGCCTGGTCTAGGGAATATGGAGGATGAAGCAGCACAGTGATTTAGTTTTTTGTGCAACAGTCATGCACCAACAGTGATGAATGTGTGGGTGCATTATTGTGATGCAAAAGCCATGAATTGTCTCGCCACATTTCAGGTCATTTCATTCTCAAATTTTCTCTCAGGCATTGAAACACATTCCGATAGTACCATCAATCAACAGACTGTCACTGTGGCATGAATTCATAATGAACAGATCATCCAATGTCAAAGAAAACTATCAGCATGGCTTTGACTTGACCTGATGAGCTTTTTTGGAGAACCTTTCTGACCCATTGTGAAGACTGAACCTTGGTCTCAACATCATGATAGTAGTCTCACATCTCACCACCAGATATTATTATCTTATGGGACATCTCGTTCTCATTTGCACAATCCAAAAGGTCTTCACAGACTGCAAGCTGAAGATCTTTCTGGTATCGACTCATGAGCCATGGGACGAACTTGGTGGCAACATGATGCATTCCAAGATGCTGTGTCAGGGTCTCATGACATCATCCAACTGAAATGTTACATTCTTCTGCAATCTCTCAGTCAGTCAGCCGTCAATTAGCACGCACAATTTCATTAATATTCCTGAAGTGAGTGTCATTGGTAGATGTCAAAGAATGTCCTGAACGAGGGTCATCTTTAACTCCTGTCCAGTCATTTTTTAATCATGTGAACCATTAGTAACACCCAGTGTGTCTTAAGCACTCATCACTGTCGGCTTCCTGCATCATTTGGTGTGTCTCTGTACAGGTTTTGTTCAGTTTCATGCAAAATTTAATGCAGACACATTGCTCCTCTAACTCTGCCATCTCAAAATTCACAAACTGTGTAACACAACATTCTACTCAATACAGCACTCAATAATAATTAACAGACATACAACAATGAAAAGTCACACATTAAACACAGGTATTTGCTGTCATGCCAATGACCACTGGTTCGAAATCACAAATGTTCCAGAATTTTTTGAACAGACCTCAATGTGATAATGAGTACATTAATGAATAACAAAAGATGCAGATATTGCAGAGAGATATTGGATATTGGGTTTTTTAGTAGAGCAAGAGAGAGAGAGAGAGAGAGAGAGAGAGAGAGAGAGAGAGAGATTTAGCAGAGTGGTGTACTAGAGAGTTGATGTACTGGCTTACTGGTGAGAGCTAAGCATAGTTAATTTACTGAGAGTGATGATGTTCCACTAAATCAGTGTGATTACAGAGTGACACTGACATTTTAATATTTGCTACAATGCCACCACAGAGGTAGCTATAACAGTTTGCTGAAATTATGAGAGGTAATTGGGAATCATTGGCAAATGTAATATGGATTGGCTAGGCAGAAGACAGTTTCAGTTTCTCATTTCTTTCTTTGGTTGAGGTTTTATGTGCATTTATTTTCCTTTCTCCGCAGTGAAGGAAATGTACATGATGTTTTAAGTTTTCCTTCTTCACAGAGTATTGTGCGGTTGAAAATACGAGGTGATGTATATAGATCTCTTATTGATCAGTGATGTCATGAGTGTGGTGTGTGATTGATGTTATGAGTTAATAAACTAATATGTAACTATGTGTAGATGTGCCTCATTGATCAGTGGACTTATTTTAATGAATGTTGAGTGTTTCTCGTATTTATGAGGGCCATAATGTTACTTCATGTGTCCTGAGAAAACACTTTCCCTTTTGTTATGTTAGGAACAATTTATCCTCTCTCTCTCTCTCTCTCTCTCTCTCTCTCTCTCTGTGTGTGTGTGTGTGTGTGTGTGTGTGTGTGTGTGTGTGTGCGCGCGCGCATGTAAAAATCATAGTTTTTGATAATGGGTAGAGAACAAACAAATTATGAAAGATATGTCTGTACCACTGTCTCAACCAACTTAGGTGGTGCATATTTTATCCATTACTTTTCATTGTCTCTTATCTATCAATTTTCATTTTATGCGAGAGAGGTACATGCCATTTTCTTTGGAAATGTTTCAGAATCATTGCACAGATACAACTCTAAAGAAGAACTGATTTCTAAAGCTAACCATTTGAGGAGAGGAAAGGAAATGCCAGGAATCTGTGATAGTTTATGGACTAGACAGCAGAGGTATCAAAGAAAGAAGAGATGATTGAGGAATCTGGCTTTTCTATCAAATCTTGTAGCATTTGAGTAGTTAAATTTTGTGGTATATTATATTTAGTGACCATGGATTTTCTAAGGGGTACAAGTGATTATAAGCATGCATGAGTCAGGACACAGTATGCAGACTAATTGCTTAAGAGTATTAAAAGAGGCTTGCCTCTCTATCGACACATGTGTCTCACTGATGTTTGCTAATAATAGTAGCTGGGGGTGATTGTAGATGATAGCATGTTAAGATTATGGGTAACTAATGACAGTTTTGCTTTCAAAAAACCAACCACATGTGGTAACTCAACCCTCAGCTGCACTTTCCGTATTAGCGTAATCCATAATTGATGCTGAGGATGTATATTTAGAGATTATGATTTATGTTCTGTTTCCAGTGGCCAGTTACTGGAGAATTCTTGTATCCTCTACACTGATTGTAACATCATAGATAAAAATATATAGGATGCAAAGTATGCAAATAATTTATAAAGTTTGTCATATGAATCAGGTCGCTTTCAACTTAGCAACTTCTATGGGTAAGTAACATATATTGTTGCCACTGCCACAAATTTATTCTTGATTATGAAATAAGTGACAGTGACCAAAATTAATTGCACTGTATTAATGATAAGTAAACTACAGACATTACATAATTTTACTTTTCCTACAAGGTAACCTAAATCGTAGTGAGCTTGCAATAAAAAGAAACTTTATTGATGAGTTGTATTAGTGTATTTTTGAGGACTGATTCACACTTCAATGTCTTGATGGTGTAAGATTTTTGTAAAATTGTAATCGTTCCATGGTACATCAATGTGATGCAGCAACGTGGACGTGTGGCCCCAGCTTCCAGGAACGGTGCCTTGGCAAGTCAGGAATCCTGTCGCCTCCCATGGTGCAATGATGGTTGGCCAAGATGAGTGATCAGCTCAGTGGCACATTGTTCAGGGAACCTGACCTCCATCCCCAATGTACCATGGCAGCTGAACACAGGATCAATATGCTAGTTATGGGAGTGGAAAGGCACAGGACAGAATACCGAGCAGACTGCGGTCTTCCTGATCATGTAATGGGCTAACCCTTCACAATATTGGCTGGCTAACTGCATGTGACGACCAAGCCACCAAAACACTGTATGGAGGAATGAGATCTTGGCAAAAACAAGTGAAAGTTGGTACTCTCTCTGTTGTGAAACCACAAGCTGATGACTTAAACCCATTTTTTTGAACCGGTTACTCCTTTGAGACCATGACATGTTGAAAAACACAGAGATAGTCCATGTGATGCTTCCCCACAGAACAGTCAAGAGAGGAGGTTTCTTGAGACTGTGCAAAAGTCTAATGGCAAACAGACACTAATTATGCTTTCAAAGTTGACTTTATGAACAATGTTTCACTTGTGTCCATCTGTAAGCAATGGACAATTCTAAGGTTATTACTCAATCCCTGGCAAGATTAAGTGGCTTGGTGTGCATAAGTTCACATGAGAGATTCACCAACACATAGCTGGTTGTGAACTGTGGACAAATTGCAGTGTTCATTAGGAATTGGCACAAGACAGTCTTGACATTCTGTCAGTCTTGGGCCCTGAGCGCTGTAACGGAATTGTCAAGAGTTTCATCAGCAAGGATAGTTAGCACTGATTTCTCTGAAAGGTGTAAACGGTAAATAGAATAGACCAACATAAACCTTGATCAACTGGAGTTGTACAGTTTTCATACTTTGAAAGGGACTCAACTGTAGGCATAATTGAGCAAGCAATTATAAGGTAAATGCTGTTAGCAGAACCAGCACAATCTTCATGTGAGGCACGATCATTGAATAAGCTATCTATCAAGTACACAAGCCATTCTTTGTTGGATGTGTGCTGCGGAGGCTAGTTGTTGGAGAATCAAAGAGAGAGAGTAAAACCTACCAATGTTGTAAACTTAGAAGATGATAGTTGGCCATCTGGACTGCACGATCTTCCACTTCACGAAAGCCATGTCTTTGATGACTACATTGCGTAACTGCCACCGCCCCTGTCACCTCCAAAGTTCTTCATATCATTCTCTGTGTAACAAGTGCACACAGTGAATTGCTATTATAAATTGTTATGTATAATGGCTCAGTAGTAAGATGAAGTGTTCTGGAAAAGGAAAATTTTGTTCAATAGGTATCAGAAAGAAGACTGATTTACTTTATTGAGTTCTACTGATGGTAAAATCCAAATGTAATTTATATACAGTATGTCCCTCGCCAATTTCCAATCAGTGCAAAACATTGTG
This sequence comes from Schistocerca gregaria, assembly GCF_023897955.1. Taxonomy (NCBI): domain Eukaryota; kingdom Metazoa; phylum Arthropoda; class Insecta; order Orthoptera; family Acrididae; genus Schistocerca; species Schistocerca gregaria. Next base: position 76,530,271 of record NC_064925.1, read on the forward strand.
TGATCTGGTGCACTCATTCATGAGCAAGTCTTTTATTATGGTCTGGCCGATTTAAGTTGTGATATAATGTGCCCTCCTTTCCTGTGTTTCAATTCAATGTATGTGTTTGTATTTGCTGTTTTTTCATAGATATACATGCATACAGAACTGCTCTCCTAATAATGCAGACCTAACATCATTTGAAAATCTTTTCCTTCCTATCATTCAATAATTATAGTGTTCTAAGTGATCTTGTTTGTGTCTCATTTTGTGTTTATTACTCATTGTTTATATGTGATAGCTACTGATTTGTTGCACCTGTAGAAAAGCTACTCTTGCAATACATGTTGCCTGATATTACCTTTAATTAACTCTTTGAGACTGAAAACTTTATTTTACATTTCAGTCTTGTAACACATATTTGTGTTTGCTGTAAAGTACTTGGAGACTAGAGTCGACTTGTTGGAGCCCATTTGAGGTGGTCAGTAATTTCATTCTTGAGGTGTTGTGATAACATGATGCATCCTTCATATCCTATCATATTTGACAGTCTATGTGCTGTTATCACCTAACTGAATGCCCACCACAAAGAACAAAGGCAAAAAATGGATGATTTGGAACTAGAGTTCGCCCTGTATTTATTTTGTAACCACACACATAAGATCTAACATAAATTCCTGCACCCTTCTCTTTTATGAAAAAAATGAGTGTCTGGAAATTTTTCTGCAGGTATCCAAGTGATGACAGGTAGATGTTACTTGCATGTATCTTTCATGTGTGTGTAGCTTTCATAGTTTCATTTCTGAACTGTTGTGGTTTTATATTTAATCTTTACATAATCCACATTGTTCTGTAACATATTGATGCACGGGGAAAGGATTTCTAATAGACAATTTATCATGTGACTACTGAGATCAGCAGCCTCATTTTCTTCCAAATCACAGTTCCTTATGTAGCCTCTTGCATGAAAACAGTAACATAGCATCTCTGGGGCAAAATTGAGATGATTCCTTTCTATTTTTCCTCCACACCAGAAACAAGGGAAATTCATTGGCTTTCTCGAAACCTGACTGGCAGCAGCAAGCGACAAAGGTCACAATGCACTTTCCCTCCATTTTGAAAACCTAGTCTTTCAATCAGTGATGGGTAGATCCAGTGAAGAAGGCACGAGAAAGTCCACTGTCTTCAAGGCACTGTGCACATTTGCATCCTGTGCTTTCTACTGTCACTTTGAGTGGCTTACTGTGGTGCATTGTGCAGTGGGCATTGGAGACTGGCCGCAACTGCCCCCATTATATGATTTTTGCTCTGGACTCAAGTGTCCAGCATAGGATGTTAAGTTCTATGGGAGACTGCTGTGTTAGTCTTCGGGGAGTAGAAATGCTTGTGCCAGAATGTGGATCTAAGTATTAACTCAGGGTGAAATTTATGAGTTAGCAGGTGTTTAAACCTGATGGCATTAGCACCTCCAGGAGTGGGGAGTAATTCACAATATGCATTGTGTTTATCGTTAGTGTGTATTAATCATTTCATGTGAAGTTTAGGACTGAGCATGTGGGTCTTGTGTTAGCCATGTACCACCCATGTCATGACGTCAGTGGAGCATGTGGAATTTACTCTTTTCTTTGGTTACTCAAATGCAGTTAAGATTGTGAAGCACTCACTCTGCAACATTTCTGAAATTATCATTTCAGCCATAGTTTGCACTATTAAAGTGTGCCATAGGTTGCCAGTTTAAAGAGTGCCAATTTTCCCTATTTCAAATAGTTTATTCAGAGCTTCATTGTTCTCAGCTGGAGTTGGTGCTGAGACCATTCGCCTTCTTAGTTTCTGTCTGTGCTGAACCCTTTGGTTGTGTGCATATCTGATTACCTTTCACAAATTAGATAAGATTCACTGTGTCTGATGAGGCTAACCCGTGCTGAATTCTCACAACCAATACACATTTCCCTGTTGATATGTAAGGGGCTGTAGTAAGTGACTAATGTTTAATTGTGTCATGACTTATGCTGAATTTTTGTAATAAATGTTCAGGTAATTGAACACAAATTAATTTTCATGATAGATAATTCCATATTCCTCTATACCACAGAGTACCCAGTCACTTCTTCAAAGAGTATCAAAGAAGATTCACACTGAATGTAATTCATCACTGCATGGTGTACTGCATTCATGTTGTATTGCATTCATTTATTCCTTTGTCAATGAGATATATGAGAGAAATTTAGGGCCTTATAGCTCAATCTGAATCAGTCATGGCTCAGTGCAGCCATTGCACATGCAGTGAATGGCTTAACTGCCAATGTGGTGCACAATGACAGGTGAAATCCTGCTCCGAGTGCTGCCCTAATCTCAGTTCCCTCCCCACTGTGTGTAATTGCAGACATTGTAGAAAGCATAATAGACTATAACCGTAGTAACCCCCTTTCAGCTATTCTCCATAGACAGAACATAATTTTTATCCTTAAAACTGTATCCCTACATTTTTTTAAAACAAGTTATATTCCTCCGTAGGTTGCTTTTTGTCATATACTTGTAATAAGCTCTGTGTTTCATTATTGTGTAGTAACTAATTTTGCCCCCTTGGACATTATCAATCTACATCAAACCAAACATTATATTACATTAAAAGCATAGTATGACCCCACAGCAATGTGGGAGTACAACATGGCATTCCATATCTAGCTTTTGTCACTGTACCAGTACATATAAGATACTACCAAAAGTACATGAGAATTTCCCCATAAAAATCAGAAAACTTACTCTACATCTTAATTTCAACCATTACCTTCAAAGTAGTACCCTCATACCCTCATACTTGTATGCTTCCAGTGGTTCTCCCATCATCGGAAGTAGTGTTCGAAATCTTCTGGCTGAATCATGTTCAAACTCAGTTGCAATTTCGCTTGCATCTACTCTATAGAATCAAAATCCTGCCCCTTCAACTTCAATTTTATGAGACGGTGGCCACCCCGGGAATAAGCGGGCGGTGTGGTGGAGGCGTGTGTGGCCCTTAAGTGGATCAAGCTATCCATAGAAATGAAAGCACATAGAGATGCTCGGTCACACTCGCACAAGAGTGTGAGGTTGTGCGCAATGTTTACATGTAAGGGGCTATCCAATGGCGGGACCTCGTTGTGTCAAAAGAATGAGCACTCGTTTGTCGAATGTCACTATAGAAACATTGTTCACTCAGTGCAACGGCATGCTGCAGGACAAGCTGATAGTAGGTGTGTGTGTCTCCGATGTTGGAGCTGAGGGTGTGGTCTTTAATCATGATACCAAAAGTCGTGTCCCCCACAGGACCTTGTAGGGGCCTAGATAAGGAGGTTGAAGAGGCTGCCTAATTGCATCATCATGCAGCACGACGTGGGAGCAATCGGAGAGTACAGTGAGTGCAAACGCATTTGTTGAAAATGCATGCACATGTGGCTAATGAAATATGGTGAGGCGGAAGATCCTCGCTAACCTAGGGAAGAATAAGTTTCCCAAGTAGAATCAGATTCTTGCTGAAAACAAATTCGGATATAGTCCCCTGTAGGTCAGGTTTATAGGTCAAGCGTAGACCAAGTAGCACCCACGAGAGAGCTTCCAACCAGAGACAATCATGGCATCGAAGGGCCGTCTTGAGGGTGTGGTGCCATTTCTCCACCAACCCATTGCTTTGTAGGTGATAGGCAGTAGTGTGTATTTTTTTAATACTGCAGATATTGCAGAGGATGGTGAAAAGGGGGTATTCAAACTGTTGACCCTGATTGGTGGTGACAGTGGTCGGGCACCCGAAACAAGCAATCCACGAGCCAATGAAAGCCTTGGCTACTGTCTCGGCAGTAATGTTAGGGAGAGGAACAGCCTCGACCCAGTGAGACAAATGGTCGATAGTTGATAAGATATATCTATGGCCCTCCGAAGGAGAAAGAGGCCGTATCAGATCAATATGTACATGACGGAATCGTCCTGCAGGAATGTCGAACTTGCCCAGAGGCAGGGAGGTGTGGTGGCTGATCTTCTTGTGCTGGCAAGCGATGCAGCTGCGTGCTCAGGTTTGACAGTCCCATTTGATATTCTTCGAAACAAAACGTTCTGACACGAGACTTGTGGTGACTCAAACGCCCAGGTGGGCTAGGTGATGCAGGGCATTGAAAACCTGTCGACGCAGTCTGGGTGGGAGCAAAGGGCGTAGGGTGATGGTTGGAGAATAACACCACACCTCGTCGGAAACGCCAGGAAATTTAGCCTTTGTGAAAACAAGTGATGTTTGTGGGACTCATAGGAGAGCCTGAGAATCTTCGTCAGTAACTTGGAGGGAGGCCAGATCGGAAAGATCAAAGATGTGGGAAACTGCACTGATCTGCAAGAAGAAATCCGCCGCAATATTATCTGCACCCTTGATGTAACGGACGTCCATTGTGAATTGAGAAACCAGGTCAAAGTGGCGGTAACATCGAGGGGATGGGACCTCAGGTGGGTTGCAGAACACTTCTGCTAGTGGTTTGTGATCAATGAGGACGAAAAATGAAGGTCCCTCACGTCAGGGTGGAAATGTTTGATTGCGTTGTAAACAGCAAGGAGCTCTCTATCGAATGCAGAATATTTTCTCTGAGCCATAGATAGTTTCTTGGAGAAGAAATGAAGGGGAGAAACCGTGTCGCCCTTGTCTAGTTGCAACACTGCCCCCATCGCGATGTCGCTGGCGTCCGTAACTATCCCAAGGGGTCAGCGTGGGCGAATGTCATAGCGTGAGCTAAAGATGTCTTTAGAGCCTTGAAGGCCTCTAGCATCAGAGCATTCCGAGAGATGGGACGGGTTTGATACCGGAAGTTTGTTTGCCTGATAGCGGGACCGTCAGGGGTGCCTAAACAGCGGTGGCGGAAGGCAGATGGCGACGATGGTAATTGATGGTGTCGAGGAAACGGTGTAGCTCTTTGTAAGTAGCCGGGGGCGGCGGAGACGTGATAGCCTGCACATGAGATTTGGGAGGCCGTATTCCGTCAGCAGAGACAGTGTAACCTAGGAAGGATACGGACGCCTGGCGCAACTGAAACTTGTCTTTGTTGACCTCGACACCATTGGAGTTCAAGGTCTGGAGGACCGTAGACAGATGATTTTCATGTTCCTCTGCTGAGCTGCTGAAAATGACAATATCGTCTAGATAAGCAACGCAAAACTCGAACTGTTGCAAGATAGAGTCTATGAAACGTTGCCACGTTTGTGTCACGTTCTTTAGGCCGAACGGCATGAAGTGGTATTGGAATAAAGCAAACGGCGTGATAATAGCCGTCTTAGGAATGTCTTGCGGCGCCACGGGAATCTGGTGGTAGGCGCGTTTACAATCAATAACACTGAAAGTTGTGGTGCCCGATAACATATGAGTGAAGTCATTGATGTTTGGCACTGGGTAATTGTCCATGACAGTACGAGCGTTTAAGCGTCTGTAATTGCCGCACATTCGAAAAGATCTGTCATGTTTGGCGATGAGGTGGATTGTTCAAGACCAGTTGCTGTCTGAAGGTTGCAGAACACCTGCCGCCAAAAGTTCATTAATCTGCTGCCGGGCCGCGTGCAACTTGACAGGGTTGAGGTGTCGGACCTTATGCCTAATAGGAGGGCCAGCAGTAGTAACTATCTTGTGTGTCGTTCCAACAGTGATGGAAGAAACAGAACTGCACATAAGATTGGTTAACATCCTGGCGCCGAGTCTTCGGACAAGTAGGGCGCTATGAGGCATAGCCGTTGGCACGATTGGGGAAAGGGAGCACAAAAGTCACGTGTCTCTTCGGACAAGTAGGGCGCTATGAGGCATAGCCGTTGGCACGATTGGGGAAAGGGAGCACAAAAGTCACGTGTCTCTTACGGGAGTGCGGCGTGTGCTAGTGGGGAGGGGGTGGGAGCACGCGCAGCGACGAGCGAAGGGGAACAGGTGACGACTGTCCGCTGTTAACCTTGCACTGAACAACAGGGGCAGGCGAGAGCAGCACTATTGTCGCACGTGGGGCCACAATGGCCGCTGTGTCATGTGGCCAGTGAGTGAGAGAGAGGGAATGTGGTAGGTGTCCGAGAGGTAGGCGTGGTCGCAATGTGCGCCTGACTGTCATTAGCACCACTGTTTGAAACACACGGCACTGGATGAGGCGAGCGCAACGAGGGAGTTGGAACGCAAGTAATGTTTGTGGTCTAAGCTGGTGAGAGTTCGAGCTAGGCTGGGCCGAACAATCTTGTTTAGGTGGCAGCACCGTGGACTGCATTTGCAGAAGTGAGGTACGAGCTGTGACACGCTTGCTGTAAGTGGATGCGATGTGCTGTTTCAGCTTCTCGTTCTCCTGGCGGATTTGCATCGCTGACTCGTATTCTGACAGTACGTCGGTAGTGCAGGTCACAATGTTGTCCACGAGGGCGGAGCACTTGTGTATGATGTTGTATGTTGCGGTGAGAACAGAGCGTTGGACGTAGGTGTGCGTGCACGGTGTGTGAGTGCTCGTAGGATGGTGGAGCACTGAACCCTGTACAACGATCGGAGATAGTTCGTAATGAAGACAAAAAATCCATACCGAGGATCAGTTCATCAATGTCAGCAATGTAGAACGCCCATGGAAAACGTAGAAAAGGAGATGCGGTCACCGTAATCTTTACTGACCGTGAAGTAGGTGACGTCGTTGCGTTGACAGCTCGTAGAAGTGACTTCGTCTGTGAAGAAGCGGGTGGAGCCATCGAAGTAGGTACGATTGACACGTCAGTACCAGTGTCGACCACAAAAGCTAGACCTGATTGTCAGTCACATAGAGATGACCACTCGGGGCGGCAGATGAGTGAACAGAGTGTAATGTAAGAGGACGCCTGTTAGGCTCCGCACAGGACTCGGTGTTTCTTAGTTTCTGGAGTCGGCATTTGGGTGTAGGCATGGCAACCTGCACTTCTTGGTGTGGTCGTCGAAAACTTTGTGCAGGGTGAGGAGGAGGTGGAGACTGTGACAGTGGGGGCGGCTTGTCCTCGTTGATTTGTTCTGGTAAATAGACCTGTATCTAAGGTGTGTGGGTGATCCTGGAGTGCTCGGACAGCGAAGAGAATGAACTAACGCTGCCAGGAGAAGCATACAGGTGACAGCGGAATGAGCCCTGTCTCTGTGGGGGTGGCGGTGTCGACGAACGGTATGGAATGAACCGGCTGGTGTTGCCACAGCAGCAAATACAACTGGTCAGCAATATGTAGGCGGGAGCCGATGGACTCGAACGAGTGTGGTAACTCATGGATCTGTAGATTGGTAGGTAGTTTGGCAGACCATACAGGCCATAGCATGGCGTCAGGCATGGTGTGCTCGTTCATGAGCAATTGAAGGCGGCGCCAGAGTTGTGAGGGAGTGCATTCCCCCAGGTGCTCCTTGTAGAGAATCTTGATTATTAACTCTAGTGGCGAGCAGGCAACTCGTTCCATTAGGGTCTTCTTTCCAAACTCGTATTTTGGTGCAGGCGGCGGCGAAAGGAGCAGGTCACAAACCAAATCTGAGTGGTCATGGAGGTGTGTGACGAGACATAGAAACTTTGAGTTATCGTCAGACACATGATGTAACTCAAACATGCTCATTGAGCGCGAACCATGATGCCGGGTTGTCCTCATATAAGGGTGGTAGCTTCGGTAGCTGACCAGGAGGGGGTGACGACGGCAGCTTCAGTGTCTCCTTGGGTAGCGGCTGAACTGAGGTTAAGTCAGAGGCCGGCGTGGTAGGCCCGAATTTCAACCAGGCGAGCGATTCCGTAGTAGCAGCAGCTGGCATAGTTGGCTATGTGTCATGAAAACACGGTGCGGCAGACATGTAAATGGGTGGATGGATGGCACACGAGGGGGCCATGAAAACTGGACCGTGACTGACGAGTGCTTCATGGAAATGACCCACTTCTGGAACAAGGTGAGAGACTGGTGTGGCAGACACAGGCAGTGCTGTGGGAGCGGCAGGTGGTTGAGTGACCAGAAACAGGGATCCCCGCGAGTGGGGTGGGGGGCGGGGGGGGGGGGGGGTTGAGAACGCGACCCATGTGGAAAATTTCTGATGGATAACATGCCAGTAGTGCATGTGGCAGGCCACTGAGGCGAGGTAAGGGGTGCATGTCAGGCGAAACACCGAACTGTGCATATAAATTGGACACAACTGGAAAACTGCGTGCACGAAACAGATCCAGCGCGGTTTGTAGTAATGGCGGCGTTGCACATGGACTGACAGTAACTGATGTAGCATGCTGGTGTGTGGCTAAACCCGTGTTCGACAGGAGATAACTTTGTTCTTGAAACACTCGATGTGAAGAGACACAATTCGAAATATTGTTCAGTTCACATTTCAGTCTCAAATGGGCATAATACGGTGATGCGAAGCCTGAGTCCATTGTTTGCTCTAATGGCGTAGTTGTCGACCGTTGGAAACTAATGAAGTTAACACAAGGCGTTGGTTGAGAACACAAATCGCTGTGCGTAAATGATGAATACGCCATTGGTGAAGAAACAGCGAAACTTGGTGAGCGGAGTTGTGCTTCCACATCTTTGAACAAGGCAGTGTTTGGCATGGTCATTGTGTAGTGCATATAAACTGTTCCATAAACACCGGCGCAGAAGATGTGAAACACGAATGAACTGCGGGGTCACCACTATGGGAATGGGATCAGTAATCAGGATATAGAAAACTTAATTCCCACATATGTCATAGATAGTATATATTTACACTTGACACTGCATCCGTACAGAATGAAGTATTACAAAAAACTGACGAAAGTAAAGTTAAGATGTAGGCTTGACAGAGCACTTACAGTTCACAAATATTAAGTTTCGTGGTCGATACAAACTATCGACGCCACAACTTCATGCACTTAATTGTGATAGTTTCCAGAGTTGTGCCTGGAGTGTTGTCATCCACAGTCTTCTGGCCATCTTTAAATCACATAAACTACTCAAATATTCTTACTTGTATATAGTGGGTTTCAGCTGCAATGTGTGGAACTCAAGTCAAAACTAAATGCAGATCCTTTGTTCTTTCAAGTCAGTCATTTCTAAATTCACAGACACATTAGAACAGGGTGTAAGAAAATCTGAAATAAGTTCACACCGATAAACTCAGAATGAAGCCACTTGGCAAACTGGCCGTTGAAAGACACAACTTGAGGTGCCTAGCAGTGGAACTTTCTGCTTCTGACGTTTTGGGTGCGATATTCTAATTCGCGCATATTTTGGGTAGCACTTTGTGACACATTAAAACAGGTATGTATAGTTATTCAAATTTTGACCACATGATATTTGTTTTCAGCTCTTCAGTTCAATTCTTTTAAGAAATTTACACAGTGTTGAAAATCAGTACAAAGAAAGGTTTCCTGAAGTAAAAGTACGAAGTCTAAAGCATGTATGTATCAAATTTATAATAGGAGTAGTAGATACACAGAAGACAAACAATAATGACCAAGTTACATAGTTTCTTTCGTAATATGAGTACCAAAATAAGGCGTTTACATTTCCTGTGTGGAAATTGGTAAAAAGGGTCTCATTGTACTGTTGTGTTACTGCACTATTAGTAATTTGTCCAACCTCCATTCTTCCTAATTACCTCAGAAATTCTCTTTGGCATTGATTTTGATAGGTTTTGTAGTTCTTGCAATGAAATTGTTGGCCACTCTTCTTGTATCACTCTTTTAGCTCACATACAGCCTGAAATTGCCTTCCATTGTAATGAACACATCGTGCAGGTATTCCCCAAATGCTTTCCATGGGGTTCAGACCCAGGCTACATGCAGTCCAAGACAAGACATTGATGTCTTTATCTTCATACTACATTTTGATTGTAACAGCTCAATCTTACATGGCTCTCTGCTCTCAGACAATGCCTGTAACTCTGAAATCCTCTCATATATCTAAATTAAACTTCTTCTCATCACTGAAGATCACTTTATCCCATTTTGAAGCCCACAACAAATGGTTTTAAGTAAATTTGAATCCACCCTGTTGATGGTTGGATGTTACAGCAGGTTTCTTCAGTAGTTTCTTGACTGCAAGATGTTTGTCATGGGTCAAAATTTGTCATATACATCTGGTAGTTACTGGCAACTGTAAATCAGTAACAAGCTGAGACAAATAAAAGTTTGAGGACCTTGCTTTTTTTGCAACATTTCAAAGCCTCAGATAATTTTCTAATTTGCATATATTTTCTGCAAAATGTAAATTTGTACAACAGTACTGAGGGCAGTTCTGAACAGAACTCCAAGAGTTCTATCGAAAATCGTAATAACATTTTTTTGTGTAGCTAATAATTTATGAGATAATTGCAATTTAAGGAGAAAATATTTTCACTTATTGTGAAGTTGGCACCCTTTTTTTCAGAAATGTATTTTTTCAGAGTTCTTGATAGATATGCCATTATTCTAGAGTTCTTTGTACAAAATTTCAATAGTTCTGCACAATTTAGTGAGGAAAACAACAATACTCGAAAAAATTTGGGCATGGAAACCATTCTTTGTCAATTTTTGCACAAAGTAAATTTGTACAACACTTCTGAGGACAGTTTGGAACAGAACAATGAAAAACAAACATGTTTCTGAGAGAGTGGATACATTCACATATGCCACTAACCAGATGGTGTCACACCTGTCGAGAAGTGCACAAGAGGTACAATGGGCTGTGGTGGGAGAGCTGTTGGTTACTATGCAACTTACTTGATGGGCCCCAATACACCGTTATATTAATATACAATTTCATCTCAACAAAGAAATTACTGCTACTAATAGAAAATTTAAAAAAAATATGCTGAAGCTTCCCAAATGCCACATATGTGAATGTACCATCTTCAGAAAGAATCATTTTGCCAGGCATGGGCTACACAGAAACAAAATTGAAAAAGCATTCATTAGTCGAGAAATACTTAATGCAGTATTAGCAGTTGAAGACAAGAATTGCCATGCCATACCACTACCACCACCCATCTCAGCAACTGAAATTCTCCAACATAAAAATGAAACTGAGTCACTGGAAACAGATCCAGCAGTAGAATCTTCACTTGCTACAAAAGTAGCCAAAGAAAATAAAGCTCCCACAACAGCTTCAACAATATCAGAAGCAGCTACAGACTATACAGTGGCATCATTTGCAAGAAATGTGCTTACGGCCAGCGAGTCATCAGATACAACAGGAATTCCAGTATCAAAAGTTGCAGCACATCCAGAAGAAAGAAAGACAAGATGCAGGAAACCTGTGTCCCTAAAGGATTTTTGGTACCCAGCCTCAACATAAAGAAACCGTTGACACCAGACAATACAAGTAAGAGCTCCTCTCAACTGAGTTGCAGTAGCTTAAAACTACTTAGCCTTAATATACAATGTCTCAAAAATAAAATTCTAGATCTCGAGATTGAGTCCAGTGAATATTGTGTTAATTATATTTGTATTCAACAACATTGGTGCAAAAATTATGAATCAGAAAACATTAATATTTTCCCATATACCCTGGTTAGTCATTTTTCTAGGAAGGAAGCCCAGATTGGGGGTATCTGCATTTATGTAAAATCAGATATTAAAGTGAAAAACAGGCCTGAAGCTGAACGCCTGAGCATAGAAAAACATTTTGAGGCAACAGCAGTGCAAATGAATGTAAAAAATAGGAATATAAGTCATGTGGTGACCCAGATTTTTTAAAAATAGAATTGTAAGAACTGATGAGCATCTTACGTGAGAAGTCATCAATAATTGTATGCTGGGACTTTAATGTCAATATGATGGTAGATAGTTCATTTAAAATTAAATTCCTCAATATTCTAGAGTTTCAACTTATATTCTAATATATACAGTGCTACAAGGGTAACAAACACTTCAAAAAGTCTTGTAGATAACATATTTTCAAATATAGCAAGCCCAGGTACAGAAGTTTTGAATATTTACCTAGGAAAATCTGATCATAATGCACTTATTATTAAAGTGCTCACAGTTCCAATACATACAAAAACAGTACATCATATGTATAAGAAAATTTTCTCTCCCGAAAACTGCAACCAGTTTGGTGTCATACTGACTAACCAATCTTGGGCAGAAGTATTGTCACAAACTGATACAGATGCCACATACAATGTTTTCTCCTCTCTTTTCATGACAAATTTTGCAATGTGCTTTTCAAAAAGATTAGTTAAAAATCAACTCATTTAGCCATAGACACACAAATTCTTGGATCACATCTGACATTAAAAACTCTTCCAAGACTATGAAAAGACTAAACTCTGAAGTCAAAACTAATACTGACCCTAATTTTAAAAACTATGTTAGTAACTACCAAAAGGTATACAGAAGGGTAATTAATCTATCAAAAGTATTAAATAACGATAGACTAATAAGGAAGTCAGACAATAAATCAAGGACCACATGGGAAATTGTTAAAAGAGAAATAGGAAAAAGCTCTAAAGACCAGGAAATTGTACTTAAATCTAGTGATAACATTGAAATAAAGAAGGAAGTCATACCCAATTACATTAACAACTACTTTCTAAGTGTTCCTGATAAATTAAGCAAGAGCTTTACCAAAGAAGAGAAAACAACAGCACCAAAAGTAGTCAATAGTATGATAATACATCCCACTAATAAATATTAAATTCTGAATGTAATTAACTGTATGAAACCCGAAATGTCTTCAGGACTGGACGAAGTGCCAGTGACAATAATAAAAAAAAAAGTTGCCTCACAAATCTTGAAACCACTGGTACATATTGCCAATTTATGATTCAATGAAGGTGTGTTCCCCCAAAGGCTGGAAATTTCTAAGGTTAAACCATTATTCAAAAATGGGGATATACATAAGGTAGAAAACTATAGACCTATATCCCTTCTTCCATATTTATCAAAATTTTTTGAAAAACTGATGAAAATTAAACTCATAAGCTACCTTGACACCTTCAATCTTCTAAATAGTAATCAACATGGTTTTCATACAGGTCACAGCACAGAAACAGCTATACAGGCCAAACGGGAGAAATTATTAGAAATTTAGACAATAACAAATGTGTGGTAGGAATCAACCTAGATCTTTCCAAGGCCTTCGATACAGTAGTTCATCAAGTTCTCCTTGACAAACTGGAGGAAATAGGCATCAGAGGAATTGGGAGGAAATGGTTTGAATCCTATCCCCAAGATAGAACTCAGGCTGTGGAACTCACCTCAGCTCAGAATAAGCAAAAAATAAAGAGGGTATTTGATGCTAAGAAAGTGGCAGTAGGTGTCCCACAGGGTGGTGTTCTTGGCCCCCTATTATTCCTAATCCACATAAATGACACTGAAAGGCCGAAAAATCATCAAAACTTATGTTATTTGCAGACAATACAAGCATAATAATAAGTGATCGCAGCAAATCCTTTTTCACTACAGCTGAAAAAGTTCTGAAGAGTGTGCAACAGTGGTTTTACACTAATAAGTTAACACTCAATTTAAATATAGCAAATTACATACAGTACATTAAAGTAAATAATTTATCATTGAGTGACTATGAAATACAGAAAGTCTGGTCTACAAATTTTTTGGGCATGTACATTGCATCAGCATTTGAGCTGGAATGACCATGTCACATACATATCCAAAAAAAACCTCAATTCAGCATATTTTGCGCTGAAAATAATTACTAGAGTTTGCAGTGCAGAGTGCACAAGATTACTGTATATGGCTTATTTCGATTCTATCCTATTTAATAACATTCTGGGGTGCAACTAAAACACGCTTTTGAGAGGTTTTTAAATTACAGTAAGGGGCCATTAGAATTATTACACACAGTTCTCCACAAACACACTGCAAGCCCTTGTTCATGCAGATAAACATACCAACATTACAATCTTTGTACATATTAAAAAGCTTACTGCATACAAGAACATACTTGAGTAGTGTACATAATGACTACAATACACGTATCTGTAAGACTCTGCATGTAGAAGTAACAAGAAAAACACAAACTCAAGAACATGCGAGACACTATGGAATAAACTTTATAATGCTCTGCCACTCTGCTTCAGGGGAACAGACGACAAAGGAAAATTTAAGTCAGAATTAAAAAAATAGTATCTGATGTTTTTATAGCACAAATGAATATTTTGAATCCTTAAATCACTAACTGATAGTTGTATTGTCAATATCATGTTGTTCTCATTGTCAGTTCTATGTCTAGTTTATACTCGTTTAACTCTAAATTATGTGTAATATGTGTTTTCCAAAATGTACTAAATATATATAAATCCATCACATATGGTACATTTAAAAGAGCATGTAAAAGAACAACCCAGTAATTGAATGTTATAATTTTCAGCATATTATATAATGTTAATTTTATGTCTTTTAATTCAATATCTTAATTTTCAACATAATGTTAATTTTATGTGTTTGATAGTAATTTGTAATATTCTGCTGTACATATTCTGGACAGTATTATGAAATACATATTCGTACAAGAGTTCTGATGACAGTTATGGACGCCACGTGAAGAGTTCTATCGAAAACCCTAGTAGCATTTTTTTGTACAGATAATAGTTTATGAGGTAATTGAAACTTAATTAGGAACCCCATAAGAGTTCCTACTGTGACGCTGGCACCCTTTTTTGCAGAAATATATATTTATTCACCGTTCTGGATGGATATGCCATAGCTCTAGAGCTTTTTGTACATAATTTGAATAGATCTGCAGAATTTAGCGAAGAAATCAATAATACTCGAAAAAATTTGGTATCGAAACCATTCTTTCTCGATTTTCGCAAAAAGTAAATTCGTACAACAGTGCTGAGGGCAGTTCTGAATAGAACACCAAGAGTTCTATCGAAAATCCTAATACAATATTTCTGTGGCGATGATAGTTTATATGATAATTGCTTTAATGTTAGTTTTGATAAACAGTTCTGGATAACACCCCAAGACTTGTATCGATAATCATAACAACATTTTTTGTGGTGATAATAATTTGTGAGATAATTGATTAATTGTGGTGCTCACTTACTCTACAAGAAAAAAATATAACCATTCGTACAACAGTTCTGATGACAACTCTGGATAGCATTGTAAGAGTTCTATCGAAAATGTTAGTAACATATTTTATGCAGATAATTATTTACCAAGTAACTGCATTTAACAAGGAATGCTTATGAACATTTCCCGTGAAATTTGCACCCATTTTACGAGAAAAATACATTTGTTTCATAGTTCTTGATATGTACGCCATAGTTCTAGAGTTTCCTGCTCAAAACACATGAAAATTGTGCTGAGCGGACAGGCAACATGTCACAGAAGTTGAAAAATCTGCTGAAAGCATGAAAAACGAGGCCAGAATAACAAAGGAAAGAAGTGAAACTAAAGAAAGTGAAAAGGACACGAAAGGAATCAACAAGATTATGGAGCAGGAATGGTTTGAAATGTCGTCATTGAGAAGTAAATGATATACAGATCTTTAGTTTCAATTTTCTGTCATCAATGTGTTTGCATACAGAGATATTGTTACCGGTATCTCATCCACTATTAAAGCTACATAAACAAAGTTATGGATGCATAACAATATAGTGCTTGCCTGCACACTGAACCACATTATTCAAAATGAATTAAATATTTTAAGCTGGAGTATGTCATATTACGTTCTTAAATTATTGAGAAAAAAATTGACTCTTAAAATACATTTTTTTTTAAATAATCAAAACATGAAACTGATGAATATAACTAGTCTACTGTTTCAACAACGGAATAATTCAAAGAATAAAATTTGTTTTTTATCTTTTATTTGGAATAGTATGTAAGTACATTGAACCTAAAATAACAATTACATGTAATTCAGTATCTAAGAAAAACATCAATGTTCACTTCGCAATGTATTCCACTGATTTACAATTTTTTTCAGCTAAAGCTCACAATATACTAATTTTTTGATAAAAGTTTCATTCCTCGATATATTGACACTCTTGCGTTACTAAATTTCACAGTACCAATAAAAATGGTGCAAATGGTTCTGAGCACTATGGGACTTAACATCTATGGTCATCAGTCCCCTAGAACTTAGAACTACTTAAACCTAACTAACCTAAGGACATCACACAACACCCAGCCATCACGAGGCAGAGAAAATCCCTGACCAGTACCAATAAAAACTACAGGCCATGGTGTACAGGTCCCCTTAACTGCTCTTCTTCAGGAAACACTAAAACTCAGAAGGAAATACATATGTAGGGAATTGAGTAATAAATAAGCATAGAATTTATGAGATGTGACACAACTAAGAAAAATAGGTTCAAAAATGGCTCTGAGGACTATGGGACTTAACATCTATGGTCATCAGTCCCCTAGAACGTAGAACTACTTAAACCTAACTAACCTAAGGACATCACACAACATCCAGCCATCACGAGGCAGAGAAAATCCCTGACCCCGCTGGGAATCGAACCCGGGAGTGGGAATCGAGAATGCTACCGCACGACCACGAGATGCGGGCGAAAAATAGGTACAAAAATATATACATGAAATTTAGGACATAAAATGCTCATATTCTAGTAACTAAAACAGGAAGGCTGTGGTTCCAGAAACTAAGAATTAACATAAGAGATGTATTTGTAATATTTAGATATAAAATTTTTGCAGTTGCTTACCTTATGAAGCAAAGTTAATATGTAGGAACTACTTGTTTCATCTCGTCAGTCTTGCAGCTGCCATTTGAAAATTTTCCAGTCTTGACATATATGAACAGGTGTGGAGTAATTATCGTTTCTTTTGAATCTCTCTGTGCATCTTTATACAGATCATCGTTCTGCTTCTAGTAGCTTCCATCGAAGACATATGCTGTGTAGTGTTTAATGGAGCTATTATGGCACAAACGAGAGTGTACTCTTGATTGTTGACTACAATTTCTTTCGTGATCGTTTGCAACATACATTTTTTCCTTTGATTCAGAGGAAACTGATCTTCAGCTAGTGAACAAGTTGTTATACTAGTATCCATCATCAAGTAGCATCCGAATTCCTTTTCTTTGACTGCTTCTCCTTTACATTTCTTGCATTTTATGATAGTCTTTAGACCTCCATTTGTTGCATCTAGAGCCTCTTGCATGAAGTTATAACCAAGTCTCAAAAGCACATATATATCAACGAAAATATAATGTAGTTTCACATAGCGTGACACAATATCTTTTTCTGCAAATCGGGATATCTTTTAATATTGTTTTGTATAATTCCCCAAGATTTGACTCTGCATTCAGAGACAATATTTTTCGAGAGATTACTCCTTTTTTTAGTAACAGTGTCACATACAAAATATCAAATCTCTGCTTAAAATGCTGGTAGTTTATGATTTTTTGTCCAAAACATCCAAAGCCAGATCCAAAAATGGATAGCTCACCGTCTGAATGGTACTTTTGAAATGATCGCTGAGTGATATTGCTTGAGTGAATCAAATCAAAGAATCGAAACGGACCTCCCCTTCAAGTTTTAGGTAGTAGATTTTAATTTGCTTGAGGACCCATTTGAGAAAAGTAGAAAATTAATGTCTATGAATTTCTTAGTCGAATTCCAGTTTAGGCAACCATCTAAGTAGTTTTTCTTGCTCTTAGTTTGCATGCTCGATGTGACAATGATTTCATTTTGAAGCTTTTTCAGCATTGCACTCTCCTCCATTTTATTGTTACATGTCTCTTGGTTTTCTTCTGTTTTCGAACCACAGGATGAAATTTCAGTGGCATCGCTGGTGAAGTATGATTCGCTATAGTCTTTTATAGAACGAAATACCTCTTTAGAGTCCAAATTCGGCAGTAAATTATCATCTGAAAAGCGCTGAAAATACACACTATCTGACTGAGAGACTGTTGTTCTCTGCATTCATAAGAAGTGAGCTCGAAATAGGAGAAAATTTGTATTCAGAACTATTGAAAATTTTGTTTAACTCTGTCTCATTGCCATCTTCGTGTTGGGTCTCACTTCGCAAGGTATTGTTCAGTGTGGTCTCAGAATTATCGAGTAGAAGATTGCTTTTGGGGTTTATTATCTTCAGCTTCTTATTTTTTTCCCTCCCAGTTTTCTTCTTCATGGTAAGGCAGTGATGCTTCAGTTGGTTTGTGCTTCACTGCTTGCTTTCAATCTTATTTTTCCATCATAAGTGGCGCTAACAGTTTTGTTTCTTCATGCAGCCAGTTCAAATGATGAAAAATGAATGTGTCTACTCGTAAAGATAGCTTGTCAAATCCCATTGTCTAGATAAAGGAATATGGAAAGAAGGACACATCACAGCTGTCCACAGTAGTATATAGTACACGTGGTGTCACCGCCAGACACCACACTTGCTAGGTGGTAGCCTTTAAATTGGCCGCGGTACGGTAGTATACGTCGGACCCGCGTGTCGCCACTATCAATGATTGCAGACCGAGCGCCGCCACACAGCTAGAGAGACTTCCTAGCACTAGCCCCAGTTGTAAAGCCGACTTTGCTAGCGGTGGTTCACTGACTTCTACGCTCTCATTTGCCGAGACGATAGTCAGCTTAGCCTTCAGCTACGTTGTTTGCTACGACCTAGCAAGGCGCCAGTATCCGTACTATTGATATTGTGAATCATGTACCATAAAGAGCGACGTTCGTCATTAATGGATTAAAGTTAAGTATTCCACCAGCTACGTCCGTTTTTCTCAATTCTAATTCCCTTGTCATGTTCCAGACATCACGCCAGCCTGTGTGAGCTCAAACGCGTACATTTCGGCATCCTTTAGTAACACGGTGTTGGCCTTCCTGCCAACCACAACATTGGCGACGAGAGTAAAAGTGTTCTTATCTAAATTGCCCTGATTTAATTATGTAATGGCTTCGCCACAATCTCCACATGTACCGTCCGAATTTTATCGCTTACAGAATCGGCAGATGCAGGCCTTACTGGATACCCTTGGAGAGCTCGTCCAGGGTCAACGTGCAATGCAAAATGATGCGGCAGCAGCCGCTTCACCGCTAACGCAGCCACAACATACTGTTGCACCCACTTTTCGCCCTTTTGATGCTACACTGGAAAGCTGGATGGAGTGGTCACGCCAATTTGGATTTCATCTCGCCGCCTACAGAATTCAAGGTAACAAGTAGCAGCCTTTTTTGTTATCTTCCGTCGGGGTGAAAACGTACCGTGTGATAGTCAAATTATTTCCCCGATGCGACATAGCAACTCTGTCCTACGAAGAAATTTTGTCTGCATTAGATGCATGTTTCAAGGAATCAGCAATGTAGTTGCGAAAAGATATACCTTCTTTCGTACAAAACGTACGGCAGGTCAGACTAATAGGGAGTGGGTTGCAACCTTGCAAGGCCTTACTAGGGATTGTGCTTTTGAGTGTCAATGTGGACTCCCTTACTCAGATACTATGGTATGTGATGCAAATGCACAGAACGTTTGAGATGTTCGTATAAGGGAACAGATTTTGAAACTAGTCAATCCCTCCCTTCAACAAGTGAAGCACATATTGGATCGCCACGACACACTTGACTTTGCTCAGGAATCATTTGAAACTTCGCCAGCAGTGTGTCATGTTAACCGATGCTGCACGGAGCAGTAAACAGTCCTCGCGCCCGGCCGCGCCGCTGCCGCCAGGCTCTCAGCCACATGTGCCGTGCCGGCAAGCAATTGCAGTGACCAAATCATGCCCGCAGTGTGCTACTGAACATTCGTGTGAGAATTGCCTGTCACACCGAGCTATTTGCTTTTATTGTAATAAAAAAGGACATGTTCAGAGTGTTTGCCAGAAAAAGCTCAGATCGGAAGCTCCAAACCGTTCCAGGCCCTTTGCTTCGCGCTGGAATCGGAATCGAACCAAGGATACTCAGGCTCGTGAAACTTTGCCATGCAAATTCATGTAGTTCATTCCACTTCGTGCAGTGCTACTCTCTCTAAAAGTGACTGTGTTCGTACCAAAAATAGTGTGCGTCGACACTGCCGGAACTCCCATCAACTCGCAAGTGATTCTGTACCAGTGTCAGTTCATGTTGCACGAGACAGTCACTCTTGTCGTCTGCAGGACAATAAACTTTTTGTAGACTTGGACATTAAAGGCAAAGTGATACCATTCCAGCTCGATACCGGAGCTGCAGTTTCACTGATCAATCAAGACACTTACAAACTGTTGGGCACACCTCCGTTGCATGCTGCAAATGTTAAGTTAACTAGCTATTCAGGTCAAGCGATCCCTGTATTGGGACAATGCCGCCTTCTTGCAACATACAAAGGACAAACAAAACTTGTGTCATTTTATGTCCTTCGTTCTTCTTCTGCAGTGAACTTGTTTGGTTTCGATTTATTTCAGTTGTTTAACTTGTCTATAGTAAATCAGGTCCTCTCAGTGAACCAGACTGTGCCTTCAGACAGTGTTTCTCGTCTATGTAAAGAATTTGCAGACCTTTTTGCACCGGGCCTCGGTTGTGCTAAGAAGTATGAAGCACATTTGGAACTGAAAGTAAACGTGCAACCAAAATTTTTCAGAGCGCGCAATGTTCCCCACGCATTGCGTGATGAGGTTGCAAAAACATTACACGATTTGGAATCACAAGGTGTAATTGAACATGTGCAGGCTTCTCTCTGGGCATCACCCTTAGTAGTTTTGCCAAAACCTTATAGAAAGTTAAGACTTTGTGTGGATTTCAAGGCAACAGTGAATCCACAACTAGTGATTGCAACTTTTCCTTTACCCCGACCGGAAGATCTTTTTGACAAACTGTGCCCGGGTAAATATTTTTCGAAGTTGGACCTAGTAGATGCGTACTTGCAAATACCGGTGGACGCAGAATCCCAGCGCATTTTGGTGGTTAACACGCATCTTGGTTTGTATCAATTCAAACGACTGCCATTCGAGTGTGCATCCGCCCCTGCATTTTTTCCAATACTTGCCTTACACCGTTCAATCCCTAGAAGCCCCTTTTGTTGATGGTGGATGCAACAGATTTCGGGATCGGTGCTGTGATTGTGCACAAAGAAGGATCGCACGATCTCCTTATTGCCTTTGCGTCCAAATTGCTCTCGTCTGCTCAAAGAAATTATTCACAGATCGAGAAAGAAGCATTGCCTCTCGTATTTGGAGTTACAAACTTTCATCATTTCTT
This sequence comes from Schistocerca gregaria, assembly GCF_023897955.1. Lineage (NCBI taxonomy): Eukaryota > Metazoa > Arthropoda > Insecta > Orthoptera > Acrididae > Schistocerca > Schistocerca gregaria. The sequence continues at coordinate 76,551,320 of NC_064925.1, forward strand.
GTATAGTCGTCACTTTACCATAATCACAGACCACAAACCTTTGACATCGTTTTTTCATCCCACCAAGCCTGTACCTCCACATACAGCGCAGAAATTCATTTGCTGGTCTATTTTCCTCTTGCAGTACCGCTACGATATCTTGTATCGGTCCACTGTTAAGCACGGAAACGCTGATGGGTTGTCCCGCTTGCCTGTTGTTGAGGATAGGGCATTCGATTCCTCCGAACTTGCTTGCATGTTCATTGATGTGGGAACAGATGACATTGTCGAATCGTTTCCGATTGAATTTCGTAGTGCAGCTACAGCCTCAGCTTCTGACCCTGTCCTCGCTCCCGTTCTGTGATTTGTTGCTATGCAATGGCCCTTGTCAAAGTCACGGATCGGGGACCCATTGGTTCACCAATTTTTTGCTCACAAGGAGAGACTTTTTGTACGACGTGGTGTTTTGCTGTTGTGTTCTGATAATGATCAGTCCAGGGCCGTGGTACCACGTTCGTTACAGTCCTCTGTCTTACAGCTTCTCCACCAAGGACATTGGGGTATAGTGAGAACAAAACAACTTGCTCATCAGCATTGTACTCGGTTCAGAATCGATGCAGCGATTACGAATATGTGCTCTTCTTGTACGGTGTGTGCCAAACAAACAATCAGCACCACCGCGGAAATTCTTTGCATGGTCAAAAGCCACTTCCCCTTGGCAACGCTTACACATCGATTTTGCTGGTCCCTTCTAGACTTTCAAGTCACAAATGTTGAAGTTGAAAGAGTTGCATTCTCGGGAGGACGCATAATTGCTCTTTTTGTCCTCGTATCGCTCTCAGCCCCGAGATGGTCGCTTGCCAGCTGAGCTGCTCCACGGTTGTCATCATCGAACCTTGATGTCTTTGCTACATCTGCCGCTTCAGGTTCCAATGCAGCGGCAGACACCTGCTTTTGCTCCAGGCAACGTTGTCTACTATCGCCACTACCAAGGTTCACGGCGTTGGCTCGAAGGGCGCATTCTTCGCTGCCTTGGACGTGCTATGTACCTGGTTTTGGGGGCTTCTGGTGAGGTGCGCCGGCAACTCAACCAGCTGCACCTCTGTCATCGCACGGGATCTGCCGCTCGCCGTCTGCTTTCAGCGATGGTGCCATTCGGTCAGCGCCCTGGGGACCCATGTACTGTCTCGCCTCAGCTCCAGGTGTTACCGACGCCGCCTTCCATTTTGCCCCATGGCGACGCGCCGCCGCCGCCGCCGTCGCCGACTGTTCTCCCGCCGGCGACGCCTGCAGTGGACGCATTTGTGCAACTGCCAGGCGCCTCCATGGGTCACGCGCTGCCGATCGCTTCCCGTGTCCAGTTGTCCTCCGACATGGAACTCTTGCCTGCTCCAGACCATATGTCGTTTTCGCCCGTCGGGTGCCCCGGAATGATGGAGGTCGACCCTTCGGCCCCCCCTGTCTCTCTACGGGCGCATACACCACATGTTGGCGTGCACCCTGGAGCAGGTTTTCAGGCGTTTCCTAGCTCCCCTCGGTCCGGATGGCAGGGTGCGAGTGGCAGAGCCTCGCCTGTTGTTAGGCTTCCCACCTCGTCACATACGCCAACATGGGGTCCTCCCCACGGTGGGCGGAAGCCTTATGCCACAACCGTACGCCGTTTTGTGGGGGAGGAATGTGGTGTCACTGCCAGACACCACACTTGCTAGGTGGTAGCCTTTAAATCGGCTGTGGTCTGTTAGTATACGTCAGACCCGTGTGTCGCCACTATTAGTGATTGCAGACTGATCGCTGCCACACGGCAGGTCTAGAGAGACTTCCTAGCAATCGCCCCAGTTGTACAGCCGACTTTGCTAACGATGGTTCACTGACTTCTACGCTCTCATTTGCTGATACGATAGTTAGCATAGCCTTCAGCTACGTTATTTGCTACGACCTAGGAAGGCGCCAATATTAGTTTCTATTGATATTATGAATCATGTACGGTCAAGAGCGACGTTTGTCATTAATGGATTAAAGTTAAGTACTCCACCAGCTACGTCCGTTTTTCTCAATTCTAATTTCCTTGGCATATTCCAGACCTCACGTCAGCCTGTGTGAGCTCAACGCATGCATTTCGGCCTCCTTTAGTAACACGGTGTCGGCTCTCCTGTCAACCACAACAGTACATAAAGTCTTACAGCATCTCTGCAGCGTTAGGAATGTTGTACAAATTCACATCAAAGAGATTGTCATCCTTAGTCTGATTCACTATGGCTTCAGGTTCATTGTAGATACGTTTTGCCGTATCAATCCATGCATTTGGAGTAGATTCCTTAAGGTTTAAAACTGATCCCAAAAGACAGTTATCATTGTTTTCAACATCATCAGTTTTCTTGTCATCACCTTTCGTTTCGTCGATATATGAATGACATGGATCACCTCTGATAATGTTATCAAGGTGGCGCTGACGTTCCATTCATGAATATTTTTGACCGCACTCATCAAGATGTTCATTCAACGCAACAACCAAAAGTGAGCACAAAGCACTTTCGACTTTCGGTATCATGAAAATCTCTCATCCTGTAAATCTAGGCCCAAACGCGAAGATAAAGTTGTTTGGCTTGTGATTTGCCTCTTGAGAAGCATTTCCACCTCGATATCATGACCATAAAATGGTTTACATCTTTTCTCAAACAATGTAGGGGTAGAATTACTCTTTAATGCAAAACAATGTGACCATAACACCTATCCAAATAATCTGTTAAGTCCGAGCAATTGGCTTTACTAATGACGTTTACTTCGCGGATGCACTTGTACTGATACAGGTATATGTACTTTTACTTAATTTCCACACAGTCAGCCCTGTTTGACAGATCCCCAAATCGTGAAATAACTCGAAATGCAATGCCATCTGTAGCATCTACTGAATTGTATACACTGCTATGATTTGATGACAATATTTGAGCAACTGACTTTAATCTTTCAGCCAATATATACAGAAGAATGGGTCCAATCCGACTGCATCAATTTCGTCCCGATGGGTTTTATGTTTGCAGGTTTTCAGCATGCTTACTAGTTGTTATACCAAATCGTTTGGCCCTTTCCTCTTCTTTAGCCTTTCTCAAGACATCAACATTTGGAGGAATCATGTCTCCGAAAGACATATTTTTCGATTCAATATTTCTCCAAAGAGGTGCTGGCATCCTGTTATCAACCAATTTAGCAGCTGCCTGTTGTCTTCTCATGCCACGAATTTGTCTTCTTTTCAGGTGATTACTATAGTCTGAAAAGTTTGAAAGTCTGCAGTTTAGAATAATATTGTTGTCCTTTTTTGGCTTCTTCAGAGCAATCCCTTCGAAAGGGGCTCTGCATTCTGAACATCTTCCTTTGATCTTCAAGAAGTACTTTGAACTTGATCTTTCACACATTTTAGCGTATTTGAAAGAAAAGGCACATGGAATTTTGTGATATTCACAAATTTTATCAGCCATCAAACCGGTCCATTTCCCTATATCCAATTTGAAGGCTTTCCAAGTTTCCTGTTTGTTGGTTTTGTGGTAGACCATTCTTCTGCTGACAGAAGTAGGTGAAATTGTTTTGTCATGTCCTTGTTGCATGAAGAACCAAAAACATTCCACCACTCATCTTTGCTGTCGTCATCTTTTTCTTCAACAAAACATTCCAGCCTGAAGGTGTTCCTAACAAAGTAAGATGATCATGACGATCTTCTTTATTTGTTGTATAAATATATTTTGAAGATATTTTTGTTTCAATTCTTGTAGATTGAACATTTTTATGGCTAAACGGTTCATAAATATCACTTATACAACAGGCACCAACTGCACAGGATCTCTGACTGAAAGAGCATAATGATTACTCGCATGAATGTGAGTAGTATTTATGCGTTTACCAATTAGGGGCAGATCAAGGAGCGAAATGCAGCGCTGGCGGACGCCTTCACATGACACGGTGTGCGCCATCCAAAAAGTGCAGCTGTTGTCATTAGTTTTGATGAAACCGCGAGAAGATTTGACTCTACCACTATTGTAATTGCTACACTGACGTCACTTGCCGATTCAGGGTGTATATGTGGACAAGGGAAAAAAATTCCCGGATTTTTCCCGGATCTCCCGGTTGAAGATACACTTTCTCCCGGGTGAAAATACATTTTTTCCGTGTTAAGCGACAGTATGCTTTCCCTCAGAACTGTAAAACGTATGAATCATTTGAATGGTTGTGTACAGCGGCTTAGGGTTTCCCAGCACTTTAGAAAACGAAACTCACAGGAAAAAAACACGTTTTGGAAAGTTCTTTGATGCGCAGCAACATGTGTGCTGCAAATTTTCATGTTACGAAAGTATAAATTCGGATTTCACCAAACACCGCTTGTTACTCTCCGATACATTGAAATCGAGATTGCGATGCGCTTTTGTAAGCCAGTCATAGCTCATGTCACGTGATCTCACCAGCCGATGACAGCGGATATTCAGGGCATAGGACAAGTGATGTAGTAGCGTGAACACACAAATAGGTAAAAGTTAATATAAATAGTGCTGCTGCAAGAAAAGAAAAGCATTCAGATATGGTATTGGTCTCTACGATTTGTAAGCCGCAAGAGAAGCTAAGCTTCCACATATAATGTTGATCTTTTTTTGGATGTTTTACACTTTAAGATACATCATACAAATGTGCCACTAAAATGTTTAATGCCGTCATTAATCTCTGATCTTCTGGGCTGGAAATTTTTCCAAATGGATAGTCATCAAAGAGTTGATTTTTAAATGAGTGTCAAACGCTCTGTGATTTAAGAAATTCATCGTACATTCTCGCACATAGTTCATCTTGTGTAAAAGGAAATTTACTTTGAAAATAACGCTTTTCAAACCACAATTCGCAATATTTTCCCCCGATCTGTTACAAATAGATTCTAAAAAATTCCCGGGTCTTTCCCGGATCGTATACAACCTACGATTGTTTAAAAGCGACAGTTCACGTGTTCAGTGTTTTCAGATGTAGTGCCAGAACTTCTGCATTGTTGCTGTGCTCTGTTTATTAGTTTTTGGTCTTGGGAGGTCTCAGGATGTGTCATAGTTTTTATTATCCTTCCATCGAGCCCAGATGTTCAGATTGATACACATGGAAATTGTATGTAAATTACTTGGCGCCTTCTCCATACGTTTTTCATTGTTGTGTGATTCTGTAAATTACTTGACAACAATTGGCAGCACGGGCGCCTTCTCGTAATAGCACAGTCTAAGACTGTGGTAATAGCTTCCTTTCTCTGTATGATTTTCACTGTTGTATGATTCAGTATCGACGCTAGTGCTCTGTTGATGAGATATGAGGAGACTGTTCATTTTTATCCAGTGCGCCCTTTCGTATTTCATTTCAACAATTTATTTATCAACGTAGTAAGTAGCACAAAGCTAATCCAGGATGTAAAATGCACTTAAATTCTTTTTGAACTGTTTAATCGTCAGTGTCCGCTGTCTGAACGTCAAATATCAAATTAATACACTGCGACTGATTGCGTTATTTCATAGGAATTTTATTAAGTGAGATGTGCTAAATTATGTTGAGGAAATCGAAAGCATATTGTTCAAAGAGGATAATGTTATTCGAAATTTACCTGGACCAATAGGCGCAGCCAAAGCAGCCTTTGTGGTGCTGTTATTGCCTCATAGATGACGGTGCTTTGTCTATTCTAGTTTTGTATTCAAATCAGCATTTTGAGAGCGTCAAAGCTTCATTTGAGCGCGAGAGAGGGGTAAAATCAATAGATGTTATTGATTTGAAAGTCTTCACCAGTCTTGGTTTTAACTTTTGTTCACAAAAGCAACAGATAAAGCCTGGAAGATCTGTATGGAACTGATGGGGATGGCATTGAAAAACTTCGCCTCGTAATGAACATAAAGCGTTTCAAATTTATTGTGGGATGCCTTAGATTTTACAGTCACGCTATTCGTGATGAAAGAAGACAATTAGACAAGCTAACAGAAATTCGGAAAATATGTACTGTGTTTGTACGCAACTACCAGAAATACCCTCGCAGAAAATGTGACAGTAGACAAGAGGCTGGAAGGATTCTGCGGAAGGTGCAGTTTTTTGCCAGTATGTACCTATCAAATCAAACGAATATGGATTTTAAATCCATGCTTTTGTGGATTCTTAAGTATTTTACCTGTACAATTTGAAATATACGCTGTGTTGCAACCAGAAGGATTGTACCAACTGAGCAATAAACATTTCTATGTTGTTCTGTGACTGTATTTTTACTGTGTAAACCTAAACAGGGAGTTACAAAAAGGTACGGCCAAACTTTCAGGAAACATTCCTCACACACAAATGAAGAAAAGATGTTATGTGGACATGTGTCTGGAAACAATTTTCATGTTAGAGCTCATTTTAGTTTCGTCAGTATGTACTGTACTTCCTTGATTCACCGCCAGTTCGCCCAACTGAAGGAAGGTAATGTTGACTTCAGTGTGTTGACATGCGACTCATTGCTCTACAGTACTAGCATCAAGCACATCAGTACGTAGCATCAACAGGTTAGTGTTCATCATGTATGTGGTTTTGCAGTCAGTGCAAAGTTCACAAATGCGGAGTTGGCAGTTGGCCATTTGATGTATGGATTAGCACGGGGCAATAGCCGTGGTGCGGTACGTTTGCATCGAGAAGGATTTCCAGAACGAAGGTGTCCTAGGAAGACGTTCGAAGCAATTGATAGGCGTCTTAGGGAGCACGGAACATTCCAGCCTATGACTCGCGACTGGGGAAGACCTAGAACGACGAGGACACCTGCAATGGAAGAGGCAGTTCTTTGTGCAGTTGACGATAACCATAATGTCAGCGTCAGAGAAGTTGCTGCTGTACAAGGTAACGTTGATCACGTCACTGTATGGAGAGTGCTACAGGAGAACCAGTTGTTTCCGTACAGCGTGTGCAGGCACTATCAGCAGCTGATTGGCCTCCACGGGTACACTTCTGCGAATGCTTCATCCAACAATGTGTCAATCCTAATTTCAGTGCAAATGTTTTTACGGATGAGGCTTCATTCCAACGTGATCAAATTGTAAATTTTCGCAATGAACATGCGTGGGCTGACGAGAATCCGCATACAATTGTGCAATCACGTCATCAACACAGATTTTCTGTGAACGTCTGGGCAGGCATTGTTGGTGATGTTTTGATTGGGCCCCATGATTTCATACGGGATACACTACCTGTGCTGCTAGAACATGTGCCTTTACAAGTACGAAACAACATGTGGTTCATGCACGATGGAGCTCCTGCACATTTCAGTCGAAGTGTTCGTACGCTTCTCAACAACAGATTCGGTGACCGATGGATTGGTAGAGGCGGACTAATTCCATGACCTCCACGCTCTCCTGGCCTCAACCCTCTTGACTTTCATTTATGGAGGCATTTGAAAGCTCTTGTCTACGCAACCCCGGTACCAAATGTAGAGACTCTTTGTGCTCGTATTGTGGACGGCTGTGATACAATTCGCCATTCTCCAGGGCTGCATTAGCGCATCAGTGATTCCATGCGACGGAGGGTGGATGCATGTATCCTCGCTAACGCAGGACATTTTGAACATTTCCTGTAACAAAGTGTTTGAAGTCACGCTGGCACGTTCTGTTGCTGTGTGTTTACATTCCATGATTAATGTGATTTGAAGAGAAGTAATAAAATGAGCTATAATATGGAAAGTAAGCGTTTCCGGACACATGTCCACATAACATATTTTCTTTCTTTGTGTGTGAGGAATGTTTCCTGAAAGTTTGGCTGTACCTTTTTGTAACACCCTGTATATCAGTCAGATCGAAATTTGAAAGCGGACAACTGGTTTACTGGCATTGGATTGATAATAGAGCTATGAAGGGAGACTTTTTCTTTCGTTGGCACGATGAGGAAAAACAAGCGTGAGATTTCAGGGAGTTTGCTATCAGTAAAGGAAGGGCTGCCCACAGTTCCTTTTTTGGCTTCCATAAGACTGCTAGTTTCCTCCGTACCTAAAAAGGGAAGTGTGTGATCTTGGCATCATGTTTGCATGAAGATAATTCTATAGATGCTGACACTGGAAATAAACGGAAGCCATCCACTGTAAATTTTGCAATAGCTGAATGCTTTGTACAACTCTGCAGGAAAGTGTGCCGTAGGTCCATGGTTGTATTTTTGTAATGATCAATACGGTTGGAATCTATGCACAAATAATCTATTGTGGCAACAGTAAGAATTGTATCACAAGGGTTCCTGAAGCAGCTATCTTATAAATTGTTGTTTTCTTCGCTATAATAACTATTCAAATTTTGTAAAAGAACTCTAGAACTATGGCATATCTATCGGTAACTTTGAATATGTATATATATTTATGAAAAAAAAGGATGCTAAGTGAAAAGGTTTCCTCCTTAAATTGCAATTATCTCGTAAACTCCTAGCTGCACAAAAAAATATAATTAGAATTTTCGATAGAACTCTTGGAGTTCTGTTCAGAACTGTAATACGAATTTACATTTTGCGGCAATTGATAAAGAATGTTTTCGATACGAATTTAAGTGGTGTTCTTTTCTTCGTTAAAGTCTGCAGAACTATTCAAATCTTGTACAAAGAACTCTGGAACATCTACCAAGAACTATGAAAAAATGTATATTCCTTGAAAATGGGGTGTTAAGTTCACACGACTTTTGAGTTGGCCTCAAAGGAACATAAATTTTTGAAATTTTGTTCATGCAATATTTGAATAACTGAATGTTCATTGGGTCTTAACATCTCATCTCACTGTTATATTTTTATTTATGGTGTAAAATTTACTCAAACGTATGGAAATTTGGCAAAACAATTGTTAAGACACAAATATACTTTGCACTTTTTACAAATCACTCTGGTATGTGACTTACATCCTGGTAACTGACAACTTGGGGCTAAACTATGCTCAATATGTTTGAGAAGCTGGTCAATCCTATTGCATTTCCTTTCTGTAGTTGGCTTTGGCACAATTTGTATTTGTTCTGCAGGCTGGTAATGTTCTTCTTCATCAGAATTGTCCAAATCTTTCTACCTCACACTCAGAGAAATTTCTTTGGGCAGTGTTAGTGAGTATACAATTTTTGAAGACTTTATCAAGTCACTAGCCAAATGAATTCTAAAATTTAAGGCGGACATCCATCTTTTTGTATCCTTCCACTAAAGAACATTTTTTTGTACATAATCCATGAGTTAATGATGGTGGTCCACTTTTTGATTCTGATGTTGGACCTGTAGCATGCCAGGAATCTGTTACACCCATATTGGAATTATAGCTTTTTACCGTGGTTGGCTGTGTAACAGTAACTTTTGCTTTTCCTGAACTGGACAGATGTGTGCAGGTATCCTCTGGTTCACCTCCTGTGGCTGAAGATAACAATATGACAGGTTCATTGTCCTTCCATGTTAGGGTGCAAACATTCTGGTCTTCCTTGCGTTTTTATCCCAGTGTCCCCACTGCAGCTCCTCATCCTTCTTGAACTTAGGAGCAATTGCTTTCATCTTATTTGTAATCGAAGTTCTTGTACAAAATATATTCTTTTCTAATGAAACCTGAACAGATTTCAGAGTGGTGATAAATTTGTCACTGTAAATTACATGATTACAATTTTTGGGAACAATGTCAGCTGGAAATTTGTGAGTACCCAGTCCCAAGCTGTCCTTCATGATATCATTCAGGAACAGTTATTTGATAGTGTAAAATACAGGATGGAGTAATGGCAATATTATGAAAAGGATAGTTGCTACTCACCATATAGTGGAGCTGCTGAGTTGCAGATAGGCATAACAAAACGACTTTTCAAACACAGCTTTCAGCCAAACAGGCCTTCATCAGAATAAACACATACACACACACACACACACACACACACACACACACACACACACACACAAAGCACAACTCACATACACATCCCATCTCTGACTGCCAAGGTCAGACTGTCTGGCTTCAGCAGCCAGAGACTGTGGTCATATGTGTGTGTGTGTGTGTGTATGTGTGTGTGTGTGTGTGTGTGTGTGTGTGTGTACACTGTCTATTCTGATGAGAGAATTTAGCGCAAAGCCTTTTGGTTGTGCCTATCAACGACTCAGCATCTCCACTATATGGTGAGTAGCAACTATTATTTTGTAATATTGCCCTTTGTAAGCGCAAATGGAAAATCAAGAGCAACTCCATCTGAAGAAGTCAAAATAAAATTATTCTTGCTAGGGGAACTGAGTTCAGAAGGAACATATGTCTGCATGCTACACCTCCCCATAAATGGTATTGTCCACTCATCCAGCGACAGAAGACAAAACCTTTGTACAGGGATACATTTGTGTTTAAAAACATTCATTGCATGTCCAAAGGAGCATGTCTACTAGCAAGTAACTTATGCAAATTGCTTGGGAAAGTTAAATTTCAGGACCATGCTGCAAGTACTTGCAGAAGTACTTCCAATAGAGTCACAGTGTGGGTCAGGCAAACGGAAATGTACAATATCATGCTTAAAAACAGAGAAGCCACTAGAGTAGGTACATTGTTATTATTAAAGAGAAATCATGAAAAAAAGAAGTGTTTAGATGAAGAAATCGGTACAGAGGGGTACATGTTTAAGTTTTCAAGAAACGTTATTGAATGAACTAAAATCAGAGGACTTCACTCAGACTAAAAACTTTCTGAGAAAGCTATACAAAAGTTTTGAACATCTCTTGTCTACAGCAGAATCAAATAATCGAAAGCAATATACAAAAATGTGGTAAGCTACATCACCACGAGAATGTCTTTCAAATAAAAAAAATATTTATTGTCCATAACTAAAGTTGTACTTATTTCACTGAACTCTTTTAGCTGATTGTTTCCACTTGCTATGTGTGGATGGATGGATATGGTGTTATGGGCGCTCAACAGTGTAATCTTTAGTGCCCAAACGGAAACAACAACAGACGAGTGTCACTAAAAAGCAGCAAGTGCAAAAATAGGACTAAAATTAAAGGCGACAGTCTACATAGGCAGTGTGCACGTCAACGGTAGCAAAGTGGAAAGCAGCACATAAAGAGGAGAACTACAAGAGAATGGAGGGGAAGGGGTTAAAATGAAACACATAGCACATGTTTGGAACTGGACCATTACAAGAATAAAAAGGAGTGGTAAGCCACTCGGCAACACATTAAAAATTTCAACCTAAAATTTTAGGCTGAAGCCCAGAAACATCACAGTACCTTAAAACTTTCTTGACACTCGCCTCGTCATCGGCTAAAATCGACGGCAGATCCCCACTAATATAAACTTTCGCCCTGATAGAATGTGGCGTACAGTGATTCGTACGCCACAGGCATCACACAGCGGAGGTTCCTCTCACCGTAGTAAGAAGGCATGCGTATGCGTACAGTGCCCCATGCGAAGACGTGTAAAGGTCACTTGGTCACGCCTAGGTGACCGGCAGGAGGAACACCACGGCTGGATGGTGGGTTTCACCAACCGCAGCTTATTTTCCCTCACCGCCAGCCATTTCTCCTCCCACAATTGCATATACTTCCGCCACAGCACAGAAACGACACCTTGCAAAGGAATAGAACATTGTGTCACCTCCGGTAATCTGCAGGCGTCTTTGGCAACTCTATCAGCTTGTTCATTTCCCCGTATGCCCACATGCCCAGGCACCCAGCAAAAGGACACTTGCTTGCCCTGTTGTTGGAGGATGTACAGTCGGTCGTAAATCAGCTGCTCCAACTTCTCCGCTGGGTACAGGTTCTGCAGTGACTGTAATGCGCTCAGTGAGTCAGAGCAAATTAGGAAGAGTTTGCCCTGAGTAAACCGTATCTGCTCCAATACCTTCAGGATCGCATGAAGTCCTGCGGAAAAAACAGTGTATTCCTGGGGAAGGCGAATCCTGATGACACATTCGGGGAACACGACTGAGCAGCCAAGGAAATCCCCCTGTTGGGATCCATCAGTGTAGACTACTGTAAAATCATGATGCCTGTCTAAAATGTTATACAACATAGATTTGAAAGTAAAATCTGATGTACTGTCTTTCTTAAAATTTGCCAAATCTAAAATCAGTGTGGGCCTCTGGAGGAGCCAAGGTGGATATCTGCTCCAACCTCGATGTGAAAAAACTGGCCACACCCATCTCTAAAATGCAGTTCTTTGCACGAATCCCATAGGGCCTTGTTGCTCGTTGTCGGTTGCGAAAAAGCCTTTCCAGTGGAGGCCGAGCAACAGTGTGGTATGCAGGTGTGTATAATGTTTGATAGGCCTGGCGCACCACTGGTAGACGCCACCGGAGGTGAAGTGGCGGTTCACCTGCCTCTGCACAGAGGCTCGGTATGGGGCTCGTTCTGAACGCCCCAGTGGCCAACCGAATCCCCTCATGGTGCACCACATCCAACAGCTTCAAATAAGTGGGTCTTGCAGACCCATACACCGTGCATCCATAATCAAGTCGGAACCACGAAGGCTCTGTAAAACCAGAGTAGACAAGTCCTGTCTGCTCCCCATGTGTGGTGACTAATACATTTTAAAATAGACAGCGCCTTAAGAGACCGTTTTTTCAGTTCCTTAATGTGTGGCAGCCACGTAAGCTTAGAATCAAAAGTGAGGCCCAGAAACTTCACCGTGTCTTTAAAATTCTGAACGGTGTCCCTCATCCTCAGCTCAGGCAAGTCAAAAATGGAACGAGAACAGTTAAAAAGAACACACACCGACTTATCACTTGAAAACTTAAAACCACTCTTCTGTGCCCATTCGTCCAAATGTCGCAGAGTGAGTTGCAACTGACGAGTCGTCGTTGCAAGGCTTGAAGAAGAGCATAATACAGAGAAATCATCCACAAACAAGGAACACTGCACAGGACTTTTCACAACAGACGTAATACTATTAATAGCTGTAGCAAAGACTGTCACACTTAAAACACTATCTTGAGGGACACCGTTCTCTTGTTCAAAGCGACTAGACAGTATGTCTCCAACTTGTTACCGAAAATAATGTGGCTACAGGAAGGACCGAATAAAATTGGGAAGACATCCACGAAAACCCCATTCGTGGAGCTGCCTGATAAGATGCCTCCAAGTAATGTCGTATGCCTTTTCAATGTCAAAAAATATTCCCAACAGGTGCTGCTGGCACAGAAAAGCCTGTTGTATAGCCGCCTCCCGGAGGGCCAGGTTATCAAAGGTGGAGCAATACCTCCTGAACCCACACTGAAAGCGACTAAGAAATTGTCTGGATTCTAACATCCAGACAAGGCGGCAGTTGATCATCCGCTCCAAGGTCTTTCCCACGTAGTTAGTGAGGGCAACGCTACAGTAACTACCTGGGCACGTGCGGTCTTTCCCAGGTTTTAAAAGAGGAATTAAAATTGCTTCACGCCACGAGTCGGGGAAGTGACCGGACATCCAAACAAGATCAAAAAGTCGGAGGAGGATTTCTTTATTTCTCCCTGTGAGGTGCCGCAGCATGCTATAGTGGATTCTATCCTGACCAGGGGATGTATCACGAGCCCCACACAATGCAGAATCCAGTTCCCACATGGAAAATGAGCAGTTGTACTCTTCTGTATTGGGTGAGCGGAAGTCAAAACTGCTCCTCTCAGCAGCCACTCTGTGGGGCTGGAAAGCTGGATTCTGACTGGCGGTTGCAGTAATAGCTGCAAAATGAGCTGCCATAGACTGGGCAATATCTTTTGGGTGGTGGTGGTGGTGGTGGTGGTTAGTGTTTAACATCCCGTCGACAACGAGGTCATTAGAGACGGAGCGCAAGCTCGGGTTAGGGAAGGACTGGGAAGGAAATCGGTTGTGCCCTTTCAAAGGAACCATCCCGGCATTTGCCTGAAACGATTTAGGGAAATCACGGAAAACCTAAATCAGGATGGTCAGAGACGGCATTGAACCGTCGTCGTCCTGAATGCGAGTCCAGTGTGCTAACCACTGTGCCACCTCGCTCGGTAACATCTTTTGGGGTCGTTTGAAGAGTACCATTCCACATTATAGCAGCCATAGGGCACCTCCCATCTCTCCCAGAAATCCTCCTGATGGCCTCCCATGCAATGGAACTTCGTGTAGAACGATTAATGGTGTTCAGGAACTGCTGCCACGACCTCTTCTTGCTCTCTCGTATAATCCGACGACACCTTGCCCACGCCACCCGAAAGACTGTAAGGTTCTCTACAGTTGGCCGGTATTTGAACCTATGCAGAGCTGCCCGTCTAGCCCTGGTTGCAGAGCGGCATTCGTCGCTCCACCAAGGGACAGGCTGCCGCTTTGGTTGTCCCTTGGATTGTGGGATGGACGCTGCACTGGCGCGGTGGATCACTTCAGTAATATGATCCACCAATTCCTGGACACTGACCCCATGTTCAAACTGGGCTAGTTGACTATACAGTGCCCAGTTGGCTCTACCGAGCACCCATCGAGGCGGTTTCCTTTCCAGTTCCGCTGCATGGGACAGGTGAATCCGGATGGGGAAGTGATCGCTGCCGTGTAAGTCATCAACCACTTCCCATGGAGCAGTGTGGGCAATGGCTGGAGAGCAAAGCGATAGATCAATGGCAGAGAACGACCCAGTTGCAATGCAAAAATGCATGCTTTGACCTGTATTTAGCAAATAGGCACTGGAAGACAGAAGAAACCTCTTGATTGCTCTACCCCTGGGACAAGTACTCAAAGGGCCCCAAAGCATATTGTGTGCATTAAAATCACCACAGGGGATGAAGGGGTGGGGGAGCTGTGTAAGAAGATCACTGAGAGCCTCTTCGTCGAGCACATGTGGGGGCAGGTAAAGCGAACATACTGTTAGCATATGGCGCACATGTACTAATATTGCAACTGCCTGTAAATTTGTCGTGAGGGAGATAGGCGAGGAGTGGTAGTCGGTGTTGACGAAGATACCTCCTCCTCCTCGAGCTATGTGTCCACTCAGGTCGCCCTTTTTGTGGAGGACATAACCACGTAGCTCAGGGGTGTATGTTTCACTGAAATTTGTCTCTTGCAGACTTACACACATAGGTCCATCCTGAATCAATAGACGTAGTTCCTCCACATGTGTCCTGAACCCTTGCAGGTTCCATTGTAATATGGGAGCTATCACGGTGGTTGTATTTTCTGCCTCTCTTTCCGCCAAGGTGGGGAGACTGCAGCGGGTGGAGGCTCAGTCTTGGGGTGAGATGATTGCCCCATGTTCTCAGATTCCATCAGCTCTGGGGAAGAGTTGGATGAAGCGTCTAGTGGGACCACATTAACATGATCCGAGGGTTTACCAGACGATTTAATCTGTTGGTGCTGCTTGACGTGTGCTTTCCTTCGATTAGGGGGCTTTGCTGGAACTGGAGCTGGGGTGTTTATGACCATGCTGGGCTGTGGAACAGCCTCAGCAATCGGAGATGCCTGGGGCTATTCAATGTTAGCTACTGTACCTTTCTCTGCGGTTCGAGGAGGGGCTACAGGCTCTGATACACTTGCTGCCTTGCAAGTGCACTGACTTGTGCAGGTGTTTGTGCCAACACTAACAACCTCCCTCTGTGTAGATGCATAAACTTTTGGAGGCGGCTTCTGAACAATGGAAGCAAAAGACGTAACGAATGTGGGGGGGGGGGGCTGCATGGCCTTAAAGATCTTTTTGGCTTCTCTGTAGGGGATATGCTTAGTTGTTTTTATTTCTTGTATTTTACATTCCTGTAGGAAGATTCTACAGTCCCTACTCCAAACAGGGTGGCTTTCAGAACAGTTTATACATCTGACAGGCGACGAACAGTCAACTCCGTCATGGGCAGCCTTACTACAGTTGCCACACATTGCTTCTCCTTTACACCCTAGAGTTGTATGCCCAAAATGCTGGCACTTAAAATAGTGCATTGGGTTTGGGACATACGACCGGACAGTCAGCCGAAGAAATCCTGCCTTGACGTGTTCTGGGAGTTTGAGGGTACTGAAAGTAAGAATGAAGGAGTCAGATTTCACCAGGTTCCCATCCACCCTTTTCACGATGTTCTGAACGTCAACAATTCCCTCCTGAGCCCACTCACTCTTTAATTCTTCTACAGGAATGTCAACGAGATCCCTACAGGTAACCACATCCTTACTGCAGTTCAGGGTGCTGTGAAGCTCTGTATCAATTGTGTATTCCCCTAAGCTTTTAGCTGTTTGAAGGTTAACGGCTTGCTGAGCAGTTGATGTTTCAACAAGCAGTGTCCCATTCCGTAAACTCTTCACTGATTTTAAAGTTCCAGCTTTTCCTTGTAGACCCTTTTGGATATATAATGGAGAAACCTTTTCAAAGGAAACGTGTTTCCTTATTATTATTATTATTAAAAACACACTCTGGTTGTCAGTATGTGCTCTGTTACTCTGAACTGCTCTACGTTTGCTGACGCCTGAGTCAGGAGGACTGGCTAACCTAGACCTCTTGTTGGATTGGGTGGTAGTGCCTACCAGTGATCCACCCATACCACTGGCCAGAACAGCAGTACTGCTGTGTGGCTCTAATTGAATGTTTGGAAAGATAATATTTGAAGGTTAGTACTTTGTAACTCACCAATACCTCACTCAAATAATTTGCTTAAGTACAAAATTTGGAAAACAAATATCTTGTGGATTGTGCACTTCAGTAGTATTAGGAAAATAACTTCTCTGGATTGTGCACATGTGAAATTTGTTTCACCTGACTTCCAAGACATATTGTAGGCAGTTACATTGTCATTCCACACATAAACTGTTGTAAGGAATACATTTCAGATATAATTTTGTTTTCTATAGTTTTAGGTATGGCACCTTCAACAGAAGAAGGGATTTTGTACATCATACTGATGCTATGGATGGAAAGATGTAGTTATAAGGCTCCCAAGAAAGAAGGCAGCATGTACTTTAATTACAAAGGCATCCATACTATTGTATTGTTAGAACTGAAAGGACCTGACAACATAGTTACATGCTTTGACGTAGGCACTAATGGTAGAATGTCTGATGGAGGAGCTTCCAACAATTGTAAACAGTCAGGATGCCTCGAATCTTACACTTTGAGTTTACCAATTTCCCAAACTTAACCATGTAGATTCAGAAACCATATGTTATCTTTGCTGATAATGCATTTGCTCTAAAACCAACCAATGCGAAATTGGGTGATTGATTATCTGCCCTCTAGAAGAAGTAATATGACTGAAAACTTTTTTTGGACTGGTATACACACAGTTTTGACTATTGCAAACTCCAATTCTTCTAAACCCAGAAAAATGAAGGCAAACTGCGAAAGAAATCTATACTCTCCACAACTGCTTAATAGCAGAGAAGAATAGAAATTCCCTTTATCCCCTACTTCGTGCAACTGATATTCAAGAATTAAAAACTCAAGGAAAATGGTGCAAAGACAGAAATAAATGAACCATTGGAACCCCCTACACAAACATAACTGGCTACAGACAACCACGAAAGTGTGGAATGAATTTACAGATTAATTCATTTGACCAGAAGGGGATGTAGAATGCCAATACAGACACCTCTAAATTCTAGATGATTCTTTTATGTTAGTATAAACATAAATACATTTTTAATAAAAGTAATAAACACTGCTGTAAGAAAGTTAAACTTTCATATCAGTACTTTGGCCACTTTTACTTTTTTTTTTCATTTTGTTGGTTTCCTGGCCATATTGTTCCCACAAATTATGAAATTTTTCTACATACTTCTGCATCTCTTGTTTGATACTCTGTGGCAATATTTTCCAATGTATCCTGCTTCTTAATTATACTTTTAAAATCCACGTCTTTTGTGCTCACAATACAGGAATGGTTTTGACACTCTGAATTAACTGCAATTTCCACAAGTCAACTTGTATTTTGATGCTGAAATTTCATACTGTATACACAATACTTCTGCAAGTTCTACAAAAACTTCCAGCAACAGGCAAACTCAACAAGTTGTAGTGACTCATGCTATGTGTGTGAAAGGACATACACAATGATACAAAGTACATAAATATTATGTGCATCTATTTTTCTGTTATGTATTCTTTGATGTTAACTTTTTTTCTCCGATTACTCCTTGCTTCTTACTCACTAAAGCAACTAGTGCAACAAATAGCACACATCCTGAAATTAATATACATGTGGACTACATCTGTATTTGAGCAGATTACAACATATTTGGTGACACTGATGTGATACAAATACATTTGTACTACAGCACCGGTTTCGACATTCCGAGTCATGTCAGAATGTACATGCATGTTAAATCTGTGCCAGCTGTGTTGGGTTTATTTTCGCACACAAATGAATACTTCAACAGCTATTACTGAGCCAGCCTAGAGTAGCGCAATGATTGGAAGAGTCACAAATCTGACTGCACAGACCAGTATTATGGTTTGTGCAGCTAGACAGCCAGTTCATTTTACTGCAGATTTCATCAGATGAAACAATAGTATAGTTACACGATTGCAGCACTAACAGAAGACTCGGCCACTGAGGAGCAAGACATCCTCGCAACACCAC
Organism: Schistocerca gregaria; assembly: GCF_023897955.1. Lineage (NCBI taxonomy): Eukaryota > Metazoa > Arthropoda > Insecta > Orthoptera > Acrididae > Schistocerca > Schistocerca gregaria. The sequence goes on from NC_064925.1 coordinate 76,569,772, forward strand.
CAGCAGTGGAAAGGTATGACGCTACAAAGAATGCTCTGATTCCGCACCCATCTCAGTCAGAAGCAATGCACGTTGAAGAACTACATATGGAATAACTAGGAGACTGCACTCCATCACAGCTCCTACAGCACCAATGCACACTAGCCAGCAACACAGTCAGTGATGATGTGTTATGTAATATCTGGTTGTTGAGGTTACTTGCCGATGCTCAAAGAATTATGGCAGTGTGTCCAGGAGATCTGAATGCATTAGCACAAACAGCAGATAAGATCAAGGAGATGTAGTCCTCAACAAGCATTGCAACACTGCTGTTGCAACAGCATAACACAGCTGCAGTGACTTTAGCATTTTGAAAGCCTCAGTTAGCAGAAGTAAGTACACAGGTTGCCACATTGCAAACAGCTCTTACCAAACAATGGCTGCATGGATATTCATCGAGAAGCTGTAACTGTTTGCTTGCGGCATCAAACAACTGCTGATATCATAAAAAAATTCACTAAGGACACATGAAAATGCATACCACCATGTAAATGGAAGCATGACATGGAATCTGTGGCAGCTACAGCTACCTCTGCTAGTAATACATGCCAATTATTCATCACACATCACAGCAGAAAGTTGCATTATTTAGTGAACACATGAGTTAAAGTGTCAGTGTATCCAGCAGCTAAATTACTGCATAGTAACTGGGATAATTATTAAATTACACGCTGGCAGTGAGTTGAAGATTAAGTACTATGGACAAGTTATATTCATACTTAATCTTGGTTTCTGCCAAGTGTTCAAATGGCAATTCACAGTGGCCGATCTTGGGGGCAAATTCCCTGTCTTTGTATGATTTGGTTGCCGACTTGCGATGGCAGTGTGTGAACGATGTGACGGCAAATCTAAATGATCAACGGAGGGTCAACTGTACTGCCCCCCATGACAGTATATGTAATCACTGAGGATACACAAAACCCACAACTGTTGAAGGATTTTCCTGAACTGCCAGTTGTGCATATGACAGTGCACCACATTTCACCACACTGGTTCCATCTACCAACACCCATCCTATGTGCCTGGCACCTGAATAGCTATAAACAGTCAAGCAGGAATTTTGCAATGCATTATCATAAGACACATGTTGAACTTCAAGTAGTTGCTGGTCCGCCCCACTGTACATCATTCCAAAGAAGAACTATGGTTGGCAACCATGTGGTAACTGCCACCAATTAAATGCAAGGACCATTCCGGACCATTATCCTATGCCACATATGTAAGATTTATCCACTGATGTGCATGACAAGACAATCTTTCCCACAGTCGAATTAGTACATGCATATCACAAGATACCTGTGACCAAGGAGGATATCCCTAAAACAGCTGGCACTACATCTTTTGGAGTGTTCAAGTTTAAAAGAATGCTGTTTGAACTCTGTAACGCAGCTCAAACGTTCCAGCATTTCAAGCATAAGGTGATGTGAGACTTCAGTTTCTGCTATGTTTACATACACGATGTTCTTGCAATGTCGATGTCTCAGGATAAACATTTACAGCACTGAATTCTGTTGTTCAACCATTTACGCATGAATGGTCTAGTAATAACCTTTCAAAATGTATTTTTTGGCAAAAGAAGTACATTTCCTGGGATACACTGAACACGCAAATAACATATACCCTCCTGAAGATACAGTACAACCCATAATCGTATACTCTTGTCTGGTCACAATTAGAGTGCTTCGTTGGTTTCTTGGCATCATAAGTTTTTACCAATGTTTCATTTTCAGTTATGCTCTGAACTGGCTTCATAAATGAACTTTTTAAGCAAGCACCAACGCCGAATAACAGATTACAGACTGGACAAGTGAAACAGACTCTGCTTTCTATGATGATGATTAGTGTTTTAAGGTGCACAACAACAAGGTTATCAGCGCCCTTTACCAAAAGATCAATTCAGAGCCGATCTTTGCGAGAAGTGGTAATGTTCAAATTGCAAGATTGGACACAGCAAATCAAAACAGGTATATAAAACTAGAAATAAAAGAGCAGTACAAAACAGGTAAAAATAAGTAACGGCGGCTGAGTGACCACCTACAAAAAACGGGTGACCAAACCACTGTACAAGCACATTAAGACCTCAATCCCAATACTTTGGGAAGAAGTCCAGGCATCACACAAAAGCGTAAAACTCTAGCGACACTCGCCTCATTATTAGTTAAAAGAGAGGGCAGGTCTGGTGTGAAACTGAAATCTTCCCTCAAACCTGCATATAAAACACACTCAGTTAAAATATGTCGTATCGACAGCTGTGTCCCACATGGCTGACATGTTGGTGGCTCCTCACGACGTAACAGAAAACCATGTGTCAAAGGACAATGTCCTATTCTAAGCCGTGTAAGGGCTACTTCCTCAGCTCATCGTTGTCGAAAGGAGGTGAGCCACGGTCGGACAGAATCCTTCACCGCTCACAACTTATTGTCCCTCACGTCCAGCCACTGAGCCTCCCACCAACGCATGACCTTTCGAGTCACGAATAATGTTATTGTCCGCAGGGGGACGGAACAGCGAGCAGGAGGTGTGATGGAGCAAGCCTCCTTGGCAGCAGCATCTGCAAGTTCATTTCCAGGAATACCTATGTGCCCTGGACCCAGCAGAAAATTACATCCTTACCCTGCTTTTGCAAGAGCAGGAGTGCATCCTGCACTTCTTGCACCATCCGATTGGCTCGGTACATCTGTTCAAGAGCATGTAGAGCACTTTGGGAATCGGAGCAGATGATGAATTTCGTGCCACGGTGTCGGCGCATATGCTCTAATGCTTGCAGAATGGCAAACAGCTCCGCATAGTAAACTGAGAACTGCTCTGGGAGCCCTATCCTACCAACAGTATCGGGAAACACAGCAGAGCAGCCCATAAAATCCACCTGTTTAGACCCATCCTTGTAAACAGCAATAAAATCTGAATGGCGTTCTAAAATCTCAGTAAGTTTAATTTTAGAAAGGTGGTCCGGGGTACAATACTTCTTGTAAGCAGCCAGATCAAGAAGTAATCTTGGCCTGTGTAGTAGCCAGGGAGATCCCCTACTGCATCTCTGGCGGAGGACCTTAATGCCCTCCAGGTGTACTGACTCGAGACTCTCATTTGCACGGATGCCAAATGGCTTTGTTGCCTTCGGATGGTGGCGGAAGAGACATTCCAGTGCTGGCTGGGAAAAGGTGTTGGACGCCAATGAAAGAGGAGTGGACTTGGCCTTGTACTCGTGCCGTACCACGAGGAGAAGACGCCGAATGGACAGGGGAGGCTCTCCCGCCTCGACACATAGACTAGCAAGTGGACTCGTGCGATAAGCCCCCGTTGAAAGCCTAATACCCTCATGGTGAATCACATCCAACATGTTGAGGTAGGAAGGTCGTGCAGAGCCATAAGCTTGACATCCGTATTCCAGTCGAGGTCGCACAAAGGCCTTATGAAGTTGGAGCAGACGTGCCCTGTCGGCGCCCCAGGATCTATGACTGACTTATTTAAGGACGTTTAAAGCCTTGAAACAGCAGACTTTTAGATCCTTTAAGTGTGGCAACCATGTAAGCTTCTCACCAAAAAGAAGCCCGAGATATTTCACTTTTCCCATAAAGGGGAGAACAGTTTCTCCTAATTTTAAAACAGGGAGATTAAAAAGAGAATGGGAACGGTTAAAATCTACACAAACAGTCTTCTCCAAAGAGAATTTAAAGCCTGTGGCCTTAGACCATTCCTCCAATCGCACGAGTGTCAGCTGTAATTAGTGTGTAGCAGTTGTGAGGGAGGAAGGTGCACAGGAAATGGAGAAATCGTCCACAAACAAGGAGCATTATACGTGCCGTCGTACCATGGACGCAATACTATTGATTGCAATTGCGAAAGCTGTCACACTGAGGAAACTGCCTTGAGGGACACCGTTCTCCTGCTTGAAACGGACAGACAGGACATTCCCGACCTTATACTTAAAATACCTATCAGACAGAAAGGATCTGATGATTGTGGGTAAACGCCCACGGAAACCCCACTCATAAAGCTGCCGCAAAATGTTATGCCTCCAGGTAGTATCGTACGCCTTCTCCAGGTCGAATAAAACCCCGATAAGGTGTTGCTTACGTAGGAAAGCATGTTGTATTGCTGTTTCGAGTAGGATCAGGTTATCGAGGGTGGAATGATACCTCCTTAACCCACACTGGCAGTGGGTAAGTAAGGATCTGGATTCGAGAACCCACACCAGGCGCCTATTGACCATACGCTCAAATGACTTTCCTACGCAGCTCGTGAGACTAATGCTACGATACCTACTGGGTTGAATCCGATCCTTCCCTGGTTTTAAAAGTGGAATTAAAATCGATTCTTTCCACGAACTAGGAAAGTCACCTGTCTTCCAAATTTCCTTAAAAAGTTGAAGGAGGACTTCCTTTGATCCAACTGCTGCAGCATGCTATATGATATCAGGTCTGGACCAGGTGCAGTATCCCGAGAGACTGACAGTGCAAAGTCCAACTCCCACAAAGAGAAAGGCCAGTTGTATACCTCAGTGTTGTTTGAACGGAAATCAAAATCAGCCCTCTCCTGTGTACCCCGAAAGCAAAGAAATTCTGGGTCCTGGCTAGAATCGGCCGTAATAGATTGAAAAGATTCTGCCAACGCCCGGGCGATGTCTCTGCTTTCTAGGCCACAAAGATGGCAATAGCACACTATGTGATTGGCACATTCTATAGAGCAAACTCCACTTGCAATAACAGTTGATGCCTCTGCTACCACTATTGCAGGAGTAGGGCAACAGTCAGTAGACCACTGTTGGCAAGCACTCATGTTATACAGCCACGAGCGGTCACTCCCCCCCCCCCCCCCCCCCTCTGGGTAACAAACTGTGAATGAATCATGTACTGCCTATGCTACTATCAAAAAATTCAAATTCTACTTGGAAGGTCAACAATTTAGCATTTATACAGACCACAAGCCTTTAGCTTCTGCTTTTAAGGTGAAACAGGGCAAGGCATCTCCAAGACAACTGAAGCAAAGAGACTATATTGATCAATTTTCAAGGCGATTTGTTTGTATATAAGGCAACCTGCAGATGCACTATCCTGTACTGAAACATCGAACATACCGCAGCATACAACAGCACAGATCAAAACTATAGTTACAGCCACTGATTTTGAGGCTCCAGCACAGGCACAACAGCTTGATGAGGAATTGTGCATTTCACACAACAATCAGGACTGCAACTACAACAACTATAGTCACGTCGGTCAGCAAACACTTCAATTTCAAACAAATTCCACACTGTACTGTAACATTTCTGGTGCAAGACCATGATTGATTGTACCACAACACTTTCAAACTCAGGTGATAGCAGCTGCACACAGTTTAGCACAACCTGAAGTTTGAGGCACCATTAAGTTGCTCAAGCGAAGTTACATATGGCCCAGACAGCACACAAACTACAAAGGATTTTCCAAGAGCTGGATGGCATGTCAAAGGAATAAAATCCCATGACATGCCATGGGACCACTGAGTGCATTTGTATCCCCTAACCAACAATCTGTATATGTCTTCATTGACATCATAGGACATCTCATTTCTGAAGGTAACAGTTACTGCCTCACAACAGTGGACGGATTCACCTGGTGGCCAGCACCGTTCATAATGACTGATATCACAGACATTCTTTTGTGTGTGGATCACTCAATTTGGAATGTCTTTACACATCACTATTGACGCAGAATATCAATTTGAAACATGTCTTTTCAAGGCACTGGCAACGTTACTAGTTATTAAATATGTATGCGCCACAACCTACCATCCTACAGCAGATGGCACAGTAGAGTGCCTACATCGGCGGCCCAAGTCAGCACTACACAGAAGTGGAATGAGGCACTGCCTATTGTGCTCCTTGGGATATGACCATCTTTCAAGAATTGTCTTATAGCCATGGAAGCCAAACTCATCTATGGCCAAAAATTACAATTTCTGGCAGAATTCATGCATGGTGGGACAGATGACAATGTAGCGTCATTGGATTTTGCTGTTAAATTGACAGTGCATACATGCTAGCTTCTGCCCCATCATCCCCAGAGAGCAAACTGGATGACATCCATTCGTTTTCACAGACTTAAACAGCTGCACATACGTATTTTTGCTCAATGACACTCTTCGCAAACCGCTTAAACCACCTTATGAGGAACGACAAGCACTATTAAGCAGAGGCTGCAACATATTCAGAGTTGAAATTCATGGTGTGTCGACTACAGTTGCCCTTGACTGGACCAAGCTTGCATTTCTTGATATGCAAGACACCACTAGAAGGGTAGCACCACCAGTTAACAAAAAGCAAAGATGACGCAACTAAAGATCCTTCTGCATACTGCCTTGCTGACAGGCTACGACAGACACTGGGTATTACCACGCAGAAATCAATGTCAAACTTACTCACCCCTCAACCAGACATCCCTGGATTCAAGCATGCTGTGACAACACATTCTGTGCATCATGTCAGATTCAAGATGAAATATCGTTGACATGGGGAAATGGGGGGGAGGGGGTAATTATGCAGTGATTAGTGCTACTTCTGTGAATGTGCAGACACAGTCATACAAAGTACGTAAATATTCTTTGTCTATTTTTCTGTTATGTATTCTTTGACATTACTTTTTTCTCTGATTACTCCTTTCTTCTTCTTCTTCACTAATGTAACCCAAACTATGAATAGGATACACCCAGTAATTAATATATATGGGGAATAAATCTGTACTTGAGCAGACTACTACAAGATAATTGCAGCAAACTCTAATGTCCTGTTTACACTAAGTTGTGGAACCTATATCTGCAAGTTGAAGAACTTGTGGAAGTCAACTTGCTGGGTGTGTTTCCACATCAAAGAACAAGTGGAAGTAGCTTCTGCATGTGACTTGCAGAAATTTATATGCCAGTAAACACATCCCTTAACCTTCCTGTGTGTCACTTGTGTCCTGATCCTCCAAATTATTCACAAAATGCAGATTGTTCCTTAATTTTTAATATCTGCCTCTCATCAGTGTTGATGAGGAATATCAAGTTGCATGTTCCCGTGAAGGCTCACCTGGGACAGTTACAGTGTACCCATCAATATCCCAATGCAAACAAGAGACAAAATTTTAAAGTTCTTTTGACTTGATTTGACTTAGTTCCTGTCGTTTCTTCTGGAACATAGGGCTGTAACGAAATTCCTCCACTTGGTACTATTTCTAGCAGCTCTCTTCTCTTCACTCCAGGTTGTCCCACCCTCTGCATCTTCTCTGTCGATCGTCCTTTTCCAGGTCTGTTTGGGATGACCACGTTTTCTAACTTCTTGAGTTAGACCAAAGCCACCCTTCAAACAGCTCCATCTGGTTTCCTCAATGTATGCTCAATCCAGTTCCATTTCTTTCCTTGAATTGTATATTGATTGGTTGCTAATTTGTCATTATATCTGGCCATCTCACATTTAAAATGCACTGAAAACAGCGGTTAATAAAAAATTGGAGCTTGTTTTTGATGTGGTTAGTCACATACCCAAGTTTTGCATCATATGGCTACAGCAATGCTGTTTTGGTTGGTGTTACAAGGCCAGTTCAATCATTCAGAACTGTTGCTGCTGCAATACTAAAAGACTGCTGCCCCTCTTCAGGAACCAAATGTTTGTCTGGCCTCTCAACAGATACCTCACCATTGTGGTTGCATCTATGGTACGGCTATCTCTATTGCTGATGTACAAAAGCCTCCCCACCGATTGCAAGGTTCATGGTTCATGGGGGGGGGGGGGGGGGGGGGAGGGGGGACGGCAGCTATACATCTTGTATCATACAGTGATACAATTTTGCATGCAACAAAATTGTCAAACAGTAGAAAACAGTTGAAAATGTTTGAAATTATGAGTTTGGAAGTCCCACCGTGCTCTCATTCTCAAATGCTGCACAAATATATTCTGGGCAATTTGCATACTGTGAGTTACACTGACTCTGGACTTCCACACAGTTTTAACTTTATTACTTCTCTTACTGTATTAAACATTCCGCATTAATACCTGTTAATGAACAGATTATGGCAGGATTTTAAATTTTGCCAACAATTATGTGAATGAAACTTACTGGCAGATTAAAACTGTGTGCTGGACCAAGACTCGAATCGGGACCTTTGCCTTTCGCAGGTAAGTGCTCTGCCAACTGAGCTACCCAAGCATGACTCACGCCCTACCCTCACAGTTTTACTTCTGCCAGTACCTCGTCTCCTACCTTCCAAACTTTACAGTTAAGCTCTCCTGCGAACCTTGCAGAACAGCACTCCTGACAGAAAGGATATTGAGGAGACATGGCTTAGCCACAGCCTAGGGGATGTTTCCAGTGCACACTCCACTGCGGAGTGGGAATCTCATTCTGGAAACATCCCCTAGGCTGTGGCTAAGCCATGTCTCTGCAATATCCTTTCTTTCAGGAGTGTTAGTTCTGCAAGGTTCGCAGGAGAGCTTCTGTAAAGTTTGGAAGGTAGGAGACAAGGTACTGGCAGAAATAAAGCTGTGAGGACAGGGCATGAGTCATGCTTAGGTAGTTCAGTTGATAGAGCACTTGCTCACGAGAGGCAAAGGTTCAGAGTTAAGAGTCTCAGTCCTTTTAAAGTGCCAGGAAGTTTCATATCAGTGCACACTTCACTGCAGAGTGAAAATCTCATTCTAATTACATGAATGCTGAAAATCAAACTTTTGTTGGCCTTACAAGCTGTTAACTAGGCAATCTGCAATAGGAACCATGCTCACCCGAGTTTTAGCCATTTAGTAATATAGATCACTGAAACATTATTTTGAAATTTGTGTTAGTCAAGGGCTCTTGTAATCTCTGGTTGTTTTTCATCAACTTAAATAACACATGGTTGCTGGAGCCATAAGCCTAGAAAATATATTTTTTCCCCACTGTTATTTTTTAATAAGCACAGTATGTGGAGTATAAATGTTGTACTATACTACTTTGATGCCTATGTAACACTCTAAAATTTATGGCTTATTTAAGCAGTTTCAAATGTTTTAACAAGATTATAGCAAAACTTCGAACAGTACACATGAAAGTGTCTTTAAAATCCTGGGAGATTAAAACCACGTGGTGGACTAGGACTCAAAACTGGACCTTCAACTTTCCCTGACGATGCTCTTACCAAGTAAATTATCTGGTGAAGAACGAAAGAAAGAGAGGCCATAGCATACATTGCTGCAGAGGGAAAATTGCATTCTGAATTGAAAATTAACTAATGCATAATGTTCAAAATGTAGAATAAAAATTTTCATTACATATTCTGGATTTCCCTAAAAGCAGAAAATGTCATTTGGGGAGAGGGGAACTAGGATGTCATAAAGAGACCAATATGCATGTACAACAACTTTGGCCTATTTCAAAGTCACAGTAACAGTATTGCAATTGTGAATGTTCATTAATGTTGTTGTGCATTATTTTAAAAGTGGCATAGTGGTTAAGGCACTGGTCTTGCATTTGGATGGAGGAATCAAATTTCTGTTCAGTCATTCAGATTTAGGTGTGCTATCATTTCCCAAAAATACTGAATAGAAATATCGAGATGCTTCTTTTGAATTAAGATGCAGCTTACTGCCTTTCCCATTCTTCTCCAACCTGAGTTTGTGGTATGATTCTAATGAATAACTTTATTGTTGACAGTATATTAAAGCTAAATTTCTCTTTCTGCGCTGTTTGTCTTCTGCACAATGATAAATGCAAATAAATTATATATTACATACTTTCCAGCTAAAATGTCATTTAGGGGTTCAACAGTTAGTGTTCACATTGCCGCAGGCAGCATTTTCATTTCAGTACTTGACCACTGCACAGCTAGTGCTTACTATACAGTGGCACAACAGACATCTGATGCTGCTGAGAACTTCCTGCCATAGGGACGTTTTGGGCAGCAGTCTCTGTAAAATGATTTCAGGGTAAATGGTTTCATCACAACAAAATCTGCTGACAACCACACATCTACATCTAATTTTGTAGTTTGTAACAATATTATGAGACAGAAAGTTGCTACTCACCATATAGCGGAGATGCTGATTCGCAGATAGCTACAACAACAAAAATTTCACACTTAAAGCTTTCGGCCAATGGCCTCTGTCAACAATAGACACACATACGCGCGCGCCCACACACACACACACACACACACACACACACACACACACACACACACACACACACACAACTCGTGTGTATAAGCAATTTATAAGGAATCTGCAGACTGCCTGCATTTTCCCAGTACCCTATGAATGAAATGAAGTTTACCACATCCTACCTACAACTGAGCCTATGTGATCATTCCATTTCATATCCCCACTAATTATTACTCATTATATGAGCTGACCCCCCCCCCCCCAATGAACCATGGACCTTGCCGTTGGTGGGGAGGCTTGCATGCCTCAACAATACAGATAACCGTACCGTACATGCAACCTCAATGAAGGGGTATCTGTTGAGAGACCAGACAAACATGTGGTTCCTGAAGAGGGGCAGCAGCCTTTTCTATAGTTGCAAGGGCAACAGTCTGGATGATTGACTGATCTGGCCTTGTAACACTAACCAAAATGGCCTTGCTGTTGTGGTACTGCGAACGGCTGAAAGCAAGGGGAAACTACAGCCGTCATTTTTCCCGAGGGCACGCAGCTTTACTGTATGATTAAATGATGATGGCATCCTCTTGGGTAAAATATTCCGGAGGTAAAATAGCCCCTCATTCGGATCTTCGGGCGGGGACTCCTCAAGAAGACGACGTCATCATGAGAAAGAAAACTGGCGTTCTACGGATCGGAGCATGGAATGTCAGATCCCTTATTCGGGCAGGTAGATTAGAAAATTTAAAAAGGGAAATGGATAGGTTAAAGTTAGACACAGTAGAAATTAGTGAAGTTCGGTGGCAGGAGAAACAAGACTTCTGGGTGAGATAGATACTGCCTACAGGAAAATTAAAGAGACCTTGAGAGAAAAGAGAACCACTTGTATGAATGTCAAGAGCTCAGATGGAAACCCAGTTCTAAGCAAAGAAGGGAAAGCAGAAAGGTGGAAGGAGTATATAGAGGGTCTATACAGGGGTGATGTTCTGGAGGACAATATTATGGAAATGGAAGAGGATGTAGATGTAATGGGAGATGTGATACTGTGTGAAGAGTTCGACAGAGCACTGAAAGACCTAAGTTGAAACAAGGCCCCGGGAGAGTAGACAACATTCCATTAGAACTACTGATAGCATTGGGAGAGCCAGTCCTAACAAAACTCTACCATCTGGTAAGCAAGATGTATCAGACAGGCGAAATTCCATCAGACTTCAAGAAGAATATAAGAATTCCAATCCCGAAGAAAGGAGGTGTTGACAGATGTGAAAATTACCTAACTATCAGTTTAATAAGTCACAGCTGCAAAACACTAACGCGAATTCCTTACAGTAGAAGCCGACCTCGGGGAAAATCAGTTTGGATTCCGTAGAAGTGTTGGAACACGTGAGACAATACTGACCCTATGACTTATCTTAGAAGAAAGATTGTTGTTGTTGTTGTTGTTGTTGTTGTTGTTGTTGTTGTTGTTGTGGTCTTCAGTCCTGAGACTGGTTTAATGCAGCTCTCCATGCCACTCCATCCTGTGCCAGCTTCTTCATCTCCCAGAACCCACATCCTTCTGAATCTGCTTAGTGTAGTCATCTCTTGGTCTCCCTCTACGATTTTTACCCTCTACGCTGCCCTCCAATACTAAATTGGTGATCCCTTGATGCCTCAGAACATATCCTACCAACCGAACCCTTCTTCTGGTCAAGTTGTGCCACAAACGTCTCTTCTCCCCAATCCTATTCAATACTTCCTCATTAGTTATGTGATCTACCCATCTAATCTTCAGCATTCTTCTGTAGCACCACATTTCGAAAGCTTCTATTCTCTTCTTGTCTCAACTATTTATCGTTCATGTTTCACTTCCATACATGGCTACATTCCATACAAATACTTTCAGAAACGACTTCTTGACACTTAAATCTATACTCGATGTTAACAAATTTCTCTTTTTCAGAAACGCTTTTCTTGCCATTGCTAGTCTACGTTTTATATCCTCTCTACTTTGACCAACATCAGTTAGTTTGCTCCCCAAATAGCAAAACTTCTTTACTACTTTAAGTGTCTCATTTCGTAATCTAATTCCCTCAGCATCACCCGACTACATTCCATTATCCTCGTTTTGCTTTTGTTGATGTTCATCTTATATCCTCCTTTCAAGACACTATCCATTCTGTTCAACTGCTCTTCCAAGTCCTTTGCTGTCTCTGACAGAATTACAATGTCATCGGCGAACCTCAATGTTTTTATTTCTTCTCCATGGATTTTAATACCTACTCCAAATTTTTCTTTTGTTTCCTTTACTGCTTGCTCAATATACAGATTGAATAACATCGGGGAGAGACTACAACCCTGTCTCACTCCCATCCCAACCACTGCTTCCCTTTCATGTCCCTCGACTCTTATAACTGCCACCTGGTTTCTGTACAAATTGTAAATAGCCTTTCGCTCCCTATATTTTACCCCTGCCACCTTCAGAATTTGAAAGAGAGTATTCCAGTCAACATTGTCAAAAGCTTTCTCAAAGTCTACAAATGCTAGAAACGTAGGTTTGCCCTTCCTTAATCTAGCTTCTGAGATAAGTCGTAGGGTCAGTATTGCCTCACGTGTTCCAACATTTCTAACAGAATCCAAACTGATCATCCCCGAGGTCGGCTTCTACTAGTTTTTCCATTCGTCTGTAAAGAATTCGTGTTAGTATTTTGCAGCTGTGACTTATTAAACTGATAGTTCGGTAATTTTCACATCTGTCAACACCTGCTTTCTTTGGGATTGGAATTATTATATTCTTCTTGAAGTCTGAGGGTATTTCGCCTGTCTCATACATCTTGCTCACCAGATGGTAGAGTTTTGTCAGGACTGGCTCTCCCAAGGCAGTCAGTAGTTCCAATGGAATGTTGTCTACTCCGGGGGCCTTGTTTCGACTCAGGTCTTTCAGTGCTCTGTCAAACTCTACACGCAGTATCGTACCTCCCATTTTGTCTTTATCTACATCCTCTTACTTTTCCATGATATTGTCCTCAAGTACATCACCCTTGTATAGACCCTCTATATACTCCTTCCACCTTTCTGCTTTCCCTTCTTTGCTTAGAACTGGGTTTCCATCTGAGCTCTTGATGTTCATACAAGTGGTTCTCTTCTCTCCAAAGGTCTTTTTAATTTTCCTGTAGGCAGTATCTACCTTACCCCTAGTGAGATAAGCCTATACATCCTTACATTTGTCCTCTAGCCATCCCTGCTTAGCCATTTCGCACTTCATGTCGATCTCATTTTTGAGACGTCTGTATTCCTTTTTGCCTGCTTCATTTACTGCATTTTTATATTTTCTCCTTTCATCAATTAAATTCAATATTTCTTCTGTTACCCAAGAATTTCTACTAGCCCTCGTCTTTTTACCTACTTGATCCTCTGCTGCCTTCACTACTTCATCCCTCAAAGCTACCCATTCTTCTTCTACTGTATTTCTTTCCCCCATTCTTGTCAATTGCTCCCTTATGCTCTCCCTGAAATTCTGTACAACCTCTGTTTCTTTTAGTTTATCCATGTCCCATCTCCTTAAATTCCCATCTTTTTGCAGTTTCTTCAGTTTTAATCTACAGGTCATAACCAATAGATTGTGGTCAGAGTCCACATCTGCCAATGGAAATGTCTTACAATTTAAAACCTGGTTCCTAAATCTCTGTCTTACCATTATATAATCTACCTGATACCTTTTAGTATCTCCAGGCTTCTTCCATGTACACAGCCTTCTTTTATGATTCTTGAACCAAGTGTTACCTATGATTAAGTTGTGCTCTGTGCAAAATTCTACCAGGTGGCTTCCTCTTTCATTTCTTTGCCCCAGTCCATATTCACCTACTACGTTTCATTCTCTCCCTTTTCCTACTACCGAATTCCAGTCACCCATGACTATTAAATTTTCATCTCCCTTCACTATCTCAATAATTTCTTTTATTTAATCATACATTTCTTCAATTTCTTCCTCATCTGCAGAGCTAGTTGGCATATAAACTTGTACTACTGTAGTACGTGTGGGCTTCGTACCTATCTTGGCCACAATAATGCGTTCACTATGCTGTTTGTAGTAGCTTACCCGCATTCATATTTTCCTATTCATTATTAAACCTACTCCTGCATTACCCCTATTTGACTTTGTGTTTATAATCCTGTAGTCACCTGACCAGAAGTCTTGTTCCTCCTGCCACCGAACTTCACTAATTCCCACTATATCTAACTTTAACCTATCCATTTCCCTTTTTAAATTTTCTAACCTACCTGCCCGATTAAGGGATCTGACATTCCACGCTCCGATCCGTAGAACGCCAGCTTTCTTTCTCCTGATAACGACATCCTCATGAGTAGTCCCCGCCCGGAGATCTGAATGGGGGACTATTTTACCTCCAGAATATTTTACCCCAGAGGACGCCATCATCATTTAATCATACAATAAAGCTGCATGCCCTTGGGAAAAATTACGGCCGTAGTTTCCCCTTGCTTTCAGCCATTCGCAGTACCAGCACAGCAAGGCCGTTTTGGTTAGTGTTACAAGGCCAGATCAGTCAATCATCCAGACTGTTGCCCCTGCAACTACTGAAAAGGCTGCTGCCCCTCTTCAGGAACCACATGTTTGTCTGGTCTCTCAACAGATACCCCTCCGTTGTGGTTGCACCTATGGTACGGCTATCTGTATCTCTGAGGCACGCAAGCCTCGCCACCAACGGCAAGGTCCATGGTTCATGGGAGGAGGGAAGAAAGATTAAGGAAAGGCAATTCTACATTTCTAGCATTTGTAGACTTAGAGAAAGCTTTTGACAATGTTGACTGGAATACTCTCTTTCAAATTCTGAAGGTGGCAGGGGTAAAATACAGGGAGCGAAAGGTTATTTACAATTTGTACAGAAACCAGATGGCAGTTATAAGAGTCGAGGGACATGAAAGGGAAGCAGTGGTTGGGAAGGGAGTGAGACAGGGGTGTAGCCTCTCCCCGATGCTATTCAATCTATATATTGAGAAAGCAATAAAGGAAACAAAAGAAAAGTTCGGAGTAGGTATTACAATCCATCGAGAAGAAATAAAAACTTTGAGGTTCACCGATGACATTGTAATTCTGTCAGAGACAGCAAAGGACTTGGAAGAGAATCTGAACGGAATGGACAGTCTCTTGAAAGGAGGGTATAGGATGAACATCAACAAAAGCAAAACGAGGATAATAGAATGTAGTCGAATTAAGTCTGGTGGTGTTGAGGGAATTAGATTAGGAAATGAGACACTTAAAGTACAGGTAGTAAAGGAGTTTTGCTATTTGGGGAGTAAACTAACTGATGATGGTCGAAGTAGAGAGGATATAACATGTAGTAGACTGGCAATGGCAAGGGAAGTGTTTCTGAAGAAGATAAATTTGTTAACATCGAGTATAGATTTAAGTGTCAAGAAGTCGTTTCTGAAAGTATTTGTATGGAGTGTAGCCCTGTATGAAAGTGAAACATGGACGATAAACAGTTTACACAAGAAGAGAATAGAAGCTTTTTAAATGTGGTGCTACAGAAGAATGCTGAAGATTAGATAGGTATATCACATAACTAATGAGGAGTTATTGAATAGAATTGGGGAGAAGAGGAGTTTGTGTCACAACTTGACTAGAAGAAGGGATCAGTTGGTAGGAAATGTTCTCAGGCATCAAGGAATCACCAATTTAGTACGGGAGGGCAGCATGGAGGGTAAAAATCGTAGAGGGAGACCAAGAGATAAATACACTAACCAGATTCAGAAGGATGTAGGCTGCAGTTGGTACTGGGAGATGAAGAGGCTTGCACAGGATCGAGTAGCGTGGAGAGCTGCATCAAACCAGTCTCAGGACTGAAGACCACAACAACAACAACAACAACTACATATGAGCTGAGTAATTACAACTGTGAATTACTGATATTCTACTTACAGGATGTTTTGATTTTGAATTCTGTGAAATACACAGTTTTACATAAGTGACCATTTACAAATTTTGCCAATCTTTTCATCACATTTGTAACAGTGCTGATAAGCTGCAGAAATGGCTAGGTTTCCTAATGAAAAAATTCGTAAAACTGAATACATTATGCTTCACTAGAAAAAAGTTGACTGAGAAATGAAATGGAGCATTTCCAGTTTAATTCAATCAATGACCAATTAATCCACATACAATATCTTTTTCTTTCGTTAAAAATAATTATCAGAATGAAGTTAGAAGAAAATGATTGTACTGTTCATGTGTTAAAGAACCATTTTATATTGCTTCTACACTGGAATTCACACTCTCTTTGGGTCAACAGAAGCATCCGATCCCAACCGGCTGTTTTGACATAATGGTGTTGTTGTGTGTGATTCGTCATGTGTGATGTCGTAATGGCGCGGAGTTTATGAGTTGGTTGTGTTTGTAGATGTTATGTTGTTGCGTTTGATGGTGCCCTCTCACTCTCTCTCTGTGTGTGTTTTTCCCCTCGAGTTGTAATGTTTTGTGTACTTAATATGTTTTAATTTACGTAGGTGTGTTTGACTTTTGAATTTTTGAGGTGTTGTGGTTTTGTTTTTCTTTTTCATAGTTGTAGGTGGTGGTTTTTTCGTATCAATAGTTATCGTTGAACTATATAGGTCAAGGGAAATGACTGATTCCAATTTTCGTGGTTTTATATGTAAGTATTGGTGTTTTGGTATTGTCAGCTGTGGTCAAGGGAAATATATGATTCCAATTTTCATAGTTTTTGCTGTAGGCATTGGTGTTTTGGTATTGTCAGCTGCGGTTGATCTTTATAGGTCAAGGGAAGTGCCCGATTCCTGTAGATTTTGTAAATCTTTTTTGTTCGTCATTTTGTGTGTTTTGGGATCGTGGTGTGTGTGTTTTTTTTACTGTTATATTTAGCTTGTCCCCTCCCTAAAACCGCCATTTTCCCCCAGCTACCCCTTTAGTTTGATTGTATTTTTGTAGGGAGATGTTATTTTCATATTTGTTGCCGTGTGTATGTAGTGACATCATAGGCACCATATTGGAGACCCTTAGAATAGCCATTTCCGCCATATTGATGATGTCATGGGTCAAAGAAGACGGGTGGAATCGGTCACTTCCGTAATCCTCTTTCTTTTAAATATCTCCATTTTGGACACACACACACACACGCACGCACGCACGCACGCACGCACACGCACGCACACACACACACACAGAGAGAGAGAGAGAGAGAGAGAGAGAGAGAGAGAGAGAGAGAGAGAGAACATATTTTTGCATTGTTCCTGTAACCACTACTAGGAAATGTGTAGTTGGTTGTCTATGGCACATTAGGTAATGAGTATACTTTATGAACACTACAGGGCAGCTCCTACACCCAGTAGGCAGTCCACCGCTTTGTATCAGAGAAACAGCGAAAGAGAGAACAATTTTCATTCTAGAGTGGAGAGCAAATGAACTAAGAAGAAATGCACAGTTAATTCACATTCTACATCAACTACTGAGATTAAAACTTCACATGCTTTTCAGACAGCTAGTTCAGTCTATCTGTACTGCCACTCCCTTGTCCTGGTCTGCTTGTGAAAACAGAGTTCAAGTTGTATCTCTAAAAATCTGATCAGAGCTGCTTATTGAGTTTTATGTGCAGACAGCTCACTATATGGCCTAGCAAGACAACTAGAGTTGAGTTAACGTGTGTTTAGGTAATGAAGTATCAAATTTTGGCTGCATTAATTAAAGTGTCTGGCTTCAGTACAGTGGGCACGTTATCATCCAGCTCTTACATAACCTTTTCCTCATGTAAACAGTGCTTTCTCTCATTCAGATCATTCAGTTGTCATTAAACTGATGCAGAGTTATAAGATTAATATTCTTCTACTCATTCACTCAAGTTTAATTCCCAACAAGGAACTGGCTTTTGTATGGCAGAATGACAGGTTATTTAATATAAACGATTAGTACATAGCAGTTAAAGCACATCTATAGTGTGTTGGTGTATAATATACTGTATTTATGGGGAACTATCAAATATAGGAAATTCCAGGTAAAGAAAGTAAATTATAAGTAGTTTTAAAGCTTGTTAAGAGTAACACATTCATGAAAGAGATGCAGGAATATACTGGAAATAGAAATTTGTTGTTAAGTCTACAACTGTCAAGTGAGGAAATTTCTTTTGAACACAATAACATTAACAGCATATGTAAGTGATGTTAGTAACACTAAGAAAAATTACATGACAATATTAAGATACATTCAGTATCATTCCATTGTACGAATTTCACTTGCCTGACCATACAAACTGTTGAGTGGGCCTGTTGTCTTACAAAGCTTATAGGCTTATGATTAGTGTTTTCTATCATACCAGGATCAGAATATAATTGTGTTTACTGAAGGTTCTATTCCTGACTTGGGTTTCATGTGTCCAAATCTTGTGTTGGGAGCAAACTATATACAATGAGAATGAAGAAATTTACTACTATAAGCAGAGTGTTTAAAAAATGATAACTTGTAACATGCTTAGATTACCCTCATGAAGTGTTATATTTGTGGTGACAGACTGACCTGTAGCTTAGTGCAAGTGCTACATTAGGTTGAAAGGTAACAATTTGGTTAAGAGTTGGCGAGGCCAACAGATGTGAAAGCCAAATAGGGGTTATGGTAACAAACCAACCAGTAATGAAATCTAATTTTTACGTCCATTCTTGTCTATGCTATATTAAAAAGATGCATAGGGGGCATCCAATATGTAAATTTTGTTTGTGATGTGCCAAGTAATTTTAATGCAGTCACACACCAATTGACCCATTGTAACTACTCTGTGCTCCTTAATGGAAAACATGAAAGCCCACAACTACACAGGCTGATTAACTCCAATTTATAAAAAAGGACTCCACAAATAGTGCATATGTAAGTTCAAGAAGAAACTCAGGAGCCTAATACAAAGCTGAGATAATTTCCAAATAGTATTGAAAGAAAAATGTAAATAAAATCAGAAACAATGCAATAGAAGCTAAAACTGGTAATACCAGAGGTTGAAAATACCGCTTCCATTGTTAAATTCCTTTCAACGTCTGGTTGTTGTAGATGTTCATCCAACAGGATTGTTAAAACTAATTATGTTAACTATGAATAACGACATTCCTGATCTCCTCCAACTACACACACTATATAACTTGGCCTTCTTTGGGATTGCAGTAATCGGCTGAAACTGGATGACTTCAGCCCAATATGGATTGTTTCTATCGGTTGCCAACCTTAGCTGGGAAACAGTGCAGCATGCCACAGGGATATTTTGTTGTAGAAGTACCTGCAAAGGCAGAGTTGTTTCCAATGTTCTGCTTGGAGTTGGCAGGAAATTGTAGCTAGGTGAGGGCTCAAGAAAAACATCTTAAACTGTAGGCCTACCTGATAACTTCTACGGTTACGGAGAACATCGTTAAACCGAAAGTACCTCCATAACATTCACTTGTGGATTTTCAGAAATACCACTGACATAGCTCAAAGTTTTATTTAAGAGTGTCCTATCAATATCAATTTTGCAAAAAAGTGGTTAGAGTCTGATGACATCCTCCGCCACAGTTTAACTCTTCTGCGAAATGGTGCCTAGTATAAATACACTGTAACACTATTTTATCTTAAAATATATGCATATGCGCTACTATATACTGCAATAAATGGACGAATGGCTGGGAAGAAATAAAAAAAATAAAGCACTGCACAACTATAGTATTTTTAGTAAATAATAGTGATATGCAACAGTCTTTCATACAATGTTATACCTAATCTACACAAGAGTGATCATTTCATTTATTCAGGAATTCCCATCGGTCAAAAAAATGGATTTCATTTTCCCAACATTCAATAGTGTCGATGTAACTCACGAACACAGCGAAAGTTTTCTTTTGTGAGAAAAAAAGTGATTTTGAATGAAACAAGTTTTTCCTGAAAGAAATCTTTGTTTTTCTGAAAAAAAAAAAAACAAAAAAGTGACACCTAATGACTTTTACAGCGAACGAATTATTGGTAGTGATTCTAATGCAATGAGAATTGTAAAGCCTGTTGACTAAATAAAAACTTTTGACAGAATGCTGTTTACTGCTACATGGTCAAACTTTTTGGCGTTGAAAACGCTATCTGGACAAATCTGTTCATACATGATAATTATCATACCAGTTATATTACGCGTGTTTATTACATACAATTTCTTAGTTCGAGCATATTCCTCCAATTAACACCACCATTCTTAGGCATTCCCAGACAAATAAAACAGCAGCATGACATGGGACACGCATTTCAAAGCACTTCTGTAAGAAAACACCGATATTCCTAATCTATTTTCATTTACGTTGCACATGGTCAGAGTAAAGATGGCGGCGAATGTGCCCGTTGTTGCAGGTAATGGTGATACTTTTTTCGTATACTGCCTACGTGTGAGTCTAACAGAAAGAACAAACTTTTTCTTGGTACACCATATTTCACACTAATTGATATCTGAAACGACAGGGCTGGTCAAAGACACGTAGCACAATAATTTGTATTCGTGAATCCCGTGCTGCTGTTGTCACCATACGTAAGGGTGAAATAGATTTTATGGAATAGTATAAGACATCGAAGGTAAAGAAGTTGACTCATTTGATAAACACGTTACGGGAATTTTGACTACGAGGGCTCTTTATTGTAGAGTTACTTTTGCAACTGTGCGAATCTAGGTTATGCGAGAGCATGTTTCTTTTCGTTTTTTACCGGCATTTATGTCTATCCAGAAAGTTCATTAGTGTAAACCATAATATTTTGCTAAACTAGACAACTCTCGCTTTATCTAGATTGTTGGCAGACACGCGTGTTTTACGCAGAGTTTGATTTTGTGTTTGACAGTTCGGGGATCAACGGGCATTTCGATCAGTTTGGGTCCACCCAGTTATGATCTTGTCTCATCGTTTGCAAGAGAGGACAGCAAAACATGCAAGACTATGGCATTCGATCCAACTGGAAAATACTTTGCCTGGGCGAACGGAACATGGTGAGTGAAGATGTTTGTTTTAAATCGCGGCGCTGCTACCAATGTTTGTGTTGTACTCTGCGTTTGTGAATAGTTTTATGTAATGCTGTTGCAATAATTCTAACATTTTTGCATCCATTGGCAAATTACGTTTAGGGACCAGTACGATCAATTACCATCCACTATTTACAGTCGCAGTAATGCTATCGGACCTCATGAGTCTAGTTTTCCCCATCTTTAAATAACAAGGGAAAGTTTTAAAAAAAATGCCTCCATGCATCTGAACAACTACTCGTGTATTACAGTGTAACAGCCATATGACATATGTTTATCCTATCCTACCAACATGTTAGCTGCACTAAAAGGACGAATACATGTGATATTTTTGGCTGCAATATTTAGCCTACTGAACTGGTCATTTACTTGAGGGCACCATCTGTAAATAACATTCTTTTTCAGCGGCTGACACTTCTTTAAGATCTCTTCTATAAACCACCAATGCTGAAGAAATTTTGCCAGGAACTGTGTTGAAATAAATTTCTTCTCATCCTTGGTCACACAAATTGCATGAGAACCAGTTTTACTTTAACCAGAGTGCTGTCCTCATTTGCAAGAGTTACTATGTAATGTATCCAGATCAAATAATGTTTACTTAATAAGAAGTTAAAACCAGACATGATACAATTGTGACCACAAGCCTGAAAAACAGGATTTAATACATTTTTTTGCAAGATGGTCAATGTGTTTCCCTTAAGCAGCATGCATAGTCTGTGTACCTGTGTTGAATACCATAAGGATCTTCGTTGTTATGGAACTCATGGCATCATCAAATATTGACAGTAAGCCTATCATATTTGTGAATGAATGCATGAGATTAAATATGTAATGTGAAGATACTGGGGATAAAGAGGAATGTTTGATACTAGTTGTCTGCTTTGGTCAGTGTCATAGGAAGCATGCGACAAATGCTGTAAACAGCGTAGTGATCGTGGCATCATATCAGTGGATATAAAAATGGGTGCAGCTAAAGGTCATACTGTCACTGTAGCCATGGTTTTTTTTTTTTTTTTTTTTTTTTTTCCCCGGCTTTGCTAGCTCCTCCAACTAACAACTGAACTTTCAAAACACAAACCAAAAGGTGACACCACAGCAACTGTTGACATTGAACCACTGGTCAAAGCCAACAGTTAGTATCGAATTTTCCTATTGATCTGACACTGATAGGGGGAAGAAATTTTCCTTTGAAAATTTGAGCTGTTTTCCATTAGAGAGATATAGAGTGAGTTGTTTTGTAAAATGTCATGGAATTCCTGATGAGAATATTGCAACTATGCTTATTCATCTGTGAAATATGAAATATCTCAAATTACTAGGTAATAGTAGTTATGGTAGGTGGTTTTTGGTTCTTGAATATAAGTAAATGACATAAAATAGAGGAACTAGAGCTTCATATTTTCTAAGTGGTTTTATTAAGGTCTGTTGCTGCTGTACCGACTGATATTTCATTAAATGGATTGTTAGAGGGGCCTTTACTTATAACTAACTTAATTTGATCTTGTAAATAAAATAGAAAGAAACTTCCACATGGGAAAATATATTAAAAACAAAGATTCCAAGACTTACCAAGCGGGAAAGCGCCGGTAGATAGGCACAATAAATAAAACGCACAAACACACACACACACACACACACACACACACACACACACACAGAATTTTGAGCTTTCGCAACCGGCGGCTGCTTCGTCAGGAAAGAGGGAAGGAAAAGGAAAGATTAAAGGATGTGGGTTTTAAGGGAGAGGGTAAGGAGTCATTCCAATCCCGGGAGCGGAAAGACTTACCTTAGGGGGGAAAAAAGGATAGGTATATACTAGCGCGTGCGCACACACACGTCCATACACAGACACAAGCAGAAAATACATCTGCTTGTGTCTGTGTGTGTATGTATGTATGTATGTATGTATGTATGGATGGATGGATGGATGGATGTGTGTGTGTGTGTGTGTGTGTGTGTGTGTGTGTGTGTGTGTGCGCGTGTGCGTGTGCGAGTATATACCTATCCTTTTTTCCCCCTAAGGTAAGTCCTTCCGCTCCTGGGATTGGAATGACTCCTTACCCTCTCCCTTAAAACCCACATCCTTTCATCTTTCCTTTTCCTTCCCTCTTTCCTGACGAAGCAGCCGCCAGTTGCGAAAGCTCGAAATTCTGTGTGTGTGTTTGTGCGTTTTATTTATTGTGCCTATCTACCGGCGCTTTCCCGCTTGGTAAGTCTTGGAATCTTTGTTTTTAATATATTAATTTGATCTTGGTTACTTATGAAATATGTAGATGTATTGTTGCCACAGTACTTTGCTTCTGATTAAAATTACTATTTCTTAACACTACTTTTGTTGCACACGAACAAAAACAATAACAACACCGTACCATGAATGTGCAAATATTTTAACAACTATGTTTCCAAGGATACCATAAACAAAAGTAAAAGACTAATTAATGCATTATGTGTCAATACTTGTAGCAGAATTTGCATTTTACAGTGTCAGCTACACAGCCACATACAACTACCCCCTTAAAAGCAATGTACAGTATTTCTTTGGGAAATGCACTATGCAACCAGAAAGGGGACTTTGTTGGATTGGTTGATGACACACTGTAGTTTTTATGGCTGAAGCCGGCTGTTTACATGAAGTTAATGTGGGCTTTATGGGATCTGTATTCTTTGCCAGGAAGTCTGGCTTCAATCTGTATATGGATACGGCCTTCTGACCAAGAAGTGTTTCAAGAACAAAGTGCTTTTCAGGGCATGTACCAAATATGGTCCATCCTAGATAGATGGGACAGGTGTCCTCTGTGTATCATGTGTTACAAATACGTTGAAGAGGTAGTAATTTCAGGGTGGATTAAGGCAATTTTGTAGCATGATCTGGACCTGTATCAGTTTAAATAATGCAGTCTGCTGCATCAACTTGAAAATGAAAGGTGGAATGTTCACAACCCACTGGTGTAGGATTAAAGAAACAATTGGAAGCCTTGTTGTCATGCCGTAATCAGACACTTGATGTTGCCTTAAGGCTATGATGTTAGTGTTCAACTTAACTGTCTGATGCTGGAGGTAAACGTTGATTTTGATGAGGAGTTGACCTAGGGGTTTGTGAGGTGAGCGAACAGCTGACAGTCTCTGTCATCCTCTGTTGGTGGTAGTGGTTTTTAGGACTCCAAAATTAGCAAACCACAATGATAAGAGTGCAGTCAACATTTTTGGCAGAGAAGTCCTCTGGCCCATATGTAAGCCTGTCAATCACTGTTAAGAGATACACTGAGAGCAAGACAGTGGCCTCACCACACCAACATGAGTATGCAGGAAGTAATGGTTAACTTCACAGGAAGTTCCCTGAGCAATGTTTGTATCATCAGAAACTTTTGCTCATTAACAGCAAATGCATGTTTTTGCCCACAACTTTACATCTTTTTTCAGTGAAGCCCAAATGAAGCACTGTGTAATCCAGTCCACTGTGTGTCTGATGCCAGGATCAGTAAACTCGTGTAGTACATGGAAGACTTGTTGATAGGATAGAACAACATGTGGTCTGAATTTACCTGTGGAATTATCAGAAAGTAGCTGCGACCCATCAGGTGAAAAATATTGTTAAAAATGGTAAAGAATATTTCTGGATCATTGCCTTCTGCCCTAGCAATGTCTTCATAAAGGCAAATGTTAATGACTTATGGTCTACATCTACAGTCTACAAACCACTGTGAAGTGCATGGGAGGGAGTACATTCCCTTGTACGAAGGGCTTTTTCTTGTCCCATTTATGTATGGGTAGCAGAAAGAATGGCTGTTTAAATGCTCTTGTGCGTGCTATAATTAATCTAATCTTGTCCTCATTATTCTTGAGTGATGTTTAGGGAGGTTGTAGTATATTTCTAAAAGTCAACATTTAAAGCTAGTTATTGTAACTTTGTATGTAGGCTTTCTTGGACCAGTTCAATTTCTTCAGCATCACTGTAACTCTCTCCCATGGGTAAACCAAACCTGTGACAATTCATGCTAATCTTCTCTGTATACATTCAATATCACATGTTAGTCCTATTTGGCAGGGTTACACACACTTGAGCAATATTCTAGGATGAGTCACATGAGTGATTTGTGAGCAGTCTCCTTTGTTGACTGATTGCATTTCCCTGGTGTACTACCAATAAATCTAAGTCTGCTACCAGTTTACCCATGACAAACATACAGGTATTTGGAAGAATTTATTGATTGCAACTGTGGCTTGTTCATACCGTAGGCATAAGATACTACTTTCTTTGTTTCTGAAGTGCACCATTTTAAATTTCTGAACGTTTAAAGCATGTTGCCAATCTGTGCACAGCTTTGAAATCTTACCAAGGTCTGACAAAATACATATGCAGCTTCTTTTTGAGTGTACTTGATTGCAGATAACTTCACATCATGTGATAAAAATCTGAGGTTACTATTAATATTGTTTGAAGGTTATTAACGTACACTGTGAACAGCTGCGGGCCCAATTTCCTCGGGGCACACCCAAAGTTAAATGTACATCTGTCAATGAATCTCCATCCAGGATAACTTGCTCCAACCTCATACCAAAAAATCTCCAATCCAGTCATAGATTCCGCTTGATACACCATACAATCGTACTTTTGATAGTAAGTGCAGGTGTGGTACTAAGTCAAATGCTTTTTGAAAATCGAGGAATATGGCAGCTACCTGACTGCCTTGATCCATGGCTTTCAGTACGTCATGTGAGAAAAGTGCGAGTTGGGTTTCACATGACTGACCTTTCCGAAATCTATTAGTTGGTGTTGGAGGAGGTCATGCTGTTGGAGATAATTCATTATATTGGAGCTCAGAATATGTTCTAAGATTTTACAACAGATCAGTGTTGAGGATTTTAAGTAAAGGTGATGATTCTGGAATTGGTTTACATTTTAGCAGGAAGAAACAGGGAAGTCTCAGGGAATTTCAAGAATTCATAAAATCTCAGGGAGTTGTGTGTTTTTAACCTAACAGTGTAGTTTAATGTTATTGAGCTTTACAAGTCACAAGTTTTAAAATACTAAAAATGTGTGTCAATTGTTTGAATATTAGTTCATATAAATTATATTATTATTTATTATTATTATTATCATAATTATTATTACAGGATTAATCAATACAAAAATTAATTGATAACGCCTTGTTCTGTTCCTGTTATCCTCCGCCAAACCTCTTTATCTAGTGCATCTGTCTGATTTCCAAGACTCTAGTTTAGACTCTTGAGCTTGTGGAAGTTTCCCCCTGCAGGTCCTGGGGTTAGAGTAGGCCCAAGGTATTCCTGTCTGTTGTATGAGGCGACTAAAAGGAGTTTCACACATTTCGGCATTTATGTGATGGTCCCCTGTAGGGTTTGACCTCCATTCTTCAAAATTTTCCTGAAGAGCGAGCCAATTTGGGAAGGGCGCCTTATGAGATTCATCGTGTCCATCGTGCATTGAGATCTTTAGCTCAGTTTCTCATCGTCACATTGCAGTATTTCCCATTCTCCACCTCTTGGGTGAGGCCACCTTCCTGGGTGCGTTTTGCACCATGCGCTATGCAATGTCGATTTCTGCATCAACGATGATCATGCACTTTTTTGCACCTGATATCCAGCACGGCAGCCAGTCTGTTGTGGTGGGGCTGCCATGTACCCTGTTGGTTGTAGCCCCCTGACCACTCAGGGATCGCTCTGCTGATGTCTGCACTGTTAACTCCCCACGTATGCCAAGGGGTAGATACCCATTCCCCTGGGGCATCGGGACTCCCGGAAATGGCAATCCTGCCAGGTGGCCTTTGCTGCGGCTGGGTGGCGCCCGTGGGGAGGGCCCCTGGTCGGAGTGGGTGGCATGAGGGCGGATGACACGCGATGAAACATAGTCCGTCATCTCTTGCTGGTGGTGAAACACCAGCAGTCTCTAAGCTGAGCACGAGCTCAATCCAGCGCACAGAAGTATGATCCCAAATTGTTCCCCTCCCTGGCCACACCATGGGAGGAATGTCAGGCTAAGGATGGCAACCGATCTTATTCGCACCGGTACCTTGTATGTTTGAGAGTTGATGGGGAATCTTTCATGACGATGAAGTTTTAGTTTTTTGTTGAACATTTAGAGGACAAGTTCAGGGAGGTGGAGGGCTTGTTCAAAATCAGACCTGGGTCAGTCGTGATCAAAACAGCATCCTCTGCCCAGTCAGAGGAGTTACTTGTGACAAGCTGGGGGATGTTTCCGTAACCATCACGTCCCATAAGAGTTAAATATGATCCAGGCTATCATATTTCACAGAGACCTTCTTTTGCAGTCCAACGATGAGCTGCACGCCAATTTAGAACGGCGTGGTATACATTTGATCCAGCGTGTCCACTGGGGTCTGAAGGATAATCAGGTCGACACCGGTGCCTTCATCTTGACCTTTGAGGGTCAAGGTGATGGTCTACCGATGTGATGTAAAGCCCTATATCCCTCCCCCGATGTGGTGCTTTAAGTGTTGGAAGTTCATCCATATGTCTTCCCTCTGTACTTCCAGCATCACATGCTGAGATTGCGGACGCCCATTACAACCCAATACTCCATGTGCCCTGCCTCCCATCTGTGTCAACTGCGGAAAGCACCATTCGCCTTGCTCACCTGACTGCAGTATTCTCCAGAAGGAAAGGAAAATTATAGAGTACAAGAGCCTGGACAGACTGACGTACACTGAGGCTAAGAGAAAATTTGAATGCCTACATTGTGTGTGTATGATATCATCAACAGTTCTGCCGCCATCAGCTCCGCCAACCCAGGTCATCTCTCAGAGCTGGAAGACTACACCCTTGATGGTGGGTTCATTTTCCTCCCTGTTGCTCCTGCTCCATTTACTTCGGGAGCAACACTTCCCCCCCTCTCATCAGGGATGTCCGTCCCCACTTCTAAGCTGTAGAAGCATAAGTCTTATTTGGCTTGTCTCGCTAGGAAGGGGTTCCTTGGGTCATTCCCTTCCCAGGTTTCTTCTAGTGGGAAAGATGACACCCGCCAGTAGCTGAAGAGCCCAAAAGCAGCTGGTCATAGGCTTCACGCTCATCCTCAGTCCTGGAAACTGACCCAGTGAAGTTCTCCCAGCCAGGTAAACCCAAGGAGCAGCGATAGAAATCCAAAAACAAAACTGCGGTGGCACCCATACCACAGTTACCTACAATCTCTGTGGCTGAGGATGGGATGGAGAATTTGGCATCCGCTGATGACCTAGATCTCTCCAGACCCTCAGACGTAATGGATATAGACTGCTCAGGCAATAAATCGGTGGCAGCAGGTGACTTAGGTGTAAACTGTCTCATTGAATGTTTCAAGCCTTCCCAGTCTCTCGATGTCATCCTCCAGTGGAATTGTGGTGTTTTTTTCCACCGCCTGGTTGAGCTATGGCAACTGTTAAGCTTTACACCTCCTGTCTGCATTGCCCTCCAGGAAACCTGGTTCTCAGTAATGTGGACCTCTGCCCTCCGCTGCTATAAGGGATATTACAGGAACCATAGCGACTATAATTGAGTGTCAGGTGGAGTTTGCGTTTATGTCCTAAACTTGGTCTGTAGTGAACATGTGCCCCTCTTGAAGCTGTGGCTGTCAGAATGAGGATGATGCAGGAAATAACTGTATGCAATGTATATCTTCCTCCAGATGGTGCAGTACCCCTGAATGTATTAGCTGCACTGATTGATCAACTCCCTAAACCTTTCCTACTTCTGGGAGATTTTAATGCCCATAACCCCTTGTGGGGTGGTACCATGCTTACTGGCCGAAGCAGAGATGTTGAAACTTTACTGTCTCAGTTTGACCTCTGCCTCTTAAATACAGGGGCCGTCACACATTTCAGTGCAACTCATGGTAGTTACTCGGCCATTGATTTATCAATTTGCAGCCCAGGACCTCTCCCATCTATCCACTGGAGAGCACATGACGACCTGTGTGGTAGTTACCACTTCCCCATCTTCCTGTCACTGCGCCAGTGTCAGGTGCCTGGACGCCTGCCCAGATGGGCTTTGAACAAGGCGGACTTTCACCTCGCTGTCACCGCTGAATCTCTCCCACACGGTAACATCTGTGATGGTTGAGCAGGTGACTAGCACAATTGTTTCTGTAGCATAAAACGCGATCCCTCGCTCTTTAGGGTGCCGGAGGCGTAAGGCAGTCCCTTGGTGGTTGCTGGAAGTGACTGAAGTAATTAAGGAGTGTCGGCAAGCTCTACAGCAGCATAAGTGGCACCGTTCCCTGGAGCATCTCATAGTCTTTAAACGGCTTCATGCCCGTGTTTGCTACCTTATCAAACGGTGGAAGGAGGAGTGTTGGGAGAGATACGTCTCCACCATTGGGTGCCACACGTCACCTTCCCAAGTCCGGGCAAAAATCAAACGTCTTTTCAGGTACCAGGCCCCAACAGCTGTCCCACATGTTACCATAAATGGTGTGTTGTGTACCGACGCAAACACGATTGCTGAGCACTTTGCTCGAGCCTCTGTGTCGGAGAATTAACCCCAAGCCTTTCGCCCACTCAAACTGCAGCTGGAAGGGAACGTCCTCTCATTCACTACACCCTGCCCACAGAGTGGGAGCTCCTCAGTGCCCTTGCACATTGTCCCGACACAGCTCCTGGGCTTGATGGCATCCACAGCCAGATGATTAAAACGGACCTCATCTGACTACAACCGACATCTCGTCATCTTCAACCGGATCTGGTGCGATGGTGTCTTTCCACCACAATGGCGGGAGAGCACCATCATTCCAGTGCTCAAACTATTAAAAACCCGCTTGATGTGGATAGCTATCGACCCATCAGCCTCACCAACATTCTTTTTAAGCTCCTGTAATGTATGGTATGTCAGCTGTTGGGTTGGGTTCTGGAGTCACGTGGCTTGCTGGCTCCATGTCAGGGCGGCTTCCGCCAGGGTCGCTTTACTACTGGTAAGCCTGTGTCCATCGAATCTGCCATCCGAACAGCCTTTTCCAAACAGCAACACCTGATTGCCGTCTTTTTTGACTTACGTAAAGCATACGACATGACTTGGCGACATCATATCCTTGCCACATTGTATGAGAGTGGTCTCCAGGGACCACTCTCGATTTTTATCCAAAACTTCCTGTTGCTCCGTACTTTCCGTGTCCAAGTTGGTGACTCCCATAGTTCATCCATATCAAGGAGAATGGAGTCCTGCAGGGCTCTGTATTGAGTGTCTCTCTATTTTTAGTGGCCATTAATAGTCTAGCAGCAGCTGCCAGGCCCTCTGTCTCACCTTCTCTATATACAGACGACTTCTGCATTTCGTACTGCTGCTCCAGTACTGTTGTTGCTGAGCGGCACCTCCAGGGAGCCATCCACAAGGCGCAGTCATGGGGCCTAGCCCATGGCTTCCAGTTTTCAGCCCTAAAGTTGTGTGCCATGTGCTACTGTCGGCGCCGTACCGCTCATCCGGAACCCGCACTTTACCCTAATGACGATCCACTCACTCTAGTGGAGACTCATCATTTCCTAGGACTGGTTTTCAACGCTCGATTGACTTGGCTCCCTCATCTTCGTCAGCTTAAGCAGAAGTGCTGGCAGCACCTCAATGCCCTCCGTTGCCTGAACAACACCAATTAGGGTGCAGGTCGCTGTACGCTGCTGCAGCTCTACAGAGCCCTTGTCCAGTCCTGAATTGACTATGCAAGTGTGGCTTATTGTTTGGCAGCACCTTCAGCATTGCCTTTACTTGACCCTGTGCACCACTGTGAGGTTCATTTACTGACAGGAGCTTTAGGACGAGTCCGGTGACAGGTGTACTGGTGGAGGCCGGTGTCCCTCCACTGCAGATCAGATGTAAGCAACTGCTCGCTAGTTGTGCAGCACACATTCATAGTTCCCCTGAGCATCCGAATTGCCGTCTCCTTTTCCCGTCCGCAGCAGTCCATCTCCCGCATCGGCGGCCCAGTTCGGGGCTAATGATTGCGGTTTGTGTGCAGTCCCTTCTCTCTGAACTGGAGTTCTTCCCTTTACCACCTCTATTTGCGATCCGTTCACGCATGCCTCCATGGTGTACGCCTCGGCCGCAGCTTCATCTGGACCTTTTGCATGGCCCTAAGGACTCCGTTAGCCCCGACGCTCTCCGCATCTCTTCCTCTCGATTCTTGACGTGTTCCGGGGCTCTGAAGTGGTTTACATCGACGGCTCAATGACTGATGTTCACGTTGGCTTTGCATATGTTTATGGAGGACATATTGAGCAGCACTCCTTGCCAGTTGGCTGCAGTGTTTTCACTGCAGAGCTGGCGGCCATATCTCTTGCTCTCGAGTACATCCGCTCATGCCCTGGCGAGTCATGTCTCCTCTTTAGTGACTCATTGAGCAGCCTACAAGCTATCGATCAGTGCTACCCTTGCCACCCTCTGACAGTGTCCATTCAGGAGTCTATCTAGGTCCTGGAACAGTCCTGCCATTCTGTAGTGTTTGTGTGGACCCCAGGACATGTTTGAATCCCCGGCAACGAACTTACCGACAGGCTGGCCAAACAGGCGATACAGAAATCGCTTCTGGAGATATGCACTTCCGAAGCTGACCTGCGTTCTGTCTTGCACTGCAGGGTTTTCTGGCTTTTGGAGACGGAATGGCATAACAGCACACACAACAAATTGCGTGTTATTAAGGAGACTATGAATGTGTGGAAGTCTTCCATGCAGCCCTCGCGCAGGGAATCAGTTGTCCTCTGCCGGCTCTGCATTGGCCATACGTGGCTAACGCATGGTTACCTACTCCATTGCGAGGACCCACTTCAGTGTTGCTGTGGCTCCCAAATGACGGTAGTCCAGCTCTTGTTGGACTGTCCACTTTTAGCCGCTCTGCGGCAGACTTTTAACTTTCCCAGCATCCTGCCTTCGGTGTTGGGCGACAATGTCCCCACAGCAGCTTTAGTTTAATGTTTTATGCGTGAGAGTGGGTTTTATACTCCTATGTAGGTTTTAGCGCATGTCCTTTGCCTCTCTGTGTCCTCCACCCAAGTGCTTTTAGGGTGGAGGTTTTAATGTGTTGCAGAGTGGCTGGCTTCCTTTTTATTCTCGTGGTTGGCCAGCCACTGTGATCTGCTCTCATGTTTTACTCTCTTCTGTTTCTAGCATCTCTCCGTTGTTTTCTTGTCCTCTTTTGTTCCTTTTGGTGTTCATTGCCTTCCTTTCGTTCTTGTGGCTTTTCCTTTGTTTCCGTTTCGCGTTATATGTTTTGTCCGTTTTATTGTGGCATTGTTTTAGTGGGAACTAGGGACTGATGACCCCATAGTTTGGTCCCTTCTCCCACCTTTAAATGAACAAACAAACCAACCAACCTTGTGGAAGTTTTTTGTGGATAATGGGGCGCTGGCCCATTGACCCAACCCCCAACTAGGAGGACCAGGATTTGATATCAGGGTTTACTCCCCAAGGAGGGTTGCCTTCATGACACCTACAGAGACCTCCTTTCCCTAGGTGGGCCACATTTCGTCTCTCTCCTCCTTTGAGGCCTGTTGGGCTTGGGTGACCCTGCCAGTAGCTATGCTACCACTGGCATAGCCCTCAACTTCGCTGGAGCACGCAAATCCTCCCGCCCAATACTGAAGGTACCTTCGATAAGGCAGTGTCCCTTTTGAGAGAATATAAATTATCAATGTGTAAAAACTCCAGTTAAACTACAGGCTACTGCCAAGAGGAAAGAAAAGTCACTATTGCAATATGCCTACTCCCCACTCACCCATCCACCTATAATTTCTCCATAGCTGGAATACTCAGGAATTTCTTTTTTTTTTTCTTTCTTAGTTTGGGTAGCCACCTTGTTGGGCAGTAGTTTTGTGGATCACTTCTACTATCCATCTTGTAGATAAGTGTGATCTGCACTCTTCTTCCAGCTGCTGGACAGGGTTTTTGTTAGAGGGATCTACGATAAATTATAGTTGACAAAGGGGCTAGCCCAGATTCAAACTGGGTACAGAATCTGACAGGGATTCCAGCACGCACTGGGACTTCGTTCAGTGTCAGTTATTTCATCTGTTTCTCAACAGCACTGATACTTATATCTATTTCACTCATCTTTGCAGTGGAATGAAATTTAAATTGGTGTCATACTCCAAAGTTTTCCTTTACAAAAGAACCTTTGAAAACATAGTTTGTGAATAGTGTGAATTCTCTGCCCTCGAGAAGATAAAGTGTTTGACTACTGAATAGGCTGCCACCTAGTTAGTTTCATGTCCTATGGATCATTTGCACAATAAATTGTGATGATCTGGAATGAGTCATTTTACATCACGTCGCAGATTAATTTGTATATGTAGATACGAAGTGAACATTTATGAGTGTTTATAAATTGCAAAAGTCATGATAGCTATCTTTTGTCTCAAAAAAATGGTAACAAATTAAAAAATTATGAAATATGCAAACAGAAGGTCAGTTAATATTTAAATATTACATGTAGGGAGATGGATGAACACGCTCACCGCCATAAAGATAAGAAAAAGTCGCAAAAAAGTTTGACAATGCAAACATGCTTTACTGTCAATTGCAACAGCACACCTTAGTACATTACAAAGAACGCACATTCAATGGCATTAGGAGTCTCCCCAAGAGTCCAAAGTAACATAACAGGATGTGATGCAAGTTGGCAGTCCTTTCCAGGAAAATGAAGTGTGAAGAGATACCACAGTGTGATTTCAGCAGCCATTCAGGATGGGTGTTACCCAACTTGAGTAGTACTCTTACATAAAGACTGCAGCTCACCATGGAAGGAATGCATGACAGTGACACAAGGAGCTTACGGAAGTGGTAGGAGATGCCATTCTACGTACCAAATGGTTGATCGTTGGGTAGGTCCATTCAAGCATGGCAGAGCTGCAAGGGCCTATCTGCACCGGTTCAGGTGGCCTGTCGGTGGGCGTACAGACTGTGCTCGTACCCAGGTCGTCCAGTGTTTGGTGAATGACAGAAGGTGGGTGCTGGAGGAATTACTGATCCTTACTGGTATTAAGAAGACAACAATCTACAGGATTATATGCAACGAGCCACACATGCATTAAGTTGCTGCTAAGTGGGTGCCTCGTGCACTAAGTGAAATGGGAAAGTGGACACATTATGGAACTTGTAGTGTTCATCTTGCACATTACGAGACAAAGTGAGACAATATGCTTAAGGGAATTATCGCCATAGACGAATTTTTTGGCAATGCCTATTAGCCATAACTGAAATGCCAGTCGGCAGGTTGGCATCTTCCACACTCAAATTAACTTTCATCATAGCCTTTGATGTTAGAGGAGTGTTTTTGTGCCATTTCATGCCATATGGACAAACTGTTAATGTACTGTACCACTGTTGCACATTCCTGCAATGAAGCCTACATAGCGCTGTTCAGGAGAAACGTCCTGAACATCTACAAAATGCATTATGACCTCATACCAAAACTGAAAGAATCAAACATGTGAAGACATTGCCAGAGCAATGACGCTTGATATCTGACGATTCACTCATGGTAACATTTACATATGAACTAATCTTCCACACAGGTCAGAATTTTTAAATTCCCATCTCCTTAAATAGAGATTTAAAGGATGATTGTGGGTAAGCACTATAAATTATTGTTAAGGCACATTTTTTAACAATTCACATTTTATTTTAGATAAAATTTCAGTGAAACTCTTCACGAAAAATACAAATGGTTAAGGGCTTTCTTCTCACAAGTTCATTAGCTTTTTGGAATGATTTGTCGGCTGTATCAGTCCTTGTAAGAGGATCAGTCCATATGAAATCAACCAGTAGTCTGGTTCTTGACATCTCAGATTTTGATAATTTTTATCTGCATTTATAGTGGTAATTGTTTACATGAAAAATCTCATATTGAAGTTTGTTGGACCTCTCATTCTGGAATTACGTTTTAAAACCTCCAAAATTATTCATAAAATTTGTATCATTTTATTCTGTTTCTTGTAAGCTTTAAAAATTTGTGCTAATTGGCGATGTTCACAAGAATCCTGAATTTTCCCAGATTAAACTATTTTTAATTTTGGAAATTTTAAAATCTGATTTTTTGTTTTGGAAAAAAAAGTGTGTGTTATTCGTTAATGCATACGCCAGATTTCCTGATGGTGTTCTAAAGGAAACATATTAAAATAAATTTCATTTTACTGGTAAGTGCAGCACCTGATACGTAGCCTGTAGGACTTTGGACTTGTTGAGGTGTAAGATGGCAAAAACCAAGTAAGGGTGTCAAATTATTACTTTTTATTTAGTGACAATCAGTTCATTCCATTATTGAAACTACATTTAAATTTAAATTCACATTTGACTTTCCCATGGTAACCGTCAACATATTTTAACACCAACAATGACTCCATATGAAACTTCTATTCACAATGACAGTACAATATTATAAGAAAGTATAGGCATATAGCATTCAGTCGCAATCCTGTAGGGTTTTTATTATTTGTGCATATCCAGATTTCAACTATACATAGCCATCGTTAGTGCATTTGAGTGAGTTATAATCCAACAAAGTCCTAGCGGTGTACATCACGATAGGACTTTATTGATGTGCAGGCAGGAGTTTGGTGACGTGTATTGCAGGGAGTTTGTTTGGTTATAACTCATTGAAATGCCCTAAAAATGGGTGTTTATAGCTAAAATCTGGATATGTGTGTCTTTCCATGTCAAATCAACACACTTTAAATAAAAATTTTACCTCACCCTCTTAGATTTTGCTGAAAGTTGGTATACTTATAGTGGGTGCTGAAACTAAGAAAAATACCAAATTTCAATTTTTTACCTCAAACCATTCCTGAAATATGGTCATGTAAACTTTTCAAAAACTGGCCAAAAATGTGTGAACGGCCTTTTTTTAAATTGCCCTAGGAGCTGCCCTAATTGAGCTAGAGAACTGGGAAAGGTGTCATTTTGCAGTATTTTTCATGCTCTTTCCAGTGATAGACTAAGAAACATAGCTTCTAATTAATAACCTTTTTCAAAATGGTAATTAATTTTTTTATGATAAGTACATAATTGAAAATTTTCAAAATATTTCCATAACTACTTCATACTATCGTAAATCACATGGCAAAATATAAATGTGGGATAATGATGGGTTCATTGTTAAAAAAATTATTCCGGACTCTTGTTTTTCACTAATGGTCCTAGTTTGACCAAACTGTCCTTTAAGGTAGTACGTCAGTAGAGGACTGTACACATAGGGCTTGATGTCTGTATAATAGTTCAGAGACTGGAGCCATTGTTGAGATGATGTAGTCTGCATTGTTACCTTCTAAGGCTTTGTGTGCCTACAGCCTGTGGTCTTAGTGCAAATCAATTGTTACCTCTGTGTTGACCAGTCTGTATCTATTATATTTAATAGTTCATTTTCAAGTAAACCTATACATTGATGGACAGTTTGTAAGTGGTTTTTGTATAAATATGGAGCCAAGTAAAAAGTGCAGTGCTGTAAGAGTGCAGTGTTGTAATCCATTGAAGTAGTCAAATCATTTTATTAGTGACAGAAAGAAACTGAGAAATGTCACAACATGGATGTTCAAATTATTTCCTGAAATACCAAGTGGTGCCAAGATTTGTGATAAATGTAGGAAAGATGTAACCAAATTGAAAAATACACCAGAGCCCATCAGTGATAAGTGTTGAAGAAGAATCTTCTGGATCAGAGATAATCATTCGAGACCAAGACCCTGACTTCACTCCAACTTCAGTAGCTGTTAAAACATTTAACACAACACTTCAAGAACTAGGTGAGTCCCCAGTTGACAAGAGAAAACTAACATATAGGCATTACGCCAAATCAAAAGTGAAGAAAATCTCATCAATGACACGTAAACTTTTTGTTTTTTCCTGAAATTTCTTCGTCAGATACTGATAATGATGAATCCATTCTTGAAAGTCTTAAAAGAAACTTTAAAAATTCTATAAGTAGAGCAAAAAACTAATGATTCTTACGAGTTTACCTGAAAAGTGGAATGTCAGGAAAATAAAGAGGGAATTTAATGCTCCTAATTACTTTGTTCAGCAGTCCAAAAAAATTTTGAAAGAGAAAGGATTCATGGAAGGTTCAAACCCAAAACCAGGGAAGAGTTTACCAACAGAAACTGTCAAAACTGTACATTCATTGTATGAAAATGATGACGTTAGCAGGGCAATGCCATGTATTAAAGATTGTGTGGAAATTACAGAAACAAGTGGAAATAAAACAAAAATATCAAAAAGACTTATTTTGTGTAACCTTAAAAAAGCTTACAAGCATTTTAAAGACAAGTTTCGTAACATAAAAATAGGTTTCTCTAAATTTGCTGAGTTGAGCCCAAAACATTGTGTATTAGCTGGCTGGAGTGGCCATTTTAAAAGACTCTTTTCATGAAAACTTAATTGAACAAGTTCAGTTCCGACTGTGGATGTCAGTTGACTGATGTAATCGAACAAGACAACAGATTACCATTCATCCTTTTGTTATATATTACAAACAGGAAGGCAAAATTGAGCATATGACCTTTGTCATTGTTTCTGATTGCCTGGGGCACAAAAAGACTGTGGTTTACACCTGTCAAAAGAAGCTAATTTCATATCTAACAAATGAATTTCAAAAGGTTCCAAAAAAGATATACTATTATTCTGACGGTTCTGCCACTCAGTATAAAAATAAGAAAAACTACCTGAACCTTTGCCTTCATGTGGAAGACTTCAACATAAAAGCTGAGTGGCACTTTTCAGCCACAGCACATGGGAAAGGGCCTTGCAAGTTTGCAAAGGCCATTCCAAAATCAGATCCAAACCACACAATATCTATTTGAGTGGGTAGTAGATAATATCACAATTGTTGATTTTGCATATTCCACTCAAGAAGACAACGCTGCTTCAGAAATATTCTTAAAAAGCCGACTTGAAGAGGCATTGATAATCAAAGGAACACAGCAATTTCAAACTTTCATTCCCAACGCTACATCAAAATTAACAGGCAAATACTTCTCAGGTATATGCAGAGTTGGGAGAGGGAAGTAACTACGTAACCAGAGAAACTGAAGTTACAAGATGTATCAGGATATGTCACCATTGTATATGGCAGAAACTGGTGTCTTCGGTATATTTTAGAAAAAAAAAATGAAGAACTTGAAGTGAAAATAACTTTTCTTCATCCATGTGGACCAGCTAAGTCATTCTCTTATCCTGCACATGGAGATGTCCTGTGGGTGTCAGTTGTGGATGTTCTCACAAAAGTGAATCCATTTACTCCCACAGGGAGAACATACATTCTTAATGAAAGTGATGTAAACCAAACCCAGTCAGCTTTATTAAAATGTAGTATATGAAGCTCCAAGACAATTTATTGGGAAACTGCTTTCAACTCAAAACGTAATTTTTGTCTCAGGTTAGTGTTAATGTATATTTTATAGAAAGTTGTTTCAAAATTATTGTGTTAAATTTAGCTATGTACAGATACCTGTAACTCAAAAAACAAGCATTACATATTTAATTTGTGTAATAGTTCCATTTCAAACATCATGGACCAGAACTATTATGTAAATACTTGTACTTATTCATACTTTATTTCAGTTTGTAGTTAAATGCTCAATTTCTTGTTTTTGTTATATGGGTTAATATACCGTTAGTGAAGTTGAATTAAATTAAAATAAGCAAGCAACTTAATTATAAAATATGCTGATTAGTTTTGGTTTAAGAAGGTGATGTTTTTATATTTCTAATACTTTTTTTACTTACCTTTCAGTATATTTTAAAGAAATTCCTGTTTGTTAAAGTTCAATCTGGTCAAACTAGAGCCGTTAGTGAAAAACGAGAGTCCGGAATAATTTTTTTAAAACAATGAACCCATCATCATCCCACATTTATATTTTACCATGTGATTTAAGATAGTAGGAAGTAGTTATGGAAATACTTTGAAAATTTTCAATTATGTACTTTTTGTAAAAAAATTAAATAAAAATATTAATTACCATTTTGAAAAAGGTTATTAATTAGAAGCTATGTTTTTTTGTATATTGCTGGAAAGAGCATGAAAAATGCTGCAAAATGACACCTTTCCGAGTTCTCTAGCTCAATTAGGGCAGCTCCTAGGGCAATTTAAAAAAAGTCCGTTCACACATTTTTGGCCAGTTTTTGAAAAGTTTACACGAGCATATTTTTAGGAATGGTTTGAGGTAAAAAATTGAAATTTGGTATTTTTCTTAGTTTCAGCACCCACTATAAGTATGCCAACTTTCAGCAAAATCTAAGAGGGCGAGGTAAAATAGGTGCGTTGATTTGACATGGAATGACTCGTGTGAATAATAGCAAACCAATGGGATTGTGGCTGAAAGCTATATTCCAGTCTCTCCGTATAATATTTTAACATACAACGTAACAACACATGCTCAAAAAAGGCTGTGAATAATTTACTTAATTATACATTCATTTTTCAAATACATTAATATTAAATGTTTTTTATTCCAGTCTGTGATCACAATATCAATTTTGAGTAGCCAGTTGCAATAATGACTGTGTGAATGATATGGCCTATTCTACACCTTATTTTAGATCTAAGTGACGATGCTGTGCTGATTATATTTGTGTGTTTTGATGATGCCATTATGGCCTTATCACTTTAGGACATGGTGTAAGAAAGATCTGAGGATGGTCATTACGGACTGAGACCGAACATCGTCTAAAGAATTAATATTGTTATCGAAGACTGGAATAAAAATCATTTGACAGTATTGGATCACTGTTTGTATACGCAACTATGTCGCAGTTGGTGAAACATTACTATTAATCAGTATTATTAATTAAACTGTGATATAGCTGTTGTTATTTAACATTGTATTACTCAAGTGCCTTGAAAAGATAATTTTTTTTATTCGTCTTCGACAAGAAAGATGTTATGATGACACACTAATTATCTTATTAGAGTCTACAATGATGTATTGTAGTTTTCTTTCAATTGCTGTGATCTAGTACTCCCAAGCAATAATGGCAGATTATTGATGTAACAACATGTTCTTTCCTAATATAATCTAAGGTTTTTTGTAGCTTTTCATCTGATAGTCTTTATGTTCTTCCCATGGTAATTGTGGGATTTAACTTATGAAGTTTAAAGCTTTTTAATAGCAATCGATTCATCTGGTATTGTTGATCATCAAACAAGAAAGTTGTGTTCCACAGTGCTGTGTAAATAGAAGGTTTAATTCTACTTTTCCATCTCTTGGTAGCACAGAGGCTGTCCTCCATGTATTGTCATGGGCACAAGCCAGAAGTCCTGTAATCTATTCAAAAGATGCAACATCTGGACACATTTGAATTTTATGAACATCAAAA
Source organism: Schistocerca gregaria (assembly GCF_023897955.1). NCBI lineage: Eukaryota > Metazoa > Arthropoda > Insecta > Orthoptera > Acrididae > Schistocerca > Schistocerca gregaria. Next base: position 76,610,200 of record NC_064925.1, read on the forward strand.
TGCTTAAAATCAGAAACAGTTGTAGCTTTATGTTTGGCTTTGTTTATAAGAACAAATGGATAATACTTTGAGTCCGTGTAACTGCTGTGGTGTTATAAAATTCTTTTTTATGGTGGAGGCTCATCATTTGTCACATTGAAAAATTGACTGATTATATAGATGCTTTACCCCCAAGTTGTTGTGCATTTATCCAGTAGGAGTGATAGGTGATGTGATATTGGACAGATAAGACAGCAAATGGTTTTCACACAGTTTGACTTTATTGGAATCCATTTACATACAATATGTACAGTACACTTGTACACTGCATAACCATAATTTGTGTTCACATTACAAATAATTTCAATTTACTAAATGTTTAAAGTTACAACCATTAATTTTGATGTATTTCCAAAAATGTGCTTCAAAAGTGTGTTCAACTTGCCTCAAATTTCTTTGCTGATACCGGTAGACACATTAGTAATTTGTTGACATAGATTTTTGGGTGTAGTTGACATTTCTTGGTAAACTCTGTCTTTAACGTATCCCCATAAGAAAAAGCCTGGAGGAGTGAGATCCAGGAAGCAAACAGGCCAAAGAATAGGCCGTCTATATTCTATTCATTGATCTTGATAATCTCTGTTTAGTATTTCGCAGGCTGTAGCTGAGTAATGAGCAACCGCTGTGTTGATACCACATAGCACCCTGTTCCACAAGCGGCACATCATCTAGCAACAATGGAAGTTCTCGGTCCAAAAGCTTTCCGTATTTCTGACCATTTAATTTACCATCAGTGAAGTATGGTCCAGTGATACGTAATCCCAGAATTCCACACCAAACACTCAAGACTCCACTGCTTTTGATGCTCAGCTTCCTGTAACCATCTTGGATTTTCCGCTGACATATTATGTCGATTCACTGGAGCATGATTTGTGAATATTGCCTCATCAAAAAATAAAGTATTTGAAAATGTACCATTTTCAATTTGTAGTAGAGCCTGTTGTATCAAGCACCTATGATTACAAACTGAAGTGGAGTTCACTAAGAATAGTATGTAATGTTCTTATGACATTTAAATTGGTGCTGGATAAACATGTGCCGATGTCAACAAACCTGTAAGAGTATCACTATGGGAGTACAAATAAAAGATCAACAAACAAGCTGACCTAAACAAATGAATTTCCTTCATTGAATAACAACAACAAAAGAAAAAGAGAGAGAGAGAGAGAGAGAGAGAGAGAGAGAGAGAGAGAGAGAGAGAGACTCAAAGTGTGTGAAAACCATTTGCTGTCATATTTGTCCAATATCACATTACCTGTCACACCTGTTGTATAAATGTATTACAATTTTTATGCCCAAAATTGAATGCCCTTTCCATTTCTGTAGAGGAAAATACACTATTTCCTTTAAAAAGATACTGAGAATGGCATTGTAAGGATGAGTTATGGTCAATCTCTTATGTCCCCGTATAAATACTGCAATGTCGGAAGATAGAACCAAGATTAATTCAAGGTCGTAGTGATCTCTGTAAGGAGGAATTGATCTATGAAATTACAATGAGAGGGAGATGTTGAAGCAGACGGAGGAGGTTGACTTGGAACAACCAGTAGTGTTGTCCAAGGAGGAGCATGAGATAGAAGCTGCACTTCCAGTCGTTGAGACAGTGTTGAAAGAGCTTGATATTTGTCATCACCTGTTAGTTAACTCTGTGCCACCCACAGGTCAGGTTCAGAAGCTGGGCGCAGGGCCGGAACATTACAGGAACAGAATTAAGGATTTGATGTTGGTGACTAAAATAACTTCTAAGTGACTAAAACTACTACTAATAGATCACAGTTGGTGGAACTGCAAGACAGCTGTTTTACCTTATAACTGTGGTAGGCTAGTTTTAGATTGAGGTCGAGAGAAGAGGGGGGGTTCGGTAGATAAAACTGTAGGGAATATTGGGTTTAGTCACTTTGGTAAGATGTTCAATCTGCTTTGTAGAAGGGGGGGGGGGGGCACTGCAAGCAGTTAAGTTTTTGTATATTTTTGATTAATTGGAAGAGAAAGGTGAAGCCTTAAACATTAGACAGGAGGAATTGTTAAGAGTAGTAGCCACGAAGGTTGATGGGGTCATGTTGGAGAAGGTGCAAAATTGTCATTTTTCAGGATGAAACCTTGCATGAATTTCATTACACGATATGCAGGGGATCCTTACCCCATAGGGTGATGCAGGAGCTCATTTGTTTGAATTAAGGGTGCAAGCAAGATCTTCAGCAACAGTTCATCTACTGTGTAGGTAGAGTTAAGTCGGAAGTTTACAGCATATTCTAGAGGGTATGGAGCCGGAGAACTGACAAGAGATTGGTGTTGTGTAAAAAACCCTTGATTATATTACCTTGAGTGATATGGTTGCCATATGCAAGAGATTGCTTATGTCAGTGAGCGAAAGGAAGAAAAAGGAACTATGGAAACCAAACTATGTGACAGTGCCACGTCTGCGGCCCAATGGAACTTAAGGTTTTTTGCTTGTGGATGACGCAGTCACTTAGCCTGGCATTGTCCTGTAGGTTGAGGCAGGGGAACAGAACAGTGCCAGTCGGACCACTCATCCTGTGTGGTGACTACGGGAGAAGTGCGGGTTGGGGCAGTTACAAGTGTAGAATGGAGACTGTCTAAACTGATGCCGTAAATATTTTGTTATGTTCATAATGAGCCAGTCGGTAGCTTGCTGGATTCAGGCAGTGTTGTGATGACATTGGACCTGCAGTGGGCCAGTAGAAATAGTAGTTTTTGCAAATGGGGGAAAACTGAAAAGGAATCAGTGCCGTCAGTGGCAGCTAGCAACACCCAGCTGGATGTCCAAGGAGTGCTGGTTATCGGATTGAGAATGCAAGATGGAAGGTTAAGGTTATGATGATTGTGTTTGTCAACTCCGTTAATCATTGGCTCACATGTGATAAGGAAGATCAGGGTAGTTTTTGACTGGGCAGGCAGTAGTTACTCTTATAAGTGTGCTCAAATTCTGAGGTATCAGTTGTGTGATCATGATAGGCCAAATGATAAGAGGAAATGTTCCCGAGGCAGAAGGGGAGGCAACACCACTGAGGGAAGGTGGCACTTGAATGATTTGGAACATTTCAGTAATGACCAGAGGTTCCCAAGTACCTGAACTGTGTTGTATTGAGTTAGGAATCACTTTGCAAGTGGAATACGAGGTTACTCATTAATCAAGTGTCCGCAAGGAAAGTGCCGTACCGATTATCTGCACCCAGACTAAAGGAGCTTAAAGGGTGCATTGAGAAGGTACTACAGCAATGGGTCATTACACTGTCGAGATTTTCTTATATGGCATCGATATTTTTAATCCCCAAACCAGATGGAGGTTCAAGACTGGTTGTAGATTATAACGAGCCTCTATAAAAAGGTGGTTTTTAGGTCAGTTCCAATACCTGATTTTCATGTTTCGCCTGGTTCGAGGGCACAGCACTGTTTACAGTACTTGATTTGAACCAGGTCTACAATCAGATCCCCTTACATAAGGATTCTAGGAAAATCACTGCATTTATTACAGACTGGAATTTATTTGAATTTGCAAGGCTCCATTTGGTGTGGCCACTGGGGCGTCAGTATTATTACAGTTCTTGAACTGCCGTCTTCTCACATATTGAGTTAGAGTTTGTGTTCCAGTGACTGGGTGATATGCTTTTGTGTAATAGGGCTATGGATGAACATTGGGGTAATTTGAACGAAGTCTTTGGTAGATTGTGTAATGCTGGGTTGACTGTTAACCCAGATAAGGCGAGGTTTGCACAGAGAGCATTTCTGGGTCATATAATGTTTGCAGAGGAAGCAGTTGTTGATCCCCAAGAGAGTACAAGCTTTTCTGTGTTTTCCAAGATCTATCATAGCCAGTTTTATTGGAATGGCAAATGTTTTTAGGAATTTCGTCCTTCAATTTGCCTAAAAGGCATCCCTGTTGAACCATGTCAGATGAAACAGCAGAAATTTGAGTGGGGTCCATCACAACAAGCTGCCTTTCAGGCACTGAAAGAAGCATTTTCCTCAGCTCCAATATTAGTGTTGCCCGATTTTGGATTGCATATGCATTGGGGGAATTATTTGATGTGGAGAGGAAATACTCAGTTTAGGAGCTTGAGACACTGGCAGTTCTTTTTGCCCTGCAGAAGTTCCATTATTATACCACCTTGTAGCTTGAGATTGATAATTGGGCATTGAGAACCTGTCAGAAGTAGTTCACCTCGTTGTGAAATTGAAGTAGATAGTTCCTGCGAAATAGTAAGGGTAGAGGTCATACTTGGCAATTGGACTAAACTATTAATTGGATCGTTTTACCGACCCCCCCCCCCCCCCAACTTGGAAGATATAGTTGCTGAACAGTTCAAAGAAAACTTAAGCCTCATTTCAGATAGGTACCCCACTCATATAATTATAGTCGGTGGTGAGTTCAATGTACCCTTGATATGCTGGAAAAATTATACGTTTAAAACCTGCGGCAGACATAAAACGTCACCCGAAATTGTACTGAATGCTTTCTCAGAAAATTATTTCGAAAAGTTAGTTCATGAGCCCACTTGAAGTGTAAATGGTTGCAAAAGCATACTTGACCTCTTAGCAACAGATAATCCTGGACAAATAGGGAGTATCGTGACAAATACAGGGATTAGCAACCATAAAGTAGTTAGTGCTAGGCTGAATACCGTAACACCTACAACCACCAAAAAGAGATGCAAAGTACACCTATTTAAAAAAAAAAAAAAGCTGATAAAAATGTAAAAATGCTCTTAATGCCTTTTTTAAGACAGTCTCCACTCATTCCGATCTGATAATGTAAGCATAGAAAAGATGTGGAATGATTTCAAAGAGATAGTATCAACGCCACTTGAGATGTATATACCACATAAATTGATAAGTGATGGTACTGATCCCCCATGGTACACAAAATGGGTCAGATCACTGTTGCAGAAGCAACGAAAAAAGCATGCCAAATTTAAAAGAATGCAAAATCCCCAAGATTGGCAAAGTTTTGCAGAAGTTTGAAATACAGTGCATACTTCAGTACGAGCTTTTAATCCTTTCCGCAATGAAACTGTCTCTGAATCTGGCAGAAAACCCAAAGAGATTCTAGTCATACATAAAGCACACCAGTGGCAAGATGCAACCAATGCCTTCACTGTGCGGTATCAACAGTAAAGTCACTGATGACAGTGCCACTAAAGTAGAGTTATTAAACATGGTTTTCCGAAACTCCTTTGCCAAAGATGATGAAGTAAATATTCCTGAATTCCAATCAAGAACAACTGTGAAGATGGGAAACATTGAAGTAGATCTCCTTGGTGTAGCAAAGCACCTTAAATCACTTAATAAAGGCAAGGCCTCTGGTCCACATTGTTTACCAGTCAGGTTCCTTTCAGAGGATACTGATACAATAGCTCCATATTTAGCAGTTCCATACCTAAAGACTGGAAAATTGCGCTCAAGTCACACCAATACCCAAAAAGGGAAATAGGAGTAATACTCTGAATTACAGGCCCATATCAGTAACGCCAATTTGCAGTAGGGTTTTGGAACATATACTGTGTTCAAACATTATGAATTACCTTTGAGAAAACGATTTATGGACACATAGTCAGCACAGATTCAGAAGACATCATTCTCGTGAAATGCACGTAGCTCTTTATACTCATGAAGTAATGAGTATGTCAAATTGATTGCATATTTTTAGATTTCCAGAAGGCTTTTAACACCGTTTCTCACAAGTGTCTTCTAACCAAACTGGGTGTCTATGGAACATCGCCTCAGTTGTGCGACTGGATTCATGATTCCCTGTCAGAAAGGTCACAGTTTGTAGTAATAGACGGAAAGTCATCGAGTAAAACAGAAGTAATAACTGGTGTTCCCCAAGAAAGTATTAGAGCCCCTCTATTGTTCCTGATCTATATCAATGAGATAGACCGTCTGAGTAGCCCAATTAGATCGTATGCAGATGATGCTGTCATTTACCGTCTTTTAAAGTCATCAGGTAACCAAAACGAATTGTAAAATGATTTAGATAAACTGTATGGTGCAAAAAGTGGCAATTGATCCTGAATAAAGAAAAGTTTGAAGTTATTCACATAAGTACTAAAAGAAATCCGCTAATTTTCGATTACGTGATAAGTCACAAAAATCTTAAGGCTGTAAATTCAACTTAATGGATTACAGTGACAAATAACCTCAATTGGAACTACCACATAGATAATGTTGCGGGTAGAGCAAACCAAAGACTGTGATTCATTGGCAGAACACACAGAAGGTGCAGCAGGTCTTTTAAAGAGGCTGCTTACACCCCACTTGGCCACCCTATTCTGGAGTATTGCTGGGTGGTGTGGGATCCGCATCAGGTGGGACTGACAGATCATCATCATCATCATCATCATCAATTAAGACTGATTATGCCTTTCAGTGTTCAGTCTGTAGCATAGTCCCCCTTATAAAATTCCTCCATGATCCCCTATTCAGTGCTAACATTGGTGCCTCTTCTGATGTTAAACCTTTTACTCCAAAATCATTCTTAACCGAATCCAGGTACCTTCTCCTTGGTCTGCCTCGACTCCTCCTACCCTCTACTGCTGAACTAATGAGTCTCTTGGGTAACCTTGCTTCTCCCATGCGTGTAACATGACCCCACCATCTAAGCCTGTTCGTCCTGACTGGTACATCTATAGAGTTCATTCCCAGTTTTTCTTTGATTTCCTCATTGTGCACACCTTCCTGCCATTGTTCCCATCTACTAGTACCTGCAATCATCCTAGCTACTTTCATATCCGTAACCTCAACCTTATTGATAAGGTAACCTGAATCCACCCAGCTTTCACTCCCATACAACAAAGTTGGTCAAAAGATTGAACGGTGCACAGATAGCTTAGTCTTGGTACTTACTTTCTTCTTGCAGAAGAGAGCAGATCGTAGCTGAGCACTCACTGCATTAGCTTTGCTACACCTCACTTCCAGTTCTTTCACTATGTTGCCATCGTGTGAGAATATGCATCCTAAGTACTTAAAACCGTCCACCTGTTCTAACTTTGTTCTTCCTATTTGGCACTCAATCCGTTTATATCTCTTTCCCACTGACATTACTTTCGTTTTGGAGATGCTAATGTTTATACCATAGTCCTTACATTTCTGATCAAGCTCTGAAATATTACTTCGCAAACTTTCAATTGAATCTGCCATCACAACTAAGTCATCAGCATATGCAAGACTGCTTATTTTGTGTTCACATATCTTAATCTCACCCAGCCAGTCTATTGTTTTCAACATATGATCCATAAATAATATGAACAACAGTGGAGACAGGTTGTAGCCTTGTCTTACCCCTGAAACTACTCTGAACCATGAACTCAAATTACCGTCAACTCTAACTGCTGCCTGACTATCCATGTAAAGACCTTTAATTGCTTGCAAAAGTTTGCCTCCTATTCCATAATCTTCCTCCTAGGAACCCGGTCATATGCCTTTTCTAGATCTATAAAGCATAGATACAATTCCCTGTTCCACTCATAACACTTCTCCATTATTTGCCGTAAGCTAAAGATCTGGTCCTGACAACCTCTAAGAGGCCTAAACCCATGCTGATTTTCATCCAATTTGTCCTCAACTAATACTCGCACTTTCATTTCAACAATACCTGAGAAGATTTTACCCACAACTCTAATCAAAGAGATACCTCTGTAGTTGTTACAATCTTTTCTGTTTCCGTGTTTAAAGATTGGTGTGATTATTGCTTTCTTCCAGTCTGATGGAACCTGTCCCGACTCCCACGCCATTTCAGTTATCCTGTGTACCCATTTAAGACCTGACGTTCCACTGTATTTGATGAGTTCCGACTTAATTTCATCCACCCCAGGCGCTTTATTGCACTGCAATCTATTGACCATTTTCTCCACTTCCTCAAATGTGATCCTATTTCCATAATCATTCCTGCCCCATTGTACATCAAAATCTGAAACATTACTGATTGTATTTTCACCTACATTGAGCAACTCTTCAAAATATGCCCTCCATCAGCCCAAGGCATCAACAGGATTCACCAGCAGTTTTCCTGACCTGTCCAAAATACTGTCATTTCCTTCTTGCCTCCCTTTCGAAGACAGCTAATTACACTCCAGAATGGTTTTCCAGTGGCTTCACCCAAGGTCTCCAACCTGTTTCCAAAGTCTTCCCAAGATTTCTTCTTGGATGCTGTAATTATCTGTTTGGCTTTGTTTCTTTCTTCAACATAACATAACTTTCTCTGTCTACCTGAGTTCTAATATGTAGCTATTTTTGATATGCCTTCTTTTTCCTTTTACAGGCTGCCTTGACTGTGTCATTCCACCAAGCTGTTTGCTTCATCCCACCTTTACACACTACTGTTCCAAGACATTCTTTGGCCACGTCTAGTACTGTGTCCCTGTACCTTGTCCATTCCTTTTCCAGTGACTGCAATTGACTACATTCAACTAACTGGTACCTTTCTGAGACCACTGTTATGTGCTTGTCTGATTTCCTTATCCTGAAGTTTCTCCACTCTTATCCTCCTACACATGGACCTGACCTCCTGCAGTTTCGGCCTCACAATACCAATTTCACTGCAGATTAAATAGTGATCAGTGTCATCAAAGAATCCCCTGAATACACGTGTGTACCTAAAAGCCTTCCTGAATTCCTGATCTGTTATTCTATAGTCAATGACAGATCTGGTTCCCATGCCTTCCCAAGTATACCGGTGAATGTTCTTATGTTTAAAAAAGGAGTTTGTGATTACTAAGCCCATACTGGCACAGAAATCCAAGAGTTGTTTCCCATTCCTGTTGGCCTCCATATCCTCTCCAAATTTACCCATTACCTTTTCAAACCCTTCTGTTCGATTTCCAATCCTGGCATTAAAATCACCCATGAGCAGGACACTGTCTTTGTCCTTTACTCTAACAACTACATCATCTTGATCTGTCCCTTCACAATGCGAATATACTGGCAATCCTAATTTTCTTGCTAGACACTGTCAAATCTATCCACATCAGTCGTTCGTTTACATACCTTATTGCAGCTACGCTGGGTTCCATTTCTTTCCTGATGAAAAGCCCTACACCCCACTGTGCTATTCCTGCTTTGACTGCTGACAGGTAGACCTTGTATTCTCCCACTTCCTCTTCTTTCTCACCCCTTACCCGAATGTCACTAACAGCTAGAACGTCCAGCCTCATCTTACTTGCAGCCTCTGCCAGCTCTACCTTCTTCCCAGAGTAGCCCCCATTGATATTAATAACTCCCCATCTCATTACTATTTGTTTGCCGAGTCGTATCTTAGGAGTACCTGGTCTGTCAATTAGAAGTGGGACTCCGTCACCTCCAAGGGTCCGAGGCATTTTGCTCTGATTGTTGCCAGCATCATATTTATAGTACCAGGGAAGCAGGTTGCTAGCCTTACTTGCCCCGGGTTCCATTGAGTTTTACCCCTAACGGTTGAGGGACTAACCGGTGGATTTGGTAGTCTTTGCCGTCTGAGCACAAAGGTGGCCACGACTCGGAATATATCCTAGATGCCCAGCCTTATTCCGAAGTAACTGGTATCCCGACTATCAGGACCACTTACTTGGTCACTCATACATTGCCCGTGGTTCATGAACTAGGACATGATACCAGGAACCCACACCACGAACCATGACTGACAGACGATATTGAAAAAGTTCAAAGAAGGGTGGCTCGTTTTGTACTATCCCAAAATAGGGGAGATAGTGCCACAGGCATTACACATGAATTGGAGTGGCAATCATTAAAATAAAGGTGTTTTTCATTGGGACGAGATCTTCTTATGAAATTTCAGTCACCAGTTTTCGCCTCCGATTGCGAAAGCATTGTTGCCACCCACCTACATAGGGGGAAATGATCATTGTGATAAAATAAGAGAAATCAGGGCTCACACAGAAAAATTTAAGTGCTCATTTTTCCCACATGCCATTTCACAGTGGAATGGTAGAGAGACAGCTTGAAGGTGGTTCAGTGAACCCTCTGCGAGGCACTTTATTGTGAATAGCAGAGTAATCACTTAGATATAGATGTAGATGTGGGCTGTCGACCGCGTTTTACTTTTTGTCTGTCGTAGCAATATGGAGGAAGACATGTAATCTTTAGTTCGGGACCTCTGCTGTATGTACAGCATATTTTGTGGACCTTTCTCCAACAGGAACCCGTTGTTCTTAGCTGTCTTTGGTCCCATCGATTGGGCTTGACATGTAATTGCTTTTAACTTCTTTTTCATATTAGTGGTGTAAGGGGGCTTATTATGATCTCAGTTGTTTCTACACCCTTTTGCGGGGAGGGGGCGGGGGAACATTTTGCAGCTAATTGACGAAAGTATAAACAAGACTTATATATCTGTTGACAACTTTAGGTCCAAGATGACTTGCTGTGTCGTCCTACCAAAAAGTCCTCTCTCCATTCACAAAGTTTGTAGTAAGTGTAGATATGGTACTGAGTCAAATACTTTTCGAAAATCAAGAAGTATAACATCTACTTTACTGCTTTGGTCCAAAGATTTCAGTATGTCCTGTCAAAAGTGCGAGTTGAGTTTCACCTGATGGAGGTTTTCAGAGTACATGTTTACTAACATGGAGGAGGTCATTCCGTTCAAGATTTCCTTTCATTATGTTGGAGCGCAGATTATGATCTAACATTCTAAAATAAATCAGTGTTTAGAATGATGGACAGTAATTTTGTGGCTCACTTTGCCTACGTTTCTTAGAAACTGGTGTGACCTGCACTTTCTTCCAACTAAGTGACACAGTTTTTTGTTCGAGGGATCTTCTATAGATTGTAGTTAGCAGGGGAGCTAACTCAGCCGCCAATCTCAGTATATAAAAGGCAATGTCCTGAATGAGTTACTCATCATTGTCCAGCACAAATTGCTAAGGATAGAAATTTGAAATTTGAAGGTGTGAGTCTTATACTGTTAGGTGTCATTTAAGAAAGAATTTCCGAAATTCCATCCCTAAGGGGGCTGAAATATAGGGGATGAACAATTTTTTTGAAAACTGTCACTATTAAGGCAGTTTTGAAGCTAGACATACAGAAATTGGTATTTGGTTTTTTGGTAAGAAATAAATACGTGTTTCAGTCTTTTTGGAAATCCAACTGCTGTGGGGGTGACATAGGGATGAAAGTTTTTATGGAACTATTTCATTCTGAAAGCATATTTGAAGCTAAATCTGTGAAAATTTGTATTTGGCTTCCCTGTTACAAATAAAAATAATATTTATGTCACTGTTTTTGGAAATTCAACCCCTAAGGTAGTGCAATAGGGGATGAAAATTTTCAAGAAAATATTTTGTTACATTAAAAAATTTTAGAGCAAAATTTATGAGAATTTGTAGTTCAGTTCTTGGTTAGATACAAAGAAATATTAGTTAGGGTATGAAAGTTGCTACGGAAATCTCTCCACAAGAATACAAAAGGCATGATTAACAAAAACTTTGGACTCCAGCTGCCAGAACTGCTTTTTGGTCAGAAGTATGTTCAGAAAAGACTATACTTGTATGGCCTTAATTATCGTAAAAAACCAAGAAGTTGCTCCAATTTGTGAACAACATAAAAATTCGATTAAATAAAAACAAAAAACTCTGCAGGTCATACAGCATACATGAGCAAAGCAGTGGGCGCTAAGCTAGTTCGGTACAGAATGTACAGGGATTCCATTGGTCCCTGAAGCTTTGTTCAGTTTTAATGATATCATTTATTTCTCAACCTCACTGACAATAAAACTTACTTCACTCATCTTTACAGTGGTACGAGGATTAAGGTGGGGCAATACACCTGGGTTTTTGTTTGTAAAGGAACATTTGAAAATGGAGTTAAACATTTCAACTTTTACTTTGCTACCGTCAATTTCTGTTCCTGTCTCATTCGCTAGGGACTGGACACTAACTTGGGTGCCACTAACAGCCTTTACATATGACCAGACTCTTTGGGCTTTGTGAAAGATCATTTGAAAATAGTAGTCAGTGAAGGCATCATGCATCGCCGACTTGACAACCAAAGACATTTCATTTAGCATTTCTCTACATAAAGTCCTATGCTTTGTTTTACACCTATTACACAATCTCTGTGTCTGTAGAAGTTTCTTTACAGTGATTGTATACCATGGAGGGTTCCCCCTCCCTTTTATGAACTGTTCTACTGTGCACTTACCTATCCAGTGCATGGCCAGCTTTTCTTTTTTAACTGGGTCCATAGTTTCTCTACACGCTGCTGTCCTGTTGTAAATGTTTCAAGTTCTTCATTGAGCTATGACACTACTGCTGCTTTTTATCGAGTGTGTTGAACATATATATCTTCCAACTTGTTTTACTTGCCCTTTGTAATTTGGTAGTCATTGGTGCCACAACCACCTCATGGTCAGTGGTACCAGTTTCAATGTGGACATCCTCATAGAGATCTGGTCTATTTGTTGCCATTATACCTAATATTTTTTCCATCACGATTGGTTCCTGAACTGTGTGTTCTAAGTAGTTTCCAGGGAAGGAATTTAGTAATGTTTCTCAGGATATTTTGTTACAGTCTCCATTAACAAAACCGATTCTTCCAGTTGATTAATTATTAAAGTTGCCACCAGTGATTACAGTATGAACAGGGAGCCTATGTACAAGTGAATTGAAGTTTTCTCTAAGCTTTTCAGTTTTCTCTAAACTTTTTAGTTAATTCAAGAGGTGGTCTGTAGAAGAAACCAATTATAATTATATACCCACTGATACTGAATCTTAACCAAAAAATCTCGCAAGCAGCTTCAAATTTTTATCTCGATGGATTTGAGTCTCATCTCCTGTGACAAATATGCCACCTCCATTTCCCCATTTGCCTGTCCTTTTGATATATATTTATATTTCCCCCACAAATCTCACTACTGTCGGCTTCATGTTTTAACTAGCTTTCTGTACCTAGTATTACAGGAGCTTCACTGCATCTCATGAGCACTTCAAATTCTGGCATCTCATTGCAAATGCTTCGGCAGTTTACTATTTTAATACTCTCACTTGTGGGAGTCATTTCTTACGATCTTACACTGATGTTTCTGGGTTTCCTACTGCTGTTGTTATCTGGACTGGATGGATGGCTGCCCAATCAAAAAAAAAAAAAAAAAAAAACCTTTCTGTGCACCTCGCATACTGTCCACCACATGTGTAGCAGCCTCTTATGTGTAGTGCACAGCTGACTCTACAGTTCTCAGCACTATGGTACAAGTCCAAGAAGGCACAGAACCCTCGATCCTTCCACTCAACTTTGTACCAGGGGCCTCTGCCAGGCACTTTATTGTAAATAGCAGAGTAATCATGTAGATGCATTAATGGGGACAATACTGTAAATTGTGAGCTTCTCAACCTCTTGTGTCAGATGCAGGTATTATTCGAGTCCAGAAGACAGACATCATTTGTTCCAAAGTGCACCACAATCCACAGTTTGCTGCACCCTATTCCCTCAGTGGCTGCTAGGATAGCCTTTTCAACTTGTTGCATGAGGCCTCCAGGTATACACACTGCGTGCACCGGGTGTTCCTTCTTCTGCCCTACACTAAGGGGTACCATTATTTGTTGTTTGTTTGAACTGCCAACGATTACTAGACCTCTATCCTTTTATTGATAGTTTCTAACTATTTCAAAGGTGTAATCCAGTATCGCTGTTTCTGTACTTCTATCTGTTCGAAAGCCACTCTGATTATTATTCAGTAGACTGCGGTCACTTAAGTATGTGGAGATTCATTGTCTCTTTAATTTGTCAGTGACTTTAGAGACTATTGAGAGGAGTAAAAAGGATTAACAATTTTCAACTTTATGCTTAGTACCACTTTCCGACAAAGGTATCACTTTCGATATTTACCGTGAGAGAGAGAGAGAGAGAGAGAGAGAGAGAGAGAGAGAGAGAGAGATTGGTGGGGGGGGCACAGTCTCCCAGCGAAAAACTAATAATATGAGCTGAGGGTTTTGTAATCTGTGAAGCAGATTGAATCATCAGCTGTTTATGATTCACTTGTATAACATAACAGTTTGTAGATTTTCTGAAATTGTTTTGGATGTCTTCACTATATTTCATGTTTGATCCTATAACATATTTGGATTTCTTTACTTTTATTGTGTTTTAAAATAGTTTGTACACCAGTAATAAGTTATTGTGTACCATTTATATTTTTAGCTTGCTTGCTCGTAGGATTAGTTTCAAGGCAGACTTCGGTAGAGGAAATAAATAGGAACTCCAAAACTGTATACAAATGATGATACACAGGATAAAACTATATATTTATATTCTTTCATTTATTTTATGTTTTAGTGTGAAGATTGCCAGCACAAACACGTGGAAAGTGTTGGCGGAAATTCCAAGACCAAAAGTTTCCAATATCACCTTCTCACCAAAAGGGACATACATCATGACTTGGGAGCAGTACATGGGTAACAAATTACGTCCTTTCTTTCTTCAATTTTTTTGAAAAATCTTTACTTTAATAAAGGCCATCTAAATATAAATTTGAAATTTTTATCAATGTGTATTGTTCAACTAAATTAAACTTCGGGTTTGAATATCAACAATATAAGGAAAAGATAGATTGCTACCCACTGTAAAGATTACAAATTCAGTTGCAGACAAGCACAACAGAGAGTCACTTACACATTAGTTTTTGGACAATACGTTCTACAGAAAAGGAAATAAATACACACATTCCTTCATACAAGCAAGCACACCGCATGCACACCTGACCGCGATCTCTGGCAGCTCAGACTGGCATTCCAGTCTGATCTGCCGGAGATGGTGGTCATGCATGAGTGAGATGTGCCTCTGTCTGTGTGTGTGTGTGTGTGTGTGTGTGTGTGTGTGTGTGTGTGTGTGTGTGTGTGTTTCCCCAAACTGGAAAGGTTTGATTTTATACAACAATAAAATGTGCAGAAGAATAGAAGGTTTTATTGTAAAATATTCTGCATTGAATTTTAATTGGGTGCAGATTTACATCAAAATTAATTCCAAACGTTACCTCAGTTAATGGGCAACGAGTGCTGTGCAATTTGTTCATTCCAAGAATTTTGTCTTTGACATGCTGCAGTCTTTAATAGTTACGATGGTGGAGTGTGCTTTTGTTGTCTGAAATATTATCAGACTGATTGCATCCGTACTTATGTCTGTGCAAAATGCACTATAAGAAACTACTCTGCATGTATTACAGGACAGCTGCAGTTTATGAATGAATGAGATGTGATTTACAAACAAACTGAAAAAAATAAAGTAGACACGGGATAAACTGTGTGCTTTCAAATGTTCTGCTGAGCTATTATTTCCATTCTAATGGAGGAGGATCCAATAACTCGGTGGAATACCCTAAGCTCACCATTAATTAGTCAGGTCTAGTAAACCTGAGATATTTCATTAGACAAAGATAGCTATCAAAATAATGGATATACGATGTGTTCATAAGCTGATAATGCCAATGAAAGCTGTCTTAAATAAGGTAGTGTATATTTTGTGTGTTTATGGAAATGATTGGACATAGGTACAGCAGTGGCACATTGTTGGTGGATGAGATTTTTTTCTTTATTATCAGCGGTTAGTTGCTTGACCATGTAGCCACCTCTCTTGTATCCACATTAAAAGTTGACAGTTTTGAGTGTTACCTATGTACAGTGTCGGTCATGTAGTAATAACAATATTATTGCCGTTACAGAAAAGAAAAAAAATACATTTCATTTACCAGTAAAAGGCATAAGTTACACAAATTTGTTGTTAAATTCTTTATAGATGGTGTCAAGTAATATTGATATGACTAAAGGTTATATTTACTTTACAGAAAACTGTGTGCAATTAAGGAATTAAATGAATGTTTAAAAAGCCTTCAGCAAGTTGTTGATATTCTCAGGTGAGAAAATGCTAATCATAGAAATGAAGGCTGTGAGTTACAAACATTGGTTTCAAATAGTGTTCAAAGCAGTTTACAAGCTACAAAAGTGATGCGGAAAACAACAAATGATATGATATACTAATATGCAGACGTGTTTACAGTGTGCTAGTGAAGCAAAATAGCTATAAGTGTGTAAACAATTCAGGCATTCTTCCCAGTGGAAATAACAGCCAAAAGTGTGTAAAAAATTCAAACACTCTTCCTTGCTTTCTTCGAATGCCTAACAAAGTGATTAAATACATGCCTCACTTTTGACAGAATTCATTGTATAAAACTAATCTCTTATGCACGAACAGGTATAGTGTTTTATTGGAAAGCAGCAGTGGCTTCATAAACATTCAAAGTGAACATTTCAGCCCGTGTGAAAGTCAATATAAAATAGAAGTAAAGTCAGCAGCAATAAAAAAAGAACAGTCTAGGGAAGGCAACATGCTGTTTCTAGCGGACAACCTCAAAAGAAAGTTGGATAGCATTTTACAGGCCATTAATATGAACTTTTGTGCAACCGGCATTGTGAAATCCGGCACGAAAATGAAAAATATTATTGAAGACATCTCAAAACATAAGAATGTAGTGAAGGATAGTGACTTTGTTGTTTATGAAGCCAAAAATTGTGTAACAGGTTTGAAGAATTTTTTAGGCATGAACAAAATGAAAACACTGTTGTTGGGATGATACCTCATAGACATGACCTGGTCAGCAGCAATAAAAAAAGAACAGTCTAGGGAAGGCAACATGCTGTTTCTAGCGGACAACCTCAAAAGAAAGTTGGATAGCATTTTACAGGCCATTAATATGAACTTTTGTGCAACCGGCATTGTGAAATCCGGCACGAAAATGAAAAATATTATTGAAGACATCTCAAAACATAAGAATGTAGTGAAGGATAGTGACTTTGTTGTTTATGAAGCCAAAAATTGTGTAACAGGTTTGAAGAATTTTTTAGGCATGAACAAAATGAAAACACTGTTGTTGGGATGATACCTCATAGACATGACCTGGTCTTTAATTCATGTGTTAACAAAGAGATCCTTAAAAGCAATGTTAAAAATCACACAACTATACTCCACTTAGCAAAATGAAATGTAATAGATATTAGTAGACTAGAGAAAACTCAGCACACTGAACATGAGAAACTTGTGTGTCAAAAGATAAACGTAATTGTACATGAAATTTGTGAATGCAACAGTCTCATTTTAAGACAGTCTTTCTGTGCATGTTAGTATACCTCATTTTTAAGGGAAAACTACATTACAAGGGAAGGAAGGGTAGGAACCACATTAAGAGAAAACTGCAGCAGACTAATTCATTTAGACAATGGTGCCGTTTTAGATTATCCAGTGAAAATAAATGATTGTGTAAGACATGGTGAAATCAAAATACCTTTCTGTACCAAAGTTCTCTTTCTTCGTGTAAATGTACAATCTCTTAGAGGTAAAGTCAGTGATCAACAATACTGGCTTGATAAACTTAACTGCAGTGTTTTGTGTATCAATGAACACTTTGTGAGTGAGTCTGAAATAGACCTGTGTGTTCCTCATGTACACTTGCTAGTTACTATCTACTGCAGAAAAAGCATGCCACTTGGTTGGGTCTCAATCTACATTAAAAGTAATTTTGCATTGCTCAATCATAGACCTTAGCAGAATATGCCTTGAAGGCATATTTGAAGTAGCTGGTATGGTAATGCACACACAAATTGTAATACTTACTTACTTTCCGTGTCCGGAACTAGACTTCAGACTTCCAAAAATCAGCAGCCAATGTGGCCTTGTCATTTGCCTCCAATAAGTCATTCATTGTGCAGGGCTGGTCTAAGTATGGACAGATAGGCAGGTGTTGAGGATCCTGGACAGAACCACACAGACAGTGTGTGTTCTCATTCTCTTTTAGGAAACCCGTTGCTGCAGGTTTGTCTTGCACTTTGGCACTTCTACCCTCATACGTTTTAGGGTTCTCCAGACTGTGTATGATAGGTCTCCACCAGGCACCAGTTCTTCTTTTACATCTTTATTGGGGTTTCTCAGTTCGATTTCCCACCTTTTCACACGATTCTCTGCAGCTGACCCTCCCAGGGCTTGGGTACGTGACAGGAATCTCTTCCTCGAACAAAGCCGTCAGTCAGCAGGCTGATGTCCAAATAAAGGGTGACGCATGTCCTTTTTTTGCTTGGTTTTTTTTGGCTTCGGCAGCGATGTCACGTCGTATGTTGGGCGGTGCGATCCCCATGATTAAGTACATCTTGTGCACTGGGTTTGGCCTCGCATCCGGTAACAATCTGTGCCATTTCATTCACCTCGACATCAACTTTTCTCGCATGTGTTGAAGCAGACCATACTGGAGCAGTGTATTCCGCGGCTGACACACTGAGTGCAAGGGCTGAAGTTCTCAGGACTTTTGGGTTTGCACCCCAAGATCTGCTGGTTAGTTTCCTGATGATGTTGTTTCTAGTTGAAACTTTTTCCCTTGTGGCATTACAATGATGTTTATAGATCAGTGTGCAGTCCAACGTGACACCAAGGTATTTGGGCGTTTTACAGTGCTCGAGTCGTTCACCTCCATATTACATTTAATTCACGATTTGCCTCCGTGTTCTTTAAATGAAATGCACAGACCTGCATCTTGGAAGGGTTCGGCCTTAGGTGGTTTGCCTCACAATACTGAGAGAGAGCTTCCGAGGTACTGGTTAATTTCTCATCTACATCCGTAAAATTGTTACTTTGGGCTGCAACTGCAGTGTCGTCGGCATACATAAATTGGCATGTGATGTTTGGCACTGGTTGGTCATTTATATACATATTATACAGAGCTGGGGCGAGGACGCTTCCCTGAGGTAGGCCATTCCTCTGATTTCTCCACCTGCTCTTCTTGCCCTGGAGACAGATGAAAAATCTGTCACATTATATACTTTCCTCTGCTGGTTTACAGTATCACATGCAGCTGAAAGGTCTATGAAAGCCACTCCCGTGATCTCTTTCCTCTCAAACCCATCCTCGATATGTTGGGTCAGTTTCAGGACTTGACCGCAGCCCGATTTTCCTGGTCGGAAACCTGCCTGCTGTGGGATGATCTGTTGTTCCAAGACGCTTTCTATGCGACTTAGCGTCAGGCGTTCCAAGATCTTAAAAGAGTGGCATAAAAGAGAGACAGGAGGCTACCTGAATGAGGTTTTCACTCTGCAGCTGAGTGTGCACTGATATGAAACTTCTTGACAGATTAAAACGGTGTGCTGCACTGAGACTTGAACTCGGGACCTAGGCAAAGGCAAAGGTCCCGAGTTCGAGTCTTGGTTCGGCACACCGTTTTTATCTGTAAGGAAGTTTCAGAGGCTACCTGTGTGTTCATAGGTGGTTTGCTTATTAAATATTAATGGGAAGCATCCGAAATGTTAGAAGTTTAATATTGCTCCTGGGGTTTTTCTTTTTTGCAGTTACCCCAGCAAATCCACAGGGAGGACCAAATCTTTACATCTGGAAGTCGGACACTGGAGATTTAATAAAAGAATTTGTGCAAAAGAAGCTTTTTGGCTGGTAAGTTTAAATAAGTAACTTACAGATTGTGTAATGGTGTAATGTAGATGTAACATAAAGTAGTTCCTTTGACAACAGAAATTACTCTCAAATAAAAATAAATTATCATTGTCGTCGCCCTTACAAACTTTCATTCACAAATAGGTCCATTCACTCAATTTTCTTATGTTCTTTCCCCCTCCTAACTGGCAGTGGTATACCTGAAACTCCCTTACTCTACTACTGAACACCCTTTGTCGTGATACAAATGTAAACAAGAGCGCAAATTCAGTTATTCCAAACATAAACGAGTGATAAGTGAACAATTCTACAACTTGTTCATAGCCAATAGCTAAAGTCTTAATCTTAAAACTACTGATGGTGTAATATTTAAACAATTAAAAATGACCTATTGGTACCTGAAATAGAAGTTAATGGCCAAATACTAAATGAAGCACTGTGAGTAAAATGTCTTTGTGGTTCAGCTGGGTAGCAACCTTAAATAGAGTCAACATATTCACAAAATGATCAAGAATCTTTGTCTGGAATGTTTATCACTTCAAAAGTATCTCTCATTGATCTGACTTGTAGAACATGATGCTGGCTTATTTTGAGTACTTTCACTTCCTTCTTCTTATGCAACCATCTTCTGGGGCAGTACAGGTAATGTATGTAAAGTACTCATTCAACAAAAGCAAGCATAAAGTACTTTGTATGGAACTGCACGTATTGTTAAGGCCTCTTCAAACATGTTTAAGTTTTGGTACTCGTTTCCCAGTAGCTTTAGTTCTTAGTGGTACTTAGTGTTAAAATCAAAAATCAGTTTCAGTCAAAATGTGACTGACATAAACACCATACAAGACAGGAAAGTAGTAATTTACATGTAGACCTTAACACCTAGTTGAGGACTCAGATGGATTTAGTGTTCTGGTGTGCAGATCTTGCTATTATCTGCTTCACCACTATTTTATAGAAGAATATTATCTTCATCTAGTAAGCATATCAAGCTTATTATAGTAAGAAATACAAAATCCTTAATGCGCATTTGACAATTGTCTGAAATGGTTTTGTTGGCATTATTGCTAAGCAATAATCATTCAACATTGTATAGGGTGAATAAACTGAGTACAGACATGCACAAATGTAAACAGGGTAAGTTGAAATCCTCTCTACAACATGTGCCACCATCATGCTGAAATAATTGGATGATTATAGATATAAAATGGAATTAATCTCGGTATATGGAACATTCGCGTCTGGTGGTCATGAGGACTGAAGTACTAAGTCAACATAAACATTTTCAGCTTGCGTGGTAGATAGCCTCCTGGAACATGGAACAGTACTCTACAATTGAGCTTCAAGAGGGAGATTGCAGTTAGAATAAGTGTTCAGTATGAACATGACAAGGCTGCTGTTCTCTCAGTGTTTTAAACAAGCTGCTCATCCATCCTACAAACACCCTGTTCCACCCCTATGCCAGCCCCACTCCCAGCCCCCTTGCCCCTTGCTACAGGGGCTCCCATGGAAGACCCAGGTGCAAGACCTGCCCAATTCAGCCACCCAGCACATCATATTCAGTCCTGTCATAAGCTTATCCTATCCCGTCAAAGGCAGGACCACCTGCGAATGCAGCATGTCATGTACCAACTCTGCTGCAATTTCTGCACAGTATTGTATGTCGTCATGACCAATTAGCCATCTATCAGAACGAAAGGCCACTGCCAGACTGTGATGAAGAGTAGAGTTTACTATCAAGTGATATAACCTGTTGTTCATCAAAACATGCTCGTGTTCAGTGGCTGCTTCATAGCCCATCCCATCTGGCTTGCTCCCATCACCAACTTTTGTGTACTGCACAGATGGGAGTCATCTTTGCAACACATCTTTTGTTCCATAATCCTCCTGGCCTCTTCTCAGTTAACACGCTGCGCACACACACACCCTCTACCCAACACTCTCCCCTTCTGTGATCCTCTCTCTCCTTCCCAACCCATTGCTCCATGTTATCCTCATTGTGTCCCACACAAATTCACCAACTCCTGTGTATAAGTGTCACATTCCTACGCTGTGTACCTGCTGCCTCTTGCTTCTACTATTTGAATTGTCTGCATTATCTCTAAATTATTTACGAAATTGAGAGTTCCAAAAACATTGACTTGATCCAAATATTTTTTTACCTTTTCATTTTGGAATTTATTAATATCGAAAAGTTCAAAACATTTTGAACTTTCAAAGACTGATGTAATCTGCCCTGTATTTCTACAGCTCAGCTTTTATTCAAAAATGCTTCTGAGAATAATTCCTGATACATGATTCCAGCAGCATAAATACAAGGGAAACACCACTGCTGTTGTGTCAGAAACTAATACTTGAACTTGGGACTAAGAGCTCAATTCCAGGAGAGTTTCATAAACAACTCTCCCATCATGCAGTAATGCTGCTGCTCACAGTGTGGTTTCAGTTCCCTGAGACTGCAGTCGTGTGTGTGAGCTGTGTTTGCGTGTATGTGTGTGTGCGCGTATGTGTACCTGTTATTGACAAAGGCCATTGGTCGAAAGCTTTAAGTGTAAAAATCTTTTTGTTGTGCCTATCTGCAACTCAGCATCTCCGCTGTATGGTGAGTAGCAACTTTCCGTCCCATAATATTGTTACATTCCATCCTGGATTTTCCATAGTTAGAAATGGTTTACATGAATTTTTATCCTCTCTCTATCATTCTTTCTTTTTTTATGTATCTAAGCCAGTATCTGTGGTATCACTATCTTTTTAATGACGACGATGATGATGATGATGACCCATTTGTAAGCTTGCTGCCATTGCTTCTTCTTAGATGCTCATAATATGTCATCTTCTGAGTCATCCATGGCATTTGATATGCACCACTTTCATTATAGATTCACTTCAAAGTCTGCTTCAGCTACAACCAATGGAGTCTGATTGATGTTCCCCATATTGCCTAACAGTCGTTCCTTTTCTTAGATAGCTTATATGACACTGATATGCAAATAATATTTTGTCCACTGCTGCAGGAAGTCATGGAGGTAGTGTTGGTCTGCAATGTAAGCCCCATCCTCGTCATCATCAAGTACCACCTGGTACTTGCTCTGAATGCTGCGACACATGTAGTATAAAGATTCTTCATTACTGTATGAGCTTTCATGTGGATAATTTCTTTGAGTAATTGGGAAGCCTTCATTGTGTTTCTTCTACACATACTGAGTGACCTGCTGCTCCAATTCATGAAGCCTTCCCTGCTTTGGACCTCTGAAAGTTTGACATGTAGAACTGGTATTCTTTGTTTATTCTTCATTTGTTGCCACCTTGGAACTTTCACCTATATGGCATCAAATTTTCTTCCTGCCACACGGTTTTTTGTGGCCTTTATTTCATGAGTCACTGATCTTAAAATTAGAGCCACATGGTCTGCCTGAGCCATTTGTGAGCTGTGGACTTGTAGAACTATGTTTCTCACAGAGTCATGGCTGTGAGCTGCAGCCATTATTAATTGCTACAATTTATTGTTCTTACAGTCCTGACAATCTAAGCAAACTGAGTAATGGCAATATGTTGTCCTTCACTGAAATGACAGAAATTGGGTCACTTTGGGCTAACTGTACACTTCGTTTGTTGCCAACCTTGAAAATTAATAGTGTTGTGAAGCAGTAGCATATTTAGTGCCCTTTTCCCATTACAACACTACACAGGCCTCTATCCCAACAATGTACTGACAGTCTTTTTACTTCTCTCCTTTTCCACTACACTCCCCTCCTCCCTTTCCCTACGTCTAACCTCCCCTCCCAACTGCTTCTAGCTGCCGTACCCTCTATCCGCCTCATCCCTGTACACTCCCATAAGCAGAAATTTGCCGTCCCCCACCCTTACCCTGCTACCCCTCCCTCTCAATGCCCTAGCATCCTCCTTACCCCCACTATCTGGTTGCTTCTCCTATCATGTGCTGCTGCTAGCAGTCTGACCGGAGCAGCCAGAGACTGTGTGTGTGTGTGTGTGTGTGTGTGTGTGTGTGTGTGTGTGTGTGTGTGTCTGATAAAGGCCTTTTTGTTTTACCTATCTATGACTCAGCATCTCTGTTTTATATTGTTTATTATGTTCATTTTAACTGCATTTGTCTTAAGGCTAGATTTAGTGAAAAATCTTGAATTTTTTAATGTGGGTGCCTCTCTATTAATGATGCAATGGGTCCACACTTGAGTTAGAGCATTGTTTGAAATAATGGCCTCCAATATTCCATAATAGCTGAACATTTAGCAACCACATCATACAAATACCAACACACTTTCTGATTTCTCATTTATATGTATCATAAAAACCAAATAAATAAATAAAGGTAGTGAAAACAAGCAGCATTGTAAAGGGTCCCCATACACTCAATATTTACTGTGCTATACTGAATATTGCACAATAGCATTGGCCATCTGAGAGCGGTACAGACAGTTTGTGCAATATATTTAAGGAGACTGAAGAGTTTTACATATATTGATGCATGCTTAATGTATTGTATAGAATATTGTACCGCCTGGTGGGATCTTGTGTAATACTTATTGGTTCCTGTCGAGACTATATGGTTTACAGACATGCGAAAAACTAATGCAGTGACCTCATATGATGACTATGAATACATGAGGAAAGGTATGTGAAAGGAATCATCTGTTGAAGTACACTCAGGGGAGTAGTTTGATTACATATTTAATATTTATTTAGTAATTAGCTGTAGAAACAGTCAACAAAAGTAATGTGCCTAAAGTAACGTATCTTAGTCTTTTCATGTTTATAGATCACTACTAACATTGTGGAAAGCAAATTACAATGAGTATATGACCTGTATCTTTTCTATGTAAATAAGATATGACGAAGTTCACCAATTCAGTGAAAGATTCATTATTCATCCACTAAAGATTTTGATAGTCATCTTGCTCTGCTGCGTGTTCTCTTAGCATGTCAGTATAGTGCTGTGTAAGAACACCTTTGAAACTACTTTTTCACCATTCACTGCTTTGTCTTGCTTGTGACTGGAATCTTAATACATGTGAATTCTACATTATTGAGCACCTTCATGTTCGCTACGAAGGCAGAGTTCTGAGGTCCTCTTAAGACGTAATATGGAGTATTAATTTTCTTAATGGATGCATTTCACCGTAATTATTTGACTTAGCATGTTCCTTGAAAGTGTCAGATTGTTTTCTCAGAAAACACACTCACAGCACAACAGTAACAAATGGCTCTGAGCACTATGGGACTTAACTTACAACAGTAACAGATATTGTGTATTTATAATGACCTTTAATATTAACTTAATTAACAGAAGTCACTTTCTTTTGCAGGGAACCGCAATGGAGCCAGGATGAGAAGATATGTGCCCGAATTGTGAACAATGATGTTCTTTTTTATGAAAATGCTAATTTTAATGCAGTTGCAAATAAGATTCATATTCAGAAGGTGGAAAACTTTAGTCTTGCTCCTGGTACTCCACCATACCACGTCCTCTGTTATTGTCCTGGTGAGTGTAATGATACCTAATGTCAGCAGTGGTTCTTAAAAGTAATGAATCTTTATGGAATAAATTTGAGTGATATGCTATGAAAGGTAACCAAGGTATGTTTACTAGTGTGACTCCCTCTATTTTCAAGTTTTTTCAAGCCTGAGTTACTTAAAATTGTTAACTGACAGATTACTTCATCAGTCTAGTTCAAAATCAGATTCTCCGGGCCATCACACCGAATCCTGGTATTGCTGATCCCACCGAAAAACAACTGCAGAGCTGTGCTCTCATTCGGGATTATCCTGATCTTGAATGTATTAATCAGCTGCTTCGACAAGGCTGTGACTTCCCAAAATCATGCCATAAAATGAGATCCATTCTGTATGAGATTTTGCCCCCCATACCTTTTCGGTGCCCTCCCAATCACCGCAGTATCCTTGTCAGACTGTGTGTTCGTTCTGCAACCATCTCCTTACCCTATAGCTCGTATCCCTTTGACCATCCCCACTGCTAGACTTGCTCTGTGCACCTTCCTGCCACCACCTATACCGGCCCTGTAATTGGTAAGACATATACTATCAAAGAGAAAGCCACTTGTGAAACGACACATATAATATACCAGCTATTAAGTAATCATTATTTGGCCTTTTACATCAGCATGACTACCTCCAGGTTATCAGTTAGGATGGATGGGCATAGGCAAATGTTGAATACTGGCAACATACAATATCCTGTTGCAGAGAATGCTCTACAACATGACAGTTTTGACCATGGTGACTGTTTCACCACAAGTGATTGGTTGGAACTGGCACTATGACATGCATGTCCGTGGTTCTAGCCACCTGCCTGGCTTTAATTTACTTTAATTTCTAACATCTCAGCATTTCTTCATAGTTACTACTCCTGTCTTCACACTGTCTTTTTTCTACATGTACATTGGTAGATATTGTTCTGATCCTTGCTCTTTCTGGAAACAGGTTGGCTTATTAACCCTATGGGCAAATCACTGACATACCTACATCCATATTTACATTTACATCTACATGAGTGCTCTACAATTCACCCTTAAGTGGCTGGCAGTGTATTCATGAATGGCTTTCAAGCTATTTCTCTACTGTTCCGCTCCTGAACAGTGCTTGGGAGAAACAAACACTTAAATCTTTCCTAATAAGCTCTGATTTCTCTTATCATATTATTATGATTATTTCTTCTTATGTAGGTGATTGCCAGAAAAATATTTTTCATTTGTAGAACAAAGTTGGTGACTGAAATTTTGTGGAAAAATCTTGCCGCAATGAAGAACACCTTTGTTTTAATTGTTCCACCACAACTTGCATATCATATCCGTGACACTCTCTTCAGTATTTATGATAAATGTGGTGGCCTCCTTCGAACTTGTTCGATGTCCTCCGTTAATCCTATTGGCTGTGGATCCCTTACCATACAGCAATACCCTGTAAGAGGATGGATAAGCATAGTGTAGGCAGTTTCTTTAGTAGACCTGTTGCATCTTGTTAAGTGTTCAGCTAGTAGAGCTCACCCTTTGGTTAGTTTTCCCCATAACATTTTCTGTGTAATCATTTCATTTTAAGTTATTTGCAGCTGTTCCCCAAGTATTTAGTTGAATTCACAGTTCTTGTTAATTATAAAGTGTGAACAACACAGTTTTACTTATGAATGGTATATATTCTCAAGATACAACTTTACTTTATAATTTAAACAAACTTCAAAGAGATTACATATAAACAAGAATATTTCAGAATAACACTTAACGCTGCATGCTAAAACATTTTTCATTTTAACACAATACTTGCACAAGAGGGAAAAATTAAAAAAAAATCAATCAAATAAATATATAACAAGTTACTGCTTGACTTCCTGCACACCAACCTCTGCACACAGCAAACTAAAGTGAACTTACTCAAGTGGCTTTGTCAGAAGATCAGCCAGCTGGTTCTTTCCAACTATACATTCCAACATAATTTCGCCATTCAGAAACCTTTCACAAACATAAAAGTGCTGGACCTCTGTATATTTTGATTGGCGACGATACTAAGGTTTTTTTTGTCAATTTTAGTGCACTAGCATTGTCAATATAAAATGTTGGAGGTTGTCATAGCATCTCAACTAATTTATTTAATAAATGATGTAACTAAATGAGTTCTTTAGCTCCTTCACTTGCTGAAATAATCTCTGCTTCAGTTGTAGATGTTGCCACAACTTTCTGCAACTGACTTGTCCCTGATGTTGCCCCACCAGAATACTCTGCCACAATGCCAGATGTTGAATGTTGTGCCTACTTGTCCCCAGTGAAGTCAGCACCACTGTAAATTCTGGAATTTCCTTCTCTGTCGTAGATAATACCATAATGAAATGTACCTTTCAGTTACCGAATTGTTTCAGTCGATTCCAGTTCTCAGTGGACGGTTCTTCCATAGCTCAAGCAGTTTTATTCACTCCAGGAATTATGTCTGGACAAACTGCTTTTGAGAAATACATAAAACATATAATTTCCACGCGATAGGGGACTGAGGATGAAACTGCTTCATCTTTGTAATTTTCTTCGTACCCAGTTGCAGTTGAAATCGTGTTGGATTCTGCCTTTCAAAATCTTTCCAATATTTGTTTCATGTGTTTTTCTTGACTTATTGTAATTGCTCCATCTTCATTTTGCTTTTTTTTTATGCCAAGGAAATTGTCAAGGATCCTCATTGTTATATCAAATTTATATTGTAAAATATCCAGAAAAGCTGTAATTTCATCTTTGTCATTGCCAACAATTGGACCATCATCATCATAAATTACTACTTAAAGTCTGTTTCCATTGTACTTACAATAAAACAAACGAGGATCTGCAGCACTTTACTCACGACTCCCATAACGCGGTGCTTGTCTGGGTCCATAGGGACTCCCTTTCAAGAAACACAATCAATGTGTATTATCCTCGAAGCCTTCTGTTTGTTCTGTATACAATTCGTCCTGAAGTATTCTATTGAAAAAGGCCATCTCCACATCAAATTGTTTCATCACCATCTTCTTTAAGCAGTTACCACTAGCAAAACTTGATTAGTGTCATAATGTGCAACTTCCAGAATGAGAGTCTTTCTGCCAGGTTTGCAGAAGAGCTTCTGTGAAATTTGGAAGGTAGGAGACAAGGTACTGGCAGAACTGAAGCTGTGAGGGCAGGTTGTTAGTCGTGCTTGAGTAGCTCAGTTGGTAGAGCACTTGCCCCACGAAAGGCAAAGGTCCCGAGTTTGAGTCTCAGTCCAGCACACAGTTTTAATCTGGCACGATGTTTTATATGCATCTTAATAATCAATTCCTGCTTGCTTACAACATGCACAGAGGCATTCAGTCAGTCATTGTTCCTATGCTCCATGTGAGAATGGAAAGGGAAGAAAAGCTAATAATTGGTATAATGAGATGTACCCTCTGCTGTGCACTTCATGGTGGTTTTCAGAGTATAGATGTAGATTTTTCAGTACATTGGCATTTTTGGACTTTCAACTAACACTCATATATTGTTTCTCTTGAGTGTTTCTGTTTCTTCATTAATAGCTTGCATCCTTTTTCATTTTCATTTGAAAGCAAAAGTCAGAAAAAAATTTGAATCTTTATGTTTGCCAGCACTGACTTTTGTCAGCATTAAGAACTCGTCACTTTCTATCCAGGCTGGGTTTCTTCATTATTTTCTGCTCTCCAATTTATATTCATCAGAAGATTTGTGAGTTTCAGCTTTCAGGAATTTTGTTGATTCTATGTTATTGTCATCTGATACTTGACTTCCTCCATAATTAAGTGCGTTAAATTTTTCTTCACTTTGTCTTCCTCCAGAAGCAGAATGCTCAGGAATGTCACTATGGAAATGACAAACTATTTCTGGTTTAAAGTTTGTATCATGACTCAAGACCACTTTCTTTTTGGAAGGAATCGAGACTCTAAATCCATCTTTGACACTGGCATACCCAATAAGCCTTATCATCAAACTTCGAACAAAAATGTTATGTGAATGGAGCAACCTGTGCCAAAAATTCTGAGGTGATAAAGTTTTCCTACACCACAGCTCATAAGGAAATTTGCCTGAACCTGAAGAAGACCTTCCAGTATGATTTAAAATATAGATTGCTGTATTACAAGCTTCTGCCCACAATCCTCTCATCTGGGACTGAAGACCTTCCAATATGATTTAAAATATACACTCCTGGAAATGGAAAAAAGAACACATTGACACCGGTGTGTCAGACCCACCATACTTGCTCCGGACACTGCGAGAGGGCTGTACGAGCAATGATCACACGCACGTCACAGCCGACACACCAGGAACCGCGGTGTTGGCCGTCGAATGGCGCTAGCTGCGCAGCATTTGTGCACCGCCGCCGTCAGTGTCAGCCAGTTTGCCGTGGCATACGGAGCTCCATCGCAGTCTTCAACACTGGTAGCATGCCGCGACAGCGTGGACGTGAACCGTATGTGCAGTTGACGGACTTTGAGCGAGGGCGTATAGTGGGCATGCGGGAGGCCGGGTGGACGTACCGCCGAATTGCTCAACACGTGGGGCGTGAGGTCTCCACAGTACATCGATGTTGTCGCCAGTGGTCGGCGGAAGGTGCACGTGCCAGTCGACCTGGGACCGGACCGCAGCGACGCACGGATGCACGCCAAGACCGTAGGATCCTACGCAGTGCCGTAGGGGACCGCACCGTCACTTCCCAGCAAATTAGGGACACTGTTGCTCCTGGGGTATCGGTGAGGACCATTCGCAACCGTCTCCATGAAGCTGGGCTATGGTCCCGCACACTGTTAGGCCGTCTTCCGCTCACGCCCCAACATCGTGCAGCCCGCCTCCAGTGGTGTCGCGACAGGCGTGAATGGAGGGACGAATGGAGATGTGTCGTCTTCAGCGATGAGAGTCGCTTCTGCCTTGATGCCAATGATGGTCGTATGCGTGTTTGGCGCCGTGCAGGTGAGCACCACAATCAGGACTGCATACGACCGAGGCACACAGGGCCAACACCCGGCATCATGGTGTGGGGAGCGATCTCCTACATTGGCCGTACACCTCTGGTGATCGTCGAGGGGACACTGAATAGTGCACGGTACATCCAAACCGTCATCGAACCCATTGTTCTACCATTCCTAGACCGGCAAGGGAACTTGCTGTTCCAACAGGACAATGCACGTCCGCCTGTATCCCGTGCCACCCACCGTGCTCTAGAAGGTGTAAGTCAACTACCCTGGCCAGCAAGATCTCCGGATCTGTCCCCCATTGAGCATGTTTGGGACTGGATGAAGCGTCGTCTCACGCGGTCTGCACGTCCAGCACGAACGCTGGTCCAACTGAGGCGCCAGGTGGAAATGGCATGGCAAGCCGTTCCACAGGACTACATCCAGCATCTCCATGGGAGAATAGCAGCCTGCATTGCTGCGAAAGGTGGATATACACTGTACTAGTGCCGACATTGTGCATGCTCTGTTGCCTGTGTCTATGTGCCTGTGGTTCTGTCAGTGTGATCATGTGATGTATCTGACCCCAGGAATGTGTCAATAAAGTTTCCCCTTCCTGGGACAATGAATTCACGGTGTTCTTATTTCAATTTCCAGGCGTGTAGATTGCTGTATTGCAAGCTTCTGCCACAATCCTCCCGGTAGTTTGATCGTGTTCAGCATCGAACAAGCAGCTTTAGTAGTCGTTCTATTTTCACATTCGACCAAACCATTTTGTTCAGGAGTATAGGGTGGGGGAATTAGTAATTCTTCTCCCTTATCGATGAGCAGTTCCTTAACTCTGTTATTAAATTCTTTACCTCCATCATTTCTAAACTGTTTAACAGCATGACCTTTGGTTTGAGCTTCATTTAAAAATTGTTTAAGCACATTGTACACTTCATGTATGTACTTCAAAAAGAAAATTCAAGGAAATTTGCTAAAATTGTCTGTAAAACATACATAATAATGAGCACCTCCAAACAACTCTTCACTAAATTATCCATTGACATCTGCGCGAATTAATTCGCCAGCATCTGTAGAGGGATTTGCTCATTGTCTGAATGGTAGTTTCTGCATCTTCCGTAATGCACAACCATCACAAAATTCATCCTTACAACCTTCTACATTGATGTTAAGTTACTTCAAGGTTTTATTGACGTGTTGTTTACTCTGGTGATCTAATCTTTCATGGTACATTTGTAATATTTCAGATGTCAATATGTTTGCTTGATTACCCTTTTTTAGTCTAATAACATACATATTCAACATGTACAGCTCATTTTCCACATAGCATGTCAGGGCGATGTCACCACTGGCTTTTTCCTGAATTCCAATACTTTTGCTGTCAAATATTATATCATAGGCATTACATGCAATTGCTCTGGCTGAGAACAGATGAGTGCTTGTATCGCCACATATAAGACATTTTCCATTCTAGCACAGTACCATTAATTGTTTTGTCTTATTTTGACACAGACTGTTCCTTGACCAAATGCATGCATGTTAGTACCTTCCTAATGAAACCACTTCAGGAATATCAACGGAGCGCCATAGATGTGCCATTTCCATTTTGGCCAATTGTCAGGTCTTTTCAAGTTCATCAGTATTCACTTTATAATCTCCATTTGTAGCCATGTTCTTACTGTACAACTCGTTTCAACAAAAAATTCTTGTGCCAGCACACATTCGATTGAATCTATTTATTTATTAATTATTTTTTTAAACTATGTTTCGTTCATTTAGGTGTGGTCTGGGCCCATAAGCTGTTGTAAATTTAAGTCTGTAGAACACAGTTTTCTTTAGGAACGGCATATTTTCTCAAGGTACAGCTTTACTTCATAAATAAAGCAAACTTCAAAGAAATTATTTATATAAAAACAAGAATATTTCAGAAGTACCAAGGAATAACACTTTACAGTGAACACTAAAACATTTTTCCTTTTATCGCAACAACAATATTTAGATTAGTGCAATCATGCAAACAAAATATATCGGATAGATTCCTTTTAGTATTCATTTGAATGACTTCATACTTTTCATTGTTTTGAGTTTTTGCCACTTTTTGCACCGTACAGATATGTTGTTTAAATCATTTTGTAGTTGTTTTTGATTATCTGATGACTTTATGAGATGGTAAAAGACAGAGTCACTTACAAACATTCTAAGATGGCTGCTCAGATTGTCTTCTAAGGTGCTTGTATAGATTAGGAACAGCAAAGGGTGTATAACACTTCTTTGGGAACGCCAGATATCAGTTTTGTTCTACTGGATGACTTTGTCAGTTACTACAAACTGTGTGGCCTTTGTGACAGGAAGTCATGAATTGAGTCGCACTACTGAGACAATCGTCTTTAGGCACACACTTTGATTAGAAGTTGCTTGTGAGGAATGGTGTCAAAAACCTTTTGAAAATCTAGAAATATGGAGTTGATGTGAGGTCCCAGCATAACACACTCATTATTTTGTGTAAATAAAGAGCTAGTGATATTTCAGAAGAATGATATTTTCTGTGTTGATTGTTTGCCAATAGATAGTTTTATTCAAGATAATTCAAAATTTCAAGATTTTTCATAATTTTCAAACACAGTATTTGTTCAAATATCCTACTCAAATCAACATTAGTGATATAGATGTGTAACTCAGCAGTTTTCCTTTCTTGAGTATTGATATGACTCGCAAAACTTTCCAGTCTTTAGGTTTGGATCTTTCCGCCATGCTAGCGGTCGTAAATGATTGCTATTCTGTGAGCATACTCTGAAAGGAACCTAATTGTTATATTGACTGGAGGATTTTCCTTTATTAAGTGATTTAAGTTGCTTTGCCTCGCCAAGTATATCTGCTTGTAAGCTACTAATTTTGTCAGTTGTTCTTGATTTGAACTGAAACATTTAATTTGTCTTTTTCGTGAAGGACTTTCGGAAAACTGTGTTTAGTAAGTTTGCCTTAGTGGCACATTCATTGATACCATTACCATTGCTATCACACAGTGAATATATTGGTTGTGTCTTGCTGTGGAGGTACTTTACATACAATCAGAATCTCTCTGGATTTTCTGCCAGATTTCGAGACAGAGTTTCATTGCGGAAACTATTAAAAGCATCTCACATTGAAGTCAGTGCTAAATTTTGAGCTTCAGTAAAACATCACGAATTGTGGAGTTAGGCATTCTTTTAAATTTGGCATGCTTTGTTTCACTGTTTCTGTAACAGTGTTCTTAACTGTTTTGTATAACACGTTGCCGTTGAAACTACTTCTTTGAATGTAAGCCGCATCTGATCTACACTTACATAGATACTTTGGAAGGAGTGGAGACTGTCTTTTAGGAAGACACCAATCAAATTTTTTTCCACTATTTGAGTATACGAGGTGCTATCCAAAATCTTCGGGACTGGTGCTGCCAATTGTTGAAAACCTTACCTTTGGACTAATAGTCACCATCATCCTCAAAGTAGTTCCCATGCGCACATACACACCGATCCCAGCACTTCTGCCACTGGTCAAACATTTTCTGGAACTCCTGTTCTTTGAGGGCGTTTATCACTGCCAGCGATGCTTCTTGAATCCTCTCTAGAATGTCGAACCGATGACCTTTCAACTTGAGTTTCAGGTTTGGGAATAGAGCGAAGTTGCAAGGTGCCAGATCTGGCGAGTACGGTGGGTGGGGTACAACTGCCATGTTGTTTTTTGCCAAAAAGGTCCTGGTGAGCAAGGACGTGTGATAGAGCATGTTGCTGTGATGCAGCAGCCAGTTCCCTTGACGCCAAAGTTCGGGCCGCTATCACCACACGTTTTCATGGAGCTGTCCCAAAATGTCACAGTAGTATGTGGAATTTACTGCTTGGTTGGGTGGGTCGAATTCTTTGTGCACAATTCCCTTGGTATCAAAGATGAACATGCTCTTCAACTTGCTCTTCACCTGTCTCTTGGAGAGACCGGGCTCTTCCACTGGGACGATTGTTGCTTTGTCTCTGGGTCATAACCGTAAATCCAGCAAGGGTCCGTAGCACTTTTCCTGAGATTTGCACAGAATTTGATACACATGTACTGTTCTGTTCGCAGAACCATCATAAAATCACCACATACCAAACATAGAGTATTACGAAAATCACTGTGGACACACAAATCATCATCTCAGCTGAATGCCACTCCGCACACTGTCTCGTCAGATATGCAGCTCCCGCCAACTAGCGGTGCAAAGATCTCCTACCCCTACTTTCCAGATGGCACCACCAGTACAAAAAATTTTGTATTCTATCTCATATTTTGCATTTATTTTTGGAGGATTTGAATATTATAATATTCAGTAGTCTTGCTACAACAATCTTGTGGTCACTAATGCCCATGCTCCCCTTTATGCTCCCTATTTGCTCAGGATTATTTGTTATTAAGCCATTGGGTATGTTTTTGCAACCATTTACATTTCAAGTGGACTCATTAATGAATTATTCAAAATAATTTGCAGAGAAAACTATCAGTACAATTTTGGTTGACGTTTTATGCCAATGACCGATTTTAAACATGCATTTTAACCAACATATCAAAGGTAGATTGAAGTTGTCTCCAAATGTAATTGTGTGGGCGAGGTACTTAATTGAAATGAGACTTAGATTTCTTTGAACTGTTCGACAACTGTCATTTGAGTCTGGGGTCATTAAAAGAAGCCAATTATTAATTTAGTCCAGTTGTAAAGGTAAACTCTACCCTACTGACTCACAGCGACTAGAATATCTGTTCCATTTTCGCTACAAGGTAAACTACTTCTAACAGCTCTAAATACTTCATCACCAACTGTACTTAAAACTGTCCTTTCAGAACACCATTAGGTCCATTGCAAAAATGTTGGCTGAAATTATCTATGGCTTTAACTAGCTTTCAGTACCTATAATGATTTGAGCTTCAGTGCTTTCTGTTGGTACTTGGATCCTTGGTTCTTTCCAAACACAGCTGTGGCAGCTTACAACAATAATATTGGCTATTGCTAGGTGTACCCTCATTACCCTCATCCTGCATTTGCCCTACATGCTTTGAGACTGGAACCTTTCCTGTAATTTTCTGAGATCCTCTAAGCTGAAAACCTGTCCAGTCCATTCCATACAGCCCCTTCTACCCATGTAGTTTCTTCGTATGGACAGTAGACCCATGACATACTAAGTGGAACCTGAAAACCCTCCATCCTATGGTGCAAGTTGAGATGTAGGTTACAGAATTGTCTGAGCCTCTGGTTTAGACCCTCTGTTCAGCTCTGTTTTAAAGGTGTGCACTCGGTCCTGTTGACGATGCTGCAGATGGTGAGCTCTGCCTTCATCTCACAAGCAAGACTGGCAATCTTCAACACTTCAGATAGCCACCCAAAACCAGAGGGAATCTTTTCCAATGCCAAGTGACAGATATTGTTAGCACCTACATGAACCACCACCTGTAGTTGGTTTTATCATGTGCTCTTCATGACAGCTGGAAGCACCCATTCCACTTATGGGATGACTCCCAACCCCAGTGTGCACACAGAGTGCAGCCTAGACTTCTTCCCCTCTGAGGCAGCCATATCCCTAAGGATCTCCATTATCTGCCCAACATTGGCTCTCACAGCTACCAGTAATCCCACTCTCTGTTAAGTGTCAGAAATCTTGTAGACGAAGTGGCTTTCTGTGAAACAGGGCAAGTGATTCCATCTGGCTCAGGTACATCACCAGGCACAGATAGTGCCTGAAATCTTATTCAGATAAACCAGAGAGGCCTCTTGATTCACACCCTGGGAAGCTTTTCATTGCCTGCCACACCTGGCAACAATCTCCCACTCGGCCATGGGTGAGGGGTCTGTCTCAGTGCAGACAGTAATGGGGGTGGCCGCAGTAGTGGACCGATTGAGGGCACGTGGGATGTGCTTGTGGACGTCCCTGAGAATGCTTCTCCCCCCACTGTAATGCCCATGGACAACAGCCTCAAGCTGCATAACCAAAGCCAGCACTGCATGGAGAAATGAGCAAAGGGTCACCAACTTGACTCGCATCTGTAAACAGCAATCACAGTCCCTATCTATACAAAAGAAGGTGGCATTACGCACTAAACAGATGTTACAATGCAGATCTGGTTTTGGTAAACACATGAACACACAAGAAAGAACAGTTTCATTATCAAATTTAGCACCACTATTCCTACATATGTTACAGGTCCCTAAACAATAGTTTAAGTGATGATTGTCAATTACTAATTAATTAGAGCGAGTCTTTAAAATGTGTACACGTAGCTGTTCTCTAGTTGGTGGCTAAGTTATGGCTCACTGGATCATTGTCCAGTGGTTTTACTTATAAAGGAGCGTATGAATAATTATTGAATTTTATAATTACATTTTGATTTACGAAGAGTAAGAGAGCAAAATTTGGAGGATGTTGGATCTCACTGAGCCAAGAAGTAATCTGGTTCACCTGTGGATTGGATGACTGGAAAAGTGATCAAATTGTATGGACCATATTGTGAATGCCCTGTCTACTCCTGTAACTCCCAGTTTCCACCAAATTTGGGTAATTTATGTAATTTTCTGGATAAAACAGACGCAACTCACACCCACGTGATCACAGTCTCTGGCAGCTGAAGCCTGCAGACTAACATGCTTTACTAGTAGAATTAGGCACTTTTGTAATCGGAAAAATAAAAGCTACAAAAATAGAAAATAGATAAAGGAATTGTAGAAACAAGTGGTGGTAAAAAATAAAAGGTTCTGGACTACAGAAACTTTAATTATGAGTGGGTTTTGAAATAGGAGGTTACAAATAAAGTATTTACTGAAAAGAGTAACTTGAGGACTTTCAGAACAGGTATGTCATTAAATTCAGAATTACATACTAGCTT
Organism: Schistocerca gregaria; assembly: GCF_023897955.1. Lineage (NCBI taxonomy): Eukaryota > Metazoa > Arthropoda > Insecta > Orthoptera > Acrididae > Schistocerca > Schistocerca gregaria. The sequence goes on from NC_064925.1 coordinate 76,646,972, forward strand.
TTTCCATTTGACATCCTCATGTTGTTTCCCTGAGTTCTTAATCACAAATATATATTCATAAAAATTGTTTTCAAGTGAGATAGTTATGTTGTTGTTGTCAGTAATGGAGAAATTATGTAGTGAGTCATAAAACTATTTGATTTTCTACTTAAATATGTAACTGTTTTATGTAATTATCATTAAGAAAATAAGATAATCCTCCCCCCCCCCCCCCCCACACACACACACACATTCACACAAGCAAGTACACCTCATGCACACAACTGCCATCTCCGGCAGCTCAAACTGGAATTCTGGTCCAAGCTGCCGGAGATGGTAGTCATGCATGCATCAGGTGTGCTTGCTTCTGTGAATGAAGGTGTGTGTGTGTGTGTGTGTGTGTGTGTGTGTGTGTGTGTGTGTCTTTCAAAGAGTTCTTAACATGCACAATTACAATTACAGTTATTGGACACTTTTAATAAATAATGTTTGTGTTATTGTTGAACCTGGACAACATTGTGGATACCACACAGTTTCTTCTGAAATAAGGCTGACTTGTAATATGGGGAATCATCAAACAGCTGCTCTTCTACTGACTCATTAGCAGCGTAGTTAACTTGAAAATTATGTAAGCTAAAACATTGTGAGTGCTATTATTTTTGTTTTTGTACTTATTAACGGTTCTCCACGTCACGCTCTTCCATATTGTATTTTTCATGTATTTTTCTAGGAAAATCTGGACAACCATCCTTTGGCAGACTATTTCAGTATCCGAAATTTGATAGCAACAGTTCCTTAGCAAACAAGAGCTTCTTCCAGGTAATTTTATCTTCTGGAAATTAATCAGCTCATTCTTTTTATGGTTTCAGAGTGTGAAGTGAAGATGGTCATCTGTATTACACTGTTAGATAGCTGTTGTGGTTTCTCCATGTGCACGTACACGTAAAGACATGGTGATCTTAATTATACAAAGCTGTGAACATTATCACATGTAACTAACATTAAAACCTTTTTAAGAATTCAGACAACAATAAAACACACAATTGATGGCAAACGAGTGTTTGGTGAAGCCACAATGTACTCCTCTTTCAGCATGTTGTGAAACTGTTTGTTTTTTTGTGTATTGTGATATATTCCCTATCAGCCAATTATCTTTAGAGCCTGTTGGAATTTTTTTTAAGGAAATGGATGTATTAGTTGCTATGACAACACAGACACGTTTCATTGATTACCTTCTTCATGAAAAAGGTGGCCTATGAGGAAATTATGTTTGATATATCGCAAAGAAAGCCTACAAATACGTAATATATGCAAACATTCTCTCTTTCCGGTACAGCATCATAAAAGGGCAGAAGGCACAGACAATGTTAATATCCATTACTCTCCTGACAAGATGATTCATTTTGGACTACCCATGATTTGTAATTGTGTAGGACACTCACTGGTACCAGAAATTAAGCTTCTCCTTTGTACAAAGTGGCACTTGAAAACATACTCTGGTATATGACTACCTTCGTAGTAATTCAGTAGATCGGTGTTACTGTCAGCATTAAAGGGCCTTTACTGTAGCACTGTCTACACAAATATTATTTACACTGACAGACTCTGATCAGAGCAGCAGAGTGACAAATCTGTACTCTCACGTTAGTTGTCCATGGAGAAAGACGGAAAGAGGGTACTGGTAAGTGCAACAGAGTTCAATCATAAGAGTGAACAGCATTGCAAAAACGAGTGAGCCAACGTATGTTTACTTTGTGAGTACAAATAAAACTGTAATCCAAATACAAAGTTGTGTGTGTAGCAAAGCCAGTCAATGTGCCGTGTTTTACCAGCAAAGTGTGGTTTGTTGGTGGCCGTTTCAGACAATCCTGCGAACTGAAGACATGTTGTTGTGTGGCCGTATTTGTGCCATATCACTAACAGATCCATCCATTTCTGTTGTCGGCAGCGATAACCAGATGCAGTTGGGCTGTGACAGCTGTGAGCTCTTGTCTCAAAGTATTGTAACCTGATCGTAATAGTCTTCGTAACAGGGTGCAAATGGGTCCATAATTGTCGTACATGTTAGTGAGTCACATATGTGATATTTAGTAAGGGATGCTTTTTCAGTGCAATATTTGCTGGTAAATTCAGAAGCAGATTGCACCTTATGAGAGTTACACTGGAGAAGTTTGAAACTGATTAAGTTATCACAGTTTCAAGAAAGATTTATCATAATTCTTGTTACAATTTTAATTGTTGTCAAGGACCTCCTTTGTTTAATATTTGGCAACTGTAAGTTATGTAGTGGAAACATGACCATTTCTGTGTAATATTTAAATTTATGTTTCCTATGTGGTTTTGAATGTGAAGTAGTGCCTTGAGCCATAGACATTTGGGCTTCTCCTCCTCCTCCTCCTCCTCCTCCTCATATAGCCACCATCTTTGGTTGTCTCAGATCAATTCAAATGAGATGTATTTTCATGCATAGTAAATTTGGTCATGTTGCTAAACAACTATTGATAAATTGCTGTAGGAATATGATAGGATACATCTAAGGCAAATATCAGCATGTATGAGGTGTGATCAAAAAGTAATGGAAATTTTTTAATTTCACGTGCTTTATACATTTGATTTTCATACCTTTTCTTTAATCTTGTTGGTACATACATTACTGATGTATGTTTGCATTTTCAGCTGTTTTGACTCTTTATTGTTGACAATAAAAAATGATTATAGGTATTTTTGAGTGTTTAGAGAATTTTTACTTACGAAAAAGATTTATCAAAGAATTTGCATTCAGTTTTGTTTGAAAAATGGAATAAAGTGCACCACTGCCTTCAAAACGTTGATTGTGGCTTTCCGCGACTCTACTATGAGTAAGTCATGAGTTTACGAATGATCTAAACGTTTCAGAGAAGGTCGAGAAGATATTGAAGATGACAATGACGACAACTGCACTGGACGCTCTAACATGCCAGTTGCTGAAAACAATGTGGAACAAGTAAAGAAAGTGTTTCTGGAATATGACCATCAGAGAGGTTGCTAATGATGCCGGCATATCTGTTACTTCATGCCAAGCAATTTTTTGGGTTGTTTTGGGCATGAAATGTGTAGCAGCAAAGTTTGTTTCAAAATTGTTGAATTTCGACCAAAAACAAAGCTGTGTAGATATTGCCCAGGAACTGCTGAATGAAGCTGACAATAATCCAGAACTTCTAAGGAATGTTACAACAAATGACAAAACATGGGTATATGGGTATGAAGCCTGAAACCAAGGTTCTGTCATCCCAATGAAAATGTCCTGAAGAGCAAAGACCAAAAAAGAATTTGACAAGTTCGATCGTTTGTGTTAGATTACTGTGGGATAGTGCATCATGAGTACCTGTCTTATGCTTGTATGCCGAATAAGGAATATTTTGTGGAAGTTACGTGCCACTTGTATGAAGCAGTCCGAAGAAAATGGCTGGAATTGTGGCAAAACCACTCCTAGAAATTGCATCTCGATAATGCCCCAATAACACCTTAATGTATATTCATGATTTTCTGGCAAAATCTTAACAGGTTATGTTGCCTCAGGCACTGTACTCATTGGTCATGGCCCTCTGCAACTTCTTTCCCATCCCGAGGTCGAAGAGAACAATGAAAGGACGTCATTTTGCCACCATTGATGAGATAAAAACAGAATGGGTGAAGCAGCTGAACGCCATAATGAAAAGTGAGTTCCAGAACTGCTTCCAAGATTGAAGAAAGTGCTGGCACAGTTGTGTTATATCTGAGGGGGATTACATTGAAAGGGGCAGAGTTGATATTGATGAATAAATAAAGATACCCAAAGAAAGAAAGAAAGAAAGAAAAGAATAAATAAAGATATTTTAAGAAAACAAAAATTCCCATTACTTTTTGATAGCACCTTGTACAGTGCGGATGGATAGTAGATCTCTTAAGATATTGTATAAAAGCTTTCATGTCCTGAAAGTTGACTTTAGTGGATAGCAAATCATTTAATGTACCAATTATTGGCTTTGAAGCTTCTCTTCGGATGAATAACTGCACATACTCACAGTCATTAATATTATTTTATTGACAGAGAATTTTAGATTCATAAAGGTAGTTCAGTTTTCCCTCGTACTCATCCTTAATATCTGGTCTTTGCCATATATTCCTTGCTGCACTAACTCAAGGGAGGATAGAACAAACCACTGCCTATGGGTGGTTTGTAGGTCAAAACATCCTATTACATTGTTATAAGAGAAAGGGATATTTGACTGTATGTCTTACCACTTTAGTACATCGACATTTATTGTGAAACATAGTAAGAACTTTTTTAGTCAGTCAGTCTTGTCATATCTGTTACATGAGAGGTGTTTGGTAATTTCTTTTATGTGCACTAGGTGCGTAGTCACAGGTGGACAAATTGTCTACCTGTAATAACTATATCGGTGACCAATATTAGTGAAGGATGGATGTTGCTGTCCTGCGTTGTGACTAACCGAAGAATACTTTAATTTTGGATCATTTCTTGTCAATTGGGTATGGTTGACTATCTCCAACTGAACTACTTTTGGCACAGTAAAGTGAGTTTTGTGTATGTAATTTATGAAATAAACTGTGTTGTTGTTGTGGTCTTCAGTCCAAAGACTGATTTGATGCAGCTCTCCATGTTAGTCTAACCTGTGCGAGCCTCTTCATCTCTGTATAACTACTGCAATCTACTTCCTTCTGAATCTGTTTACTATATTCAGGTCTTTGCCTCCCTCTATGATTTTTACACCCCATACTTCCCTCCAATACTAAACTGGTGATCCGTTGATGTCTCAGCATGTGTTCTATTAATTGATCCCTTCTCTTAGTCATATTATGCCATAAATGTGTTTTTCCCCAATTGTGATCAGTATCTCCTTATTAGTTACTTCAGCATTTGTATGTAGCACCTCATTTCAAAAACTTATATTCTCTTCATGTCTAAACTGTTTATTGTCCACAATCCAGATAAATACCTTCAGAAAAATCTTATTAAGACTTGACTCTATATTCAGTGTTAACAAACTTCTCTTCTTTACAAACGCTTTTCTTATCATTGCCAGTCTACATTTTATATCCTCTCTACTTTGGCCATCATCAGTTATTTTACAAAACCCGTCTACTGAATCTTGTTTCCTATTCTAATTCCCCCAGCATCACCTGATGTAGCTAGACTGCATTCTATTATCCTTGTTTTGCTTATGTTGATGCTCATTTTACATCCTCTTCTCAAGACACTGTCCATTCCATTAGAATATCCTTCCAAGTTCTTTGCCACCTTTGACAGGACTATGACGTCATTGGCAGACCTCAAAGTTTTTATTTTTATTCTCCCTGAACTTTAATTCTTTCTCCATATTTTTCTTTGGTTTCCTTTACTGCTTGCTAAATGTGCAGATTGAATAGCATAATGGGTAGGCTAGAACCCTGTCTCACTACCTTCTCAACCACTGTTTTCCTTTCATGCTCCTTGACTCCAACAGCTAAAGAAAATAAAATGTCCAACCATTCCTATTCATCTATGTGAGAACAGTAACTCTTTTGCAAACAAATTTCAAGAGGAGATTTGCATACAGAAAACTCTTCAGAAGTACTGTTACATTTCAAGCACAAACCCTCAAAACTAAATAATAAATGGATCTGACTATTTTTTGTAGGTGTCCAAATAAAACTTGCACATTGCAAATAGGCTGTTCTGTATAAACGTGTTCCAGCAACACAATGTATTCGAGTTTTTAATTTTCTTACTTCATATGCTAAATAAATATTACAGTGTATTAAATTTGTGAAGTTTGTGTGTTTACTAGCACAGTAATTCATCTGTAGAGAATTTTCAGAGTCAAGACCTTTTCAGCATTTGATTATATTTTACATCTTCTTTATGTATTTTCTATTGTCCTGTTTGTGATCCATGCTTTGGACATACTTGACTTTTATTCCCCCCCCCCCCCCCTCTCCATCCCTCCCTCCCTCCCTCCCCCCCCCCCTCTTTTTTTAAAAGCATTTTCAATGTAAGGTCATCCTTACTATACAGTTAATCATTGTCAAAGTTTTTTTTTCTTTTTTATAATGATAAATTGTGAAACATGGGATAACATATAATGCTATTGTGCATGTTCTGCATTCTTATCTGGTTTCTTGCAGTACTTTTTGTTTCAAGCAAACTACCAACTGGCATATCTGTCTTCGAGTGTTCACACTCAACAATATTTAGAATATGCCTCCCAGTAAATAATAGGCAATTTTTATCATCAGACTGTCTTTTCTGCTGGGTTTTACTCTTGTGTGACATAAGCTTGAACAAGTTTTCACCAGATGCAGATGAAACCTTTTTCATTTTGTTACCACCTCATAAAGAGCATGGCCATTAAAAATGCACAGGTCTGATGTGTGGAAAATGAATTTCTTGTACCACTTCAGTCTTCTGTACTGATTCAGCAAACTCAGTTGCATGTCAGTGCCTCATACTATAATTTTAAATCTACAACACAGTACAGTTTCTTGGTTCTTTGACCAGTCTTTCTGTTAGTTTTTCCCCATCTTAAACTATTATGAGATATTTATTGCCCCACTTCATGGCAAGCATTATATTAATGGACATAAACTTGGTTTCTTCTTCCAGAATGAGATTTTCACTCTGCAGCGGAGTGTGCACTGATATGAAACTTACTGGCAGATGAAAACTGTGTGCTGGACCGAGACTCAAACTCGGGGCCTTTGACTTTTGCGGGCAAGTGCTCTCTTTGCTTCAGTTGTTTCTTCTTGCTTCAGTTTGTGCTGTAGTTTTGGCATCTTGTGCCTGTTGTTGAGAACATCAGGAAAAGTAGTTATCCCACAGTTTATAAGTCAGAGAAATATGTCTGGGGTATTTGTCGACACTAAGAGTGTGTCTCCATTCAGAATACAACTCCAAAAGTGTTACCACAACACTCCCACTTTTCCCCAGTTTGTGGAAGCCAGATTTTGTTTTTGCACCTGTCTACACAATAAATCCAACACATAAATCCAACACATAAGTCCAACATCCATACAGTACAAATATTTTTATTCCGAACCTAATTCGTTTTGGTGGAATATATTATTTGAAAAATAACTGCCCTTTGAAAGTGTGAGGTTTTTGTCAATGCACAGCTTTTGATACGGACAAACTGTGCACTGTGAAGTACTGTACAAACATTATCGACGATGCATCTATTGAAACTTCCTGGTGAGTTTAAACTGCGGCAACCGATACTTGAACTTGGGTCCTTTGTATTTCGCGGGCAAGTGCTGTACCAAATGAGTTGCCCAAGCACAACTGACGACCCATCCACTCAGTTTCACTTCTGCCAGTTCATGTCCTCCTACCTTCCAAACTAAACAGAAGCTCTCCTGCGAACCTTACAAGACTAGCACTTCTGGAAAAAAGGGTGTTATGGAGACATGGGTTAGCCACAGCCTGAGGGATGTTTCCAGAATGAAATTTTTTCTTTTTATCCTTTCTTCCAGTAGCACCAATCCTGCAAGGTTCACAGGAGAGCTTCTGTGAAGTTTGAAAGGTAGGAGACAAAGTTACTGGCGAAAGTGAAACTGTGAAGATGGGTCATCAGCCATGCATGGATAGCTCAGTTGGTAGAGCAATTGCCTGCGAGAGGCTAAGGTCCTGAGTTTTAGTCTGTCTGCCACACAGTTTTAATCTGCCAGGAAGTTTCATACCATCACACTCTCTGTGGCTGAGTGAATATTTCATTCTGGAATGCTTCTGTTATGGAATGACCTGTCCCTGTCACTGGCAGAGTTGTAGCTGAAGTGAAGCATTCTCAGAATTAACAGAAAATCGTCTCTGAACATAATTTTACCAAGTGAGGTGGTGCAGTGGTTAGGACACTGGACTTGCATTCATGAAGATGACAGTTCGAGTTTGTGTCCGACCATTCTGATTTAGGTTTTCCATGATTCCCTAAATCGCTTCAGGCAAATGTCGGCATGGTTCATCTGAAAGGGCAAGAACCAAATAATAGACTTCCTTCCCCAGCATTCCCTAATCCGATGGGACCAATGAACTCACTGTTGGGTCCCCTTCCCCAAACAAACCAACCAACATAGTTTAGCTGAAAACTGAAATATCCAGAAGTATGTCTTAGCACCAATATTCACTAAATTTCAGCCTTTTCATGTGTGTCATGTCGCAAGAAAGCAAATAGTAATGATGGAATACAGTTATTCCAATCTCCTTTCCTTCCATCATATTAATCCAGCCTTTGACTAATATTCAAAACGTCCTGCATCACAGGCTCGAACCCAGTCACTGCTTAAATTTTGAATAAAAATCATCAGCAGTGGCAGTTGAAGACTACCAGCATAAGAAGTCACCCTCGCTCAGACCATGGCCTTGTCAAAGTAAGGCAGATGAACATTTAGAGATTCAGGGCACTCACTTGTCCTTGTGTTAGAAAACTGCCCCAAAAAGGCAGAAGAATCAGCAATGATCAATAGCATGACAATGGAAGCCATTGCATTAAAGACACGTAGTGTGTATCCACAGGGGATGTGGTCTGTAATTGAAAAAGTGTTATGATGATCTTTCAATTGGCAGGAGATACCAAATTGTTACCCCATTCGGATTTCTGTGAGGGGACTGACGAAGGGGAGCTGAACTTGAGGAAAAGATGGAATAAGCAACAAAGAGATAACATTCTATGAATGGGCTAGAAAATCCAAAAAGGAAAATGCAAAAGCTCATTTTAGATTGAGTGGGGATAAGTGAAGTGTAAAAAAAAAAAAAAAAATTCTGCTTAATTGAATATAGGGTAATATCTACAGCAACAGAAAATAGTATAACGGGAATAGGCTTTGATACTATTAGGAAAGTACCGTATTTACTCAAATCTAAGCTGCACCTTTTTTCCGGTTTTTTGTAATCCAAAAAACCGCCTGCAGGACCTTTTTTTTCTCGGCCTCGAGTTTCTACCACTGCATTTTCATACATTATCCAACGAAGTAAATACAAATTCCTTATTGTTCATCTTCGAATGTAGCAGCATTTCTATGTACTACGAAAATCCGACTGGCAAAACTGTTTGGGATGTTTGTCAAAATCGCCAACTCTACGTTCTGAATTTTTTTCCTACCAGTGAGAAGAGATGGTTGCTAATGGAACCTGATGAAATGTGGAATCACATGCAGTATTCTCTTCGCCATAAGAATAATATGAATATAAACATTTTGCCATGTATTCTTTCGTGTTTGCTGCTATCTCATTTAAATCCTGGCTGCCTAATAAACTACGAAACTAGAGTGAGACAACAGCAAACGCGAAGAATATACGTATCGTGTCATGTTTATATTCGTATTATTCTTATGCCTAATAGTGATACAGTCAGAAATGAAGTGAGGCAACTGACTAGATTTTTAAATATAAGATGACTCTAATTTCTGTGCGGAATTTGATGTACTAAAGAAGCAGCCGCAAAGATTTTCAAACGGAGAAAAATTTTCGCCTAACTCTCGTTCAGAACATGTTCTATCATACGCAGTCTATTATTTGGTTCTTGTTGATCATTATCAAAGAAAGCAGCAGTGTAAGTAACAGCAAATAGCAGTCTCTTGCCATTGTTTCGCTAATGAGACGATTCCTCTTTTTTTTTTTTATATTGTAAGCGGCGGTAGCCCGCACAAAAGCAAGCCATGCCGTGAGCGGCGACAGGCCGTAAACACGCACTATTAGAATGCGACAAACAATGCATGACACAGTACAGTAAAGCAGTTTCAGCTTAAAGTGACGTAAACACCTATAACAAAGAAAACAGCACTTATCAGATCAAAGCAAAGTAAGCAATCGATTCAAACCAGACGAAGCACGTGAAAAAGGAAGGGTACCCGTATAAATACGGATGGAGCGGCTGACGCATAACAACGGCTACCTGGTAAAGTTTAACTGCTAAGCTTACGACTCGAACCAAACTACTGTAGCTGTATCGTCATTCATTCGACGTAAATTGTGTCTCATATTACAATGGACCAATTTTGTTTCGATTTGTAGGTGCGACCTAAAACTTTTCTCTCCCCTTGAATTTCGAGTCTCAAATTTCAGGTGCGGCTTAGATTCAGGAAATTTTTTTTCCTTTATTTCGAGTCTCATTTTTCAGGTGCGGCTATGATTCGAGTGCGGCTTAGATTCGAGTAAATACGGTAGGCCAGAAAGTGAGCCACTAAATTCATGCTAAACTTCAGTCATCTTAGTGTGGCTTGGTAATCCATTACTGAAATAAGAAGAAAGCAAGGACATACTTCTGACAAGATCAATTCTAATGAGGAATTAGTCTGTCAGAGCCAAGCTTTGGATTTATAACTGTTTTGCTTGTGCATATGTTTGTCTTTTTTAAACAATGGAAAATCTGGAATGGGATGTAGCAATATAATGAAAAGGATGGTTGCTATTCTACTACTCTGTTGGAATCAGCGTGTGTTTTGAAAAAGACGGTCGTGTGAAACCCAGCTCGCGCTATTCGTCCACGAGACTCAGAGGGCCATAGACACGGCTTCACAGGTAGATGCCTTGTTTCTTGATTTCCGCAAGGTGTTTGACACAGTTCCCTACAGTCGTTTAATGAACAAAGTAAGAGCATACTAATTGTGTGATTGGATTGAGGAGTTCCTAGATAACAGAACGCAGCATGTCATTCTAAATGGAGAAAAGTCTTCCGAAGTAAGAGTGATTTCAGGTGTGCCAAAGGGGAGTGTTGTAGGACCATTGCTATTCACAATATACATAAATGACCTGGTGGATGACATCGGAAGTTCACTGAGGTTTTTTGCAGAAGATGCTGTGGTGTACTGAGAGGTTGCAACAATGGAAAATTGTACTGAAATGCAGGAGGATCTGTAGCGAATTGATGCATGGTGCACGGAATGGCAATTGAATCTCAATGTAGACAAGTGTAATGTGCTGCGAAGACATAGAAAGATAGATCCCTTATCATTTAGCTACAAAATAGCAGGTCAGCAACTGGAAGCAGTTAATTCCATAAATTATCTGGGGGTACGCATTAGGAATGATTTAAAATGGAATGATCATATAAAGTTGATTGTCGGTAAAGCAGATGCCAGACTGAGATTCATTGGAAGAATCCTGAGGAAATGCAATCTGAAAACAAAGGAAGTAGGTTACAGTACACTTGTCGCCCACTGCTTGAATACTGCTCAGCTGTGTGAGATCCATACCAGTTAGCGTTGATAGAAGAGATAGAGAAGATCCAACGGAGAGCAGCGCGCTTCCTTACAGGACCATTTAGTAATCGCGAAAGCGTTACGGAGATGATAGATAAACTCCAGTGGAAGGCTCTGCAGGAGAGACGCTCAGTAGCTCGGTACGGGCTTTTGTTAAAGTTTCGAGAACATACCTTCACCGAGGAGTCAAGCAGTATATTGCTCCCTCCTACGTATATCTCGCGAAGAGACCGTGAGGATAAAATAAGAGAGATTAGAGCCCACACAGAAGCATACCGACAATCCTTCTTTCCACGAACAATATGAGACTAGAATAGAAGGGAGAACCGATAGAAGTACACAGGGTACCCTGCGCCACACACTGTCAGGTGGCTTGCGGAGTATGGATGTAGATGTAGATGTAGATTCATCATTTAGCAGAGATGCTGAGTCGCAGTAAGCCACAACAAAAAGACTGTCAGAAAAATGGCTTTCGGCCAAAAACGCCTTTGCCAAAATAGGCAACACACACACACATGCACATACTCTTGCAAATGCAACTCACACCCACATGGCCAGTCTCTGGCATCTGGAGCCAGACTCTGGGCAGAGTCTAGTTCCAGCTGCCAGTGACTGTGGTCATATATGTGTGAGTTGTGTTGTGAGTACGTGCATGTTTGTACCGACAAAGGCCTTGTTGGCTGAAAGTTAACTTTCTAACAGGGTTTTCGTTGTGCCTTTCTGTGACTCAGCATCTCCACTATATGGTGAGTAGCAACTATCGTTTTAATAATATTGTTTGTATATTTCCATAGAGACAATAATTTACTTCTTTCACACAATTTGTTTTCAGAAACAGAATTTCCTATATGTGTCTTGAAGTTTTCTCAGTATTATTCCAAGAGGTTTTGGGATTGCAGCCAGATGATGTCGACATCTTGCCATGATATTTTGTGTGACAACCATTCCCAAAACTTCATGGAAAATTTTTCTTTATTTTGAGATACTGATTTGATGGAAAAATTAAAAAAAAAATATGTTTTGTAGAAAATGTGTAATTCAGTAATGTTGTATTTGTGTAATTATGTAACAAACTCTTACATTTCAGGCTGATAAAGTAGAAATGATGTGGAATAAGAAAGGAAATGGTGTGCTGCTAATGACAAGTACAGATGTTGACAAATCAGGATCCTCATATTATGGAAAACAAGCTCTTCATTTTATCAGCACTAAAGGCGAAACTGCGATGGTTTTGCTTAGTGAGTTTTCCGTTTGTGTGTTTGCTTTTGAGATCTTTCATACCTTTGTATATGCAGCATCATTTACTGCTTTCAACTTTTTTTTATAGGTAAAGAAGGTCCAATTTACAGTGTGGAGTGGAGTCCGAAGGGCAATGAATTCTGTGTTATTTATGGTTTTGTTCCTGCGAAAGCTACTTTATATAATATCAAATGTGAACCAGTATTTGATTTTGGCACAGGACCTCGTAATTGTGTGCATTACAATCCTCATGGGAATAATATCCTTTTTACTGCAATTTGTCTTTCTTTATTGTGTTTTGAATTGCATTCCGACAATATATTTAACTTGTGGTTGTATTTTAACACTTAGTTATAGACTCTGTATGAAAATGAACAACTAGTCACATTCATTGTGTGTATAAAGTATGTCCAAATTCAGGCAAGAGTAGTGTTTTACTACTTGCTGATTATGCTAAATATTCAAGGACTGCTATTTGATGCATGCATCCAATGTTTTGTCATTCCTTTGTTTGCAATGTACTAGTAAAAAACTGTTCCAATACCTGAGTGATCTGTGGCTTACCTTTGATTCAGTAGTCAGTTGAAGACATTTGAACATGCTAGCTGTTTTCCAGCCTTTGTCTTCCTCTACAGTATTTGGAGGGCTTACGGAAGAATTGCAACCATTTTTAAATCTAATATGCCAACAAACAATTAAAAAGGCTGTTTTCAGTCAGTGTGTTCTTTCCATACTAGCATATGGAATTGACTTTAAACTGGTTTTTCAAAAGAAAAGGTACCACTAAGAAAGGTCAAAAAAGAAGTGAAGATGTAAGAGCAATAACAGGCATTCAGTATATTGTCGAAATGGTAAAAGCTCTAAAATTGAAATGTGCAGGACATGTCGCATTAACAAACAATGGAAGATGGAGGATCACAGTACCTCAATAGGTATGGGAAGGGGGGAGGGGGGGGGGCTGGCAAAGCTTATAGGTGACAAGTGTAGTGGATGGTGGTGGGATCACTCCTGGAAAAATTCTTGTAGTAGTTGGTGTTAAAGCTGCACCTTTTTTAGATTGAAGTCACTCCTGGAAATGGCCATCCTGCATCTCCACTGCTGGGTGGTGCCCATGGGGAGCGCCCTTGATCAGTGTGTGTGGTATCACAGCAGATGATCCGCAATGAAGTGTGGTACATCATCTCTTGCTCGTGGCCAGCCGCCAGTAGTCTCTAAGCGTTCTCGGGCTCAATTCAAGACTCAGAAATACAATACCAAATCGTTCCCCTCTCTGGCCACACCGTGGGAGGAGCGTAAGGCTTAGGATGGCAGTGACACTTACTTGCCCCGGTTCCTAGTTTGTTCGAGAGCTGATGGGGAGTCTTTCATGTCAACGAAGCCTCAGTTCTTTGTAGAGCATTTAGAGGACAAGTTTGGGGACGTGGAGGGCTTGTCCAAAGTGCGCTCCGGGTCAGTATTGATAAAAATGGCATCCTCAGCCCAGTCACAAAGGTTACTTGCTTGTGACAAGTTGGGGGATGTTTCAGTTATCATCACACCCCATGAGAGTTTAAATATGGTCCAGTATATTATTTTCCATAGGGACCTTCGTTTGCAGTCTGATGGTGAGCTGCGCATTAATTTAGAGTGTCGAGGTGTTCATTTCGGCCGGCCCATTCATCGGTGCCTTCATCTTGGCCTTCGAGGGTGATACATTTCCGGAAAAGGTTAAGGTGATGGGCTACCACTGTGATGTCAAGCCTTATATCCATCCCCCCGATGTGGTGTTATAAGTGCTGGAAGTTCGGCCATATGTCTTCCCGCTGTACTTCCAGCCTCACATGTCGAGATTGCAGACGCCCATCACATCCCAATACTCCATGTGCCCCGCCTCCCATCTGTGGAGAGCATCATTCACCTTGCTCACCAGACTGCAGGATCTTACAGAAAGAGTGGAAAATCGTGGAATATAAGACCCTGGACAGACTGTCCTATACTGAGGCTAAGAGGAAATATGAACAACTCCATCTTTTGCGAATGACTTCCTCATATGCCCCCGCTACGACAAACGTGATAGCCCCATCAGTTCAGTGCATTCCAGTCGGCTCACCAAGCAGTACAACTCCATCTGCCCCCTTGCCCATGGGGGGCTCTACCCACCCTGTTGCTCCTGCGCCACCTACCTCTGGAGCAACTGCCTCTTTTTGATTGTAATTAATGGGCTCGCTGCAGCAGTGGGAACATCTGCCTCAGCTTCCTTGTATGCTGACAACTTCTGCCTATACTAAATCTCCACTGGCATTGCAGCTGCTGAACAGCAGCTGCAGAGCGCTATCCTAAAGGCTGTAGTGTATGGCTTTTAGTTTTCAGCTGCCAAGACCTGTGTTATGCGGTTCTGCCGGCAACGCACTGTTCGCCCTGAGCCATGGCTTTATCTTGACAGCAAACCTCTTGCTTTGATGGAGACGCATTGGTTTTTGGGATTGCTTTTCGATACCCGGTTGACTTCGTTGCTTCATATTCGGCAGCTTAAACAAACGTGCTGGTGGCATCTTAACGCCCTTTGTTGCTTGAGTCACACAGCTGGGGTGCCGATCGGTTACCCTTCTACAGCTGTACCAGGCATTAATTCAGTACCATCTAGATTATGGGAGCGTGGCCTATGGTTTGGCATCCCCTTCCGCATTGCGGTTACTGGATCCAACTTGCCACTGGAGCTTTACGGACAAGCCCTGTCAACAGCATACTTGTGGAGGCAGGTGTCCTTTCATTGCAGTTCCGGTGCCAATGATTACTGGCCGCTTATGCTACACACGTTTGTAGCTTGCCCGGGCATCCCAATTATTGTCTCCTGTTCCCTCAGTTGGTCGTCCATCTTCCGGAATGGTGGCCCCAGTCAGGGTGTATGATCACTGTTTGCATCAGAGCTCTTCTCTCTGGGCTTGAGATTTTCCGTCTTCCACCTCTTTTCCGGGGCCCTCTGTGTACACCCCTGTTCCCCATGGCGTGTGCCCTGCCCATGCCTTCGGCTCGATTTGGCACAGGGCCCGAAGGACTCAGTCCCTCCTGAGACCCTCCGCCACCGATTTCTTTC
This sequence comes from Schistocerca gregaria, assembly GCF_023897955.1. Lineage (NCBI taxonomy): Eukaryota > Metazoa > Arthropoda > Insecta > Orthoptera > Acrididae > Schistocerca > Schistocerca gregaria. Next base: position 76,662,474 of record NC_064925.1, read on the forward strand.
AATCCTTGCCACGTTTGAAGACTCTGACGTTGTCTATACTGACGGTTCGATGGTTGCTAGTCATGTCGATTATGCTTTTGCTCTTGGGGATCATTATGAACAACACTCATTGCCATCCGGCTGCAGTGTTTTCATTGCCGAGCTGGTCGCCATCTCTCGCGCTCTAGGGTATATCTGCTCCTGCTCAGGTGAGTCCTTCATTATCTCTAGTGACTCCCTGAGCAGTTTATGAGCTGTCGACCATTGTTTCCCTCGCTCTTGTCTGGTGATGGCTATCCAGGAGTCCCTTCATACTCTTGCTTGTTGCGGCCGCTCTGTGGTCTTTGTGTGGACCCTGGGTCATGTAGGCATCCCGGGAAATGAATGTGTTGACGTTCTGGCCAAACAGGTTGTCGGTGCACCAGCCTTGGAGATTGGCCTTTCAGATAGTGACCTCAGGACAGTTTTGCGGCAGAAGGTACTTCGCACCTGGGGTGAAGAATGGCGCGCCCTTCCTTCACCCAAGAAACTTCGGGCCATCAAGGAGGCTATCGGTGCTTGGCACTCCTCCTTGCAAGTCTCTTGCAAGGACTCTGTTGTCCTCTGCCAGCTGCACACTGGCCACACCTCGATGACGCACAGCTATTTATTGTGCCGCGGGAGTCCACCTGTATGTTGCTGCGGGTCATCTTTGACTGTGGTCCACATCGTGTTGGGCTGCCCGCTTTTAACCCTGCTCAGGCAGATGTTTGCGCTGCCTGGTACACTTCGTGCACTTTAATCAGATGACTTTGTGATGGCAGATTTAGTTTAGAGTTTTATTCGTGCAGGGGGGTTTTTATATCTTGATCTAAGTGTTTGTCCTTTTTTGTGTTGAGTCTGGCCTTTGGCCTATGATTTGACTGGGGTCTTTAATGCATTTCTTGGTGGTAGGCTTCCCCCCCCCCCCCCCCTCCAGGCCAACCACTGTCACATTCGGTGTGATTTTAATTCCTTTTTTTAATTCCTTTTGTCTGGTCTCTGTCTGTATCTTTCTTGTTCCATGTCGTCTCTTGTCATCTCCATTGTTTGTTTGTATTCCTTGTGGGTGTCTCAAGTTCATGGGAAAAGGGACCGATGGTCCTAGTAGTCTGGTCCCTTCAATCCCACAAACCAACCAATAAACAGTGAGAGGCACGATAAAGTAATTTTTCAGCTTGACAACACTCGACCTCACGTTGCAGACAAGGTCAAAATGTACTTGGAAACGTTAAAATGGGAAGTTCTATCCCACTCGCCATATTCTCCAGACGTTGCTCCCTCTGACTATCACCTGTTTAGATCAATGGCACATGGCCTGGCTGACCAACACTTCCAATCTCATGAAGAAGTCACAGATTGGATCGATTCGTGGATTGCTTTAGAAGATGAATGATTTTGACGCGGGATTCATACACTGTCCAAAAGACGGGAGAAAGTAGTGAGCAGCGATGGAAAATACTTTCAATGATACATGTGTAACCAATTTGTTTCATTAAAGCCTCAAATGATGGAGAAAAAAACGGCGGAAGCAAAGTTGTACACCTTGTAGAATGCCTAATTCACAGGATAAAATTGAAATGATACAGTCAGTTGTGAAGGAAGTATCTGGTCAGCAGCACAAGGTCGACAATATGTAGTCAGTTCATAGTAAAAATATCTCTGTTACTGATAATTCGGATATATTTACAGTATTTAACAATCATTTTCTGAGCATTGCTGGTGAATTAAATAAAAATTTAGTTTTTTACAGGGAATCATATAACTTTCTTGGCAAGTGCCTTTCTGAGATTGATGTCTGAAATACTCATCTGTGATACAGCCAAGTGGGAGATTGAGTTAATAATTAAATCAATGAAGACCTAAGGACTTTCGTGGATATGATGGAGTGCCTAACAGAATATTAAATTACAGTGCTGCACATGTTAGCCTGTATTTAGCCATATTTGTAATTTTTCCTTTCGGAATGGTCAATTTCCTGAACAATTAAAGTACTCAATAGTGAAGCCGCTTTATAAAAAGGGAGAAAGGGATAATGTAGACAATTTAGACCTATTTCTGAGCCAACAGTGTTTGGTAAAGTTATTGAAAAGACTTTGTATGTAAGGATAATAGATCATTTTATATCACACAATTTGCTGTCAAATGTACGGCTCAGCTGCAGAAGTCGTTTAACAGCTGAAAATGCCGTATTCTCTTTTCTCTGTGAGGTACTGGATGGGTTAAACAATAGATTTTGAACGCTGGGCATATTTCCTGATTTAACTAAGGCATTTGATTGCGTTGATCACAAAATATTGGTCCAGAAGTTGCACCATTAAGGAATGTGGGAAGTAGCTCACAATTGGTTCACTTAAGCAACAGATGGCAAAAGGTCATTATTAACAGTGTTAAGAATGGCTGTGATGTGAGGTTGAGTGGGGTACGGTCAAGTGGGGGTGGGGGGCGATCAGTGTTGGGGCCACTCCTGTTCCTTATTTATATAAATGATATACCCTTTCTTATTACGGGTAACTCTAAAATACTTCTGTTTGCTGATGACACTAGCTAGTTAGTAAAGGATGTTGTATGCAACACTGACTTGGTTTCAAATAGTGCAGTTCATGGGATAAGTTCATGCTTTATAGAAAATAAACTAACGCTAAATCACAGTAAGATTTAGTTTTTACAGTTTTTAACACACAATTCAACAAAACCCGTCATTTTAATTTCACAGAATGGGCATATGATTAACGAAAGTGAACATTTCAAATTTCTCGGTGTTCAGATAGATAGTAAACTGTCGTGGAAAGTCCGCGTTCAGTATCTTGTTCAAAGACTTAATGCTGCCACTTTTACTATTCGATCTGTATCTGAAGTGAGTGATCATTTAACACAGAAATTGGTCTACTTTGCTTATTTTCATTCACTTATGTCATATGGTTTATATTTTGGGGTAACTCTTCCTATTCTAAAAGGATGTTTTTGCCTCAGAAACATGTGGTTTGGGCAATAATTGGTGAAAGTTCACGAACCTCTTGTCAACCCCTGTTCACGAGTCTGGGTATTTTGACATTGGCCTCTCAATATATATATATATATATATATATATATATATATATATATATATATATATATATATATATATTCCTTACTGTCATTTCTTGTTAACAATATTAGCCTAGTCCGAAGAACAAGCAGCTTTCCCTCAGTTAATACTTGGCAGAAATCAAACCTGCATTTGGACTGTTGCATTCGTTTTCAATAAGCTATCAGTAGAATTCAAAAAACTTAGCAGTAATCCATGAGCTTCCAAATCGAAACTAAAGTGTTTCCTCATGGCTCTGGTGGGTTCCTTGAAAAATTAAGCTGATTCTTGTTGTATTGTTGATTGTGTATACTTAAACTTTTGGACTGACTTTTTTCAGGTTCATAAACATTTTATTTTTATCTGTTATTGCTTTTGTGTTGTAGTGTCATGTACTAATACGTTCCATGACCTTGGAGATTTGATTCTTCGGTTTAGTCTTACAGAAATTGATGTGTAAATAAAAATAAAAATAAATAGATTGGGGTTACAGAAAAATAAAACTAAGACCACAAGGCAGATTACCCAACTGCTGGGATAAAGAATAAACTGCATGCAATTACCAGAAGACAGTAGGATACAGAGACACGGAACAGCTACTAAAATTGTATTTGTTAGTTTAAGATTAACAATTCTGCACCTTGTAAGGACTGAGTCAGCTGAACAATAAATAAATACTAAAAATTTGAGAGGGTCATGGGCTCTTGAGTACATGGGAGGGGAAAAAAATAACAGTAGTGATTGACATCCTATATTGAAGAGAGCTGAGACATAAAGAACCATAAAAAAGCATTCCAGGTAAAAAGAAAAGCTTACAGGTAGACAGTAAAAGAAATTAATGAGAATGACATGCTAATTAAAATTCAATAAAAACCAAGCTAATTGCCCACACAATCCTGGGAAAAATTCTTAAAATATTTGACAGGAAGACAGGAATGTATGCAGAGTATCACTTGGCAAGATTGTGACTAGTCAGTGGCAAGATGTGACTAGCTGGGTGGGCTGTGGACAGTAAAGTCAGATTTCAATTAAGATTCCCAGTGATAAACAAATATGAAGAAATGCATGTTTTGAAATTTTAATTCAGCAATTGTGAATGAGAAATGAAAATAGCATATCACGCAACAATATATGGCATTAATGTTGCGTTGCTGTGGTATTAGACCTAAGATTGGTTTGATGCAGCTCTCCATGCTACTCTGTCCTCTGCAGGCTGCCTCTTCTTCAAACAACTACTACAACCTACATCCTTCTGAATCTGATTATTGTATTCATTTCATGGTCTCCTTTTACAATTGTCATCCCCCCCCCTCCCACACACACACACACACACACACACACACACACACACTCTCTCTCTTCTTTCCATTACTAAATTGGTGATCCCTTGACATCTCACAATATGTCCTATTAACCAATCCCTTCTCTGAGTCAAGTTGTGCCTCAAACTTATTTTCTCCCCAGTTCTGTTCAGTGCCTCCTCAATTAATTACTTGATCTATCCTTCTAATCTTCAGCATTCTTCTGTAGCACATCATTTCAAAAGTTTCTATTCTCTTCTTGTCTAAACTGTTTATTGTCCATGTTTCCCTTCCATACATGATTACACTTTAGACAAATACCTTTGGGAAAGACTTCTTAACTCTTAAATCTGCATTCAGTGCTAACAAATTTCTTGTCTACAGAAATGCTTTTCTTGCCATTGCCAGTCTACATTGTATATCCTCTCTACTTCGGCCATCAGCTGTTATTTTGCTGCCCAAATAGCAAAACTCATCTACTATTTTAATTGTTTCATTTCGTAATTTGATTATTTCAGCATCGCCTGATTTAATTCGATTACATTTTATTATCCTTGTTTTGTTTTTGTTGATCATCATCTTATATACTCCTCTTGAGGACTGTCAATTCCGTTCAACTGCTCTTCCAAATCTTTTGCTGTCTCTGACAGAATTACATTGTCATTGGCAAACCTTGAAGTTCTTATTTCTTCTGCCTCAACTTTAATTCCTTCGCCAAATTTTTCTTTAGTTTCCTTTATTGCTTGCTCAATTTACAGTTTGAATAACGTCATGGATAGGCTAGTACCCTGTCTCACTGATTTCTCAACAAATGCTTCTCCTTCGTCGCCCTCCACTCTATACCTGCCGTCTGGTTTCTGTACAAGTTGTAGATAGTTTTTTGCTCCCTATTTTTTTTTACCCCTGATACCTTCAGAATTTCAGAGTGTGTATTCTAGTCTACTTTGTCCAAAGATTTCTCTATGCCTGTAAATGATGTAGATTGGCCTTTATTTAACATATGTTCTAAGTGTAGTCACAGGGTCAGTATTGCCTTGCATGTTCCTACATTATTACCAAATCCAAATTGACCTTCCCCAACTGATAGTTCGGTAATATTGACATGTGTAGCAGCTGCATTCTTTGGAATTGGAATTATTACACTCTTCTTGTAATCTAAGGGTATCTCAGCTGTCTCATACATCTTGCACACAGGATGGAATAATATTGCGATGGTGTTCTCTCCCACATCTATCGGTAGTTCTTTCGGAATGTCATCTAGTCCAGGTACTTTGTCTCAACTTAGGTCTTTCTGTGAACTGTCAAATTCTTTTCGCGGTATCATATCTCCATCTCATCTTCATCTATATATCCTCTTCTCCTGATATAATAGTGCCTTCAAGTTTATCTCCTTTGTATAGATGTTCTTTGTACTATATTTATTCAAATGTCAGCAGACCTTTTTCTCCAATTTTCATGGTCTGAAAATTCTCCTGCACCTTAGAAGTTTCAAAAAATGCCACTAGAAGCCAGCAAAAGGAGTTGTTTGCCACAGAAGCCATTGTGTTAGTGTCTCCAGTATTAAATGTTAATTATTTTTCAAATTTTATAAAAATTCAAATTTAATATTGCTCATCTTTGAATTTAGCAGTTTTTCAAATATTCATAGTAATGTCATTTTGTTCTGTTGTATGTTGTAAAGTTATTTGCCACATTATTGAGGGTTTCTTCGTACTTCATAGCACAGTCTATTTGTTCTACCGTAAGCATATGTGAGCCTCCAGATGTCATTTGATTTCACACTCTCCTCCTCCCTATTGAAATTCTGGAGATGTTTTATAATATCTATGGCCTCTCTCTGTAACTGTCATGGTATCTGCTTGTGGCTCCCAGTATTTGAGTCCTATAGAAATAAATGTGGTGGTCTCATGGCTGCAAAGCATTTTCTGCAACAGCCGATCTGTCATTCTCCTTTGTTCTGCAATTTTTTTTTGTGCTCTTCTAGTTGTTTTTGACCAGTCTTTTTGTGGTACCCACATACACCTCTCCACAACTACACAGACTCTTATAAATTCCTGATTTCCCAGCAGTTGGCAAGCATCCTCACCTGATCTTAGCTGATCTTGTATCTTCAAGGAGGATTTTTATGTTGCCATGATGTTCCACTTTTTCAAGATTTTTCCTATGCGGTCAGTAACATCCTTACTGAAGTGCATTAAAACTTTTGATTTCACCAGCACTTGAGCATTGCTATGATTTATATGCAGCAGTCTGAATGCTCTTTTCACGCCAGTGAATTAATAACCATTCTTGAGCAATGAATGCATCGGTGAGATGTTTCAATTCTGTGTCAAGCAGCTCTGGTTTGCAGATTTTCCTTGCTCTATCAGCCAGTGTTTTTATTATGCCTCACTATTGTTGTGGGTGGTGGTTTGAATCATAGTGTATGTAGCGGTCTGTGTGCATGGGTTTTTGGTAAGTTGATTGGCCTAAGCTACCATCTTATTTCTTGAAAACTAGCACATCAAAAAACTTCAATCTTCTGTCTGCCTCGTCCTCCATGGTAAACTGAATCTTCGGATTGATGCCATTCAGATATTTATGAAAACAATCTTATTTCCTCCCTCCCATGCGGCCACAAAACAAACATATCATTCATGTACCAGAACCAAATATTCGGTGTATTGTTCGCAGTTTCCAATGGCAGCTCCTCAAATTTTTCCATAAAGAAGTTCATTATAACCGGGCTTAAGGGGTTCCCTATAGTGACACTATCAGTCTCTTGATAGAATTCACCATTCCATTTGAAGTATGTGGTTGTGAGGCAATATTTAAACAGTTCTGCAACATCAGGAAGACAAATCCTATTCAGCTGTTGCAACACCTCATTGAGTGGAACCATAATGAATATTGAAACCACATCAAAACAACTAACTAATAGATCCTCTGGCTGTACCATGATGCCATTTAATTTACTGACAAAATGTGCCAAATTCATGATATATGAATCCAGTCGGCCCACATATGGTCATAATTAAGTAGTCAAGAACTTGGCAACCAAATAGGTAGCCAAACCAATATCACTCACTATAGGCCGTAGAGGAACATGATCTTTGTGCACATTTGGCAATCCATAAAGTCTTGGTGGTAGCACAGCTGATTTGAACAGAATTTTCTGAATGCTCTGTTCGACAGAGAACTTTTGTATCGACTGCTTAACAGTTCTAAGAACATTGTCAGTGGGTTCCTTACCCAGTTTCCTATATGTCTGCAGATCTAATAAGTTGTGACCAATTATGATAGTAAGACTATGACCAACTGTGATAGTGATTATGACCAACTATGATAGTAAGATTAACGACTTATTGGATCAGCAGACATAAAGGAAACTGAGTAGAGGCCCCACTGACAAGGTGCTTAGAACTGTTATGCAGTTGATAAAGAAGTCCTCTGTCGAACAGAGCATTCAGAAAAGTCTACTGAATTCAGTTGTGCTGCCACCAAGACTTTATGGATTGCTGAAAATGCACAAAGAATTTGTTCCTCTAAGGTCTATAGTGAGTGCTATTGGTTAGCCCACCTATTTGATTGCCAAGTTCTTGACTACTTTATTATGATGGTATGTTGGCCGATTAGATTCGTATATCAAGAATTTGGCACATGTAATCAGTAAATCAAATAGCATAGTGTTACAGACAGAAGACATATTAGTTAGTTTCGATGTGATATTGCTGTTTACTATGGTTCCGCTCAATGAAGTGTTGCAACAGCTGAATCAAACTTTCCCACCTGATGTTCCACAACTGTTTAAATATTGCTTCACATCCATGTATTTCAAATGGATTGATGATTTCTATTAACAGATGAATGGTGTTCCTATGGGGAGCCCTTTAAGTTGAGTTATAGCAAACTTCTTTATGGAAAAATTCAAGGAGCAGGCATTGGAAACTATGAACAAGAAACCAAATATTTGCTTCTGGTACGTGGAGAACATTTGTTTTGTGGCGGCATGGCAGGGAGGTACTGGATCAATTTCATAAACATCTGAATGGGATCAATCTGAAGCATCAGTTTACCGTGGAGGAGAAAGCAGACGGAAGACTGAATTTTCTTGATGTGCTAGTTTTCAAGAAAGAATATGGTTGCTTGGGCCACATGGTTTACCGAGCACACATGCACGTGGACTATTACCTGTACAGGGATTTGAACCACCACCAACAACAAAAGCGAGGCATTATAAAAACGATGGCGGACAGAGCAAGGAAAAAGTGCAAACCAGAGCTGCTTGATGCACAATTAAAACATCTCACCAATTCATTCATTGCTCAAGAACGGTTATTCATTCGCTGAGGTGAAAAGAACGTTAAGACCACTGCATAGAAATCATAGTAATGCTCAAGTGCTGGTGAAATCAAAAGTTTTCCTGCATTTCAATGAGGACGTTACTGACCGTGTAGGAAAAACCTCGAAGAAGTGAAACATCTCAGTAACATACAAACCCACCCAGAAGATACAAGATGACCTAATATTGGCTAAGGATGCTCACCAAACACTGGAAAAAGCAGGAATTTATAGGGTTCTGTATAGTTGTGGGGAGGTGTTTGTGGGTACTACAAAAAATAACGGTCAAAAAACGACTAGAATAGCACAAGGACAACTGCAGAAGAGGGGAGACTGATGGATCAACTGTTGCAGAAAATGCTTTGCAGCCAGGAGATCACCACATTCATTTCTATAGGACTCAAGTACCGGCAGCCAAAGGTGAATACCATGAAAGGATATAGAGGGAGGCCGTAGAGGTCGTAAAACACCTCAGGAATTTCAATATGGAGGAGGAGGGCATGAAATTGAATGACATCTGGATTCCAGTGCTGAAGATAATGTGTACCTGTCTTCCAACTTGGGGTGACAATGACAGCAGATGACAACAGTCGACAGTAGCCAACAATGTTTGCACATTAAAAAATATGAGATGTCACGCCACTGCTCAGAAGCAGAATTTTGCTGTAGTCAGTAGCGAGCCAAAGTGTGAATCGGTCATTCAAAGAAGCTACGATCCTCCATGAAAATGCCCTTTCCAGATAGGGACGAAACACTGGGTTTTGAAGGTGAAATCCGTTCGACCACAGCATAATAGCGAGGAGCACTTTATTAATTATGACATTTCTGGCCATGTAAGTTTACATTTTATATTGTTTAGGATGTTAAAAAAGTAATATCATAAAGTATCCTATCTGAGCTCTAACAGAAACAATACAAATCAGTGTCGTGAATGTACATTGCACTTCACTAAATTTGTACCTTTAAATCACGTGTGATACTTTGTCAAGCCAAAATTTAGCTTTGATGAAAACACTATTTTTTTTGAAAGATAAAATACTTTGGATGACATTCATGTGATATGGGAAGACTGATGAATGACTCAAACACAAGTTGCAGTACAGACCTAAAAGTCTTTGTGGGCCCAGCTGCCTGAGTTCTGCTCAGAATATTTCAGTACATATTGTGAATTGTCAGTGCTGCAGTGTTTGTGATGTAACAGTAATTTCAAGTGTCCAACAGGCTAAATTTAATTCCATGTAAATTGCTGCACATAAGTACTATTCCCCATAAATCGCTGAGGGGTGGAGCCATTTTATATACTTAATCCTTCATAGGATGAGCAACATTTTTTTATTTTTAAGTATGGCCAGAATTATTGTTAGATGCTTGTATTCCCTTTCGCCTGATTTATCTCGCGCATTTTTATATTTTCTCCTACCGTCAGATAAATTCGACACCTCGTGTGGTATCCAAGGATTTATACTAGCCATTGCCTCTTGCCCTATTTCATCCTCTGCTACCTTCACTGTTTCATCTGTCAAAGCTACGTATTCCTCCCCCCACTCTATTCTTTTCCCCATTTCTTGTCAGTCATTACCTAATGCTTACTCTGAAACTTTCCACAATCGCTGGTTCTTTCATCCTATCCAGGTCCCGTTTCCTTAATTTCCTGCCTCTTTGCACAGAGTGAGATGACACAGTGACTTGCACACTGGACCCACATTCGGGAAGACTGTGGTTTGAATCAGTATCAAGCCACCCAGATCTGGGATTTCATGATTTGCCAAAATCACTTCAGGCAAATGCTGGGATGGGTCATTTTAAAGGGCATGGCTTGTTTCCTTCCCCATCCTTTAACACTCAAAACTTGTACATCATCTCTAATGATCTCTGTTGACAGGGTGTTTAACCAAAATCTTCCTTCCTTCCTTCCTTCCTTCCTTTTTGCAGTTTCTTCAGTTTCAGTCTGCAGTACATAACCAATAAACTGTTGTTGGAGTGTACATCTGCTCATGGAAATGTCTTATAATTTGGTTCCAAAATTTCTGTCTTAGCATTATACAATCAGTCTGAAACCTTCTGGTGTCTCCACTTGTCTTCCACTTGTCTTCCACTTGTCTTCCACTTATACGGCCTTCTTTCATGAGTAGTGTTAGTGACGATTAACGTATGGTCTCTGCAAAATTCTGCAGGGCGGCTTGCTCTTTCATGCCTTTCCTCCAGTCAATATTCTATTTGTCCTTCTCTTTCCTTTACTACTATTGCATTCCAATCCCCCCATCACAATTAAATGTTTCTTCCCTCTTCACTGTCTAACTAATTTCTTTTATCTCATTGTGGCTTAATATAACACAAAATGTTTCATTAAAAATAAGAATTTATGTTTGAGCATTGTGCAATATAGGGTAGTGACCCATTTCAGATAACATTCCCCATAGGTACATTTATCTGTTCCAGAAAATTAAATTTTCCATGTCCAACACTTAGGAAATTATGTTATTGTTATATCTGAGCCGAAAGAATGGAAAACTGTGAATGTGTCACATTTAGATGGCAACATATCATGCAAGGAACACTGAGTCCTTGCTTGTGGCCTGGCTTCATATTTTATAACAACATGGATTACAAACAGATGAAAATATTCAGTATTATTTGATTATTTTAGGCACATTGAAGACAATGAAATTTATGCCTAGCACTGACTGTCAGCATACGGACAGAGACAAGACACTTTTGCTGATTTTTGTCGGTCAGGTTGCCATGTAATTGCGACTTTCCAATTAAATTCATAGTTGAGAAAAGGCTTTTCTACAAATATGTAGACAGAAACATTGTATTGTGTTTGCAACATCTTTATGGAGACATGGAAATTCTTCCTGAGGATAACAAGTAAGGCTAGTGGACTGTTTTAACATAAAAAATAAGTTTTAAAGAGGATTTGCATTGCAAATCAATCAGTTCCATCTACACATGCACAGGGGCGCATTCAGCTGGAACAGCAAATGACCTCAATACCAGCTTAAAAACAAATATAAGATTGGCAGTGTCTTCAAACTGTTTAGAAAACTATTCTTGTAATTCCTTCAATACCACCATGAATTCTTCAGAATACGTGTTTTCTTTAATGCCAGTGAGCTCAGGGAAATGGACAACTTTTTGTTTAGAAGTTAGCCCTACCAAAATGTGATTTTCTTTTGCAATGTATCCCGACCAAATCAGGAATAGGATGTTTTTTACCTTGCAGTGTTTTACCATGCACAGTGTGTAGTAAAGTCCATTAAAATACGAAGTCCACAATCCATTCTGGATTATCTAATTTTTCCTTCCTACTTTACCTACACCCACCTCCCCCCCCTCCCCCCAGAAACTCAACAATAGTAGGTCTTAAATTGAAAAATCATCCCAAACATGCCCCTTGACTTAACCAATGTACTTTGCAATAGTATGTAATGTCTCCAAGCTTTTAGTTCAGTTGCATGAACAACCGTTGCAACTGACAGTCTAATAGACTTCAGAAAATTTACTATTCATACCACCAATTGCATCGACCAATTGTAGCGACTTGATAGTTACATAACTGTCATGATGTTATAACTGTGTATTAATGGCATATAAATTATTGTATTTTTTATCATATGTATTCCTTGACTTTTATCTACTTCTTTTGCTGGGAGGCTTTGGTAATTTGCAAGGCTATGTAGAAATCTGGGACACACAAGCAAAGAAGCTGATAACAAAAATGAGTGCCCCTGATACAACATTACTCTTATGGTCGCCAGATGGTGAACATTTCATGACTGCCACAACTGCTCCACGGCTCAGAGTGGGCAATGGGTAAGTAAAGCTATGACTGAATTTCTTTTACTACTATGTGTTGTAGTCATGGAGAGACCCAGAGTTCCTGTTAATTGATTGTAACTATCTAAAGCTCGAATAAAAAAATCTGACTTACAAATAATTTTAATTTCAGAATGATTTACTAGAATCAGTTACCTTTAAGCTTTTCATGTTTTTTTAGTTTGATTTAACCTTAGATTATGATTATTGCTGCTGCCATCTCCAGTAGATATGAGGAGCTGATCATTACCAAATTACTACTACTACTACTACTACTACTACTACTACTACTTAAAAACTTCGTGTTTTATTCTACATATAATCTGTCCTGATTGTCATTTCATTGCAAATGGCAGTGGATATTGTTTGACATTAATGAAAATATCTCTGAACAGCATTGAATGTGCTTATAGTGGCTTGTAGAGTTAACTAGTGCCACCAGTCCACACCTGCCAATGATGTCCATTGCAAAATTTTCTTTAATGTTGTGGAAATTAAATTTTCATCTTGTTGTGCTCTAACATTCCAGAATCTGCATATTACTATAATGATCATTGTTCTGTAGCTGCCAATATGTGATACTTGGCAGTTGTGTTAGTGAATAAAAATAGTGGATTATGCAAATTAGAGCATCCTAAAATACTGACGTGTCAAAATAACATTAATTACAAATATGAAAGTGAAAAAAAGTCAGGCAAAATACCCAGTTTTATTAAATTTGACATTACGATCATATGAAGAGACCTGTGACTAATATCTGTTTACAAAAATACATACATCATGCCACAATCACAAGTATATTCTAATGAGACCACTTTCAACCGAACCACAGAACCATTTTAATATAAGTGTGCAGCATGGTGGCTTTAATTTTATTGAGGATCCTGCATTGACTTCAAGGCTTAAAAACACATTGCTGCATATTGATCTGAAGGTGTTAATTTTGTACAAATGAACAGCTTATGCACTTGTGTCAAGCAATAAATATTTTTAAAAAAGATCACTATTGTTTTTAGAAGAGGTGTGTTGATAGAGCTCTACTATACTGCTTCATTTCACAGGAACACTTAATATTGTAGAGGTGGGGGGAAACAGTATATCATTCCCATACAGCTATGTATCCACAGCACTTTCACAAAGTACTCCACTAGAAACAACAGAAAATTCTGATTGAGCAAATGGTCTAGTGATTAAAACACTGAATTCTCATTCAGGACAGGAGTTCATATCCCCCTGGTCCTTTTTGATGTACCTTTTCCATGGTTTCCTTGAAATGCGTATGGTGGATTTTCCTTTGAAAAAACTGTCACCAGTTTTTAACTGCATGTCATTTTGAGCGAAAAGCACTATTTCTAATCAACTTGTCATTGTGGGACATTTATCTTCTCCCCCTCCCCCTCATTATCAGGAAAACACTATCTGCATCCTCACATTAAATGGAAGTGGCCACATTTTTGATATTGTAAAAATTGTTGCCCATTGCCCCACAACGTATGATGACATGTAGATCAATATGCAAAATATTCTGCATAGATAGTGTTAAGAAGTACTAGAGGACAGCTGCTTTCCCCTTGTGTATCTGACAAGATTAATTGTAACTGAAAGAAAGAACCACTTACAGGTCAATGCTTGCACGATACACAAATGGCTATTTCTATCCCTGCCTGTGCGATCTGAAGACCAGCAGGGCTGTTAGTAGTGCTTTTTCCAAAGCTGTTTCACAGAGACAGACTGCACTGTAGTTCCTTCTCTAGATTGTCGCACAGATGACAAAATGGTAGATACCGAAATAGACGACAGAGGGCTAGAGAAACAATTAAAATCGATCAAAAGAGGAAAGGCCGCTGGACCTGATGGGATACCAGTTCGATTTTACACAGAGTACACGAAGGAACTTGCCCCCTTCTTGCAGCGGTGTACCGTAGGTCTCTAGAAGAGTGTAGCGTTCTAAAGAATTGGAAAAGGGCACAGGTCATACCTGTTTTCAAGAAGAGACGTCGAACGGATGTGCAGAACTGTAGACCTACATCTCTAACATCGATCAGTTGTAGAATTTTGGAACACGTATTATGTTCGAGTGAAGTGACTTTTCTGGAGAATATAAATCTACTCTGTAAGAATCAGCATAGGTTTCGAAAAAGGCGATCGTGTGAAACCCAGCTCGCACTATTCGTCTACGAGACTCAGAGGGCCATAGACACGGGTTCCCAGGTAGATGCCGTGTTTCTTGACTTCCGTAAGGCGTTCGATACAGTTCCCCACAGTCGTTTAATGAACAAAGTAAGAGCATATGGACTATCACACCAATTGTGTGATTGGGTTGAGGAGTTCCTAGATAACAGAACGCAGCATGTCATTCTCAATGGAGAGAAGTCATCCGAAGTAAGGGTGATTTCAGGTGTGCCGCAGGGGAGTGTCGTAGTACCATTGCTATTCACAATATACGTAAATGACCTTTTGGATGACATCGGAAGTTCACTGAGGCTTTTTGCCGATGATGCTGTGGTATATCGAGAGGTTGTAACAACGGTAAATTGTACTGAAATGCAGGAGGATCTGCAGCGAATTGACGCATGGTGCAGGGAATGGCAACTGAATCTCAATGTAGACAAGTGTAATGTGCTGCGAATGCATAGAAAGGAAGATCTCTTATCATTTAGCTACAATATAGCAGGTCAGCAACTGGAAGCAGTTAATTCCGTAAATTATCTGGGAGTACACATTAGGAGTGATTTAAAATGGAATGATCATATAAAGTTGATCGTCGGTAAAGCAGATGCGAGACTGAGGTTCATTGGAAGAATCCTAAGGAAATGCAATCCGAAAACAAAGGAAGTAGGTTACAGTACGCTTGTTCGCCCACTGCTTGAATACTGCTCAGCAGTGTGGGATCTGTACCAGATATGGTTGGTAGAAGAGATACAGAAGATCCAATGGAGAGCAGCGCACTTCATTACTGGATCATTTAGTAATCACGAAAGTGTTACGGAGATGATAGATAAACTCCAGTGGAAGACTCTGTAGGAGAGACGCTCAGTAGCTCGGTACGGGCTTTTGTTGAAGTTCCGAGAACATACCTTCACCGAGGAGTCAAGCAGTATATTGCTCCCTCCCATGTATATCTCGCGAAGAGACAATGAGGATAAAATCAGAGAGATTAGAGCCCACACAGATGCATACTGACAATCCTTCTTTCCATGAACAATACGAGACTGGAATAGAAGGGAGAACCGATAGAGGTACCTTCCACCACACACCATCAGGTGGTTTGCAGAGTATGGATGTAGATGTAGATATTTTATCTTGGATCATTTTTACAAAATGACATCATGTAAATTAAGTTATACAGAAGCTTTTTACATAGCAAACATAATTAAAATATTATTTTATTTTTATCCAAAACCTGTGCAGATATATTTGTAAACACTTTCACACCAATTTACTCACTACTGACATCATTTTCCAAAACTCTTGAGAAGGTCATGCATTGTTGAGTACCATCTTACCTGAGCAACAATAATGTTTTCCTTATATCACAGTTGCAACCATGTCTATGGGTATATCTTTGACTAGTGATTAAGAACATCCTAGGTCCCAGGTTCAAACCCCGCCACTGCTTAAATTTTATGTAAAAATCATCAGCAATTGTGTCTGAAGGCTTACAGCACAATAAGTCACCTCCTTTCTGCCAGTGGCCTTGTGAAAGAGGATGGAGGAGTGGATGGAGTTGCAGGACACTCTCCTGTAGTTGGGGTGGGAAACTGCCCTTAAAACATGCAAGGATCAGCAATGATTCAAGTCATGAGGAGAAAAAAGGCAGTGGAAACTGCTGCATTAATGACAAATAATTTGTATCCATAGGACGTGTGGCCCGTAATTGAAAAAGTGACATGACGATCTCTCCATGGGCTAAAGATTCCAGACTAGTTCCCCATTTTGATCTCTGGGAAGGAACTGCCAATGAGGGAGGTCACCATGGGAAAAGATTGAATAATCAAGGAAAGGATAAAGTTCTAAGAGTGAGGGTGTGGAATGTTAGAAGTTTGAACGTGGTAGGGAAACTAGAAAAACTGAAAAGAGAAATGCTAAGACTTAATTTATCGGAAAGAAGACAAAGATTTCTGGTCAGATGAGTACAGGTTAATACCAGCAGCAGCGGAAAATCGTATAGTGGGAGTAGGATTCATTATGAATGGGATATTAGGCAGAGAGATCGGTACTGAGACTAGTTCAGTGATAGTGTTGTTCTCATCATATTCAACAACAGATCAACACTGACTGCAATAGTTCATGTGTGCATGCCAATGTCACAAGCTGAAGATGAAGAGGTAAAGAAATTGTATGAGGATATTGAATGGACAATGAAGAAGATTAAGGGAGATGAAAATATAATAGTCATTGGAATGTGGTCGTAGGAGGAGGACTGGAAGGAAGGATTAAGGGGGAATATGGGCTTGGTAGTAGGAGTGAGAGAGGAGAAAGACAAAAAGTTCTTTAATAAATTTCTGGCAGTAAAACTGAACACCCTGTTCAGGAATCACAAGAGGAAGATGTATACTTGTAAAAATTTTGAGATACAGAAGATTTCAGTTGGGACATCATGGTCGAGAAGAGATTCTGATATCAGATGTTAGAATGTATGGTGTACCCAGGAGCAGGTAGAGACTCAAATCACAATTTAGTAATGAGAGTGAGTAGACAAGTCAGGCAGAATCAATGTGCTGAGTAGTGGGATATGTAAATACCAAGGAATGATGAGATATGCTTGAAGTCCTCAGAGGCTGTCGATACTGTGATAATGAATAATTCAGTAGGCAGTTCAGGTGAAGAGGCATGGACACACTAAGAAGGGAAATCACAAAAGTTGGTAAGGGAAACAAAGGTACCTCGATTGATGAAAGTACAAAAATGTTTAAGGAAGTTAAGGAATACAGAAATACAAGTCACTTAAGAATGAAATAAATAGGAAGTGCAGGGAGGCTAAGGTGGAATGGCTGACTGGAAAATATAAAGAAATTGAAAAAGAAAGGATTGTCGGAAAGACTGGCTTGGCCTATAAAAAAGTCAAAACAACCTTCGGTGAAATTAAAAGCAAGGATGGCAACATCAAGAGTTCAGTTGGAATTCCACTGTTAAATGCAGAGGAGGGAGTGGGTAGGTGGAAAGAATACATTGAAGGCATCTATGTGTGGAAGGACGTGTCTGGAATGCGATAGGGAGGGGGGAAACAGGAGTCAGTAGGGAAAAGATGGGATTCCAATATTAGAATGAGAATTTAAAAGAACTTTAGAAGACCTGAGATCAAATAAGGTACAAGGCATGGATATTATTCAGTTAGAATTTCTAAAATCATTCGTGAAAGAGGGAACAAAACGACTATTCACTTTGGTATGTAGAATTTTTGAGACTGGCTGTATGCTATCAGACATTCGAAAAACATCATCCCCCTTGTTCCGAAGATAAAAAGAGCTGACAAGTGTGAGGATTATCACGCAATCAGCTCATATGTCCAAGTTGCTGACGTAAACAATATACAGATGAATGGAAAAGAAAACAGAGAATCTGTTGGATGGTGACCATTTTGGCTTCAAGGAAGCCAATGGCCTTGCCGCAATGGTAACACTGGTTCCCGTTAGATCACCAAAGTTAAGCGCTGTTGGGCTGCGCTAGCACATGGATGGGTGACCATCCGATCTGCCAAGTGCTGCTGGCAAGTGGGGTGCACTCAGCCCTTGTGAGGCAAACATGAGCTACTTGATTGAGAAGTAGCGACTCCAGTCTTGGAAACTGACATACAGCCGGGAGAGCGGTGTGCTGACCACATGCCCCTCCATACACGCATCCAGTGACGCCTTTGGGCTGAGGATGATGCGGCGTCCTGTCTGTACCATTGGGCCTTCATGGCTTCAGAACTTGGAGAGAGAGACATCAGTAAGTTGAAATATTTTGCATGTTTTCATTCAATAATTTCATATGGAATATTGTCCTGGGGTAATTCATGTTTAAAAAGGAATTCTACCTTGCCCAAAAATGAGTTGTAAGATTCACATTTGGTGCTCACACACAGTCATCTTGAAGGCACCTGTTTGAGGTGTTAGGCATATTTACTACTGCTTCACAGTGCATTTACTGCCTTATGAAGTTTGTTGTAAATAACCCACTGTGGTTGAAAAGGAAGAATGATGTACATAATTACAATACAAGAAGGGAAAATAAGGTTGTCTTTAGCACAAAAGGAGTGTTCAGTGGTGTAGCCAAAAAACTTTTGTCACTTATCCAGTGATGTAAAATGTGTAACAGATGGCGATAGAGAATTTGAAAACATGCTGAAAAAGTTTCTCCTTGACAGCTCTTCGTATTCCATAAAGAATTTATATTATTGTAATGTGTAAGAGGTGATAGGTAGATATTACTGACACACTTTTATGTCATTAAAATAAAAATGAAATAAACACCTATAAATAATCAATATGCAGCCATATTTACAAAAAAAGTTTCTGATGTGAATATAAAATGACTCATTCCACTTCATCATGACTTACTGTGCAAATGGTCCATTGAACATGAAACTAATGCAATTTCATTCACTGCATTTCTTTCTTTTCGTGCCTTGCTTCCACTGCCTGTTCTATTCTTGAGAGTAACTTAAACAAAGAGAACAAACAAAGCAATAACAATAGTATATCATAAACTCATCATTGATACAGCATGCATTTTATCTGTGTGTTTACTACATTTCAAACAATGGAAAGTCCAGGATGGAACAACAACAATTATGTAAAAAGGATATATTGCTACTCACCTCTACTTGAGATGGTATAGAGGAGGCATTAAGTCACAGATAAGCACAATGAAAAAGAATACTAGAAATAGGAGGGTCGCCCACAAAGTAAGTCCCCTTTGGTTATGTAAAACAAACATGTACAGATACAGAAAAAAAATGTTTATTGTACAAAAATCTATTACTGTTAAGCTACTTTTCTACATAGCTTCCGAAATTTTGTAGACACTTGCCGTAGCGTGGCACAAGTTTTTGTATGCCTTCTTCATAGAAGATTACTGCCTGTGTATTCAACCATGTGGTAACATGTTCTTGCAGCTCGTCATCATCGGTGAAGTGTTGACCACCAAGGACAGATTTTAGGTCTAAGAAGAGATGAAAGTCGCTAGGAGCGGGATCTAAGCTGTACAGAGTGTGATCAGATACGTCCCAGTGAAATTCCCGTAAGAGTTGTTTCGTCACATTCGCCATGTGAGGTCGGGCATTATCGTGGAAAAAACACCACCTTTTGACAGTAATCCTCGGTGCTTGTTCTGTATTGTGCGGCGCAATTTCTTAATGGTCTCGCAGTAACCACATGCATTGACTGTTTGACCTGATGGTAAAAGCAGCAAAATGCATTTTCTGTCCCAAAAAACAGTGCATGTGACTTTTCGAGGTGTCAAGATTTGCTTAGGCTTAACCTTCGTTGGGGATGACGTGTGCCTCCACTCCATTGATTGCTGTTTTGTTTCAGGGGTGTTGTACAATACCCAAGTTTCATGCCCCGTGACTATCCGAGAAAGAAAACCATCGTCTTCTCCATTGTAGTGCGTCAAAAACTGAAGTGCACTGCCCATCCGTTGTTTTTTGAGTTGTTCAGTAAGAATTTTGAGTACCCAACGTGAACAAAGTTTTCGAAATATCAGTTTTTTAGTAACAATTTCATATTTACGGTTTTGCTTAATCTTCTCTTTAATTGTGTGAACCAGTTCATCAGTAACCACAGATGGGCATCCACTTCATTCTTCATTGTGCACTTGATCACATCCTTCATTGAAAAGTCGGACCCATTTTCTAAACAGTGAATCACTCATAGCATTTTGTCCGTAAACCTTGCGGATTTTCCAATGATTTTCCTTTGGTTTAACTTTCTTTGCATATAGAAAAGGAATTACAGATCTGATTTCACACACGGCAGCATTTTCAGTTGCGGCTGATATTATAAAGAAGCACTACAAAGCACACTTCGGCAGCAGCAATCTGAAAATGGCGAACATGTCTTCTGCTTGAATCAGAGTAACTGTTGCACATGTTCGGAACTGCAATAGTAGCGCTGCAACGGGTAGAAATAGAAACGGAACTTACTTTGTAAACGACCCTTGTATTTCATCTTTCAGACAAAGTCCTCCTCCACACACATTAACACCACCACCACCACCACCACCACCACCACCACCACCAACAACAACAACAACAACAACACAGAAGAAATGACGACAACTGTGACACACTGTACATGGCCACTGTCTCCAGGGGCCACGACACCCCTGATAATTAGTTGTTGTTGTTGTTGTTGTTGTTGTTGTTGTGGTCTTCAGCTCAGAGACTGGTTTGATGCATCTTTCCATGCTACTCTACCCTGTGCAAGCTTCTTCATCTCCCTGTGCCTACTGTAACCTTCCTACTTCTGAATGTGCTTGGTGTATTCATCTCTTGGTCTCCCTCTACGATTTCTACCCTTCATGCTGCCCTCCAGTGCTAAATTTGTGATCCCTTGATGCTTCAAAACATGTCCTACCAACCAGTCCCTTCTTTTTGTCAAATTGTGCCTCAAACTCCTCTTCTCCCCAATTCTATTCAATACCTCCTCATTAGTTATGCGATCTACCCATCTAATCTTCAGCATACTTCTGTAGCACCACATTTCGAAAGCTTCTATTCTCTTCTTGTCCAAACTATTTATCGTCCACATTTCACTTCCATAGATGACAACACTCCATACAAATACTTTCAGAAACGACTTCCTGACACTTAAATCTATACTTGATGTTAACAAATTTCTCTTCTTCAGAAACACTTTCCTTGCCATTGCCAGTCTACATTTTATATCCTCTCTACTTCGACCTCACCAGTTATTTTGCTCCTCAAATAGCAAAACTCCTTTACTACTTTAAGTGTCTCATTTCCTACTTTAATTCCCTCAGCATCACGTGACTTAATTCAACTAAATTCTATTATCCTCGTTTTGCTTTTGTTGATGTTCATCTTATACCCTCGTTTCAAGACTCTGTTCATTCCGTTGAGCTGCTCTTCCAAGTCCCTTGCTGTCTGACAGAATTACATGGTCATCAACGAACCTCAACGTTTTTATTTCTTCTCCATGGACTTTAATACCTACTCTGAATTTTTCTTTTGCTTCCTTTACTGCTTGCTCAATATACAGATTGAATAACATCAGGGAGAGGCTACAACCCTGTCTCACTCCCTTACCAACCACTGCTTCCCTCTCGTGCCCCTCGACTCTTATAACTGCCATCTGGTTTCTGTACAAATTGTAAATAGCCTTTTGCTCTCTGTATTTTACCCCTGCCACCTTCAGAATTTGAAAAAGAGTATTTCAGTCAGCTTTGTCAAAAGCTTTCTCCAAGTCTACAAATGCTAGAAATGTAGGTTTTCCTTTCCTTAATCTAATTTCTAAGATAATGGTAAACTTTAGTATATGTGCTTTTCATTTTCTCTGTTTGCAGTTACAAGGGAGTCATGTTTAAAGTACATGTGCAGCAGTTGCATAAGTGATTTCCGTTAGAAAGAAACAAACTCTTCAAAATTTCGTGCAATGGTTTACTACATTTAATGCTGCATAATAACAGAGTAACTGCGTTGAACATCGAAACAAAATTAAGTCATTTATGGGGGAGGTATCAGTCAAGAAGATGTGTAAAAATCAAATGTTTGGGCCAAATAGTTTTATGAAATCGAATGATAAGTGTGTCAAAGCAGTGGGAACATCATGTGTCTGCACAGGCGAGCAGTGCAGTGCGCGGAGTGCGGAGAGCACGTGTTTGCAGCAGCGAAAGTGTTAATGAAGAGACAAAGCACTAGAAATTTCAAAAAGTTGCATTCAAACGAATATAATTCGTGAAGAAAGGCACTTCGATATTGTTTTTAAATAATGAAAATATTAAGCACCACACAAGATTTGAACTCATAACCTTTCGCAGAGTAGCCCAACACCTTAACCGTTACACTATCGCAACTTGTCTCACTACAGAATTCCATGAGGCCTCTAACACATCACGAAAAATACTGACAAACACTGTTGGTATGACTATGAATGACTCATGCTTCGTCGAGGTACAATAGGAAATAAACAATTACCGCTGTTCTTTAATGCGAAAAAGCGTTTCGTGAGATTGATACAAACACTTTTCCTTGCTATCGCCTGAATTAGGAGTCTTATTGCTTGTTTGGTTTAATTAGTTAATAGAATATGAAGCAATTGGAAAAAAGAATGCTTTTTCAAAACTTTCTATAAAAGAAAGTCTGCTATCAAGACATTGTTTTTGTTCTATTACTTTATTTATGACTGAAGGTTTCTAAAACTGAAGACATTCGTTCGTGCTCTGCACTACAGTCAAGATCTGGCAACGTCATTCTCTGTTCATTGGCTGACTGTGTTTTGTGACGTTAGATGCGCAGAACGAACCTAAACTCGGCCGCCAACATAAATGACGCGCACTTTAACATTACACAATGCTTCTGGATCATATCAGATTCTGTACAGATTTGCAGCAGAGTTCGTCCCCGTTTTAACCATAATGTATAAGATCACTTGAAAGAAATACTGTGCCGATTGGAAGGAAGTGCAAATCGCATCTGTCTACAAGACTGGTAGCAGAAGTGAACCACCACAGTAAGCAGAAGTGAACCACCACAGTACTAACATCCAATCTCCTTGATGTCCATCAGTTGTAAAATCCTAGAACATATTCTGACCTCAGACAAAATGTGGTATTTCAAACAAATGACCATCTCTATGACAAACAGCTCAGATTCTACAAACATCAATCACGCAAAATCAACTTCAGCTGTTTTCACTTGTTATCCTGAAACGCCTTGATCAGGTCAACCTGGTGGATGTTAGACTTCCAGAAAGCATATGCTTCAATGCCACACCCATGCTTATTATCAAAAGTACAGTCATAAGGGGTATCGAACGAATTTTGTGACTGGGGATTTCTTGATACAGAGGGTGCAGTGTGTTTTCTTGGATGGAGACTCATCGACAGATGTAGATGTAAGTCCAGATGTGACATAGGGAAGTGTGTGGAAATCCTTGTGTATGTTGTATATTAATTTTGTGGCAGACAATAGCGATGTCATACTTTTAGCAGATGATGCAGTTATCTGTAATGAACACTATCTGAAAAAGCTGCACAAATATTCAGTCAGCTCTTGAAAGAAGGTGGAGACAAGATTAGACTAGGAAAAAACACACACACACACACACACACACACACACACACACACACACACACACACACACACACAGAGAGAGAGAGAGAGGTATTTAAAGTTACTCTTCCCGCACTCCGTACTCATTTGGAACTAGTATGTGGTACTGTGCTAAGTACCTTCTGCCAAGTGCTAGAGTGGTTTGCAGTCTATCTATGTGGAGGTAGTGGCAGATGTAGATCTTGGACTATTCTACAAATCAGTCTGTCACCACAATCTGCAGCCCAGAAAATAATATAGAAGCGAACTAAGTGTATGTCATTGTTCCATTCTGCTACAATTATATTGAATTTTGAGACTGCTTTATTGACATAAAATATCTTAACATCTGCCTAAAAAAGTCAACACTTTATTTCTATCTATGTGTCTCTTGATGAATTATGTGATGCTGATGTTCAAGTAGTTACTCGCCTAAAACTACGGAATCAGCAGAAATGGGACCACTTTGAGCTAACAGTGTACTTCATCATTTGTTGCCTACCTTGAAAAACAATAGTGCTGTCAAACAGTAGTTGTTTTAGCACCTTTGATGACCTTCATGTTTAATTTATTATGCCACATTTTGGATGTTGTGTGTGAACATATTTATATTAGAATTAATTTGCCTCCTGTAGGAATGTGGAATATTGCTGAGCATTTGCCCATTTGTAAAGTCAGTCAGTTCCAACTACATTTAGATTCAGATGAACTGCAGTTCAAATGTGGTAGACATTCATAAAGAGCAAGGCATATGGGATGCTTGGCAGCATGACAAATATTTGGTGCCTGCTTTCCTCTACCCTCCCAACATTGGGCCGGGCTGGTGGCACCACACTCCATCCCATCCTTTTCAAATTGTCAAATTAAACATAAGTGTGACCTCAGCTACCAAAGCACCGTCTGTGAATGTAAGACAATGTAAGACAGCCATATATTAAGCTATTACACAAAGCTTTATCCTGAATGTAAGACAACCATGTATTTTTCGAATGAAGAATATTTGGGGGAGGGGGTCTCGTCTTATAGTCAACTCGGATAAATAGGGCATGTACTATTTAAGGTATTATTACAGTTATATAGTGTTTTTGAGTGCTTCCCTTGATTACTGAATAATGTTCACAGATTTAAAATATGGCACTACACTGGTTCATTGTTGTATGAACGCCCTTGGAACAAACAAGAAGAATTATGGGAGGTCCTCTGGCAGCAGTTTCCTCAAGGAGTATTTAAGGAACCTCCAATCAGTTACAAACCTGTAGAAGGAATTCAGCCTAGCCAGACTCCAGGTAAGAATTTAAAAAAAAAAATTCTAGTAACCACAAAAGGGTAATACAGAAATTGTGAACAAGATGAGGAAGCGAAAGAATGATGAATTGTCAGTGAAAGATGTAACAGTTGAGTTACGAAAATAAGTCTCTCTAAATGTGATAAAGTATCTACTTGAACCAATACAAGTAATCTTTGATGCTGATTAGATCCTTTACAACTGAAAGTGAGCATTGATACACCTGTTGTATGTGAGAGATTTTACACTTAATTTTTTTTTCTTTTTTGATAATTCAGTCAGATTCATCCTGTCTTGTTTTCTATAACTGTATAATACATAACTGTGTTGAAACACTTGCTTCTGTGTACTTCATCAGCAAAATTTTTATTTTACTCTTCAGCTAATTTCAGGAAGTGACTGTTAATGATATTTAAAGATTCTGGTATATCACCAACAGTGCTATTCTCTCATGAAAGAGATCTAGTATGTTCAGTTTGCACCTTACACCTGCTAAAACTGACCATGTATTTTCACTTCTGTTCTTAGAGCTCCCTATTAATCCGTAGCTTAAGCTATCTGATATTGTTAGCACTTAATTGTATTGTCTGCGTGGAAATTGTGTTTGTGATGGTCCTTTATATTTTAATACTACTCTAACTTTGTATTTTATTACCGTATATACTCGAGTAATCCGCGCATGTTTTTTCCCCGAATTTTAGAATGAAAAACTGGGGTGCGCGGATTATTCAAAACATTGTTGGTGCTGCTCCACCTCCCACAATCCATCCCATTATACTATTGCATTATTGTGGCCTCAGTCTGTGATGTATCAGTAGCACGTTAGGAGTGAAGTATTAACGTTTTCAAACTTGTTAATTATGGCTATAAGTTCTCGTTATCGCTCATACACTGCTAAAGAAAAAGTGAAAATTATTGAGGAAGCCGACAATAGTGGAAACTGTGCAGCAGGAAGAAAGTACGACGTGAGTGAGAGTTGTATTCATGACCGGCGAAAAAATAAAATGCAGCTTCAAGAAACTAATAATAATCGCCGGGCATTTCGCGGCCAAAAGGCGAAGCATCCGGACCTCGAGATTATGTAGATGAGAAGCGACAATACGGATGCACGGTGACGAGTGAAATGTGCCAACTTAAAGCATTGTCTTTAGCCAAAGAACTAGGCATTACCAGTTTTGAAGCTAGCCGGGGCTGGCTATCAAGACTTTTCAAGCGAAATGGTTTAGGATTCAGGAGGAAACAACTATCGCTCAACGGCTTCCAGGTGATTACGAGGAAAAAATAGTGAATTTTCATCGTTATGTGATAAATCTGCGTCGTAAACAGTCCTATATATTACCGCAAATTGATAATGCGGATCAAACACCAGTATATTTTGAGATGCCACTCGACAACACAGTGAACAGGAAAGGAGAATCCAGCATCATGATACGAACTGGTGGCAGTGAGAAACAAAGATGTACAGTATGTTGTTGTTGTTGTTGTTGTTGTCGTCGTCTTCAGTCCTGAGACTGGTTTGATGCAGCTCTCCATGCTACTCTATCCTGTGCAAGCTTCTTCATCTCCCAGTACTTACTGCAACCTACATCCTTCTGAATCTGCTTAGCGTATTCATCTCTTGGTCTCCCTCTACGATTTTTACCCTTCATGCTGCCCTCCAATGCTAAATTTGTGATCCCTTGATGCTTCAAAACATGTCCTACCATCCAGTCCCTTCTTTTTGTCAAGTTGTGCCACAAACTCCTCTTCTCCCCAATTCTATTCAATACCTCCTCATTAGTTATGTGATCTACCCATCTAATCTTCAGCATTCTTCTGTAGCACCACATTTCAAAAGCTTCTATTCTCTTCTTGTCCAAACTATTTATCATCCATGTTTCACTTCCATACATGGCTACACTCCATACAAATACTTTCAGAAATGACTTCCTGACACTTAAATCTATACTCGATGTTCACAAATTTCTCTTCTTCAGAAACACTTTCCTTGCCATTCCCAGTCTAAATTTTATATCCTCTCTACTTTGACCATCATCAGTTATTTTACTCCCCAAATAGCAAAACTCCTTTACTACTTTAAGTGTCTCATTTCCTAATCTAATTCCCTCAGCATCACCCAATTTAATTTGACTACATTCCATTATGCTCGTTTTGCTTTTGTTGTTTGTAACTGGCAGTGGACGAAAGCTACCATCTTACGTGATATGTAAAAGAAAAACTATTCCGAAAATATCAGTAAAAGGCATACCGGTATTAGTGAGAGCAAATCGGAAAGGGTGGATGGTCAGTGAACTTATAATTGACTGGGTGACACATGTTTGGCAACGTCGTCCTGGTGCTTTTTAGTAATTCACTAAAAAGCACCTGAAGATGAGCCTCCAGAACTCGAAATACATAGTGCAGTAAATAAACGCAACTTGTGACTGAAGGCAGTTTGTTCTTCATTTTATGTATTTGGTCATCTTGCCAAGTGTGCTCTCACAATCTTTGACTTCAGCTGTGTATAGGCCTATTTAAAATACTTCAGTATATTTACATCTTTGCTTTACTCCCTTCAGGTATGGTTGAGTCTTGATTCCTATCATTGTTAATGTTTGATCATCATGAACTAACAGACCCCAAATATATATTCCTGCAGTATGCCTCTTAATTAAATAATATAAGTATATGAAGTTATCTCTGACTGTGCTGCTTTTTTGTTCTAGATCTAAAGTACGTTGTCACTAAAAAGTAAAAGCTTGTATGGAATTCTCGAAGTAGTAGTATATTCAAGATTAGCTTCACATATTTGTAAAAGCAAAGTATTAACTAAATGTCAATTTGGTACTCAGAAAAGCTTTTCAAAAGAAAATGTCATATATGCTTTCAATGATCAAACATACTGGAGTCTGTTTTTAAGTTTTTTGCTCTTTGCAGTTTCTGTTATTAATGTCCCTGTGTAAAGGTGATGTGGACTGTTGGAACTGTACATCTATTGTATCAAAGACAACACTTTTTGTGCTTAATAAGCGTTGCAGAGGTGGTCCCCACATTTCATTGAAATATTTCTATAGTTTTCCTGTGACATTCTCTCCCAACTGTCGCTCAACCACTCACTCTCTGAATATAAAATGTTCTTATGGTGCCCATTGTACATGAAACAAATTATACAGAAAGGATTGACAGATCAGACTCATTTTTCTATTAATTTTGTACAAATGACAGTGTCGCAATCTCTCTGACTTGGTTCCTAATGTCCAACTAATTATTTCATGACATAATGACTGATAATAGTGTTGGTGATAATATTGATATTTGTTGTTAATTCTGTTACAGCCTCAACTCAAGTATACAGACCGCCATCAGCTCGTGGCAGGGAGAGCAACTTTCGGCTACATGAAGATGAACCACCAACCAACCTTAAACCAGAGTGTAAGCATAGCATCAAAATTAACGTAGTTTCCTTTGCAGTTGTGATAAAATATGATCGATGCAGCCAGCTTGACAATTCTAATCTTTCTTCAAAGTATTATGTTGATTGACAGTCACCTGACACTGCAACTAGATCAGTCATTGAAATATTGGTCGGAAAAATGGAATATTAAACTCAAATATTATGATTTTTTAATAGATTCTGATTTCAGACTACTATCATGTTCGCCAAAGGACTGTTTCAGTCAGATATGTAATGATTAATCATTATTGCCCCAAATCAGATAATGAATCATGCTTTATGAAAAATGATGAATTGTCTCAAAATTCAGTTAATTCATCACATCTTGATATCTAACTGTAGTGTAATGTTCAGAAACTGTGAAGAGTTGCAGAAATTTAGGCAAAATTGCTATCAAGACATTGTGAATGCGTTTTCATTCCTCTGTTATATCCTCAGAGAAAAGCTAAGATTAGTCAACCAGGATTTATGGTCTTAAATATCGGCAATGCAGTCCAGTTGTTACCTGGGCACTGAAGCCTGAGCTGTCATCATTTTGTCACAGTGAACATTACCCACTAGTATGAAGTCTTAGGATTTACTCGTAGTTCATGGCGGAGACCCAATTTGAGCATCATGGGTCATCTAATTGCATATTGTATCCCCATTTATTTAAGCAACACTGTCTGTACCACCTCCTCCAACACAAATATGGAATACCTCTCATTGTCACGCAGATTGTCACGCTATATAACCCACACTTCCAAATAACCAGACTCAAGCAAATGAGAAGAAAGTATATCAAAGCTGTATTCTGCTCAGGTGCCAAAGATTAGTAAAATCATTCTTAGAGTAAAATCCCATGAACTGTGGTGATGGTCGTGCCCCTCAGTGAATTTGCTTTCTGAACGGTGTCACTTGGCAGCTATTTCATCTTAACCAACCATTGACTATTTTTTGCTCCTTTGAACCCTCTTTGTTTTGTGATCACTTCCACATGCACAACACTTACTTCCTCCCATTTACATGTCACAGCCTGCACCTCATTCATTTTCTCATTTATTACTGCAGATAAGTGTTTTACGCAACTCATTGTAATTATGTTTTTGTGTATTACTTGCATCGTTTTTTGTTCATACAGAAAGTGTGAGAATAATAGTTGCAATACAGTCAAAACCTCAATATAACGAATATCTTGGGACCATGAAAATCAAGCTGTTGTACCAGGATTCCCCTCTGCGGATTTGGGGGGTTAGAATTGGCCCACAGTATTTCTGCCTGTCGTAAGAGGCGAGTAAAAGAAGTCTCCAATGTTTCAGCTTTTCTGTGATGGTCCCCTTTTGGGTTTGACCTCCACCTTTTTCAGATTTCTGTTGATAGTTTGTGCCATTTGGGGAAGGACACCTTACAAGGTGTTCTTTGTCCGTCATGCGCTGAGAACTTGCATGCTGCTTATTATCGTGTGGCGGGCTTAGCCCCCTCAGTCTTGTAGGTTGCCTACTTCTCGTATCCTGCACTGTACCATCCTTCGCGCCTTTGACAATTCTGGACCATTTTGCCACCCTAAATCCAGCGTGGTAACCGGTCCGTCGTGGGGTTGTCAAGTACCCTCTTGGTGGTAGCCGCCTGACAACACAGGGATCGCACTGCTGATGCCTGAGTTATGACATCCCCGCATATGCCAAGGAGTAGGTGCCCATTCTTCTGGGGCACCAGGACTCCAAGCAATGGCTATCCCGCCAGGTGGCCCTTGTTGCAGCAGGGTGGTGCTCATGGGGAGAGCCCCTGATTGGAGTGGGTGGCATCGGGGAGGCTGACCCGCAATGAAACGAGTTAAATCAACTCAGTCTGGTGGATGCTCAGCCCCAGCAGTTTCAAAGCATGTACGAAATGAATTTGATGCTGTGACCTATGATTCTCGATTTCTCCCCCCCCCCCCCCCCCCCCCCCCCCCCTCCCCTTCCACACCTGGCCACACCTTGGGAGGACTGTAGGGCGACTCGGTTTTATGAGCTGTATTTGCGTTGGTACCTGGTTTGCAGCAGGACTGATGCAGAGACCTTTCAGGCAACGAAGCCCCACGTTTTTGTAGACCACCTTAAAGATAGGTTTAGGGAAGTGCCGGCATTATCTAAAATAGGTAGTGGGGTGATTTTGATCCAAGTGGCCTCCCCTGCCCAGTCATGGGCGTTGTCCACCTATGTCAAGCTGGGTGATATCCCCATCTTGTTTACTCCCCATAAAATCCTTAACTTGGTCCAGGATTTTATTTTCCATCATAACCTTATAACATTTCAGCTCCTCAACACCAAATTAAAATGTTCCACTTCAATTTGTTTGCACTTATAGCGATCCCAGCTTCCTCAACCAAATTAAAACGTTGCATTAGGAGGTGTCTGCTTCGTGCAAAAGGTCTTGAGTTCATATTGACGACAACAAGTAATTCTTCATTACAGACGTTTATTTACAAAACAAAGCTGACAGACTTCACAGACTCAACAACTGACTCTCAGAGCTATCCGAACTGGCAACTGACAACTCCTAGGTGTATTAATATCTTTCTAAACAATGAGAGTCTTTGACAATGTTTTGTTTACAATACGATAGCAATTCACGACTTAAAACTAAATTAGACATTACAGAATTTTAGTACAGATTAAAGTAAGTAAAAGGATCAGTACATATAAATTCTTACAAGCATAATTTCCAAATAGATTTTATAACATTTTTCTACCAGCTTCTGGATAACCTTCACCAGATTTGTACCGATGTTTCCAGCAATATCTTGACATTTGATTCTGGATATTTCTTGAGTGATTTAGAACAACTATTTATATGTAAAATGATTTAAATCGTGTTTCAAAACGTAAATAAATCTTTTTAGCAATATTTCTTGATACAAATCGTCTTTCGAAATTAGGTTATGAAACAGTTTTCACAAGTTTTCGTATTTTTGCGATCATAATATAGAATTTCTCCATAGAAAGTTCCAGAAGTGTGCATTAAACGTTCATTTACAGACTTTCTCTCTAGCTGGTGAGTTTTTAAAAGTATCTTGTCCATATTATACGAAATAATTTAGCTCAAAACTGATAATTTATACAATTAATCAGAGCTACAGCAAACAGTGAGTCTTTCTTTTACAAAATGAAATATAATTACAAAATTGAATGAAAATAGGTTACTAACACTAATATATATTTACATTAATTCTATTTTTGTTCTTTCTGTGCAAAATGTCCTAATATTGACATAGTACAATATTTAAACATCACCAAAGTTTCCCTTTACATTTTGCATATCTGTATCGACATCCCCTAAAAGTCTACAGTATCGAATACTTCAATATGTCCCAATATGTCCTGTAATGTTACACAACCCCCCCATCAGCACTTCCACGTGAAACACGGAAGGGTTGATGTCCTTACATTACAAAACAGAAAAGTTTTACACATATCTTTGGTGTCTTCTTTCTTGAAGACCGGTGATCTTCTTTCTTGAAGGTCGGTGATCTTCTTCCTTAAAGGTCCGTATACCTCAATGCCACACACTGTATTTCAGTCTCATCTTCACAGTCCGTATGGTTTCCATATACACTGCAGGCTATCACAGGCTGCAATAGCACAGTCCGCTATGAATATACAGCATACAGTGGTCAAACCCAGTTAAACATTAGCAAAAGCATTTAATAGTCGGTGGACCGGTTTTTAAGGACACAGAAATTTGAATTCTCTAAAGTCTAATTACTCAAGAAAATTTACTCTAAATAATTTCTTAAAGCTAAGAGAGGATAGACTGACAGATGGAGAAAATTGATTGTACAGGATCACAGAGTAAGTGTAAGATGCAATGCCAGAATACGAAAATTAAATATGACAATTGCGTAGCTAGGGGACCTAGTGCTCGTCAAACACTTAGCACACAAAGAATGTATGCTCCCCTGAGGAATCAGATAAATACAACATAACAAAGTATACAAAAATATCCTGGTAAGATTACATATAAAAGTCTATAAACATCTATTATCTAAAATACTTTTTTACATTTTTTTTATACAATTTCAGTTCGGTCACGTTTCATAGGCCAAACAGTCTGCCAGAATTTGGGTAGACTAGACGGTAAGCATTCGGATGAGGATTGTCCTGAATCTTGAAAGGTCCAATGTATATGTCAAAAAACTTTTTTAATTCACCACTGATGGCTTTAGACTTCTCGTGTTTTAACAAGGACCAAGTCTTCAATTTTAAATTGAGTAGGCTTCAATCTTTTGTCATGTCTACATTTCCTCTTATCACCTTGAGATTTCATGGTCTTTCTCACTATTTCCTCTCTCTCTTGAGTACTTAATGGTTTGCAGACTGGAAAATCAATGAAATCACTAATTGGATGTGGTGGTTTGCTATTATACTGTATTTCATAAGGCGAAAACCCTGTTGAGGAATGCTGTAGGCTGTTCACAACATCTTGAAATTTCTCAACATAGTCAATCCAAATAGCATGATCAGTATTGCAGTAGGTTCTAAAGAATCGCCCAGTTTCCCTCATGTATCTCTCCGAAGGGTTTCCTGACGGATGATAAGCTGAAATAAGAATGTGACTTATATTTTCATCTTCAACAAAAGCTTTCCATACTCCAGAAGTAAATTGAGTCCCATTGTCTGATAAGATTTTCTGAGGTTTTCCAACCCTGCCAAAATAGTCTCCTCTGATTTTTGAAATAATGCTCTTACTGTTTGCCTTGCGAAGAGGGTATAACTTAATGAATTTTGAAAAAACATCAACCATAACAA
The DNA here is from genome assembly GCF_023897955.1 of Schistocerca gregaria. Lineage (NCBI taxonomy): Eukaryota > Metazoa > Arthropoda > Insecta > Orthoptera > Acrididae > Schistocerca > Schistocerca gregaria. The sequence goes on from NC_064925.1 coordinate 76,695,722, forward strand.
AAATGTAGCAATAGCCTCCTCTGGTCTTCGGTAATGGTCCATATAAGTCGACAGCGACTAACTCGTGTTGTTCTTTTGGTAAGATGTTTTGCATCAATCCTCGACAAGTTTGGTTGGATACTTTTACTCTTTGGCACCTGTCACAACCCGTCAAAATTTTTCTAACCCTCCTGGCTATGTTGTTAAAGTTCACGTTTTCTTGGATTTTCTGGATACACTTTTGAATCCCACAATGACCAAAACTTTCATGAATGTACTTGATGTGTACATTGATGTACTGTTCAGGCCAACATAATTTCCATACATCGCTATCTACACTGTTTCTCTTGAATAGAATCCCCTTGTAGATTTTGTAATAATCTCCCACTTTTTCATGTCCCTTTTTCCCTAAATAACTTTTGACCAGTTTACAGTTCTCATCGTGGTTCTGATTCCGTAGGATGTCATTACAAATGTCTCTGATTTCTTGTTCATTGTCCACCCCTCTTAAATACATAATTTTGAATTCTTTTTCACATTCCCCACTGTCATCTTCAAAGTCACCCCCCACAGGTAGTCTAGATAAAGCATCAGCAACTACATTATCGGGTCCTCTAAGATATTTTATTGAGTAATTAAATTGTTGTAACTAGAGTGCCCACCTGGTAATCCTTCCATGATGCAACCTACATTCTTGAATATAAATTAATGCCTTATGGTCTGTATAGACAACTACCTGGTTTCCCAATAAATAATTTCTGAATTTAGAAAATGCCCAGTAAATGGCCAAAAGCTCTTTCTCGGTAACAGTGTATTGCCTCTCATGTTTTTTCAAGGTTCGACTAGCAAAAGCAATAGACCTGTGTTCTATTTTCCCATTTATATTTACTTCTTGGAAAAGGTGAGCACCTAGGCCATAATCTCTACTATCTGCCATAATGCAAAAAGGTAAACTTAAGTCAGGACGGTACAAAATTTGACTGTTACATAACTGTGTTTTTATTTCTTCAAAAGCAGCTTCACATTCCTGATCCCAAACCCACATTGTGTTTTTCTTCAGCAATCTGTTAAGACTTGGAGCATTTAGAGCTTGGGTACTAATGAACTTTCTGTAGTAACCGCACATCCCGAAAAATGACTTTAGTTGTTTCTTGGTTTTTGGAATTGGGAATTTTGCAATTGCCTCGAGTTTTTCAGGATCTGGCAAAATACCTTCCTCAGAAATACTGTGCCCCAGAAACTTCAATTTTTTCATACTAAACTTACATTTAGATAATTTAAGTGACATTCCCCCTTTCCTTAATCTATTGCAAACCTCCCTCAAAGTATTAACATGTTCTTCCCAAGTTTCTCCAGTGATCAGAATGTCATCTACATACACAGTTAATTTTGATAAAAGATCTTTTCCCAAAACAAAGTTAAGTGCTCTAATGAATTCGGCTACTGAGACATTCAGCCCAAATGGTACCACACAATACTGGTAACATCTTCCCCCATACAAAAAGGCAGTATACTTTCTGGAATCATTTTCTAATTCTACTTGGTGAAATCCAGATGTGAAATCTAAACTGGTCATGTATTTCATTCTTTCAAATTTATGAAGTAATTCGTCTATATTCTCGGGATGATCGGTCTCTCTTTCCAGATACTTATTTAGGTGTCTTGAATCTAGTACAAGCCTGACACTGCCATCACGTTTTGCAACCACTACCAAAGGATTATTGTATTGGCTCTTACTTCTCTCAATGGTGCCCCACTCTTCCATCTTTTGAAGTTCCTTTTCTACATCTTTTCTCTTTGCAATGGGTACACTATAAAGTTTTATAAAGAATGGCTCATGTGGTTTTAATCTGAGTTTACATTGATAATTCTTTACTCTGCCAGGCCTATCATCAAAAACATCACAGTAATTCCACAATAATCTTTCTAACTCTACCTTCTGTTCTTGGTTCAAATTATCTGATTCCTGTAATTTTTCTTGAACTATATCCCCATATTCTCCATCATCATAATCCTCAGTAATTTCCTCTACACAATAACCACTGTCTTTAGAAAATGTAACGTCCCTAATTTCAATTCCCTTATCAGCACAGTTTTGAACCGACATGTCAGTACTGGAACATACTCTCGTCTTAGGATCAATAAAGGTAAACAAACTCTTTTCCCAATCAAATGCTGCATTAGCTTTTAATATCCAGTCCATACCCAACAGTACATTCTCATTTAGGTCACTTATTACGAGACATTCTTGAGTAAACTGTACATAATTTATACTGAAGGACAACAACACCTGTCTATTAACAATTTTGCTCAGTTTGCCGGTAATGCCTCTAATTTTTATTCCAACAACTGGTAATTCAACAAAGTCAGGATCATGCTTAATTATATCTCTTAATTTGCTTGAAATGGCACTAATTGGACTCCCTGTGTCAATCAAGCAATACCCTTCCCAACCTGCAGCTTTAATTTTTATGTATGGATTACCAATAGTGGTGTTTTCCCTTTCTTCCTATTCTTCATACGAAAGATCTTCTGCTATCTCATCATACCTCTGTTCCATATGTAGGTTTTCTTTATTAGGCAATACTTTCTTCAAACTTCTAGGTCTACTGGAATTTACTGGAATGTCTGAATTACTATTTACCTCACACACATCCTGACTAGTACCCCGTTTGATGATTTCATTAGGCTTAAAAGCAGAAACTGGTTCACAAATTTCCCTTAATTTGATCTTAACATCATTGTCATCACTGTAATCTTTAAATTTGTCCCAAACAGATTTCAAAATAATCTCAGATGCATCAGCACAATCAACCCCCCTGTCTCCTGATGTATGACTAAGCTGAACTGGCACAATCTGATTCTCATGTGGAATGTAGTTAGAGTTCCTGGCACAACTATTCTCAACACTATTGCTTATAACATCATCCTTAACTTCAACATAAACTATTCCATCCAATTCACCATCAAAATCTTCTAGTACATAATCACCTTTAGCCTTAACATCAACATTATCATCATCATTGCCTGAGCTTACACTACAAACACTACTAGTATCACCAACATTACTCACAACTCCATCTTCACCAACCACATCCACATGAATATCAGGCTTTCCAGAAACTTCAGTACGAACGTCATTATGACAACTTACATCTAAAACATCACCACACATAAGTTTGTACAATCCAAAATTATCAAAGTTATCCTTACCTTTCATTTCAGCATTAGGTGCTTCTTCTTGATTATATAAATTTGCAATTATATCATCTTCTAAGCCTACTTCATCAAAGGTAGCCTGGTTCCTATTACAGTTGTTTCTAGTATTTTCTCTGATGACATTCCAAAATTTCCTGTCAAATTTAATTTTTTCATTACCTCTATCTACAGATCGATCATAAGCATACTGTCTATACTGGTTAGGTCTCTGATTATAGTGCTGTTTGTTCCGGGTGAAATTAGCCTGATTTTGAAAATTCCTTGCCCCAAACTGACAGACTCCCAGTGGAGCATTTAGTCGTTTAAAGGCCTATGTCTGTCGTTTCCCTGCCTCGGGTTACCTTCTCTCATGTCATTACCCCAGGACCTGTTTTGATTTTCCCATTCTCTGTTTGAATTAAAGTGCTGATCATTCCTACCAAAATTTCTTCTGTCATTGCTATTATAATTATCCCTGTTGTTGTTAAAGTTTCTTCGTTCACTATTATTGTTATTATTTCCACGGTTCGGTTCCCACCCTCTGTGTGATGAACCTACAAAGTTGTTAAATCTGTTGTTTTGTTCAAAGGCTCTATCAAGTTTGTCCACATATTTCAAGAATTGTTCTATGGACTCATCTGGACCATATACTAAACCCCATTGTACTCTTTTCGGAAGTCTCCGTTTTAGTGCATCAATTTGAGTTAGCTCATCAAATGGCTTATCCAGATGCACTAATTTTTGCAACTGTTTCTCACAATAGGCTTCCATTGACCCATCAGATTCTCTGTAACTAGGACCATTCAAGAATTCACTTTTGATTCGAGCTTGCTCAGTTTCAGACCAAAATTTGGTTAGAAAACATTTTTCGAAATCTTCAAAGGACATTTCCGCAGAACAATTCTGATTGGCCCACGAAAGCGCCTCACCATCAAGTAATTTCTTTACAAATTTTATCTTAACACTATCTGTCATTATGGACGTGAACTGCTCCTTGCAGTATTGCATGAAGTCTTTTGGGTGTATATTCTTGTCACCGGGATAAGTTTTAATGGGAAAATTTCCCCATACCCCATTACAACTATTACTAAAACTTTTTTGCAACATAGTTTCTTGTATTTCTACAAATTTTCTGTCTACAGTTTTTTCGACGTTACCTACTCTACTACAAATTTCTGTGACCTTTTTGTCAGAATCAGATTTGAAAGATTCAATTTCTCTTTCAAAAAATCGTTTTGTCTGGTCAAATTCATTTCTCAATTGAGAATTTTCCTCATTTACAAAATCAACAACTTTTTTAAGTTTTGACTGGTTATTTGAAATTTTGTTACTTAAATCAGTTTCAAGGACAGAAATTTTGCTCTCAACCGTGTCCACACGACAACTAAGTTCTTTTTGGTTTGACTCAAAAGTAATTCGCCATTCTTCGAGAACCTGATTAGTGTGAGCAATCTGTTCTGTATTTGAATTTATTTCTGATTTTAAATCACACACAGCCTTCGAAATCGACCTGCCCATCTGTTGTTGTGTCTGTTCAATTTGTTGACGTAATTCGGCACTAGAATCGTCCCATCTTCGAGTTTGTGTTATCCAACTTCGAGTTTAACTCTGAAAACATTTGTTTTAACATTTCCAACATTCCTACACTGTCACAAGCACTTTCCCTAATAGGTGTACTCGCCACACCGCTGTTAATACTGAAATCTGCGTCTTTTTCCGTTATTTTAGGAAGCAGGTACTTATCTTGGTGTCCGTCGGCGGTCGTTGGTGTCCGTGTTTTGCGAAATTTCTTCAATTCCAGGATGGTTTCGCTCGGTTGATTCACTCCTCTTCTTGTGACCCCAGAATCAACGTATTTACTTCTGAAGAATGACTGGTCCGTCGTATATCCTCTTCTTGTGGTCCAAAACAGACGTATTTTCTTCTTGTGATCCCAGAAGAGACGAATTTTATTTTGAAGAATCACTGGGTGGTCGTCATATCCTCTGCTTCCTCCACCAAATTATAACATTTCAGCTTCTCAACACCAAATTAAAACGTTCCACTTCAATTTGTTTGCACTTATAGCGATCCCAGCTTCCTCAACCAAATTAAAACGTTGCATTAGGAGGTGTCTGCTTCGTGCAAAAGGTCTTGAGTTCATATTGACGACAACAAATAATTCTTCATTACAGACGTTTATTTACAAAACAGAGCTGACAGACTTCACAGACTCAACAACTGACTCTCAGAGCTAACCGCACTGCATATCCGAACTGGCAACTGACAACTCCTAGGTGTATTAATATCTTTCCAAACAATGAGAGTCTTTGACAATGTTTTGTTTACAATACGATAGCAATTCACGACTTAAAACTAAATTAGACATTACAGAATTTTAGTACAGATTAAAGTAAGTAAAAGGATCAGTACATATAAATTCTTACAAGCATAATTTCCAAATAGATTTTATAACATTTTTCTACCAGCTTCTGGATAACCTTCACCAGATTTGTACCGATGTTTCCAGCAATATCTTGACATTTGATTCTGGATATTTCTTGAGTAATGTAGAACAACTATTTATATGTAAAATGATTTAAATCGTGTTTCAAAACGTAAATAAATCTTTTTAGCAATATTTTTTGATACAAATCGTCTTTCGAAATTAGGTTATGAAACAGTTTTCACAAGTTTTCGTATTTTTGCGATCATAATATAGAATTTCTCCATAGAAAGTTCCAGAAGTGTGCATTAAACGTTCATTTACAGACTTTCTCTCTAGCTGGTGAGTTTTTAAAAGTATCTTGTCCATATTATACGAAATAATTTAGCTCAAAACTGATAATTTATACAATTAATCAGAGCTACAGCAAACAGTGAGTCTTTCTTTTACAAAATGAAATATAATTACAAAATTGAATGAAAATAGGTTACTAACACTAATATATATTTACATTAATTCTATTTTTGTTCTTTCTGTGCAAAATGTCCTAATATTGACACAGTACAATATTTAAACATCACCAAAGTTTCCCTTTACATTTTGCATATCTGTATCGACATCCCCTAAAAGTCTACAGTATCGAATACTTCAATATGTCCCAATATGTCCTGTAATGTTACAACCTCCTTTTGCAGTTGGATGAGGACTACACACCAACTTAAAGTGACGGGGTGTCCACTTCGTCTGGCGCATGCATAGGGAACACAAAGACAACAGGATTGCTACCAGTGCCTTCATCTTGGCATTGAGGGTGACTCGTTGCCTGAAAAGATCAAGGTGATGGTTTACTGTTGTGATGTGAAACCATACGTCCCTCCCCGTAAGTGGTGCTTCAAGTGTTGAAAGTTTGGTTACATGTCATCTCGTTGTACTTCCAGCACCACATGCAGGGATTGCGGTCATGTGTGTGTGCGCCTCCTTCCACTTGTCAACTGTGGGAAGTAGCAGTCCCCCTGCTTGCTTGACTGACCTGTTCTCCATAAGGAGCGACGAATCATGGAAGCACAACCCCCGGACAGGCTCACCTATCAGGATGCGAAGAGAAAATATGAACAGCTTCATCCTGTGCAGATGACTACATCGTATGCTGTGACTGTGACTTCACTCCCCCCCCCCCCCCACCCCCCCTTTTCTCTTGTGCAGAAAGAGTCTCTTGGAAGTCTACCTTCGAATGCCACCTCCAGAGCGACAGCTGACATCAGTCAGTGGCTCAGGGAGCCACGAGCAGTGGATCGAAGAGCTTCGTGCTCTTCATCTGTCCTTGATGCTCCTTCTGAGTCTCCCTCTCAGGTTTCTCCTAAGGAGCAGCAGGAGGAAGCAAAGAAGAAGAATTGACTGGGTTGACTGGGTAATACGGACGAGGTTCAGGTTGCCTCTGTGCCCCCTGTTCTTCCCAGCTCTGAGTCTGAGTAGGATATGCAGATTTTTGGCGTCCCCTGACGACCTCAATCTCGTCCCTACCTCAGACACACTGATTCTCGATTCAGTCTCTCCTTCGGTGGCTGTCGATGACCCAGCGGCATAATATGACCCCTCGGTCCCTTCATGCCTTTTCCGGCTGCAGACAGTGTCACTCTCCAGTGGAATTGCAGTGGTTTTTCCCACCACCTTGCTGAGCTCCGACAACTTCTCAGCCTCCACCTTTTCTTCTGCATTGCTCTCCAGGAAACTTGGTTTCTGGCATTGCAAACCCCTGCCCTCCATGGCTATCGCGGTTATTATAAGAATCGGGAAGCTTATGAAAGGGCATCTGGTGGAGTCTGCATTTACGTTCTTCACTCTGTTTACAGTGAGCGTGTCCCTCTTCAAACACCTTTAGAGGCTGTCGCTTGTAGGGTGTGGATGCCACAGGCTGTTACTGTCTGCAGCCTTTATCTTCCACTGGATGGTGATATCCCGCAGCATGTATTGGCTGCGCTGGTGGCCCAACTACAGCCACCTTTTCTGTTACTGGGTGACTTTAATGCCCATAACCATTTGTGGGGTGGATTGGTGGCAATGGGCCGAGGCACTGTTGTTGAGCATATGTTGGCGCAGCTCGACCTTTCTCTCTTAAATGGTGGTGCCTCCACACATTTCAGTGTGGCATATGGCACGTACTCAGCCATCGATTTCCCGGTCTGCAGCCCTGTCCATTGGAATGTGCATGACGACTTGTGCGGTAGTGACCACTTTCTGATTTTTTTGTCACTGCCGCAGCATCACTCTTTTGGGTGCCTTGCCAGGTGGGCTTTGAATAAGGTTGACTGGGACTTGTTTGCCTCCATTGCCGATATTGCGCCTCTATCTCATGATGCCACTGGCATCATTTCTGTAGCGAAATCTGCAATCCCCTGCTCTTCTGAGTCCCCTCAGATGAGGACTGTGCCTTGGTGGTCACCAGAGATTGCTGAGGTGATTCGAGATCGCAGGTGGGCCCTCGAGTGTCATAAGAGGCACCCATCCTTGGACCACCTTATTGCCTTTAAGTGGCTCCGTCCCGAACCCGTCGCACTATTCGCCAACTGAAGCGTGAGTGCTGGGAAACATATTTCTCCACTGTTGGCATCCGTACCTCTCTATCGCAGGTTTGGACCAAGATTAGGCAACTGTTTGGATATCAAGCCCCCATCAGTGTCCCTGGGCTTTTCCTGAATGGAGACGTTTGTACCGACTCAGACATGATTGCCGAACTCTTCACAGAGCATTATGCTCAGAGTTCCCCTTCTCCGAATTACCTGCTGGCCTGCTCCCTGCAAGACGCGGTTGGAACGCTGGAGCCTTTCCTTCCATACATGCCACCCCAAATTGTATAATGTTCCATTCATTGAGCAGGAATTCCAAACTGCCTTAGCCACTTGCCCTGATATGGGTCCCAGCCTGGATTGCATCCACTACCAGATGCTCAAACACCTCTTGGTGGACTGCCAGCAACACCTCCTAGATCTTTTTAATTATATCTGGGTTGAGGGTGAGGTCCCCTCTCAGCATACCAATGTTGAAGCCTGGCAAAAACCCACTGGACGTGGGCCTGACCAATGTTCTGTGCAAGTTGCTCGAATGCATGGTGAGCTGGAGGTTGAGTTGGCTTCTTGAGTCTCAGGGCATTCTGGCTCTGTCTCAGGGTGGGTTCCATAAGGGCCGCTCTGTCACTGATAATCTGGTCTGCCTGGAGTCTGCCATCCATATGGCACTTGCCTGCCGTCAGCATCTGGTTGCCGTCTTTTTTGAAATGCGGAAGGCATACGATATAACAATGCGACATCACATCCTCACCACGCTTCATGGGCGGGGTCTTAGGGGCCTGCTCCCAATTTTTATTCAAAATTTTTAGTCACTTTGTTCCTTTTGGGTGTAAGTTGGTCCCTCCCATAGTTCCTCCTGAGTTCAAGAGAAAAGGGTCGCGCAAGGCTCTGTCTTGAGTGTCTGCCTCTTTTTAGTTTCTATCGATGGACTAGCTGCTGCTGTGGGAATGTGCGTATCGGCTTATTTGTATGCTGATGACTTTTGCCTATACTATAGCTCCACTGGCATTGCGGTTGCTGAATGGCAGCTACAGGGCACTATCCTCTGGGCACAGTCTTGGGCCGTCACACACGGCTTCCAGTTCTCGGCCGCCAAGACTTCCATAATGCATTTCTGCCGGTGCCGCACTGTTCACTCTGAGCCAAGGCTTTATCTTGACGGCGAACCTCTTGCCTAGTGGAGACACATTGGTTTTTGGGCTTGCTTTTTGATACCTGGTTGACTTGATCCCTCATTTTAGGCAGCGTAAACAAACGTGCTGGCGCCATCTTAATGCTCTTCATTGCTTGAGTCACACCAGTTGGGGTGCTGTTTGGTCTACCCTTCTCCGTCTGTATCATGCATAGATTCAGTCCTGTCTCAATTATGGGAGCCTGGCTTACAGTTTGGCATCACTTCAGCATTGCGGTTGCTTTACCCCATCCTTCACTGCAGGATCCGACTCGTCACTGGAGCTTTCCACACAAGCCCTGTTGACAGCCCACTTGTGCAGGCTGGTGTCCCTCTGCAGATAAGGTGCCAACGACTGCTGGCCGCTTATGCTGCACATGTTTGTAGCTTGCCCGGGCATCCTAATTTCAGTCTCCTGTTCCCCAACTCGGTCGTCCATCTTCCAGAACAGCAGCCCCGGTCAGGGTGTCCAATTGAGGTTTGCGTCTGGTCTCTTCTCTCTGGGCTTGAGTTTTTCCCTCTCCTGCCTCCTTTCTGGGTCCGTGTCCCTCTGCTGCCGCTTTCTTTCCATCCTTGCCGCATTTGCTGGTCGAGTTGGTTAAGCATTTACTCTTGGGGATCACTCTGAACAACACTCCATTCCTGGATGGCTACAGTGTTTTCACTGCGGAGCTGGTAGCCCTCTCCCACGCCCTCGTGTATGTCTGCTCCTGCCCAGGTGAGTCCTTCGTCATCTGTAGTGACTCCCTGAGGGGTATACAAGCTATCGACCAGTGTTTTTCTCGCTCTTGTCTGGTGATGACTATCGAGGAGTCCCTCCGTACTCTTGCCCATTGCGGCCGCTCTGTGGTTTTTGTGTGGACCCCGAGTCATGTCGGCATCCCAGGTAATGAACGGCTTGACAGGCTGGCCAAACAGGCTGTTGGTGCACTGGCTCTGGAGATTGGCCCTTCGGAGTGTGATCTCCAGTCCTTTTTGCGGCAGAAGGTCCTTGGTACTTGGGGTGACGAATGGCGCACCCTGCCTTCACCCAACAAACTTCAGGTCATCAAGGAGACTACCGGTGTGTGGCGCTCCTCCTTGCAGGCCTCTCACAAGGACTCCGATGTACTCTGCCAGCTACGCATTGGCCACACCTGCCTGACGCACAGTTATTTATTGCACCGTGTGGGCCCACCCCTCTCTCACTGTGGTTCAGCGTACAGTGATCCACATTTTGTTGGACTGTCCACTTTTAACTGCGCTCAGGCAGACGTTTGTGCTCCCTGATATGCTCCCTGCACTTTAACAGATGATGCTGCAATGGCAGGCATAGTTTCGAGTTTTATTCGCACAAGGGGCTTTTATCGCTCAATCTGAGGGTTTGTTTCTTTTGAGTGTTGAGTCTGGCCTTTGCCCTATGGTTTTATATTGGGTTTTTTAGTGTGTCTGTTGGTGATTGGCTTTTCCCGTTTTTTGTTTCCATGGTCGGCTAACCACTGTGAAACTATGTGTACTCTTATTTCCTTTCTTCTGGTCTTTGTCTGTGTCTTTCTTGTTCTCTCTGTTGCTTGTTTTTCTTCCTTGTGGGTGTTTCATGGTCGTGGAAAAAAGGGACCGATGGCCTTTGTAGTCTGGTCCCTTCAACCCCCCACAAACCAACCAAACCGTACTAGGGCTATTTTTATAATGAGGTTTTGTTGCCATGACTCGGAGCAAGGAGCAATGTTTTCATGGCTGAGAAATGCATTACTGTAGTACTTTTCAGATGAAAAATAACATTAAAAGACAAATAATGAAACACATTTTGTTCACTTCATTATTAATACTGTACCTGTAGAATACCTTACTTTTGGGTACAGAAAAATTCACTTATTGTCCTTTGTTTCTTTTCTCTAAAAGATTCCTTTGTGAATATTGTCTTTATCTCCTCTAACGCAATCAATTTCTGCGCTGAAACGCTGGGGATTGAAGATGCTACCTGCTGAGTGGTTTCCAGCTGACCTATTAGCTCATCAGAATCTTCAATAGGTGAATGATGCTTTAACTCCTCGATAGTAGATTTGTCGGTATATGCTTCTAACACCAACGCCTCGTCATCCACTGACAAGTATTCAACTACTGAAGCACCTATGGTTTTACCAGTAACTGCTGAATAAATCTCCAGATAACTTTGAATATCATCCTGGGTTATTTAATCCACCACAACATTCTCACCGACATCTTCACTTTAGGAAATTCTTGCATTTTTCCAGCAGTTCACAATCACATTCGGCTGTACACTGTTCCAGTAACTAGCAATCATGTCACAAACCTGCTTCACATTGAAGCTGTTGGAATTGCTCACCCCATCTTTCAATGTTTGCAATCATGTGTTAAACTTAACATGGATGGTATTTTGTCTTAAAGTTCTTAATTTTCCCCAGCACTGCAATTTTCTTATTCTTCATTAACATCTCTTTATCAAGTGCAAGCAACCACTCACTAAAAAGAGTAGACATCATCCATGCTTTTCAATTTGCCTTGTAATTGACTGCAGTAAAAGAAATCACATTCACAATACGTCTGTAGCAAAACATTACAGCTGAAGCTATACTGTACTGAATTAACTTATAAATTACAGGAAGGTAAAATAAAATGTATGTACCCTGTTACCTGGTAAGCTTCTTACATTTTTGAAGCACCATGGGTTTGCTGATAGTCTGATCACCAGTGGTGTCAATTTGTGTGTCCCTGATGCACTGCTGCAGGGAAGAACAGTTAGGCGTACTTTAACTTGCTTCCCCCCTTAACACTTCTCTCCTCTAAAGGCCATCGTTTTCTCTGGTACCAGCTGATAAAACAATCCCGTCCCACCTGCATTGTACAAATATTCAGGATTGTATTTTTCTAACAGTTTACACATGGTGTTTTTCCTCCAACATTCTGCATCACCTAAAGATGCTGATTTTTCTTCTCCTCTAATCGCTTTAAAAATGATCCCATGCCTGACCTTAAATCTTTGCAACCGTCCTTTACTTGCCTTAAAATTAGAATCAGCAAGCAATTAAAACTTTTTGACAAATCAATGGACCATCAATTGGTACATTCTGTGCATAGGTCTCATTAAACCACTGCAGTTTAGCGCTGTCCACATCATCAGCAGCAGCCATCTTCATTCTTTTTCTCGACAGGTTAAATTTGCCACTTACAAAACTTTCTTCAATTTCTTTTCATTTTTTATGGATTGTAGATAATGTCGATCGTGCAAGTCCATACTTCCTCACCACATCTACTTGTTTCGTTCCATTATCATTGTCTTTGAAAACCTCTGTTTTTGTCTCCAACCTTATTTATTTTTGAGTTCCAGTCGTTGTCCAAATTTTAGCAAAGTCCAAACTGTTTTCATCAATCAAAAACATTCACAAATTGCAAAAATCATGCAGATAAGCTGCTTGTGAGCCCAACAAAACACTTCTGTTTGCTACTGAATCTCAACAACAGACAAACTAAACACTCGTTCAAACAAAGGAACTCTCTGACATTTGCCGCTCAGCACAGCCCGCCTGTGGCTGTATGCTATTCTCTTTACCGCTAGGATAAACACAATTTTGTGTAGCGAAACTTCAGGAAATAAAGCGCTGAAAGTCTAGTAGCTAAGTAAACAACACATACCACTATAGTGAGCTTCATAGAAGTAGGAAATAGTAAATTGCTCAAAATTTTGTCTTCGTTATAACTGGGTGTTGCTAAATTAAGCTCATCATTTTAATTAGGGTAATTAACATAGTACATATAGGAAATCAGCCGGGACCATATAAAATTGTTGCTGTACCCGGGTTTATCGTTGTATTGGTAATTGTTGTATGGAGGTTTGATTGTAATAATATCAATAATAATAATTTTGGAATTTAGCCACAAAATTTTGTTCTTGAAGTATGCTTCTGTTTTTTTGTTTTGTTTTTTGTATGTATAGAGAAAATGTATTTTTTTCCCTACAGCCAACCCATCCAAAGCTGCCTTGAAACAAAAAAAGAAACGAGAAGCTAAGAAGGCACGGAAAGAGCAAGACAATTCTCAGGTAGTTACAAATGGAGAATCAGCTCCAGTAACCTCACACACAGTAAAGCTCCCACCTGCAATTGCAGAAGTGGAAATGCCCGACGATCCCGAGAAAAGCAAGAAAATCAAGAAGATAAAGAGTGTAAGTTAATTATTTATTCTTAACGTGTGCAGAGAGAGAGAGAGAGAGAGAGAGAGAGAGAGAGAGAGATTGATTCCACGTGGGAAAAAAATATCTAAAAACAAAGATGATGTAACTTACCAAACGAAAGCATTAGTATGTTGATAGAGACACAAACACGCATACAAAATGCAAGCTTTTGCAACCCACGGTTGCTTCATCAGGAAAGAGGGAAGGAGAGGGGGAAGACGAAAGGATGTGGGTTTTAAGGGAGAGGGTAAGGAGTCATTCCAATCCTGGAAGCAGAAAGACTTACCTTAGAGGGAAAAAGGGACACGTAAACACTTAAGCGCGCACGCTCACACACACACACACACACACACACACACACACACACACACACACACACACACACACACACACACACACACAATATATATATATCAGTCTGCACATATACAGACACAAGCAGACATATATAAAGGCAAAGAGTTTGGGCAGAGATGTCAGTTGAGGCAGAAGTACAGAAGCAAAGATGTTGTTGAATGACAGGTGAGGTATGATCGGCGGCAACTTGAAATAGCGGAGGTTGAGGCCTGGTGGGTAACGGGAAGAGAGGTTATATTGAAGGGCAAGTTCCCATCTCCGGTGTTCTGATAGGTTGGTGTTAGTGGGAAGTATCCAGATAACCCGGATGGTGTAACACTGTGCTAAGATGTGCTGGCCGTGCACCAAGGCATGTTTAGCCACAGGGTGATAATCATTACCAATAAACACTGTCTACCTGTGTCCGTTCATGTGAATGGGCAGTTTGTTGCTGGTCATTCCCACATACAAAGCTTCACAGTGTAGGCAGGTCAGTTGGTAAATCATGAGGGTGCTTTCACACGTGGCTCTGCCTTTGATTGTGTACACCTTCCGGGTTACAGGACGGGAGTAGGTGGTGGTGGGAGGGTGCATGGACAGGTTTTACACCGGGGGTGGTTACAAGGGTAGGCACCAGGGGGTAGGGATTTTGTAGGTATGAACCCAGATGTTACAAAGGTTAGGTGTACGGCGGAAAGACACTCAATGGGGAGGATTTCATGAAGGATAGATCTCATTTCAGGGCAGGATTTGAGGAAGTTGTATCCCTGCTGGAGAGCAGTCTAATCCAGTCCCGGAAGGTATCCTGTCACAAGTGGGACACTTTTGAGGTTGTTCTGTGGGAGATTCAGGGTTTGAGGGGATGAGGGAGTGGCTCAGGTTATTTACTTCTGTACCAGGTCAGAAGGGTAGCTGTGGGATGCGAAAGCTGTTTTCAGGTTGTTGGTGTAATGGTTCAGGGATTCAGGACTGGAGCAGATTCATTTGCCACGAAGACCTAGACTGTAGGGAAGGGACCGTATGATATGGAATGGGTGGCAGCTGGTCACTGTCTTAATGAAGGTACTGTTGCTTGTTGGTGGGTTTGATGTGGACGGGTCTGTGAAGCCGGCCATTGGGCAGTGGAGGTCAACGTCAAGGGAAGTGGTGTGGGATTTGGAGCAGGACCAGATGAATCTGATGGAACCAAAAGGAGTTGAGGTTAGAGAGGAAATTCTGGAGTTCTTCTTCACTGTGAGTCCAGATCAGGAAGATGTCAGCAATAAATCTGTACCAAACTTTGGGTTGGCAGGCCTGGGTAACCAAGAAGGCTTCCTCTAAGCGACCCATAAATAGGTTGGCGTACGAGGGTGCCATCCTGGTACCCATGGCTGTTCCCTTTAATTGTTGGTATGTCTGGCATTCGAAAGTTAAGAAGTTGTGAGTCAGGATGAATGAGGGAAGAGGTTTTAGGTAGGGTGTGGCAGGTGATCGGCATGAAAGGAAGTGCTCCATCGCAGTGAGGCCCTGGATGTGCGGAATATTTGTGTATAAGGAAGTGGCATCAGTGGATGGTTAGTGTCTCTATCAACATACCAACGCTTTCGTTTGGTAAGTTACATCATCTTTGTTTTTAGATATATTTTTCCCATGTGGAATGTTTCCCTCGATTATATTCATATCATTAATTTTAACCCAACAATTACGTTTGTTATTGTCACTGTTGCATTTCGAAATCTTTTCTGTCAGCTTACTTTCTCTTTTCGTTTGTGCAAATAGTTTCACTTTGTATTCACCTTCTCCTTTTTACCGTAATCTGACATACAATTTTATCCTGCCTATATATACTCAGTAATACGTAACTCAGTTCCAACCCATGACCAAAAACTTTTTCTGCTTTCAACACTATCGCTGCTATAATATCCACTGTTCCCCATTCACAAACAGTTCCTTTCATCTATTAAACAACAATTTTGGCTAGTTCTAACAACTTTGGCTTTATTTCTGTTTCCGTTTTTCCCACATCACTGGTCATTTTCAGCTGCTACCCACAGTTTTTAACGTCATTATTTCTTCATCAGACAATTGTTAGCCTTATCTTCATAATCTGCCACCACATTTAATACATTTACATGCAGTCTTATAGAAATTTTCCGAATTTCTCTATCCTTTAACGTATTTTGGAGGCAACACAACTACCTAACCTTTGTGCACATCGTTGTTTACCAATCCCGGTTCACCACAGGATCAACATCGCTCACCTTTAACTAACACTTTTTCGACTTTTTTCTCACCAGATCTCCAGTTGCTTTCTAGTTCACCTTTATCTCTCCCCATAAATTTTTAATTTTATTTTCATTTCAGCCTCATGTTACACTTTCCACCTTCTAATACCATGTCACCCTCACAACATCCCCACAATGACCCCATTAAGTTTTATTTACATTCCCTCTGCAAACATTCCTTCGCTCTAGCCAGATGATGCTCCAATATTTTATTTACTCAGGCTTGTCTGACATTTGGCATTACCCCCAAAGGCCTCACACATAAAGTTCCCCTCTCTGGCTGTAACTCTTCTTTCCATTAGTCCATATACCAGTTCCAAACTGAACAATCCATAGCCCTCACCCGCCTAATCCTTCACCTACACATCAGCTCAGCAAATGAACACACCCGTCAACTCCTACCCTTAAAAAAATCCTCAGTCTTTCCTCTCCCACATCCACATTGGCTGTTCAGAGCATTCTTTTACAGGCCAACTGCAAATTAGAACAGCATGCCACCCTCCACCTCAAAAAACTATCCAATCTCCTGGTTTCCCACCTCTGGAAAGGCAACTCACTCACCCTCCACAACCTTTCCAGCAAACCTCAACATCCTCTTATTGCACACAGACCCAGTGTCTCCCATCTACTCAATCTCCCACTTCCAGCTCCACTCCCCCCAAAACCTCAAAATTCTAATCAACACAATCTGGAACCACAACACTGTAATTCAGCAGTTAACCTTTCCTCTGTCCTATCCAAAGGCCTCACCTTCAGCCTTACTTCCAGATTCAACTGAACAGCCCTCGTCAAAGATTTACTGTCCTACACTCGTACTCTCTGCTGGAAATATCACTTTGCCGTGTAGAAAAAAATCCTAATCCTACTCCTAATGATCCAACTCCCCAAGACACTATCCAAATTGAACCCTGCCTGGAACAGTTCTGCCCTCCGCCACAGCAGGACCCACCTCCTCTTCCTCAAAATCACCCTCTCCAAACTTTCCAGGAATTTCTCACTTCCAGCCTTGCCTCTAAAACCTTTTTGAGAAACCTTAATCCTACTCCCAACATCACCACAGCTGAAGCCCAGGCTATCCGTGATCTAAAGGCTGACCTATCCATCGTCATTCTTCCGGCGGACAAGGGTTTCACGATCGTGATACTTGATGTCGAGAGTATGTGGCTGAGGGGCTGCTCCAGCTTTCAGACAATACTACATACAAAGATTGCCAAGGTAATCCCATTCCTGATGTCCAGGCGGAGCTTCAAGGAATCCTCAGAACCTTAACCCCCTACAAAACCTTTCACCTGACTCCATCAACCTCCTGACCCCACTGACACCCCGCACCCCTACCTTCTACCTACTTCCTAAAATTCACAAACCCAATTATCCCGGCTTCCCCCTTGTAGCTGGTTACCAAGCCCCCCACAGAAGGTATCTCTGCCTACATAGATAAACACCTTCCACCCATTACAAATCTGTTACCCCCAGAAACCATCCTTGTAACCATTGATGCCACTTCCTTATACACAAATATTCCGCACGTCCAGGGCCTCGCTGCATTGGAGCACTTCCTTTCATGCCAATCAACAGCCACCTTACCTAAAACCTCTTTCCTCATTACCTTAGCCAGCTTCATCCTGACTCAAAACTTTTTCACTTTCGAAGGCCAGACATACCAACAATTAAAGGGAACAGCCATGGGTACCAGGATGGCCCCCTTGTAAGCCATCCTGTTTATGGGTTGCTTAGAGGAAGCCTTCTTGGTTACCCAGGCCTGCCAACCCAAAGTTTGGTACAGATTTATTGCTGACATCTTCCTGATCTGGACTCACAGTGAAGAAGAACTCCAGAATTTCCTCTCCAACCTCAACTCCTTTGGTTCCATCAGATTCACCTGGTCCTACTCCAAATCCCATGCCACTTTCCTTGACGTTGACCTCCATCTGTCCAATGGCCAGCTTCACACGTCCGTCCACATCAAACCCACGAACAAGCAACAGTACCTCCATTATGACAGCTGCCACCCATTCCACATCAAACGGTCCCTTCCCTACAGCCTAGGTCTTCGTGGCAAACGAATCTGCTCCAGTCCTGAATCCCTGAACCATTACACCAACAACCTGAAAACAGCTTTTGCATCCCGCATCTACCCTCCCGACCTGGTACAGAAGCAAATAACCAGAGCCACTTCCTCATCCCCTCAAACCCCGAACCTGCCACCGTTGGGTAAGCAGCTGCAGCAGCAAGTCGTATACTCCTAGCTCACTCATTTGTTACATAGTTTAATTCTTAATTTCTTTGCGTGTTTTTGATACTTGCATTGTTTAATTCATAAATTTCGGGCGTATTATAGTATTTGAGAGTTGTAGCATCGCGTTTTAGTACCTGAAAAGTGTAAAATCACGTAGTCTCCTTCCTCCGCCGAGCAGTGTATCAGCAGTGCGCAAGTAGCAGCATTACTGCATTTACTAGGCAATCTTGTATTTTAATAACCTTTTAAATTTTGTGTCGATTTGTTTGCACTCTCTGTAGATTAGTTCAGATGTTCTTTGCACAACAGTCTTTAGCATGGATATGGACTGCAACTGCTGTGTTCGGATGCAGGCTGAGTTGGCATCCCTTTGCTCCCAGCTTCAGGCAGTGTTGGCTTCGGTCATACAGCTTGAGGCTGTTGCCAATGGGCATCACTGTGGGGGTCTGGATGGGGGTTTGTCGGGGACGACCAGCTCATCCCACGCATCCCCCGATTGGACTACGACTGTGGTTGCCCAGGATACTGCCCGCATTGAGGCTGATCCCTCACCTGTGGTAGAGTGGGAGGTCGTCCCAAGGTGTGGCAGGGGGCGAAAGACATTCCGGAGGGCTGAATGGAAGGCCTCTCCAGTTTGTCTGACGAACCGGTTACAGGCTCTGTCTCAGGCTGATACTGATCTTCGGCCTGACATGGCTGCTTGTCCTGTTCCAGAGGTTGCCTCTCGGTCTGCAAGATCCGGGCGGTCGCAGATGGTGGTCTTACTGGTAGTTGGGAGCTCCAATGTCAGGTGCATAATGGGGCCCCTTAGGGATATGGCAGCAAGAGAGGGGAAGAAAACCAATGTGCACTCCGTGTGCATACCGGGGGGGAGTCATTCCAGATGTGGAAAGGGTCCTTTCGGATGCCATGAAGCTTACAGGGTGGTTGCTCATGTCGGCACCAATGATGTGTGTCGCTATGGATCGAAGGAAATCCTCTCTGGCTTCCGGCGGCTATCTGATTTGGTGAAGACTGCCAGTCTCACAAGTGGGATGAAAGCAGAGCTCACCATCATTGACAGGACTGACTTTGGACCTTTGGTACAGAGCCGAGTGGAGAGTCTGAATCAGAGGCTGAGACGGTTCTGCGACTGTGTGGGCTGCAGATTCCTCGACTTGCGCCATAGGGTGGTGGGGTTTCGGGTTCCGCTGGATAGGTAAGGAGTCCACTACACGCAACAAGCGGCTACACGGGTAGCAGGGGCTGTGTGGCATGGGTTGGGCGGTTTTTTAGGTTAGATGGCCTTGGGCATGTACAGAAAGGGCAACAGCCTCATCGGGTGCGGGGCAAAGTCAGGACATGCGGGGACCAAGCAGCAATCGGTATTGTAATTGTAAACTGTCGAAGCTGCGTTGGTAAAGTACCGGAACTTCAAGCGCTGATAGAAAGCACCGAAGCTGAAATCGTTATAGGTACAGAAAGCTGGCTGAAGCCAGAGATAAATTCTGCTGAAATTTTTACAAAGGTACAGACGGTGTTTAGAAAGGATAGATTGCATGCAACCGGTGGTGATGTGTTCGTCGCTGTTAGTAGTAGTTTATCCTGTAGTGAAGTAGAAGTGGATAGTTCCTGTTGAATTATTATGAGTGGAGGTTACACTCAACAACCAAGCTAGGTTAATAATTGGCTTCTTTTACCGACCTCCCGACTCAGCAGCATTAGTGGCAGAACAACTGAAAGAAAATTTGGAATACATTTCACATAAATTTTCTCAGTATGTTAAACGGCCTTGCTGTGGTGGTACTGCGAACGGCTGAAAGCAAGGGGAAACTACAGCCGTAATTTTTCCCGAGGGCATGCAGCTTTACTGTGTGATTAAATAGTGATGGCGTCCCCTTGGGTAAAATATTCCGGAGGTAAAATAGTCCCCCATTCGGATCTCCGGGCGGGGACTACTCAAGAGGACATCGTTATCAGGAGAAAGAAAACTGGCGTTCTACGGATCGGAGCATGGAATGTCAGATCCCGTAATCGGGAAGGTAGGTTAGAAAATTTAAAAAGGGAAATGGATAGGTTAAAGTTAGATATAGTGGGAAGTAGTGAAGTTCGGTGGCAGGAGGAACAAGACTTCTGGTCAGGTGACTACAGGGTTATAAACACAAAATCAAATAGGGGTTATGCAGGAGTAGGTTTAATAATGAATAAAAAAATAGGTGTACAGGTAAGCTACTACAAACAGCATAGTGAACGCATTATTGTGGCCAAGATAGATACGAAGCCCACACCTACTACAGTAGTACAAGTTTATATGTCAACTAGCTCTGCAGATGATGAAGAAATTGATGAAATGTATGATGAGATAAAAGAAATTATTCAGGTAGTGAAGGGAGACGAAAATTTAATAGTCATGGGTGACTGGAATTCAAGAGAAGGAAACATAGTAGGTGAATATGGATTGGGGGAAAGAAATGAAAGAGAAAGCCGTCTGGTAGAATTTTGCATAGCTAATACTTGGTTCAAGAATCATAAAAGAAAGTTGTATACATGGAAGAATCCTGGAGATACTAAATGGTATCATATCAAGTTTTAAATTGTAAGATATTTCCAGGGGCAGATGTGGACTCTGACCACAATCTATTGGTTATGAACTTAAAACTGAAGAAACTACAAAAAGGTGCTAAATTAAGGAGATGGGACCTGGATAGACTGAAAGAACCAGAGGTTGTAGAGTGTTTCAGGGATAACATAAGGGAACAATTGACAAGAATGGGGGAAAGAAATACAGTAGAAGAAGAATGGGTAGCTTTGAGGGCTGAAGTAGTGAAGGCAGCAGACGATCAAGTAGGTAAAAAGACGAGGGCTAGTAGAAATCCTTGGGTATCAGAAGAAATATTGAATTTAATTGATGAAAGGAGAAAATATAAAAACGCAGTAAACGAAGCAGGCAAAAAGGAATAAAAACATCTCAAAAATGAGATCGACAGGAAATGCAAAGTGGCTAAGCAGGGATGGCTAGAGGACAAATGTAAGGATGTAGAGGCATATCTCACTAGGGGTAAGATAGATACTGCCTACAGGAAAATTAGAGAGACCTTTGGAGAGAAGAGAACCACTTGTATGAATATCAAGAGCTCAGATGGAAACCCAGTTCTAAGCAAAGAAGGGAAGGCGGAAAGGTGGAAGGAGTATATAGAGGGTTTATACATGGGCGATGTACTAGAGGACAATATTATGGAAAGGGAAGAGGATGTAGATTAAGACGAAATGGGAGATAAGATACTGCGTGAAGAGTTTGTCCGGGCACTGAAAGACCTGAGTCGAAACAAGGCCCCGGGAGTAGATAACATTCCATTAGAACTACTGACGGCTTTGGGAGAGCCAGTCATGACAAAACTCTACCATCTGGTGAGTAAGATGTATGAGACAGGAGAAATACCCTCAGACTTCAGGAAGAATATAATAATTCCAATCCCAAAGAAAGCAGGTGTTGACAGATGTGAAAATTACCGAACTATTAGTTTAATAAGTCACAGCATCCAGTATTAGAATCGGAATTTAAAAGAGCTTTGGAGGACTTACGGTTAAATAAGGCAGAAGGGATAGATAACATTCCATCAGAATTTCTAAAGTCATTAGGGGAAGTGGCAACAAAACGACTATTCACGTTGGAGTGTAGAATATATGAGTCTGGCGACATACCATCTGACTTTCAGAAAAGCATCATCCACACAATTCTGAAGACGGCAAGAGCTGACAAGTGCGAGAATTATCGCACAATCAGCTTAACAGCTCATGCATCGAAGCTGCTTACAAGAATAATATACAGAAGAATGGAAAAGAAAATTGAGAATGCGCTAGGTGACGATCAGTTCGGCTTTAGGAAAAGTAAAGGCACGAGAGAGGCAATTCTGACGTTACGGCTAATAATGGAAGCAAGGCTAAAGAAAAATCAAGACACGTTCATAGGATTTGTCGACCTGGAAAAAGCGTTCGACAATATAAAATGGTGCAAGCTGTTCAAGATTCTGAAAAAAGTAGGGGTAAGCTATAGGGAGAGATGGGTCATATACAATATGTACAACAACCAAGAGGGAATAATAAGACTGGACGATCAAAAACGAAGTGCTCGTATTAAGAAGGGAGTAAGACAAGGCTATAGCCTTTCACCCCTACTCGTCAATCTGTACATCGAGGAAGCAATGATGGAAATAAAAGAAAGGTTCAGGAGTGGAATTAAAATACAAGGTGTAAGGATATCAATGATACGATTCGCTGATGACATTGTTATTCAGAGTGAAAGTGAAGAAGAGTTAAATGATCTGCTGAACGGAATGAACAGTCTAATGAGTACATAGTATGGTTTGAGAGTAAATCGGAGAAAGACGAAGGTAATGAGAAGTAGTTGAAATGAGAAAAGCGAGAAACTTAACATCAGGATTGGTGGTCACGAAGTCAATGAAGTTAAGGAATTCTGCTACCTAGGCAGTAAAATAACCAATGACGGACGGAGCAAAGAGGACACCAAAAGCAGACTCGCTATGGCAAAAAAGGCATTTCTGGCCAAGAGAAGTCTACTAATATCAAATATCGGCCTTAATTTGAGGAAGAAATTTCTGAGGATGTACGTCTGGAGTACAGCGCTGTATGGTAGTGAAACATGAAGTGTGGGAATACCAGAACAGAAGAGAATCGAAGCATTTGAGATGTGGTGCTATAGACGAATGTTGAAAATTAGGTGGACTGATAGGTAAGGAATGAGGAGGTTCTATGCAGAATCGGAGAGGAAAGGAATATGTAGAAAACACTGATAAGGAGGAGGGACAGGATGATAGGACATCTGCTAAGACATGAGGGAATTACTTCCATGCTATTAGAGGGAGCTGTAGAGGGCAAAAACTGTAGAGGAAGACAGAGATTGGAATACGTCAAGCAAATAATTGAGGACGTAGGTTGCAAGTGCTACTCTGAGATGAAGAGGTTAGCACAGGAAAGGAATTCGTGGCGGGCCGCATCAAACCAGTCAGTAGACTGATGACAAAAAAAGGCAGTATCTATCTTACCCCTTGTGAGATAAGCCTCTATATCCTTACATTTGTCCTCTAGTCATCCCTGCTTAGCCATTTTCCACTTCCTGTTGATCTCATTTTTGAGATATTTTTATTCCTTTTTGCCTGCTTCACTTACTGCATTTTTATGTTTTCTCCTTTCATCAATCAAATTCAATATTTCTTCTGTTACCCAAGGATTTCTACAAGCCCTCATCTTTTTACCTACTTGATCGTCTGCTGCCTTCACTACTTCATCCCACAAATCTACCCATTCTTCTTCTACTGTATTTCTTTCCCTCATTCTTGTCAATTGTTCTCTTATGCTCTCCCTGAAACTCTGTACAACCTCTGGTTCTTTCAGTTTATCCAGGTCCCATCTCCTTAATTTCCCGCCTTTTTGCAGTTTCTTCAGTTTTAACTTACAGGTCATAACCAATAGATTGTGGTCAAAGTCCACATCTGCCCCTGGAAATGTCTTACAATTTAAAACCTGGTTCCTAAATCTCTGTCTTACCATTATATAATCTGTCTGATACCTTTTAGTATCTCCAGGATTCTTCCATCTATACAAACTTCTTTCATGATTCTTAAACCAAGTGTTAGCTATGATTAAGTTGTGCTCTATGCAAAATTCTACCAGGCGGCTTCCTCTTTCATTTCTTAGCCCCAATCCATACTCACCATGTTTCCTTCTCTCCCTTTTCCTACACTTGAATTCCAGTCACCCATGACTATTAAATTTTCGTCTCCCTTCACTATCTGAATAATTTCTTTTATCTCATCATACATTTCTTCAATTTCTTCGTCATCTGCAGAGCTAGTTGGCATATAAACTTGTACTACTGTAGTAGGTGTGGGCTTCATATCTATCTTGGCCACAATAATGCGTTCACTATGCTGTTTGTAGTAGCTTACCTGTACACCTATTTCTTTTATTCATTATTAAACCTACTCCTGCATTACCCCTATTTGATTTTGTGTTCATAACCCTGTAGTCACCTGACCAGAAGTCTTGTTCCTCCTGCCACCGAACTTCACTAATTCCCACTATATCTAACTTTAACCTATCCATTTTCCTTTTTAAATTTTCTAACCTACCTGTCCAATTAAGGGATCTGACATTCCACACCCCGATCCGTAGAACGCCAGTTTTCTTTCTCCTGATAATGACATCCTCTTGAGTAGTCCCCACCCGGAGATCCGAATGGGGGACTATTTTACCTCCGGAATATTTTACTCAAGGGGACGCCATCATCATTTAATCATACAGTAAAGCTGCATGCCCTCGGGAAAAATTACGGCTGTAGTTTCCCTTTGCTTTCAGCCATTCGCAGTACCAGCACAGCAAGGCCGTTATTGCTACAAAGCCAGATCAGTCAATCATCCAGACTGTTGCCCTTGCAACTACTGAAAAGGGTGCTGCCCCTCTTCAGGGACCACATGTTTGTCTGGCCTCTCAACAGATACTCCTCAGTTGTGGTTGCACCTATGGTAGGACTATCTGTATCACTGAGGCACACAAGCCATCCCACCAACGGCAAGGTCCATGATTCGTGAGGGAGGGGGATCCTCCTGCTTATGTGCCCTGTAGTAGCGACTCTCCACCGGCTGTCACGTGGCAACCGTCGAGTTGTCACACCTGCATCTCTTCCTCCTCATGACTGTCCTCCAATGGAACGTTCGTGGCCTTCAGTCCCACAAAGAGGATTTACGGCTGCTTTTAGCATTGCAGCATTCCCCTGTTCTCTGCCTTCAGAAAACGAAATTGTGCCCTCACAAGCGCTTTGAGCTTTCACATTACTTACCAATTCGTTTTGACCTTCCTCCTGAGGTCGGCATTCTCTCATGAGGGTATCATGCTGCTCATACTGTATGACATTCATAGTCAACCCATCTTCGTGACTACCAGTTTTCAACCTGTTGCAGTTTCCATTTTCCTTCCCCACCTGACTTTTTCCCTCTGTACCATATCTACATCTACATCTACATCCATACTCCGCAAGCCACCTGACGGTGTGTAGCGGAGGGTACCTTGAGTACCTCTACCGGTTCTCCCTTCTATTCCAGTCTTGTATTGTTTGTGGAAAGGAGGAGTGTCAGTATGCCTTTGTGTGGGCTCTAATCTCTCTAATTTTATCCTCATGGTCTCTTCGCTAGATATACGTAGGAGGCAGCAATATACTGCTTGACTCCTCGGTGAAGGTATGTTCTCGAAATTTCAACAAAAGCCTGTACCGAGCTACTGAGCATCTCTCCTTCAGAGTCTTCCACTGGAGTTCATCTGTCATCTCCGTAACGATTTCGCGAGTTCTAAATGTTCCTGTAACGAAGTGTGCTGCTCCATTGGATCTTCTCTATCTCTTATATCAACCCTATCTGGTACAGATCCCACACTGCTGAGCAGTATTCAAGCAGTGGGCGAACAAGCGTACTGTAACCTACTTCCTTTGTTTTCGGATTGCTTTTCTTTAGGATTCTTCCAATGAATCTCAGTCTGGCATCTGCTTTACCGACGATCAACTTTGTATGATCATTCCATTTTAAATAACTCCTAATGCGTACTCCCAGATAATTTATGGAATTAACTGCTTCCAGTTGCTGACCTGCTATATTGTAGCTAAATGATAAGGGATCTTTCTTTCTGTGTATTCGCAGCACATTACACTTGTCTACATTGAGATTCAATTGCCATTCCATGCACCATGTGTCAATTCGCTGCAGATCCTCCTGCATTTCAGTACAATTTTCCGTTGTTACAACCTCTCAGTATACCACAGCATCATCTGCAAAAAGCCTCAGTGAACTTCCGTTGTCATCCACAAGGTCATTTATGTATATTGTGAATAGCAATGGTCCTAAGACACTCACCTGCCCACATTTGAAATCACTCTTACTTCGGAAGACTTCTCTCCATTGAGAATGACCATATATGTCTCTCCATCATTCGCTGTCACCAGGGCCGACTTCTTTCAACTTATTGGGCAGCTACATTCCCCATTTCTGCTACTCTGTGACTTTAATGTGCATCATCCCCTTTGGGGTTCTCCCAGGACCTGCCAAAGAGGTGCCCTCTTGGCTGGCTTTATTAACCAACTTAACCACTTCTGCCTTGACACAGGAACACCCACTTTCCTTTCAGACTCCTCACACACCTGTTTCCATTTGGGCCTATTCTTTTGCACTGCCCAGCTTGCCCATCGTCTTGAGGTGTTCATTCTTCCTGATGACTACTTGTGTTACCATTTCCTGTGTGCTCTCCGTCTGCTGATTCCTACCCCATCCACATGTACACCCAAATGGCAACTTACTGTGGCTGACTCGCAGCTTTACTCCTCCCAGGCGACCTTCGAAGAACAAGATTTCCCCAGTTGTGATGATCATGTGGACTATCTCACCAATGTTATCCTTACTGCTGCAGAATGTTCCATTCCCCGCACTTCCTCTTTGCAATGTCGTGTCCCACTCCCTCAGTGGACTGAGGTGTGCCATGACGCAATTCACGCACGGAGATGTGTTCTCCGCATTTTTAACCGCCACCCTATGCTGGAAAACTGCATTCATTATAAACAGATGTGTGCGAAGTGTTGTCAAGTTCTTCAGGATAGCAAAAGAGCTAGCTAGATTTCATTCACTAGTTAATTTAACAGTTCCACACCTTACTCTGTCATGTGGACCAACCTCCAAAAGCCCTCTGGAACCAAGATCCATTCCCCAATTTCTGGCCTGACTGTAGCTGACGATGTCATCGTGGAGCCTATTTCTATGCCCAACACCTTGGGCCACCATTTTGCGGACGTTTTGAGCTCTTCCCACTATCACCCTGCCTTCATCCATCAGAAACGAGTGGAGGAGACTTGGGCTATACCCTTCTCTTCTCAGAATCGTGAGTGTTGCAATGCCACCATTATTGTGAGGGAGACTATCATGCTCTCAGTTTATCCCAATCCTCCACCCCAAGGGCAGACAACATCCACATTCAGATGTTGTAGCACATCTCTCTTATGGGCAAGCATTTTCTGCTTAACATGTACAACAGCATCTGGGCTGAGGGCACATTTCCTGGACGCTGGCATGAAGCCACAGTAATACCCATACTTAAGCCCGGTGAGGAGAAAAACCTTCCAACTAACTAACGCCCCATCTCTCTTACCAGCTGTGTTTGCAAGGGAACTTACAATTCATGCCCGGCTAGTGTGGTGGCTCGAGTTTCGCCATTTACTAATGAATGCACAGTGTGGATTTTGAGTGCGGCGTCCTGCAGTTGGCCATCTTGTTACTTTGTCCACCCATGTCATGAATGGTTTTCTACGAAAATCCCAGACTGGCCATGTTTTTCAATTTGGAGAAGGTCTACGACATCTGCTGGAGAATTGATATCCTCTGTACTCTTCACACGTGGGGCTTCTGTTGGCACCTGCCCTGTTTTCTGTGGGCATTTTTACAAGACAGAGTTTTCAAGGTGTATGTGGGTTCTGCCTTGTCAGACACCTTTAGCCAGGAAAATGGTGTGCCTCAGAGTTCTGTCCTGATTGTCGTCCTGTTTGCTATCACCTATAATTGTCTGTCTCCCACTGGGCATCTCCAGCTCCCTTTTTGTCGATGATTTTGCCATCTATTGCAGTTTCCTATGGAACTGCCCCACTGAGCGGCACCTTCAGTGCTCTCTTGATCGTCTTCACTCCTGGAGCATCGACAATGGCTTTCGCTTTTCCCCTGTCAAAACCGTCTGTATGAATTTCTGGCAGCCCAAATGGTTACTCCCACCATGTCTCCATTTGACCTACTGCTCTTCCATTCATTGAGACTACGAAATTCGTGTGGCTCCTGCTCAATAGGAAACTTTCTTGGTCCTCCCTTGTATCTTACTTGGTGTACGCAGTCCCTCAATGTCCTACGTGTCCTCAGTGGTACTTCCTGGGGTGCCGATCAAACCACCGTCGTCCGTTTGTACCGCTCCCTTGTCCGTTTGAAACTCGACTATGGGTGCTCTGTTTATCCATCCACACGCCCATCCCCTTTATTCCGCCTCAACAGTATCCATCGTCATGGCATCATTTTGGTCATGGGCACCTTTTACACCAGCCCGGCTGAGAGTCTGTATGCTGAAGCTGCTGAACCAAGATTGTCCTACTGCCGTGACTTTCTCCTCAGCAGGTACGCATGCCGTTTGTCTGCCATGTGTGGCGACCCCTCCTATGCCTCCTTCTTTGATGATTCCTTTGATCGTCAGTATGGGGCTCATCCCTCTTCTCTGTTACCTCCTGGAGTCAGTTTTCGCCACTTGCTACAGTGGCTTAACTTCATGCTACCTGCAACTTTCCCAGTGGGTGTGAAACCTTCACCACCTTGGCTTTGTGAAGCAGCCCATGTTAACCTTGGCCTTCATTCGCTTCCTGAGGACACTACTCCAGCCACCATCAGTTTCACGACCTTCACATAGAACATCGTGTTAGCACCTTTGTATACACTGATGGCTCTGGTACTGATCATGGGGTCTGGTGTGCCTTCGTCATTAGCACCCGTGTCTTTCAATATCGGCCTCCAGCACATTCTTCAGTATTTACAGCTGAGCTTTTCGCCTTTTATCTGGCCACAACATAGTCTTCCCAATTGTGTCCTGCTCAGGCTCACTAAGCACTCTCCAAAGTCTGTGTGCTGTTCACTGCTCATCCCTTAGTGCAGCGGGTCCAGGAAAACTGTCACTTGCACACTTTTGGTGGAACCAATTTCATGTTTCTGTGGGGGGCCCTGGTCATGTCGGTTTGCCAGGAAACGAGGCTGCTGGCGCTGCTGCCAAGGCTGCAGTTCTCGTACCTCAGCCCGCAAGTGCCTCTATTCCCTCTGATAATCTCAGCATTGCCATCTGTCAGGAGGTGGTGTCCCTTTGGCAGTGCGAATGGTTCTCCCTTCACAGGAATAAGCAAGGGCTTATTAAGCCTCTCCTGGCCCCTTGGACGACCTCTTGGCTCTCCCACAAGGAGGAGATTGTTTTAGCTCGGCTGTGTGTTGAGCACTGCCGTTTCAGCCATCATCATTTTCTCAGAGGCACTACCCTGCCACTTTGTACGCATTGCGGCCAAATTTTAACTGTCAGCCACTTCCTGCTGGAATGCCCTTTTTTAACAATTTACATTCCAGCTTGGGTTTGCCGTCTGATTTATTAACCATTTTAGCGAATGACGCATGGGCCGTTGACTGTGTTTTACTTTTTATCCGCCAAAGCAATGTGGCGAAGGCCATTTAATTTTTAGTTTTGGACCACAATTTTCGTATGATATTTTTTTTAGCCATTCTTCCACATCCCTGTTTTTAGCTGTCTCCTATTCTTTCCATTGGGTGTGACGTATAGCTGTTTACCGCCTCCCTGTAATCATGTTGTAGAGTTTTGAGTTGGGTGTGTTTTTTTATATTTTTTTTAAACAAAACAATGTCAAGAGTATTTTATACATTTCTCCTGTATTCCTTAAATAAATGTAATCATATTATCAGTTGATTTCACTCTATTTTGACAAATAACTAATCATCTGAATAGTGACAGAAAATCTTGAAAAGAACATCTGTTTCATAAAGAGAGAGGTATGCAGCTGTCTGTACTACCTTGAAATAGCTTACCTTTTCATTCAGTGATGAGAGTTTTGACAAAGAGCTCTCTTATCCCTAAGTTTCATTAGCGTCCTCTTCCTCAGGAAATTCCCTCCTTTTCTGTGGCATGTTTAAAATTTGGTCTCCAGCAGTGTAGTGAAATTAGATCA
The DNA here is from genome assembly GCF_023897955.1 of Schistocerca gregaria. Lineage (NCBI taxonomy): Eukaryota > Metazoa > Arthropoda > Insecta > Orthoptera > Acrididae > Schistocerca > Schistocerca gregaria. The sequence goes on from NC_064925.1 coordinate 76,725,848, forward strand.
AAGGCACATCATCAGAGATTGATGGTTCAATTTAGTGCTTGAAAATGTTTGCCGTTATCATTGCACAAAGAAATTATTGAAATTGAAAATGTAATAAAGCAGAAATTATTAGCATATAAGTTAAACAACAATCATAAATTGTCAATACAATATCAATGAACATTGGTAGGTTATGCTATGAGAAGTGCTCAATAATTAATGCAACACCTTTTTTCTGAAAACAGGTTGAGTTTATTCAGTATTCCCTATTCTTTTGGCGACAAAACCATATTTTTCAACATAATCTGCATTAAATGTGACAGCCTTATAATACCTTACTGGGAGGGCCTTTATGCCCACATGGTACCATTGCACTGGTCGATGTTGGAGCCAGTATCTTATTGCATCAGCAATCTCCATGTCATCCAGGTGCTGCTTTCCTTTATTAGACAGTCACAAGCCGGAAGGTGCGAGATTCAGGCTGTCGGGTGGATGAGGAGGAACAGTCCAATGGTGTCAGACGCCTTGCCCAATTACTCACCATGCTTTTGTTCACTGCCAGGTCTTTGTAGACATTCTGGAAGCACCTATGAAAACCTGCAGTGCTCTGGTTTTCCATCAGAAGAAACTCGATAAGAGCCCTCTGGTTGAAACGTACATCTGTAATAGACACCATTTTGAAGGCTACGTATAGCGCCGCTAGACTTTATAAAACTCTTGGGGTTGAAGTGGGAATTTTCCATGACGTTCCACAACAAATTTCACATTTTTAAGCTGAAATTGGCTGAGAAAAAAGGGTTGTATTACTTGAATGAGATTTTCACTATACAGCAGTGTGTGCGCTGATATGAAACTTCCTGGCAAATTAAAACTGTGTGCCCGACCGAGACTCGAACTCGGGACCTTTGCCTTTCACAGGCAAGTGCTCTAACACTGAGCTACCGAAACACGACTCACGCCCGGCCCTCACAGCTTTACTTCTTGCCCTTGAAAGGCAAAGGTCCAGAGTTCGAGTCTCGGTCGGGCACACAGTTTTAATCTGCCAGGAAGTTTCGGTTGTATTACTTGTTTGAGTGCCCCTCATATAACAAGGCTGGCACCATACACACCAGTAATGCTGTAGATTCTGTAGTGAAAGGCACAAGATGAACTGTGATAAAGTAAAATTAACTAAGTTTCTGTTTGACCCAACAAATGAACAAACTAGTTTTGTTAGATGATATATGGAAAGGATAGATTGCTATTCACCCATTGAGTGGCAGATACACACAATAAAATGGACTGCTTAAATGTTTTATTATTTGTGCAGTTTTTTCATTGTGTCTGCCTGCGACTTGATGCCTCCTCTGTGTGGTGAGTAGCAATCTATATATTTCATGTTGTTGTTGCTCTGTCTATTGTTTAGTTTTGTTAACAGATATTTTCAGGTGCAAAACATATTGTTTTTGGCACTTTCTATTGTAGCAATGAGGAACACAGACAGAATTTAAAAATGTGTCACTCATTTATAGACACCATTAAGACTCCTGTGTTTAAACGGGCTATTTAAAACTAAAACTCTTGTATTTTTAATGTGATTGCAGGGAAAAGTAACAATAATTATTCATTATATGTTAAAGGTGATTGGTGAAAGATTTAACATTTGCAGAATTATAGGTCTGTTGTATTCCATCAGAATAAATAAACATTAAATGCCAGTTATTGTCATTAATAGCTTAATACCTGAATAAATTTTTTATGGAAGAAAAAAATTAGAAATAATGTTGCTCTATATCTACCCAAAACACTCAGGAGATGACAGATGTCAGAAGTGGTGGTAGCTTCATGTAGAATCTCTGCCTGCCGGCACTGCTGCTCATAAACAGTTACCCTTTCACTTATTAGAGTCACACAGGTGTGATGAAAATTTGCAATATCCGGCCAAAACTGTCACATGTCTGTTCACGCTCCTAATCTCCTGACACACAGTACGATACATGTTGTGCATTGCAAGTCCTGTAGTCTTCAAATGAATATTGTAAGGTTCTGATTGGCTGCATCAGATTTGGATTTAGCAGCATTCTTTCTATATTTTTATTTATTTATTTATTTATTTATTTATTTATGCATTTATTTTACCTGGCAAGATTAGGGCCTTCAGGCCCTCTCTTACACCTAACCAGGCATACTCAGATTGAACGAGTTACAGTTTCTACATAACATTAAGGAAATATAGCCTATTATGCAGTATTGATGTTAAAGAAAAAAAATAGATATTATAACAGTAGTACAATGATAATTATAACAATAAAAATAATTATAACAATCAAGAATAATAATAATAATAATAATAATAATAATGACTACGTATATGAAAGTAAACATACTTTTCTTTTCTGAATGTCAGTCCCATTGTTAGTTGCCTTCTACTATAATGGCAGTACATAATTCGTTTCATCCAATTTTACAGGATCAAATCATTCTTTTTTTTCCTGAGTCATTGGAATATGGAAGATTTCTTCATTATATAGTGGACAAAACGTGGAAATAAAATTTTGGACACAGATTGTTCCTTTTGGTGATCTCTTTTTATTTATTTTTGCAAAATAATTTATATAAAGATGAGCATCTATGAAACATATCTAATTTATACACTGCAAAACACACTAAAGTGCATGAAAGAGAATACTTTCCATTGTACCAATTATTTGGGCTTCCTCCGATTCCATGCACATATTGAAGGCAAGAAGACTGACTGCTTAAATATCTCTGTGCGCTCTGTAATTATTCTAATTTTGTCTCCTTGAACCCTATGGGTTGTAGTATAATCCTAGATTCCTCAGTTAAAATTTATTCTTGAAACTTGGTAACTGCATATTTATGGAATAGTTCACGTCTGTCCTAAAGCATCTGCCAATTCAGCATCTCCACTACTTTCTCTCCCATGGGTTAAGCAAGCCTGTGACTGTTCCATGCAACCCTTCTTGCATATTTGTTTAATGCCTCTTGCTGTTCGTATGGGTATGGGCTTCACACACTTGACCAATATTGTAGGTTGCATGAGTGATTTGTAAGACCTCTTTGTAGAACAATTGCATTTTCCCAGTATCCTGCCATTGAACCTGTTTTAAATATGTCTTAACCTATGTGATTGTTCCATTACATATCCATACAAATTGTAATCGTTGTTGTTGTTGTTGGTGGTGGTGGTGGTGGTGGTGGTGGTGGTGGTGGTGGTGGTCACCACTCCAAGGACTGATCTGACATGACTTCCACGCCAGTCTATCATGTGTGAGCCTTTTCATGTCCAAATAATTGCAGCAGCCTACATTCATTTGAATCTGTGTACAGTGTTCATTGCTTGGTCTCCCTCTACAATTTTTAATCATCCCCCACTCCCACACACCCCTATTCTTTCCATATCAATTCAGACTTCGTCATCAGTTAATAATTTTATCCCTGTAATTCCAGCATCCTTCTTTAGCACTACATTTCAAAAGCTTTCATTCTCTTGTGTGAACTGCTTATTGTCCACATTGCCCTTCTGTAGGGGACAAGTAGGGGGCTACACTTGATACCGATAACATCAGATGAGACTTCCTAATATCTAAATTCATCTTAGATGTTCAAAAATTCCTCTTTCTCAGAAATGTTTTTCTTGCTATTGCCAGTCTGCACTTTATACCCCCTCTACTTCAGCCATAATCAGTTATTTTACTGTCCTAATAGCAAAACTCATCTACTTCTTTTAGTGTCTCAGTTCCAAATGAAATTTCTTCAGCGTCACCTGATTAATTAAACTATATTCGATTACTGTTGTTTGACTTTGGTGTTGTTCATCTTACAACCTGTTTCCAAGACATTACCTATTCCTGTTACCTACTTTTGCAAGTACTTTGCTGTGTTTGAGAGAATTGCATTGTCATCAGCAAGCCTCAAAATATTTATTTCTCTCCCTCAACTGTAATTCCCTTCCTTAGTTTCATTAATTGCTTGCTCGTTGTACAGATCAAATAACGTTGAGGATAGGCTACAGTCGTGTTCCACTACATTCTCAACATCTGCTTCCCTTTCTGTCCTCCAACTCTTATTATTGCAATCTGGTTTCCGTACTACCAGTAAATAACCTTTTGCTCCCTGTGGTTTATACATGCTACCTTCAGAATTCCAAAGAATGTAGTCCAGTTACCGTTGTCAAAAGCTTTCTTTAAGTCCACAAATGCTATAAAAGTGAGACTGCTTTCTTCAACTTACCTTGGAAGATAAGTAGTAGGATTCAGTATAGTTATACCTAAGTATTTGTATGAGCAACCAGTTCCAGTAGTGATTCATTGATGCTGTCACTCTCGGATGCTATGTTTATTCATTTTGTAAAGTGGAAAATTTTACATATCCAGACCTGTTAAAGCAACTTGCTGATCGTTGCACCATTTTAAAATCTTATCAACATCTGTCTGACTATTTGTGCAACTTTTTTCAGACAGTAAAGAATTATAGATAGCAGCGTCATCCATGTAAAATATTACTGTTGATATTGTCTGGAAATCATTAATACACGATATGAACAGCAAGGGTCCCAAAACATTTCCCTTGGGCAAATCTGTAGTTACTTTTATATCTGTCAATGACTGCATCCAAAGTACATGCTTCGTCCTACCTACCAAGAAATCTTCCATCCAGCTGCAAATTTCACTTCATACCCCAAACAATCTTATTTCCAATGATAACCATAGGTGTGTTACTGAAACAGTTGCTTTTCAGAACTCAGAAAATACTGCATTTACCCGACTACCCTGATCTATGGCTTTGTCTTTCAGTATATTGTGCGAGGAAAGCATTAATTGGGTTTTGTGTGATGATTTGGGAATTCATGCTGGTCGTTCCTGCATTTTTTAGGAATGTTTCATTTGTTATGATTAAAATGGGAACTTACTCAGTTGCAAATTCTGTATAGAATCTTTTGAGATTCCATCAGGCCATTAACAGGGTTGCCACAGGTTCTGGAAATCAGGGACATTCAAATATGATATGGAAATCAGGGAAATTAAAGAAATAACTGGAAAAATTTTGTTTTTGTCTCAGTAGATGAAATGCTTTGTTTACTGAGGTGTTGTGCATTATCGTTGGTTAGGTGCAACTGAGTATGTGCACTGCTTCCCTACTCCCTCATTACTACTGCTTCTCTCCTTTCTACCACTCCCTTCAGCTTGCAGTCAGTGCTGCCACTACATTTTGCCACTAGCGTAGCAGCTCTCGGCAAGAGGCAGGGAGGCATGTGGAGTGGTTTATTTGGACCTGATTCTCAGAGATTGTAGACGCAGTGGCCAGAGATGACAGTCATGTGTGCACGAGTTGTGTCTGAATGATTGTGTGGATGTGCGTGTGCTCTCATTTTTTGACAAAAGCTATGGCTGAAAATTTAGTTGTGACAGTATTAATTGTCTTTTCTACATGCCTGTCAGCAGCTCAGCAATTATCGTTTTGGTGAGTTGCTACCTGTCCTCATTTTTATTGATTCCCAGAGTATTTGAACAAATTATTGTTGCATGGATTGATGACTGTGGTCTCATTTCAACAACATGTTGTCTTTGGCTCGTGAATAGCTGGCCACGCGAGTGGATTTCTACAACAGGCCAAAAACACAGGCCGTTTCTGTGGGTATCTGTAATGGGTTGTGCCTGCTGATCTGAAGACATTCGGTTCCTACTAATGTGCAGACCCTGCTCATCAGATCGAGTCTCCCTGACCTCCCTGGTGGCCAGGTCTGTTCGTATGTGGAGTAAAGCAGCAGATTTTTACGGTTTATCCATGGACCCAGGACTGTGGTGCTCATCAGGACGCCAGAGGCCACGGGTGATGGATTTCATTATTTGCAACTGCCTCACCACAAGTGCGCTGTACAGTATGGCATTTTATAGACGCTTTATTCGTTCTAGTACATTTTTGCACTTCAAAAGTCGTTTATATGTTGGAAAGTATGGACAATAGAAGAAGAAAATTGTGTCAGCCACTGACAGTTTGTATGCTATGTACTCATAGATTACTCAAAATAAAAATCACAAAATACCTGTAAAATAATAGATAGAACACAGTGGGTAGTAGCCAACAATAATGAACGTAGTAGAACCAACATTGTTTTGCAGTCACCTACAGTGTAGGTTTACACAATTCTTCCCCACCTTATACACTTCTTTCAAGGGGCCTAATTTTTTTTCTGAGGTTATTTCTGAAATCAATGAAGGTATTTTAGATCTGTCTTGCGACTCCAAGGAAATTCATATTTTTGTCACCAAATGTGTTTTGTTTTATTGAAATAAAATAACATGAGTAGTCTAAATGGAAAATGTATACCATTTGTCTTGCTTTCTCCATTTAAAAACAGTTCATTACAAAAGATGTTGATATTAGTACATAATATTTTTGCATTTATCAGGAAACAACATCTGTTTGCAAGTTTTTGTTAGATGTTTCGTCATTTGCACTATTCTATTGGGTCTTGTATCGTAGCTGCAAAGAAATGTGTCAACTTACGTTGTAAGTTATCCTTGAGATGTCAAAATTTGTCAGGGAAAAATGTTAAAAACTGTCTGGAAATCGGGGAAATATCAGGGAATTTCAGTCAGAGAAACTTAATGACAACCCTAATTAAGTTTTGTTTGAGTTTAGCAGTGTCAGCTGTTCCTTAACACCACTGATGCTACTGTCTATTTCATCTTTGCAGTGCTGCAAAGATTAAATTGGGGCAATACTTCTTTGTTTTCGTTTGTAAAGAAACATTTCAAAACTGAGATCAACATTCTTGCCTTTGCTTTGCGACCATCAATTTTGGTTATTGTGCCATTAGAGGACTAACATTGGTGCCACAAATAACCATTATATACGACCAGAATTTTATAATATTCTGCTACCGTAGTCATTGAAGGCTTCACACATTGCCTTCTTGAAAGCCAAAAACATTTCATTCATCATCTTTTTATTTCCCTGTTCTTTGTTTTGAACTAATTGCACAGAAGTCTCTGTTGGTTTAGAAGTGCCTTTTTCAGTGATTGTATATGGTCCCATCCAGCATGAACTGTTCTACTAGGTACATATCTGTCTAGGGCATTGGGAACTACTCTCTTAAAAGTGAACCACAATTCATTTTTTTTTTTATACTTCTGTCCAGAGCTGGATGTTTAAAGCTCTTCATTGAGATATGACACTATCTATTTTGATGGACATGTAAATCTTTCTACTTCTTTTTGTTTCAATTTATAACGTGGTAAACACTGTGACTACAGCTGACTTATGGTCACTGATACCAGTTACAAGTGGACATCCTCAGGTCTATCTGTAGGCAATAGAACCAATATATTTCTATTATGAGTGGACTCTTGAAGAAAGGTGGTTCAAATGGGAGCATTTTAGATATGCAAATATGCAAGTTAAGCCTTGGAAACTCTCTGAGCCATCCAAATATGCCAAAATGATGATCAAAATGCATTTCAAATGTGAAACATGTTTCATAATAGCAATGACCAACTTTTAAGCCTCAGGAAAGATGTGCCTTGAATATGCTTATCTTCTACAAATGTGGTACATTTTGATTGCTAACTTTCAACAGTAGTGGCAAAGTCAATAGGAGAGGTTATAGTGCGTGTGGGCATGTATCAAAACACGCACAGAACAAAATTTTAATTTGTTCAGTGTGAGCCACAAAATGCAAAACCTTCTTAGCTACTTTTGTAATAGTAGTAGTAACAAGGAGAGGAGGAGGAGAAGATAGTGATTATGATAAAAGTAGAGGTGAATTGTTGACATTGTGTTACTTATGTTGAATCAAAAGGTTATTTGATTGTTTCTATTTTTAGAAGCTGACTGAAATATCACGCCTGAAGGAGCAACGTGCTGCAGGTCGCCGGCTGGAACTCAATCAGCTCGAAAAGATTAAAAAGGAAGATGAGCTGCTCAAGGAATTGCAGAGCCTCGTCTTGTGATAGTGGACCAGTGGTTACAGTTTGAGGGCTTCCGACATGACAAAACGATATATGGCTCGGGTTGTGCAATCTCAAAATGTTGCCAACTCGTAAACAAAAAGTTCCCGCACAGTTGAAAGCAAACAGTACACCTCCAAACTTACGTCATTGATTTCACATCAATATTGAGCAAAAATGAACTGTCAATTGCTTTGCCTGACTCATTGCTACAGTTCAGAAAGTATTTTTTTGTTTGTGTAATTATTTTTGGATATCTAATTGTGTTATAGAAACAGCTGGAAAATCAGTCTTCTTTTATTTTCTTGAAGAGGTATGTATGCAGTTTATACTTGGTGCTTTGATGTGAATTACTTTGCCTGTTGTTTGTGGACGTATCAGTATAAATTTTCTTTTGTGATATAGTGAATAGTGTTGTTATGGGACTTAGCTTTACATTGATTTGAAAAGTAATGTTCAAACAATGTAAAGAATACATGAAATGGATTAAAATTATACTATATTATTACTGATTGGGTGGTGCTACATATTCTCTATGAGAGTTACACATTTTATTATACTTTAATGAAAATTTATATGTACATAATTTTACTCTGAAGTTTAGAAACAAATGACCTGAACAAGAATAAAAGTGAGTGTGTAACTGAGTAATTTTGGATGTGAACAACTAAGACCAAAACAAAACATTTGTGGAGCACATTCAGTAGTAGAACATAGTCAGGCATTTGGTCTCTGTTGGAATTGCTTATGCTGGATCAAAATGTGAAATTTGTATGATACATGGAAATAGATAAATATGGAAAAGATTCCTTTATATATTGCTGAGGAGTGTATTTTGTCAATGTCAAGCTGATTCGTCACGTAATGATCTTTTTAAGATGTATTTAAGTACTGGAACAGTCCATTAAAACAAATATAAATTATAGCTGTTAGATATGTATATTAGCTGACAAGAAATATGAAAAAATTACAGTAGGAAATCTTATTTATGTACTGTCCTAAATGTAAATCTAAATTCAGATTCTGTGTCCTCATGTAACTTTCTATATGAGAGTATAATAGTAATTTTCCTGTATAAAGTCTAGAGCTTGCTCTGTGTATTTTGTTCATTTTGTGATAGTAAACAAAATTTCTGATCATGTTATTTTGCCCAGTTTGCAAACATAAATGTATACTGGAGTGCTTAATTTGTATTCTGAATTTTGTGATTGGTATTACTTTAATTTAATAGCTCATTTGAACATAGAAAAAGGCAGTGACATTCAGTTGTTTATCAGTGTTGCGACATACATATGTCTTCATATGAATAGTAGCTTAAATAAGTTCATTGCAAAATATATTTTTATATACATATATAACTATAAATATGATGTGTATAGATGGCGTTGATGAGTCCATGAACATAGTTATCTAAGCGCAGTTTTGTTTCTTTTCAGATTTAAAATTTTTGATGTATTATAGTGAATCCTCAAACTGGAAAAGAATATAAAACAAAATATGATAACATCTTGTCGACATTAATTGTCAACAGTTTCAAAGAAACTGTGTTATGTTCGCATGTGAAACTTCTCACCATCCTTTGGGTTTGAATAAAATATCTGATAATGAACTTTGCAGTTGCTTTGCCAGATTATTGTTTATTCTTTTTTCTTCTTCCTCTTTTTTTATGTAGAAAATTTTCCATATTGTAATTTGGAAATTGATACATTATGCAGTACAGTAATTATGGTTGCAAGTGACAGAAATTATGTACCTATTATGATTATTTAAATGGCTGTGTGACATTTTATGTATATTGAGTGGGCATGTTATGTACAGGAATTGTGTTAAAATCAGCACTTAATTAAAACAAGGCAGTAAATAGGAGTAATTTTTTTCAGCAAGTGTTACTAATACTTTTATATAGAAAGTGGGCATAATTCATGTAATTGGTGCTGATTTACCTTTGTTTCCTGCATGCTGCATTTTTTATTATTGTTGTGAAAAGAAAATTCAAATAATACTGCTGTGTGCAAGACAGCTGAGGGGTAGGTACGTAGTCAATACGAATTTCAGAACAGACTTTTTTTTACATTAAGAATCTCATTCATAACTTCTTTGTACTTCAGGATCTGATGATGCTCTATAAAAATAAAAAACTGATTTGCAGTGTATGTTGTCCAGTATAGTATTCCATTACCTATTGAAATGACAATATATTGTCATTTTTACAATCATCGCACAGTGTCACTTGGTAAGGAAAAAAGTTTTTAAAAAAATGATGTACTGAACAAACACATTGACATATCAGTGTTTCCATTTTTCTTTAACACTATAATATTTATTTGTGACAGAAGTGGTGACTGTTGCCTCAGTGCAGTATCATGTACTTTTACTGCTGTTAAGTGTGCTTGTACAGTCTGTTGTTATGAAGGGGTTATGATTTAAAAAAATATATAATTGCACTTATATTGGAAGAGATGTTAGCACAGTTACTTGCCTATTATGTTCCTTTTGTGTAGTATTGTTCTGTAGTGGATTACAACCAAAGACCTGTTAAGTATAAGTGCTATAGAAAACCAACTGTTTTAATTAAACAGTCTTATGCCATTTCTCCGTGTTTCTTTCAGTTCTCAAAATTAGTGGTTGTATAAATCATCCACATTTGGCTGCTTTGAAAACAGAATTCTTTTATTTAATAATGCACAAATGTCACAGATGTGAATCAAAAACTAAAGTTAATTGCAAATTTGACATTGACTTCTTTTTAAATATATGTATGTTTTGAAGGACTTATATACAATAGTAAGGTCTAGCAGATGGTTAGCTGTGTTTTAGGAATACTGTCACAAAAGCAGTTACATTTGAGTGTGTTTCAGCTTTTCACCTTATATTACTGTGATGGTGAAATTTTTTTCTTCGATGGAGTACGGAACGTAATGTTACATAACTTTATTCTGAAAGTTTTGTGGTTGTTTCGAGTGGAATTTTTTTACCATACAAAGACCTACATGCCTCTATTATGTTATTACAGCAACTTTTTGACAACTTAAAAAGTGAGATGATGTCATTAGATCTTTACATAGTTGTAATTGCACAATATATTGTTACAACGAGATGGTAATGTAATAAGGGCTTATATTTATGAATATTCTAACAATGATCTAACAGAAAAAAAGGCTGTAATAAAATTATGTGAGCTGCATTGTGCATTTGTTGACATAAAACCAGAGCATTTATTTGCCAAAATGAATTGTGTGTGCATGTTCTAAAATTATTTATCTGTGCACTGTGATTGTGAATACTACTAACATGTAATGTACATGTACAAATCATATGAGCAAGATTCATGAAAGAATAATATACAGGACAGTATTCTGATGACAAAAATTAATCATTTGTTCATTTTGTATGCTCAAATGACCAATACAGCAATCTAGCAAGAAAATTAATACATCTTGTTTTTCTGATAAACAGCTAAGTTGAAACTTCCTGGCAGATTCTGGAAACAGCTAAGTTGTTATATTTCACGTGCACTGTGAAATAAGAATGCTTTACATTATCCTGTGCTGGAACAATATCGGAGCTGATGTAGGCCTTTCACAGTGATACCTAATGATTACAACTACATACTGATGTTCAGGAGTGTGACTGAAATCCTCACTGAGCTTTCTGAAATAATTCAGGTAACTGTTAGGATGTTTGTTTATTGGTATTAAATTCACAATTGCCTTAATTTGGCTGAGATGGATGACGCCTGTCACCTTTTTAGATTTCTGGGACTGATGTTCACAAGCATAACTGTGCTCAAATCTAAAAAATACATCATTTTCTTTGGGAAAGTGTCCCAAGTTTGCATATGACAATGGTATAGCATTATGTGAGTATCCCATATAGTTCAAGATTCATCAATGTGTTCTAAAACAGAATGCTTTATTAACACTTGTAGGTAATTGCCAGTAATCTTTTTGAGAACAAAGTCTTGAGTTACTGAAGAAACTTGCGTCGTGATAAGACACAACTCATATTTGGAGAAGTGGGTTTAAATCCTGATTTACATTAGTCTCAGACTCCCTGCTGGCAAATCCCTTAGCAGATTAAGTTCATTGTCAGCTGAATATGGATTGCACCTCTAATATGACTGTTGGTGGAATTTGAACTCTGACCTGCTACCATACACCACCAAATTACACAGACACTTGTGACTTTGTTAAGATATGCTTGCAGACACCTAATCAGATTCAAAGAGTTAACTGTTAGCACCCATTCATGTGTCCATGATAATGAAAATTTTTTATGGAGGTGTAAATAGAAAAAAAGAAATACATTGCTTATAAAAGATGGTATCAAAATGATGTGTCTCTTTAAATGAACATCTTTGATGTGGAGTTTGGAGACAAAATGTATAAAATTGTATGAATATTGCAAACCACTGTGCTTCTGGGACAGTTTATTTTGTGCTCTGTTGCACAATTTCATCCCTCACTTTCTTCCATTAGTATGTTGCGAGCTGTCGGCTGTGGATAATGTGTCCTGGCAAGTATGTTTAGTAAGTAATTAAAAGTTCAACAACTAATTCAAATAAAAGGTGTTTCAATCCTTCAAGTGTAGAATAATGCAGACAATAGAAAATCCTAAATTGAGTCAACTGAGATGTGCTACCATTGGTACCAGAAATGATTACTCTAGGAGGAACAAAATCTTGGCTGAATTGTTTGTGAGAAGCCACTAGGGGAAATGAAATGACAGAAAATACAGGATAGAATAACAAAATTAATTCAGATAGATTGCTACATACCAAAGAGAAGGCATTGGGAGGCAGACAGGCACATTTAAAAGTAAACTAAGTTATCAGACAAAAACTAGATACACATACACACACTTCTCAGAACCAATGTACTGTAAATCCATGCTTCCTGCATAGAAAAATTATTTGATGAACATTTCATAATTCAGTCATGAAAAATGTTTCAGATGCCATTCAGAATTTAATGGATGATATACAATAAGAGAATGTTTACTGTCCTGAGAGGCAGTACGAGTTCCCAACACCACATCACTCAAAAATAATTCAAAGTCCTTCATGATATGAAAAGTTTGTATCCTTATTCGTGAACACTTGGGGAAGAAAACATGTCCAGTGAAGACATTGTATAGAAATACTCTTAAGTCCCATACTATTTCAATGTTCTGAGGTGCAAGATGACCAAACAACACAGATCCTCTCACCAAACAACATGAGACAACTTGTTTGCTCTGGTATCCAGAAGCATTGTAGTCCACTAAATGAGACCAATTATCTGCCCCAGTAGCAAGTGGTCACTGATGGCTTACTGCCATGCTGGGTTTGATTCCTGGTTGGGTCACAGATTTTATCCGCTTGGTGACTGTGAGCTATGTTGTTGTCATCCTTGATGTGAGAGTCTCTGAAGTAACTTCAAATAAAAAAGGACTTGCACTAGGTGGCTGAACTACCCCAGATGGGGGTTTCCACCCAGTAATGCTACATCACGATTTCATTTCCAAGCTCAGAAATGTAAGATGATCCAGTTCTATTCTTTATTCAATTGGTCAGTCTCCTTCCGAGGTGACTTGCAGCTCTCCTGCTTTCACAGGCCAGTTTTCCTATACAAGACAGTCAGTCAGAACATGTGCTATACATAGCAATTTTTCTTTCATAAATAATAATTTCTCTCTGAGTGTTCAATTTGACCCAGAACAGTTGTATTACTTTCTTTAATCTATACCAAAAAGTATGTACTATGTCTTAAATATTTCTAGTACTCCATATGCAATGAATATAGAAAAAATGTGAAATGTCATAAAATTTCAGTAATGCCTAAAATAAGAATGGTGACAAAGTGTGGTTTGTAGGGTGGAGTTTTGTGGTGAATTAACAGTTAACTGCATAGTTTCACCTCTGTATCCCTTAAACTAGGCTACTTCAAAGGACCGTAAATTTTAAAACAACTATTGAATAAAATGTGGTCATACATATATTTCCAATATTGTGTAAAGGAAAGTTGCTACTCACCACATAGTAGAGATTCTGAGTCGCAGATGGGCACAACAAAGAGACTGTCACAAATATAGCTTTCGGCCAGTAAGGACAACTAACACACACTTTCACAAATGCAACTCATCCACACGACTGCAATCTCAGGCAACTGAGACCACACCCTGAGGCCACACTTTGAGTGTGGCCTCAGTTGCCTGAGACTGCAGTCGTGTGTGAGTTGCGTTTGTGAGAGTGTGTATGTGTGTGTTTGTCATCTAATTTTGACGAAGGCCTTACTGGCCAAAAGTCTCCTTCCGAGGTGACTTGCAGCTCTCCTGCTTTCACAGGCCAGTTTTCCTATACAAGACAGTCAGTCAGAACATGTGCTATACATAGCAATTTTTCTTTCATAAATAATAATTTCTCTCTGAGTGTTCAATTTGACCCAGAACAGTTGTATTACTTTCTTTAATCTATACCAAAAAGTATGTACTATGTCTTAAATATTTCTGGTACTCCATATGCAATGGATATAGAAAAAACGTGAAATGTCATAAAATTTCAGTAATGCCTAAAATAAGAATGGTGACAAAGTGTGGTTTGTAGGGTGGAGTTTTGTGGTGAATTAACAGTTAACTGCATAGTTTCACCTCTGTATCTTTTAAACTAGGCTACTTCAAAGGACCGTAAATTTTAGAACAACTATTGAATAAAATGTGGTCATACATATATTTCCAATCTTTGTTAAATGAAATGCAAAAAGGTGGTCTGTATTGACTGAAACTAGTATCACACTTCAGTAAAGTTGATACGCAGATGTATATAAATATGCCTTTCACTAAACTTACTAGATCCTCTATAATGAGGACAGCCAAGGACAATGTGGGTCTCTCTTGTCTGACTCTACACTTCACCCATAACCATTCCCACACTGTCCGAGTGAGAAAATGGGGAAACTGTGGATGTGCCACATTAGATGGCACTGTAGTCTTGCAAAGAACTTTGAACAACTTGGTTTCATGTTTCTTGCCGAAGAAATAATAATATTTATATTTGGCAGAAACTGTTGATGTATGAATAGACACGGACTTTCGCAAATTTTCATCACTTAGGTTTCCAGATAACTGTGCCTTATTAAGTTTCATAATAATAATTATTAAAAAAGCATATCATGTACACAATATTGTGTAAAGGAAAGTTGCTACTCACCACATAGTAGAGATTCTGAGTCGCAGATGGGCATAACAAAGAGACTGTCACAAATATAGCTTTCGGCCAGTAAGGACAACTAACACACACTTTCACAAATGCAACTCATCCACACGACTGCAATCTCAGGCAACTGAGACCACACCCTGAGGCCACACTTTGAGTGTGGCCTCAGTTGCCTGAGACTGCAGTCATGTGTGTGAGTTGCGTTTGTGAGAGTGTGTATGTGTGTGTTTGTCATCTAATTTTGATGAAGGCCTTACTGGCCAAAAGTCTTTTTGTTGTGCGTATCTGCGACTCAGAATCTCTGCTATATGGCGAGTAGCAACTTTCCTTTTCACAATATTGTTACATTCCATCTTGGATTTTCCATTGTGTGATATCACACATACATGTTGATCAAAAGACTGACATCACTTTTGCAGCTTCATTATGGAGATGTGGAAAAACTACCCGAGGAAAACAACGTAGTACTCCTGGACAGTTTTAAAGTAAAATAATTTGGCTTTCAAATGGGAATTACAGATCAATCAGTTCTGTCTGCGCATGTACGTGAGCACTTTCAACAGAAATAGTTAACAATCTCAAAAATGAATTTTTAGAAGGCTGTTCCTATAGCAACTTCCTGGCTGATTAAAACTGTGTTCCGGACCAAGTCTTGAACTCGCGACCTTTGCCTTTTGTGGGCAAGTGCTCCACCAACTGAGCTCAGGTCCCGAGTTCAAGTCTCACTCTGGCACACAGTTGTAATCTGCCAGGAAGTTTCATATCAGTGCACACTCCGCTGCAGAGTGAAAATCTCATTCTGGAAACATCCCCCGTGTTGTGGCCAAGCCGTGTCTCCGCAATATCCTTTCTCACAGGAGTGCTAATTCTGCAAGGTTTGCAGAAGAGCTTCTGTGAAGTTTGAAAGGTAGAAGGCAAGGTACTGGCAGAACTGAAGTTGTGAGGGCAGGTTGTGAATCGTGCTTGGGTAGCTCAGTTGGTAGAGCACTTGCCCACGAAAGGCAAAGGTCCCGCATTCAAGTCTCGGTCTGGCAGACAGTTTTAATCTGCCAGGAAGTTTCATATCAGTGCACACTCCACTGCAAAGTGAAAATCTCATTCTGTTCCTATAGACTTTACAACACCGCAAAGAGTTCATGGAGCCTTGGGTTTCCATTCATGCCAGAGAGCTTAGGAAAATTGGCGGTGTTCTTTGTGAAAAATTTTGTCTTCCAAAAACTTATTTTCAGTACAAATGCATCCACTTTCCCAATCAAATCAGAAATAAGTTGCTTCTTGTTTTACTGAGGGCAGTGTGCAGTGAAGTCCACTAAATAAGCAAGATCTGCAATCCATCCTGGATATTGTAAATTTGGCTCCTTTGTAAACTCAACAGTAGCAGGTCTTAAATCAAAAAAATCATTCCATACATACACCCTGACTTAACTAATCCACTTCGCAGTAATAATAATGTCTCCATGCTCTTTGTTCAGTTTCATTAAAAACTATTGAAACTGATGGTGTAATAATGCTGCTTCAGAAAATGTACTATTTGTACCAATAATTTGATCACATGCTCCATGCCTGCAAATTTAGCACACAGTGCTTCTTTATGTATAAAATGAATCCTGTACAAATTGTCAATTGTCATTGTAACTTTTTGTTTTCACATAGTCAAGCAAGTCTTTATGTTCTTAGTGACTATTCGTGTTATTCCAATCTACAGAAAATTTGCAGTATCCGTTGATTATGGAACCTTTTGCACAAAGAGTCACTGGACTTTTCAAATTACTTTACACTTTCAGCAAACAGTGAAGGATAAAAACTGCAGCCCCTATGATTCTGCCGCACTGAAGAAAGTCGTACTGACTGTAAAATGCCACACCACAGGCTGAAAGAAACGATGTCACTTCCCACTGCTAAACGAAATGTCACACTGTAGTGATTAATTTGGAGAAGGATCAAGCAAAGCCGAAATACATGAAATAGTGGTGAGATAGGTCAAGGCTGAGAACACAAAGAGTTTTTGAAGGTGCTGAGTCACAGTCATGACATATTTCTTAAAAGAGTAAACTGCCATTTGACTGTGTATTACTATATTTATCTTCTGTGCTATCAAGATTTTGGCATTTATTTCAATCTCAAGTACATTGCTAAAAGTTGCTACACCATTATATCATATCTGTTAAGGCAGTCCAAAGCAGGTTAACCAGATTAACACGTCTTGTTTAAATCAAACAATGGAAACTAGGTAGGAATATCAACAGTGCAGGAAAAGATAAGATTGCTACTTACCGTAAAGAAGACACATTAAGCTGCAGACAGCCGCAATTAAAAGACATTTGCATAAAGCTTTCGGCCACAGTCTTCATGAGCAAAAGAGAAACACACACCAGTGCTACCTACAAGCAACCACACATGACACAAGACCGTCGTCTTCAGCATCTTGGGCCGGAATGCGACTATCAGTGGGAATGTAAGCAGAAATTTGGAGGGGACAGGGAAGAGGAAGGGGTAGTAGTTTACAGGTGGCAGAGTGTGCAGGACTAGAATATCAACAGGCACAGCATCAGGAGGTGGTGGGGAAAAAAGGAGCAAAAGAATTTGAGGAGCAGGGAATGATGGTCGGGTGCATTGGCAGAGGGTGACAAACAAAAAGGGTGGGAGCCAAGAATTAGGAGGAGGTTATGGAAAAACGGGATGGAACTGTTGGGTGAACGGCGTGGAGACAGTATGTAACGAAGGTTGAGGGCAGAATAATTAAAAGAGCAAAGAATGTGTTGTAGTGATAATTCCCATTTGCACAGTTCAGGAAAACTGGTGATGATGAGAGGATCCAGATGGCTTGGGTAGTGAAGCTGCCATCGAAAACAAACATGTTAGGTTCAGCTGCATGTTACACTACAGGGTGGTCTACTTTGCTCTTGGCCACAGTTTTGCAGTGGCTATTCTCCCTGGTGGATAGCTGGTTGGTTGCCTTACCGATGTAGAAAGCTGTGCAATGATTGCAGTAGAGCTGGTAAATGACATGACTGCTTTCACAGGAGGCCTGGCCCATGATGGGGAAGGATAAACCTGTGACACGAGTGGAATAGAAATTGCTGTGTGGATGGATTGGGCAGGTCTTGCTCCTGGGTCTCTCACAGGGATATGATCCTTGTGGCGAGAGGTTGGGATGGGGAGCAGCATAGGTATGGGCTAGGATGTTTTGGAGGTTGGGTGAGTGATGGAACACCACTTCATGTCCCCCCAGAGGGCTCACTGCTCTTCGGCGGGTTTGTGCTTGGCTCCCACAGGGCCCCAGCCTTTGCAGGATCTTTTCTCTTCCATGCTGCATGTCTTTCTTCTTGCTGTTCTTATTCCACTTCCTTGGGGAACATGTCTGGAATGTTGTTGGAAATGTGTTCTGCATATTCAATCACTGATATCAGAACAGTGTGTCCACTGTCTTTTGTTCCTTCTTTCTTTTTTCGTTCTCCATCACCTATCCTTCCTCTGTTTTCTTGTTTGAGCTTCCTCTTTTTCTTCCTCCTCGTTGTGCACTCCTGAAGGCCAGTCCGCACATCTGACGCGTAACAAGTGACTGGGTAATGCATTATTCCCAGCCCCAGGTTGACAGATAGGGTTCGCACATACCTCCTGGTACAGGCCAGGCCCAGGAAGGGGAGGCTGGCTGAGCTACTACCTTCGCAAATTGCCGATTGGTCCCTCTATCAGGTGTGTGGGAGGTGTGACCTGAGGTGTGAACAATCATCTAATGCGGGTGCGCCCTCTTCTGAAGGGGGCTTCCAGTTGGACTGAAGACAGTCAGTTCTTCGCTATCAGATCCGTTTATTATTCAGAAAGGTGTTGACGCAATTGCTGGCCCTGTGAAATCCTGCTCTCATTTATGCAATGGCACTTCGCTTTTGAAAACTACTTCCAATTCTCAAGCACTACTGCTGCAGCTTCAGTCCTCCATGGCTATCCTGTTCATGTTGATGTCCATCGAATGCTGAATTCTTTCCGTGGTGTTATTTACACTAGGCTGCTCAATGGTCTGGCTGAGGCAGAAATCCAAATGTACCTCTCTGAGCAGGGTGTCATAGCAGTCCATCGGGTGATGATTCATCACTTTGTCCAACCATGTAATGAATGGTTTTCTGCAGAAATCACAGACTACGGCTGTGTTTTTTGATTTGGAGAAAGCTTACGACACTTGCTGGAGGTCTGGTATCCTCCGTACTCTCTACAGGTGGGGCTTCCATGGCCATCTGCCCCAATTTCTTCAGGAATTTTTAAAAGACTGAGTTTTCAAGGTATGTGTGGGTTCTGCCTTGTTGGAGTCCTTTATTTGGGAAAACGGTGTGCCTAAGGTTCCGTCTTGAGCATTATCCTCTTTGCTATCGCCAGTAACCCTGTAATGGCATGTCTCCCACCGGACATTCCGGCTCGTATTTCGTTGATGATTTTGCCATCTATTGCAGTTCTCCATGGACCTGTCTCATTGAGCGGCGTCTTCAGTAGTGTGTCGCTTGTCTTTACTTGTGGAGCATTGATGACAGCATTCATTTTCCACTGGCAAAACTGTTTGTATGAATTTCTGGTGGCGCAGTTGGTTTCTTCCACTGTCCTTACATTTGGGCCAGTTGCTCTTCCGTTCATTGAAACTGGGAAATCCCTGGGGCTCACACTTGATAGGAAACTCCCTTGGTCCTCTGACATGTCTTAGCTGGCAGCCCACCATATATGGTCCCTCAGTGTCCTACATGTCCTCATGGTACTTCCTGGGGTGCAGATCGAACCGTTGTTATTGTTGTGGTCTTCAGTCCTGAGACTGGTTTGATGCAGCTCTCCATGCTACTCTATCATGTGCAAGCTTCTTCATCTCCCAGTACTTACTGCAACGTCCTTCTGAATCTGCTTACTGTATTCACTTTTTGGTCTCCCTCTATGACTTTTACCCTCCACACTGCCCTCCAATGCTAAATTTGTGATCCCTTGATGCCTCAGAACATGTCCTACCAACCGGTCCCTTCTTCTTGTCAAGTTGTGCCACAAACTTCTCTTCTCCCCAATTCTATTCAGTACCTCCTCATTAGTTATGTGATCTACCCATCTAATCTTCAGCATTCTTTTGTAGCACCACATTTCGAAAGCTTCTATTCTCTTCTTGTCCAAACCATTTATCGTCCATGTTTCACTTCCATACATGGCTACACTCCATACAAATACTTTCAGAAACGACTTCCTGACACTTAAATCTATACTCGATGTTAACAAATTTCTCTTTTTCAGAAACGCTTTTCTTGCCATTGCCAGTCTACATTTTATATCCTCTCTACTTTGACCAACATCAGTTAGTTTGCTCCCCAAATAGCAAAACTCCTTTACTACTTTAAGTGTCTCATTTCCTAATCTAATTCCCTCAGCATCACCCGACTTAATTCAACTACATTCCATTATCCTCGTTTTGCTTTTGTTCCTTACATCCTCCTTTCAAGACCCTGTTCATCCCATTCAACTGCTCTTCCAAGTCCTTTGCTGTCTCTGACAGAATTACAATGTCATCGACGAACCTCAAAGTTTTTATTTCTTCTCCATGTATTTTAATACCTACTCCAAATTTTTCTTTTGTTTCCTTTACTGCTTGCTCAATATACAGAATGAATAACATCGGAGAGAGGCTACAACCCTGTCTCACTCCCTTCCCAACCGCTGCTTCCCTTTCATGCCCCTCGACTCTTATAACTGCCATCTGGTTTCTGTACAAATTGTAAATAGCCTTTCGCTCCCTGTATTTTACCCTTGCCACCTTTAGAATTTGAAAGAGAGTATTCCAATCAACATTGTCAAAAGCTTTATCTAAGTCTACTAATGCTAGAAACGTAGGTTTGCCTTTCCTTAATCTTTCTTCTAAGATCGAACAACCCTTCTCAATTTGTACCAGTCCCTTGTCCATTTGAACTAGACTATGGGTGTTTTGTTTATGCATATCCACATCCACCCCTCTTATGATGTCTCTGTACTATCTCCACCATTGTGGCACCCATTTGGCCCAGGTGCCTTTTACGCAAGCCTGGTTGTATGCAGAAGCTGACGAACTTCCACTACCTTCCTCTGTGACTTTCTCCTCAGCAGGTATGCATTCCGTTTGTCTGCTGTGCATGGTAACCCATCCTATGCCTTCTTCTTCGATGACTCCTTTGACCATCAGTATGGGGCACGTCCCTCTTCTCTTTTACCTCATGGAGTTCGCTTTTGGCTCTTGCTCTGGCAGCTTAACTTCTCGCTACCTGCAACTTCCCTGGTGGGTGTAAATCCTTCACCGCCTTGGCTTCATGCAGTGGCCGTGTTCATCTTGGCCTTCATTCACTTTCTCAGGACACTGCTCCAGCCTCGCTCTATCGCCTTCAGTTTCATGACCTCCGCATGGAACTTGGCGATAGTTGGCTCTTGGACTGAGCATAATGTCAGGTGTGCCTTCTTCGTTGGCACCAATGGTTTTCGGTATCAGCTTCCAGAACACTGCTCAGTATTTGCAGTGGAGGTCAGGCCGTGCGGTACATCCTGCGACCCAGGCTTTTCAGTTGCATCATCTGCTTAGAATCTCTCAGTGCCTTTCAAATCCTGCATGTGCTGTACACTTTTCATACCTTAGCCCAACAGGTCCAATAAAGCTGTCACTTACTCACTCTGATTGGAGCCACTCTAATGTTTATGTGGGTTCCTGGTCACGTTGGACTGACAGGAAACATGACCACTGACACTGCTGCCAAGGCTGCAGTCCTCGTACGTCAGCTCGCTAGTTCTGACATTCCCTCTGATGGTCTCTGTGTTGCTGTGTGTCAGCAAGTTGTATCACTTTGGCATCACAACTGGTATTACCTTCATGGGAACAAGCTGTGGATTATTAATCCTCACCCAGTGAGTTGGACAACCTCCTCTCTGCTTTCTTGCCACAAGGAGATCACTTTAACTAGGTTGCGTATTTGGCACTGTCTTTTTAGCCATTGCCATTTGTTAAGTGGTGCTCCCCCACCACTTTGTACACATTGCGCTAATGTTTTGACGACCCGCCATTTTCTGACAGAATACCCATTTTCTAACTGCGCACTTTCTCATTTGTGTTTGCCGTCTGAGTTATCAGCCATTTTAGCAAACAATGTGTGGGCTGTTGACTGTGTGTTACTTTTTATCTGTCATAGCAATATGGAGAAGGCCATTTATTTTTCAGTTCTGGACTTCATTTCTCTATGGCGTATTTTACATATGTTTCTCCATGTCCCTGTTTTTAGCTGTCTCCTCTTCCGTTTATTGGGATTGATGTGCAATCATTTTAACTCCACTACTCTTCGTGTTCTATAGTTTTGACATGGGTGTGTATGACCGCAGTTGTTTTTGTGCCCTAAAACAGAACAAAACAAAAAAAACACACACACTAATCGTTTTATTTGAGGTGGGAAGTATCTTGGGTATGATGCCCCTCATTTCAGGGCATGATGATAGGTAATCAGACACCTGATGAAGAATTTGTTTCACTTGTTCCAGTACAAAGTGGTAATGGGTGACGTAGGGGACATTCCTTCCTGGCTGGTACTTCGGGGTGGAGTGTTGGAGTGTGAACGGAGATGGCAGGCGGAGATCTATTTGCAGACTAAGTCTGGGGACAGTGTCTGTCTGTGAAGGCCGTGGTGAGACCCTCAGCATACTGAGCAAGGGAGTTCTTGCCACTGTAGATATGCCATCCCCAGGTGGCCAGGCTGTCCATCTCCTCCTCCCTCCCCTCCCTCTCTATCTCCTCAATACCATCTCTCTGTTCATTTCCCCCTTCCCCTCTCTCTATGCAACCCACTCCCCCTCTCTTTGTCCATCTCCTTCTCTGCCCCCCTCTGTCCAGCGCCTTTAACATCCTGTTTTTACCCACCTCTTCCCCAATGGCAGTTAAGTGGTTCGTATCCCCACAGTGCTTCCGCAGTTTGTCTTTCAAAACAATAAAGGATACAAGTATCCAGTTTGGTTGAAATCGGTCCAGTGGTTTAGGAGGAGATGTGGAACATTTATAAGTAAACTGCACAACACAATTAAAGGGTAACTTCTTTGAAACCACACCATATTCTCCCAGTGCAGTGCAGAAGTTCAATATATGACTTGAAAGCACTTAAAAGCTTCGCTCCATGATGATGCAAAAGTGTGCCAATTGGTGTATAGGTGTGTCTGCACAGGGACATTTTTACAGTACGCAGCAAAAGTGCACTGAGGGTATTACCAAACTGTGGATTCTTTGCTATTCACATATGTCTCAGTGTGCCCCCTCTTACCCCAAGCACTCAAATAACCTGGAATTGTTTTAAATGGTCCATCCTGTATACTGCACTCCAAAAGGGAGAGATCATGTTCAAAGGTGTTGCAGCCCTGTAATGCCCTTAGAGAGAGGTGGAATTTTTTGGGAAGTGTCAGTGGTTGTCAACAATGTCATCCTGCTGCACACTGTATTCCAAAGTGTCGCTTCTGAGTGGGAAATGTGTGAAAATGAACGCCCTAAGGGAAGGGGTGGTTTCATTCATGCCCTTTATGATACATCCTGAAGCCTTTTCATGTCAACTCTGAGCATCTGTATGTCCAAAATATTTTCTTTGGCCACTCATAAGAAAATTGTGGGACTTAAGCATTGGACATTGCAGTTCTGACTTCTGTTGCAGAGGCATCTAAGAGAAGGGATGAGATGTGGGTAAGGGGAGGTGTAATTATTTTCCCATGGTGTGACACATCTGGAGTGGCCGTTGGCAGAGCTATGGTGAAATGTAGTGTCAATGTGATATCATTACCTCCCCTTCAATCTTACACGACTTTCACAGCTCTGACCTTTCTGTTGCACCTTGCTGTCTGAGATGTCTGTGAGCATATTGCTGTTTGAGGTGTCCCTGAGCACCAGGTTGATGTCATAAGATGGCAGACTTTTGATCATTACAGGGGAAGATTGTAGGCACCTTCCAGCCAAATATTGAACTTCTGCATCACACTGGGGGAAAATGATGGCGTTTCAAAAAAGTGTCCCTTTAATTTTATTGTTAATTGATATACATACATAGACTCATTTTTTTAATACGCATATGTGGAGATTTAACTCATATTAGTATGGTGACATGTCAGTCCTGCTTGCCACTGCTTCAGCTATATCTTATTTTGGACTTTTCTTTATACCCATCTAAAAACTCTAAGGTAAATTCAGACTTGCAGGTACTATGTGATAAATAAACCTCCAATGAGTACTTTTGGTGAATATTGTGTGTGTGTGTGTGTGTGTGTGTGTCTAATCGCAACCCACGGTTGCTTCATCAGGAAAGAGGGAAGGAGAGGGAAATACGAAAGGACGTGGTTTTTAAGGGAGAGGGTAAGGACTCATTCCAATCCCGGAAGCGGAAAGACTTACTTTGGGGGGGGGGGGGGGGGGGAAGGGACAGGTATACACTCGCGCACACACACACACACACACACACACACACACACACACACACACACACACACATATGTCCATCCCCACATACACAGACACAAGCAGATATATGTAAAGGCAAAGAGTTTGGGTAGAGATGTCAGTCGAGATGGAAGTACAGAGGGAAAGATGTTATTCAATGACAGCTGAGGTGTGAGTGGCGGCAACTTGAAATTAGCAGACGTTGAGGCTGGTGGGTAACGGGAAGAGAGGATATATTGAAGGGCAAGTTCCCATCTCTGGAGTCCTGATAGGTTGGTGTCAGTCGGAAGTATCCAGATAACCCAGATGGTGTAACACTGTGCCAAGATGTGCTGGCCGTGCACCAAGGCATGTTTAGCCATAGGGTGATCGTCATTACCACCAAACACTGTCTGCCTGTGGCTGTTCATGCGAATGGACAGTTTGTTGCTGGTCATTCCCACATAGAAGGCTTCAAAGTGTAGGCAGGTCAGTTGGTAAATCAAATGGGAGCTGTCACAAGCGGGTCTGCCTTTGATTGTGTACACCTTCCAGGTTACAGGACTGGAGTAGGTGGTGCTGGGATGCATGGGACAGGTTTCACACTGGGGGCAGTTACAAGGGTAGGAGCCACAGAGTAGGGAAGGTGGTTTGGGAATTTCATAGGGATGAACCAAGAGGTTACGAAGGTTAGGTGGACGATGAAAAGACACTCTTGGTGGAGTGGGGAGGATTTCGTGAAGGATGGATCTCATTTCAGGGCAGAATTTTATGAAGTCGTATCCCTGCTGGAGAGCCACAGAGTCTGATCCAGTCCAGGAAAGTATCCTGTCACAAGTGGGGCACTTTTGAGGTTGTTCTGTGGGAGATTCAGGGTTTGAGGGGATGAGGGAGTGGCTCAGGTTATTTACTTCTGTACCAGGTCAGAAGGGTAGCTGTGGGATGCGAAAGCTGTTTTCAGGTTGTTGGTGTAATGGTTCAGGGATTCAGGACTGGAGCAGATTCATTTGCCACGAAGACCTAGACTGTAGGGAAGGGACTGTATGATATGGAATGGGTGGCAGCTGTCACTGTCGTAATGAAGGTACTGTTGCTTGTTGGTGGGTTTGATGTGGACGGATCTGTGAAGCCGGCCATTGGGCAGATGGAGGTCAATGTCAAAGGAAGTGGTGTGGGATTTGGAGTAGGACCAGATGAATCTGATGGAACCAAAAGGAGTTGAGGTTGGAGAGGAAATTCTGAAGTTGTTCTTCACTGTGAGTCCAGATCAGGAAGATGTCAGCAATAAATCTGTACCAAACTTTGGGTTGGCAGGCCTGGGTAACCAAGAAGGCTTCCTCTAAGCGACCCATAAATAGGTTGGCGTACGAGGGTGCCATCCTGGTACCCATGGCTGTTCCCTTTAATTGTTGGTATGTCTGGCATTCGAAAGTTAAGAAGTTGTGAGTCAGGATGAATGAGGGAAGAGGTTTTAGGTAGGGTGTGGCAGGTGATCGGCATGAAAGGAAGTGCTCCATCGCAGTGAGGCCCTGGATGTGCGGAATATTTGTGTATAAGGAAGTGGCATCAGTGGATGGTTAGTGTCTCTATCAACATACCAACGCTTTCGTTTGGTAAGTTACATCATCTTTGTTTTTAGATATATTTTTCCCATGTGGAATGTTTCCCTCGATTATAATCATATCATTAATTTTAAGCCAACAATTACGTTTGTTATTGTCACTGTTGCATTTCGAAATCTTTTCTGTCAGCTTACTTTCTCTTTTCGTTTGTGCAAATAGTTTCACTTTGTATTCACCTTCTCCTTTTTACTGTAATCTGACATACAATTTTATCCTGCCTATATATACTCAGTAATACGTAACTCAGTTCCAACCCATGACCAAAAACTTTTTCTGCTTTCAACACTACCGCTGCTATAATATCCACTGTTCCCCATTCACAAACAGTTCCTTTCATCTATTAAATAACAATTTTGGCTAGTTCTAACAACTTTCGCTTTATTTCTGTTTGCATTTTTCCCACATCACTGTTCATTTTTAGTTGCTACCCACAGTTTTTAACGTCATTATTTCTTCATCAGACAATTGTTAGCCTTATCTTCATAATCTGCCACCACAAAACCACTCCTTTTAATACATTTACATGCAGACTTTTCGAAATTTTCCGAATTCCTCTAACCTTTAACGTGTTTTGGAGGCAACACAACTACCTAACCTTTGTGCACATCGTTGTTCACCACAGGATCAACATAGCTCAGCTTTAACTAACACTTTTTCAACTTTTTTTTTCACCAGATCTCCAGTTGCTTTCAAGTTCACCTTTATCTCTCCCCATAAATTTTTAGTTTCATTTTCATTTCAGCCTCATGTTACACTTTTCACCTTCTAATACCATGTCACCCTCACAACATCCCCACAATGACCCCATTAAGTTTTATTTACATTCCCTCTGCAAACATGCCTTCGCCCTAGCCAGATTACCTTCCCATATTTTATTTTCTCAGGCTTGTCTGACATTTGGCATTACCCTCAAAGGCCTCACACTTACAAGTTCCCATCTCTGGCTGCAACCCTTCTTTCCATCAGTCCCTATACTAGTTCCAAACTGAACAATCCATTGCTCTCACCCACCTAATCATTCACCTACACATCAACTCAGCCAATGAACACACCCGTCAACTCCTATCCTTAATAAAAGTCCTCAATCTTTCCTCTCCCACATCCACACCAGCTGTTCAAAGCAACCTCCTACAGGCCAACTACAAATTAGAACAGCATGCCACCCTCCACCTCAAAAAACTATCCAATCTCCTGGTTTCCCACCTCTGGAAAGGCAAAACACTCACCCTTCACAACCTTTCCAGCAAACCTCAACCTCTACTCATTGCACACAAACCCAGTCTCCCCCTTCTACTCAATCTCCCACTTCCAGCTCCACTCCCTCCAAAACCTCAAATTCCAATCAACACAATCTGGAACCACAACACCCTAATTCAGTAGTTAACCTATCCTCCAAACCTCTCTCCCAATCCGAAACCTCTGTCCTTTCCAAAGGCCTCACCTTCAACCCCACTCCCAGATTCAACCAAACAGCCCTCGTCACAGATTTACTGTCCTACACCCGTACTCTCTTCTGGAAATATCACTTTGCCACAAAGAAAAATGATCCTAATCCTACTCCTAATGATCCAACTCCCCAAGACATTATCCAAATTGAACCCTGCCTGGAACAGTTTCGTCCTCCGTCACAGTGGGACCCACCTCCTCTTCCTCAAAATCACCCTCTCCAAACCTTCCAGGAATTTCTGACTTCCAGCCTTGCCTCTCAATCCTTCTTAAGAAACCTTAATCCTACTCCCAACATCACCACTGCTGAAGCCCAAGTTATCTGGATCTGAAGGCTGACCGATCCATCGTCATTCTTCCGGCGGACAAGGCTTGCACGGCCGTGGTACTTGATCGTTGGGAGTATGTGGCTGAGGGACTGCGTCAGCTTTCAGACAACACCACATACAAAGTTTGCCAAGGTAATCCCATTCCTGATGTCCAGGCGGAGCTTCAAGGAATCCTCAGAACCTTAACCCCCTACAAAACCTTTCACCTGACTCCATCAACCTCCTGACCCCACCGACACCCCGAACCCCTACCTTCTACCTAAAATTCACAAACCCAATCATCCCAGCAGCCCCATTGTAGCTGGTTACTAAGCCCCCACGGAAGGTATCTCTGCCTACGCAGATCATCACCTTCAGCCCATTACATGCAGTCTCCCATCCTTCATCAAAGACACCAACCACTTTCTAGAACACCTGGAATCCTTACCCAATCTGTTACCCCCAGAAACCATCCTTGTAACCATTGATGCCATTTCCTTATACACAAATATTCCGCACATCCAGGGCCTTGCTGCGATGGAGCACTTCCTTTCACGCCGATCACCTGCCACCCTACCTAAAAGCTCTTTTCTCAATACCTTAGCCTGCTTCATTCTGACCCACAACTTCACTTTTGAAGGCCAGACATACCAACAATTAAAGGGAACAGCCATGGGTACCAGGATGGCCCCCTTGTAAGCCATCCTGTTTATGGGTCGCTTAGAGGAAGCATTCTTGGTTACCGAGGCCTGAAAACCCAAAGTTTGGTACAGATTTATTCCTGACATCTTCCTGATCTGGACTCACAGTGAAGAAGAACTCCAGAATTTCCTCTCCAACCTCAACTCCTTTGGTTCCATCAGATTCACCTGGTCCTACTCCAAATCCCATGCCACTTTCCTTGACATTGACCTCCATCTACCAATGGCCAGCTTCACACGTCCGTCCACATCAAACCCACGAACAAGCAACAGTACCTCCATTATGACAGCTGCCACCCATTCCACATTAAACGGTCCTTTCCCTACAGCCTAGGTCTGTGTGGCAAACGAATCTGCTCCAGTCCGGAAACCCTGAACCAATTCACCAAAAACCTGAAAACAGCTTTCGCATCCCGCGACTACCCTCCCGACCTGGTACAGAAGCAAATAACCAGAGCCACTTCCTCATCCCCTCAAACCCAGAAACTCCCACAGAAGAACCACAAAAGTGCCCCACTTGTGACTGGATACTTTCTGGGACTGGATCAGAATCTGAATGTGGCTCTCCAGCAGGGATACAACTTCCTCAAATCCTGCCCTGAAATGAGATCCATCCTTCATGAAATCCTCCCCACTCCAGCAAGAGTGTCTTTCCATCGTCCACGTAACCTTCGTAACCTCTTGGTTCATCCCTATGAAATGCCCAAACCACCTTCCCTACTCTCTGGCTCCTACCCTTGTAACTGCCCCCGGTGTAAAACCTGTCCCATGCACCCTCCCACCTCCACCTAGTCCAGTCCTGTAACCCGGAAGGTGTACACTATCAAAGGCAGAGCCACGTGTGAAAGCACCCACGTGATTTACCATGTGACCAGCCTACACTGTGAAGCTTTCTATGCGGGAATGTCCAGCAACAAACTGTCCATTCGCATCAATGGACACAGGCAGACAGTGTTTGTTGGTAATGAGGATCACCCTGTGGCTAAACATGCCTTGGTGCACGGCCAGCACATCTTGGCACAGTGTTACACCGTCCGGGTTATCTGGATACTTCCCACTAACACCAGCCTGTCAGAACTCCGGAGATGGGAACTTGCCCTTCAGTATATCCTCTGTTTTCGTTATTCGCCAGGCCTCAACCTCCGCTAATTTCAAGTTGCTGCCACTCATACCTCACCTGTCTTTCAACAACATCTTTGCCTCTGTACTTCCACCTCGACTGACATCTCTGCCCAAACTCTTTGCCTTTACAGATGTCTGCTTGTGTCTGTGTATGTGCAGATGGATATGTGTGTGTGTGCGAGTGTATACCTGTGCTTTTTTTCCCCTTAAGGTAAGTCTTTCCACTCCCAGGATTCGAATGACTCCTTACCCTCTCCCTTAAAACCCACATCCTTTCTTCTTTTCCTCTCCTTCCCTCTTTCCCCATGGGAAAAATATATTAAAAACAAAGATTCCAAGACTTACCAAGCGGGAAAGCGCCGGCAGACAGGCACATGAACAAAACACACAAACACACACACAGAATTACGAGCTTTCGCAACTGGCAGTTGCTTCATCAGGAAAGAGGGAAGGAGAGGGAAAAATGAAAGGATGTGGGTTTTAAGGGAGAGGGTAAGGAGTCATTCCAATCCCGGGAGCGGAAAGACTTCCCTTAGGGGAAAAAAAGGACAGGTGTACACTCGCACACACACACACACACACACATATCCATCCGCACATACACAGACACAAGCAGACATATTTAAAGGCAAAGAGTAAGGGCAGAGATGTCAGTCGAGGCGGAAGTACAGAGGCAAAGAAGTTGTTGAAAGACAGGTTAGGTATGAGCGGCGGCAACTTGAAATTAGCGGAGGTTGAGGCCTGGCGGATATCGAGAAGAGAGGATATACTGAAGGGCGAGTTCCCATCTCCGGAGTTCGGATAGGTTGGTGTTGGTGGGAAGTATCCAGATAACTCGGACGGTGTAACACTGTGCCAAGATGTGCTGGCCGTGCATCAAGGCATGTTTAGCCACAGGGTGATCCTCATTACCAACAAACACTGTCTGCCTGTGTCCATTCATGCGAATGGACAGTTTGTTGCTGGTCATTCCCACATAGAAAGCGTCACAGTGCAGGCAGGTCAGTTGGTAAATCACGTGGGTGCTTTCACATGTGGCTCTCCCTTTGATCGTGTACACCTTCCGGGTTACAGGACTGGACTAGGTGGTGGTGGGAGGGTGCATAGGACAGGTTTTACACCGGGGGCGGTTGCAAGGGTAGGAGCCAGAGGGTAGGGAAGGTGGTTTAAGGATTTCATAGGGATGAATCAAGAGGTTACAAAGGTTAGGTGGACGGCGGAAAGACACTCTTGGTGGAGTTGGGAGGATTTCATGAAGGATGGATCTCATTTCGGGGCAGGATTTTAGGAAGTCGTATCCCTGCTGGAGAGCCACATTCAAGGTCTGATCCAGTCCCGGGAAGTATTCTGTCACAAGTGGGGCACTTTTGGGGTTCTTCTGTGAGAGGTTCTGGGTTTGAGGGGATAAGGAACTGCCTCTGGTTATCTGCTTCTGTACCAGGTTGGGAGGGTAGTTGCGGGATGCGAAAGCTGTTTTCAGGTTGTTGGTGTAATGGTCGAGGGATTCAGGACTGGAGCAGATTCGTTTGCCACGAAGGCCTAGGCTGTAGGGAAGGGACCGTTTGATATTGAATGGGTGGCAGCTGTCGTAATGGAGGTACTGTTGCTTGTTGGTGGGTTTGATGTGGACGGATGTGTGCAGCTGGCCATTGGACAGATGGAGGTCAACGTCTAGGAAAGTGGCATGGGATTTGGAGTAGGACCAGGTGAATCTGATGGAACCAAAGGAGTTGAGGTTGGAGAGGAAATTCTGGAGTTGTTCTTCACTGTGAGTCCAGATCATGAAGATGTCATCAATAAATCTGTACCAAACTTTGGGTTGGCAGGCTTGGGTAACCAAGAAGGCTTCCTCTAAGCGACCCATAAATAGGTTGGCAAACGAGGGGGCCATCCTGGTACCCATGGCTGTTCCCTTTAATTGTTGGTATGTCTGGCCTTCAAAAGTGAAGAAGTTGTGGGTCAGGATGAACCTGGCTAAGGTGATGAGGAATGAGGTTTTAGGTAGGGTGGCAGGTGAGCGGCGTGAAAGGAAGTGCTCCATTGCAGCGAGGCCCTGGACGTGTGGGATATTCGGGTATAGGGAAGTGGCATCAATGGTTACAAGGATGGTTTCCGGGGGTAACAGACTGGGTACGGATTCCAGGCGTTCGAGAAAGTGGTTGGTGTCTTTGATGAAGGATGGGAGACTGCATGTAATGGGTTGAAGGTGTTGATCTACGTAGGCAGAGATACGTTCTGTGGGGGCTTGGTAACCAGCTACAATGGGGCGGCCAGGATGTTTGGGTTTGTGAATTTTAGGAAGTAGGTAGAAGGTAGGAGTGCGAGGTGTCGGTGGGGTGAGGAGTTTGATGGAGTCAGGTGAAAGGTTTTGTAGGGTGCCTAAGATTCTGAGGATTCCTTGAAGCTCCGCCTGGACATCAGGAATGGGATTACCTCGGCAAACTTTGTATGTAGAGTTGTCTGCAAGCTGACGCAGTCCCTCAGCCACATACTCCCGACGATCAAGTACCACGGTCGTAGAACCCTTGTCAGCCGGAAGAATGATGATGGATCGGTCAGCTTTCAGATCACGGATAGCCTGGGATTCGGCTGTGGTGATGTTCGGAGTAGGATTAAGGTTTTTCAAGAAAGATTGAGAGGCAAGGTTGGAAGTGAGAAATTCCTGGAAGGTTTGGAGAGGGTGATTTTGAGGAAGAGGAGGTGGGTCTCGCTGTGATGGAGGACGGAACTGTTGCAGGCAGGGTTCAATTTGGATAGTGTCTTGGGGAGTTGGATCATTAGGAGTGGGATCAGGATTGTTTTTCTTCGTGGCAAAGTGATATTTCCAGCAGAGACTACGAGTGTAGGACAGTAAATCCTTGACAAGGGCAGTTTGGTTGAACCTGGGAGTGGGGCTGAAGGTGAGGCCTTTGGATAGGACAGAGGTTTCGGATTGGGAGAGGGGTTTGGAGGAAAGGTTAACTACTGAATTGGGGTGTTGTGGTTCCAGGTTGAGGTGTTGGGGGGAGTGGAGCTGGAAGTGGGAGATTGAGTAGTTGGGAGAGACTGGGTCTGTGTGCAATGAGAGGAGGTTGAGGTTTGTTGGAAAGGTTGTGGAGGGTGAGTGAGTTGCCTTTCCGGAGGTGGGAAACCAGGAGATTGGATAGTTTTTTGAGGTGGAGGGTGGCATGTTGTTCTAATTTGCGGTTGGCCTGTAGGAGGATGCTATGTACAGCCGGTGTGGATGTGGGAGAGGAAAGATTGAGGACTTTGATTTGGGTCAGGATGAACCTGGCTAAGGTGACGAGGAAAGAGGTTTTAGGTAGGGTGGCAGGGTGTGTTCATTGGCCGAGTCGATGTATAGGTGAAGGATTAGGCGGGTGAGGGCTATGGATTGTGCTGTTTGGAACTGGTATAAGGACTGATGGAAAGAAGGATTGCAGCCAGAGATGGGAACTTTAAGTGTGAGGCCTTTGGGAGTAATGCCAAATGTCAGACAAGCCTGAGTAAATAAAATATGGGAGCGTAATCTGGCTAGGGTGAAGGCATGTTTGCGGAGGGAATGTAAATAAAATTTAATGGCGTCGTTGTAGGGATGTTGTGAGGTTGACATGGTATTAGTAGGTGGAAAGTGTAATATGAGGTTAAAGTGAAAGTAAAGAGAGATTTATATAGGGAGAGATAAAGGTGTGAAAAAAGTCGAAAAAGTGTTGGTTTGAGATGAGCTATGTTGATCATGTGCTGAACTTATGTTGGTGAACAACAATGGGTGCAAAGGTTGGGTAGTTATGTTGTCTCCAGATCACGTTAAAGGGTGGGGAAATTCAAGAAAATTTCGAAAAAAAATTTTTCGAAAAAAGTTTCGAAAAAATAATTTGCGAAAAAAATAAAATTCGAAAAAAATTTTCGATTAAAATCTCGAAGAATACGTGTGTAAATGTATTCAAAGGACTGGTTATGTACTGGCAGGTTATGATAATGAGGCTAACAATTGTTTGATGAAGAAATAATAACGTGTAAACCTGTGGGAAGCTGCTAAAAAATGATCGGTTTTGTGAAAAAAACGGGAATGGAAATAAAACGAAAGTTGTTGGAAAAAAACTGAGATGGTTGTGTAATGGGTGAAAGGAACTGAAGCTGTGAAATAGTATTCACGAGTTTACATGAAATGTTTGTAAACTTGGAACAATGGATTTTATAGCAGCGGTTAAGTTGAAAATTTTAGGTTATGGTTTGGAAGTAAATTACGTATTATTGAGTATAATTAGGCAGGATAAAATGTATGGTAGATTACGGAAAAATGGAAGATGAATACAAAGTGGAACTTCTTGTACAAACGAAAACAGAAAGTAAGTGTGTGTGTGTGTGTGCGAGTGTACACCTGTCCTTTTTTTCCCCTAAGGGAAGTCTTTCCGCTCCCGGGATTGGAATGACTCCTTACCCTCTCCCTTAAAACCCACATCCTTTCATTTTTCCCTCTCCTTCCCTCTTTCCTGACGAAGCAACTGCCAGTTGCGAAAGCTCGTAATTCTGTGTGTGTGTTTGTGTGTTTTGTTCATGTGCCTGTCTGCCGGCGCTTTCCCGCTTGGTAAGTCTTGGAATCTTTGTTTTTAATATATTTTTCCCATGTGGAAGTTTCTTTCTATTTTATTTACATCATCATTATTTTGAACCCAACAATTACGTTTGTTATTGTCTCTGTTGCATTTCGAAATCTTCTCTATCGTCTTACTTTCTCTTTTCGTTTGTGCAAGAAGTTCCACTTTGTATTCATCCTCCATTTTTCCGTAATCTACCATACATTTTATCCTGCCTAATTATACTCAATAATACGTAATTTACTTCCAAACCATAACCTAAAATTTTCAACTTAACCGCTGCTATAAAATCCATTGTTCCAAGTTTACAAACATTTCATGTAAACTCGTGAATACTATTTCACGGCTTCAGTTCCTTTCACCCATTACACAACCATCTCAGTTTTTTTCCAACAACTTTCGTTTTATTTCCATTCCCGTTTTTTTCACAAAACCGATCATTTTTTAGCAGCTTCCCACAGGTTTACACGTTATTATTTCTTCATCAAACAATTGTTAGCCTCATTATCATAACCTGCCAGTACATAACCAGTCCTTTGAATACATTTACACACGTATTCTTCGAGATTTTATTCGAAAATTTTTTTCGAATTTTATTTTTTTCGCAAATTATTTTTTCGAAACTTTTTTCGAAAAATTTTTTTTCGAAATTTTCTTGAATTTCCCCACCCTTTAACGTGATCTGGAGACAACATAACTACCCAACCTTTGCACCCATTGTTGTTCACCAACATAAGTTCAGCACATGATCAACATAGCTCATCTCAAACCAACACTTTTTCGACTTTTTTCACACCTTTATCTCTCCCTATATAAATCTCTCTTTACTTTCACTTTAACCTCATATTACACTTTCCACCTACTAATACCATGTCAACCTCACAACATCCCTACAACGACCCCATTAAATTTTATTTACATTCCCTCCGCAAACATGCCTTCACCCTAGCCAGATTACGCTCCCATATTTTATTTACTCAGGCTTGTCTGACATTTGGCATTACTCCCAAAGGCCTCACACTTAAAGTTCCCATCTCTGGCTGCAATCCTTCTTTCCATCAGTCCTTATACCAGTTCCAAACAGCACAATCCATAGCCCTCACCCACCTAATCCTTCACCTATACATCGACTCGGCCAATGAACACACCCGTCAACTCCTATCCCAAATCAAAGTCCTCAATCTTTCCTCTCCCACATCCACACCGGCTGTACATAGCATCCTCCTACAGGCCAACCGCAAATTAGAACAACATGCCACCCTCCACCTCAAAAAACTATCCAATCTCCTGGTTTCCCACCTCCGGAAAGGCAACTCACTCACCCTCCACAACCTTTCCAACAAACCTCAACCTCCTCTCATTGCACACAGACCCAGTCTCTCCCATCTACTCAATCTCCCACTTCCAGCTCCACTCCCCCCAACACCTCAAAATTCTAGTCAACACAACCTGGAACCACAACACCCCAATTCAGTAGTTAACCTTTCCTCCAAACCCCTCTCCCAATCCGAAACCTCTGTCCTATCCAAAGGCCTCACCTTCAGCCCCACTCCCAGGTTCAACCAAACTGCCCTTGTCAAGGATTTACTGTCCTACACTCGTAGTCTCTGCTGGAAATATCACTTTGCCACGAAGAAAAACAATCCTGATCCCACTCCTAATGATCCAACTCCCCAAGACACTATCCAAATTGAACCCTGCCTGCAACAGTTCCGTCCTCCATCACAGCGAGACCCACCTCCTCTTCCTCAAAATCACCCTCTCCAAACCTTCCAGGAATTTCTCACTTCCAACCTTGCCTCTCAATCTTTCTTGAAAAACCTTAATCCTACTCCGAACATCACCACAGCCGAATCCCAGGCTATCCGTGATCTGAAAGCTGACCGATCCATCATCATTCTTCCGGCTGACAAGGGTTCTACGACCGTGGTACTTGATCGTCGGGAGTATGTGGCTGAGGGACTGCGTCAGCTTGCAGACAACTCTACATACAAAGTTTGCCGAGGTAATCCCATTCCTGATGTCCAGGCGGAGCTTCAAGGAATCCTCAGAACCTTAGGCACCCTACAAAACCTTTCACCTGACTCCATCAAACTCCTCACCCCACCGACACCTCGCACTCCTACCTTCTACCTACTTCCTAAAATTCACAAACCCAAACATCCTGGCCGCCCCATTGTAGCTGGTTACCAAGCCCCCACAGAACGTATCTCTGCCTACGTAGATCAACACCTTCAACCCATTACATGCAGTCTCCCATCCTTCATCAAAGACACCAACCACTTTCTCGAACGCCTGGAATCCGTACCCAGTCTGTTACCCCCAGAAACCATCCTTGTAACCATTGATGCCACTTCCCTATACCCGAATATCCCACACGTCCAGGGCCTCGCTGCAATGGAGCACTTCCTTTCACGCCGCTCACCTGCCACCCTACCTAAAACCTCTTTCCTCGTCACCTTAGCCAGGTTCATCCTGACCCACAACTTCTTCACTTTTGAAGGCCAGACATACCAACAATTAAAGGGAACAGCCATGGGTACCAGGATGGCCCCCTCGTTTGCCAACCTATTTATGGGTCGCTTAGAGGAAGCCTTCTTGGTTACCCAAGCCTGCCAACCCAAAGTTTGGTACAGATTTATTGATGACATCTTCATGATCTGGACTCACAGTGAAGAACAACTCCAGAATTTCCTCTCCAACCTCAACTCCTTTGGTTCCATCAGATTCACCTGGTCCTACTCCAAATCCCATGCCACTTTCCTAGACGTTGACCTCCATCTGTCCAATGGCCAGCTGCACACATCCGTCCACATCAAACCCACCAACAAGCAACAGTACCTCCATTACGACAGCTGCCACCCATTCCATATCAAACGGTCCCTTCCCTACAGCCTAGGCCTTCGTGGCAAACGAATCTGCTCCAGTCCTGAATCCCTCGACCATTACACCAACAACCTGAAAACAGCTTTCGCATCCCGCAACTACCCTCCCAACCTGGTACAGAAGCAGATAACCAGAGGCAGTTCCTCATCCCCTCAAACCCAGAACCTCTCACAGAAGAACCCCAAAAGTGCCCCACTTGTGACAGAATACTTCCCGGGACTGGATCAGACCTTGAATGTGGCTCTCCAGCAGGGATACGACTTCCTAAAATCCTGCCCCGAAATGAGATCCATCCTTCATGAAATCCTCCCAACTCCACCAAGAGTGTCTTTCCGCCGTCCACCTAACCTTTGTAACCTCTTGGTTCATCCCTATGAAATCCTTAAACCACCTTCCCTACCCTCTGGCTCCTACCCTTGCAACCGCCCCCGGTGTAAAACCTGTCCTATGCACCCTCCCACCACCACCTACTCCAGTCCTGTAACCCGGAAGGTGTACACGATCAAAGGGAGAGCCACATGTGAAAGCACCCACGTGATTTACCAACTGACCTGCCTGCACTGTGATGCTTTCTATGTGGGAATGACCAGCAACAAACTGTCGATTCGCATGAATGGACACAGGCAGACAGTGTTTGTTGGTAATGAGGATCACCCTGTGGCTAAACATGCCTTGATGCACGGCCAGCACATCTTGGCACAGTGTTACACCGTCCGAGTTATCTGGATACTTCCCACCAACACCAACCTATCCGAACTCCGGAGATGGGAACTCGCCCTTCAGTATATCCTCTCTTCTCGATATCCGCCAGGCCTCAACCTCCGCTAATTTCAAGTTGCCGCCGCTCATACCTAACCTGTCTTTCAACAACTTCTTTGCCTCTGTACTTCCGCCTCGACTGACATCTCTGCCCTTACTCTTTGCCTTTAAATATGTCTGCTTGTGTCTGTGTATGTGCGGATGGATATGTGTGTGTGTGTGTGTGTGCGCGAGTGTACACCTGTCCTTTTTTTCCCCTAAGGGAAGTCTTTCCGCTCCCGGGATTGGAATGACTCCTTACCCTCTCCCTTAAAACCCACATCCTTTCATTTTTCCCTCTCCTTCCCTCTTTCCTGACGAAGCAACTGCCAGTTGCGAAAGCTCGTAATTCTGTGTGTGTGTTTGTGTGTTTTGTTCATGTGCCTGTCTGCCGGCGCTTTCCCGCTTGGTAAGTCTTGGAATCTTTGTTTTTAATATATTTTTCCCATGGGGAAGTTTCTTTCTATTTTATTTACATCATCATTAATTTGAACCCAACAATTACGTTTGTTATTGTCTCTGTTGCATTTCGAAATCTTCTCTATCGTCTTATTTTCTCTTTTCGTTTGTACAAGAAGTTCCACTTTGTATTCATCTTCCATTTTTCCGTAATCTACCATACATTTTATCCTGCCTAATTATACTCAATAATACGTAATTTACTTCCAAACCATAACCTAAAATTTTCAACTTAACCGCTGCTATAAAATCCATTGTTCCAAGTTTACAAACATTTCATGTAAACTCGTGAATACTATTTCACAGCTTCAGTTCCTTTCACCCATTACACAACCATCTCAGTTTTTTTCCAACAACTTTCGTTTTATTTCCATTCCCGTTTTTTTCACAAAACCGATCATTTTTTAGCAGCTTCCCACAGGTTTACACGTTATTATTTCTTCATCAAACAATTGTTAGCCTCATTATCATAACCTGCCAGTACATAACCAGTCCTTTGAATACATTTACACACGTATTCTTCGAGATTTTAATCGAAAATTTTTTTCGAATTTTATTTTTTTCGCAAATTATTTTTTCGAAACTTTTTTCGAAAAATTTTTTTTCGAAATTTTCTTGAATTTCCCCACCCTTTAACGTGATCCTGAGACAACATAACTACCCAACCTTTGCACCCATTGTTGTTCACCAACATAAGTTCAGCACATGATCAACATAGCTCATCTCAAACCAACACTTTTTCGACTTTTTTCACACCTTTATCTCTCCCTATATAAATCTCTCTTTACTTTCACTTTAACCTCATATTACACTTTCCACCTACTAATACCATGTCAACCTCACAACATCCCTACAACGACCCCATTAAATTTTATTTACATTCCCTCCGCAAACATGCCTTCACCCTAGCCAGATTACGCTCCCATATTTTATTTACTCAGGCTTGTCTGACATTTGGCATTACTCCCAAAGGCCTCACACTTAAAGTTCCCATCTCTGGCTGCAATCCTTCTTTCCATCAGTCCTTATACCAGTTCCAAACAGCACAATCCATAGCCCTCACCCGCCTAATCCTTTACCTATACATGGACTCGGCCAATGAACACACCCGTCAACTCCTATCCCAAATCAAAGTCCTCAATCTTTCCTCTCCCACATCCACACCGGCTGTACATAGCATCCTCCTACAGGCCAACCGCAAATTAGAACAACATGCCACCCTCCACCTCAAAAAACTATCCAATCTCCTGGTTTCCCACCTCCGGAAAGGCAACTCACTCACCCTCCACAACCTTTCCAACAAACCTCAACCTCCTCTCATTGCACACAGACCCAGTCTCTCCCATCTACTCAATCTCCCACTTCCAGCTCCACTCCCCCCAACACCTCAAAATTCTAGTCAACACAACCTGGAACCACAACACCCCAATTCAGTAGTTAACCTTTCCTCCAAACCCCTCTCCCAATCCGAAACCTCTGTCCTATCCAAAGGCCTCACCTTCAGCCCCACTCCCAGGTTCAACCAAACTGCCCTTGTCAAGGATTTACTGTCCTACACTCGTAGTCTCTGCTGGAAATATCACTTTGCCACGAAGAAAAACAATCCTGATCCCACTCCTAATGATCCAACTCCCCAAGACACTATCCAAATTGAACCCTGCCTGCAACAGTTCCGTCCTCCATCACAGCGAGACCCACCTCCTCTTCCTCAAAATCACCCTCTCCAAACCTTCCAGGAATTTCTCACTTCCAACCTTGCCTCTCAATCTTTCTTGAAAAACCTTAATCTTACTCCGAACATCACCACAGCCGAATCCCAGGCTATCCGTGATCTGAAAGCTGACCGATCCATCATCATTCTTCCGGCTGACAAGGGTTCTACGACCGTGGTACTTGATCGTCGGGAGTATGTGGCTGAGGGACTGCGTCAGCTTGCAGACAACTCTACATACAAAGTTTGCCGAGGTAATCCCATTCCTGATGTCCAGGCGGAGCTTCAAGGAATCCTCAGAACCTTAGGCACCCTACAAAACCTTTCACCTGACTCCATCAAACTCCTCACCCCACCGACACCTCGCACTCCTACCTTCTACCTACTTCCTAAAATTCACAAACCCAAACATCCTGGCCGCCCCATTGTAGCTGGTTACCAAGCCCCCACAGAACGTATCTCTGCCTACGTAGATCAACACCTTCAACCCATTACATGCAGTCTCCCATCCTTCATCAAAGACACCAACCACTTTCTCGAACGCCTGGAATCCGTACCCAGTCTGTTACCCCCAGAAACCATCCTTGTAACCATTGATGCCACTTCCCTATACCCGAATATCCCACACGTCCAGGGCCTCGCTGCAATGGAGCACTTCCTTTCACGCCGCTCACCTGCCACCCTACCTAAAACCTCTTTCCTCGTCACCTTAGCCAGGTTCATCCTGACCCACAACTTCTTCACTTTTGAAGGCCAGACATACCAACAATTAAAGGGAACAGCCATGGGTACCAGGATGGCCCCCTCGTTTGCCAACCTATTTATGGGTCGCTTAGAGGAAGCCTTCTTGGTTACCCAAGCCTGCCAACCCAAAGTTTGGTACAGATTTATTGATGACATCTTCATGATCTGGACTCACAGTGAAGAACAACTCCAGAATTTCCTCTCCAACCTCAACTCCTTTGGTTCCATCAGATTCACCTGGTCCTACTCCAAATCCCATGCCACTTTCCTAGACGTTGACCTCCATCTGTCCAATGGCCAGCTGCACACATCCGTCCACATCAAACCCACCAACAAGCAACAGTACCTCCATTACGACAGCTGCCACCCATTCCATATCAAACGGTCCCTTCCCTACAGCCTAGGCCTTCGTGGCAAACGAATCTGCTCCAGTCCTGAATCCCTCGACCATTACACCAACAACCTGAAAACAGCTTTCGCATCCCGCAACTACCCTCCCAACCTGGTACAGAAGCAGATAACCAGAGGCAGTTCCTCATCCCCTCAAACCCAGAACCTCTCACAGAAGAACCCCAAAAGTGTCACACTTGTGACAGAATACTTCCCGGGACTGGATCAGACCTTGAATGTGGCTCTCCAGCAGGGATACGACTTCCTAAAATCCTGCCCCGAAATGAGATCCATCCTTCATGAAATCCTCCCCACTCCACCAAGAGTGTCTTTCCGCCGTCCACCTAACCTTTGTAACCTCTTGGTTCATCCCTATGAAATCCTTAAACCACCTTCCCTACCCTCTGGCTCCTACCCTTGCAACCGCCCCCGGTGTAAAACCTGTCCTATGCACCCTCCCACCACCACCTACTCCAGTCCTGTAACCCGGAAGGTGTACACGATCAAAGGGAGAGCCACATGTGAAAGCACCCACGTGATTTACCAACTGACCTGCCTGCACTGTGATGCTTTCTATGTGGGAATGACCAGCAACAAACTGTCGATTCGCATGAATGGACACAGGCAGACAGTGTTTGTTGGTAATGAGGATCACCCTGTGGCTAAACATGCCTTGATGCACGGCCAGCACATCTTGGCACAGTGTTACACCGTCCGAGTTATCTGGATACTTCCCACCAACACCAACCTATCCGAACTCCGGAGATGGGAACTCGCCCTTCAGTATATCCTCTCTTCTCGATATCCGCCAGGCCTCAACCTCCGCTAATTTCAAGTTGCCGCCGCTCATACCTAACCTGTCTTTCAACAACTTCTTTGCCTCTGTACTTCCGCCTCGACTGACATCTCTGCCCTTACTCTTTGCCTTTAAATATGTCTGCTTGTGTCTGTGTATGTGCGGATGGATATGTGTGTGTGTGTGTGTGTGCGAGTGTACACCTGTCCTTTTTTTCCCCTAAGGGAAGTCTTTCCGCTCCCGAGATTGGAATGACTCCTTACCCTCTCCCTTAAAACCCACATCCTTTCATTTTTCCCTCTCCTTCCCTCTTTCCTGACGAAGCAACTGCCAGTTGCGAAAGCTCGTAATTCTGTGTGTGTGTTTGTGTGTTTTGTTCATGTGCCTGTCTGCCGGTGCTTTCCCGCTTGGTAAGTCTTGGAACCTTTGTTTTTAATATATTTTTCCCATGGGGAAGTTTCTTTCTATTTTATATATATATATATATATATATATATATATATATATATATATATATATTTTTTGTACATCAGCAATGAAAATTCCAGGAAGAAATAACTCTCTCAATGATCTTTTACTAAATTCCACTTTCTCAAGGTGTTTCACTGTTGTTAATAAAGAATGACCATCAGAGTGTATTACTGTAGTTCATGTTTAGTGCTGCTACCTGGCCTGTAGGGAAATAAGGGGTGTGAACAGCATCAGATGTTGAGTGCTAACTGTGAAGGACATGAAGATGCCACTTAATTGTGAGACACAGCGTTATCAGGACCTGACAGTTTAAAAGGAGGTTCATGGTGGGTGTACATTTGGAAAGCTGGTTGATTTGTGCAGTATCCAGATTTGTAGGGTATTCAGATGTGACATTGGCCAAATGAACTGCATGGGAACATGATGGCAGGTGCACCTGTCATCATCATTCCAGTTGACTACGTCTGACCACCACAAGAGATGGTCACAATATTGTGCACCGAGCACAACGTAATAACCCCTGTACATCTGTGTCTGCCATTCCAGAACAAGTAATGTGGCATCCAGCAGCATAGGCCGGAGACTAGCAGAGCCGGACTAGGGAATTACTGTCCAATGAGTAGGCTGCCATTAACACCACATCCCAAATGGCTGTGTCTGGAATGGTGCTGTGGCCAGGAGGCATGGACTGCTGATGAATGATGCCACATTGTGTTCAGTGATTAATTGTGGTTCCTCACCACCATGGATAACCATTGCTGGCAAATAAGGAGGCAACCTGGGGAGAGGTGCCATTCTTCCAATGTTTTGCAGAGGCACAGTCATGTTATTCCTGGGAGGTACCTCCAGGTATGACTTCAGGTGATGGCTGGAAATGATTGCGAGAACTCTAGCAGCACAAAGGGTCATGGGCATCCTGCATCCTCTCACACGGCAATGTTGTGTTGCTATCTTTCAACAAGGCAATGCTCGTCCATACACGGCACATGTCTCTGTAAACTGTCTGTGTAATATTGAGGTACTCCCCTGACCAGCAAGCTCGCAAGATCTGCCCCCAATAGGACACAAATAGGACCAGCTTGGACATCAACTCATCTCAGTGGCAGTATCCAGAATATCGACAACCAGTTACATCAATTGTGGGCCAGCTTGTCTCAAAAGATGCTACAACATCTCTATCACAGCCTTCCCAACTGAATCAGTGCATGCATCCAGGTCAGAGGATGTGCAATGCCATACTGGTTGGTGAGCTCATGTTGCAAAGTTTGTTCTAAATTGGACTAATTTTTGTAATCATCAAATTTAACATACCCTCTAACACATGAAGTTTTGTTCCATTTGCTCCTCCCCTCATGAGTGCCTTTTTTCCTTTCATCAGGCAGTATACTTCAATAATCACAAAAAACTGCACTTCAAGTCTGTCACTTTTATTAAATACTGCCCCCAGACAGCTATTGGCTACATGTTCCGTGTTCTGATAAAGAGACCTCTTGCTCCTGAGCACACCCACACTCTTGAATCCAGGACTTTCAACTAGAGTCAGAAGTGACTCAACCAGAACCCTACACCCGTCCGTGTCTGTACTTACATATAACATTGTGGATTGTGAATGAAAACTCATACCTGACTAGATATATGCAACACACTTAAAACATCATCTCCCACACAGGGCCCAAGATTTACCTCCCGCACTCAGGAGGACTATCATACAGCTCCACAAAATCCTTTTAGAATTAAGGCCTTTAAACTAGTTGTCCCCAGGAGCCGAAGTGCAGGCATTTTCTTCCACCATTTCTCACCTCCACTAATAACACTTCTATGAAAAGTGCTGGCTTCTGCCAGAACTTTTCAGAAGTTTATTTCCAACAGGAGGAGGAGAATGGCTGCCTTCATGGAAAATTCACCCGCCCTTAACAAGTCTAGTGCATTCTGACCACATACTGCATCAGATGGTTTACATAAAGATCAACCAATGAGCTCCAAGCTGTACAAAACCCTCATTCACCAGAATACGTGCACCCAATTGTGGTGTCCCTATCCACTAAGAAGATGACCCATGTCATGGGTGAGAATGATATATTACAAACTGTCACCAATTGAACAAATTACGTATGTGTGTGTATTGTGTATTGAACCAAGGACCTAAAAATGACAGAGAAGCTTCATCCTGCTGTATCCCTCAGTGGTTCACAACCCCACAACAGGCCACAGCGGTCTACACATCCCACCACCGCCCCACA
The DNA here is from genome assembly GCF_023897955.1 of Schistocerca gregaria. Classification (NCBI taxonomy): domain Eukaryota; kingdom Metazoa; phylum Arthropoda; class Insecta; order Orthoptera; family Acrididae; genus Schistocerca; species Schistocerca gregaria. Next base: position 76,770,657 of record NC_064925.1, read on the forward strand.
CCGAACCCAGTGTTATTGTGCAATTCAGCCCCCAGTGGATCCCCGCCCCAGGAACATCTCATAGCAAACAAGTGTATCCCCAAATGTTTCCGTGGTAAAGTAATTATGGTGTACGCATACATGGAGACAGTGTATACACAGCAATCACTGACACAGTGTAACTGAGGTGGGATAAGGGGAACCAGCCTGCATTCACCGAGGCAGATGGAAAACCATCTTAAAAACAATCCACAGGCTTGCCGGCACACCGGACCTCCTTCAACACTAATCCACTGGATGGATTCGTGCCAGGTATCAGCCTGTCTTCCCACTCAGTAAGCAGCACGTTAGACTGCACAGCTAGCTGGGCAGGCTAAATTACCTGCACTTTTGCTTGCTCCCATTTGTTGGCAACTTTTGTTTCAAAACCTATAGACTCAGCTATAATATACTTGGGAAGTACCTGTTACATGGTTCATTCTGTATACAGTGTATAAATCTGTAAGTATAATACAGAAACAACATTACTGTGAGTAGTGGGGTACTTTTGGCACCCTTGTGATCACTCTCCCCCACCCTCCCTCCCACCTTTCCTCTTCTATTGCCGAATTGTGAGTAGAACAGATGACTGCTAGTAAGCAGTCATTTTACCATCATGGTCATTTTAAGAGATACATGGAAGAGCACAAGCTTGACACTTCTTGAAACATGCACACTCTAGAATTGTAGCAGTAAAACTCTCTCCTAATGACGTTGGACACGCATCTCTGTGATGCTCATGTTCTTGCTAGGTAAACTCATGACAAAAAGTACTGCTCTTCCTTGTATTTTTCCTACGTCTTTTATAAATTGTATTTGGTAAGGTTCCCAGATGAAGAAAGAATAACATGACACAACTTGTGGAAGATAGAAATAAAATTTTGGAAACCTATTATCAATGTCATGTTCTGATTTCAAGCTTCAGCCAATTTTGCTTGCTAGTATAGGTTTTCCATGCATCATTTTCTCTACATGAATAGTGTTTGTAAATTAGATGTTACAGTTTCATCAATGCAATGAAGTGAGGTTATCACTATTTTCATAATATATTTAATAAAGAGAGTATTAGGATTAGTGATTATGCATTCTAGGGTATTTAATAATAATACAGGATTTGTCAACTTAACATAAGGAAAGATTTTATATTTATTTTAGTGTTCTGCAACTACAAAGTGCATAAGATTTACATCGTTTCACACACTCAAACACACGCACATAATAGGTTCAGTTTTGTGACAAAGACGAGCACCCTCGGTTCTACTGTCTAAATATTCAGTTGTACACATATGACAAAGATACGAAAAACTAACATTATCCAGATATTACAATACATTTCATTTTTCTTTTAATATTGAAACTTTCTGTAAAGAAAAATAAAAGGTTAGTATTGAACTTCACATGGATTTAATCTTCGGCTCTCCAATTCTTTCAAGCAACATCTCGAGTCGAACCCTTTCCAGGGGCTTGGTTAGTAGATCAGCTAAGTGGTTGGTATCATCAATGTGTTCTAATTCAAGATCCCCATTCAAGAATCTTTCCCTGATGTAGATGTTATGGACTACTATGTGCTTTGATTTTCGATGATATGTTGGGTTTTGGGACAGTTTTACTGTCCTTGCATTGTCAACATACAGTTAGGAGGTTTCACTTGTTTGGAAGTTCCAATCAATTCACACAACAACCTTTTTAATCAGATCAGCTCCTCTGCTCCTTCACTGGCTGATATTATTTCTGCTTCCATAGTAGATGTTGCCACTGTCTTTTGTAATTGACTGGTCCATGATACAGCCCCATGACTGATAGTTGGGATGACACCTGTCATTGAATGTTCCATGTCCTTGTCACCAGCATAATCAGCATCACTGTAGACTTTCAACCTCTCTTTGTTGTTGTGCTTAATTCCATAGTCCACTGTATTCTTCAAGGACCTAAAAATTCATTTCTCTTGATTCCAGTCTTGAACTGTAGTATCTGCCATTGCTCTAGCTGTTTCGTTCACTGTGAAATCAATGTCCAGACGTGACACTGTAGCCAAATACATGAGACAACCCACTGCCTCTCGATATGGAACTTTGGCTGTGATCTTCTCTTTGACATTATTTTTTTCACATTCAGTTGGAGTAGAAATTCCATTAAATTCAGCCATTCCAAATCATTTCAGAATTTTCTTTGTGTAGTCTTCTTGGTTCACTGCTATTGACCCATCTTCATTTTGCTGTAACTTCATACCCACAAAGAGAGACTCTCTAGTTGTATGAAACTCCAGCTTCAACATTTTCATGATCTCTTCAATATCTGCTCTGTTGCTGCCCACAACTAAACCATCATCAACACAGATTGCAACATATAAACAGTTCTTGTTTCTCTGGTGGTAGAAGAGACACGGGTCACTGTTTGAGACCATACAGACTTTTCTTCGGCAAACAAACATGCCCAGTACCATCTTCAAAACCTTCTTCCAGTACACCAGTTAGAAATGCTGTTTTGACATCAAAGTGGTTGAGCTTCAATTTCTCTGCAGCAGCCACTGCCAACAGAGTTAGAATTGTATCATAATGCACAACAGGGGTGAACGTTTCTTCATAGTCAATTCCTTGTCTTTGTATGTGTTCTCTGGGCACAAATCAATCCTTGAAGTGAACTTCCCCATTTTCTGCAGTTTTCTTCCATAAGACCCATCAATTTTGCAAAATCCTTACGCCACTTAGATGCTCAACTAATATCCAAGACATTATTATCTTTCGGGGCCTTTAATTCTTAATGAATGGGCTACAGCCACTGATTTTTATTACTTGACTGTAAAACTTCTGCATATGAGCTTGGGTCCTTGTCCCTGATGATATACGTATAATCTCTACTGGTCATCCATTCTGGTTTCTTCTTCTTGTGTTTGCTTCTTCATTTCAGGCTCAAAACTTTGCTTCTTCCAGAACTTGACACCATATTCAAATCTTCTTCCTTCTTATTACTTCCTCTGGAACTTGATGTTTCCAAGTCTTCTTCCACTTTACTTACTCTTTCTGTTCTCTTGTCATGGCTGACAGCTTCTCTAATTGCTTTTTCTCACCAAAAGTCTGATTAGGCTGACTCCATTGAACAGTGTCTTCACCAGCAGCTTCAAATTCAGCAGCACTGGTGCACAGTTTCCATACAACTTCAGGCTTGAATTTTACATCATAAGAGTACAACTATTCTTTGAGATGGAATCCAGACACTAAAGCCATATTGTTATTTACGTACTCCACCAGATGTCCAAGCATAGCTTTGTTGTCAAATTTTAAACGAAGATTCTTACTCACATGCACTTGACATACTGTTCAAAAGATTCTCAGGTGATCCAGGTTGCCTACTGGTCATCTATACCACAGTTTATAACGAGGCTTGTTTTCAGTAGAGAACTAACCAGTGCAATTTAAAAGATAAGCAGCAGTATTGTATGTTTCTGTCCACAGTTCCTTTGGCAATTTACTGGGGTTCCACATAGAACTTGCACACTCCACAATGGTGTGGTTTTCTCTTTCTGCAATGCCATTTTGCTGTGCTCTGCAGGGTGGAGCGATGAAATGCACTATGCCTCTGCTTGCCAGCAATTCTGACTTTCTTGTTAGCAAATTCTCTACCTCCATCACACAAAAACTGTCTGAAAAAATGACCATTTGTCTTGGCTTCATTCAAAAACTGTTCCAGGACTGTGATGACTTCAGTTTTCTGCTTAGGAAGGAAACTTTTACGGAACTTGCTAAAATTATTTTTGAAACATATGTAATAGTGAGCTTTTCTGAGAAACTCTTTAGACTTAGGGTTTGTTCACCTGTAACCACTGGTCAGTTCATTCCGTTCCTGGGTGGCAGTCTATGCATTTTTCCAAGTGCATATCCAACACAGAATTTTTCTTTGCACCCACCCACACTGATGTTCATTTGCTTCAAAGTGCATTTCACGTATTATTTGTGTTGATGTCCAAATCTCTCATGGTACACTTGCAGCGTATTGACAATGTCACCAAATTCACTTGAACTGGCTGTACAAGAAACACATACTGTGAGTGATTCCAGAAATCTCCACATATCTTTACAAAATCATTGAACGACATATTGGTTCCTACATGAGCCTTGTGAATGTGTTTTAGGTTCAGATTGTCCTGTTTGAATGCTGTAATCAGGTTTGCATTATCCCTCTCCAGCTGTTTTGGGAGTCTGGAATGTCTGACTCAGATAAAATACATGTACAGCGAAATGATGACCAAAAACAGAAATATCGTCGAAGTTGATCTTGGTTTTTCACAGCAACATCATCAAATATGAACACAGTGTTTGAGTTTATTTTTTTACAGTGGACGGATATCACTGTTCTCTCTGAATGTCGTGTATGTCACACCCTCTACACCTTGCATAGGTTAGGTTAGGTTAGGTTAGGTTATATCTCTTGTAGTAGTTGGTATTTGGGATGAAACAGTGTTTTTAAAAATACACATACATGCTCAAAGCAGACTCCATCTGGGTATGTTAGCAGTGACATGAGAATATTTGTCTTGCTGAGTTGGATGGACCTACAATTATTGCACATATGTGGTCAGAAGGGAGTATGCCATTGTTCCAGTCTTTATGCTCGCCATCACAGGTCCAGTCACTTACAACGAGGTCTTTATGCTTCACCTACCCTGCCATGATACCTATTACATCAGGTATTGGCGTGCAAAGGGTTTTCATGGAAAATAATGAACACCATCCCCTGCCATGAAACCGACTATGTCAGGAACTAGCGTTCAATGAGCTTTTACAGAGAATTTAGTTAAAATGATGCGAATTTTTGCTGTTGCATGTTTACAGTGGAAATACTGGTTGCAACAGCAATAGCAATTGCAATAGCTTGCAATATAATATGAGGTAAGAAATGAAAACATATACATGTTTATACACATTTTTATTCAGTAATTCTACACGGGGTGCACTATATCAACAGGTTCTTTCTTTATCTTAATGCCAATACAGAATACAGGAAATAAAGCCTTCTTGTAGGTGCAGAATTCATCATTTATTTCTCCTAAACTTATTGGTAGTACATTAATTGCCTTTGGTACTGACCCCTGTTCAAAGTCATCTACATGCATCCTGTTTTTACACTGATACTCTATACTGTCCCTATATACAGCTTTAACAAAAGGCAGCCCTCTGTTTAGTTTTTCCAACGCAATGGATTGCATCATCTGTAGACCAAACAAGGTTGTAATGGTGGAGTGCTGTAGATAATGGATGTGTCACCTGATTTCATGTGGAGTGCAGAGTCATCGTACACTGTTGTAATGGATTGAGTAAGAGCAGCACAGTAAGTCTCTGGAGGAGGGCGGCTTGGATGATACTCAGTGGTCACCTGCTGCCTGATGTAGGCTTTTGCACTGCACAGTTCATCCCGTTCCACCTCCATAAACTGCCCTTTAACACTTTTAGCTGCGTTCTCCATCTCTGTCACAACATGCCAGTCTCTGTCTGCGGACACTTCTATACCAGCGGTTAAATTATATACTGAACTGAACTGTAGTGGTGCACAGGACTTAATTGGTATTTTCTCATCCACTATGTCCTCCCTTTGTCCACACAGTACCACTGAAATATTCTGCGATGGCATGTATGATTGGGTCCAATGCCGACCTACATCATGCTGATTAGTACCCCAGGGCACTTCTGTGAGTCAGGAACTGGCTTGGTGTCTTGAGTTGACCATGACAGTTGACTGTCCTACTCCAACAAGTTGACCAGACGTGCGACTGGATCTCAGGGTGCTGCCGCTGCTGTAGGTCCCAATGGGCTGAGACACATCACTGCTGCAGACCCCAGCAAGCAGGAGGCCTTCGCATCCACTGATGAACAAAGAAGAAAAATCGTTACTAGCAATAATAGCGGCACAAAGACTTCATCTTCCTCACAAGACAGTAAACACAGACATAAAGTAAGGGGTACTTACTCTTCCACGGCTACTGTGCTGCTGCTGGGTAGTGCTGGACAATCTCAGGTAGCATTTCATGCTGACTACAACTGAGGCTGCAGAGTTTCTGAGCCCACCTTAAATCCCTGATGTGATCAGAAGCTGCGTTCCTATTGGCTATTACCAATTTGAAGCTTCTCTGGCTGTATAATTGTGTTGGGGGTGAACACAGGCTTTCCTTCCAGAAGGACTGGGATTCGAGGCCTGGAAAGGGCACTGCCATTTCGAATTTCCCCCCAATTCCCAGGTGGAGAGTGGGGTGGGAGGTTAGCACAGCCTTAGGGGCCATTTCTGAAATTCCCGCCAAAATTCGAAATTCCTACCAAAAGGGTAGGTGGAGGAGGCAGAGGGGTGGGAAGAGGGGAGGGACCCATGTGCCAGCTGAGGAAAGCACATGATATCATCCGGGTGGAGGTAATTAATTGATCACCTTTATTAATTTTCATATAAATTTGATATCAAAATTGCATCCTTGCTGCCATCTCCCTACTACTGATGGATTCACCCAGTGACGATGACGAGAATGCGTTTCTGCACATGGGCCACCTTATTTTGTGCGAGCTGAACTGCCACTTTTTCTGATTCTGGCTTTCTTTAGGTAAATTTAAATGCTTGATAAACTACCGCTGCCACCTCTTAACCCAGCACTTACCATATTTGCTTTGTCCCACCGATAATGAACACTACGATGTCTAAGTACACTTACAGCACCTAATCTAACATGAAAATCAGCACTAAATGTTACACAGGCACCTCAAAACACACAGTGTTGGCGAGATCATCTCGTGACACTACTTCGTTCACTGCCACTGTGCCTCATCTCATCACCTGGCTTTGTTATATGTATACCACTATAACAATACTGCAGCCAGCTGGCAAGAAATAATGTGTTTGCTTCAATTGATTTGTCTCATGTTCACCTAACAGAAAACAATTAGCTCCTGGTCAACAAGAAAAATAAGTATACTTAGATTGCACTTAGTAATTTGTGCAGTTATTTGGACTGTGGTACATTAATGTTAAAGGGATAGTAATAACATTTATTTATTATTATATTTCCGACATTTTGTTCTTGCGTTTAGTAAGTCTTTATTAATACCAAGTTACAGCAGTAAACAGAAAATTACAGGCAACATCAAACTTTTAGAACTCATATATCATACACTTGGCTCAGCTTGTTGGACAGACAGGTCAAGTTACTACGATTTACTTATCTTTTAGTTAATGTACGCTTTGGCCAAGTTGCAGTTTCCTGACCATTGTCTTTCTTGATGGGAAATACAGAATGATTAAATTACTTTGTCTTTTATTTAGTTATTTATTTCTCAAGTAAAGACCAGCTGCATGTTATTATATAGCAGGTCATATATTTATGGATTTACATGTTATATCACGCAAATTCCGTTTTATCGTAAGTACATTTTTTAAGAATTTTACAAAAGGACAAAAAAAGGAAAAGTAGAAATAAAGTACAGATGCATATATACAGTTTTGTTTAAATTTGTTGCTAATATACTTAAGGATAATAAATAACATGAAAGGTTGAGGGCGTATTTTAAGTTAAAATTAAAATTGTATTTAATAGAAGACATAGGAAATTACAATAATTTTGACTTAGATAATTATGATGTGACATTTCCTCCTTTTATACCTCTGTGTGTTTGGTATACATTAAATTTGACTTAGATATGATGTGATATTTCTTCCCTTTATATTTTTTATGTATTTGGTATACATCTGTTACATGTGTGGTAATACTTGTGTGGTACATATGGGGTAAAAATTAGTAACGTATTGATCATTCAGGTTACAATATATTTCTTAAATTAGGTAATAGTGGAGATTGGGAGCTGATTTAATATGTCATAACCATCTGCATTAGGTGCAAAGGCTGGCCGGTGTGGCCGAGCTGTTCTAGGCGCTTCAGTCTGGAACCGCGCAACCACTATGGTCGCAGGTTCGAATCCTGCCTCGGGCATGGATATGTGTGCTGTCCCTAGGTTAGTTAGGTTTAAGTAGTTCTATGTTCTAGGGGACTGATGACATCACATGTTAATTCCCATGGTGCTCAGAGCCATTTGAACCATTTCAGGGACAAGGGCTCGGTAAGACTTGGAACCAGTCACATTGTGGTTTTATGTGTACCTAAGCATTATCAATGTGCCAAAGCACTAGCCAGAAAACAAGTTATTGACTAAAGAACCTCATTGTTTGTAGGGGTAGACTGTATCATATAGTGTTCAGTCTTGCAAGTCTGTTTACGAGTTTCATCACTTTGTTAGTTGTTGGTCTGGCATGATCGTTCAAGTGTAAACGTTAGTCAGTATAAATGCCAAGATATCTTGTCATAGTTTTCCTTTTTATAGATATGTTGTTTAACTTTATAATTGGATTTCTCTTCAGTGTGCCTCTTAGATGTAAGCAAACTATTTTGTTGGTTGCTGTTGTAAGTTTGTTGTCTTTTACCATCCACCAATGAACACGAGGTACATGGCTTTACTCTCTGATTGGAACCTGGAGTTTGCACACACCATGACCACAATGTCATCTGAGTACGCATGTTGTTGTCTTCTAATGTATTCAGCAGTGATACTACGGCTATGTCCTAGAAATCGGTCCGCGTGTGGATCCTTGTGGACAGCCCCTGGTTATCCTCTTTATAAACTTTTGGCGACCAGTACCCTATTTTTACAATAATCTCTAAGGTTGTCGTAAGAGCCAGCAGAATACTTATCTCTCCAAGTCTTGCAAGCAGTGCAACCAAAGGCTGTCAGTTAGGATTGCTATTACGTATTTATCATTTATTGTGTGTGTCATTTCTGTGGTCCGCCCTGTTTACTGCATTGTCGATGAATTTATGTGATTGAAAGCCAAACTGATGTGGGCTAAGGCCAAAAAGCGCCGGTACGGCTGAAGGCTGTGGCACAGCCATCTCTCCTGCACCTTTGCCAGAATGTTAATGAGGCATGTTGGTTTGTATATCTTAGGGTCAGTCGGGTCTTTGTCCTCTGCTTTCTTGATTATTACTGCATTTACCGTCTTCCACGGATTCGGTATTCGTTCTTCTAGTAGAGCATCATTCAGTAAGTGAAGTAGCTCGTTTGATGGTTTTGGGGTGGATGCCATCTCGGCCTGGAGCCCTTATGTTCTTTAGTTTGCGTACTGCCAATGCAACTTCCTCGCAAGCAAAGGGGATGGTGATATCTTCGATCTTCATGTTTGCTGTCGAGTATTCTGCGAAGATCGGTATGTAGTTGGTTATCCTGAGTGTCGTCATCGTCAGCAAGTAGTTTGTTGTGCATGTGATGTGCATCTCCAGCCTTTTGTGCTAGTACCATCTGGTTTCTACAGTGTTGATAATACTGTCAGGGGCTTAATACATTCAGTCTGCAGTTTAAATGGCTCCTCCCAGATGTTGTTCTGTAAGTTTGTTCTAACATATATGTCCCAGTGGTCTTTCCTACTTTTAAATAAATGGGTGGTTTGAAAAGTTCTCCGAATGGAATACAAAAAAGTACCTATATCACTGAAACTGTTTTATTTTTCAATGCAGTCTCCTTGAAGATTAATGCACTTGGTCCATTGATGTTCCAGTGCCTTGATACTGTCTCGAAAATGAGTTTCTTCCAGGCATGCAAAGTAGTTGTCAACACTGAATATCAATTCTTTGTTTGAAGTGAATCTTTGTGCACCAAGAAAAATTTTGGGAAGAGATGGACGTCTGAAAGAGCCATATCAGGTGAATAAGGCGGGTGTGGCAACAATTCGTACCTTAGTTCGTGTAATTTTGCCATGGCAATGGCACATGTTTTTGATCCAGTGTCAAGAGTCACGGCACCCATCTTGCAGATAATTTTTTTCATTTCTGTTCCTTCAGTTAAAATGTGATATACCCTTTCATATGACATCCGGCAAGCGTGAGCACTTTCACACACTTTCAATCGGCGATCCTCCATCGTTTTGTGCACTTTTGCAATGATTTCTGCAGTAGTGACACACCTTGGCCGACCACTGCACGGATCATGATCTGAGCTCTCCCGACCAAATTTAAATTCATTTGTCCACTCGGCAACAGTTGAATATGAATGAGCTGAGTCCCCCAGTGTATTCTGGAAATCTGCACGAATGTCCTTTGCTTTCATATTTTTCTTTACGAACTACTTAATTACCGCTCGAATCTCGATTTTTCCATCTTCGCAGATCACTACGCGGGTGTAACAATAGAATCACGTCACCCCCACAGCTCTCTTCCAAAAGCACTGACGTGGCACGTGTTTACACGCAACAGTCCAATGAAGGTCACGTGAACAACTCGTTGTGCTGGTGCTGACCTGTCGTGGTGATGCCGAGAACTTTTCAAACCACCCTCGTTGTTCGTCTTTGTATAGTGTTTTAGCGTCGTGGTAATTTCTCTTTCCTGTGGTGCATTCCATTTTTATTAATATCGTCGTTTATGACGAGTGGCTTTCCTTAGCCTTGTTAATAGTGCTGAACATGGTACCCTTTGTTTGGGTGCGTCGCGTATTGCAGGTATTGCTGAAACTTGTGTCCCCTGTGAAACGTCTGTTAGAACGTGAGCTCTATATTCGATACTTTATTGGGTGACACAGAGGAAACTTCAATCACATGCCTTAGTTTTTGCCAGTTTGCTTTGTGTGGCAGCAACTTCGGATTTTGTGATGTTTCTGTGTCTGTATTTGTTTTAGGTATACAATTATTGCGTCATGACCTCTGAGTGTTCTCCTATCGAGCACCTGTCAGTTACCTGTATTAATGACGCACCGCTTGTCAGAGAAATATTAATGTATGTTGCTGCCTACTCCACTGTTTCTGCTGGAAGTTGGCGGCTGGCCTAGTTTGTTAAAATTGAGAAGATTACATTCATTTATAACGTTGACTATCATTTGTCCTCTGGCGTCCGTTCCGTCAGACTACCTGAGGGTTGACCGAGTATTTATATCTGTGGAGATAAGAAGACGTCTACCATTTGCAAATCGCGGAACTTCTTTTATTACTTCAGCAAAAGGCCGGGCATAGATCAATGAGATGATCCATGTTTCCCTGCGTACATATTTGCCTTATTTGTGTTACTGTAAAGTCAGTGTTTCATGGCCTTATTTGCGCCGGTGATTTGCATATACTCCCTCGGAAGGCCTGAAATTCTTCCACCTCGTGTGTGCGGCTATTGTAGACACAATATGTCCGCGCACACCTCCTTCACCAGCCTGCCAAGCTCTGCGTCCACCGTCGTGCTTTCCTATACGGTTTAGCTGCAAGTCTTTCACTGTGGAAATTTAGTAAAAACTAAGCACTTCAGCGCACTCTGGGAGTGATCGAGGTACACGCGTCCACACTCATTTACCAGGTCTTTGTAAACATTGTCAAGCTTAAGGCCTTCATTTCTTCATCCACAAGATCTGCGTGAAAGATGACAGAGTTCGCGTTTAGTTGCTGGTAGGTTTTCGGTTCCTAGAATTTTTCTGTTTGTTCAGTGGTGGGTTAGCATATAGTGTCGCCCTGTGGGCGATTCGGTCTTATTACTAGTACTAGCGCAGTTTGATAAATTCCTTTGTTTTCCAGTCGACACAGGCGCAAGTTCTCTTCGATGTCATCAAAGTCTATTTTGTTTCGTACTTCATGACTTTGGGGCTCTGTCTGATGTAACGGATTGTCGTGTTTATCTGTTGATGTAATTTCTGTTCTCATTATGTAATTTCTGTTTTTGAGTGATGTGGAGTCAGTCAGTTGAAGATTTTTGTGATGTTTTTAGTGTGAGCTTTTTGAGTGTTTATGTTGTGTTCACTATCCATACCGAGCATGGTCACTTTTTGTTGTTTGAATTTTACTGTTTGCGTTTGTTTCACACATAATTGTTTCTTGCACCTGCGCCGTCTTTCGTGCGTATTCCCACCGTGGATGAAACGTACAATTTATTTACATGGTTGACATTTTGATGAGTCGTATTTATACACACATCAAAAAAAGTTTTGCATCACCTCGGTTCCGAGATGTGCGGAACCAGTACAGAAAATTGGAACAGGGATCAACATAAATATCATTTCCACCCTTTTTATTGCTCATGAAAACCACATATTGCATGTTGTACCACCATACAGCGAGACCTTCAGAGGTGATGGTCCAGATTGCTGTACAACCAGTACCTCTAATACCCAGTAGCACGTCCTCTTGCATTGATGCATGCCTGTATACGTCGTGGCATACTAACCACAAGTTCCTCAAGGCACTGTTTGTCCAGATTGTCCCATTCCTCAACGGCGATTCAGCGTAGATCCCTCAGAGTCGTCGGTGGTCACGTCGACCACAAACAGCCCTTTTCAATGTATGCGAGGCACGTTCGATAGGGCTCATGCTGGAGAACATGCTGGCCACTCTACTCGAACGATCTCGCTATCCTGAAGGAAGTCATTCACAAGATGTGCACGATGGGGGCGCGAATTGTCGCCCATGAAGACGAATGCCTCGCCAATATGCTGCCGATGTGGTTGCGCTATCGACAGGAGGATGACATTCCCGTATCGTACAGCCATTACGGCGGCTTCCAAACCCCCAGCGGCATACGTTGGCCGTACATAATGCCACCCCAGAACAGCAGGTAACCTCCATCTTGCTGCACTCCTGGACAGTGTGTCTAAGGCGTTCAGCCTGGCCGGGTTGTCCCCAAACACGTCTCTCACGATTGTCTGGTTGAAGGCATATATGACACTCATCGGTGAAGAGAACGTGATGCCAATCCTGAGCGGTTCATTCGGCATGTTGTTGGGCCCATCTGTACCGCGTTGCATGGTGTCGTGGTTCATAGATGGACCTCGCCATGGACGTCGGGGGTGCGCAAGGTGCAGCGTATTGCGCACAGTTTGAGTAGTAACACGACGTCCTGTGGCTGCACGAAAAGCATTATTCAAATGGTGGCGTTGGTGTCAGTGTTCCTCCGAGCTATAATCCGTAGATAGCGGTCATCCACTGCAGTAGTAGCCCTTGGGCGGCCTGAGCGAGGCATGTTATCGACAGTTCCTGTCTCTGTATATCCTCCATGTCTGAACAACATCACTTTGGTTCACTCCAAGACGCCTGGACACTACTTCCCTTGATGAGAGCCCATCCTGGCGCAAAGTAACAATGCGGACGCGATCGAACCTCGGTATTGACCGTCTAGGTATTAGCGCTACTCATACGCGGTTGTTTACATCTTTGTACGCGGTTGTTTACATCTTTGGCGGGTTTAGTGACATCTCTTAACCGTCAGAAGGACTATGTCTATGATAAAATATCCACAATCAACGTCTGTCCACAGGAATTTTGGGAACTGGGGTGATGCAAAACTTTTTTGGTGTGTGTATTTGTCTGTATTATTGTTTCATTATACGGTAACCTGTCCTCTGGTGAGGGGAGGATTAATTTACGTTTATGTTGTTTAGGTGTGCCCAGATGTACTGGTGTTTCGTCTCTGCCACAGCTATTTTCTGGCAGGGCTTGACCGTTTCTCAGATGTCTATAGTCATTTTTATGTTCTACTGTTAAGAGTGGTGTGTTGTGTGTAACGCCTGTTTCATGCCTACGTAATTGTTGCTTGGACAGTCGCTCCGACAATTGAGTGTTCCACTGTTGCCGTGTGCAAGTTTGCGTCGAAAGTGCCCGGCCGCCATTACTTACCTCTGACATGGACATCCGCGCCGTATCCCAGCAACGATCTCCACCATGGCGGGTTTACAGGACCCACAGCAATCTGTAGAGCCGTGGAACAGTCCTGAGGTCAAAGTCGCACCAGGTGAAACATCACAACACCTCAGAAGCTTCCCAAGTGCCCTGTACGTTGCTGGTGGTAGTCTGCTATCTGAGGTTTTACGTCTTTCCACTTCGAAAGTAGCTATGTGGTTTACAGAGTATTGCGTCTGCGTTAGTCGTGGCTGTCACTCTAAAAACACTCGCCATTCAGCACAGGTCCGCCTGCTTTGCTGATTGGTAACGTGTTTTCCTCCCACGCAGCGGATCCGGGTTCGATTCCCGGCCACATTGGAGATTTTCTCCGCTCGTGGACTGGGTATTGTGTTGTCGTCATCATCTCATCCTCACCGACTTGCAAGTCGCTCATTGTAGCGTCACGTGAAATAAGACTTGCAACCCGGCGACAGAACTTCACCGCATGGGCCTCCCGCCCATCAATGCCACACGACCACTTCATTCAGCACATTCTGAGACTCAAGAAAGAACAGAGCTAAACATAATGTTTATGCTGATCAAAAATAGATGTTCTGCAGATTAGAGCTAACAGAATGTGAAAGGAATCTGTTTCATCTCTTTTCACCATGTCATATTCTATCATCACACACGTAAATTGTAATTTTATACTTTCCTCTCTCTCTTTCACCTTGGATACATGGACACTGGTGTATAATTTGGTATTTGGAGATTTTCGTATAGCATAATGTGCAGTGCGCCATCTAGTAAGTCTGGGAGATCAGCAAATCCTGAATCAGCTGTTTGCGACCGATTAAGTACTGTGGGCTGGGATTCCTGCTGTTTCTCAATTTTGTATAGGCAACAGCTGGGATGTTCCGCAAATTGTGCCGCAGAGAATACGATACAGTAAACAATTACAATACGATAACATACAGAACAAAGTTTGCACAAACCGCAAACGGATAGCGAACACAAATTCACTCAGGTCACCTTGAGAACTATGACATCAGGAAACGCATCTGGCCACAAAGTTAAATAATAACTTTTTTTTAAACTGCCTGTTGGATATATTAGGTTGGTGCGTAAGTTTGTAGCGTTTTCGTATTGCGTGTAGGTATTCATGTTGTTATGGGTTTATTTATCGACTGTAATTTATTACACTACTGGCCATTAAAATTGCTGCACCACGAAAATGACGTGCTACAGACGTGAAATTTAACAGACAGGAAGAAGACGCTCTGATATGCAAATGGTTAGCTTTTCAGAGCATTCACACAAGGTTGGCGCCGGTGGCGACACCTCAAACGTGCTGACTCGAGGAAAGTTTCCAACCGATTTCTCATACACAAACAGCAGTTGACCGGCGTTGCCTGGTGAAACATTGTTGTGATGCCTCGTGTAAGGAGGAGAAATGCGTACCATTACGTTTCCGACTTTGATAAAGGTCGCATTGTAGCCTATCGCGATTGCGGTTTATCGTATCGCGACACTGCTGCTCGCGTTGGTCGAGATCCAATGACTGTTAGCAGTATATGTGTTAGCAGAATATGGAATTGGTGGGTTCAGCAGGGTAATACGGGACGCCATGTTAGATTCCAACGGCCTCGTATCACTAGCACTGGAGATGACAGGCATCTTATCCGCATGGCTGTAACGGATCGTGCAGCCAAGTCTCGATCCCTGAGGCAACGGATGGGGACGTTTGCAAGAAAATAACCACCTTCACGAACAATTCGACGACGTTTGCATCAGCATGGACTATCAGTTCGGAGACCATGGCTGCGGTTACCCTTGACGCTGCATCACAGACAGCAGCGCCTGCGATGGTGTACTCAACGACAAACCTGGGTGCACGAATGGCGAAACGTCATTTTTTCTGATGAATCCAGGTTCTGTTTACAGCATCATGATGGTTGCATACGTGTTTGGCGACATCGCGGTGAACGCACATTGGAATCGTGTATTCGTCATCGCCATACTGGTGTATCACCCGGCATGATGGTATGGGGTGCCATTGGTTACACATCCCGGTCACCTCTTGCTCGCACTGACGGCACTTTGAACAGTGGACGTTACATTTCAGATGTGTTACGACCTCTGGCCCTACCTTTCATTCGATCGCTGCGAAACCCTACATTTCAGCAGGATAATGCTCGACCGCATGTTGCAGGTGCTGTACGGGCCTTTCTGGATACAGAAAATGTTCGACTGCTACCCTGGGCAGCATATTCTCCATATCTCTCACCAATTGAAAACGTCTGTTCAATGGTGGCCGAGCAACAGACTCGTCACAATACGGTAGTCACTACACTTGATGAACTGTGGTATCGTGTTAATGCTGCATGGGCAGCTATACCTGTACACGCCATCCAAGCTCTGTTTGACTCAATGCCCAGGCGTATGAAGGCCGTTATTACGGCCAGAGATGGTTGTTCTGGGTACTGATTTCTCAGGATCTATGCACCCAGATTGCGTGAAAATGTAATTACATGTCAGTTCTAGTATAATATATTTGTCCAATGAATACCCATTTATCATCTGCATTTCTTCTTGGTGTAGCAATTTTAATAGCCAGTAGTGTATTTGTAGTTCACTATTGGTATCTGAGTTTTGTCATTTGGAGATAATGAGTGGGTTTGTGGACTCTAGGAAATGGTGTTTCAAGTGGAGAAATCGGAACATTTCCAACATATTCGTCTGAGTTTAGTAGAGGGGTGACAGCAGAGACGGCTGCCAGAAATATTTGCGCTGTGTATGGGAATAATACCACTGGGCAGAGCACGGCAAAAAAATTGTTTTCCCATTTTAAGGTGGATCTTTTTGACATTAGCGACTCTCCACATTCAGGAAGACCTTCAGGGTTTGCCCAAAATGGTTTAAATGCATTAATCCACAATGATCCACGTCACTGTACTCGAGAACAGGAAAATATGATGAACTATGTTCACTCCACTATCCTGCGACATGTACATCCAATGGGGAACGTTCAAAAATCGGGTGTACGTGTACCGCATGCTCTAAGCTAAAAATCATAAAAATCAGCAGGTGATGATATGTGTATCTCTGTTTGCTCGGCATCAATTGGCTTGCAAACAACACCAGCTATCCCTAACTAATGTCGTCACCGGTTACAGGAAATGATGTCTTTATAGTAACTTAACGAAAAGAAAGGAATCAAATTCAAATGGCTCTGAACACCACGGGACTTAAATGCTGAGGTCATCAGTCCCCTAGAACTTAGAACTACTTAAACCTAACTAAACTAAGGGCATCACACACATCCATGCCCGAGGCAGGATTCGAACCTGCGACCGTAGCGATCGCGCGGTTCCAGACTGTATCGCCTAGAACCGCTCGGGCACACAAGTCGGCATAAAGGAATCGTTGAGCCCAAACAAAGCGGGAACTCCACGTACAACGATCTGCACGCATCCTCAAGAGATAATGTTACGCATCTGGTGGAACGGCGACCGTGTGGTGTACTGCGATTTGCTGTAACCAGCACTGCTGACACTTATTGTCAACAATTGATACGTCTTGCAGTCACATACAAGAATAACGACCAAGAAGACTGTGTGAAGTGATGTGTTACTCCACGACAATGCGCGCTCGAATTCTGCTAGACTGGCAAAAACACTACAGAGTAGTTAGGAAGTCATCCGGCACCCACCTTGTTCACTGATATTGCGCCTTCAGATTGTCACTGTTTCCTCTCACTATCGAACAGCCGTCAAGGAACTTCCTTTCCGAATGGAAATGCGCTCCGAACGTGGCTCGATGAGCTCTTCGCCTCAGAACCACGTGATTTCTACAGTCGCGGAACCGAAAAGTTACCCCAGCGTTGGCAGATTGTTGTACATAGTGAAGGAGAATATATTATTGGTGACTAAAGTCTGTTATATGTATGTTTTATGGAAAACACTACGAACTCATGCCCCAACCCTGTGTCAGCCTGTCTTTCCCTGCAATTTTTACGTCATGTACGTCAGCTACTCCGTAATTCTTAACTGCTGGCCTAGCATCCTGCCCCTTCGTCTTGTCAATGTTTTTCAGAGGTCTCTCCTCAACAAATGTGCCGAGAACCTCCTCATTTCTCATCTTATCAGTAAATATAATTTTCAGTTTCCTTCTATAGCATCACATTTCAAATGCTTCGATTCTTTTCTTTTCCCATGTTTGATGATTCACTTCCATTTAGCGCTCCACTCCTTACATAAATTCTCAAAAATTTGGTCTTCAAATTAAGACCGATGTTTGGTACTCATGGGCTTCTTTCGGCGGGGAGTGTCCACTTCGTTTTTACTAGCCCGCCTTTCGTCTTCTCCTTGCTCTGTCCGTCTTGTGTAATTTTGCTCCTTCACTTCATCTACTTCTCGGTCTCCAATTTCGACGTTAAGTTTATTGGTAATCTCATTACTGCTGTTTCTTATTATGTCTTTCTTTCTTTTACTTTTAATCCACAGTGTGTGCTCGTTAGATTGTTCATTCCATTCAACAGGGCTTGTAATTGTTCCTTCTATCACTGACCATGACAATGTCATCAACGAATTTCGTCATTAATATCATTTCACCAAGAAGTTTAATCCCACACTTTACTCTTTTAGTTATGTCCGTCATTGCTTATTCGATATAGAGATTGAACAGCAAGGGGTGGCAGAACACATCCCTGTCTTACACACTTTCTAATCCATATATTTCATTTTTAATTTTCCATTCTCAGTGTTCCCTCTTAGCTGTTGTACATTTTGCATATTATTCGTCTTCCCCAACAGCTTACTCCTATTTTATTGAGAATTTAGATCCTCGTGCAGCATTTTACGTTGTAAAAAGCTTTTGCCAATTCGACAAATCCTATGAAGGTGTCTTGATTCTTCTTCCCTCTTGCTTCTATTATCATTCGCGACGTTGGAACTGCCTCCCTTGTTCCTCAACCTTTCCCAAAGCCAGACTGGTCCTCTTCTAACAGACACTCAATTTTCTTTTCCATTGTTCTGTATATTAGGTTTCTCAGCAACTTAGATGCATTAGCTGTCAAGCTGATTGTGCAATAATTCTCGTATTTGTCTGCCTTTGCTGTCTTTGGGATTGTGTGGATAGTACTTTTCCAAAAGTCTGATGGTATGTCCCCAGATTCATAGATTCTGAATATCAATTTGCTGGTCTAGTTGCCACTTTCCAAAGTGATTTCAGAATTTCGGAACAAATGTTATGTATCATCCTCATTTGATCGAAAAACTTTCTAAGCTTTATGGAACTCTGGCTATAATACAGGATCCTCTAGGTCTTCCGTATGGACTCCCATTTCTTCCTCTATCATGTCATTAGACAAATCTTCCTCCTCCTGGTACATGGCAAGTTCCACCTATTTGCTCTCTCCTCTGTGTCCTATTATCCTTTTAATGTTGACGCCATTACTTAATTGTAGTTTCACCGAATGTTGTTTCGACCTCTATATACGCTGTATCAGTCCTTCTGAAGGTGAATTCTTTTTCGATTTCTTTACTTTTCTTGCAGCCATTTCCTCATGCCTTCCGTTCACTTCCTCTTTATTTCATTCTGTTTTCCTGAACGACTATCCAGCATAACAGTTTTACAGAAGCTGGACTTCCAAGTGGATCCCACCTGCCACGCAAGACCTGGACTGCCCTGAACAGAATCAGAGCGGACCATGGCCGTTGCGGAGATATTTTCCACAAGTGGGAAAAGCTGCCTAATCCAGAATGTGACAGTGGAGCTCCACATCAGACAATTCATCACATTGTCAGTGGATGCAAGATTCGAACCTATCATGGTGATAAAGAGGACTTCCTGCTGGTAACTCCAGATGCTGTGCACTAGATTGAAGGACTGGATATCCAGTTGTCAAGCACAAACATTACTACGTTTCTCATCTGTAAATATGTATGTACGTATATGTTATCGCTGATGTGTCTGTACTACCCTTACACTAAATAAATTCCTGCTCGTTTTTATACTTTCTTCTTTCGTCGATCTTTTGAAGTATTTCTTCTGTCACCCAAATTTTCTTCGCAGTGACCTTCCTCGTATCTATGTTTGCTGTTCCCAAATTCTGTGAGTGAACTTTTTAGAGGTGTCCACCTCTCTTCAACTGGAATGCCTACTGTGATATTCATTATCCCAGCATCTACAGTCCCAGAGAACTTCAGACGCATCTTTAGTATCTCTCTTTAGTATCCCTCTTCTTTGAACACTGATTTTTCCGGACGGTTCTCTTAAACTTGAGCCTACTTTCGTCATAAAGAAATTGAGAACGCAGTCTATATTTTCTCCTCGGTACACTTCATACCCCAGTCTCTGATTTCGGACTCTATATCTGATCACGATGTAAATCAGCTTGAATCTTCCCGTGTCTCCAACCTTTTCCAAGTATCGCTCGTTGCCGTGTGTGTGTGTGTGGTTTTTTTTTTTTTTAACGCTGTATTAGCTATTACTAAGTGAAATTTAATGCAGAAATCAGTTAACCTTTCTCGTCTCTTATTTCTACTACCAAGACCATATTTTCCCCAACTATGTCTCATGTTGCTTGCCCTGCCACCGTTTTCCAATCCCCCATGAATATCAGGTTTTCATCTTCCTCTACATACTGAATTATCCTGATATACTTTCTTTACAGGTTTGTCTTCTGCCTGTGATGTCCAGTTGCATATCTAAATTATTATTGCTGGAGTTGGTTTGCTGTCGACACTGATGAAAACATTTCTATCGCCGAATTGTTCACAGTAACACACTCTGTGCCTACATTCCTGTTGATAACGAACCCCATCCCAGTTATACCATTTTCTGCTGCTGTTGATATTACACTATATTCGTCTGACGAAAAATTCTCCTCTTCTTTCAATGCCATTTCACTGACCCTCGCTATATCTAGGATAAGCCTCTTCATTTCTCTTCTCAGATTTTCTAACTCCCCTACGACGTTCAGACTTTAGACATCCCACATTCTGACACGTAGTAAGTCGCCTTTTCGTTGGTTATTCAGTTTTTTTTGTCGTGTCTACTTCCTCCTTAGCAGTTCTTTCCCGGAGATCCGAATGGGAGATTATCCCGGAATCTTTTGCCAGTGGAAAGATCACCATTACGTCTTTTTAACTGCAGGTCACAAATTCGGCGGATACACGTCGCACACCTGTAATGTAGTGATTTACTTTGCTTTTTGTACCGTCACACCGTCGATCATAGCTGATTATTCCGCCATTTAGGGACTGTTTCCCACCTTAAGCGCAAGATGTCGACCTGAAAATCTGTCCGCTCCTCTGCCCTCTTCGACTAGGCTGTTGGCAGAACGAGGGCAGACTTCCGGCCGCCATTGCTGATGATTTAAGTAGTGGCCTAGATTCGAACCTGGAACCCAGGCCGTTATCATCACCCATCAGAGACGCTACCCCTAGTAATAAAATATAATTTGACAACTGCTAAAAAGCGTATCCGTTAACTAGACAAGATAACCGCTAGGCAAAAGAAAGTACTAAATTTCATTTGGAATGACAGATCTCTGTGGCGACGTTTCCAGAGTGAGAAGCGAAAATGTGCCCATTAAGGGTTCTTTCCAGTTTCCTAACTCCAGGAATATAGCCCCCATGTACAGAGTCTCATGGTCTGCTGGGTTGGTAAGCAGTGCACAGAATACCAATGTTGCTAAATCATTTGCTTCCGATAGTATCCATCACTTCGCAAAATTTATTCATACAAACACCCCAAGTAATGGACACCCTGCAACATTCTGTGTCACACCACACAATTTGTCAGTGACCTTTCGGTTTCCCTTTTCTTTTTATTGCCTCATTTGGACTGCTGGAGTCCGACATCTAATGAGCTTCATGCGGGTCTTTGTGCTCCACTTAGCCGGAACAAACGGCCGTCACCACGCAGCCCTTACGCTACACTGCTGAGGGCGCAGGCACCACCGTGGACGTGGGCCTCGTAGAGATCTTTTGTCCTCTTTCTTTTTGTAAATGGCAGCTGTGTTGTACAGTGTGAGTCAAAAAGGACTGTACGACTTTCGAATGATACAGAACCGTATTGAAATAACTTGCAGAATCATTGTATACATTACCTTTTAGCAAACAACCTCAGCTTTGATTCACGTAGTGCATCAGTATCCCATTCCGCCACCAGGAGCACTAGTGTAGTGCACAGTCAAAATGGCTGCTTTCAGTGGTGCGGATAGTGCTCGCTATGTCTTTTGGTTTCATGAAACGAACTCTGCAACAACTGTTCGGCGTAAATTTTGCACAAAATACACTAAAGAACCTCCAAGCAGGCCTACAATTCACTCTTGACGCAATAACTTTATTGAAACGGGTTATTCATTGCGACATGATAAATCAACAGGTCGCCTTGTGTTGCGAATTATGTCGAACAGGTCAGGGAGAGCTTTGCCCACAGTCCACAAAAATCAAAGGAATGTACGTCTCGTCGCGAGACTAGCATTCCACAAAAGATTGTTTGGGGAGTATTGTGTAGACGTTTACGTTTGAAACCACACAGATTCACAATGGCACAGCACATTAATGACGCAGATAGGGTTGCTGCCAGGGAACCCCGTGCGGATATGTTGCACTTGACAGAGGACAACGAGACATTCCCGAACGCAATAATTTTCAATGATGAGTCGACATTTCATATTAATGGCATGATGAAGCCTACAACTGCAGAATATGAGGCAGTAAAAAGCCACATGCAACCCTGGAACACGTTTATGACAGCCCCAGAGTTAATGTATTTTGTGCCCTTAGCAAACCGAGAAAACTGTCACTGGTATTGTGTATCTGGATATGCCTGAAATTTTTTTAATTCCAGAGATCGATGAAAGATGACCGAGAGGGGATGGTTTACTACCAGCGAGACAGTGCACCACCTCATTTCTTCTCGGAAGTTCAAGATTTCCTCGATAATCACTTCCCTGGTCAGTTCGTTGGCCGTGAAGGGCCAGTCGCATGGCCACCTCGCTTTCCGTACTTGACAACAATGGATTTCTTTCTGTG
Source organism: Schistocerca gregaria (assembly GCF_023897955.1). Taxonomy (NCBI): domain Eukaryota; kingdom Metazoa; phylum Arthropoda; class Insecta; order Orthoptera; family Acrididae; genus Schistocerca; species Schistocerca gregaria. The sequence goes on from NC_064925.1 coordinate 76,793,360, forward strand.
AGGTCTCATTATAAACCATTTTTGTGTTCCTCCCTACCAAACAGTTTACCTGATCTGAAGAATCTGATCAACACTGCTGTTGCACAAGTGATGCCCAATGTGCTGCAACGAGTGGGGGAAAATGTTGATTACCTGTGAGATGTTTGCTGCATCAGAAATGGAACTCAAATGAAACCAAAATGGCACTTGCCGCTTTTATGTGAAACTTGAGGTTGTCTGTTACAAAATGACACATCTATCGATCCTGTAAGTTGTCTCAATAATTTTTATATCATTGTAAAGCTCTTTTTGACTCACCCTGTACATATAAAATTGTTATACATCATATAGGAGATAGGAAATTATAAAAGAGAAAATTTGATTTAAGGAGAGCAAAGGAAGAAGATAGGACAGATTGAGTAGTAGAGGTCCCTTCACCTGCACTGGCCAGGGAGGAGGTGTCGGGTGCGACCTCGATCCCAATATCCCTGTGCAGTGTCTCCCAAGGTTAGCTGCTAATCTATGCTGATATGCTGGTGTACATAATTCTAGGTCAGTGGCTAGCAGTAGCCGGACTAGTGAATTACCATCCAATTTGTATGCTGTCCTTAACGCCACAACACAAGAAGCTGCATTTGGATTGGTCCCATGACCGTGAAGCATATACACGGTTCTCCTCTCCGCTGGGTGACCATAGTCGACGAGTATAGCAGCAGCCTGGCGAGACTCCCATTCTTCTTGCGTTTTGGAGAGGTGCTGTGATGTTACTCCTGGCATCACAGTTTGAGAAACCATTGGTACGACTTCAGTTCGCAGCTGGTAGTGACTGAGGGGACTCAGATGGCACAATGCTACACCTTTGACATCCTTCATCCTCACGTGTTATCTTCCATTTGAAATTATTGTGGTAAAAATGAAATGATCGTGTGGCATTGTTGGCCGTTTGCTGTTTTCCGACAGGAGACAGCTCGGCGGCACGTGTCTCTGTGGACTGTCTGTGTGATGCTGAGGTACCGATGTAACCATCAACACTTCCAGACCTGCCCCAATGCGTGGGATCAACTGGGATGTCAACCCAGTCCCTGTGTCTTTGTCCAGGACATCAAGGACCAGTTCCCGCTTGCCTTAGAACGGGGTACAACCGCCTTATGGCACAATTCCTATCCGAACGAGTGCTTGAAGGCCAGAGAGGGTGCAAAGAGATACTGATTAATGTTTTCATACTGCCATCTTCTTTGTAATTTTATAATCATTGCAATAACATCACATATACTCCCGAGTCCTGAAGTTTCTACTCCGATTCTGGCTGCTTCACCTATTTTGCCAGGTATTGTAATTAGCGATCGGCTCTCCACACATTTAGTACGCTCCAGGTGTCTCCAGTTGTTCATAAGACAAGTGTCTTTCTCATTTCATCCTTGTGTTGTGACTGTTTTGGAAATCAAATTCAACAGAAGGAAGTAAGCAGCTTAGGACAGATTGCCATAAGCACAGGTAGTAATAGGTCAGTAGCGAAAAACTTCACGTACTAGCTTCATATATATTTCCTGTGTAACTGGGAAGCATCCTCGGCCACGTGGTGCGCACGTTCATGGGCAAAAATAGAGCAAATGGCTGTGAGCACTATGGGACCTAACATCTGAGGTCATCAGTCCCCTAGAACTTAGAACTACTGAAAGCTAACTAACCTAAGGACCTCACACACATCCATGCCCGAGGCAGGATTCGAACCTGCGACCGTAACAGCCACGCGGTTCTGGACTGAAGCGCCTAGAACCGCACGGCCACCGCGGCCGGCTGCATGGGCACGTCCACCTTCTTGCCGTTCTGCAGCAGCGTGCTGATGAACCCACGTGTCTGTAGCGTGCAGTCGTGTGGATACTGCACTCGCCACCCTGCAAATACACGTCGTCAGCACCTGTCAGCCACTTTCCATAAAGTGAACGAACACGACGTTACACAACTTTGTTCAAAGGTCACGTAATCTTCTTTGGGAGACAATCTCCGTGGCGAAATTACGTACTAACTTGTTAAAAATGAATGATATTACAACGTATCCATCAAGTATGTCCTAAAATATTTCCTTATAGTCACTGTTATTGATCACAGTCATATTTGACGATTATAATTATGTTCATATAACACACATTACAAAGAGGAATTGTCAAGAGCTCTCTGCTTGTTTTTCTTCATTGAAACAGACACAAGATTATTATATATGATTGTAGCGATTTCACAGATTTGCTATAGCAGCATTATTTGATATATTGTCACAGTCCTTTGCACACACATTGAAAAAGTCAAAAAGCATTTTTTTGATATATTACAAGTGCTCCTGTGTGCCCCCTACTGCTTCTGCATATATCAAATCAATAATCAAGTTCTTTTCACGTTCGACACATCATATCCTTATCAATTTGTTGAAAAGCACTGTTGATGTGAACTCATAGTTCGCATAGGTTTGTTGGTGGAGGAGGCGTAAGCAATAACTCTCTCAAATAACTATACACAAAAAAATTGCATGGGATTATGTTGGGAGAGTGTAGAGGCCATGACACGAACTGCTGATCGTCAACCCAATCACTGGTTTCTCAATTTTCTGTTTAAGAATTCACAAACATCATGATCACCATCCAGTTGGCAGATGAAGTCAACATTGTCGATTTCCAGTTGTGGCATGGGCCAGTTTTCCAGCATGTCCAGATACAAGTGTTCTGTAGTGGTCTTTTCGCAGAAGAAAATTGGACTTTCAGTCACCTTACTTATCGGATAAATAAATTTGAGGCGACTGCTTGTGAATCCCAGGAATAATAACTTTATAAACGGTGAGCGAGGCGATGTGCATTAGCGTGCTGCCTTCCTTGGTGCGCTCGTGGATGGACGCCTTGTACTTTTCGCCAGCAGCTCAGTGATTGTTGCATGGCCATTCTCCGCCGCCAGGTGCATCGGAGTTTGGTGTGTGGCACTGAACCTCCTGTAAGAGCTAAATGCAAGATTATTCCTGGGATTCACAAGCAGTCGCCCCAGCTTTATTTATCCGATAAGTAAGGTGACACTGGAGTCGATAAGAAAACAGGAAGCATTAGGACTGACAAATCCAAGTGAAGTTTAACTTCAGACAAAGAGTATCTTAAGTAAAGCCGGAAATGACTGCCCTCCTAACAGGAAATTGCGCTAACATTAGTGATAAGATGATAGAGAGACAATGCAGTCGACTCTGGCGTAAGTAGTTAAGGGTAGTCTACACCCACTGGAAAATGCTGACTAATCTCTGAGAGGAGAACATCACGGCACTCAAGTACAGTGTAGTGCACATAACCATTAAAACTGCTGACCACCTCCTCTATAAAAGAAACGCTTCCCATACAAGCGTCAGAGACAGTTATGAATGGCTGAAGGAAAGTTACTCTGTAACGACGTCACATTGGAGGAAAACAAACAGAATGGAGCTGATATTGAGTGCGAGATAAGATATGGAAACTCAGACCATTGACGGACGATAAGTAAAAAGGTTTTTAATGCACTGTTTGAAACACGAATGCCTTTGGATAGCAGTTAGTATTGTGTTTAGTGTCGAAGATAATGACTATAACATCCAATCATCGACAATATCTCAAGGCACATGTATAGAGTTTAGCCATGTATGGATGTGAGACACGCACGATAAACAGTTAAGAAAAAAAGAGAATAGAGGCTTTTGAAACGTTATGCTATAGAATAGTACTGAATATTAGATGGTACATCATGTAATAATGAGGAGGTACTGAACAGAATTGGGGAAAAAAGAAATTTGTGGCACAACCTTACTGCAAGAAGTGATCGGTTAATAGCACACATTCTGAGACATCACGGAATCACCAGTTTAGGGTTAGAGGGAAGTGTAGGAATAAAAATCGTAGAGGGAGATCAAGAGATGAATGCAGTAAGTAGAAGGGTGTAGCTTGCAGCAGTTTGTTTCGGAGATGAAGAGGCTTGCGCGGGATAGAGTTGCATAGAGAGCGGCATCAAGCCAGTCTTCGGACTGAAGAACACAACAACAACATTCAGAACCAGTTGGCAACCAGATCTTATTCCTGAAAAGATATCCCTCTTACAGTTTGCCTGAAGATAGAACAGAAACATTACGGCTATCTGTCTCTGTAGACACTTCGGCAATAAAATTTTATTCCTTTGAGAAGTCGAGGAATGTAATCTAGAGAACAGAAATTACGCCTCCTCTCAAGAAGCAGGAGATACTCACCGAGGAGGCAAAAGTCATTGGATACTTCCTCATATTGTGTCAGATCTCCTTCTACCCTGTATACATCTACATCTACATCTACATGGTTACTCTGCAATTCACACTTAAGTGCCTGGCAGAGGGTGGGTTCATGGAACCACTTTCATACTACTTCTCTACCATTCCACTCCGTAATGGCACGTGGGAAAAAGGAACACCTAAATCTTTCCGTTCCAGCTCTGATTTTTCTTATTTTATTATGATGCTCATTTCTCCCTACGTAGGTGGGTGTCAACAAAATATTTTCGCATACAGAAGAGAAAGTTGGTGATTGAAATTTAGTAAATAGATCTCGCCGCAAAGAAAACCACCTTAGTTTCAGTGACTGCCACCCCAACTCGCGCATCATATCAGTGACACTCTCACCCCTATTACGCGATAACACGAAAAGAGCTGCCCTTCTTTGCACTTTTTTCGATGTCCTCCATCTATCCTACCTGGTAAGGATTCCACACCGCGCAGCAATATTCCAGCAGAGGACGGACAAGTGTAATGTAGGCTGTCTCTTTAGTGGGTTTTGTCGCATCTGCTAAGTGTTCTGTCAACAAAGCGCAGTCTTTGGTTCAAATGGCTATAATCACTATGGGACTTAAACATCTGAGGTCATCAGTCCCCTAGACTTAGAACAACTTAAACCCAAATAACCTAAGGACATCACACATATCCATGCCCTAGGCAGGATTCGAACCTACGACCGTAGCAGCAGTGCGATTTCGGACTGAAGAGCCTAGAACCGCTCGGCCATAGCGGATGGCCGCAGTCTTTGTTTCGCCTTCCCCACAATATTACTATGTGGTCTTTCCAATTTAAGTTGCTCGTAATTGTAATTCCTAGGTATATAGTCGAATTGACAGCCCTTAGATTTGTGCGATTTATCGTATACCCAAAATTTATAGGATTTCTGTTAGTATCCATGTGGATGACCTCACACTTTTCTTTGTTTAGTGCCAATTGCCACTTTTCGCACCATACAGAAATTCTCTCTAGATCGTTTTGTAATTGGAATTGATCGTCTGATGATTTTACTAGACGGTAAATTACAGTGTCATCTGTATACAATCTAAGGGGGCTGCTCAGATTATCACCTAGATCATTTATGTACATCAGGAACAGCAGAGGGCCTATGACACTACCTTGCGGAACGCCAGATATGACTTCTGTTCTACTCGATGATTTACCGTCTATCACTCTGAGAGGAAATCATGAATCTAGTCACACAACTGAGATGATAGTCCATATGCACGCAATTTGATTAATAGTCACTTGTGAGGAACGGTATCAAAATCCTTCTGGAAATCTAGGAATATGGAATCGATCTGAGATCCCTTGTCGACAGCACTCATTACTTTATGGGAATAAATAGCTAGCTGTGTTGCTCAAGAACGATATTTTCTGAATCCGTGTTGGTTATGTATCAATAAGTTATTTTCTTCAAGGTGATTCATGAAGTTCGAGTACAGTATATGCCCCAAAATCCTACTGCAAATTGAGGTCAGTGATATGGGCCTGTGATTCCGTGGGTTACTCCTATTTCCTTTCTTGAATATTGGTGTGACCTGTGCTACTTTCCAGTCTTTAGGAACAGACCTTTCGTCAAGTGAGCGGTTGATATGATTGCTAAAGAAAAGCGCTATTGTGTCTGCATACTCTGAGAGGAACGTGACTGATCTACCATCAGGACCGGAAGACTTGCCTTTCTTAAGTGATTTGAGTTGTTTCGCAACAAGCAAAGATATCTACTTTTATGTCACTCATGCTAACAGCTGTTCGGGCTTCGAATTATGGAATATTTACTTTGTCTTCTTTCGTGAAGGAATTACGGAAAACTGTATTTATTAACTCCGACTGAGTGGCACCATCATCGGTAACATTTCCATCGCTATCGCGCAGAGAAGGTATTGACTGTTTTTGGCCACTGGTTTACTTTACATACGACCAGAATCTCTCTGGGTTTTCTACCATATTTTGAGACAATGTTTCACTGTGGAAACTATTAAAAGCATCTCGCATTGACGTCCGCGCTAAATTTCGAGCTTCCGTGAAACTTAGCCAGTCTTGGGGATTTTGCGTTCTTCTGAATTTTGCATGCTTTTTTCGTTGCTTCTCCAACAGTGATCTGACGTGTTTTGTGTACCACGGTGGATCAGTCCCGTCTCTCATTAATGAAACTATATGTTGCTGTCAATATTGTATCTTTGAATTTGAGCCATATCTGGTCTACACTTACATAATTAGCTTGGAAGGAATGGAGACTCTCCAGCAACTCGACGAGACATGGACTCAACATCTCCTTGGAAGTACAGTGCTGAAATATTGATCTTTGCTGCTTCTGTAGCCGTCTATAATTGCCATAATGTTGCTGGTGCAGGGTTTCCTGCACGAACTGGCTTATTATGTCCCATAAATGTTCGGTAGGATTCATATCGGGTGATCTGGGTGGTCAAACCAATCGCTCGAATAATCAGAATGTTCCCCAGATCCAACTGCGAACAGTTGTGTCATGGCACATTGTCATCCATATAAATTCCATCACTGTATGGCAGTAAATGGTCTCTAAGTAGCCGAACATAACCGTTTCCAGTCAGTGATCAAATGAGTTGGACCCACACCATTACAGAGCCACCACCAGCTTGCACAGCGCCTTGTTGTCAGCTTGGGTACATGGCTTCGTGGGATCTCCACACTCGAACCGTACCATCATTTCTTACCAAATGAAATCGGGACTCATCTGACCAGGCCACGATTTTCCAGTCTTTTAGGGTCCAGTCGATATGGTCACAAGCGCAGGAGAGGCGCTGCAGGCTATATCGTGCGTTTTGGCAAATTCACTCTTGTCAACTGCCATAGAACAGTGGCCCCAAATTTCGCTGTACTGTCCTAACGGATGCGTTTGTCGCACGTCGCACATTGATTTCTGTGGTTATTTCATGCAGTGTTGCTTGTCTGTCAGCACTGACAACTCTACACAAACGCCGCTGCTCTCGGTCGTTAAGTGAAGGCTATAGTCCACTGCATTGTAGATGGTGAGAGGCAATGCTCGAAATTTGGTATTCTCGGTACACTATTGACACTGTGGATCTCGGAATAATGAATTCCCTAACGACTTCCGAATTGGAGCTAGACGCATGGGACCTTCCAGCTACAATTCCGCATCTGTGATTCCACAACTCTGTTAATTCCTACCATGCGGTTATAATCACGTCAGAAACCTTTTCACGTGAATCACTTGAGTACAAATAACAGCTCCGCCAGTTCACTGCCTTTTTATACATTGTATATGCGATGCTACCGCCATCAGTGTGTGTGCGTATCTCTACCGCATGACTTTTGTCACCTCAGTGTATGCCAGAGTTAGCTTGAAGCAAGAAAAGCCATACGTCCATGTAAACTGCGTGCCTGTGGGATATGTTGATTAAAATTTCATCCCTGTCCGAGTTTATTTTTAAAACACCGTAGCGTGAATTCAGGCTGGCTATTGGGTGCGTCTGACGTTACTGCAACTCTCGGGTGGAGATCGCAACACAGCACACTCAGAAGAGTTGCTCGTCCAGCTTACTGCCGTTTATAGAACTCCGACGGGTCGGTCGCAGTGGCCGAGCGGTTCTAGGCGCTTCAGACTGGAACCGCGCGACTGCTACGGTCGCAGGTTCGAATCCTGCCTCGGGCATGGATGTGTGTGATGACCTTAGGTTAGTTAGGGTTAAGTAGTTCTACGTTCTAGGGAACTGATGACTTTAGATGTTAAGTCCCATAGTGCTGAGAGCCATTTGAACCATTTTTGAACTCCGACGTATGCAGCAGCTGATTCTGGAAAGAGGTTACAGACGGAATCGGACCTTGAAGTGCCAGGGACAGATTACTCCAACGTTCGTTGAGACATATAAAGAAGGTCTCCGTGCGTCGTTTACCACTGACAACGGAGGCTTGGGCGGTGCAGAGGTAGAGTCGATTGAGACACTGAGTGACGTTCCGTGGCGTTCGGCGGTGAATTTCACTTCTTTTCGCGGACGTGTTCGTAAAAGACCTGGTGAAAGTTCACAGGAAGAGGCGCTTCTCAAGACCCATATCATTCCAAGAGCTGGAATTAATATTTGGACAGCTGTTGGATAATTATGATAAGAGATCCGAGTTGGTAATTATTGAATGCTCGCTTGTATGTGGGAACTACTAGTAAACCCTGTTGTCATACCATTTATGAGCAGCGAGACAGCCGCGCGGGATTAGTGGAGCAGTCTCAGGCGCTGCAGTCATGGACTGTGCGGCTGATCCCGGCGGAGGTTCGAGTCCTCCCTCGGGCATGCGTGTGTGTGTTTGTCCTTAGGATAATTTGGATTAAGTAGTGTGTAAGCTTAGGGACTGATGACCATAGCAGTTAAGTCCCATAAGATTTCACAAACATTTGAACATTTTTGGAACCAGCAAGACAATGCAAGACCCCACACTGCAGTTCACACCACAAACTCCTTGACGAATACACGGATGCTTGCCTGACCTGTCCGGTTCCTTGATTTGTTACCCATCGAGCGTGTCAGAGGTCGCCTGGGAAGCCAAATACTTTCATAGCAGCCTCAAACTAACACCGCCTGTGTTTCAAGCTTGGCAAGAAATTCCTCAAGGTGATATTCATGGGATGTTTGCTCCACGCCACAACAAATAAAATGAGTGTATTCGTGTCCATAGGAAACACACCTCATACAGATGTTGATGGTTGGTATCAGTTCTGAATACACTGAAAGGTTAAATGTCAGTTTCGTGATGAACATCTGCTCGAATTTTCGTAAGTACTGGACTGGTAATACATAGAGTAAAACTTTACACCTCCTTTAGCGGACAACGCTTTGGACGGAGTGGTACCGCTCGAAAAGTGTTCACGAAACCGACTTTTCATACTCACAGGAACGTTTAAGTGCCGATGTAGTACTCTGGACACACAGATTTGAGTCTGAGCTCGTCGGCTGCGGTAGTGACGTCATTACACATAGTAAACCAAACGATTAGGAATAAAAATTACGCAGCTAGTAGAGGATCCAAAATTGGGTATTTTTAGAGGAGGAACAAAGTACAGGAAAAGAATAGTTTTGACCTTGGTCCAATTGCAGGCGTAAGACTCATATCGGCGGTATCAGTGGCACATTCACGTACAGCGCGCAGAAATCCACTACCTTCGTCTTCGGATGATAAATTTCCCCCGGAAAGCTGAAACGCGAGCTGGGATACAAGTCGTAAGGCCTCGCGGTCGAAATTACAACCATGTTAGTTGTTCGCAGTCCAAGCATCATTCAACTAACCTGTCACAAATCTGACTGCCTCTAAGTAAACCTAGTGTGAAATTGTTTGGAAAGCTCTCTCTCACACAGCCCGATAAAATGGTGAAATACGGCCGATATTTTCAAGCCACGAATTGCAAGCGGGAGCTCTTGTGTCTTCCACGCTATAAGCCCGCGCTGTGTGGGCTGAGTGAGAGCAGGCCGTGAAAGAAACAAGAAGGCAAAACACACCGAGCAAACGACAGGACTGTGGGAAAACAGGAGAAGGAAGAGAATCAATATATCTGATATGTGGAGTTGGAGTAAGTTGCCGAAAGTTTATTGGACTGATAAAAAGTGACCACGAAAGAAATATGTCGATAACAGCAATTACATGAAGGAGCAGAATGATAGGACATGTGCAAGAAATAGAGGAATAACACCATTTTTCTACAGGGAAGCGTAGAGGGTCAGAATTTTAGAGGAAGGCAGGTATTCGAATATTTACGACAAATAATTTAAGAAGCTGGGTCGAAATATTATCCGCGTAACGAAAGAATGGCCAAAACGTGCCTCACTGCTTCCCCGCCATTTGCATTGAGTGCCTCAGTACATCATTGTTTTACGTAGTTTTGGCAGCTCAAACGCATAGACAGGCATGCTTCTCCAAGTCATTCACACGTTCATACATAGGGCCTATATACATACGGACATTCACATGCGTCTTTACTTTTTGTATGGGACAATTGAAAAAAGTTACAAGTGAAAACAGTTACAATAATTTTGTTCGAAGATTGCCGGGACTGGAAAAATCCCTCACTTTATTTCTAATTTGGAACGTTATTCGCTCTCTCCCAGAAAGCTGGAATTTGTTTAGGAGAAAATTTAGAAAGCCGCGTAGCTTGAGCATGAGGGGGAGAGGGCAGCATGCATGTTCGAAAAATAATTACCTTTCACAGCGCAGTTAGCGGTTAAATGAGTGTGCCTTCGATTGAACTGAAAGAAACATATTACAGAGCTCCTCAAACAGTTACGTTCAGCTACTTTAGCTCTTCATATGATGCTAATCCTAGAAACAAACGTATAAATCTCTTGACATAATTCGCATATTTCCACTCAACAATGTCATACGTCATAATTTTATGGGGTAACCTATCACTTAGAAAGAAAGTACTGATTGCACAAAAGTGAGCAATAAGAACAGTATGTGGTGTTCACCTACCGATGTCACGTACGTACGTGTTCAAGGAGCTAGGCATTTTAACTACGCTCTCACAATAGATATTTTCGCCCATGAAATGAAAGTAATCGATCACAATTTGAGAACAGCGGTGTACATACCCACAGCACTAGAGGGAAAAATGCGCTGATATAAAATATCTGACAGGTAGGGAAGCAAGTTTTAAATCTAATATAAAATCATTTCTCCTGGACAGCTGGTTCTATCGACGAACTTCTGCTTAAAAACTGGTTGTCAGTAAAATAAGTTAACGCTAATTATGTATATACATCCTGTAAACAGACTCGTTCACATCACTTCGATTAAAGAATCGTTGAAATGATTTATGGAACATGTAACTAACTAACTAACCAACACAGATGAAGCTAAAGGGAAACATGAGTAAGCTCAAGTGTGCACTCCAAAGGTGGAACAAGTCAGTGTGAAACGTCCTGAATGTTACATTTATAATCGAAAACAAAGATGAGGAGAAAAATCGGCAGAGGGAAATATCTGGCATGTTTAATGACAATTACGAGATCACAGTAGAATTACTCAGTGCCTATGACAGTGTTTGCGTGTGCAGAAGTTACCTGTCCTACGTACCTTAGTTATCGATGAAGGAGAGGTTGGCCCGCACCGTGTAGTAGTACTTGACCAGAGGCTCATGGCCTTTCCAGCCGCAATGTGCAGCGCTGTCTGGCCCTCCCCCTGCAACACAGGTCATCAGGAAGGCGTAAGGTAAGGTAACCATGTCTCCAGAAACCTTCAATGCAAGCTCGCATTTCTGTTAATTAACTAATAGTTAAATATTTTGTATAGGCAAATAAATATTTAAATTCAGCCAGAACTCAGCCTGTCACGGCCTTCAGATTCTATTAATACAAAAGGTCTCATGTCTATGGAATTCTAGTAATGTAAGCACGATGCTTGTAGCGTACGGTCAGCGGGAAGTAGAGAGGCGAACACGCTAGGTCGCTACCAATCAATAACATGTCTGATATACAGGGTGTTACAAAAAGGTACGGCCAAACTTTCAGGAAACATTCCTCACACATAAAAAAAAAAAATGTTATGTGGACATGTGTCCGGAAACGCTTACTTTCCATGTTAGAGCTCATTTTATTACTTCTCTTCAAATCGCATTAATCATGGAATGGAAACACACAGCAACAGAACGTACCAGCAAGACTTCAAACGCTTCGTTACAGGAAATGTTCAAAATGACCTCCGTTAGCGAGTATACATGCATCCACCCTCCCTCGCACGGAATCCCTGATGCGCTGATGCAGCCCTGAAGAATGGCGTATTGTACCACAGCCGTCCACAATACGAGCACGAAGAGTCTCTACATTTGGTACCGGGGTGGTGTACACAAGAGCTTTCAAATGCCCCCATAAATGAAAGTCAAGAGGGTTGAGGTCAGGAGAGCGTGGAGGCTATGGAATTGGTCCGCCTCTACCAATCCATCGGTCACCGAATCTGTTGTTCAGAAGCGTACGAACACTTTTACTGAAATGTGCAGGATCTCCATAGCGCATGAACCACATGTTGTGTCGTACTTGTAAAGGCACATGTTCTAGCAGCACAGGTAGAGTATCCTGTATGAAATCATGATAACTTGCTCCTTTGAGCGTAGGTGGAAGAACATGGGGCCCAATCAAGACATCATCAACAATGCCTGCCCAAACGTTCACAGAAAATCTGTGCTGAATACGTGATTGCACAATTGCGTGAAGATTCTCGTCAGCCCACACATGTTGATTGTGAAAATTTACAATTTGATCACGTTGGAATGAATCCTCATCCGTAAAGATAACATTTGCACTGAAATGAGGATTGACACATTGTTGGATGAACCATTCGCAGAAGTGTACCCGTGGAGACAATCAGCTGCTGATAGTGCCTGCACACGCTGTACATGGTACGGAAACAACTGGTTCTCCCGTAGCACTCTCCATACCGTGACGTGGTCAACCTTACCTTGTACAGCAGCAACTTCTCTGACGCTGACATTAGGGTTATCCCTAAGACGCCGATCAATTGCTTCGAACGTCTTCCTGTCGGGACACCTTCGTTCTGGAAATCTGTCTCGATACAAACGTACCGCGCCACGGCTATCGCCCCGTGCTCATCCATACATCAAATAAGCATCTGCCAACTCCGCATTTTTAAACATTGCACTGACTGCAAAACCACCTTCGTGATGAACACTAACATGTTGATGCTACGTACTGATGTGCTTGATGCTAGTACTGTAGAGCAATGAGTCGCATGTCAACACACCGAAGTCAACATTACCTTCCTTCAATTGGGCCAACTGGCGGTGAATCGAGTAAGTACAGTACATACTGACGAAACTAAAATGAGCTCTAACATGGAAATTAAGCGTTTCCGGACACATGTCCACATAGCATCTTTTCTTTATTTGAGTGTGAGGAGTGTTTCCTGAAAGTTTGGCCGTACCTTTTTGTAACACCCTGTACAATGGTTGTAACAGCGGCCAGACAGCCGAGGCGAACGCGTAAACAGAAGCAAGGTCGTCCGTGTTTGAGAATCACTTCAACCGAGGTTGAACACTTCCAGAAATCAGGGAAGAATCAGGGAAAAGCGACACTATGAGAGAAATGCGTCTAAGAGCCCCATAAAATCAGTATATTTGAGGCCAGCACAGGCAATCAAGACAGTCAGGAGTGATTACCAGGAAGCAGCTAGAAGCAATACGAATGACAGGTTGTCGGGAGCAGTCATTATAGGGTGACACTCTGATGATAGTGCGGTAAAAACTATGAGAAATCCTCAAAAATTCGAGGGAGGAGAACTGAGCTTTCGATAACTATCCAGCAACAGGTATTATCTTGGGTTTTAGGCCTGTCAGAAAAGGACAAGCTCTCAAGTGTGTGTCTCTAGCATTAGTGACTAGTGATGTTTGATATTTTCCATGTGTCAGGATATAAAGGGGAAAAAGCGCTATTTTGTAGACGTTTCCTATTCTGGCTGCGTACAGTCGCAACGACTCATAGTTCGTATTTTTCGTGTATCAGAATATAAGGAAAACAAGCGGTGTCTTGCACTTATCTCTCATTGACGTTAAAGTATATGACTGTGTATTGTCGGAACGAGTTGCAAGCAGAGCTCTCGCCTCTGGTGGCGAAAGGCAGAAGTCAGGAACCGGGAGTTGTTGGAAAGGGCTTATACACTACTGGACATTAAAATTGCTATACCACGAAGATGACGTGCTACAGTCGCGAAATTTAACCGACAGGAAGAGATGCTGTGATATGCAAATGATTAGCTTTTCAGAGCATACTCCCAAGGCTGGCGCCCGTGGCGATACCTACAACGTGATGCCATGAGAAAAATTTCCAACCGATTTCTCATACACAAACAGCAGTTGACCGGCGTTGCCTGGCGAAAAGTTGTTGTGATGCCTCGTGTAAGGAGTAGAAATGTGCACCATCACGTTTCCGGCTTTGATAAAGGTCGGATTGTAGCCTATCGCGATTGCGGTTTATCGTATCGCGACATTGCTGCTCGCGTTGGTCGAGTTCCAATTACTGTTAGCAGAATATGCAATCGGTGGGTTCAGGAGGGTAACACGGAACGCCCTGCTGGATCCCAACGGCCTCGTATCACTAGGAGTCGAGATGACAGGCATATTATCCGCATGGCTGTAACGGATCGTGCAGCCAGGTTTCGATCCCTGAGTCAACAGATGGGGACGATTGCAAGACAGCAACCATCTGCACGAACAGTTCGACGACGTTTGCAGCAGCATGGACTATCAGCTCGGAGACCATGGCTGCGGTTACCCTTGACGCTGCATCACACACAGGAGCGCCTGTGATGGTGTACTCAACGACGAACCTGGGTGCACGAATGGCAAAACGTCATTTTTTCTGATGAATCCAGGTTCTGTTTACAGCATCGTGATGGTCGCATCCGTGTTTGGTGACATCGCGGTGAACGCACATTGGAAGCATGTATTCGTCATCGCCATACTGGCCTATCACCCGGCATGATGGTATGTGGTGCCATTGCTTACAGATCTCGGTCATCTCTTGTTCGCATCGAGAGCACTTTGAACAGTAGACGTTACATTTCCGATGTGTTCCGAACCGTGGCTCTACTCTTCATTCGATCCCTACGAAGTTCTACATTTCAGCAGGATAATGCACGACCGAATGTTGCAGGTCCTGTACGGGCCTTTCTGGATACAGAAAATGATCGACTGCTGCCCTGGCCAGCACATTCTCCAGATCTCTCACCAACTGAAAACGTCTGGTCAATGGTGGCCGAGCAACTGGCTCGTCACAAAACGCCAGTCACTACTCTTGATGAAGTGTGGTGTCGTGTTGAAGCTGCATGGGCAGCTGTACCTGTACACGCCATCCGAGCTCTGTTTGACTCAATGTCCACGCGTATCAATGCCGTTATTAGGGCCTAAGGTGGTTGTTCTGGGTACTGATTTTCCAGGATCTATGCACCCAAATTGCGTGGAAAATGTAATTACATGTCAGTTCGATTATAATATATTTGTCCAAGAAATACCCGTATATCATCTGCATTTCTTCTTGGTGTAGCAATTTTAATGGCCAGTAGTGTACACAGAGTGGTAGGGTGTACTCATTGATTTGCAAAGACATAAAGCTACTGTAAGAAACTCTCCGATTAAGGCTGAACTATTGGTAGTAACAGTTCTTAAATCGAATCGATAAGTTTTGCACCTTTACTCACTTCTTACGAAACCGACAACTTCTCCTTTCTGTTCCGAAATCACCAGTGTTAAGGATCCTAGGAAACTTTCTCCCTTTCACTCCTTAAAGGTTACTTGCCAGGCCGGCCCCTTGTGGCCGAGCGGTTCTAGGCGCTAAGTCCGGAACCGCGCGACCTCTACGGTCACAGGTTCGAATCCTGCCTCGGGCATGGATGTGTGTGATGTCCTTAGGTTAGTTAGGTTTAAGTAGTTCTAAGTTCTAGGGAACTGATGACCGCAGATGTTAAGTCCGCTAGTGCTTAGAGCCATTTGAACCTTTTTTTTTTTTTTTTAACTTGCCAGACCTCAGCCGATGTTGTCGTTAACGTGTAACTGTTCCATGCAGCCCACATCTTCGTCCAAGCTGGTGATATAGAATCTGTACTGGGAAGCGACAAGCCCCATTTTATGTAGAACTTTATCGACAAAAACAGCGATAGGAAAAGGCAGATGTTTGAAAGAGTATTACAGTCGTCGGCAAGTCGCATGAATCAGTGTGGTTTAGTTGATGAAAAGCGCAGCGTGCAATGTAGGAGTGGTAAACAGCGGGACGAACATCGAGATAGCATCACAAGACAACAGAGCGGCATCAGATGTCGAGAGCAGAGCTGTAGAAATATTGAGGTAATTAACAATTTTTGACAGAATACTGAGGAAAAAAAACAGGAATGATAAGAAAATAATGGTTCAAATGGCTCTGAGCACTATGGGACTTAACATCTGAGGTCGTCAGTCGCCTAGAACTTAGAACTACTTAAACCTAACTAACCTAAGGACATCACACACATCCTTGCCCGAGGCAGGATTTGAACCTGCGACGGTAGCGGTCTCAAGGGTCCAGACTGAAGTGCCTAGAACAGCTCGGCCACAACGGCCGGCATGATAAGAAAATTATGGAACAAGTTTTATTGTTAACGAAGTGTTGAACATGGTGAAAAATGTGCTGCGGTCTACGGTAATATTGAAAACAACTAATGCCGTAAAAGAAAATGGCAATAATAAAGCATAGCTCAAAAGGAATCACTGTAGGTGTCTTATTGCACTAAATCATTTATCTGTGAATCAGTGTCAAGGAAAGGTAGACACACTCAATTGGAGCTCACCATCATCTTGAAGCTAACGCACATGTTGTACAATACGACTTCAAAGTGGAAGGTCCACAAGAACACTGATTCAAGATAAAAATTCACGAATTTTAAAGATTAACATTAAAGTTTTCAGTCATACACTGAAGCGCCAAAAAATCTGATACAGGCATGCTAATTCAAATACAGAGATATGTAAACAGGCAGAAACGGCGCTTCGGTCGGCAACGCCTGCGTGAGACAACAAGTGTCTGGGGCAGTTGTTAGGTCGGTTACTGCTGCTACAATGGCAGGTTATCAAGATTTAGCCGAGTCGGCGCACGAGCGATGGGACACAGCATCTCCGAGGTGGCGATGGAGTGGGGATTTTCCCGTACGACCATTTCACGAGTGCACCGTGAATATCAAGAATCCGGTAAAACAGCAAATCTCCCACATCGTTTCAGCCGGAAAAAGATATTGCAAGAACACGACCAACGACGACTGAAGAGAATCGTTCAGCGTGACAGAGGAAGTGAAACCCTTCTGCAAACTTCTGCAGATTCAATGCTGGGCCATCAACAAGTGTCAGCATGCGAACCATTCAAGGAAACATAATCAACATGGGCTTTCGGAGCCGATGGCCCACTTATGTACCATTGATGACTGCACGACACAAGGCTTTACGCCTCTCCTGGGCCCGTCAGCACCGACACTGGACTGTTGATGACTGGAAACATATTGCCTGGTCGGACGAGTCTCTTTTCATTGTCTGGTCGGACGAGTCTCTTTTCAAATTGTATCGAGCAGATGGACGTGTATGGGTAAGGAGACAACCTCATGAATCCATGGATCCTGCATGTCAGCAGGGGTCCACTCAAGATGGTGGAGGCTCTGTAATAGTGTGAGGCGTGTGCCGTTGGGGTAATATGGGACCCCCGATACGTCTAGATACGACGTACGTAAGAGTTCTGCTTGATCACCTGCACCCATTCATGTCCATTGTGCATTCCGACGGACTCGGGCAATTCCAGCAGGACAATGCGACAAACTATACGTCCAGAATTGCAACAGAGTGGCTCCACGAACCGCCTTCTTAGTTTAAAAACTTCCGCTGGCCACCAGACTCCCCAGATATGAACATTATTAAGCATATCTGGGATGCTTTGCAACGTGCTGTTCAGAGGAGATCTACACCCGTTCATAATCTTACGGATTTGTAGACAGCCCTGCAGGATTCATGATTTGAATTCCCTCCAGCACTACTTCAGACATTAGTCGAGTCCATGACGTGTTGTGTTGCGGCACTCTTGCGCGCACGTGGTGCCCCTTCAGAATATAAGGCGGGTCTACCTGTTTTTTTGTTTTGTTTTTGGTCTTCAGTGTATATTCTCTCACTAACATTTCATTATAATCGAATTACGTTATATTAACAAATATCAAAAATCCAGTAGGCAAATAAACATTTAAAAACTAACAATCAAAAGTCCAAAATCAGAAAAACCTGGCAGATGGCGAGTTATTCTTTGCTCCCCGTCGCAGGATATGTTGCAGTGGAAATATTATCACTAAGTTCCACATGTGTAGTTTTATCATTACTATCTGCAATACAGTAGTACTGACTAGGAATAGCAACAGTGGTAGTGAAGTACTTCGGTATGAAACCAGGCCCGTGCTTCGGTCATGTTATTAACACTGTATCTAAATAGAGTAACAGCCTTGCAAATGAAGTGAACTAACCTTATGTAATCTTACAATGATTTTACTGGAAACGTTTGTTGAGGCATGCAACGTACTTAAATTGAGTGCTTAGGAATTACTGATGGAAGTACACATGTCACGTGATAGACCGTGCATAGTATTTCTTTTGAATATTTTGATGCTTGATTAGAAGTTATGGTTCGAGTCACTAGACAGAGTCGATCGCGATAGTAAGAACACTGAAAATACTGAGCTGAAGAAAGAGGAAATAATGGCAAAAGGTTACGGCGATCGTAATCCCAAGAACAGAAACAGATTCTCAAACTGTGCAGTCGCAGCCGAAGCAAGACGTGGCAGAGATGACGTCACAGCTGATAGTGGGGATAAAGTTTTTGGGCCCAAGCCGGCCGTGGTGGCCGATCGGTTCTAGGCGCTTCAGTCCGGAACCGCGCGACTGCTACGGTCGCAGGTTCGAATCCTGCCTCGGGCATGGATGTATGTGGTGTCTTAGGTTAGTTAGGTTTAAGTAGTTCTCAGCTCTAGGGGACTGATGACCTCAGATGTTGAATCTCATAGTGCTCAGAGCCATTTTGGGCCCAAGCCACAACAATGACGTGTTGACATAGGTGATATTACGTCAAGGTTCGTTACTCGCTAGCTTATCTAGACCAGTGTTACTCAACCGAAGAGGGGACTGTCCGCAGTGTTCTTGCCGAAGGCGCCACGACAAAAACTCGTTTCTCACTCATGCGTAATAAGGACAACCAGCCACGCCCGATGGAAGCCGTGCAATCGCCTATACCGACACAAGAGGGCCGGGATACGACAGGCAGAGGAACTGCACCTGAGCATTTCCGATTACTTTTACAGGTAATTCAAGAGCAATGTGAACTTGCAGGGAAACAAGGTGACGAACGAAGTCAGGCTGCACAAAAACAAGGTAAAAAACATACGCGGAACCGACGTGAAGCAATTGACAAACATGGTAACACATTATCCCTGTTTCAGCAATCGTTACAAGAGAGCGATACACTTATCGGCCAAAGCGCATTGATAAGCACAATTGAAAACTCAGTAGTAGACACAAACGGCAGGTTACAGGAACATGACAACCAACTTGTGACAATCATGACGTACAGATTATTGAATTGTAAAATACTTTTGAGCATTCCATCACGGAACTGATTTACTAAAATCAGAATTTGACTGAAACAGGCGAACAAGTTCAGGTCCTGGCAGTACGATGTCATAAGAAGGAGAGCAGTGTACAGAGGCAAACATTCAGAGAAATTCAGTAAAATACAGGACAACTGGTGCGTGGAATACGTTCCTACTGAACCTGTAGCAGCTGCGGACACTACCGAAAATAAGGAGAAATAGCATCACATGGGTCAACGTCGGGTATAGCAAGTAGCTGGAGGAGACACCAAGCTAGCACGACAACACAACAGGACATCAGATGTCGAGAGTAATGGATGTAAGAAAGAACGACGATGAAACAGCTTCATTTGTGATGCGAACGGAGGAAATATCTGGGTTAGGGCTACCATGGAACCGACCCGGCAGTCAGTGTGTCGATACGAGGGAAGAGAACCTGGTAGATAAAAGTTTTGGAAACACCAGAGATTTTTCAATTAATGCAGCTATGGACATCTAGTAACGTATCTGCGAATCAGTTTGAGTGTGTACTCGCAGCTAACTGGGGGAAAGATAGGAAGATGAATTTTATTATTTTGATGGTTGTACATAGCTGCAAAGAATGTCAGCTGGTCTGAACTGCCAAGAAGCATAAATACGAGGGGCGTTTGAAAAGTCCGTCCAAAAATAAAAACTACTTACGTGTTTGAGGTAAACCTTTTTTTATTTTTCGGCATAGTCTTCTTTTAGACTTGTACACTTCGTCCAACGCTGTTGACCCCTTCCGAATAATAGGAATTGTCCAAGTCTGCAAAATAGCTATTAGTTGCTGCAATCACCTCATCGTTTGAATAAAATCTATGTCCCGCCAGCCATTTCCTCAAATTGGGGAATTAATAGTAGTCCAAGGGAGCCAAGCCTGGAGAATAGGGGGGATGTGAAACGAGTTGGAATCGTATTTCCATTAATTTTGCGACCACAACTTTTGAGCTTGGTTTTCAAACGGTCCAATAACGATGAATAATATGCACTTGTAATGGTTTTACTCTTTTCCAGATAGTCGATGAGGATTATCCCTTGCGAATCCCAAAAGACAGTCGCCATAACCTTTCCGGCCGGACTGGTCTTTTCCTTTTTTGGTGTAGATTTTCCCTTGATAACCCATTGTTTAGATTGTTGTTTGGTCTCAGGAGTATAGTAACGTATCCATGTTTCATCCACAGTGACGAAACGACGCTTAAAGTCCTGCGGATTCTTCCTGAGCAGCTGGAAACCATCCTTGCAACACTTTACACAATTCCGTTTTTGGTTAAGCGCGAGCAATAGCGGAACCCATTTTGACATTAGCTTTCTCATGACCAAATTTATGCAAAATATTATGTACCCGTTCATTTGAGATGCCCACAGCACTAGCAATCTCATGCACCTTAACTCTTGTGTCATCCATCACCATATCAATGATTTCTGGAGTCGTAACCTCCACAGGGCGTCCAGAACGTTCAGTACCACTTGTGCCCATATGGCCACTCCGAAAATTTTTAAACCACTTATAAACTGTTCTAATTGAAGGTGCAGAGCCACCGAAGGCATTTTGCCTTTCATGAAGTAATATTTAATCCCTACAGGAAATTGTTCTTCGTCCATTTTTAGACAATCACTCGACTTCCTTGATTCACACGAATGCCAAACACAAAGAAATAGACCAATATGGCTGAAACCTAGAGTGCATTCTTTCCAAAGATGCTACTAACTAAACATAACTTCGATACGCTCCGGTGGCGGCATCTCTCGGACTTTGCATGGACTGTTCAAATGCCTCTCGTATTAAACTGAAATTTTTAGAAAGGCGCAACTCAGAAAGTCGTCAGTTTAAGGAGAAGGCTGAACTTCTCAATGCACATAATGGTAGAAACGGTGGTAAATTTAAAATGAAATGTGTGAATTATTCTTAGTAAAGATTTATTTGATTTAAACGATAATTATCCTATTTCGGCAACTTTATTAACCCCACGGTATTTATCTACGCAGGTTATTCCTTTATAAATTATTTCCCTAACCTGCCTAGTAAATTGCAGGGGACTAAAGCCAGGTGTTCAGTACATCCATGGGCTTCAGAGAGCTGGTGTGCGAAGAATCCCTACGACATTACAAAGAGCCGACTAATCGTTTAGCCCACACAAGTAGCAGACTTAAAATCTTTTGGTGCAGTCGTAACAAGACCTTGCAGGTTTCCTGTTTTTCATGTTTCAAAGCCTCCAGTATCTCACCCAGTGTATAACCGTCTTCCTGATTAGCGAGTTCGTCCCTTTCTTTTGTTGGACACATTGTTTTTTCCGCTTCATCGTATTTTTCAGTACCTAGATCATCTTAAAGTCTTACAAAAATCTCTTTATTAAAGACATTTCTTCTTAAACGATTTCTTTCTTACCTGTTGTTTCACATGTTTGTAGACCACCTCTTGCTATAATTAACATCATTTTTTGTAGTTGTATGTGAGTCTGTGGTAAAATAATTAAGAAAAATGAAGTGAAATGAGTGTATGGCATTGCTGGTCGGGAGGCCCCATCGGGGAAAGTTCGGCCGCCGAGTGCAAGTCTTATTTCAGTCGACGCCACTTTGGGCGACTTGCGCCCTGGAGGTTAGGATGAAATGATGATGAGGACAACACAACACCCCGTCCCCGAGTGGAGAAAATCTCCAACCCGGCCGGGAATTGAACCCGGGCCCGCTTGCACGAGAGGCGAGCACGTTATCACCTTTTTTAAATTTTTTTTCGATATAGTTTGTTACATTTGGTCAAATCGGTTCAAGTTGATCGTTGATTCCTTGACTCAGTTTTTTTTTTTTTTTTTTTTTTTTTTTTTTTTTTTTTTTTTTTTTTCAGAGAGCACGCAGCCTTCTGACCGAACACGCTGAGATGCCGTGCTGGCCGGCCGGAGTGGCCGTGCGGATCTAGGCGCTACAGTCTGGAGCCGAGCGGCCGCTACGGTCGCAGGTTCGAATCCTGCCTCGGGCATGGACGTGTGTGACGTCCTTAGGTTTGTTAGGTTTAATTAGTTGTAAGTTCTAGGGGACTGATGACCTCAGAAGTTAAGTCCCATAGTGCTCAGAGCCAAGCCTGCCGTGCTGCCTCTTAAAATCCATGCCTGAGGCAGGTTTCGAACCTGCGACCGTATCAGCCGCGTGGTTCCGGACTGAAGCGCCTAGAACCTCTCAGCCACAGAGGCCGGCATCACCCAGCTAAACAGGCGGACAACAATTAATAAGTTTTCCTTACTGCTGTTCTGTCGAGGTTGCATTCCTGCATTTATCTTCAGTTATCGAACTTTCCACTGACTGCAGCCCCGTTGTGTAGCCACAGGACTTGGGAAAACAGAAACCTGGTAATTAGACGTATATATCAACTGGAGAAATTAAGCTGTTGCAGTGGTAAAACTTATATAAGACAAAATGTTGTGAACAGATGCCCCACATCACGTATTTGCAAAGTGGTGAGACACGTGACATTAGTTTTTAAGGTACAATTGAAAACCTTGTCTCCTATTGGTGGGTTTGAGGCTAGACCAACAGACGCAACGAACTAATTTAACAGTCATGGACTGTGCGGCTGGTCCCGGCGGAGGTTCGAGTCCTCCCTCGGGCCTGGGTGTGTGTGTTTGTCCTTAAGATAATTTAGGTTAAGTAGTGTGTAAGGTTAGGGAATGCTGACCTTAGCAGTTAGGTCCCATAAAATTTCACACACATCTGGACTAACTTGACAGGGACCTTCGATTTTTTTCTGGCTTGCGATTGGTTAGGTAAGCTAACGAATGGGAAGGTAAACACGTAAACTTTGGTGGTCAGATGATGTCCATTTTACGCGCAGTCGTAAAGCTACGAACTATGTTTATTGAGCATAGGAATATTTACATTTTGTGCAATAGTTCCGCCTAACTCTGTGCGAACTTGTCAGGCAATGAACTGATGAGGCACAACATTACAGCGACTGCCTACCGTGAAAATTAATACCTCCTGGTGGCGTTAAGGGCACGTGATTTGGTAAGGAAATAAGTGGAGATGGGACGAATGGGGAATCATTCCAACGACAATCCGAGCCGAAAATGGGGAAATCCACAGACATAAGCAAAACTGACGAAGAGAAGATTGTTATGGCCCGGCATCTCTGAACTAGCATGCAGCTGGTCGCTTGTTCGCTTGCTGCTGTAGTGAGCAACTGTGGATAATGGTTGAAGGTTGGCGGAGCCACTACTAGGCGAGAAGGCGTATGATGTTCGTTCCTGATCACTGAACGAGGATGACGGAGGGTTGCCCGCTCTGTAAGGAAAATTAGGCGGCGGTCGGTGGCAGAACTGAGGACATGTTACAATGCTGATGCACGCACAAGTGTTTCGGAGCACACTTTCAGCTCACTTTGCTGAATATGGGGATCGACAGCGGACGACCGCTGTGTGTACCCACATTGCCTCGACAACAGCGTCAATTACAATTGCTGTGTAGACAGTATCTATCTACATAAGTGATCTTTTGGATAGGGTGGATAGCAATGTGCGGCTGTTTGCTGATGATGCTGTGGTGTACGGGAAGGTGTCGTCGTTGAGTGACTGTAGAAGGATACAAGATCACTTGCACAGGATTTGTGATTGGTGTAAAGAATGGCAGCTAACTCTAAATATAGGTAAATGTAAATTAATGCATATGAATAGGAAAAAGAATCCCGTAGTGTTTGAATACTCCAGTAGTGCAGCGCTTGACACAGCCACGTCGATGAAATATTTGGGCGTAACATTGCAGGGCGATATGAAGTGTGACAAGCATGTTATGGCAGTTGTGGGGAAGGCGGATAGTCGTCTTCGGTTCATTGGTAGAATTTTGGGAAGATGTGGTTCATATGTAAAGGAGACCTCTTATAAAACACTAATACGACCTATTCTTGAGTACTGCTCGAGCGTTTGGGATCCCTATCAGGTCGGATTGAGGGAAGACATAGAAGCAATTCAGAGGCGGGCTGCTAGATTTGTTACTGGTAGGTTTGATCATCACGCGAGTGTTACGGAAATGCTTCAGGAACTCGGGTGAGAGTCTCTGGAGGAAAGGAGGCGATCTTTTCGTGAACCGCTACTGGGGACATTCAGAGAACCAGCATTTAGGGATGACTGCAGTACAATTTTACTGGCGCCAACTTACATTTCGCGGAAAGTCCACATAGATAAGATAAGAGAGTTTAGAGCTCGTACAGAGGCATATAGGCAGCCATTTTTCCCTCGTTCTGTTTGGGAGTGGAACAGGGAGAGAAGATGCTAGTTGTGGTACGAGGTACCCTCCGCCACGCACCGTATGGTGGATTGCGGAGTATGTATGTAGGTGTAGATGTAGATGTAGATCGCGGATCTGTGGGAAAGTGTCACTTACAAGGATGAACCACGTTTTTCGTTACACCAACTCGATGGCCGAATCAGGATACGGCGTCATTCAGACGAACGGGATGATCGAAACGGTCGCAGGCTGGCAGGGGGGGGGGGGGGGGGGGAAGACTTGTTACGTGATGGGAGACAATGGTGTGCGTACTGTAAGACCTTCGGTACACACACCATCAGATTATTTGACTTGTCGCTCTAACGAAGTAGGCGAGTGTCAGCAATATGTCTCGTGGTCTTATCGTGGCGTGTTTATCTTCTGCCGTTAGGTAAGACGATAGAAATGCCACTTGCACGCTTAGAGTAGCAGATTGACGGTGACCAACTTTAAACAGAACTTGATTAATTTTCACACATATTTATTAAAAAAAATAACAAGCATAAAAATTACTTAACTTGGTTCTGGATGCTATTTACAATTGACAATCCGAAGTTAGTCTTATTCTCACATATCTCTGATACTTGACAAAAGTGTCTATACATTTATCTTCATGGCTATGTACAGGAATATGGTAATCTTATTAGGCGCAGACTGAAACTTGACTATAGACTGGTACAGACAAATGCAGACTAATTCAGACTCGTACAGACTTGTGCAGACAAATGCAGACTAAGTAATCGGAGGTCTGTACACTCGTTATAGTACCTCGCGCGTTCATGTACCACTGCGCGAGTGTGATCCGCGAGGAGAAAAGGTTCTACATTAGCAGCAATCTCATTGACTGCGTTACATATTAATACGCGGATCGGCGAAAGCAGAATTTGGTCCGTCTCTTGGGTAGCGCCATCTCGTAGTGCGGAGATGGACGAGCGGTGCGCCTGCGCTTTTGTGCTTAGCGGGGCGCGCTCTAGTGGGAAAGTTGTGTACGCGCTGACTACGCGGAACTATGTACACAACAGAGACAATCAACTGGTATGCCATGATGGGATGTATGGTAGTAACCTAGTAACCAGTAAGATAGTTGTCGGCTACATGAACGTTATTGTGGACCACCTGTGTTCCTTCTTGCTTGAGGTCTTTGCCGAAGTCAGTGGCATCGTCCAGCCAAAACCTCGCTACAGTTGTTTGCTTTACATGGTGGGAATGCCCCGTTGATCCCTTACTACAAAATTCGCCTGATCTGTAAACGGTGGGACACTTGTGGGATGCTCCGTGCGCAGAAACCGTGGTTTGCATTTCACCAGAAGCTCATGAGCTCGGCGTAGACATCGGGTGCCCTACACCTACGTAAAGCTGCCAATGACTTGTCGCACCCATGCCATTCAGAATGGATGCTGTACAGCTTCCGAAATGTTCACCAAGACGCTATTCAGCATGCGATCATGACCTCATTACTCTTGAGATAAAAATGAACGACAAGAAATTTCTGTTTCCAATTTTTACAGAAAAATAAAAAACAAGCGTGACACAAATGCAAATAAAATATTTTTTTCATGATTCACTAAGGTGTAAATGGAGGTCCCCATGTGTGAACCACAAGGCTCACCTTTGGTGAAACCGT
Source organism: Schistocerca gregaria (assembly GCF_023897955.1). Classification (NCBI taxonomy): domain Eukaryota; kingdom Metazoa; phylum Arthropoda; class Insecta; order Orthoptera; family Acrididae; genus Schistocerca; species Schistocerca gregaria. The sequence continues at coordinate 76,819,657 of NC_064925.1, forward strand.
ACTGCTCTTTGTAGTTTCCTTCCTCTTTCTTCACAAAAGACATTCTATTCAGCAATACATGTACTTCATTCGAAACAGTAATCAGTATATGCTAATACACACAGAAGAGGATTCTTAATACTAAAATTTTTCGAATATGATTTCCAATAAAGATTTTTGGCGATGTTGTAAAATAACTTCATAAATGCAAGAAAATAATAATCGTACAATAATTTCTGTCAAGTAATAATAGTATACAAATACATTCCATATATGACTCACAAGTCTGTTATTTTGAAATTTCAACCAGGTTTCCTGCATTTTACAGGAATATTTTCCATTGTTCGTTTGCACTATTTTATGCTCACTATGCCAATCAAACCATCCCTTTGCATTCATGTGGTTCACTAGATCATTATCTGTAGTAACTCCACGATTACTGTTAATCTCGACGCTTTACTTTCCATGAATCTGTGTTCCCTAGACCTATATTAGAAACGGCAATCACTCACTCAAGCGTAACGACCTTAGCAGAGGAAACAATCTTGTGCTGTGTTCTCCTGCTAGTTGAACATTTTTTAGATCTGGTGAGAAATGAAGGAGATCTTAAGGCCAAATATGTGTTGGGAATGCAGAAGGATGGCGTAACCGATCTTCTGACAGAAAGATTCGCAAAAATAAGTAACAAAATGATATTTATTAAATATAAAGAAGTACTCAAATGATGTTTCTTCCTGTGAAATACGCTAGACAATTAATTGTTTGAAATAATTACAAGTCTTTTTAAACAGTGAAGTCCAGTCGCTGTGCTTCTGAGTGATGCCTACGTAGAGTCCAGAGCTGTCTTACGATGCCTACAGAGCCTGAGTCTCGGAGACGACGGACGAACACTGCAGCCTGTAGACTCGGCGGTAACTGGAGACTGTGCACGACTCGGTGCACTGAAGGGAACTGTTCGCCGTACTCACTCACTCACTTGCCTTTTGGAGATCCCTTGACCTCGTTTCTTTTGTAGTTCTGGCATTTGTGCTGTCTTGCCTACTTATCTGCTCTATTTGTTTGGCTTTCTAATTCTTCTCTTTCTGGCGTGTCTCCTTTAGGTGTCATTCATTTTTTATTAATCTATTTCTCTTATTTCGAGCTTTATACACGCAATAGTTCCGGCCACCTTCTGGTCACCGCCAATGTATCTGGTTGTCCAGATCGGAGATTGATGGGTTTTCAGACCGCTGCGCCTCTTCATAGAATTGGCGGGCGGTCTATTTGACGCACTCCTTTAACATTGGAGCGCCAGCCTGCTCGTGAAGTTCCCTCGGGGAAGCGTCTGGGTACGTGCAGAGCTAGGCAAAGAGCTTTGTTCTGCAGTTCCTGTAGTTTTTCAGTGTGGATGTTGGCAGCATTTACCACAGAAGCGTACTTTATAATGGACCTAATGAGTGCCAATAATGTTAATCCACATTGGGTGGATAGCGTCGTAATGATTGTGGGCGTTGAGGTTGCGCACAAAGAGCGCGGTGTCGTCTGCGTAAAGCGCAAGCTCTACTCTGGGAATATTCGCTGTGTCAGACGTGTGCCGCGCGGGATTAGCCGAGCGGTCTCAGGCGCTGCAGTCATGGACTGTGCGGCTGGTCCCGACGGAGGTTCGAGTCCTCCTCGGGCATGGGTGTGTGTGTTTGTCCTTAGGATAGTTTAGGTTAAGTAGTGTGTAACCTTACGGACTGATGACGACCTTAGCAGTTAAGTCCCATAAGATTTCACACACATTTGAACATTTTTTGTCAGATGTAAACGGAGTGTACAGTATTGGACCGAGAACGGTCCCTTGTGGCACACCCTCGCGCATTCGTCTTGCTGTGGATTTCAAGCCGTCCGCTCGAACGTGGAAAGTGCGATCACTCAGGTAGAATTTGGGCAGGTGGACTTGTGACACCGGTACCCACAGTACAAGAAGCTTGTACAGGAGGCCGTGATCTCACACGCTACCGAATGCATTACACACGTCGAGGAGTACCGAACCACGTGTCTCCACGTGTCTTCATAGCCGTTTGGTGTAAAACCTTTCAAAAACCTTAGAGAGGGCTCGCAGTAGGCTTATCGGCTTGTAACTGTGCTCGAGTCTTGTATCCTTAGCTCAGTGCTACGGTACTTAATGAGGCATAGACCTATCGCTATCCACACACATGATGCCCTTGGGTTGGCAGCTGTGCCTCCAGGAGGACCTCGGTATAGTTCGTACTGCCAACCCATACAACTGCTGCGCTACGAGTGTTTCGAGCGCGGCTTTTCGATTGTCGTGCGGTACTCTCTGGAGTCGTGTGTAACGTCACCACAATATGTACTTAACTCCTCTTACAAAATAATTGCTTTTATATCAATCCAAATGTCCCATCGACGTGTTCCAGCTTCAGATTTCTTTAGTTTTGGGAGTACATGCAGATCAGTGGGAGTCAGACCCGGTGAAGGCGTTGGATCTACCAAAAATTCGTACTTAAGATCTCACTGTTTAGTTGCTGGAAAAGCAGATTTGTTGTGTATGTGCGGTTTTGTCAAGCAGCATTCTTTTTCTCTGCAATAAAGGCCTGCTTTTTCCGTCCGTATTATTCTTTTCCTTCTCAAGTAAAAGAATAAGAATAATTAATTTACGTAAAAAATATTGATCATAATCTTCCTGCCAGCTGAAATCGATTTCGCTTTGGCTAGTCAACGGCACCCACTACACTGATTCTTGTTTAATTTCGCGTGTGAAGTGTTGCCGTATTAATGCTAGTAGTAGCAAATCTGCCCTAAATATTTGTTGGTTTCTTTTTAAAAGCTGGAAAAAAAATATAGAAAATTCAAACGTGATAGTCATCCTGCAACTTCTTCCTCGTATCTGTCTCAATTTGAAAAGTACTGTGCACGCTGCCTTCGTGTGCCTACGGCATGCGATTTTTCGGAGACGTGTCATCGCCGATCGTCGAATACTATTTTATATACTTTGCCAAGGTCTTCATCTCTACTCCTAGTTTTGACGCGTTCTTTCCGTGAGTAACTTTAAAGAGTAGCACGGTGATATTTAGAATCAGTCTTCTACTTCTTAACTGTTGATAATGAAGGAGCACAGCACCTAAGGTAACAAGCTGCCAACCATCTGGAAGAAAACTCATATCTCCGGCTCTTCTTCGAGGCAACAAAGCCGCCCACGCGGGTTGGCAGTACGTGGTAATAAATTTATTTAAATTAAACGCACGCCGATGAATGTATAGCGTGCCTCATGGTACTCAAGTGCCATCATGGCTTGTATGTTCTGCCAGTTACTTTTTTTAAATTTTGGCTACTAAGTCTTCTGAATGGTTTCATGTCGCACATCACGAATTCCTCTCCTTTTCTAACCTCTTATCTCAGGATAGCAGTTGCTCCCACCGTCCTTAATTATTTGTCGGATGTATTCGAACCTCTATCTTCCCCTACATTTTTTTACACTCCACAGCCCGCTCTTGTACCACGGAAAATTTATTCCCTGGTGTCGTAACAAATGTCAATGTTTTCCATATGTTCTTTTCTCTAGCGATTCTGTGGAGAGCCTCCTCATTCTTACCTTATTTTATCTGACCACCTAATTTTCAACATTCTGCTTTAGCACAACATATCAAGGGCGTCGATTTCCTTCTTTTCCGGTTTTCTCACTGTCTGTGATTCTCTGCCATACAATGCAGAGTTCCAAAAGCATATTCTCACAAATTTTTTCCTCGAATTAACCCCTATATTTGATACTAGTAGAATCACGGGAACAGGAAGGCCGTTTTTGTCTGTGGGAGACAGAATTTTATGTTCTCCTTGCTTCGTCCATCATGTGTTAATTTTCTTCAAGCCAGCACAATTCCTTAACTTTGTCTAATCCGTAATCACCAATTTTGTTTTTAAGTTTGTCACCAATCTCATTTCTGCTACTTCTAATTATTTCCTCTTTCTTATGTTTACTCACAATCATATTCCTTAGACTCTTCGTTCTTTTCGGCATGTCTTCACCAGCAAAATGGCTACAGCAGTTGTGATCCACTTTCTTTACATCTGTGACAGCATTTGCGCTGATCATTGACCTACCCATGATGTCACAAGCCACACCCCTCTCTATGACATCATCAGCTTTTACTCCCTTTCATGACGTCATAATCTCGACGCCACAGGCCACACCAACTTTACACAACGCCAAATTCAAAATACTGGCCACAAATATGAAACAGGCCATAAAAACGAAACAGTCCATCAGTATATAGCCACCATCTTGGGTGTAACCTCATGTGCACAAGGTCAATGACCCACACGTTTAGGAATCACTGGTAGCCACCCATTTACAAATTCTCCTTTCACAACCTTTGACTGATATAAGGCATGTATGATTTGTAATAACTTATCGTCCTTCTGTTCATCAGAGAGATCAGGGAGTACAGTGAGGCAGTCACTGTCTACATCATTCTCCTGAAGATCTTTCATGACGTTTCTTCAGAGGCAGTCAGCATCTTGATGTTTTCTTCCCCTTCTGTAGACTATGCTAATGTTATATTCTTGAAGACGTAGCGGCCATCTGGCAAGTCGTCCTGATGGGTCCTCAAGGCCTGTCAACCAACAAAGTGAATGACGATCTGTAACAATTGTGAATGGTCTTCCATAGAGATACTTTCGAAATTTATGGCCTAGATAACAGCAAGACATTCTCATTCCATCGCTGAGTAGTTTTTCTCGGTTTATGTAAGTGTCTTGGAAGCGCAAGCTATTACCTTCTCTTTTCCATCTGAAATTAGCACAACAATGGCTCCAACCCCACATCCACTGGCAACTGTGTTCAAATCTGTAGCTGCTCTCTCATCATACAGACAAGTACAGGGTCGGTCGGCAGAACTTTTTGCACGGTATTGAAAGAATCTTGTTGAGGTTTACCCCAGATAAATTTAGCATCAACTTTTAACAACTTTGGAATGGCCTGACCTTGATGCAAAAGTCTTTAATAAAACGCTGGTAATAAGAACACAGTCCGAGGAAGCTTCTCATATCACTTATTTTTAGGAATATGAAATTCCGTTGTAAATGTCACCTTCTCTGAATTTGGCCACACATCTTCGTTTGACACAAGATGTCTAAGTATGTTGATTTCCGTTGTTCCAAAGAGACAATTTCTTGTATTAAGTTTTACGGGAACAACCGATGGCGACCATGAGCTCTGCTATGGCTGAATGACATCATCCTTCATCCATGTCTCTATCTCTTCACGAATTATTTCACGCTCCATTGCTGACACTTGGTGTGCTCGCTGGCTGATTGACTGGTGAGTACTACTATTAATTCAGTGCTTCACCTTCGGTTTGTCTAACTTGCTTTTCATCTGTGGATCGAAATATTCAGAGAACTCTTGAAGAATGGCAAGTAGCTTCTCCTGCTGTTAGGTCGTGCAGTAGCCGAGCATGAAGATCTTGTCTTGCAGTCGTAGTGCTAATCACACTTGCAGCCGGAACATGACAGGTTTCTATCATATTCAGATGCTCTTCATTTAATGGCACAATGTTTGCTACACACATGCATCTTGGCTCATTGTGGCAGTTAACTACACACAATTTCCCAAAACCATTTTTAAACGAGACAACAGAGGCCGGATTGACTAAGTCTTTCTCCAGTGGTACGCTTTTATTACATTCAACTATGAGAACCATAGGTTATTGCACTGCGTGACACATGACAGTTACCTCTGCAGCACTGGCCACAGGAATGATCGCTTCATTCAGCACACATAGTCTCAACACAATTGAATGTGTATCTTCCCCTCCACAATATTTGAGCGATTACACTGTAAAATTGCTGAGAAGCTTTCAGAAAGTCCCATTTGAGGATGACATCGTGACTGCATTCTTGTAAGACAATGAACTCAAAGGACTGCACATGACCATTTACACAAACACGAATAATGCATCTTCCTGTAGGCTGGACATACTTCACATTAGCCACCTTCAACGGAGCGTTTTTGTTATCGAGGAATATGGTCTTCTGCATTTGGCGGCGATGTTTCTCCAAAATGTCTGAATGCGATGCTCCAGAGTCCACAAGAGCTCGGGCTGGTCAGCCACCCATGAGTATATCAACGTAGTTTCCCATCATTTTTGTGGTGATCGATGGTGGAGGATTTTTTTCTTCGACGGCATCAGCTCCAAGGAGGGTCGGACCCTTTTGTTTTCCAGGCTGTGGGAGGCAGTTAGGTGATCGGCTGGAGCCTATAAACGGCGATGGCGACCTTGAACAGCGTGTGGGGGAGCGTCCTCTCCAACGGGTAACTTGCAGCGAAGGTGATCTGCGACATCCTGTAAGTGCACCCTCTTGTCCTTCTTTGCCGTCGTGGAACTGGCGTCGTTGTTCACTACTTGCACTCCCTTGGCATTGGCATCATTTAATACCTGCCATATTCTCGACTATTCTCGACAATAGCACACCACATGTCACAATCACCCACAATAAAAACATACTACAATGTTGTCCCAGGTTCTCCAGACTTCCGTTTTCCTTGTGGCAGAAACAAGATCCTCACACTGTGTCGTAGGAGCATATATTCGTCTGGCCTCGACTTCTTCACCGTTTTCGACGGAGCTGGACGATGAGAGATTGTAGCTAGCGTTTGTTGCACTTGCTCTCTTATGATTTCTTGCAGTGCCTAGGTTTCTGGTTCGATAGGTATCCCAGTGTCTTTTGAACTTCCTCTCTCACTATCTGACGAATGATGTCTGCCATCCTCCATCACAGCCATCGATTTAATGGTAGGAAGTTGTTCAAACTTCTTGTAGCCAATTCTTTTTTGATGCATGGTCTCAATGTAATAGAACTATTTTATGAAACTGTTAGCTGTGGACACTTCCTTCAGTAGAAGAGTTTGGTACATGTTCTCAGCAACCCCCTTCATAATATGTGCAACTTTCTCTTCCTCCTTCATCCGAAGTTTGACAGTTTTCCACAGCTCCAAGACATCTTGGATGTACGACTTTGTAGTTTCTCCTGAATGCTGTGCTCTACATTTCAATTTTCTTTTGCCTGTCCCTTCTGTCGCTGGGTGTCTCCAAAATACATCTGTAGCTCCCACAAGCTTGTCAACTTTTCCTTGTTGTTCTCATACCACTGCTTGGCGGTCCCCTCCAAGTAGAAAAATGGATTAGCCAAGCGTACTGCTTCGTCCCGCTTGTTGAAGTTGATTATACGTTCAAATCGTTGACCACTTGTTTGGGCCGTTATGTCCAGAGAACACCATTGGATGTCTTATATGTTGGTAAACGGATGGCACCATTTCAGTTATCTCATCTTCTTCTTTCGCCGAGAACTTCCACTCAGCAGAGTATGGCTTGAACTCTGGCATCACGCCACGTAAACGGCTGCTCTGCCATCACTTGATGCGAGCCACTGTGTCTTGAACGATACGTGCTATCTCAAGTTAAAATATCCAGCGCTTCCACCAGAATAATATCACATAGCTGACGAGAATCGGGTGTTCTTAGATGTAGCAAGGTGAACAACGAACACTAGTTTTAACTCAACGAAGATTTGTTAAGAACTGAAGTCATGCATATACAAAAAGCATGGAGTGAACTGCGACCAGCTGTAACATTACACAGTATAAATACACCTACAGAAACTTCCTGAACATTGGTTCTTGGCACATCTAGAAGGTACTAGAACTACATACAGAAATTAAAATGTACTCACAGGGTGGGTCTCTAACACATAACCCTGTGCTTAGGAGGCTAATATCATCCCCATTGCATGATATTAACACTCAGTTCCTGGCATTCTTCTGTGACATGATAGGATCTGAAATCTGTCCTATAACATAGTACACAGTTTGTCACACATACTACTGCTATAAGATCGTGGGCAGTGACAATTCTAAATAATATTTGACATAACTTCCTTATAGAGTAAATATGGAACTGATGGGTCAAAGAGTCTACATTACCTGACTTTTTTATTCGTCAGGTCGTATTTGTATATTTCTGTGATGTACATTCATATATGTAAATTACAATCTTTTGACAATTGGTATATGGAGGTAGAATATACAAGGCAATTTTACATGATGGACATAGACAGTAAACGAAAATTATTTGGTTAAAACACTGTTGAAATTTAGTATGTACATGCTATGTTATAAGCCTGTTTGTTTATTAAGTATGTTGACTGGTTGTTTTATCATATAGGTGTCACTGCCTAAGAACTGACTTCAGTAACATATGTGAAGAACTGTGTACTATGCTATAGGACCGATGTCAGATCCTATTGTACGTCACTGAGAAATACATAAGTAGACTTATATCACTCTTATATGCACAGTCATCATTTTTTTAGAAATCGATGTCCATAAAGTTGTTTGCTCCTCTGTATCAGATGCCACTAATGATGGGTTATAAACCCAGAAACTGGTTTTTGAAAACAAAACATTTCTTGTGCAGCTCATGGTGTACAGGAGATGTTCTTTAATAAATATTTACCATCATGCTGGCTGTAACTAGACCACAGGGGTGGCCAGGGCGTGTTAATATAACTCTCTTAAATACTTGATTTAATCAAGTACTTTGTTGCTGTTATTAATTATGTGTTATAATTACGTGACATATTAAGTCTTGGGATTTTGAAAGTCAAGTGGAGCCCCACGTGCTAGATAGTTTATGATGGGTTATTTTAAACTGTTCATCAACATTTGTGTTAAATTTTAAGTTCTGAGCTGGTAGGATGTTGTTTGAACCTATGTTGTCCAGCACGTGCTAGCCATTGTATGAAGTATTATTTGTCTGTTCATTAGTGTACCATTAAGTTTTTAAACTCCAAGCTGAGCATGAGTCATTAAAATATGAACTACTTTAATTGTATGTGGTGAAGGAATTTAATTGACATAACTGTGACAGCTTAAGTGGTACAGAGACTGTAACCTCATATCTTCTCCAAATTCTAATGTGATTTATTTCCACATGATAAGAGTATTCACTGTATGCAAAATTTGAATGAGAGGTCAAGAAGGACCCTAAGTGTTTGTTACTTGTATCCTGTGGAGGAACATTCTTTACCAAGGAGCCATGCTCATTGTATTGCATTTAAACTGTCTATTGCCTGTTTGTTGGTGTATGAGATTATTTAAATTTTGAGTATCAAAAATTGTACTATTTTCAATTAATAAATATTAATTAGTCACTCTGCACTTTATTACCCAGTTCTCACTTTCACTTCCAGCCTGTGATACACTACAATTTTGCTGTAATATAGCAATGTGTGTAGAAATGTATTACAATTTTGCTGTAACATGACGGTACATAGAGCAATTCATTTCGATTTCGTGTTGCAGTGTTGATGTACAGCCCAATTAATTACGATTTTGTTGTAACGTGTTTATGTATGAGGCAATCTGCATCATTTTTGTAGTAAAATGGTCACGTATTGGGTGTTGTGTTGGCTCCACTCTACAAGAGCTAAGTTAGCATTATTAGCAGATGCTGACAAACATTTTGTTCTGCTAAATAAAATTTTTACCCTAGTATAGGGACACTACAATCTATGGTTAACTTTGATATCACTTTTAGACCAATATGATGAATTTTTGACAAACAATACAGACAATTTAGATGTGGGAATAACATTGTTTCATTGTTTACTTTGGAACAAATATCCAACTGTTCTAGAACCATAGAAACTACTTATTGTATTGCTTTCGAACTGTGTTGTCTGTTTGTTGTGTTATAAGACTATTTAAATTTTGAATAAAGTTTTTATCCTAGTATGGGGATCATGGTAATGTATGGATAACTTTGATATCAGTTTTAGCCGTACTAAGATGCATTTTTGGCAAACGATACAGACAATTTAGATGTGAGAATAACACTGTTTACTTTAGTACAAACATCAAACTATTCTCATCAATAAATACTCTTTAAGCTGTATGTTTGTTCAACAGTAGTGTCATATGTGTTTCATAAAGTCATAGAACAACTTTTTATGTTAATTTTTGTTGGTGGGAGGTCCACAACTGTTCATTGTAATGGTCATGATTAAAACATTCGCTGCAGTTGTACAGTTGTTTATTTCTCAAGTCTTTAGTTGCTTTACAGTTAGCACACTGGACTCACATTCAGGAGGACAATGGTTCAAACACAAACCGGTCATCCTGATTTAGGTTTCGCATGATTTCCCTAAATTGTTTCAGGCAAATGCGAGGATGGTTCCTTTGAAAGGGCACTACCGACTTCCTTCCCCATCCTTCCCTAATCCAATGAGACTGATGACCTCACTGTTTGGCCCCTCCCCCAAATCATACAACAAACCAATGAAGCCTTTACATTACCTGGATTCAGGGACTCAGCTCCATCTTTAGGTGCATCTATGAATAGTAGGTTGAAGCATCCTTGTCAAAGCTAACTTGCAAGGCAACACATCTGCTGTATATGGCTCATCAGACTGAATACCCAAATGTGTCCACAGAACAAGCACTGTTCAGCTGTAACTAACATAAGTCACTCTTACCCTGAAAGTGCAGGCGAGGAGGCATAGAGTCAAAGGACCACTCCATCAACTGTTTACGAAAGCGCTACACAAAGATTTGATTGACTGGTCTTTTCACTCCATGCCCCTCAATAGAGGTTCCGGGTTAAGGGTGAGTTATATCAGTTACAGCTGTAAGGTGCTTGTTGTGTGCGCACATACGTATATTCAGAGATATTGCCTTGTAGTTACTTTTGACATTGATGTTTTGACCTGCTATTTGTGGATACGCCTGAAAATGTGGCCGAGGCCTTGAGACCTAGAAGTACAAAGACTTCAGTCGGTTATCAACTTCATAAATGTAGTGGGTGCTTGAATCATAAACATTAAATCTTTATATTTTGATAAGTAAAGCAGACAGTTTTGGTTCTTTACTGTGCGGTACAATAAACGAAGGAAGCTCTTTGACAATTGCAGCTTAATCTGTAATTTAGATTAATAGTGCTAGTATGTGAGCCACGTGTATTTCTTTAAAGTTATAAAACACTTATGTTATGGTGGCAGTGCTGGTTTGTTTTGTACTCTAAATCTTTACGTATTTTGTTAAATGATGCAGGCAATTTAATTCAGGACAAAGTTTGAAATTTTGTTCGTGGTGAGAGATGAGTTAACATCTAAGCAAATTGCATTTGATTTGTACTCAAAATCTTTACATATTTGATAAATAATTTTTTGTGTAAAGCTCATAGTTTTGAGATATCAAATTTTCCTCTTTGTGTGGAACCTTGTTCATCACTGTCTTCGGCTATGTCGCATTTACATTTCGTTGGTTGGTTGGTTGATTTGGGGCAGGGAACCAAACAGCGAGGTTATCAATCCCATCGGATTAGGGAACGATGGCAAAGGAAGTCGGCCATGCCCTTTCAAAGAAACCATCTCGGCATTTGCCTGAAGCGATTTAGGTAAATTATGGAAAACCTAAATCAGGATGGCCAGCCGTAGGTTTCAGCCGTTGTCCTCCCAAACGTGAGTCCAGTGTGCTAACACCGCACTCAGTGTTACCATTTTGTATTTGGAGCATTATTAAGTTATCTTAGCATATTACCAAAACATGGAGTTTAAGTGAAACGATCTATTAAACACAACGCATTTATTGAGCTGAAGTGTCGGAGAAACGTAACATCGTTGGATAAACCATTACCACAAGTATATCTGGATGAAATGTAATAAAAAATTTATAGTAATAGGTCAAGTAGATTATATTTTTGTGTTGGAAAACACGATAAATTATCTTCTTCCCTATAAAACAGTGCTTGGTGAGGTGAAGAATTACTGGAAAACTGATAAAAACAGTCACGTAACGAAAGTTTGATCCTTGTACCACCTTCGACATTGCCTCAAGTAGACCTAAGCACGGAATGGCAATACCTCTACTTATTCTGACAAATATTACAGACAATTTCGACACGGAAATAGCATTGTGGCACTTAATTTGAGATTCCACACTCACGTTACAGGGGTCAAGTGTAAGTTACCCATTTACTGCACTCTTCCAATATCTGACAGTTGTAGAACAGTTATTCAGACAACCTGTCTGTTTGTGTAAACTGTAACTGCTTGCCTATTTAGCATAATATTTTAGCTAACATATACGTATTTGGCAAAGTTATAGGCTTTGTCAGGATCGTTTTCGTACGTAGCTTCAGTTGTGCTTAAAATGTAATGTCAGCTGCCTGCTTAGCATGTTACATGTGTTTTGTACTGTTGTTATTGTTGTTGTGGTCTTCAGTCCAGAGACTGGTTTGATGCAGCTCTCCATGCTACCCTATGCTGTGAAAGCTCCTTCATCTCCCAGTACCTACGCAAACTACATCATTCTGAATCTGTTTAGTGTATTCATCTCTTGGTCTCCCTCTACGATTTTTACCCTCCACGCTGCCCTCCAATACTAAATTGGTGATCCCTTGATGCCTCAGAATATGCCCTACCAACCGATCCCTTCTTCTCGTCAAGTTGTGCCACAAATTTTTCTTCTCTCCAATTCTATTCAATACCTCCTCGTTAGTTATGTGACCTAGCTATCTTTGTACTGTTATAGAAAAATTTAGACATGGAAACAGCATTGACAATTTTAGTGACCACAGTCGTGTTTTAGACATCAATTTTGACATGGTTTCGACGTGGCAATCACATTGTGAGTCTTGACATACGCACTGTGTGTGTGGGTGGGGGGGGGGGGGCTGGGTGCATATTAACATAGTTACATATTTTTGATAAATAGCACGCATAACGTAGGCGTGGAAACATTTAATTTGGATGACTCCATTGTTATTTCCCGATTCCTGTAAATATTTTATTTTACCCGTTTTTCTTATAGTTTACTCCTATTCTTTTCAAAATTTCGAAGATGTTCCCTATGAACAGGTCTTGATATTTCTTAAGTCTTGCTTCCATTGTCACGCACAAAATTAGAACTACCTCTCTGGTACCTTTAACTGGCCGAAAACCAAACTGATCGTCATCTAAAATATATTATCAATTCTTCTTTATATTATTCTTGTCAGCAGCTAGAGCTCTGATTGTGGGACAGTTCTCATACTTATCTGCCCTTTCTCTCTTCATAATCGCGTGTATGATATTTGTTCGAAAATGTAATAGTATGTCTCAGTCTGTCACTCTACACACCGACCACGATAGTCGTTTGGTTGCCACTTTTCCGCAGTGATCTTAGAAGTTTCGAAAAATGATGTGCTCTCCACCTTATTTGATTCTATATCTTTCAAAGCTTCCTTAAACTCTAATAATACTCGACATTGTTTCTTCTATCACGTCATCAGACAAGTTCTCCCCTTCCTAAATACCTTCAGTGTCCGCTCTTTACCTGTCTGCTCTACTCATTGTGTGCAACAGTGAATTTCCCATTGCACTCTCAATTTTGACACTCACTCTTTTAATTTCACCGAAGGTTGTTTTGACTTTTCTAAATGCTGAATGAGTCCGTTGTGATTATAAAAGCGGATTCGCTGCTGTAACGTAGACGTGAAGAACAGCAGAACTTATCTGGTCCTTTTCTTGGCAGTGAAAATGTAATGGTGTATTCAAGTCGTAGTCTATCTCTACAGTTGTTACCTGACCCTCCCCCTTCACGCACACACGCACAAGCACACACACACACACACACACACACACACACACACACACACACACACACACTCTCTCTCTCTCTCTCTCTCTCTCTCTCTTCCGTCTGTAATAAGCTGGTGATTTCCCTAATGCCTCAGAATATATCCTATCAACCGATCCCTTCTTTTAGTCAAGTTGTGCCACAGATTTCGTTTCTCCCCCATGATCTACTGATCTAATCATAAGCATTTGTCTATAGCACGACATTTCAAAAGCTTTTATTCTTTTCTTATCTGAATTGTTTATCATCCAGATATCACTTCCGAATAAGGCTACACCCCACACAAATATCTTCAGAAAAGATCTCCAAACACGTAAATTTAGATCCGATTTTAAAAAATTTCTCTTCCTCAGAAATACTTGTGGCCATTGCCAGTCTTTATTTCATAGCCTCTCTACTTTTGCCATCATCAATTACTTTACTGCCGAAGTAGCACAACTCATCTTGTTCGTTTACTGTCTCATTCCCTAACCTAATTCCCTAACTGTTCCTGATTTAATTCGACTACATTCCATTATCTTCGTTTTGCTTTCGTTGATGTTCATCCTATATCTTCCATCCAAGACATTGCCTACATGAAATGTATTCGCAGTTGAGAATGAACAACCGTCAGACGTATAAGGGACGATGACAATGAAAATTTTTGCTGGACTGGGACGCAAACTCACATTTCCTCATTTACGCAATTTTAATTGAAAGTTGCTGTCCTGTATCGGCGGATAGGTACGGTACTGCAGTGCCTGTGTTGTTAGGAAGAATGATGAAGTCTTCAGACATACATGCATGTCCGTAGGAACATCGTATCTTTCTTTGTAAAAACCTTGTGGACGACCCAGGTGCAATACCTGTCCAATCCACCCACCCAGTACTTCCTATTGCAGTTCCGTTACAGGTTTCCCATGCCCCATCAGGGGTCGAGCTACCTGTGAAAGCAGCCATGTCATTTACCACCTCTTGCAATCATCTACATCTACATACATACTCCGCAATCCACCATATGGTGCGTGGCAGAGGGTACCTCGTACCATAACTAACATTTTCTCTCAGTCATCCACTCCCAAACAGAACGAGGGAAAAATGACTGCCTATATGACTCTGTACGAGCCCTAATCTCTCTTATCTTATCTTTGTGGTCTCTCCGCGAAATATAAGTTGGCGGCAGTAAAATTGCACTGCAGTCAGCCTCAAATGCTGGTTCTCTAAATATCCTCAGTAGCGATTCACGAAAAGAACGCCCCATTTCCTCCAGAGACTCCCATCCGAGTTCCTGAAGCATTTCCGTAACACTCGCGTGATAATCAAACCTACCAGTAACAAATCTAGCAGCCCGCCTCTGAATTATTTCTATGTCCTCCCTCAATCCTACCTGATGGGATCCCAAACGCTCGAACAGTACTCAAGAATAGGTCTTACTAGCGTTTTATAAGCGGTCTCCTTTACAGACGAACCACATATTCCTAAAATTCTACCAATGAACCTAAGACGACTATTCGCCTTCCCCACAACTGCCATTACATGCTTGTCCCACTTCATTTCGCTCTGCAATGCTACGCCCAAATACACTCCTGGAAATGGAAAAAAGAACACATTGACACCGGTGTGTCAGACCCACCAAACTTGCTCCGGACACTGCGAGAGGGCTGTACAAGCAATGATCACACGCACGGCACAGCGGACACACCAGGAACCGCGGTGTTGGCCGTCGAATGGCGCTAGCTGCGCAGCATTTGTGCACCGCCACCGTCAGTGTCAGCCAGTTTGCCGTGGCATACGGAGCTCCATCGCAGTCTTTAACACTGGTAGCATGCCGCGACAGCGTGGACGTGAACCGTATGTGCAGTTGACGGACTTTGAGCGAGGGCGTATAGTGGGCATGCGGGAGGCCGGGTGGACGTACCGCCGAATTGCTCAACACGTGGGGCGTGAGGTCTCCACAGTACATCGATGTTGTCGCCAGTGGCCGGCGGAAGGTGCACGTGCCTGTCGACCTGGGACCGGACCGCAGCGACGCACGGATGCACGCCAAGACCGTAGGATCCTACGCAGTGCCGTAGGGGACCGCACCGCCACTTCCCAGCAAATTAAGGTCACTGTTGCTCCTGGGGTATCGGCGAGGACCATTCGCAACCGTCTCCATGAAGCTGGGCTACGGTCCCGCACACCGTTAGGCCGTCTTCAGCTCACGCCCCAACATCGTGCAGTCCGCCTCCAGTGGTGTCGCGACAGGCGTGAATGGAGGGACGAATGGAGACCTGTCGTCTGAATAGTGCACGGTACATCCAAACCATCATCGAACCCATCGTTCTACCATTCCTAGACCGGCAAGGGAACTTGCTGTTCCAACAGAACAATGCACGTCCGCATGTATCCCGTGCCACCCAACGTGCTCTAGAAGGTGTAAGTCAACTACCCTGGCCAGCAAGATCTCCGGATCTGTCCCCCATTGAGCATGTTTGGGACTGGATGAAGCGTCGTCTCACGCGGTCTGCACGTCCAGCACGAACGCTGGTCCAACTGAGGCGCCAGGTGGAAATGGCATGGCAAGCCGTTCCACAGGACTACATCCAGCATCTCTACGATCGTCTCCACGGGAGAATAGCAGCCTGCATTGCTGCGAAAGGTGGATATACACTGCACTAGTGCCGACATTGTGCATGCTCTGTTGCCTGTGTCTATGTGCCTGTGGTTCTGTCAGTGTGATCATGTGATCTATCTGACCCCAGGAATGTGTCAATAAAGTTTCCCCTTCCTGGGACAATGAATTCACGGTGTTCTTATTTCAATTTCCAGGAGTGTATTTAATCGACGTGACTGTGCCAAGCGCTTCACTACTAATGGAGTATTAAAACATTATGGGATTCTGTTTCCTATTCATCTGCATTAATTTACATTTATCTATATTTAGAGATAGCTGCCATTCTTTACACCAATCACAAATCCTGCCCAAGTGATCTTGTATCCTCCCACAGTCACTCAACGACGACACCTTCACGTACACCACAGCATCATCAGCAAACAGCCGCACATTGCTATCCACCCTATCTAAAACATCATTTATGTAGATAGAAAACAACAGCGGACCTACCACACTTCCCTGGGGCACTCCAGATGATAACCTCACCTCCGATGAACACTCACCAACCAGGACAACGTACTGGGTTCTATTACTTAGGAAGTCTTCCAGTCACTCGCATATTTGGGAATCAATGCCATTCGCTCATACCTTAGTTAGGAGTCTGCAGTGGGGCACCGAGTCAAACGCTTTCCAGAAATCAAGTAATATGGCATTCATATGATATTCTTCATCCGTGGTTCTCAAGATATCATGTCACATCATTGTACAGATTTTTATACTGGTGTGATTACCAACCACCTGAATGAGATTTTCACTCTGCAGCGGAGTGTGCGCTGATATGAAACTTCCTGATAGATTAAAACTGTGTGCCGGACCGAGACTCGAATTCGGGATCTTTGCCTTTCGCGGGCAAGTGCTCTACCAACTGAACTACCCAAGCACGACTCACGCCCCGTCCTCGCAGCTTTACTTCTGCCAGTACCTCGTCTCCTACCCTCCGAACTTAAAAGAAGCTCTCCTGCGAACCCTGACGAACTAGCACACCTGAAAGAAAGGTTATTGCGGAGACATGGCTTAGCGACAGCCTGGGGAATGTTTCCAGAATGAGATTTTCACTCATTTCCAGAATGAGATTAAAACTGTGTGCCGGACTGAGACTCGAACTGAGAACCTCATTCTGGAAACATCCCCCACGCTGCGGCTGAGCCATGACTGTGCAATATCCTTTCTTTCAGGAGCACTAGTTCTGCAGGGTTCACAGGAGAGCTTCTGTTATGTTTGGAAGGCAGGAGACGAGGTACTGGCAGAAGTAAAGCTGTGAGGACGGGGCGTGAGTCGTGCTTGGGTAGCTCAGTTGGTAGAGCGCTTGCCCCCGAAAAGGCAAGGTCCCGAGTTCGAGTCTCGGCCCGGCACACAGTTTTAGTCTGCCATGAAGTTCCCTACCAACCACATATCCACCAGGATCAATGGCCAACGCCAAACTTTGGCCAAGAGCAAAGTAGACCGTGCTGTGGCGTGACATGCAGCTGAACATATCACACTTGACATCAATGGCTGCTTCACTACCCGGGCCATCTGGATCCTTCCCTGCATCTCCAGCTTTTCTGAACTGCGCAGATGGGAGTTAGCCTTATAAAACATTCTCTGCTCCCGTAATTATCCCAGCCTCAATCTGTGGTCACGTACTGTCCCCACACCCTCCACCCAACAGTTTCCACTCCCTCTGTCCTGTCATCTCCTCTCAATTCTTGTCTCCCAGCTTGTTTATTTGCAGCCCGTCTTTGCCCGCTCCTCTCCTTTTTTGTTCATTTTCCCCAACCTCCCTGCCCCAGAGCCTCCTGTCGCTACGCCTGTTGGCAGTCTAGTCCCTGCACTCTCCACCATACAGCGCTCGCCTTTGTCTCCACTCATAAATGACTATCCCTATCTGAAACAGGAAGCTGAACTGACACTGCTGATGATACAAGCATCATTATTAATCTGGTAAAAGAAACTACAATTGAAAATGATACAAATAAGGTCTTTGGAAAAGTCATTACCTGGTTTCCTGCAAATGGGCTTGCTCTAAACTTTGAAAAAACACATGTAAGGTGTCAGGCAAATGCAACACCTTCCATAAAAACCCTGACATGATAGCAAATCCGGCAGTATGTCACATAGCCCCGAATAAATCCTGACATTAAATCAACCAAAGGAATATGATCAACGAGTGAGCAAATGAAATACCACAGACTAACACAAGAACACCTAAATGCATATCATACCTTCCCACTGTGAAACAGGCGCAGTTCCGAGGGGAGAAACGAGAACTGAAACTAAGAGCAGAACCGTGTTAAGCTAGAAGGCCCTACGATAAGGGACGGACACCCACATCTCCGGCCGACCGCCAAGACCACCCCCCCCCCCCCCCCCCCAGACCATGTTACAAGATAGAGCCCTCCAGAAGAACAGTGTAGATCTTAAGATAACACTAAAAGGGCCACACCAGCTGCAAGTTTTAGCGTGAGACTATACCCATCTCTGTTACATTGCAAACGTTAAAATCATTGCCCCACCACGAAAATTAGCCGGCCGCGGTGGTCTAGCCGTTCTAGGCCCTCAGTCGGGAACCGCGGGACCGCTACAGTCGCAGGTTCGAATCCTGCCTCGGGCATGGATGTGTGTGATGTCTTTAGGTTAGTTAGGTTTAAGTAGTTCTTAGTTGTAGGGGACTGATGACCACAGATGTTAAGTCCCATAGCGCTCAGAGTCATTTGAACCATTTTGAACCACGAAAAGTATAACGTTTCTCATTGGATAACCAGAATTTTTGCAGTCGGAGCTTAAGGTTAACATTGAGACCCTGATTACTCAGTTGAAAACACAGCCAGATACCTTTTTCTTAAACCAGCTTCGGCAAAGTAGTAAGGAGAGGTTAGAGAGGAGTTGCTTCCGAGACGGCGAGGTGCGTGGAGCTGCGCCGCCCGCCGCCCCCTGATGCTGCCTAACCAACGACAAGGTAATGAACGCATGCGATGCCGCATAAGGCATCACTCAGAACTGCAGAAGTCTCATCTGTTACACCCCCTTTTTTACGTAATACTACTGTCGATCGTCAATTAAACTTCGTGCTATTCACATTTGCTATTAGAAGTTAAAATCTGAAATGTGATGATTTTTCTGTTATATAATTATTGAGAAGCCCCATCAGCCATTGTAATTTACGACAAGTTAAATAAGTAATTGAGGGTCACTGTAGACCATTTTGATAGTTTTCTCCTTTATGAAACTTAACTAAAACCTAGATGATAGATGTGATATGGCATAGGTCATCCTTCGATCCATTATAGAACTTGGAAACCCATTCAGGGAATATTCGTTTTGTTGAACGCAGTTGTTTTTTATCATCCTGTATTAAAATATTTCCTTTTATCAATAGTTGATTTTATAAACAATGTTTTGTGAGTAGAATAAAAATTCCAATGGTAAACTTAACTACTTTCTCGACGTTATTTTACCAGCTAACTAAAAATAGGAAAGCCTTGAACCGCTTCCACTAAATTTAGTTAGTATTAAGATTCTTTTACAGGGAGTGCCGTGGAGCTGACGCTGAAATCATTAAGTATTTGATTACATCATCGCTAGTCTCACGGAACTCTTCTGAACTCTACATGTCATGTGTGGTCTGGCGTCTCCTTACCAACAACAGGGCCCAGATTCAAACTAGTTAATTCCTTAAAAAACACGCTCAGAGTGTCGTTGCGCGAAAGTGGTAGGGAGACACGACTTAGAACAAACAGACACCACGCAGAATGTTAGACACAGTACGTCCTATTTTCAGCGGCAAAAAGTACAGTTCCTTCAGTAACTATAACACATCAACAGAAGTCAGTAGGCAGGGTGGAGCATACTAAGTTTTTGGGTGTACACATAGCTGAGAATCTTAATTGGAAAATTCATATTTTGGATCTTCTAAAGCGACTAGGTTCAGCAACTTTTGAAAGCAGAATAATTGCCAATTTTGCGAATATAGAAATTAGTAAGCTAACGTACTCTGCATACTTTCACTCTCTGATGTCATACGGAATAATATTTTGTGGTAACTCAACATTTAGACAAAAAGTATTCACTGCTCAAAATGAAGTGGTTAGAATAATGTGTGGTGTTCATAGTCGCACATCTTGTAGGCATCTTTCTAAAACATTGGGATTTCTTACAACACCCCCACAGTACATTTACTCACAAATGGAATTTGTTCTCAACAACATTGACCAGTTTAAAAACAGCAGTGACATTCATGATTATAATACCAGAAAATGGAAAGACTTACACTATCCCTTACTCAACCTATCTTTGGCACAGAAAGGGGTAAAATATGCTGCTATAAAAAAGTTCTACAAATTACCAGATGAAATAAAATGTCTGACAACGGCAGTAATACCTTCAAAAATAAACTGAAATCATATCTCCTAGACAACTCCTTCATACCATAGATAAATTCTTGGATAGGAATAAATGAATCTATAAATATAGTATATGGATTTTGTGCCATTTAAGGGAATGGAGTAAATAATAGAAATATTAATCCTTAACTCTGTATTGTAATATATATATATATATATATATATATATATATATATATATATATATATATATATATATATATATATATACTCCTGGAAATTGAAATAAGAACACCGTGAATTCATTGTCGCAGGAAGGGGAAACTTTATTGACACATTCCTGGGGTCAGATACATCACATGATCACACTGACAGAACCACAGGCACATAGACACAGGCAACAGAGCATGCACAATGTCGGCACTAGTACAGTGTATATCCACCTTTCGCAACAATGCAGGCTGCTATTCTCCCGTGGAGACGATCGTAGAGATGCTGGATGTAGTCCTGTGGAACGGCTTGCCATGCCATTTCCACCTGGCGCCTCAGTTGGACCAGCGTTCGTGCTGGACGTGCAGACCGCGTGAGACGACGCTTCATCCAGTCCCAAACATGCTCAATGGGGGACAGATCCGGGGATCTTGCTGGCCAGGGCAGTTGACTTACACCTTCTAGAGCACGTTGGGTGGCACGGGATACATGCGGACGTGCATTGTCCTGTTGGAATAGCAAGTTTCCTTGCCGGTCTAGGAATGGTAGAACGATGGGTTCGATGACGGTTTGGATGTACCGTGCACTATTCAGTGTCCCCTCGACGATCACCAGAGGTGTACGGCCAGTGTAGGAGATCGCTCCCCACACCATGATGCCGGGTGTTGGCCCTGTGTGCCTCGGTCGTATGCAGTCCTGATTGTGGCGCTCACCTGCACGGCGCCAAACACGCATACGACCATCATTGGCACCAAGGCAGAAGCGACTCTCATCGCTGAAGACGACACGTCTCCATTCGTCCCTCCATTCACGCCTGTCGCGACACCACTGGAGGCGGGCTGCACGATGTTGGGGCGTGAGCGGAAGACGGCCTAACGGTGTGCGGGACCGTAGCCCAGCTTCATGGAGACGTTTGCGAATGGTCCTCGCCGATACCCCAGGGGCAACAGTGACCTTAATTTGCTGGGAAGTGGCGGTGCGGTCCCCTACGGCACTGCGTAGGATCCTACGGTCTTTGCGTGCATCCGTGCGTCTCTGCGGTTCGGTCCCAGGTCGACAGGCACGTGCACCTTCCGCCGACCACTGGCGACAACATCGATGTACTGTGGAGACCTCACGCCCCACGTGTTGAGCAATTCGGCGGTACGTCCACCCGGCCTCCCGCATGCCCACTATACGCCCTCGCTCAAAGTCCGTCAACTGCACATACGGTTCACGTCCACGCTGCCGCGGCATGCTACCAGTGTTAAAGACTGTGATGGAGCTCCGTATGCCACGGCAAACTGGCTGACACTGACGGCGGCGGTGCACAAATGCTGCGCAGCTAGCGCCATTCGACGGCCAACACCGCGGTTCCTGGTGTGTCCGCTGTGCCGTGCGTGTGATCATTGCTTGTACAGCCCTCTCGCAGTGTCCGGAGCAAGTATGGTGGGTCTGACACACAGGTGTCAATGTGTTCTTTTTTCCATTTCATATCTTGTTTCATATGTGTATTTCTTGTGCACTTGACACGTTTCACATCATAACGGCCACCGTACCAAGCGATTGATCAATAGAACACCCAACCAACTAACTAACTAACTAAATTCCTCCTTCCCATTCCCTCCAGATTACTGCTTGCATCACACGTGATGCTGCATTCCGGCTTGACATGCTGGAGTTGGCGGTCGTGTGTGTGCTTGCTTGTGTGTTTCGATGAATGTTGTGTGTCCCCCTTTTACTGACGAAAGCTGTGGCCTAAAGCTACACGTGGTTGTATTTTAATCGTGCCTGTCTGCAACTTAACGTGTCTTCTTTATTGAAAGTAGCAATCTATCTTTTCCTACATTATTGATACAGAAATAAGTTATATACCATTTGAAGGAAGAAAAGCACCGGGTGATCAAATTGTCAGTATAAATTTGAAAACTGAATAAATCACGGAATAACGTATATAGAGAGGTACAAATTGACACACACACTTGGAATGACAAGGGGTTTCATTAGAACCAAAAAAATACAAAATTTCAAAAAATGTCCGACAGATGGCGCTTCATCTGATCAGAATAGCAATAATTAGCATAACAAAGTAAGACAAAGCAAAGATGATGTTCTTTACAGGAAATGCTCAAAATGTCCACCATCATTCCTCAACAATAGCTGTAGTCGAGGAATTATGTTGTGAACAGCACTGTAAAACATGTCCAGAGTTATGGTGAGGCATTGGCGTCGGATGTTGTCTTAGAGCATCCCTAGAGATGTCGGTCGGTCACGAAACACTTGCGACTTCAGATAACCCCAAAGCCAATAATCGCACGGACTGAAGTCTGGGAACCTGGGAGGCCAAGCATGACGAAAGTGGCGGCTGAGCACACGATTATGACCAAACGACGCGCGCAAGAGATCTTTTACGCGTCTAGCAATATGGGGTGGGGCGCCATCCTGCATAAACATCGTACGTTCCAGCAGGTGTTTATCAGCCAGGCTGGGGATGATGCGATTCTGTAACATGTCGGCGTACCTCTCACCCGTCACAGTAGCAGTTATAAAACCAGAATCACGCATTTGCTCGAAGAAAAAAGGCCCTGTAACGGTAAATGTGGTAAATCCAACCCATACCGTGACTTTCTCGTCGTGCAATGGAGTTTCTACGACAGTTCTAGGATTTTCGGTAGCCCAAATTCTGCAGTAGTGGGCATTGACAGACCCTCAGAGCGTGAAATGAGATTCGTCGGTCCACAACACGTTACTCAACCAATCGTCATCTTCCGCGCCATCTTTTGAAACACCACACCGAAAATGCCCTCCGCTTCACTAAATCGCCAGGTAACAGTTCATGATACCGACGGATTCTGTACGGATAGCATCGGAGGGTACGCCTCAGTGCCAACCAAACAGTAGTGTATGGAATGCCGATGCGACGTGCGATTGCACGAGCGCTGAGTTCCCCGTGCATAGACGAACCCGCTACAGTCTGCATTTATTCCTGAACTGTCTCAGCAGCTTTACGCCTTGTGCTCGGTCGGCCACTACGGGGTCTGTCGCCTAAACAACCCGTGGCTTCGAACTTCGAAATCATTTTCGCCACTGCTGCATTTGTGGACCTTTACCCGTTCGAATCCCCTTCCTATGGCGATAGGATCGTAACGCTGAACTAGCACATTCCCAATTCTGATAATACAGATTCAGTAAAAGCGCATTTTCAGGGAACGTCAACATGCTGCGACTGCTGGCGCATCTGATTCCTCTCTTTTTTCCCGTTTATTGTGATTTGAACATCTTTACAAAAGGTGGGCTGTCAACAGCATCCTACGCCTCTCTTCAGCCACTGGTTGACAATGAAAAAATATAAAGAAGACACAGAAAAGACTGAACAAATTGGCGGGCAAAAGACAGTAGACACAGAATACAAAAAACACGAAGCCGTTCACACTCGATGAAAAACACACTAAAAACTGTCGGCACGGCGCACAAACACTGATAACTTCAAAAATGGTTCAAATGGCTCTGAGCACTATGGTACTCAACTGTTGTGGTCATTAGTCCCCTAGAACATAAACTACTTAAACCTAACTAACCTAAGGACATCACACACATCCATGTCCGAGGCAGGATTCGAACCTGCAACCGTAGCAGTCGCACGGTTCCGGACTACGCGCCTAGAATCACGAGACCACCGTGGCCGGCACTTACAAATTCGACGGTACAGGTGAACGTAGGAGCGTGACGGCGAACACTAAACACAAACACGATGGCACTCACGCGAGAAACTGATGGCGATGATCTCTGGCACATGAATGTCCATGTACCATGTGCGAGTCCGGGGACCTGCCAAGAGGGGAAGAAGGGGGAGAGGGAGGGAGAGGGGAGAGCAGAGATGCCAATGGCAGAGGAGACGGTAGGAGGAATGAAGGTATGGTGGTAGGGGAAGCCCGGGGAAAGAGTGGGGAGAAAGGGAGGAGGGAGGGAAGGGGGAGAGAAGGGAGAGAGGGTGCCCATAGGAACACACACAGGAAAGGGAGGGAGGATCAAAGTTGGTAGGAGGGGTAGATGGAGGGGAGGAGGGCATCATCAGGGAGGGGGAGCTGGTGGAAGCCATCTTGGGAGAGGGTATGGAGAGTGGAGAGATGGAGAGCAGGTGGGACGTGGGAATACAGGTGCGGCAGCAGAGGGGGTGGGAGAGGATGGTAGAGACCAGCGGGTGAGGAGGATCGTGTTTACGAGAGGTGTAGAGGATCCGTATCCGTTCTAGAAAAAGGAGGAGGTGGGGGAACGGAATTAGGTCGTACAGGACCCGTGTGGGGAATGGGAGACGGATGCGATAGGCGAGGTAGAGAGCATGGCGTTCAAGGACCTGAAGGGATTTGTAAAAGGTAGGGGGGTCGGAGATCCAGGCTAGATGGATGTAATAGAGTGTAGGGCGGATGAGGGAGTTATAGGTGTGGAGTATGGTGGAGGGGTCCAGACCCCATGTACGACCAGAAAGAAGCTTGAGGAGATGGAGTCGGGAGCGTGCCTCGGCTTGGATTGTCTGGAGATGGGGGGTTCAGGAGAGGCGACGGTTGAGGGTGACGCCAAGGTGGGGCTGAGGGCGATAGGACGGCGATAGATGGTTAGATAGAAACCGAGGAGGTGGAAGGGTGGTTTTGCCTACGATGATCGCCTGGGTTTTGGAAGGAGATTCTCTCTCTCATTACAGATCCTTTTATACGTGCTTGTCATGCGCAGTCACTGACGTTTTGCTGTCCAGCGCCATCTGTCACACATTTTGTGAACGTTGTTTTTATTTGGTTCTAATAAAACCCCATGTCATTCCAATCACGTGTGTCAATTTTTTACCTCTCTATGTACATTATTCCGTGGTTTATTAAGTTTTCAAATTTATACTGACTTTTTGATCACCCGGTATCAGCGCTATAGGACTTGTTTCTGTAAACACAAAAAACTTCAGATTTTCGTTTGCAAACTCCCCTTAAATCGACGTGACGATGGTGGTATAGTCCTCTGGAGAGAGTAGTGGAAGGCGCAGCACACTGGCTGACTGTTATTTTATTTGCTCGTGTCAGTTGACCAGATGAACGAGCGGTGAGAGCAGCCCAGTGCAGGTGACGTCAGTGCAGTCAGCGGGTACTCACGTTCTGCACACCGACGTTGGCAACCTAGTCGACCAGGTGGCGCCTCCACGTGGCCAGGTGTATACAGCATGTATAGGGAGAGAGTGGCCAACCAGACGATACGGCGGCCATTTTTCTGCCAAACTGCGGGCGTCACTTTTGAATGGCCAGTAGTGAAGTAGCGGAGTACGCAATCACCGAATCAAAAGCACAAAACAACATGGCGAAATTATTCGTTAAATGCAATTTGTTTATAAGAACAATGTGTTATAATAATTTTCACACAACCAATCTACAGGTCTGTTTTCAAATTTAACTATGTATATTGCAAGTTGTTTTATATGTAGTAAAAAGCAAAAAAGACTTACTTCGCATAGATAAGAGTACTCGGATGGTTTCCACAAGGCTCCTGTTTGATTTATGTCAGCCCTGTTGACTGCGACTGCCCACTGCTTTCGTCTTTCTTCATTGCGTGGAAATGCACACATGCGAAATCCACCTTCGCCTCTAATGGGACAACCAAATGCAGCACAACCTGGCATCGTTTACGAACGTCTCCAAAACGAATTACAAATGTCAAAAACAATACTGTACAATTACTAACGTATGTACTTCAAACATGTAGGCCTACCGACTTCATCACAAAACGCTTCATTACTTCAACTCGTATCTAAGATCGCAAACGCTAATTACGTACTAAAAACGATATACAACTAAATCCAACATGCATGCACAACGCATAACAAGTCTCTCAATAATTCAAATAGCTTTTAATCGTTTCCAAAAGTCCTCTGAATTTCAATTCAACTCAAATGCACGGCGTACATAGGAAGCGCGAGAGACGTTTGGCAGAAAAATGGCGCCAAAGCTAATCAACCAATCACGGGCAACTTCACCTATGGCCACTCTCTCTGTATACAGGCTCTCTAGCCAGGTGCAGCCCCGTTCGCCGCTGGTGGTGGCGGCGCTTAGCTGCTCGGCCGTCTGCTGCGACTGCTCGCCTGCCACGCCCCCGTGCAAGGTGGACGCTGCCGCCCTAAGCAGCTGATCCATGCAGCCGCCAACTGCAGCCTACTGCGCGATGTGAGCTCACTGCTCAGTGCAGCACCGACATCACTACACCCGGCGGCATCGGCGCCACTGAAGTGAAACAGCCACCTGCTGACAGTGACGACATGGACACCGTCGAAGCTGTGGCTGCTGAGCAGGACACTGTCGGACTGAACGGCTCACTTTCCCCTTAGGTGGTGTGGATCTGCATCCTGAGTCATCTCACACCAAACTACAGGGTGAAAAGTATTTAAACCGACAAACTCTGGGAGGTTGTCGGGTACATAAAAACAAATATTTTTCCCTTATGTCATTTTTTCCTACGAGGATTATTTAAACCGGTGGAAGCCGTATTACGTTCTACAGTTGTTAGAGGCCAGAGTCGGAGATGACGCCATCGAGACAGTTGGATGATGAAGATGTTTGGATTGTGGAGCGCTCAACTGCGCAGTTACCAGCGCCCGTACAAATCCCAAACATTTTCTCAGTCCAGTCTTGCCACTTGCATGAATGACGATGAAATGATGAGGACAACACAAACACCGAGTCATCTCGAGGCAGGTGAAAATTCCTGACCCTGCCGGGAATCGAACCCGGGACCCCGAGCTCGGAAAGCGATAACGCGGCCGCGGGACCACGAGCTGCGGACGAGACAGTTGGAGTGCTCCACTAGTACGTACTCTGCAATAACACATTCCATGTTGAAGAAGCCACGAGTACGAAGCAACTTAAATGGCAAAGTTCTTTATAGTTCAAATGGTTCAAATGGCTCTGAGCACTATGGAACTTAACTTTTGAGGTCCTCAGTCCCCTAGAACGTAGAACTACTTAAACGTAACTAACCTCAGGACATCACACACATCCATGCCCGAGGCAGGATTAGAACCTGCGACCGTAGTGGTCATGCGGTTCCAGACTGTAGCGCCTAGAACAGCTTGGCGACTCCGGCCGGGTCTTTATAGTCAAACATGCGAAGCTATTACACATATCTATTAGTTTATGAAGAAAGAAGCTGTGCTAGTTGCTCCATTGACGCTAAACTCCATGTTGAAACCAGTGGCCGAAACAACTGGTACATCACTTACTTCCGTTCTGCGAATCACGCAACTGGAAAGAGCCTAGGCAGATGAATCCTCAGCGTTTTCAACACCTCATAAAGAGAGGCCTAGAAGGTTTTGGACTGTCAGTTTTTAGAAAATTTTAATGAAAAACTCTTTCGCCGGTCGCTGTGGCCGAGCGGTTCTAGGGGCTTCAGTCTGGAACCGCGCTGCTGCTACGGTCGCAGGTTCGAATCCTGCCTCGGTCATGGATGTGAATGATATCCTTGGGTTAGTTCGGTTTAAATAGTTCTAAGTTCTATGGGACTGATGACCTCAGAAGGTCCCATAGTGCTCAGAGCCATTTGAACCAATACTAGCCAGAGCCAAACGGTTACGAGACTTCGTAACCGGTCACACAGCTACTAAAATTATTGCATTCATTCATTAACATTAGTGCTTTCTTTTTAATTAAGCCCCATGCATTAGTGACGAGGAGAACACAGCAGGTGCCATAACCCAATTTCCCATAAACTTTGCTCAGTGGAAGAGGAGTCAAAATAAACGAACACGTGTTTCGACTTATCCATGCGTATTCGGCTGTTGCCGAGTCGGTAGCACCGTTAAGTGGCTCCACATTCTGATGCAGTTTTCTCAGGTTAAAACTGAGTAGGAACAACTGGTATTTACATTCGAGGGTGCTGGGAATGTTTTCTCATACAGTGCGTTCATCGCTTACTCGTCAGATGTTGTCATTTACATAGGAAGAGCGAATGAAGTTTTTGAACTGACTGCTCCACTGGCGCTTGTCCGCCGCGAGAGCGGAGAGGTCAACGCCCGCCCACCGGCCCTTCGCGCGTCGGCCTTCCGCCTCAGCTCGTCGGCCTCCACACGCTCCAGCACGCCGCACCTTGCCTCGCAGCGCTTCACCAGGCCTCCAAGTCAGCGGCAGCGGCAATCGACGCGTCAGCAGGCGCCACCTGTTCTTCCTGTTCGCTGCGCGTATCTAGAGCATGGGTCTCCAAACTTTTTAACCTGCGGGCCACAATGACTCCTCCACGAAGTCATAAGGGCCAAGATCTACCTAGCGGGATTAAAGCACCCTAGCACTCCATGATCACCGTAATGTAAGGCTAAAGGAAAGATGAAATCGCAAAAGTTTAAGGTTGTGGGAATAGCTAGCACTGAAACGAACTACGATTCTTATTTAATTACATAATTTTGATTCGTGGACGTACCTGACCGAAATTCTGGCGTATTTTATTCTGGCGAATTTTACCGACAAAAAAGTATGTCGGTGCACATTCTGTGTGTATTTTACTACGTAATCAAAAGAAAGTGAAATCTCGCTTAAGAAGCATCTTCCATAATGATTGATTACTAAGGCTAGTCGCCCGAAGTGGCGTCCATTTGAAAGACCTGCTCCAGACTCGTGAGTAGAATAAAATGCAAAGAATCTGTTTACTTAAAACGTTTTCGTCAGACTAGTCTGTCTTCCGTTTTTTTGTTTGTTTTGTTTTTTCACTATGGCAGGGAGAATGGTCTGCCTGTTTATTGTGGACAGCCACAGGTTTAACCATGACCTTCCGCTTTGTAAAGAAAGAGCTCCGACAATGTCGCGGTTTATTGGTCGCGATAGGCCTCGAAACTCAATTGTTGGCAGTAGAGGTACCACCTCAAATATTTGGCGGGCCGGATACCGGAGATGTCCGCCCAGCTAACACGGGCCGGTTTGTCGGCCCTCGAGGGCCGGTTTCGGCCCGCGGGCCGTAGTTTGGAGACCCCTGATCTAGAGGGCTGCCTCAGTAGGTGGAACTAAACGACGGCTTTGCAGACGGCGCACCTTCGTCCGACTGCTGCTGTTGCTAATGGACGTTCTCGTGGGAGGCGAGTGGGCCTTAAAAGCCTGTTTGGAAAAACTCATTGAAGACATACTGAGACGCCCGCTAAACCCGCAGGGCAGAACAGGTGATTAGGATTGTGGAAAGGGCAAAAATAAGGTGTACGTCAGGTTCACTCACAATTGTAATTTATTGCGATTTAATAACATCTTTAAACCAAAACGGCACATGGCCGAACCTTTAGAACTACGAATTTAAAAACAAAGGCAATTACTTCACGGCTGAAGGCCTCGAAACAAGAAATCTTAAAATTCTACAAAATAAAAAATGCAGTTAAAATAGCAAATAAAATAATTAAAATACATACGGTATCACAGCTAGGCTGGAAAGCCTCAAGGCAAAAGTAGATAGAACAAACAAATGCAAGGTGCAATACAAGCGGCTGAGGGCCACAATTAAATTTGAAAATTTTAAAATATATTACCATAATCTTTAAAACCAGAAGGCCGCAATGTTTTTGCTTAAAGTGTAATTTCAAGAATAAGGTTTTAAGCGGCTCAAGGCCCACAATTGATTTTCCAAAATTCAAAAAATACATAAAGTCGAGTAAAAAGTAGAATGTTTAAATCATTCGCTATGATAGCTTATAAACAGATAATTAAACACCAGTGAGAAGGACAATAAAGAAAACGGCACTCAGAAGCCTTCTAGGGAGGTCGGTCTGCCCTCGTTCACTTACGCGAGACAGTTGGTGAGCCCAACTACACCTGATCCGTAGGAACCCAACCAGGGGACAGCCACGGACCGACCGACACAACGACTTGCTTGCCACCAATCAGTACATGAGAACTCAAACACGAAAGCTTACAAACGTGATAATCCACAGTGGAGTATGTATTAGCTGTCCAAATTACACACCATGTTGGACAGTGACAACAGGTGAGGAAAGGACGCTGCTTGGAATTTCGTTAGTGGCCAGGGCAGGTAACCTGAACACTAAGGGCCACAAGGCAGAAAATTCCGCTGGTATACTTGAATTTGAAATATGGTAATACAGTTAACTTCACCCAAAAGGAACACTGCCTGAATTTACGTCAGTGGCCAGGGCAGGTAACCAGAACACTAACGGCCACAAGGCAGGAAATTCGGCTGGTGCACTCAAATTGTGGTCAACCAATATAGTTAATGAAACCGCATGGCGGCTAAATTTCAGCAATAGAAACGAATGCACTCACTGTGATGCCGCTTCCCCTGTCTGCAGTGAACCAAAATAGGCCATCATTTTCAACAAACAGAACATGGATTCGTCTGAAAATACTATCTGATGCCATCCTGTCCCCTCACACGTCTTTCCATACACCATTACCGTCTAGCATGTTTCTACACACTCGTCAGAGATAGGCAGAGAAGTGGACGACGCGCATGTAACCCATGCTGTAACAAACGGCTACGGACTGTCATCCCTGACAAAGTATGATATGTTACACTGTTCCACTGATGCGCTAGAGCACAGGAGGACTCAGATCTATCCTGCAATCCCATTCGGATGAAGTGTCAGTCTTCTCGCGGGATGGTCTGTTTGTGCTACCTGACCCATCTCATCGTGTTCTGAGACGTCCCGTGAACCATTCTGCACATACCCGTTGCACTGCCGAAACACTTCATCCCAACTGATAACAAGCAAAAGCCAAACCAACCGGTATTCTTTTCTTCATAACACCAGACAACAAGATGTAAAGGCTGTAAGAGAAACCCTAACGAAAACTGCCCCCGTATCCAGAATTACTGTATTTCCTGCCACCTTATGGCCCTGATTTTGATCTTATCTTGTGTGTGGCGTGTGGTAGCCTGGCTGTAGGAAGGGGTACACGCTACCACAAACCACTGACGCAGATATCGAGATAGTAGCATCACTATCATTATGAGCAATAGTGCAAAACAGACACCTTCATATTACAGACTACATTGATGACGCGTGTATATAAGGTGCATTGACTACTGAAGCACGAATATGTAAACAGGAAGAATATGGCGCTGCGGTCGGCAACTCCTGTATAAGACAACAAGTGTTTGGCACAGTTGTTAGATCGGTTACTGCTGCTACAATAGCAGGTTATCAAAATTTAAGTGAGTTTGAACGTGGTGTTATAGTCGGTGCACGAGCGATGGAACACAGTATCTCCGCGGTAGTGATGACATGGGGATTTTCCCGTACGAAAATTTCACGAATATACCGTGAATATTAGGTAGCCGGTAAAACATCAAATCTCTGACATCGATGTGGCTGGGAAAACAGCCTGCAAGAACGGGACCAGCGACAACTGAAGAGAAGATTTCAAAGTGACAAGTGCAACCCTTCCGCAAATTGCTGAAAATTGCAATGCTGGGCCATCAAAAAGTGTCACTGTGCGAACCATTCAACAAAACATCATCGATATGGGCCCCACTCGTGTACCTTTGATCACTGCACGACATAAAGCTTTAAGTCTCGCTATAAAGCTTTATGCCTCCCCTGCGCCCGTCGAAACCGACATTGGAATGTTGACGACAGGAAACATGTTGCCTGGTCGGACGAGTCTCGTTTCACATTGTATCGAGCGGGTGGATGGGTACTGGTATGGTGACAACCTCTTGAGTCCTTGAACCCTGCGTGTCAGCAGCGGACTGCTCAGGCTGGTGGAGGCTCTGTAATGGTGTGGAGCGTGTGCAGGTGGAGTGGTATGGGACACCTGGTACGTCTAGATACGATTCTGACAGGTGACATGTACGTAGGCATCCTGTCTGGTCACCTGCATCCATTCATGTCTATTGTGCATTCCGACGGATTTGGGCAATTCTAGCAAGCCAAAGCGACACCCCACTCGTCTAGAATTGCAACAGAGCGGCACCAGGAACATTCTTCTGAGTTTAAACACTCCCACTGGCGACCAAACTCCTCAGACATGAACATTATTCAACATATCTGGGATGCTGTTTAGAAAACATCTCCAACTCCTCATATTCTTACGAATTTATGGACAGCTCTGCAGAATTCATGGTGTCAATTCCCTCCAGCACTTCTTCAGAAATTAGTGGAGTACATGCCCCGTCGTGCTGGTGCACTTCTGCACGCTCGTGCTGACCCTACACGATATTAGCCAGGTGGCTTTTCAGTGTATGTAGCTAGGCAGCTTAAACGTGACATGTTTCAGTGGGCGTCCTCTAGGCTCCGATTCTTCTAAGAATGGAGGAGGTGGAAGACGAATCCGTCTTCAGGGACAATGAAAAATCAACGAAACAAAGTAAACATGCAAATACGTCAAGGCATTCAGAGACATTCACACACATTTACCAAAAATGGTTCAATTAGCTCTGAGCTCTATGGGGCTTAACTGCTGAGGTCATCAGTCCCCTAGAAATTAGAACTACTTAAATCTAACTAACCTAAGGACATCACACACATCCATGCCCGTGGCAGGATGCGAACCTGCGACCGTAGCGGACGTGCGGTTCCAGGCTGAAGCGCCTAGAACCGCTGGGTCACACCTGCCGGCTACACATTTACAGCATGACTGTGAAACACACCAGTCACCAGAGCAACAAGCCGCACAAGAAGATTCCAAATAAACAAATATAACAACTAAGACAAGCATCCAAACAACACAGTATCATGGACAACCAAACTCAAACACGACAGCATGAAATGAAAATTGTATATTAAATCAGTATGCTTTGTTCAAGATACCGATGACTCAAAGAGACAAGAATGTGTGACTAAAACAGTACATCTACATCCGCATGGATACTCTGCAGCCGGCTGGAGTGGCCGTGCGGTTCTAGGCGCTACAGTCTGGAGCCGAGCGACCGCTATGGTCGCAGGTTCGAATCCTGCCTCGGGCATGGATGTGTGTGATGTCCTTAGGTTCTAGGCGACTGATGACCTCGGAAATTAACTCGCATTGTGCTCAGAGCCATTTGAACCATTTGATACTCTGCAAATCACACTTAAGTGCCTGGAAGAAGGTTCCTCGAACCACCTTCGTAATAATTCTCTATTATTCCAAGCTCGAACAGCGCGCGGAAAAAAGTTCACCTACGGTATATCTTGCGCGAGCTCTGATTTCCGTCATTTTATTATGATGGTCGTTTCTTCCTATGTAAGTCGGCGTCAACAAAAGTATTTTCGCATTCGGTGGAGAAAATTGGTGATTGAAATTTCGTGAGATGATCCCGCCAAATCGTGTATCATGAGTCACACTCTCACCGCTATTTCATGATAATAGGAAGCGTGTTGCGCTCATCTGAAATTTCTCGATGTACTCCGTTAATCCTATCTGGTAAGGATCCCAGACCGAGAAAGAGGACGGAGAATCGTAGTGTAGGCAGTCTCTTCAGTAGATCTATTAAATATTCTCCATGTTCTGCTAATAAAACGCAGTCTGTGATTTTCCTTCCCCACAACATTTTCTACATGTTCTTTCCTATTTCAGTTGTTCATAATTGTAGTTGCTAGGTATTTAGTTGAATTTACGACCTTTAGATTTGAGTGATCTGATTTATCGTGTAACTGAAGTTTAAAGGATTCCTTTTATCACTCATGTGGATGATGTCACACGTTTCGTTATTTAGGGTCAACAGCCAATTTTTGCGCCCTACAGATATCTTTTTTAAATCGTTTTCTAATTTGGTTTGATCTTCTGATGATTTTACTGGACGATAAACGAATGCATCGAAACGACAGCATCATCTGCAAACAACCTAAGAAGGCTGCTTATAGATTAGATTAGATTAGATTAGATTAGATTAATACTTGCTCCATAGATCATGAATACGACACTTCGTAATGATGTGGAACGTGTCAGGTTAATGAAAGATGTCTGTACAAGATATTACATTACACAAAATATTGCAGGACACTAATGCTTAAGTTAGTCTTTTTCCCTCCCTTAATTTATATCTAAAAATTCAGCCAATGAGTAGAAGGAGTTGTCATCTAGAAATTCTTTTAATTTATTTTTAAATGTTGGTTGACTATCTGTAAGGTTTTTGATGCTGTTTGGTAGGTGACCAAAGACTTTTGTGGCAGCATAATTTACCCCCTTCTGTGCCAAAGTCAGATTTAACCCTGCATAGTGAAGATCATCCTTTCTCCTGGTGTTATAGCTATGCACACTGCTATTACTTTTGAACTGGGTTGGATTATTAACAACAAAATCATAAGTGAATATATATAGTGTAAGGTTACTGTGAGGATCCCTAGATCCTTAAATAGATGTTTGCAGGATGACCGTGGGTGGGCTCCAGCAATTATTCTGATTACACGTTTTTGGGCAATGAATACTTTTCTACTCAACGATGAATTACCCCAGAATATGATACCATACGAAAGCAGTAAATGAAAGTAGGCATAGTAAGCTAATTTACTGAGATTCTTATCACCAAAATTTGCAATAACCCTAACAGCATACGTAGCCGAACTCAGACGTTTCAGCAGACCATCAATGTGTTGCTTCCAGTTTAACCTCTCATCAATGGACACACCTAAAAATTTTGAAAATTCTACCTTAGCTACAGACTTCTGTTCAAAGTCTATATTTATTACTGGAGTTGTGCCATTTACTGTACGGAACTGTATATACTGTGTTTTATCAAAATTTAAAGAGAGTCCGCTTGCTGAGAACCACTTAGTAATTTTGTGAAAAACATCATTTACAATTACATCACTTAGTTCTTGGTTTTTGGATGTTATTACTATACTTGTATCATCAGCAAAAAGAACTAACTTTGCATCTTCATCAATATGGAATATTGCCTCCTAAATTGTTTATATAGATAGGGAACAGCAGTTTTACTCAATGACTTTCTGTCAATAGAAACAAACAGGAATGTGACGTCACAAAGCTAGAAACTACAGAAAAGAAACAACATCTCGAAATCATAAATATACCAGACAAACCAAGAACTCATGAACGGCATACCCACCAACACGCTTAAGCAGGCTCGAAAACAGATGTCTTTCAAACTGCTCTGCGGTTACTAACACGACTTTATCACGCAGAAGGAAATAAAATATATTACCTAACTACGGAACAGACTGATCGCATGGTCATACGTCCCAGCTGACTAACGAGAACTCTGTAGACTCCTGAGGGTGGTACGCACACGGAGAGGGGAAGAGAGAGGGTTTGGACCTAAACAGCGTCTATTAGTAGAATGAAGGCTTTCACGACCGGGTGACATGGCTGTTGATATACTTTTCGGGATGTGAGGTCGTGGTCCAAGAACTTTTTCTGCTCCTTACGTTTCGTCCAGGACTGCGCTGGACTTCCTCAGAGGCGCTGCTCCGCTCAGTCTTGCCGACTTGCGTCTATTAGGACTTAGTGAGAGCACACGGGCGAGTTTACTTTGAATTTAAAGAAACTAGACAGAAGATCTAAGCATACACAAGATACTCCCCGCCGTGAAGATAGTACAAGTGAACTTTATGAGCAGTAGAACGGTTAGTGCAGAACTAAGCAAGCTGATGGACGAAGTACAGGCGGCAGTCGCTTGTTTACCAGAAATCTGCATGCGTGTCGGTAAAAAAACTGATCTTCCAACACATTGTACAGCAGTATCAGGGGTAAAGGATGCCAAAGAAGCAATCGTCGTAACACACGAATTGCAGTGACAAACATGGCACAAACATGTGCTGAACACTTTGTAAGCGCTGAAACTACGGTGGGAAGGGAATCGTGGATATTGATATTATTATACGCACAGTATTCATATGAAACTGAAGCTTTTGCAAACAAATTTAGGTTTCTCCAGGAGCAAATGACAACCCATCCTCGCGCACGTTAACGCACGCTCAGCACTCTGACATGCTGATTGGAGAGATACCAAGGACAAGCAATAATGGACATCATAAATGAGTGCCGCCTTTTTGTGCTCAATAAGGCAGAGCAAGCCCCAACATACCGTGGAAATAGGCAGTTCATTAGCAAACATCTGCAACACATATCACTGACTGGCACAATTACATGACAGAGCAACACACAGCGATCATAATGTTACAATTGTGCACACTGCAACACGCATAACCACAACTACATTCACTCAACAATACTCGCGATTGCTGCTGAACAGGGAAAACTGGCAGACACTAAAAGTGTACTAGTAATAGTGTTCCATAGATTTCGTGTTTGTTTTGAATACAGTCAGAGAGAGACCCTGAGGTCATCTGTAGTGCCAGTAGTGCTAGTGTTTGTTTTGAATGCTGTCCAGAGACAGGTAGTGCGTATTTTCGTTGTTTTCAACAAGAAGTGTCTAGTAACCCACAGTTTAATCAGCTATCAGCCGCCTTTAGTGAATTAGCAGTCTAGTTAAAAGTTGATTAAGGCTCTTCAGTAAATTGATTCCTTAGGATAGATAGGATGTGTGACTGCTGTGGACGGACGCAGGAGGAGCTGGCCACTGTTCGCGAACAGCTGAACGTGCTGATGGCCGCGCTCAGCCGCCTTCAGGCTGCTGCCTCGGAGTGTAGCGGCAGTGGGGAGTCTGGTGCTTCGCATGGTACACCCCAGGCGTTACATGCTTCACCCACTGTCCCTGCTGTCGAGACATCTTCGCGGGTACCGGGCGCGGTTGGGCCACCCTCTCTCCAAGGGGAGTGGCGGGTTCAGCGGCGTTCGCGGCGCACGAGGCGGAGGGTCAATGTGGAGGCTGGCCGTGTGGCATCGCCCGCTGTGCCTGTGAGTGGACATGTGGCTGCTCCTTCAGCAAGGTCCGAGCAGGCACACGGGGGGAGGGGTTTACTAGTTATTGGGAGCTCCAACGTTAGGCGGGTGATGGAGCCCCTTAGGGAAATAGCGGAAAGGTGGGGAAAGAAGGCCAGTGTTTACTCTGTCTGCTTGCCGGGGGGGTCTCATCCGAGATGTGGAGGAGGCCCTACCGGCGGCGATAGAGAGGCCTGGGTGCACCCGACTGCAAATTGTTGCTCATGTCGGCACCAATGACTCCTGCCGTCTGTGTTCAGAGGTCATCCTCAGTTCATACAGGCGGTTGGCGGAGTTGGTGAAGGCGGAAAGCCTCGTTCGCGGGGTGGAATCTGTGCTAACTATTTGTAGTATCGTTCCCAGAACCGATCGCGGTCCTCTGGTTTCGAGCCAAGTGGAAGGCTTAAACCAGAGGCTCAGACGATTCTGCGGAGATCTGGGGTGCAAGTTTCTCGACCTCCGCTATCGGGTGGAGAAATGTAGGGTCCCCCTGAATAGGTCAGGCGCGCAGTACACGCAGGAAGAGGCTACAAGGGTAGCGGAGTACGTGTGGAGTGCACATGGGGATTTTTCAGGTTAGAGAATTCCCTCCCTAGGCCCGACAAGACGCCTCCTGAGACGCGGCAAGGCAGGAGTAGGCAAAACACAACAGGGAATAACATTATTAATATGGTAATAGTAAACTGCAGGAACGTCTATAGAAAGGTCCCAGAACTGCTCTCATTAATAAACGGTCACAATGCCCACATAGTATTAGGGACAGAAAGTTGGCTGAAACCAGATGTAAACTATAATGAAATACTAAACTCAGATTGGAATGTATACCGCAGAGACAGGCTGGACAGTGAAGGGGGAGGCGTGTTTATAGCGATAAAAAGTGCAATAGTGTCGAAGGAAATTGACGCAGATTCGAAATGTGAAGTAACTTGGGTGAAGGTCATGGTTAAAGCAGGCTCAGACATGGTAACTGGATGTCTCTATAGGCCTCCTGGCTCAACAGCTGTTGTGGCAAAGCACCTGAAGGAAATTTTGGAAAAATATTTCGACTAGATTTCCCCACCATGTTATAGTTCTGGGTGGAGATTTTAATTTGCTGGATACAGACTGGGAGACTCAAACGTTCATAACGGGTGGCAGAGACAAAGAATCCAGTGCTTTATCTGAAAACTACCTTGAGCAGTTAAACATAGAACCGACTCGTGGCGATAACATATTAGACCTTCTGGTGACAAACACACCCAAACTATTTGAAACAGTTAACGCAGAACAGGGAATCAGCGATCATAAAGCGATTACTGCATCGATAATTTCAGCCATAAACAGAAATATTAAAAAAGGTAGGAAGATTTTTCTGTTTAGCAAAAGTGACAAAAAGCAGATTACAGTGTACCTGACGGCTCAACACAAAAGTTTTGTCTCAAGTACAGATAGTGTTGAGGATCAGTGGAAAAAGTTCAAAACCATCGGACAGTATGCGTTAGATGAGTATGTGCCAAGCAAGATCGTAAGAGATGGAAAAGAGCCACCGTGGTACAACAACCGAGTTAGAAAAGTGCTGCGGAAGCAAAGGGAAATTCACAGCATACATAAACATAGCCAGAGACTTGCAGACCAACAAAAATTGCGCGAAGCGAAATGTAGTGTGAGGAGGGCTATGCGAGAGGCGTTCAATGAATTCGAAAGTAAAGTCCTATGTGCTGACTTGGCAGAAAATCCTATGAGATTTTGGTCCTATGTCAAAGCGGTAGGTGGATCAAAACAAAATATCCAGAAACTCTGTGACCAAAATGGTACTGAAACAGAGGATGACAGACTTAAGGCCGAAATACTAAATGTCTTTTTCCAAAGCTGTTTCACAGAGGCAGACTGCACTGTAGTTCCTTCTCTAGATTGTCGCACAGATGACAAAATGGTAGATATCGCAATAGACGACAGAGGGATAGAGAAACAACTAAAATCGCTCAAAAGAGGAAAGGGCGCTGGACCTGATGGGATACCAGTTAGATTTTACACAGAGTACGCGAAGGAACTTGCCCCCCTTCAGAACGCAGCATGTCATTATCAATGGAGAGAAGTCTTCCGAAGGAAGGGTAATTTCAGGCGTGCCGCAGGGGAGTGTCGTAGGACCGTTGCTATTCACAATATACATAAATGACCTGGTGGATAACATCGTAAGTTCACTGAGGCTTTTTTAGGATGATGCTCTGGTATATCGAGAGGTTGTAACAATGGAAAATTGTACTGAAATGCAGGAGGATCTGCAACGAATTGACGCATGGTGCAGGGAACGGCAATTGAATCTCAATGTAGACAAGTGTAATGTGCTGCGAATACACAGAAAGAAAGATCCTCTATCATTTAGCTACAATATAGCAGGTCAGCAACTGGAAGCAGTTAATTCCATAAATTATCTTGGAGTAGGCATTAGGAGTGATTTAAAATGGAATGAACGTATAAAGTATATCGTCGGTAAAGCAGATGCCAGACTGAAATTCATAGGAAGAATCCTAACGAAATGCAATCCGAAATTAAAGGAAGTAGGTTACAGTAGACTTGTTCGCCCACTGTTTGAATATTGCTCAGCAGTGTGGGATCCGTACCAGATAGGATTGATAGAAGAGACAGAGAAGAGCCAACAGAAAGCAGCGCGCTTCGTTACAGGGTCAGTTAGTAATCGCGAAAGCGTTACCGAGATGATAGATAAACTCCAGTGGAAGACTCTGCAGGAGAGACGCTCAGTAGCTCGGTTCGGACTTTTGTGGAAGTTTCGAGAACATACCTCCACCGTGGAGTTAAGCAGTATCTTGCTCCCTCCTCCATATACACTCCTGGAAATTGAAATAAGAACACCGTGAATTCATTATCCCAGGAAGGGGAAACTTTATTGACACATTCCTGGGGTCAGATACATCACATGATCACACTGACAGAACCACAGGCACATAGACACAGGCAACAGAGCATGCACAATGTCGGTACTAGTACAGTGTATATCCACCTTTCGCAGCAATGCAGGATGCTATTCTCCCATGGAGACGATCGTAGAGATGCTGGATGTAGTCCTGTGGAACGGCTTGCCATGCCATTTCCACCTGGCGCCTCAGTTGGACCAGCGTTCGTGCTGGACGTGCAGACCGCGTGAGACGACGCTTCATCCAGTCCCAAACATGCTCAATGGGGGACAGATCCGGAGATCTTGCTGGCCAGGGTGGTCGACTTACACCTTCTAGAGCACGTTGGGTGGCACGGGATACATGCGGACGTGCATTGTCCTGTTGGAACAGCAAGTTCCCTTGCCGGTCTAGGAATGGTAGAACGATGGGTTCGATGACGGTTTGGATGTACCGTGCACTATTCAGTGTCCCCTCGACGATCACCAGAGGTGTACGGCCAGTGTAGGAGATCGCTCCCCACACCATGATGCCGGGTGCTGGCCCTGTGTGCCTCGGTCATATGCAGTCCTGATTGTGGCGCTCACCTGCACGGCGACAAATACGCATACGACCATCATTGGCACCAAGGCAGAAGCGACTCTCATCGCTGAAGACGACACGTCTCCATTCGTCCCTCCATTCACGCCTGTCGCGACACCACTGGAGGCGGGCTGCACGATGTTGGGGCGTGAGCGGAAGACGGCCTAACGGTGTGCGGGACCGTAGCCCAGCTTCATGGAGACGGTTGCGAATGGTCCTCGCCGATACCCCAGGAGCAACAGTGTCCCTAATTTTCTGGGAAGTGGCGGTGCGGTCCCCTACGGCACTGCGTAGGATCCTATGGTCTTGGCGTGCATCCGTGCGTCGCTGCGGTCCGGTCCCAGGTCGACGGGCACGTGCACCTTCCGCCGACCACTGGCGACAACATCGATGTACTGTGGAGACATCACGCCCCACATGTTGAGCAATTCGGCGGTACGTCCACCCGGCCTCCCGCATGCCCACTATACGCCCTCGCTCAAAGTCCGTCAACTGCACATACAGTTCACGTCCACGCTGTCGCGGCCTGCTACCAGTGTTAAAGACTGCGATGGAGCTCCGTATGCCACGGCAAACTGGCTGACACTGACGGCGGCAGTGCACAAATGCTGCGCAGCTAGCGCCATTCGACGGCCAACACCGCGGTTCCTGGTGTGTCCGCTGTGCCGTGCGTGTAATCATTGCTTGTAGAGACCTCTCGCAGTGTCCGGAGCAAGTATGGTGGGTCTGACACACCGGTGTCAATGTGTTCTTTTTTCCATTTCCAGGAGTGCATCTCGCGAAGAGACCGTGAGGATAAAGTCAGAGAGATTGGAGCCCACACAGAGGCATACCGGCAATCTTTCTTTCCACGAACAATACGGGATTGGAATAGAAGGGAGAACCGATAGAGGCACTCAAAAGTACCCACCGCCACACGCCGTCAGGTGGCTTGCGGAGTATGGATGTAGATGTAGATGCAGATGAATTCCCTTCGCACACCACCTGAGGAAGCATTGATTGCAGAACATATATATTAACTGCCCTACTACAAAGCTCAAGGTGGCCTTTGTGACCGAGCGGTTCTAGGCGCTTCAGTCCGGAACTGCGCGACTGCTACGGTCGCAGGTTCGAATCCTGCCTCGGGCATGGATGTGTGTGGTGTCCTTAGGTTAGTTAGGTTTAAGTAGTTCTAATTTCTAGGGGACTGATGACGTCAAATGATAAGTCCCATAGTGCTCAGAGACATTTGAACCATTTGAACATAGCTCAAATTGCTGCAATCGCATAAATCAATGGCGTACGTAAAGGAAGTATATCATGAGCTACACATTATTACCGAAACTAAGGAAGGACTCACGCGACAAAAGCCGATACTTTCAACGAGCAAAGACAACACAAGAAAAATAGGCCGGGCTGCAACAATATCTTGAAGCCAAACGACGATAAAAAAAAACGAATTACAAAAAAATACAGAATAGTTGGGACAATTTTCTCAGGATCAACTTGCAGAATAACGTCCGGGGAGAGCACTTCAAAATGCAAACATAGAATAAAAACATCAACGGTTATGTCAACATTAAAGCGACCAAACGGTGTAATGACGCAGGATTGGAGATGCTCGGCGAAGTACCTGCTAAACAAGCCAACACCAGACAACAACCCTAGATACGACCTACACCACCACACAGACCTATGAAAACAAACTGACATTTTCTACATAAGTGCTAGAATCACTGCTCCTTTAGCTTGTGAGGAGGTTGCGCTTGCAATAAAGAAACAGGCAGAAAATAGTTCGTTAGAAAACAGAACATCAGCAACATATGTAGACCTATACATACATATACACATAGCTCTGGGCCCAGAGGAGGTTCTCTCGAAATCCATTAAAACTGCCGCTGCACCACAGATCGTACCACACTCGACAGACTAACTTAATGACTCTTTACTGAAAGTGAAAATACCTGCCTGTTGGAAGCCGGCCAAGGCAGTGATTATTAAAAAATCAGAGGACAAGAGTAGAGAAAAAAAGTCGAAGTCAGCCCAATCTGCATTGTTACCAAATTTATTAAAGAAGGCGGCTATTCCTGGGTGGTCCCCCCACCTCCATTCTGTGGGAGGTAGAAGTGGTAATGTTGCACTTTTAATGTCATCAACCCCACTCCTCCCACCCCCCTATTTCCCCTACCCTCCCCCAATTCGCCTTCCCTTTCCTCACTTCCCCTCCCTTCCCCCACTTGTGAAATTGTGTGAGAAAGATTCAGTTTGTGCTCTGAGCTGCAGGTGAGGAAGCACGTAAGGTACAGTCTTGGGAATTATTTTCATTTATTTTTATGTGTATTATCCTGCTGGATTTCTTTTTAAATTGGCTGGAAAAGCGAACTGAGAATTATCCTACGCCCTTGGTGCTAGAAATTCAAAAATACAGCTGATTAAAATTGGCATGACGATAAATAAATGCTCTCATGGAAAGACCGATATCGTGACACAAAATGGGCAGGGCAGTAAATTTCAGCAATATACTGTTTAGTTATTTAAACATTAAAAAGTGATTCATTAAATTTTTGGGAGATGTGTTAATTGACGAGTTGCTGGTGTGGGTTAGAGAGGAGTTTAATAAGTGTATTAACTGCAGATACACAGTTGAGGACTGCATTCATAGCCTCCTGCATGAGTAACGGAAGGAGGCTGTAATGGGTGAGCATAGGGGGAATACCTTTCAGCAAATAATGGTGATGTAGCAGCGTGGACTTAGTATGCCTTTGCCGGCCGCTGTGGCCGAGCGGTTCTAGGCGCTTAGGTCTGGAACCACGCGACCACTACGGTCGCAGGTTCGAATCCTGCCTCGGGCATGGATTTTTATTTATTTATTTAACCTGGCAAGATTAGGGCCATCAGGCCCTCTCTTACATCTAACCAGGCATTCTACTTATTTTACAGTCATATGTTTTAGTAGGCATGTTGAACTACATCTAATACAAAAAGTGAGATAAACAATTAGAAAGGTACACCTCGAAAAATACATTATTGAAGAGAAAGATTTTAGATAGGAGTGCTGGCAGCAGAGAGTATGAGGGAGACTCATGGTGAAGGGAGGAGAAGAATAGAGAGACATGATGAAACATAATTAAGGAAAATATAAAGGAAAAGAAGACTGCGTGGCTAATAGAGATAGATGAAGAGGAAGGCATCTCAGGAACAAGATAGGAGACGCGAGCTTTGCTATTTCACAGATGAGAGGATTGGCCTTGCACATTAATTTTGTGGAGAATTTTATGCGGATGATAGTAGGAAATGCTTCAACTTCTTCTTAAAAGCAACAGGAGATTGAATTTTCCTCAAGGTAAGGGGCAGTTTGTTCCAGAGGCGGACAGCGGCAACCGAGAAGGAGTTTGAAAAAGTTTTTGTTTAGTGAGTGGGCACAGTTGGGATACCAGATAAGAGTGACCTCGTGTTTCGATTATGATGGCATGACAGGTTTTTTATCTCTGAAGCTAGGTACTGGGGTGCTTGCGCGACGAGGAGTCGCTGAAGTAGACATAGAGTGTGGTAGTCACGCTATCTGTCCTGCCGCATCCACCCTAGCTCGGAGTATGAAGCACTAACATGATCATATCGGCGAATGTTGCAGGTGCAACGCACACAGGCATTCATGGTTAGCTCTAGCCGTCTTTTGTTTTCACTACTCATGCCTTGTTGAATCACATCACAATAGTGGAGGTTCGGTAGGACGAGTGCTTGCACGAGCTGGCGTTTCAAGTCCTGTGGGAATATGTTCCGAAACTTTTTGAGAGCATAGA
Source organism: Schistocerca gregaria (assembly GCF_023897955.1). Taxonomy (NCBI): domain Eukaryota; kingdom Metazoa; phylum Arthropoda; class Insecta; order Orthoptera; family Acrididae; genus Schistocerca; species Schistocerca gregaria. The sequence goes on from NC_064925.1 coordinate 76,864,469, forward strand.
GACAAGCAGACGTCTTTCGGCACACTGCGACTGTATTCTCCGCCCAGTTGAGATGCTCGTCCAAAGTATGGATGTATGGACACCTAAGGACATCATACACATCCATGCCCGAGGCAGGATTCGAAGCTGCGACCGTGGCAGCATCGCTGTTCCTGACTGAAGCGCCTATAACCGCTCGGTCACACGGCCGGTTCGTGAGATGCTCGCCTTGCTGTATGGGACCAGACTTATGTCGCTTGAAACGGGTTTTGTTTGCCTTTCAGATCGCCTGTTTGTATATGTTCACCTTGCTGTGTGGCTGTTCCACAAGACCACTCTAAATTGGCAGGAAACCGTCCTGACGCTGCCAGAACTGACACCCTACTGATCTACAAGTGTAGAGCTGCTAAGGAACTTTTGCACAGATATATGGTAAGAAGGGGTAGCACAGCAAACTGTTACTTAAGTATAGGAAGAGTTGCCAACTACAGCTACAAGAGAAATAACTGCTGAGGAAGTTGTACACAGCTACATGGTAAGAAGGGGTAGGGCAGCACCCTATCACTGCAGTACAGGAAGGCCAATACAAGCTACTACAATTGATGAAAAATGTTTCACTGCTCTAATTACACGTTGAAATAGTTGTAAAAAAATCTCATAATGGATCATGGTGCAATACACACTGGGAACTGAGAGACATCATTGTAATAACACAACTACCGCAAAAATCTACCCCACAAGACCTCACCAAGAGAAAATGGTGGCAGCTCCACTTGCGGTCACCTCGATGTGTGGATACAGACTAAGTACAAATAACTTACGGGTTTGGTGCCGGGTGACGCCGTCGACCACCGCCGATATTTAGACAGGAGCACACCCTGCCATTCTCAAGGCCTAACTGCAAGGAGGAAGCAATGTGCAAGGGAATTTAATACCTCAGTTCACAGAGGAGAAACAAGGAAGATACCACACACAGAACAAGTAGTAACAGCAGTAAGGCTGGTGTCTATCGTATTCCTTGCAGTTTGTGGCATGTCATATGTTGGTCAGATAATTAGGGCTGTGGAAGACCGGTGTATTGAACATAAGCCTCACACACGCTTTCAACAGCCGAGCAAATCCGCTATTGCAGAACATTGCCTTGACACCGGTCATCCTATGGAATACAACAACACGGAGATTCCGGCTTGCACGTCCAGCTATTGGGATGGTGTTACTAAGGAAGCTGTTGAAATCAAACAATCAAGCAACCTTATAAACAGAGATGGTGGATTTTGTTTAAATGCTGCTTGGAGTCCGGCTCTGTCTCTCATCAAAAAACAGAGGGACAGAATTAGTGTTACCTCACCTGTTGATTAATAGTAACTATCGATATTTCTGATGTTGGTTATCTTTGTTTGTGTTGACACTTGCTCTGTATGTGGTATCTTCCTTGTTTCTCCTCTGTGAACCGAGGTATTAAATTCCTTTGCACATTGCTTCCTCCTTGCAGTTGGGCCTTGAGAATAGCAGCGTGTGCTCCTGTCGAAATATCGGCGGTGCTCAACGACGACACCCGTCAGCAAATCCGTAAATTATTTGAACATTCAATTCACCGAGAAAAGTTAAGGTCTCACAGACTAAGTAGCTTAGAACTAGCCTACCTCCCCTCCTACCCCCACAGGTAGGGAACCCGTTTTCCAGGCCTGTTCTAACTCGTCAATGGAAGAAATCCATCTGCTGGCAGTTATATACTGTTTCCAGTCTGCAGGAATCAGTCAAAGATGGACAAGAGATTCAAGACCGGGCGCTTTCTGGAAACCTTGAAACGTGTTTCTCAGGTAGACAGGCGCCCTGGAACTATTTGTCACTGGTGAAGAACTGAATGGTCAACATCGGAGTGCTTTCAAAGGTTCTGAATGTGCCAACACTGTTGACAGTGATCCTTGGCCAAGTAAAAGCAGTCTCATGTACGAAAAAATTGAAGTAATCCATCCTACGGAAATGAGATATACATGGATCTTTACATTAGTCGTCTCACTGAGCGCCGATCTGCCCGTTCTGTCCCCAGCAGCTGGGGAATAGTGCCCACACTAGCTAGCGTCCGGGGCTGCATGAGGTTATAACCTCATGTTTATTCCACTTCTTCCAGTAAACTGCCAGAAGGCTGTCTGATACAGGTTTCAGATGCGCCAATGTACTGAATAACGTGTGTGTGTGTGTGTGTGTGTGTGTGTGTGTGTGTGTGTGTGTGTGTGTATGTGTGTGTGTGTGTGAGAGAGAGAGAGAGAGAGAGAGAGAGAGAGAGAGAGAGAGAGAGAGATGGAAGGAGATTCCTGCTATACAGACGGCGGAGGAATGGATGGTGGAAGACTTTTAAACTTGTACCTCGTGAGTAAGAAAACAATGGTTCAAATGGCTCTGAGCACTATGGGACTTAACATCTGAGGTCATCAGTCCCCTAGAACTTAGAACTACTTAAACCTAACGAACCTAAGGACGTCATACACATCCATGCCCGGGGCAGGATTCGAACCTGCGACCGTAGCGGTCGCGCGGTTCAAGACTGAAGCGCCTATAACCGCTCGATCACACCAGCCGGCACCTGGTGAGTAAGACACTGTGTGCGTGTTCCGAAAGTATTGCCGTTCTTAGCAGCTCAACAGCTGTAACCCCAGCCCATTTGTTTAAAATAAGTGACCGAGCAAACATGAACACTCATTTGGTGCACAAGTATTACCTTTGTGTATTCTCCAGATGTGGTTCTCATGACAATTTGTCCATTTTATTTGGACTGTTTAGTCCAATGCGTTTTATTTATGCCAATATGCATTTCGGGTTTGCAACCATCTTCAGCTGGCAAATTACATGTATCTTCAGTTTCTACGGTGGTACAATATCGACAGCAGTTTGGATGCTGCAGCTGGCCTGTGCGAAATCAACGATTCCAATCATTTACTTCAATTTCACGAGTTTAAAGTTACGCACTATCAGTTGTTTATTTTACTTAATTCTCCTCTCCTTGGTTTTTCTTGGCGTTTCTTCTTTTTTGTAACAGCACAAACACTTTTTGTCACGTACTTTACACAGGCGCACTGCGTTATCCGCCATGTTGTCGACTGACAGTTTTGTTTACGTACCAGCAGTTTATCTATGGACAGAGTTATATTTTACGAAAGTTTTGAGGTTCTAGCTAAGCCGGTTCTCGTGACTGCTACAATCAATATTGTACCGAAAGGCCTCACCTCACATCGTATAAAGGGCGTATTCTTACGCTTTTAAAACGAATGCTCTGACAGTGCAAATGGTGGGTATAGTGCTAAAAACATTTAAATCTCCAGATAAATAAATGTACACTCACTCTCCAGGTGTGATTCTTATGCTTGTTACAACGAATACTGTTCTGACAGACCTCAGCTTAAATCGAGTAAAATGTGTAGTCTCATGCTTTTAAAACTAATACTGTGACAGCAACAGTATAGTACCGAGCGAGGTGGCCCAGTGGTTAGACACTGGACTCGCATTCGGAAGGACGACGGCTCAATCCCGCGTCCGGCCATCCTGATTTAGGTTTTCCGTGATTTCCCTAAATTACTCTAGGCAAATACCGGGATGGTTCCTCTGAAAGGGCACGGCCGACTTCCTTCCCTAATCCGATGAGACCGATGACCACGCTGTCTGGTCTCCTTCCCCAAACCAACCAACCAACAGTATAATACAAAACTCCAAGCTACTTTTACACCCAATAGCAAGTTACAATTCGCATCCCCTCCCTCCTCATTATTTCGTAAGAACCAATTACGAACTCTGACTACGAAACTGTTCCTGATGACACATTAGCAAACAGCTGAGGTCGGAGTTCTATAACAGTTATTTTTGTCGTATTTTCTTCAGTTTTACGTATTTTCACCAATTTTCTCAATTTTACCAGGTTTTTCCGAAATTTCGATGCATTTTATCCAATTACTTGAGTTCCAAACCACCGCTCTCTACGACTAGTCACGCCAACGAAACGTCTCATCGCGTCACTCTAGTTATGCTATCAGACAATGACATTGTAGCGTGGTTCTCAGTTTCTGCATCATTGCTAAAGCACCCCCTCAATTACTTTGCGAGTACTGTATACATATGGACATATAATGAACTCTGTTACACTGTCTACATCACATGACACAGATATTGTTCCATAGCGTGGAAAATTGCCAACAGCAGAGAGGAGGTGCAATATCTGCGTTCCTTAGTCTAAACACTTCATACATTTGGTCCATCTCTCCCTATATGGATACAAGCCACAAAGTGTTCTCACATTCCTAGGATAAAGTCAGAGACTGAAAGATCTCATCAAATCTGCTCTCTATTTCGAAACGACCTGCCCCTTCACTGACCCTGTCGGCTAATGATCCTGAGCAAAATTCTAGAAGGCCTCACTATGCATCGTGTAACAGTTCCTACGTCCTTAACCATCACTCCTTGCAACATTCTCTCCAATTTAATCTGGAACTGACCAGAAGTAGGACGGAACGATACCCACTACATAAGATGTCTTGTGAGGGAACAGAACGAGCTGAGTTCCACATAATCAATACACTTAAATATTTTGCTTTCGGAAAGAACATAACACAAGCTAGTGATATAGACTGGTATTCTGATTCCAATAACGTAACTGCCGTTCCGCAAGGACTGTTCTGTACCACTATCATTCACGCCACTCATCTCAGTAGCCACGAACTCGCTAGATGCATACATCCTTAGAAGGTTGCACTCATTTGTGTATAGTAGGTACAAGTCAGGAATGTCACCCCGTTTATTTAAAAATAGTGACTCAGTAAGCGTAAACATTCACTGCATGAAGGATTACTATCGCGTATTCTCCAGGTGTGAGTGTCATGCTTGCTACAATGAATACTGTACCGACAGACCAAACCTCACGTCGTGTAAAGTCTTCATCATGTAAAACGAGTACTGTGGCAATTGCAGATAGTGGATAATGTACTAAAATCAGTGAAATCCCCAGCTAAATAAGTGTAAATCCACCCTCCTTGTATGATACTTATGCTTGGTACAGTAACTATTGTACCGACTGACTCGTCAGCAACAGAAAACGGATAGAACAACGCCATCTTATGAGGAAATAGACAAATGCATAGCAACGGTGTTTGACATGTGATATTACACACCACATTGCACTAACACTGAGCAGACCACAGTCTCTTCAACACAGAACAACTGTCAAGCAAACGTGTACAGAGGGAATGCAGTACCTCAGAAACCCTTCTCACTGTTTTACAATCGCTGCAGCTATGAAACTGAAGACTTCGGTTTTTGTCCGAGATATGGCAGAGGAATGAAGTACTTTGCATGAATCTTTGCTTGTCTAGAGAAGGGTGCCAATATAGCTTTTGCATAGGTTTGGTTGACATGATTCGTCACACACGTATCGGAACTCCTGTGCCAGCTAAGCTATGGGGAGGTTTGCTGTTAATTGCAGGTAGGTAGTGCTCTGTCACATCCAGAATACGAAGTTGTATATGAGTGGAATAGAAGTTATACCACATACCTGATAGAGCCCGAGAGAACAACGGAAAAAATAGTTAAATGCGCGATACATAATCTGTCACAAAGTCTCCCTCTCCCTAGAATGCATCATCAGTCTACCTCATTACATCCCGAATCAACCAATAACTCCATCTACTTTTTATCATCCTTCAACGTGAATCAATATCAAATTAGAGGCAGATGTTTCTCTTTTCTAGGAAATAATCCTAGACAGCATTGAACTTGCATGTATTCCTATTGTTTCAGCAAACCTAGTATTGAAAGTCATTAAAGACATTGCAACAGTTCTGCAAGATATTTGTTAGCTGACACTACATACTTGTGAGTGGTAGAGAATACAGAGGAGCACATTGTAAATACTGTTTGTTAGAGTTTAAAACATTTAAACAGTGGTGCACGTGGTTAAATAGGGAATCCACTCTGTAGTTGCATATTGCAGCTCCTCAAGCTGGTAACGTAATGCTCTTTACCTAAGGAGGACGAAAAGTTTATTGTAGTCACATGTCCGGACACTTCGTAAAAGTTTGTAAGGTGGTTGCCAATAATAGTGGAATAGTGGAGTTCCTACCCCAATTTTGATATCAGATAGATATCAAATTAATTACTTGATCAATTAATTCCCTTCCACGCCTAACCCAACCCTGAATGAGGTCAAGGGTTTTTCCCAGCTGTCATGTGGGTTGCCGCACCCTCCCCCCCCCCTCTCCTTCTTTCCCACCCGTCATCTTGGCGAGCATTTCGAATTTTGGCAGGAATTCTGAATTTTCGTGGGAAATTAAAGTAATGGTGGGAATTTCAAAAATGTCAGAAATTTCTTTGTCCCAGGGCTTTGCTGACATCCCACCCCACGCCCCACCCACGTACTGAGGGAAATTGAAAATGGTGGTGTCCTTTCTGGAACTCGAAACCTGGTGCTTCTGGGTCGAAAGCCCAAGTGCACCCCTCTACACAGGGAAACTATCTTGCTGCAGAAGAGGAACGTTAGGTTAGTGTAATTTATTTATGTTGGATGGGGAACTGAATTAAATACCAATCCTACTTACGCAATTAATCATAAAGATAATGCCTAATCACATAGGATGATGACTTCACCTACAAGCTGGTGGGAGAAAGACAATTATAGTTTTGTTAGGTCATAACACTTACAATGATATTATCACATCTATCATATTGCTAATAAATGCCAGGATGAAGTTGCTTCGAAATGTATAGCAAATAAATTAAAACAAGAAACACTGGAGAGTACAAAAGTGGTAAGAAGATGACTTTCATTCTTCATAACAAAATATCTCACACGCGCTGTCTCCAATTTCCAGTGCTGTGGAAGCAACAAGCAATGCATACATACCGAGGGAGGTGACGCAGCGGTTTGCACACTGGACCCGCATTCGGAAGGACGATGGAGCAAATCCGCGTCCAGCCATCTCGATTTAGGTTTTCCGTGATTTCCCTAAATCACTTCAGGCAAATGCCGGAATGGTTTCTTTGGAAAGACACGACCGACTTCCTTCACCATCCTGGCCTAATGCAATGGAACCATTGACCTCAATGTTTGGTCCCTCCTCCAAATCAACCAACGAACCAGTATCCACTGTGATATTACTAAGTGTTAAATTCACTGGCTTATGACTGTGAATAATATAGTTTTCCTCTATAAAATAGTTTAAATAAGTAGTCACTAGCAAAATCATTCTTGTGTCCTTCATGCAGCCATCATAAGGTTGGGGCTGATGTAGTGCATACCCAGTTACACAGAGAATCTGAATATTCGATGGTCTAGCCACTTCCAAAGACATTTTTTAAGCTACTGCCATCTCTCCAGAGAGGAAGCAATACCCCTCTGTCTACATCTAGCATACATCATATAGTCATATGTGAGTACATTTTTAAAAGTGATTGTGAATCTTGCAACTGAGATGGGACTTGGTAACCAGCCCGGAATTTACTTCAGTAAATGTGGTAAACCGTCCAAAAATCACATCCCAGCTCGACCGCACACCGGCCACCGTCGTTAGCTCACCGGCGCGTCTACCTGTGTGGGCGCTTCATCTGCCTGGGCGTGTCAAAGAACCAGTATAGTCAAAGAACCAGTACAGAAGTAAAACACTTCACCGGTTTCTCGCTGCGTAGAGTGGGAGAGTGACCTCCGTCAGCGCAGCTTGGCAACCAGCCTTTGAAGGAATGAGACCGGAGAAGGCAACAGTGTGCAGCGCATAGGGCAGCGATGGTCGGCGGAAGCTAATCGCTAGAGACGTACTCAACCGGCCGGGTCGCTGTTAAGCTATTGCAAGGGCTGTCGTTGCGAGATTTAGATGCTACTCTACGATATTGGTCGTCAACAATATTATTGCACCTGGCAATGAGGACGCTTCGAACGGCTTATCTTGAACTTTTATTCTATATGCATCTACATCCATACTCCGTAAGCCACCTGCCGGTGTGTGGCGGAGGGTACCTTGAGTACCTCTATCGGTTCTGCCTTCTATTCCAGTCTCATATTGTTCGTGGAAAGAAGGATCGTCGGTATGCTTCTGTGTGGGCTCTAATCTCTCTGATTTTATCCTCATGGTCTCTTCGCGAGATATACGTAGGAGGGAGCAATATACTGCTTGACTCTTCCGTGAAGGTATGCTCTCGAAACTTCAACAAAAGCCCGTACCGAGCTACTGAGCGTCTCTCCTGCAAAGTCTTCCACTGATGTTTATCTATCATCTCCGTAACGCTTTCGCGATTACTAAATGATCCTGTAACGAAGCGCGCTGCTCTCCGTTGGATCTTCTCTATCTCTTCTATCAACCCTATCTGGTACGGATATTGTGATGTTTCCCGAGGACGCGCTGGACCACTCGACAATACAGTAGTAGGAATCAGTACAAAAGCAAGGTTCCTACGATAGTAATATACAGTGTCTGAAGCATACTTGTATCGAATTTATTATGAAATTAGTAGATACATATAAGACACAACAGTCATGACGGTGTTACATAGTTTATTTCATAACATGAGTAACAACAACAACAAAAAAGAAAAAAAGGTTCAAATGGCTCTGAGCACTATGGGACTTAACTTCTGAGGTCATCAGTCCCCTAGAACTTAGAACTACTTAAACTTAACTAAGCTACGGACGTCACACACATCCATGCCCGAGGCAGAATTCGAATATGCGACCGTAGCGGTCACGCGGTTCCAGACTGTAGTGCCTAGAACCGCTCTGCTACCATGGCCGGCAACTCACATACGGCTTCACATTGCGTTCAATAGCGATAAACACGCCTTTTACGTATCCCACAAAGGCTTCCCACGGGATCTAAATCCAGACTTCATGCAGGTCAGGCAAGATATCTGCAGAGTCTGTCACTAAAAAGAACTTGCGACATACGAATAGTGATGGAATTTTGTCACGCCATACACAAAAGCTGGAGCTTCTTTTTCTATTTGAGAATAAGTGCGCTGAGTTTGAGTTAACAACTTTAAGGCAAAAGCAATAATTCCGTCTAGTGCACCAATTCAGTGTCAAAAGCACAGCGCCGATTCAGTATGAAGAAGCGTCGACTTGAAAAACTACTGGTTTGGCAGGATCAAAATGTACTCATATGGTTCAAATGGCTCTAAGCACTGTGGGAATCAACATCTGAGGTCATCAGTCCCCTATAACTTAGAACTACTTAAACCTAACTAACCTACGGACATCATACATATCCATGCGCGAGGTAGGATTCGAACCTGCGACCGTAGCGGTCGCGCGGTTCCAGACTGAAGCGCCTAGAACCGCTTGGCCACACCAAAATGTACGAAACATTTGTCCCTAAGCAAAGCATTTTTGAGTTCCTGAAATGCGTCTTGACAATCTTTAATCCACACAAAAGGTATGAGCGGCATTCAGTATGAACCTAATGTAGTCTGTCATCTTGCCTGCAGTTTAGACACATTGCGAGGAACAGGCAAGTCTCGGATTGCAAGCAAATGAGATTGCGGGGGGGGTGCATATCCTGACTGTTTATCTCGTGACCTAAGTGCTGTAGTTCAGATTGAAAACAACCACACTTATCGAGACGACACTTCAGTTCTGCTTCTGACAACACAAGCAAAATAGTACACAAATAGGCAATGCGTTCTTCTGGTGTACGACCTGAGACGACAATATCGTGAATGTAGTTTGAACAAAATGACACTTTTGCAGTCAACTGTTCCAAATAGCGTTGAAAAATGGCGAGTGCGGAAACCCTGCCGAAGGACAAACGCAAGTACTGGAACAGTCTTAAGTGTGTATTTACAACAAACACTTCCTGTGATTCTTCATCCAACGGCATCTGCAAATAGGTATCGCGCAAATCTATCTTAGAAAAGTAACGTCCCGCATTAAGCCTATCCACAGTTCCTCAGGGCGAGGTCACGGATTAAGTGTCAACTACTCTCTGGGGGTTGACTGCAGTCTTAAAATCTACTCACTGTCTCTTGATCTTAACACAGTAAATTTCCTAGTAAATGAAACGAAAGAAAAATTTGGAGTAGTAATTAAAATCCATGGGGACGAAATAAAAACTTGGAGGTTCGCTGACGACATTGTAATTCTGTCAGAGACAGCCATGGAGTTGGAAGGGCAGTTGAATGGAATGGACAGTGTCTTGAAAGGAGAATATAAGATGAACATAAACAAAAGCAAAACGAGGATAATGGATGTAGTCGAATTAAGTCGGATGATGCTGTGGGAATTAGATTAGGAAATGAAACTTAAAGTAGTAAAGGAGTTTTGCTATTTGGGGAGCAAAATAACTGATGATGGTCGAAGTAGAGAGGATATGAAATGCAGACTGGCAATGGCAAGGAAAGCGTTTCTGAAGAAGAGAAATTTGTTAACATCGAGTAACTGATTTAAGTATCAGGAAGTAGTTTCTGAAAGTATATGTATGGAGTATAGCCATGTATGGAAGTGAAACATGGACGATAAACAGTTTGGACAAGAAGAGAATAGAAGCTTTCGAAATGTGGTGCTATAGAAGAATGCTGAAGATTATATGGGTGGATGACATAACTAATGAGGAGGTATTGAATAGAATTGGGGAGAAGAGGAGTTTCTGAAGAAGAGGAATTTTTTAACATCGAGTATAGATTTAAGTGTCAGCAAGTCGTTTCTGAAAAAAATTGTATGGAGTGTAGCCATGTATGGAAGTGAAACATGGACCATAATTAGTTTGGACAACAAGAGAATAGAAGCTTTCGAAATGTGGTACTACAGAAGAATGCTGAAGATTAGATGGATAGGTCACATAACTAATGAGGAGGTATTGAATAGAATTTGGGAGAAGAGGAGTTTGTGGCACAGCTCGACTAGAAGAAGGGATCGGATGGTAGGAAATGTTCTGAGCCATCAATGGATCACCAATTTAGTATTGGAGGGCAGCGTGGAGGGTAAAAATCGTAGAGGGAGGCCAAGAGATGAATACACCAAGCAGATTCAGAAATATTCAGGTTGCAGTAGGTACTGGGAAATTAAGAATCTTGCACAGGATAGAGTAGCAAGGAGAGCGCATCAAACCAGTCTCAGGACTGAGGACCACAACAATAACAGTGTGAGATTTGTAAGTGGTAGACAAACTACACTGTCGAAACATTGGAATTTCCTGGCCGATGTAAGCAGTAAGGTGCTTTCTAGATTCAGAAAGGCGTGGTGAGCCTAACTGCTCGTATGTGGTACGGTTAAGCAAAGTTACTGGGGTACCTGTGTCTAACTGAAAGTTCATACGAAGGCCAGCTAATCTAATGAGACAAATAGTTTGTTAGAACGTCGTTGCACAGCACTAGGGCCAGAAGGAGGCACAACCTTAATCTTACTTTTGTCAGAGCCTGTTGTAGGGTTCGAAAATTCTGCGCTCACTGCATGTGCACGAGCCTGTTTTTCCTGGGCGCAGGCAACATTGGCCTTTTTTTTTTTTTTTGCCGCTGCTATCAAACTGGTTGGGCATGGTCTTTTTTTACATACGTGTAACACGTGGCGTTACGTGATGGGCACTCCTGTCTCTTATGGCGAGCGAAACATCTAGGGCAAGACTTCACTAAGCCGGCAGGGGTGGCCGAGTGATTCTAGGCGCTACAGTCTGGAACTGCGCGACCGCTACGGTCGCAGTTTCGAATCCTGCCTCGGGCATGGATGTGTGTGCTGTCCTTAGTTTAGTTAGGTTTAAGTAGTCCTAAGTTCTAGGGGACTGATGACCTCAGAAGTTAAGTCCCATTGTGCTCAGAGCCATTTGAACCATCTGAACTTCACTAAGTTCACAGGCTTCTTTACATGTTTACGTGGCTGTCCGCGCGGCTGTGTACGCAGTCGTTGTAGTGGCTGCTTGTGGCGGTCGCGACAAGGGGCGATTCTACCCGACAGATCGGGTCCTCGGCAAACTTATCGGCCGCTATGACACCCGAATTACATTGCTCTAAGATTTGCAGTACTTGGGGAAGTGATGGATTAGAGCGTTTTGTTCCCGTATTCTTCTATCTGGGACATTGAATGTTATTGCATCACATATCATTTAATCACCGTAAAAGTTGCCACAACTACACTTAAATTACCACTTCCTAGTCATACCCGTTGGCTCCTTACTTAGCTTGCATTTATGGCTAATCTTTTGCCCAACGTAAAGTCCCGAGCGCCTGGAAAAAATCGCCGGTGACGTCTGTATATAAGAAGCGTAGAAGGACGGATCCTCAAAATTACAGACCAATATCCTTAACATCGGTTAGTTGCAGGATTCTCGAACATATTTTCAGTTCGAATATAATGACTTTCCTCGAGACAGAGAAGTTGCTGTCCATGCATCAGCACGGATTTAGAAAGCATCGCTTCTGCAAAACGCAACTCGTCCTTTTTTCACATGATATCTTGCGAACCATGGATGAAGGATATCAGATGGATACCATATTCCTCGACTTCCGGAAAGCGTTTGACTCGGTGCCCCACTGCAGACTCCTAACTAAGGTACGAGCATATGGGATTGGTTCCCAAGTATGTGAGTGGCTCGAAGACTTTTTAAGTAACAGAACCCACTATGATGTCCTCGATGGTGAGTGTTCATCGGAGGTAAGGGTATCATCTGGAGTGCCCCAGAGAAGTGTAGTAGGTCCGCTGTTGTTTTCTATCTACATAAATGATCTTTTGCATAGGGTAGATAGCAATCTGCGGCTGTTTGCTGATGATGCTGTGGTGTATTGGAAGGTGTCATCGTTGAGTGACTGAAAGAGGATACAAGATGACTTGGACAGAATTTGTGATTGGTGTAAAGAATGGCAGCTAACTCTAAATAAAGATAAATGTAAATTAATGCACATAAATAGGAAAAAGAATCCCGTAACGTTTGAATACTCCATTAGTAGTGTAACGCTTGACACAATGACGTCGATTAAATATTTGGGCGTAACACTGCAGAACGATCTGAAGTGGGACAAGCATGTAATGGCAGTTGTGGGGAAGGAGGATAGTCGTCTTCGGTTCATTGTCAGAATTTTGGGAAGGAAAAAAAAATGAGGTAACTTAAGGAGATATGACCTGGATAAACTGAAAGAACCAGAGGTTGTACAGAGTTTCAGGGAGAGCGTAAGGGAACAGTTGACAGGAATGGGGGAAACAAATACAGTAGAAGAAGAATGGGTAGCTTTGAGGGTTGAAGTAGTGAAGGCAGCAGATAATCAAGTAGGTAAAAAGACGAGGGCTAGTAGAAATCCTTGGGTAACTGAAGAAATATTGAATTTAATTGATGAAAGGAGAAAATATAAAAATGCAGTAAATGAAACAGGCAAAAAGGAATACAAACGTCTCAAAAATGAGATCGACACGAAGTGCAAAATGGCTAAGCAGGGATGGCTAGAGGACAAATGTAAGGATGTAGAGGCTTATCTCACTAGGGGTAAGATAGATACTGCCTACAGGAAAATTAAAGAGACCTTTGGAGATAAGAGAACCACTTGTATGAACATCAAGAGCTCAGATGGAAACCCAGTTCTAAGAAAAGAAGGGAAAGCAGAAAGGTTGAAGGAGTATAAAGAGGGTCTATACAAGGGCGATGTACTTGAGGACAATATTATGGAAATGGAAGAGGATGTAGATGAACATGAAATGGGAGATACGATACTGCGTGAAGAGTTTGACAGAGCACTGAAAGACCTGAGTCGAAACAAGGCCCCCAGAGTAGACAACATTCCATTGGAACTACTGACGGCCTTGGGAGAGCCAGTTCTGACAAAACTCTACCATCTGGTGAGCAAGATGTATGAAACAGGCGAAATACCCGCAGACTTCAAGAAGAATACAATAATCCCAATCCCAAAGAAAGCAGGTGTTGACAGATGTGAAAATTACCGAACAATCAGTTTAATAAGCCACAGCTGCAAAATACTAACGCGAATTCTTTACAGACGAATGGAAAAACTAGTAGAAGCCGACCTCGGGGAAGATCAGTTTGGATTCCGTAGAAATACTGGAACACGTGAGGCAATACTGACCTTATGACTTATCTTAGAAGAAAGATTAAGGAAAGGCAAACCTACGTTTCTAGCATTTGTAGACTTAGAGAAAGCTTTTGGCAATGTTCACTGGAGTACTCTCTTTCAAATTCTGAAGGTGGCAGGGGTAAAATACAGGGAGCGAAAGGCTATTTATAATTTGTACAGAAACCAAATGACAGTTATAAGAGTCGAGGGACATAAGAGGGAAGCAGTGGTTGCGAAGGGAGTAAGACAGGGTTGTAGCCTATCCCCGATGTTAGTCAATCCGTATATTGAGCAAGCAATAAACAAAAGAAAAGTTCGGAGTAGGTATAAAAATCCATGGAGAAGAAATAAAAACTTTGAGGTTCGCCGATGACATGGTAATTCTGTCAGAGACAGCAAAGGACTTGGAAGAGCAGTTGAATGGAATGGACAGTGTCTTGAAAGGAGGATATAAGATTAACATCAACAAAAGCAAAACGAGGATAATGGAATGTAGTCGAATAAAGTCGGGTGATGCTGAGGTTATTATATTAGGAAATAAGACACTTAAAGTAGTAAATGAGTTTTGCTATTTGGGGAGCAAAATAACTGATGAGGGTCGAAGTAGAGAGAATATGAAATGTAGACTGGCAATGGCAAGTTATGCGTTTGTGAAGAAGAGAAATTTGTTGACATCGAGTATAGATTTAAGTGTCAGGAAGTCGTTTCTGAAAGTATTTGTATGGAGTGTAGCCATGTATGGAAGTGAAACATGGACGATAAATAGTTTGGACAAGAAGAGAATAGAAGCTTTCGAAATGTGGTGCTACAGAAGAATGCTGAAGATTAGGTGGGTAGATCACATAACTAATGAGGAAGTATTGAATAGGATTTGGGAGAAGAGAAGTTTGTGGCACAACTTGACCAGAAGAAGGGATCGGTTGGTAGGACATGTTCTGAGGCATCAAGGGACCACTAATTTAGTATTGGAGGGCAGTGTGGAGGGTAAAAATCGTGGAGGGAGACCAAGAGATGAATACACTAATCAGATTCAGAAGGATGTAGGTTGCAGTAGGTACTGGGAGATGAAGAAGCTTGCACAGGATAGAGTAGCACGGAGAGCTGCATCAAACCAGTCTCAGGACTGAAGACCACAACAACAACGTGGTTCATCTGTATAGGAGACAGCTTATAAAACACTAATACGACCTATTCTTGAGTACTGTTCGAGCGTTTGGGATCTCTATCAGGTCGGTTTGAGGGAGGACATAGAAGAAATTTGTTACTGATAGGTTTGATCACCACGCGAGTGTTACGCAAATGCTTCATGAACTCGGGTGGGAGTCTCTAGAGGAATAGGGGCGTTCTTTTCGTGAATCGCTGCTGAGGAAATTTTGAGAACCAGCATTAGTGGCTGACTGCAGTACAACTTACATTTCGGGGAAAGACCACAAAGATAAGATAAGAGACATTAGGGCTCGTACAGAGGCATATAGGCAGTCATTTTTCCCTCGTTCTGTCTGGGAGTGGAACAGGGAGAGAAGATGCTATTTGTGGTACGAGGTACCCTTCGCCACGCACCGCATGGTGGATTGCGGAGTATGTATGTAGATGTAGATGTAGAATTTTGTGTATCACTGGCGGTACGACTGTTTCGGCCTTTTCTGCGAGCGAAAGAACTAGTATCTAGCTGCAGCTGCTTGGATTTGCTGGTCGTAGTACTGAGTTAATGCAGCGATTACCTGGTCATAGACGAGTTCGTCGGGAGACACGGTTAGGAATAGTTTTTGTATTAACGTGAACACTGGGGACCCGGCAATCGAAAGGAATTACCGTAACTTTACAGTACCTTGAACGCGATGACCTTAAAAATGTGCTTGGAAGTAAGACAGGTATTCAGTCCTTTCCTCCTTAAATTGCAGGAACTTAATATACCGGTCGGCGGCACTTGTTGGGCTGGTTGGTTGGTCGGCCGGTTGTGCCGCCGACAAAGCTTGTGCGGTCAGTATTTGGACCGTAGTCAGTAAAGCCGTCGCACACGGACCGTGCACCCGAACGTTGAGCGTCATAGCGTGGAATAGCACGTTCGGAATTTTTTCCGAACGTGCAGAGCAATACCTGACATGTCATATGTTCTGAGCATGCCTCTGAGCTTTGACCAATGAGATGGCACAACGCCACCTACGTCACACGCACGTCGTCTCCCTTGAGTACACAGTTGTGAGGCGCCATATTGGCATTTATTTCAAGCCCGTATGTATATATGCCGTTTCTGAGGACTAGCAAATTGAGAATCACTGGAAAACCCATTGTTAACCTTGTTTCAATAAAGTAATGAGAAATATCATTTTCGTGGCAAAACAATTATTGTAACTCTCGTATTATGAGAGTAGGCTATTTGAAGGCAGCGACACACTGAAGATCCGCCCAGAATGCACTCTTCTTGGTACAATTTGTTATAATTAAACTTCGGTTAGTAACATATCTACGATTAAGGTTATCAGCAAGGGTGAAAATCCTATTATTAGATGTATTTTGCAAGTTGTTGGTGTAGCGTAAGGACTAGCCTCGCTGGTGGTTCGCGTTTTGCCACTTCCGAATTTTTTTCCTAACATTCGCGTTTTTATTAGGTTCTTGTACTTTATTATTAGTTTAATATAAGTATATACTATAATATTTGTTGTTATGTAAATATAAGTTCACCTTTTTTTGAGGGGCGACTGTTCGATTGGCTTAATCTACAGGACAGCTACTTGTATAAAGATATTTTGCTCCTTTTTCTTCTAAGCTTCGTAATTCACATGTTGCAAAGATTCTGCTACTGGGTAGGAACAGTGATCAAGTAAGACTGACCTTGGGGTTTTACTAATATGTGGGAATTATGAAATAATGTTTATCTTCTGCGGAGAAGTATTCCAAATTTGTACCGCACTCTTTGTAATGGAACGTTTATAAGCCTGTGTCCTTATTGATTGGCCACGGTACTTTCCTTTCCGTGGTCGATGGAGGAGATGTGCGTTTTAATAGAGCTAACGTGGGAATTTTACGCGAGCCCGTTGAGTAAACACTGTGATCTACGAACTAGCAACATCCCTCAACTGCCGCCTGAGTGCGTTGCGATCGCGTATACCACGTTGGGGCCCACGTACCGTATGCACAAGGCGCATCGTTACTGAGCGTTCAGCAGCATGTTGAACTTGGCACGCTCAACGTTCGGATACACGGACCGTGTGCCAGTGGCCAAAGGTAGCGATTTCTTGGCTCTGAAACTGAAAAACTAGTGTTAGATCCATCACTGGCCGTCTGCGGTTCAGGCGCGGTGGCAGGGGGTGGAGGGGGCGGGGAATTCATGGTTTACACAAATACGTTGCATCAAAAAGCAAGCAGAGCCTCTGAATAGAGAAATTTGTTTAGTTCTGCGGCTCCCCTTCTGGAATACTTGCAAGAACCCAACAACAAATTAGCAAATAGGAACAGTTGAACACGAGCACTCCTGCAAGCTAAAACTCAAGAAAAGCAAGCAAAATCTTCAGCCAAGTTGATTATCTTCGATCGCCACTGAATTATCCTTGTTCGCCACTGTAGAATCTTGTACCCCAAGGAAACAAGGGAGAGCTTGTTAGGGATGTCCTGTGCCCTCTTTTTACAACAAAAATGCACATGTGGATCAATACTATTCTTTATTTACATGAACTGGAAACATCTACTTGAATAGAGTCCATGATTTGTGGTACAAGCTCTTCAGTAATAGTCCTCTTGCAGACTGATGTAAGTCAATATCGGTATTCTTGCTATGACGAACTGTAGTTTCTCACTGCTAGTAATGTACAATTCCCGTTGAGGTAAATTAGTCCCGCTATATTCAAATGGCTCTAAACACTGTGGGACTTAACATCTGAGGTCATCAGTCCCCTAGATTTAGAACTACTTAAACGTAACCAGCCTAAGGACATCACACACATCTATGCGCGAGGCAGGATTCGAATCTCCGACCGTAGCAGCGGCGCGGTTCCGGACTGAAGCGCCTAGAAGCGCTTGGCCACAACGGCTGGCCCCGCTATATTCACTAATCTGGTCGCTATGTACTATCGTAGCATGTGATGAATTACACCCACTCTGCGAGTAAACTGATGTACGCCAAACTGCATGATTAAGAAAGGCACTCGGGTCAGTGGCAGCGGCCTACAAATATGCTGTCGAAAGGGCATTGGCGGAACGTTGCTTGTGAATCTGTCTCTGGCCTCTCTCGTGATTGGCACGCTTGATCCAGCATCTGCTAATTGATCTTCGCACTTTATCTTTGCCGACCGGTGTGCTGGCGACAGCTAATGCCAGCCCAATTTCGATGGCTTTATCTTGAAACCATTTTTTGTTCTAGCAGAGACAGTCACAGAAGCATTATCTTGTTGAAACCTTACAGTTGCGTCACCTAGGTCCTCACACGCTATAATCCATTCTATCTCTAGCATCTCACTATACGTATTAAGAGTTCATTCTAGTGTTTATCCAAGAAATGCGTGATTTACATTTAGTGCAGAAGGCCGTTCAAATCATAATAGTTCCACCATCAAAATTTCTGCTTAATCTTACCTGACACTCTTTTCTCAATGATGCAAACTATACTGAAATCCATCTCGATTATCAAAATTAAACTTCATCTCATCACTGAAGATCACTTTATCCCATTCTCAAGTCCTTGACATATGTTTTTCAGCAAACTTCAGTCTAGCTTGTTTATGTTTGGGTGTTAGACTAGGTTTCTGCAGTTGTTTCCTGAATGCAAGATGTCTGTCATTTGAGAAAATTTGTTGTGGAAGTGTCGCAGTTACTGGCACCTGTAAATCAGCAACCAGCTGAGAATAGTAGTGGTTGGTAGCCCTTTCTTTGCGCAAAAGTATCCATTTCTATGTCTCAGACAATCTTCTACCTTGCCCATATTGTTCTGCCTATATCGCGTGCCTTATCTGAAGAAATTATTAATCACTGTACTTGAACGGTTCAACTTCTTGACAATTTGACGATTACAGAATCCCATTTACTTGTACTTACCAGTGTTTGCTTTTTTCATCACATGATAACAGTTTACTGTGTGGCATTGTCACAATCGTGGTTTATGTACACAACACAACTGTCACTATTGGACCCACACATAACAATGCAAAGAGCTGACTGCCTTTATACTGAGTTCCAGTTTTTTTCTTCTTTACTGTGATTTTAAAACCCGTAAAATAGGTAGGCCGGCAGCAGCACAATACGCCGCTCTTCAGCCAAAGATAGTACAATGATAAAAACAGAGAAGACACATGAGTTGGAACAAAACGGCGGGGAAAAAACAGTAGACACATGTACATAAAAAAACATGAAGCCGTTCACACTCGATGACAATCCACACTACAAACTGTTGACATGAAGCACTAACACTGAAAATGTCGATGGCACTGGTGAACGATGGAATGAGACGGCGAACACTGAACACTAAACACTACGGCACACACGAGACACTGATGGCGATGATCTCCAGCGCGCGAATGTCCACTTAGCGTGTGCGAGTCTGCGGACCTGCCAAAGGGGAATAAGGGTGAGATGGGGGAGAGGGGAGAACAAGGATGCCAATGGCTGAGGAGATGGGGGAAGGAGGTGAGGGACAGGGGAGGGGAAGCCAGGGGGAGGAGTGGGGAGAAATGGAGGAGGCACGAAAGAGGGAGATAAGGGAGGGAGGGTGTCCAAAGGAGCAAACACAGGAAGTGGGAGGGGAGGATCAAAGTTGGTAGGAGGGGTAGATGGAGGGGAGGAGGGTATCATCAGGGAGAGGGAGGTGGCGGAAGCCACCTTGGGAGAGAGTAAGGAGGGTGGAGAGATGGAGACCGGGTGGGATGTGGGAATACAGGCGCGGCAGTTGGTGGAGGTGGGAGAGGCTGGGGGAGACAATCGGGTGAGGAGGATCGAGTTTTTGGAAGGTGTACAGAATCCATATCAAGGAAAAGGAGGAGGTGGGGGAATGGAATGAGGTTGTACAGGATCCGCGTGGGGGAGGAGAGACAGATGCGATAGGCGAGGCGGACAGCATGGTGTTCAAGGATTTGGGGGGATTTATAAAAGGTAGGGGGGGTGGAGATCCAGGCCAGATAGGCGTAACAGAGGATAGGGCGGATGAGGGATTTATAGGTGTGGAGGATGGTGGAGTGGTCCAGACCCCACGTATGGCCAGAAAGAAGCTTGAGGAGACAGAGTCGGGAGCGTGCCTTGGCTTGGATTGTCCGGAGATGGGGGGTCCAGGAGCGTCAACGGTCGAGGGTGACGCACAAGGTACTTAAGGGGTGGGGGTGAGGGCGTTAGGACGGCCATAGATGGTGAGATAGAAATCAAGGAGGCGGAAGGAAGGGGTGGTTTTGCCTACAATGATCGCCTGGGTTTTGGAGGGATTGAGGTCCAGTCTCTCCCACTTGTTATATACTGTACTACTGACATCAAATGCGATACTATTTGAATGCAATTGTCAGTATAGTGGATCTAATATTGTCTCACATACACTGTGCACAATTATTCCAGCCGACAATGTTAATTGTCCTACAAACATCCATGCCTTTGTACTTATTTCCACTACTGCATATCCACAACAATCTAGAAAATCTTCAAAGTGCGATGTGCTTTCCTGTTTACTGTAGCGTCACCACGAGTTTAGCATGACGGCCACGGGAGGGCGAGTGCAGTAATATCATGGCCGGGTAGAAACTACACGGGACGGACAAATACGTGAACTTCCCGAGAGATGCATGCTCATCTCACGATAGGTGAGGAGAGCACTACGTCATTTTCTTAGCTGATTTACAACATGAAGGCAAAATTAAATGGAACTAGACGGTTTAATATTCCCAGCAACATTCGGAATTATCTTCGGAACCACTTCACTTTCTCATGTTAACGTTCCTGCCCACATGAATTACATACAATTCATTGGCTTATATAAAAATACGAAACACTTTAATTTCTCCCTATTACACGTTTTTATCCACATGGTTTATGCACGATAGTCGGATTAAACAAATTACTACACACTTTTAAACTTCCATTATGCTTATGATTCCATCAATAAGATATTCGTTATGTTCATGAAACACACAATAAAACTCCATATACTTTGGATTGCAGTTTAATAATTAATTACCTCACGTTTATGTCCACACGGTTTATGCACGATTCGTCGGATTTGAAAAGAATAACACGCTTTTTTCTTTTACTTTCGTTATCGTTCCTTCCCTCCCCCCATGAACCATGGACCTTGCGTTGGTGGGGAGGCTTGCGTGCCTCAACGATACAGATAGCCGTACCGTAGGTGCAACCACAATGGATGGGTTTCTGTTGAGAGGCCAAACAAACGTGTGGTTCCTGAAGAGGGGCAGCAGCCTTATCAGTAGTTGCAGGCGCAACAGTTGGATGAATGACTGATCTGGCCTTGTAACACTAACCAAAATGGCCTTGCTGTTCTGGTACTGCGAACGGCTGAAAGCAAGGGGAAACTACGGCCGTAATTTTTCCAGAGGGCATGCAGCTTTACTGTATGATTAAATGATTGATGGCGTCCTCCTGGGTAAAATATTCCGGAGGTAAAATAGTCCCCCATTCGGATCTCCTGGCGGGGACTACTCAAGAGGACGTTGTTATCAGGAGAAAGAAAACTGGCGTTCTACGGATCGGAACGTGGAATGTCAGATCCCTTAATCGGGCAGGTAGGTTAGAAAATTTAAAAAGGGAAATGGATAGGTTAAAGTTAGATATAGTGCGAATTAGTGAAGTTCGGTGGCAGGAAGAACAAGACTTCTGGTCAGGTGAATACAGGGTTATAAATACAAAATCAAATAGGGGTATTGCAGGAGTAGGTTTAATAATGAATAAAAAAAATAGGTGTACAGGTAAGCTACTACAAACAGCATAGTGAACGCATTATTGTGGCCAAGATAGACACGAAGCCCATATCTACTACAGTAGTACAAGTTTATATGCCAACTAGCTCTGCAGATGACGAAAAAATTGATGAAATGTATGATGAGATAAAAGAAATCATTCAGCTACTGAAGGGAGACGAAAATTTAATAGTCATGGGTGACTCGAATTCGTCAGTAGGAAAACGGAGAGAAGGAAACATAGTAGGTGAATATGGATTGGGGCTAAGAAAAGAAAGAGGAAGCCGCCTGGTACAATTTTGCACAGAGCATAACGTAATCATAGCTAATACTTGGTTTAAGAATAACGAAAGAAGGTTGTTTACATCGAAGAACCCTGGAGAAACTAAAAGGTATCAGATAGATTATATAATGGTAACACAGAGATTTAGGAACCAGGTTTTAAATTGTGAGACATTTCCATGGTTATGGTTCGTTCCCTCCCCCCATGAACCATGGACCTTGCGTTGGTGGGGAGGCTTGTGTGCCTCAACGATACAGATAGCCGTACAGTAGGTGCAACCACAATGGAGGGGTATCTGTTGAGAGGCCAAACAAACGTGTGGTTCCTGAAGAGGGGCAGCAGCCTTATCAGTAGTTGCAGGCGCAACAGTTGGATGATTGACTGATCTGGCCTTGTAACACTAACCAAAATGGCCTTGCTGTCCTTGTACTGGTTATGAACTGTAGATTAAAACTAAAGAAACTGCAAAAAGGTAGGAATTTAAGGAGATGGGACCTGAATAAACCGAAAAAACCAAAGATTGTAAGGAGTTTCAGGGAGAGCAAAAGGGAGCAATTGTCAGGAATGGGGAAAAGAATGCAGTAAAAGAAGAATGGGTAGCTTTGAGGGATGAAATAGTGAAGGCAGCAGAGAATGAAATAGGTAAAAAGACGAGGGCTAGTAGAAACCCTTGGGTAACAGAAGAAATTTTAAATTTAATTGATGAAAGGAGAAAATATAAAAATGCAGTAAATGAAGTAGGCAAAAAGGAATACAAACGTCTCAAAAATGAGATCGACAGGAAGTGCAAAATGGTTAAGCAGGGATGGCTGGAGGACAAATGTAAGGATGTAGAGGCTTATCTCACTAGGGGTAAGATAGATACTGCCTACAGGAAAATTAAAGAATCCTTTGCAGAAAGGAGAACCAGTTGCATGAATATCAAGAGCTTTCTAAGCAAAGAAGGGAAAGCAGAAAGGCGGAAGGAATTTATAGAGAGCCTATACAAGGGCGATGTACTTGAGGACAATATTATGGAAATGGAAGAGGATGTAGATGAAGATGAAATGGGAGATACGATACTGCGTGAAGAGTTTGACAGAGCACTGAAAGACCTGAGTCGAAACAAGGCCTCCGGAGTAGACAACATTCCATTAGAACTTCTGACAACCTTGGGAGAGCCGGACCTGACAAAACTGTACCATCTGGTGAGAAAGATGTATGAGACAGGCGAAATACCCTCAGACTTCAAGAAGAATATTATAATTCCAATCCCAAAGAAAGCAGGTGCTGACAGATGTGAAAATTACCGAACTATCAGTTTAATAAGTCACAGCTGCAAAATACTAACGCGAATTCTTTACAGACGAATGGAAAAACTGGTAGAAGCCGACCTCGGGGAAGATCAGTTTGGATTTCGTAGAAATACTGGAACACGAGAGGCAATACTGACCCTACGACTTATCTTAAAAGAAAGATTAAGGAAAGGCAAACCTGCGTTTCTAGCATTTGTAGACTTAGCGGAAGCTTTTGACAATGTTGATTGGAATACTCTCTTTCAAATTATCAAGGTGACAGGGGTAAAATACAGAGAGCGAAAGGCTATTTACAATTTGTACAGAAAGGAGATGGCAGTTAGAAGAGTCGAGGGGTATGAAAGGGAGTGAGACAGGGTTGTAGCCTATCCCCGATGTTATTCAATCTGTATATTGAGCAAGCAATAAAGGAAACAAAAGAAAAATTCGGAGTAGGTATTAAAATCCATGGAGAAGAAATAAAAACTTTAAGGTTCGCCGATGACATTGTAATTCTGTCAGAGAAAGCAAAGGACTTCGAAGAGCAGTTGAACGGAATGGACAGTGTCTTGAAAGGAGGATATAAGATTAACATCAACAAAAGCAAAACGATGATAATGGAATGTAGTCGAATTAAGTCGGGTGATGCTGAGGGAATTAGATTAGGAAATGAGACACTTAAAGTAGTAAATGAGTTTTGCTCTTTGGGGAGCAAAATAACTGATGAGGGTCGAAGTAGAGAGGATATAAAATGTAGAGTGGCAATGGCAAGGAAAGCGTTTATTAAGAAGAGAAATTTGTTAACATCGAGTATTGATTTAAGTGTCAGGAAGTCGTTTCTCAAAGTATTTGTATGGAGTGTAGCCATGTATGGAAGTGAAACGTGGACGATAAATAGCTTAGACAAGAAGAGAATAGAAGATTTCGAGATGTGGTGCTACAGAAGGATGCTGAAGATTAGACGGGTTGATTGCATAACTAATGAGGAGGTAGTGAATAGAATTGGGGAGAAGAGGAGCTTGTGGCACAGCTCGACTAGAAGAAGGGATCGGTTGGTAGGACATGTTCTGAGACATCGAGGGATCACCAATCTAGTATTGGCGGGCAGCGTAGAGGGAAAAAATCGTAGAGGGATAAAAAGAGATGAATACACTAAGCAGATTCAGAACGATGCAGGTTGCAGTAGGTACTGGGAGATGAAGAAGCTTGCACAGGATAGAGTAGCACGGAGAGCTGCATCAAACCACTCTCAGGACTGAAGACCACAACAACAACAACAACAACAACAACAACATGGTTCCTTCGTTCAGACATTCATTACGTTCATGAAATACATAGTAACATCGCAAATTGTTGGGATTACAGCTCAAGCTTAATAATTCATTCAACTAGGCTGAGCATACCACACAGCTCCTCTCACTTCGTTTGTACACATGTATTTACATTTAGCTTCTACGTTATCGGTACAACTGCAAAGATCGATATAAGTACTCATGTAGTCGATTTAGCAGCGCATGTCGGGTGTTCCAAGCGTCAACTTCGCGTCTTAATATCTCGGGATGTAATGGGAATATTGCGATGCAATCAACGCCATTGTGTATGTGCGATGTCATGCTATGGATTGCTGAAATAAATTTATAGGAGGTCCATTTAAAAAAAAAACATAAGTTTGTGTTAAAAAACACATATGCTTTCGTTTTATGATGTTTCCAAATATGTACATTCATGGGCCACAGCCCTACATTGATACCGGGGAAAGTCGTTTTCCAATAGCTGTTATTGTTTCAGAGATATTTTGGGTGGACAAGATAGCTGGAGAGAGAGAGAGAGAGAGAGAGAGAGAGAGAGAGAGAGAGAGAGAGAGAGAATTTAAATAAAAAGAAATAGAGAGAGAGAGAGAGAGAGAGAATTTAAATAAAAAGAAATAAATCAGTTTATATTTGGACATTTATTTTAACATTGATCATTGTTCCGTTAAAATGTCAGCACATCAAACTTGATTCATAACTAAACTGGTGCCTTATTTAGGATTGTGGAAATGTGAGTTTGTAATCTTACGGAACAGATATGGAGCCAAGATTGGGAGACTGCATATAACACTGCATTCATAAAATAACACACGAAGAACGTTGAAACATATGCAAGAGGAAATTAATCACAACCAACCGATTCAATTTTCACCCAAAGAAGTTACGTTGGTAGCGCAATCCTGTCCGTCGTGAAATTACTACAAACTGGTATACTAAATTCATACTAACTCTCTGTGAAATCTTTCCGAAAAGAATAGCTGAGGGCTACTTTGATGATTACACCACACGCTACACGTGGTCAACTTGGTTTACACAAAAAACGTAACTCCACAATAATTTGGATAGTTAAAATAAATTGCATCGAAACGCAATTTACAAAAGAAAAATCTCGAACTGGTTACTATCATCTTACTATTAACCTGATGGGTCAAACAACTGTATAAGCACGTGGTACTGGTCTCTTAGCTGGAGATCTTACCACTTCAGACGCTCGCCGCAGACAAACTGCCTTGGGCCTCTATCGCGGGTGCTTCACAGATACAAACGGAAGTGACCAGAGAGGCAGCTTCCTATACCAACATGACAAGGAATGGACAGGACCATACTAAGAATAGAAACCTCTCTGCTTTTAGAAAGCGTAGCTACCTGTTCCGACGTTGGTCCTACTGTTCTCTAGCAGACAGGCTTGTCTGCTACCATCAAGCATGCAACTACAAATACATTTGCTCGTTCATCCTTTCACACAGAAGGGAAGGGGGATGACAGTATCTTATCGTATACAGTATATAAAAGAAAGCACATGTAGGCTCCGTATGAGACTGTGTGACATGAATTACATATAAACTGTGTTTTAAAGTTTAGTAGCGTGACAGATCGTTCTTGATTATGTGTAAAAGTAACACGTTCCACTGCTCAGTCTCCTCCCAGATAGAGTCAGAAACACCACAGTAAATTCAGATGATGAATTTATGCCGTAAATGACAACAGATTTAAGAAATTAACATGAAAGGAATCCAACAGAGACCTTTCACGTTTGATACTAGAACCAATGGAAATGTGCAAGGGGGACCACAATTTGATCCTAAACCCTTTTCATCGGTCCTAAAAACTCCAAAATTTCTGCGAGAATGGAGGCTCACTTCACCAAAAATTTGGCTGTCACAATTTTCTAACATATCTTGGCCATTACTAGCAAAATTAGAATTTATCTGCGTACACATCGAGGGCACGGCAGCTACGAGAACGGGCAGTGCTGCGGGTACCTGCCGATCGTACCAAGACTTCAGCAACGCGTTTCTCGGAACGTATTGGTAGCGCGAAATGCAAGACTGAATAAAACAGGAAATCATTTTGTGTCCAGACGTGAGAGCATCAGCATACAAGTGCTCCGCGAAGCTCTTTGAGGCTTTCATTTAAAAGAATCAGTTTCTTGATGTGCCACATAGTGATAGTTCTGTTTCCCGATACTGCCAAGCAACTATCAGCAAGCTCTTGTGGGAAAGTACAGATCGAATATTGAAACATTCAAAAACCTTCTGAGCAAGTTGGAGTTAATTTTTGGAAAAGAAGCAGCGCATGATCGAAGGAAAGGGCAAGATAATCATTACAATGGTGACTTTCGTGGAGCACCGCGCAAGAAAAACAATGAGAGGAGGAATGGGCGTGATGGAACATCCGGAAGGCAGGACTATGGGAGACAAAATTCAGGACGGCAGAGTAGCTGGCAGAGGCAAAATGATACCCGCCAGCACGACACGAGCTGGAGGCGCAGTGATTCAGATGAACAGCGGGATGAGTCACTCGAAATACGTGGTCCTAACCAGGGTTCCCATCACCGAAACAGAAATGGAGGGTAAGATTGACACCAGGACCGTGCGGAACCGGTTCGCAGAAAATCCGCACAAATACTCGGACAGACCAGTGTGCATAAGTTGAAATGTAAGGAGGGCGAGAACATAGTTCTTGTATAGGGGAAAAAGTGTTGGTGAAATGTTTCGGAAGCTTTCGAATAAACTAAAACAGAAATGCCGAAAGTTTTTCTCAGTGTACAATCGGCCCTAGAGTGTTAAAAGAATCACCCACCAGAACACGTACGAACTGCGGACACTGTTATTCACCACGTATCCCATTTACGCTGTTTGTGGAATAACTCTTGCGTGTGAAACAAAAGGAGAAAAATATGTAAAATAAACTGGGTTAGAAAACATCTTTCTGTTGTACACATACACTACTGGCCATTAAAATTGCTACACCACGAAGATGACGTGCTACAGATGCGAAATTTAACCGACAGGAAGAAGATGCTGTGATATGCAAATGATTAGCTTTTCAGAGCCAGTGGCGACACCTACAACGTGCTGACATGAGGAAAGTTTCGGACCGATTTCTTATACACAAACAGCAGTTGACCGGCGTTGCCTGGTGAAACGTTGTTGTGATGCCTCGTGTAAGTAGGAGAAATGCGTACCATCACGTTTCCGACTTTGATAAAGGTCGGATTGTAGCCTATCGCGATTGCGGTTTATTGTATCGCGACATTGCTGCTCGCGTTGGTCGAGATCCAATGACTGTTAGCAGAATATGGAACCGATGGGTTCAGGAGGGTAATACGGAACGCCGTGCTGGATCCCAACGGCCTCGTATCACTAGCAGTCGAAATGACAGGTATCTTATCCGCATGGCTGTAACGGATCGTGCAGCCACGTCTCGATCCCGGAGTCAACAGATGGGGAAGTTTGCAAGACCACAACCATCTGCACGAACAGATCGACGACGTTTGCAGCAGCATGTTTATCAGCTCGGAGACCATGGCTGCTGTTACCCTTGACGCTGCATCACAGACAGGAGTGCCTGCGATGGTGTACTCAACGACGAATCTGGGTGCACGAATGGCAAAAGTCATTTTTTCGGATGAATCCAGGTTCTGTTTACAGCATCAAGATGGTCACATCCGTGTTTGGCGACATCACGGTGAACGCACATTAGAAACGTGTATTCGTCATTGCCATACTGGCGTATCACCCGGCGTGATGGTATGGGGTGCCATTGGTTACACGTCTCGCTCACCTCTTGTTCGCATTGATGGCACTTTGAACAGTGGACGTTATATTCCAGATGTGTTACGACCCGTGGCTCTACCCTTCATTCGATCCCTGCGAAACCCTACATTTCAGCAGGATAATGCAGGACCGCATGTTGCAGGTGCTGTACGGGCCTTTCTGGATACAGAAAATGTTCGACTGCTGCCCTGGCCAGCACATTCTCCAGATCTCTCACCAATTGAAAACGTCTGGTCAATGATGGCCGAGCAACTGGCTTATCATAATACGCCAGTCACTACTCTTGATGAAGTGTGGTATCGTGTTGAAGCTGCATGAGCAGTACACGCCATCCAAACTCTGTTTGACTCAATGCCCAGGCGTATCAAGGTCGTTATTACGGCCAGAGGTGGTTGTTCTGGGCACTGATTTCTTAGGATCTAGGCACCCAAATTGCGTGAAAATGTAATCACATGTCAGTTCTAGTATAATATATTTGTCCAATGAATACCCGTATATGATTTGCATTTCTTTTTGGTGTAGCAATTTTTAACAACCAGTAGTGTATTAGACATTAAGTGTGCTAATTTGTTTTTATTTATTTTCTTTAACATGTACATGAGTAACTTGTAGGAGCTACGAAGCGACATATGATCTTGCGCGATCTTGGTTAACTGACTTATCCATACATTCCATTAAACGGGGGAGCCACCAGTCTTCCGAGTCAATGGTAACACAGACTTGACCTTCATGTGTGTTTTGTCTTTACACCATACCTGTTACTGTTTTTGTTTAAGAAGAGCTACTGGATGCATATCGACAGCGTTGCACCATTTGTTTGTTTCGCGGTATTTGTCACTGATGTTATGGGCACGCTATTGCAGTGTTGCACTTATTTTCAGTTACTTTTTTTTTTCGTTGGCGCGGTTGGCACACCACAGTGCTTTGCACCACACTCTTAGAGTTTGGAGGCGGATATACGAGGGCTATCCAAAAAGTACATTACGCTTTGGAATTAAAAATAAATAAAGTATTGGAAATTTTTCTTTATTATATACAGATGAAAGCCACACTTAAATACTACTTTTCTACATAGTTGCCATTTAAATTAAGGCACTTATCGTAGCGATGGACGAGCTTGGAAATTCCTTCGTCGTAAAATTCGGACGCCTGCGCCTTCAACCACGTGGTTACCTCTTTTGGGACAGAAAAGGTGTGATTTTTGTGGATTTCCTGGAAAGAGGCACTACAATAAACTCCCAAAGGTATTGCCAAACTCTGCACAACCTCAGAACAGCAATACAAAACAAGCGCAGGGGAAAGTTGGGCTCAAAGATCTTGCTGATTCACGACAACGCCCGGGCCCACACGGCAAATGCCACTCGTGAAGTTCTCGAATCGTTTAAGTGGGAGTTGTTTCATCATCCGCCGTACAGTCCCGACCTGGCACCGAGCGACTTCCACTTATTCCCAGCAATGAAGAAGTGGTTGGCTATGCAGCGTTTTGATGACGACGCACAGCTTCAAGAAGAGGTAACCACGTGGTTGAAGGCGCAGGCGGCCGAATTTTACGACGAAGGAATTTCCAAGCTCGTCCATTACTATGATAAGTGCCTTAATTTAAATGGCAACTGAGTAGAAAAGTAGTATTGGAGTGTGGCTTTCATCTGTATATAATAAAAAAATTCCAATACTTTATTTATTTTTAATTCCAAAACGTAATGTACTTTGTGGATAGCCCTCGTACAAAGGTGGCCATTGTGCCCGTCCATGCCGCTGCCGCTGGGCGCAACTTTTCTGGAATGTGGCGAGTTTCTCGTACGATGGTACGTCACGTTTCTGAACGTGTGCGGTCGCCGGGATTTATCGCACGAGCGGTGTAAGGCAGAAGGTATGGAATTCCTCAACAACTCCGGTGATTGGTGTCTTGGTGTCAGACGTAGCACACGAGAGTAGTCCGGAAGGATGATATTTGAAAGAACGTGTGTACAGAGGTAGAGCCTTTGGATTGTAACTTGCGATGTCTGTCGTGTTTTTCGTGTAAATTTTTCACCGTAAGTTTCAGTATATCTGTTACTGTCAAAACCCGTTTTCAGTTAGAACGCGCTCTTACTAGTTAAAACTAGTTTTTACTGAGCAACTTCGTCAAAACGCGTTTTGCCTAGTTAAAACTAGTTTTTCGCTTTTGACCAGCAGTAAAGCCTAGTTGTAACTAAAGCTATCAGTATCAACTAGTTTCAGCTAATAAGAACGCGTTCTAACTAAACTAGACAGAACTATAAAACTTCCTGGCAGATTAAAACTGTGTGCCCGACCGAGCCTCGAACTCGGGACCTTTGCCTTTCGCGGGCATGTGCTCTACCATCTGGGCTACCGAAGCACGATTCACGCCCGGTACTCACAGCCTTACTTGTGCCAGTATCTCGTCTCCTACCCTCCAAACTTTACAGAAGCTCTCCTGCGAACCGTATAGCGGAGACATGGCTTAGCCACAGGGTGGGCTGTGGCTTGCCGGCACGGTAGCTCAGCGTGTTCAATCAGAGTTCTCTGTAATAAAAGAACTGAGTTAACCGATCAAAGACGAACTTCAACGGATGACGTACGACGTCCGTCCAGAGCAAATCCAACGAACAAAATGAGAATTTTTTTAAAAAAAAGGTTGGTAGAGCACTTGCCCGCGAAAGGCAAAGGTCCCGAGTTCGAGTCTCGATGGGCACACAGTTTTAATCTGCCAGGAAGTTTCATATCAGCGCACTCTCTGCTGCAGAGTGAAAATTTCATTCTAGACAGAACTAGTTTTCACTAAATTTATTTAGTGGCAAAAATTAAAATTAAGAGCAACTACGTGTTGACTGAAATAAAAAACAGCATTTTTGTATTGTGCAATACAATATTTCTTGGAATATTGATCATACATCCAAACAGATTCCAGATAGCGAAAACAACAAGGCGCCGACACGAAAATGGCGAGTGTTGCTGCAAACTGGATGACAACGGGAAAAACATAAGAAGAGAAACGCATGTGTATTGTGAAGAGTGCGATGTTGGATTGTGTGCAATACCATGCTTTGAGCTATACCATACAAAGAGTTATTTCTAATAAATATTCTTCAAGAAACTGTGTTTTCTCTAGATATAACACTAATACCTTCCTCATTATATAATAATTAATAATTTATAATTTTTAGTTCTGCAACAGCGTTTCTACTGTGAAAACCTTCGAATTGTTAGGCATTCAGTTGTTAGATAATCACTTGCCCCCACAACAATCGCGTATAGGCGTGTCAAATAGGCGCCGCTATAATAAGCGCTAGAGGCGCGGAAAGAATTACAACACGTGCAGGAACAGTTGTAGGCGCCAAAGCTCCCCGACAGCAGCGCTGCAGCGGCCGAATATAGCCCGCCACTGGGCGCTTTTCACCACAACAAACAACACGGTCGAGGGGTTAAGCTCGTGCAGATCAGCTTGTACGTATTGTAACGTTCCCTGGAAGCACGCATCCAAACTGAAAGTTAAAAGAGCATTTCGATGTATAATTTTCACTTTCTCAAATAATTTATATGTATTTCTGTTAATTGACTTTAAAAGGACACTTAATTTTGTGAGCGAAAAGATAATTACGAATTTTGCTATTATAAACGATTATTCAAAGAGTGTGAAATACTATCTGTGGCGGAGGATGTGAAAACCGCCACAGGAGAAACGATATGTAGTCAAAACTGACAAAGACTGTACAAGAATTAGTTACGATATAAATAGGCAATATATTGTAATAGAATCGTTTGTCTTCTGCACGGACTGAATGGGAGAGGAACCCGTGACGTTGCATTAGGCTCTTACGTAGTCTTCATTTGTCATAAGTCGGTGATCGACGCCATTTGTAGCTGGGGTTGTAAAAGGTGTGTAAAGATTTTAATTGATTCTGTTAAAATATATTTATCTAGTAAAATATGTTTCTCACAATTACTGCAAAGTTCGCACCGGACTTTACCCGTTTTATTTAAGAAATTTCAGCATTTTATTGGATGTCGCTGGCGGTGAGGAGCTGCGTCGCGAGCGAGCAGTCTGCAGCAGCGGTAGATTTAAATATACGATCGCAATAACGACCACATCCTAAAAAGAGTACAGGTAGAGGTAAACGAAAATAATAACGTGTTTCTTTTCACAGCATTCCAGACGCAGAATAAAAGGAGATTTTATCTTGTGCATTCACAGATTGATACAAGCTGCACCTTTTGTAAATTTTCATTCCAAAAGCGATATATTCTGAACATATCGGAAAGTGTATTTAATAGTGGTTAATTTTTTAGGAGAGCTTAGCAATATGAAAAAGAAAACATTTTCATATAGTAAAAATAGTCTTATGCTTCAGAGCTAGTAAGGGTATGTCCAGTTAAACAAAAATCCACTGCAACGTGAAAATATTTGCCACGTTCGATGGACAATAATATTTTCATTCTTGCACAAACAGCTTTAGTATTTGAATAAAAGTAAAACTAGAGTAATTATTTCGGAATATTCAAAGTAATTCATTTTTATTAATCTGCAACAGAATATTTCATACGTAAAGTAATAATCACAGATGAAAAATTTATTGCAACCTTTCATTTGTCATGTCCATCCATGTACATGTTAAGTTCAATCTCAACTATTTCCCAATCAAATTAAACGCAAAAAGCAAAGAAAGTTTAAAACCAGACGGTCAACTCCCGAATAATCAAAACAGACAGAATCGTATTAAAGTATTTATCGTGGTAAATCTAAATCAAGATAGGCGATGGAAAGAAGAATTTGTGAGAAAGATGCAGATTGAAGAACACGACAAAAGAGAAAACCACTACAATGTTATGACAAATAATCTTACGATAAATTACTGGACCAAATTAAAGAAGCACAATCAGCTGAGAAAAAGACACAGAAGCAGTAAAGAAGATTAAATCGATTCAAGGTTATTAATATTTGTGGGACAAGGAAGTTAGTGACAAGAAAAGAGCCTGTAAAGTACTACTTATGTGTCGAAGAAATTTTCGACATTATTGAAGCAGCTCATCAGCCCGTTGGTCACGGAGGTCGAGAGAGATTAAAGGTTGAAACTTGAAGAAAATATGCAAATATGACAGTGGAGATGATAAACATTTATCTGTCTGTGTGTGAGACTTGTCAGCGCAGAAGGAGCATTAAGAAGAGGGGGCATGTTTCGAAACCTATACTTCATTCAAAAATGAACAGTCATTGCCAAGTTGATCTGATTGACATGTAACCTCAAGAAGATCGTGGATTTAAGTAATGGTGTATCAGGACCACTTGACAAAATTTGTTTTGTTACCTGCACTGCAAAGCAAGAGGGCAGTGGAAGTGGCACATCATTTAGCAGACATATTTTTGATATTTGGTGCTCCTTGTATTTTACACTCTGACAACAGCAGAGAATTTGTTAATTCTGTCATAAACGAGCTGGCTGTGTTTTGGCCCGAGTGTTAACTTGTTCACAGAAAACTGAGGCACATAGTCCAGAAGGATTAACCCTAAAAATTAGGCAAATCGGAAATAATGCTACAAAAGGTTTTATTGTTTTAATGGCTTCATATGTGGCCCAATATGACTATCCCCCTCGGCAGAGTTGTGTACCCGAAAAAGGGGTATTTTTTAGGTTTTGTGATTATATCTCGTAAATGACTCACAATATCGAAAACATACTGCAATTAAAAATTGTAGGGCATGAAATTCTGCATTGAATGAGACCATCCGCATATGTTTCGGACCACCCATACTAGTGCTCTTCAAAATTGGAACAATTTTACATGTTCATGAAAAATATTCGTTTTAACCTCTGTTTTTTGATAGTATCGCTGAAACCAACCCATCTTTCAATAAAGTGGTTTATACAAACGATATAAAGGAATAAATTCTGCGTTTGATGAGCCCAAAAGTGAAATGGACCACCTGTTTCTGTATGACTAATTCTGTGCTTTCGTTGTTATACACGTAAGGTAATCCACATTTACAAATCTATATCTCTAGATAAGTTTTATGCAGAGAACACAAAAATAACATTATCATGAGTAAAGACTGAAAAGAAATTAGAAAACTGTTCAAAGTCAGGGGTAAACTCCGTGACAAGAAATTTAAGGTCAACTTTGGCAATCCCTTATTAAACGGCAAAGCCTTTTTGCACCTTGTTATTCTGCCTTGGTGTATATGTTCTGCCCGGAAAGCCAGTGTAATAATGACAAAAGTGTATCTTTTGAAATTCCTAAGCTAATCATTCAGAACCCTACTTTGACCATATTTGGAGGCAAATATATATTTATATAGGTCACCTCTGATTTTAATTTAAAATGCACCATTTGGAAGAGCAGCTTTTGCTTTACTAGAATATTGTGCATAATGTGAGTGTGCAGTTACCAGGCGACAGCATCCTGAGTCCGCTCATTAGGCGACACAGTTTATTGCTCTCTAGTGTCGCCTGGCACCACCCGCAGACGAAAGGACAGGTGTGGCCCAAGTAAAAGTTTTTTCTGGCCGGGTCTCGCCAGTTCCCACCAAGTTCTAGGGGACTGATGACCTCAGCAGTTAAGTCCCATAGTGCTCAGAGCCATTTGAACCATTTGAACCAACTCCCACCTTTCTTCCGGGGTGGAAGCACGCCAATCGACGTAGTCATTTAGCCATAGAGAACGACACGCCACGCGGGACCGCAACGTGCGACGTGCAGCGTGCCGTGACGCCTCACACCCGACGCATTTACGCATCACCTGACCACCATTGTGCCATCGTCACTGCTACGGTAAGTAGGAGCACCACGTTTCTGCATATCAATACATACATTGCATATGACGAGTTGCATCATCTTTCAAGTTCTAAAACAATTCAACCCATAGAGGACCAAGGATAAACAAACAGCATTCTAGTAGAGAATAAGCTCCTCTTTCTAATGGTGCAGTTTAAATTAAAATCTGAGTTAACCTCTATAAAGATATTTGCCTGCAAATTTGGTCAAATGTTCAAAAATGGTTCAAATGGCTCTGAGAGCTATGGGACTTAACATCTGAGGTCATCTGTCCCCTAGAACTTAGAACTACTTAAACCTAAATAACCTAAGGACATCACACACGTCCATGCCCGAGGCAGGATTCGAACCTGCGACCGTAGCGATCGCGCGGTTCCAGACTGAAACGCCTAGAACCGCTCGGCCACACCGGCCGGCGGTCAAATGTAGTGTTATGATTTTTTGGAGGCAACTTTCTGGTCCATTATCCCAGGAAGTACAAAATATACAGTTTTTTTATTAATACACTGGCTTGCCCAGCAGAATATACCGGGTGATCAAAAAGTCAGTATAAATTTGAAAACTTAATAAACCACGGAATAATGTAGATAGAGAGGTAAAAATTGACATACCTGCTTGGAATGCCATGAGGTTTTATTAGAACAAAAAAAAACAAAGTTCATAAAATGCCCGAAAACTGTCTTGCGCTCGTCGTTTGGAGATGATCGTGTGCTCAGCCGCCACTTTCGTCATGCTAGGCCTCCCAGGTCCCCAGATCTCAATCCGTGCGATTATTGGCTTTGGGATAACCCGAAGTCGCAAGTGTATCGTGATCGATCGACATTTCTAGGGATGCTGAAAGACAACATCCGACGCCAATGCCTCACCATAACTCCGGACATGCTTTACAGTGCTGTTCACAACATTATTCCTCGACTACAGCTATTGTTGAGGAATGGTGGTGGACATATTGAGCATTTCCTGTAAAGAACATCATCTTTGCTTTGTCTTACTTTGTTATGCTAATTATTGCTATTCTGATCAGATGAAGCGCCATCTGTCGAACATTTTGTATTTTTTTGGTTCTATTAAAATTCCATGTCATTCCAAGCATGTGTATCAATTTGTACCTCTCTATCTACATTATTCCATGATTGATTCAGTTTTCGGATTTATAGTCCCCAACGCTTCTTCGGTATACACAAAAGCAGAATAACAAGGTGTAAAAAGGCTTTGTCGTTTAATAGGAATTCCCAAAATTGTCCTTACATTTCTTGTCACGGAATCTACAACTGCCTTTGCAAAAATTAAAAAAAAAACTACTCAAGCTTTACCCATGAAAATATTATTTTTGAATTTTCCGCTCATAACCGATCTAGAAACATAGACTTGTAAATGTGAAGCACTTTAGATGCAGAGCAATGAAAGTGCAAACTTGGACGTACAGAAACGGGTAGTCCAGTTCACTTTTGGTCTAATCTGCAGATTTTATTCCTCTATATCATTTGTATGAATCAGTTTATTGGTAGATGGGTTAGTTTCAACGATAAACAGAGATTAAAACGAAAATTAATTTTGTTGCAGGTTGTAAACAAGCAGATTTAAAAATGACAGAACTGTGCCCTGTGTGCGAAAAGTCAATAGTGGAGGATGGGGCAGTGACTGTGCAAGCAAGAGGAATCAGAACTTTGTTGGACTGCAGTAAGAAGAGACGTGATGGAATGGATGCTCTTTTTGAGACGTGTAATACTGTAAAACTTCATGTCTCTTGTCACAAATCTTATACCAGGGACAAAAACGTCACTGCTGCAGAGAAAGCAAGTGCAAATGGATATACACGTCGAGTCAGATCAAGTCAGCCAGTGTTCAAGTTTAAAACAACATTTTTTTTTTTTTTTTTTTTTTTTGTAACACGGATGCCAATGATGAATTCATTTCCAAACAGTTAAGACGGAATGTCCATCGACGGGTTGCTGTTAGCACAGTAACAACTATAGGATTTAGAGACAGTGTTCTGGAAACTGCAGCTGCCCAAGGCGACCAGTCCAAAATGGTTCAAATGGCTCTAAGCACTATGGGACTTAACATCTGAGGTCATCAGCCCCCTAGACTTAGAAACTACATAAACCTAAAGGGTATGCGGCTCAAGTGATGTGCCTGTCCTCCTGAGGCAGAGTTTCTACAAGTTTCTCGAATGGCATGTGCATAAAACGTAGGACAAGGAGATGTATTTCTCGATGCTGTTGTGCAAGAAACTGACCTGATTTTTCTCCATACCGAATATTTCCATGTGCTCGACAAGAAGATTAGTGTCATACCCGCTTAAATCGAGGAAAAAGGTAAGTGCTTTGGTAACTGTTCAAATTGCATGCATTGTGAACTGCGCCACGGAACTTACTCATAAGATGACAGCAATCCCTATGAGGAGTTTCCGCTTTTCTATCTGATGGCAGCCCACAAATGTGGCAGTCAACCACGTTATTGTCAAATCATCCTTCTCCTATGACTTGGTCATGGGAATGTTGCGGTTGTAAAACCTATCAACCTCCCAGGAATGTTTTTCGAGCTCAGTGAGCAGCCAAATCATAGGATTACCCCCGACAAGTGGTCTTTGGCGGTTAAGACTCGAATCAAACGGGGAGACTACCTGGTAAGCAGCCTTATGCAATATGTGTTTCTCTGTGAACGTTGTATGTGAGGCAGTGGGGTCGTCTTCACAGCGTGTCAAAGGAGCGAGGAGGAACTCTAGGTCAGCGTGAACTACAAAGGGACATCGCTCCTGGAGGTCGGTGTCCTTAAACTTAAAGACTTTATTCCCCTCAGTGGACATGTCGCTTGTACACTTCCTGGGTTGAGCAGTCGGCAAGATGCTTTGTAAATGACTCGCTAGTGGAGAAGGAATTGAGATATCTGAAGCAAAAATGGTGATTATGTCCATGTTTACTGAGTTGGGATGAAGTGAGTTGGGGCAAATATTTGATCCAGACATAATGATGATTGTCTCCATTGGAGAATAACAGCATGTTCACATGCAAATTTTACTGGCCTGCGAATTTTGATAAATGGAGGGGTCTGACAACTTTATATGTGACTTTATTATAGTCATCATCGTCATCTGGCTCGTCCTTCTTCAGACCATAAACGTTAACCGAAATACCGTCATTCTGCCTCTCAAATTTGCGTATGTCCTGAAGTTTCATGACGATCTCGATACCGTCAAAGTTATGAAAGCCTTGAACATCAGTACCCCTGCTGTATTGATATGGGTGCTTCAGATTTTTCTCGTAATTTTTCTCACACGCCAGGATGGATGTCGGTTTCCTTTTTGATAGTAATACATGCAAGCTTAGCATCTATATCGTCAGGAAGCTTCTAACAATACCACCACTTGCAAAGTAGGTTAGAAATCACAGTAATAATGTTGCTCACGCAGCATATGTTCGCTTTATCGGACAACAACTAAGTTGTTGACTGTGGATGGTATCGTCCGAATGGAAATAATGAAGTCACTGTAAAAAAAGTCATTAAGTTTGGCACTTATCTTGAATGTATTCCCACGTAGGTTTCATTGAAGTCGTTATGGCTCATCTTCTTGATTCTAGGGTGAGTCCACTTTGACTGATAGAAGGTCCAGATCTGTATTTTTGCAATATTTGAACTAACAAATGCGTTTTCCAGGAAATTCTTAATGATCGAACAATCCCAGATCAGAACAACGGTATGGTAGAAATAATTTTTGACTTAGTGTTCACGAACCACATTTTTATAAAACTTCTTGTAAATTCACATATACTTCTTCTTAATTGTCACATCAAGAAGAAAACAGTTTTGTATCAATCTTCATATATTTAGTTTCCACTTTAACCAAACACAAGACTTGACTGTTCTTTTACCAAGTGAAATAACAACTCAACTTCTGCAAAGTGA
The DNA here is from genome assembly GCF_023897955.1 of Schistocerca gregaria. Lineage (NCBI taxonomy): Eukaryota > Metazoa > Arthropoda > Insecta > Orthoptera > Acrididae > Schistocerca > Schistocerca gregaria. The sequence continues at coordinate 76,903,663 of NC_064925.1, forward strand.
AACAAAGACTGCTCTGTGCGCTTTCGATCCAAAACGGTTACAATTAAGTCAAAGATTATGACAGTCTCACAGAAATGAATACACACAAGAACCATATCACTGTAATATATCGATACATCCGAGTACCTATACACTAATAAAACCAAATGTGAATATTGTCACAAAAATATGTCTGTTACTTCGCAGAAAAGTAGTACGATATTACTGGTATCGAGAACTGGGTGGGGTCGGAGTGCCGTAATGGTCACATACATGAAGAACCACTACAAGCTTGATGTTGCTAGACCCTCCATTTACTTGATCAAAGACATGTGTGTGGAGGTCCAGGTGTTGCACACAGCTGAGTGCTTTTCCTGAGCTTATATAATAAGTGTAATGGTAACAATTTTAAATTTGGTTTCAACACAAGTGTATCTTCCTATGTGCTCTTTATTTTATTTGCAATTATGCTACTAAGATCTGGAACAAGAGATTGGCTGACAGCAATTCCGAGAGAATTTTTTAAATTACAATTAGAAATACTCGCACGCAATCTAGTTTTTGTACAAGACAAAACAGAAAAAAACGTTTCACATACACAAGTGGAACCAAACATAGAAATAATCTTCGCTGCTTCTCTGTGTAACTTGGGAAATTCTTCCTTCGGCAAATTCTGGTAGAATTGGAGCAAACCTTTTGTATTGTAAAACACATTCTTTCGGTGAACATCGCTTTGCAAATCAATTAGTTCGAAATGTAAATCTGAAGGCGCACTTTCAATATCCATAGAAGAAGATTTCACAAAAACATCGAGAATTGGCTGCAGGTAGGTAATTTCCTGAAACAATAACAAAGCCAATGTTAATAAATGAAAGTAATGTAAGCCATTGCTTCGAAGTACTAAAACGCGATAGATTTTAATAAACATGTAATGTGTACTATTGGTTTTAATGTAATGTTACACTTGCATATGTAACGTAGTCTCCTTTATTTAGCTGTATGTCATATACCCACACATTACCTGGAATCGGTCGTTAAACACAATTTCAAGGGTTTGTAGCACCTCGACGTATTATTCAAAGCGCGCTCCTTCCTGCACAGACGCTGTCAAACAAAAACATAATACCGTTTCGATTAGAGCGGTTATAAAAATCAGGCTCTTTTAATAAAGGTACAATTTATATCTCGCTTACCTAGTTCAGGAAAGTGTTGCTTATTTTTCTCTGAAAGGTTGTTTTTGAGGAACTTCAGTTTATACTGGAAAGCGTTTGTTTTGCTGATCATATCGTTAATGAGATTGTTTTCTTTTTGGAGTTCATTTAGGAGAGCCATAATGTCTGCTAAAAATCCTAAATCAGCTACCCATTCAGGGTCATGAAAAAGTAGCTCCGAACGTCCTTTGCTCTCCAAAAACTGAGCCACAGTGTGGCGTAGTCGAAAAATTCGGGAAATCACTTTCTCTTTGCTCAGCCAGCGCACCTCAGCGTGGTAGGGTATATCTGGATACTCCTCTTCAAAGGAAATCAAAAATTCTTCGAATTGACGATGAGTGAGTCCATGAGAACGAATGTAGTTCACGATACGCACCACTACCTTCATCACACCTTGAAGACCGATAGCTTTCGCACAGAGAGCCTCTTGGTGTGCAGATCAATGAACGAAAGGTAAATTCGGCATGTTAAGTTTTTTCCGCAGTAGGCCAATAAACCCTTTTCCTGTACAACTCATTGCTGGTGCCCCGTCTGTGGTTACGGAAAACAGCTTTTCCCACGGGAGTTCTATTCCTTCAGCTGCCATTTCAACAGCTGCTAAAATATCCGCCCCTGTAACAGTGTCCTTTAACGAAATCATATCCAGGATCTCTTCCGTTACATGTAGGTCGTCGTCCACGCCACGCAAAAATATTGCTAACTGAGCCGTGTCGTTAATATTCGTGGATTCGTCAAGTGCGATGGAGTACGCTACGAAGATTTCAATTTTGGCTGCCAGTTGTTCATGCAAATTCTCAACAAAGTCGTTGATTCTCCGTTGTATTGTCATTCTGGAAATTGGTATTCTGCTGTAGGCGGAGCTAATGTGGGACTCATTGCCTCTACTACGTCCAACATAATGTTTTTTATTAATGGCCCGTCCATAAGTGGCCTCCCAGCTCTTGCTAAAAGTAGAGCAACTTTGTAACTATCTCGGAGAGTCCTTTCGCAACATCCCTCATCTTCTTCACCCTAAAGCAGAGAAAAAAAGATATGTTAGAAATAATTCATGCGAAAACGAAAACTAAGGAATCTAAACAAATGTTATTTCGTTTCACATGACCTTTAACAAAAATATACATGCTAAAGTACTTGCTACAAACCTCGTTTGTAGATACAGAATTCTCTTCTGCAAGAGTTTGCAACTTCCGTAATTCTTCATCTCCGGCATCCCCTGTTATACCACTACACTTTTCTGAATGCAATTTGCTGTAGTGCCTTTCAATAGACGATTTTCTGAAACACGTAATTAATGTACCGCAGATTACACATTTTGTTTTATTGTCACAACGCACAAAAAAGTAGGAGAGTTCCCATTCCGGTTTAAATTGACTTTTGGCAATTTTCCCTTTTTTTGGAGCAGATGGTTCCATTATTTCGGTAATTGTCTTGCGCTTACGTATTCCAATGTTGACTAAGCCGTCTGGCAGCGCATTCGGCAGCGCACAGCGTCGGCCTCACCTAGCAAGCCGAGTTGAGGCGAAGTATGCCGAATTGAACCGATGCACTGTGCAGGCACTCGCTGCACCTCGCTTTGCACGCGTTCGGTTTTCCGTGTTTGTGCGGCCCTGATCTAGAGTTTCCGGTCGAAAAGACGTGATGAGATCTTTGGTCTGATTCACCACATACGGACGGGCACTGTCTTGCAGCAAAACGATGCCCTTGCTCAACTTCCATGGACTGTTGCTTTGATTCTGGTGTGACGTAGGCCTCCCATGTTGCATCGCCCGTACAATATGGCTTAAGAAATCATCAGCGTCGTTGTGGTACCGCTCAAGGAAAGTCAATGCACTGTCTAAACGTTTGGTTTTGTGTACATCCGTCAGCATTTTCGGTACCCAACGTTCGGTAATTCAAGTGCTCGGTCACAATGGCATACAAAACACTACGAGAAACATTAGGAAAGTCATTCCGCAAGGAGGAAATCGTAGAGCGTCTGTTTTCCCTCACCTTATTGTCCACTTCCTGCACCAAACTTTTGCTAACGACCGAAGGATGCCCACTCCGTTGTTCATCGTGCACATTTGCGGGGCCATCTTTAAATGCTCTCACCCACTTCCTTATCGTTCCATCACTCATAACGTTTTCTCCGTAAACTACACAGATATTACGATGAATATCGATCGCTTTTAGGCCTTCAGCACTAAGAAATCTTATAGCAGCCCGTTCTTCACAGTCGGCGGGACTCACGATTGTTGGAGGCATCTTAAACACTCAGTACACAACGTAAACAAGGAAGAATCAGACTGCAATTGCGTCAGTGGGAAGATTAAGGTGCAGGCTTTCATGTAAAAATAAAATTATTGAGATATCTTGGCACGTCTTTTTTTAATTTCAAAACGGTACTTACTTAAAAAAACACGCCTCGTATATTGCATCGGCGAGGGCCATCTGCATGAGACGGAGGAGGAGAAGGCCAGTGCAAGCAGCCTGGCACTTAATGCCCCAGGCCTCAACCACTAGCCTGAGGGGTGGGATTTCAATGTTTCTGCTGGCTAACCCACGGACGCCAGTGTGGTTGTGCTAGGGCGGAGTGAGCGGCAGCAGCTGCAGCCGAAGCTTCCTATGCAGCCATCAGTGGGGCTTTACACGGTGGTATGCACTGCTGTGGAGTGTACTTCACGCCCACCGCATTCCTCTTCACTCGGGCCACAGCAAGCTGTGAAAGAATAACAAAAATTAAGTACAACGTTCCAGATACATATCGACGATTGCAGTGTTATAATCAGAGTGAGTATAAATAAAAAATTATTACCATTCATGCTCTGGGTCTACGGCAGTAGCTTTTCATCAACGTTACCGGGAATTCTCCCCACCCACTCAGGTAGGTCCTCCTCATTCAAAAGGGCCAAGTCACAATGGCTTTGTGCCTCTCTCTCACAGGTTAGTTCCTTGGCCCATTCAGGCATTTCAGTTTCGCCAGAACTGCCATGGAGCCACTGATTCATCTCAGTGAAGTCGGCTGCAACAAAATTCTGATTATAAGAAATCACAAAAAATAATCTGTATTGAAATTGCCAACAAGAAGATGTTGATTACACATAACTACGAAAATACCTACGGAAGTGATGACTGCTGCTCATCGCCCTCAACCCCTACCTCTGTTAGATTTTCATCTCGTTCCAGAGCAACAGCTATGTCTCAAACAACTGTATACAATGAAAAGATTTGTCTAACAGCACTATCTTACAAATGAAGGGCTTATTTCAATAGTGGTACAAGTCCATTTTGTTCATTTTGAGTTACAGAGTCCTAAAGTTAAATGAGTGCTGAAGAATCTGCAGTTGAGATACCAGAAAAATTCAAGCAAGCATATTGCTCTTTGCTAGAGACGAACCTTTCTGTTTGTTTGGATCAATAATTTTCAGAAGCATTATAGGCAGAAAAGTAGAGGTAATGTACTTGTAGCACTATTGAAATAAGCCCTTCAAATGTACTTACATTCTTGCTGCTGCTACCTTTTGGCCCCCAGCAGCAGCTCAGGCTCGATCAGATGCTGCAACAGCGTGACCAAAACTTTCATAAACACTTGTTATGATTCAAACACATCAAGAGCTGTTTTCTCAACACGTAAACTATCACACACACAGAATTTGGAGATGTATTTACATAATGGCACCGCAACCTCTTCGGCTTGCTGCTGCTATCCAGTGTCAGTATCCAACTGCTGCCCTAATTATAGAGCAACAACAGAAACCTTATAAGCATTTGTTACAGTCTGAACAGTTTAAGAGATATTTTCTCAACTATCACACACATAATTTGGAGACATACAGCTGCTTCTCAGCTTCCAGCAGATGCTCTAGATTGGCCAGAATTTCAGGGATGAATGCTGACACAGCAAGAAATATAGCTTTTATAGCCATTTGTTATGAAAATGTAGCACTATGTCGGAAAATTTGAACGCTTTGCTACAAAATTTTATAACTTTCGTAATTTTTTTTTTATAAAGACTTACATGGCATTTGCTCCAAGTTTGGGTGTTACTCATCACCACTACCGCTGGCGCTGCTTCTAGCTGATCGTTTGATATTGTGACGAGCACACAAACTCAATTAGACACCGCCAACTGCCAAAGACAGATTGATGATGGTTGTGAAGGGGTTGGGCTGTATATCCCTTGAGGCAGAGGGCCAATAGGGATTCAGAATACCATGTCAGAAAGTTAGAAGATGCGTTCTTTTTTGTTCAAGCAGGCTGAAGCATGCTTAGTGCAGATGGCTGATAAAACAAAATTCTGCTGTGAGGGGAAACTGTCTTTCAAAAAGAGTTCTGCGACAAGCAGATAGAGGGAACTTTCGATAACATACTCTGTTTGCCGGCAAGTGGCTGGAAAATAGGACACAGCTGTTACACTTCGAAGAATACCCTTTGTTCGTCAGGGCACAGCTGTGGAGAAAGACAACGTCTTTCGAAAACAAGTCTTTTGTTCATTCTACAGGGTGCACCGGACAGCCACCACCGAACGCTTCAGGAACAGTGGCCTGGTTCGCATTACAATCGATTGCCGCTCCGCTTTGATGTCTGGCCAGCTCGGTGGGCTGTTTCATTGTGTTACAGTCGGATCTGACTGACCAAGATCGTGCGAGCCAGCTGTGGCCCCATGGAAGGTAGACAGCGCCATGCAGTAGCAGGAGACAGCTGTTGCCTAGCCTGGGGTGGGTACCCTGCTTCCGCTGCCAGCCGCCGAAAACCGCACCAAGCACTGCATGTAGAGCAATGTGAGTGACTGCTCAGTCATTCGCAGAGCAACATCCATCCCCGGGTAGCCAAGAAGCATTCAACACACTGGGCATACAACGCTCCACGACCGCGAGACATGCCGGACTGTGCATTACATACACGATTATAAGTGTCATGTGTAGCAGCTTTAACCAGCTTATGTGATCGCTCCAAGCTTGTGGTTATAGCTTGATATCAGTGTCTATCAATTTTAATGGTATATTACAGCACTGAGAATAGTCACTAAGTGGCCGAAAATCGATTTTGCTGACAATAAAACAACAAAATACGGCCAATGCTGATTTTCCTTCCAATTCTATCCGCTATTTGTTCGTTGTGCATACAACACGGCATGGAGTCGCCAATCAATAAACTTTAACCGCTGCGCTAGCACCCAGCGGCGAACCAGGGAGCATGTTAACAGTGGTGCAAGCACAATATATGGTATGACTGGAACTTGAACGAGATTATCCCTGTCCTATGAAACGCAAATTATGTTCTCTGCCGTGCATAATTCCCCGATTTCCATACTCTGAATTTTTTCGATTTATGCCACCTATTCCTGTTTTATAAACAGTTTCCAGCAACCATTTACGTTTTATAAACAATCTCCATCAGCAGTTTCCGTTAATATTATATCCTCTGGATTGATAATTTAACTTTACCATTAAATTTCTACGAAATTCGATTTTACATTGAAAATTCAGAATTCCCACCCAATTTAAAATTCGCGCGTATAGGGCAGGTGCAGAGGGGGGGGGGAGCGGGAGAGGAGACAGAGACCCATGTGCCGGTGAGGCAAAACCCATGACGTCATCTGGGAGAAGGTAGCTGGGGTAATTAATTGATCAGTTAATTAACTTCAATATCAACTTGATAGCAACTTCATATCAAAACTGCTCGAGAAATGGCTTTGTCCTCCTGCTATGGAGAGCAATGGCATCACCACTGAAGAACAAACATTGTACCACTGGATGAACCATATCAGTCAGAACTGTCACATAATTCAAATGGTTCTGAGCACTATGGGACTTAACATCTCAGGTCATCAGTCCCCTAGAACTTAGAACTACTTAAACGTAACTAACCTAAGGACATCACACACATTCATGCCCGAGGCAGGATTCGAACCTGCGACCGTAGCGGTCGCGCAGTTCCAGACTGAAGCGCCTAGAACCGCTCGGCCACCAGAAGCGGGCGTCACATAATTCTTAACAGTTATGTGACCTTGCAGAGTAATCTTGGGGCCCATTGAATACCACAATATGGTTGCCCAAATTGTCACCGAACCCTAAGGGTAATTCACATTTAACACACAAACTCGGCCAGAATTTGGAAATAGTGGGTGTCATCTGACCACATGATTTTCTTCCATTGTTCCACACTCCAGTTTTTATGACTTCAGCACCGTGTTTTCTCTTTACTGGCGTTTGCGTCACTGGTGAGTTCTTTTTTTTTAATTCCAGCTCGTTCTGCAGTTCCCAACTTATGGAGCTGCCTTCATGTAGTTTTGGTGCTGACGGGGTTCGTGAGTCCGACATTCAGTCGGCAGCGACTGTTACAGCTGTCAAATGGTTCAATTGGCTCTGAGCACTATGGGACCGAACTTCTGAGGTCATCAGTCCCCTAGAACTCAGAACTACTTAAACCTAACTAACCTAAGGACATCACACACATCCATGCGCGAGGCAGGATTCGAGCCAGCGAACGTAGTGGTCGCGCGGTTCCAGACTGTAGCGCCTAGAACCGCTCGGCCACCCCGACCGGCCGTTACAGCTGTCGTCATCTTGTTTTTTCCTCATAGTCCTCTTCAGTGACCTCTGCATCGGTCACTAGACAAAGACTTTCGTCCGCGTTGTGACTTAGCACATGACGTTTCTATGTTTTCCATGTGTGCCGTATAATTCTTCGATACGATGCGTCTTGAAACAGGGAACACGTCGGCTGTACTGGTTACGGAACCACTCTCCACAAGAGCACCAACAATGCGCCTACTTTCGAATTCACTTAGCTCCGACGTAATGCACTCCCGACTCCAGGGAACACTGCTGTGACGTCGACTGAGGACACTGCGCAGGTCCCGTCCGTGGTCTAACAGCACAGCCAACACACTTGGGTAACATCTGCATTTATTTTCAAGCGTGCGTTTCCCGCGGTGTTCTCACGTTTTCCTCCAACCACTGTATACGTTCTGTACCGCTACTCGTATTACGTAATCGTCTCAAAGCTTCAGCATTGTTATAGGAAGGGTTTAAACTCCTTCGTAGATTTGTTACATTCTCCAATGACCCATCAATGAACTGGTATCTTTCACATGTTTTTCCAACTCCTGAGAACATCTCATCATTCTGTTTCGTATCCAGACAAATTTTTACAGTCTTGTATCTGTAAGAATGGACCTATTTCGGCTGCAAATACGATTATACTGCAGTCGTTGATACTCTGTTTCTGGATTTTATGAACACAATTGTAAATTTATGAGGATTTAAACAAGCTATCTTTCCATAACATCGAAATATAAAAAAATTAAATTGAATTAAAAGATAATTTTAAAATACTTATCGAGATCCGATTGAGTATTGTGCATCTTCTTTGAGACAGTACTTCATTATTGGTAGCTCCACCAACTACAAAAGTTTGATTTACTCTTAGCATTATCAGCATGATTATTAAAATACGTGATCAGCAAGGCTAAAAACCAAAATTACAGCAAATAGTACGTTGGTTAACCCAAAGGGCATGCTTGATTCAGAGTTGTCGAATTTATGAAGGAAACAGGAGTGTAGGAACGAAAATTTGAAAGTATACAATGGATTGCAGACTGCATTTTAAGTGGACATGAATGCACACTGCCCACAGTAAGAAATTGCAAGGCAATTTCTTCCTGATTTGATGGGGTTGCATTTAAAAAGAAAATTACGTTGTAAAAGGACACAACCTGATAAAAGCATTCCAGTTCCTAAGTTCACTGGCGCTGTATAAAACGCAAGGTATGAACAATTCATTGTGGTCTTTAAAAGAATTACAAGGATAATTTTATAAAGGTTTTCATAACACTGTCAATCTTATATTTTCGAGCTGTTTTCCAGACGGTTTGCCATCTAAGTTTAAAGCACTCCTGTGCACGTGCAGATGTAACGGATTGCCCTGCAAGGTGTTTCCAGTTTTAATGACAAATCTTTATACGTTGAAATTGCCCAGGACGGCTACATTGCTTTCCTTGGATAGAGTTTCCAAGTGTCCAATATGAGGTCACAAAAGTCCTACAACATTTTGATCGACACATTTGTATGAAAGACCTCTTTTTGGATAATGAAAGTAAATAAGTCACAATTACACGGCAACTTGAGCGAGAAATTCTGTGAAATTGCCTGCGTCTGTCCGCATGCTGACGTAATGTACCAGATAAAAATTGTACGTGTTAGGTCTTCAGCGCGCCAAAAATAATAAAATGGTACTGAAAATTTGTTTTGTTTGTGATTATGTTGAGAAACACTAATATAAAACCAAGTCGGATATGGTGTGAATGCACTGCCATTTAATGCGGAGCGTCTCCAGTTGTTCCCTCTTTCCTCACCTTGCGCTCAGAGAGCTTTGCGGCACGCAAACCGAAATCTTAGTCGCCCCTGGTCCTTACGTTCTATTGAAAGTATTTGCCTGTACGATGTACTTGAATTGCTTGGCAAGCAAACACTGGTCACTAAGATACTCTCTCTTAAATAACAACCCCTATTTTTGCACTGCTGCAGTCATGGACTGTGCACTTGGTCCCGGCGGAGGTTCGAGTCCTCCCTCGAGCAATGGTGGGTGTGTTTGTGCTTAGGATAATTTAGGTTAAGTAGTGTGTAAGCTTAGGGACTGATGACCTTATCAGTTAAGTCCCATAAGATTTCACACACATTTGAACATCTCATATGCTGTCACAAGAAAATATAAAACAACTAGTATCAGACTACAATAATGTTTAGCTGTTTGTATAGTGGAATAGTGGATGTCATTTCTTGTTAACATCCAACAACCTTTCCCTAAATTTCGACATTACGATACAGCTATTTACATGTGAGCCAGAACAGTACGGCACTGAATTTAAGCCCGCATCTCGTGGTCGTGAGGTAGCGTTCTCGCTTTCCGCGCCCGGGTTCGATTCCCGGCGGGGTCAGGGATTTTCTCTGCCTCGTGATGGCTGGGTGTTGTGTGTTGTCCTTAGGTTAGTTAGGTTTAAGTAGTTCTAAGTTCTAGGGGACTGATGACCACAGATGTTAAGTCCCATAGTGCTCAGAGCCATTTGAACCATTTTTGAAGTGAATTTAATAACATCATACTAATTTTTTTTGTCAAGCTGTATTTATATTGAAATCAAACTGTTTTGATATAAACTGTTTAATATAAACGGTTTTAATTTAAAACAACTAGCATCAGACTACAATAACGTTTAGCTGTTTGCACAGTGGAATAGTGGATGTGATTTGTTTAATATAAACTGTTTTAATTTAAAACAGCTAGTATCAGACTACAATAACGTTTAGCTGTTTGTATAGTGGAATAGTGAATTGATTTGTTGATAACAACCAAGAAACTTTCCCTGAATTTCGACATAACAATGCGGATATTTTCATGTGAGCCAGAGCAGAATGGCATTGAACTTAATAACAGCACAATAATATTTTTTATCAAGCTATATTTATATTGAAAACAAACTGTTTTAACTGCGAGAGTATTTTTATAATTTTGTGCATAGTCACAGGTATGAGGGTTGGAACTTAAAGAATGGCAACTATTTATTCACAACCAATACAAAAGAGTTACATGTTTGCACCTGTTACTGTCCTTCAAAGTAGTCACCAGCGTTGTGTAGAACCAGTTGCCAACGATGTGGAAGGCGTAGTATACCGTTAGCAGAGCCTGTTCTGTTGATGGTGCGAATGGAGCGGTCCACTGCCTGTCGAATCTCTGGAACAGTTCTGAATCGAATGCCACGAAGTGGTTCCTTCATCTTCGGAATCAAATCAAAGTCACAAGAACTTAAGTCCGGGGAGTATGGTGGGTGGTACAGTACTCCCCAGTCCCATCGACCGAACAGAGCAGCCACAGCTTGCGCTGTATGCGCCCGCGCATTGTCGTGCAAAATCATGGGTGGGTTGCACAGCAAGTGTCGCCGCTTCTTCCGCAAAGCAGGTCCCAGGTGAGGCTCCAAAAACGAACTGCAATACCGTGCGTTGACGGTCTGCCGTGGAGGAACGTAATGCGTTAGGATAACACCATCACACTCGTACACGAGAATCACCATAACTTTCACCAAAGCTGTGACGCACTTTCGACTTTCGCGGCGACCCATAATGACGCCATTCGTTGGATTGGCGTTTCAGTTTTGGCTCGTACGATGTGGCCCATGTCTCATCCAGTAAGAAAGCCTCTCCTTCGTGCTCATAGTGCTCTGAGCAGCGTCGTAACGCATCCATTTCTGCATTCCCGTCAAATCATGCGGAACCCGTCGTGATGCAATTTTTCGCGTGCCCCGGCGTTCTTTCAGGATGCGAAGCACAGTCGTATGCGCTAATCCGGTTTCGTGGGCGAGCTCACGAACCGTTTGGCGTCGATCACTGTCCACTAACGCGGCAATAGCAAGCACTTCTTCATCAGAGATGCTAGGACGACCTGCCCGCTGCATGTCTGCCACAGTTTGCCGACGTTCGTTGAAGGCTTTTACCCAATGTGCCACTGTTCTGTACGGCAATACCGATTCCCCGCACGTCTCTTGAAAACCTTGATGACATTGTCGTGCTGGACGACCCCTGGCATATCCAACTCCGTTGTTCCTGTTTCGAAAAACAAAGTGACACCGTTACGTTAACCTCTCGCTCACAAGTGCATGTGTTTCCCTCACGCCGGTGCCGTGGGACGGGCGAGTCCACTTGCTCGGAGGTAAGGTAGGAATGTCAACAACGTGTGCTGTCAGCGACAATAGTAGGTTCCATAGCAATGTGTCTCCACAGCAGTGTCGCCACCATTAAAGTTCCAACCTACGTATGTCAAGCGTTGATGGCGGTCATTTTTCCCTACAGTTTTGAAATGCAAACAAGTTTAGCTTTTGTTATTTCACTTTCGAATGCTCAACGCTATTCAGATTTGCTTTAAATCATTAACTGCACTGAAATACTGGAGTTTGCGTATTATTACATTCCCACGCCTTGCTGTAGATGTTTTGAATGTGACCGTCCCAAGGATGTGACTCTTCTCAACCTACCTTCCCCAATCGTCTCTCCGCTGTCTACGACTACTGAGAAGATGGTCTCTGGATACCAGCTCCACCATCGATGTGCGTTGATTTTTAATATGGTGACGTATTTTTTCGTAAACTAAACAAGTTAGCTGAATTTTTGTAAGATCTAAAACACTGCTTTGCCACGCTATCCGTCGACAAGAACTGCTCCAAACAGATTATGCAGGATATGTGGATGGGATACAGTTGATTAGTTCGTAAAACACACACAGGTATTGTAGGCAACAATGGACAAACACGCAATGATTCATTTCATCTGTGGGGCGTAATTTATTCAAAACTTTTACTTGCGAAATTAATGTGTGCCATGCTCTTGCGCCGGCCGCGGTGGTCTCGCGGTTCTAGGCGCGCTGTCCGGAACCGTGGGACTGCTACGGTCGCAGGTTCGAATCCTGCCTAGGGCATGGATGTGTGTGATGTCCTTAGATTAGTTAGGTTTAATTAGTTCTAAGTTCTAGGGGACTAATGACCACAGCAGTTGAGTCCCATAGTGCTCAGAGCCATTTTAAACCATGCTCTTGCAATAATGATCTGCCTTATCTGCATACATGCGAGCTCGTAAAAGTCACTTTCTATAAACACATTCATTTGCCGTCCATCGTTCCCCTGCATTTCTCTCGGTCGAATAGGTAACAGTGTACGCGAAACTAGTATGAATTTAACGTGTATAAAGTATTCAAATCCAGGAGAGGCGGATCAAGAATAGAATAACAGCAGAAAAAAGACTAAACTTTAGCCGACACAGAAGACAATAAAGCAAGAATAAAAGTATAGAAGACATCAGAAGAGCAAGAATTGTTGGAACTTTCGTTAAAGGACTGTGGATAGATGGAATAACAGAAGAGGCAACAGGTAAAGAAGTGAATAGTTAATTTCCCTACCTCTTGCGTCTTCTGTTATTCCGTCCATCCACACTCCTCTAACGAAAGTTCAAGCAATTCTTGCTCTGCTGATGCCTTCTTTGCTTTCCTTCTTATTTTTAATTTGTGTCGGCTGAAGTTTGGCCTTCTTTCTGCTGTTCTTCTGTTCTTGATCCTCTTCTCCTAGATTTGAATACTTTAGACATGTAAAATTCATACTAAACTTCGACCCACACGTCCAATAACAGTCTCTAATACACTGAAAAGTCAAAGAAACTCGTCCACCTGTTTAATATCGGGTAGGTCCCCCGCGAGCACGCAGAAGTGCTACATCTCGACATGTCATGAACTCGTCTGATATCTGAAGTGGAACTGGAGGGAATTGACAGCATGAATCCTGCAGGGCTGTTCATAAATCCGTAAGAGTACGAGGGAATAGAGATCTCTTCTGAATGTCACTTTGCAACGCGTCCCAGATTTACTCAATAACGTTCGTGTCTGGGGAGTTTGGTGGCCAGCGGAAGTGATCAAAGTCAGAAGTGTGTTCCTGGACCCGCTCTGTAGCAATTCTGGACGTTTGGTGTGTCGCATTGTCCTGCTGGAATTGCCCAAGTCCGTTGGAATGCACAATAGACATGAATGGATGCAGGTGATCAGACATAATGCTTATGTACGTGACGCCTGTCAGAGTCGTATTTAGACGTATCACTGGTCCAATACCACTCCAATTGCACATGCCCCACACCATTACAGAGCTTCCACCAGCTTGAACAGTCTCCTACTGACATGCAGGGGCCGTGAATTCATGAGGTTGTCTCCATACCCGTACATGTCCATCCGCTCGATACAATTTGAAACGAGACTCGTCCAACCAGACAACATGTTTCCAGTCATCAACAATCCAATGACGGTGTTGACGGTCCCAGACGAGACGTAAAGATTTGTGTCGTGCAGTCATCAAGAGTATGCGAGTGTACCTTCAGCTCCGAAAGCCCATGTCGATGACGTTTCGTTGAATGATACATATGCTTAGACTTGTTGATGGCCCAGCATTGAAGTCTGCAGCAATTTGTCACGTGGAAGGATTCTCTTCAGTCGTCATTGGCGCTGTTCTCGCAGGATCTTTTTCCCGCCGCAGCGACCTTGGAGATTTTATGTTTTACTGGATTCCTAATATTCGCGTTACACTCAGGAAATGGTCGAACGGGAAACCCCCCACTTCATCTCTACCTCCGAGATACTGTGTCCCATCGCTCGTGCACCGACTATAACGCCACATTCAAACTCATCTAAATCTTGATAACCTGCCATTTTAGCAGCAGTAACCTAGCTAACAACTGCGCCAGACACTTGTTGTCGTAGAAAATCGTTGCCGACCGCAGCGCCTACGGCACGTTGAAAAAGAGAGCGAGAGTGTTGAGAGGCAGAGAGGGGGTGATACATATACGTGCGTATGATTAACCCCTTCCCTCAAAAATATTTCTCTCTTTCATAGCTCCTCTGTATTATCACAGATGACGTGACACGGATCTCGTTTGTACTAAGATTGCAGTACACGCGAGATGCCTATTTGCTTCGACAACCCTGAATGAAATGCATGAGTTCTAATAAATGTTCGCCAACCAGCAGTGTTCTACAGTTGTTGTCCCCTGGGCAGAAAACAGCACATAGGTCGTGAATCTGTTATCTTGAGGCTGAAAGAAACTTGTAGTGGGGAACTGTTGTTTTAGAAATAATTAAATTTCCAAACAGTTTGTTTATACGGGATGTCACTCGCTTGTTATTAGCAGAACACGAGAAACTGCACAATTACTTCCATTTTAGTCACAAATAATTTCTATTCTTCAACAAATTAAGAACTGCGTATTTGTGCAATAATAATCACACTATTCTCAGCTACATGTCCATATAACCATACTTGCTAATAAGGTCTTAACCTGACACGGAACGCAGCAGATAACATGTCTGTCCTCCGAGGCTTCCGAACCCTCTCTCATCTTATAGCCGGACCACTTCGCCCGGCGTTTGACTTAACGCGCGATCCGAAGAGCACCGAAGTGCTTCGTCTGCCTTCTCGTTTAGCAGTTGTTTATTACTCTGTTGGTTATTAATACTTTTGAAATAATGGCGTGATAGCACGATATTGAGAGATGCTTTAATTTGAAATGCAAGAAAATACGCTGTTTAGTTTGTCTTATATTAATAACAGAAAATTATCATTTACGAGCGCAACTCCCGAATGCAGCAGCCAATAGCGGAGGAGGACAACTCAGGCGGTCTTTCTCACGATACCTCTACCGAGCAAACAACCTGTCACCAGTACCTCACACCACATTACGTCATCTTGCCACTTCTGCCTTCTCAACTGCTACGAAAAAAGCTTCTTGTACATCAATACGATGGCTGCAAAGCCAAAAATATTATATGCCCTATTCTGCCTGTTAATTTATCACTGTAGTTGAATACGCTTGCCTATACCAGTTTCTTTGGCGTTTCAGTGTAAAATCTCATCACTTCCATTGCTAACATTCCAAAAATTGTTGCAGTTGACTCGCTTCTCTAAATCGTCACTCTTTCCTGCTTCCGCTCCACAGGTCACAGTCGTACTCACCATGCGGAAAATGTACTCCACAAATGCGTCTTCACAAAACTCGCGCCTCTCCCCCCTGAAGCGTCCCCTTGGAAAAATTATACACGACTGTGCTTAAACTGACACACAATAGTTTTTAGCGCAACGCAATCTGACTTTCAATAATCCCTACAAAAGAATGGCCCTGACTAACATTAACCTATATGTTTCACAAATCACTTACCTCACAAAAATCTTCGTTACTCAAGCTACTGCAATACAGCGAGCGCCACTACTGCCAGCTAAATAAAAGATTCAAACTACTGAAGGCACTAACTACTGATAGGCACAGTTAGCAAATGAAAGATTTTAATAGAGAACAAACAATGTATTTACCTTTATAGTCATAATATATATATCAGTTCATGACACCAATTCTTACAAATTTCAAAACTCCGCCATCTCTCTCCCCACGTCCACCACTGCTGGCGGCTCACCTCCAACTGCGCAACGCTACGCGCCGCTAGCATCCAGCTGCCCAACACTACAATGGCGAGTATTACAACAATGCCAACCAGCCACTGACTGCACACAGCACAGCCAGTGTTTTTTCATACAGAGCGCTACGTGGCGTTACCAATAAGAAAACCTAAACAGCCTACTTACACCCCTAACACCTTCAACTCTGCTCTCCACATTTTGTAGTTAACCCTTTACAACAAAATACTTGTCCCTTCTACAAAATACGACCATTTCCTCGACTAACGAACTTCAAGACTCCACCGATCTTTCTGCTTCCCACTTCAACCGCTGACTGCCTCCCACCGCGACTTCAATTACCAACGCAGTTTTTATCCTACATGGCCACAGTACCACTTCTTTTACGTCAGTGTTACATAAAATTTACATTGACTTTACATAACGCACAACAAAATATACATTTACAGATAACATAAGATAGGTTCACATACAGGCTTCATTTTAGAATGTGTGTACACAAAAAAATCAATAAAATTCATATTGTATCAACTGTAGCATTACAATCATTGCCCATAAATGAAAAGATGTTACTCGAAATTACAAAAGAGAAATTCTCCATAACACTACCACATATTAAAATATTAACTATTCCTCCCTCAACACCCTGTACAGAGAAGATCACATTCCTAGAATGCAGAGTTTTAGTTGCCCTGACAAGGACCGCTGCAAGACGGTCGAAACGTCGACTTTATAGTTGTTTCACCTAAAAGGTTTTTTTTTATGGGAGGTTGAAGTACAGCTTCATGGAGGGTAAAACTGTTCCATTCGATAGTGATGCCATTCCAAAGACGTCACAGGAGTGCACTTTGAAAGTGTGGCAGTGCGACTTGAAGTCCCATACCACCCTCCAACGATTGAAGTTCCTTGGAAGCCTATGTTTTTTTCCTTTATTGATTTTCAATTCCACCCAAAGGGGACGGACTGGCAGCAGCTTAGTACGCTGCTCTACAGCCTACAGACTTTTATTTTAAAAACGGAAGAAGAAAAGAAACAAGAAAAACAGGCGATAAAACGGTGACGTAAAGTATAAAATGGCGAAAAAATGCGGAAAGTTAAAACAGAAAGCAAAAGGGGTTGGCAATGTTAATAAAAGACACAGGAATCAGACAAGTAACATAGTACACACACAATTAAAAAACACGGCGACAGTCTGGTTTCTGTTTGCTAGAGATAAAAAGTGCACCCAGCGACAGTATGATGGCCGTTCGCAACGGTTCCCAAAAAACACAACACGGAACAGTCACTGTAAAACAGTGCACGAAAATGGTGGAACAAAGATGACACTCCTGAGCCAAAGGCAGATGGGGGGGGGGCCTGGAGGAGGGGGAAGAACAAGGACGAAGGAAGGAAAAAAACGAAAAAGGGGGGGAAACAAGGAGGGAGAGGACTAATAAAGGGGGAGAGGGGCACGGCAGACACGAGAGGAGGCAGAGGAGGGAAATGCAAAAGGACTTAGGAGGAGAGAAGGGGGCAGAGAGAGAGGAGGTGGGGAAAAAAGAGGATGGAAGGGGGGGAGAGGGAGCCTGGGAAAAGGACAGAGGAAAGGAGGGGGAGTGAGGATCAGAGTTGATAGGAGGGATAAATGGAGGGAGAGAGGGCATCATCTGGGAGGGGGAGTTGATGGAAGCCACCTAGGCAAAGGAGATGAAGGGTGTAGAGATGGAGGGTAGGGGGGACAAAACAGTGAAGACGTGGCAGGGGGCGGGGATGCGAGAGGAGAGGAGCAACCAGGGGGTGAGGGAGATCAAGGTGGCAGGTGGTGTAGAGGATGCGGATATGTTTGAGGAATAGGAGCAGATGGGGGAAAGGAATGAGATCATAGAGGATCCGCGTGGGGGACGGGAGGCGTATATGGAAGGCGAGGCGGAGTGCATGATGCTCAAGGATCTGGAGGGACTTATAGAATTGGGGGGGGGGGGAGCATAACAGAGGATGGGACGGATTAAGGATTTGTAGATGTGGAGGATGGTAGAGGGGTGCAACCCCCATGTCCAGTCAGAGAGGAGTTTGAGGGGGTCGGAGGCGGTTGTGGGCTTTGGACTGGATGGAGCGGAGACGAGGGATCCAGGTGAGCTGACTGTTTGAGGCCAAGGTAGGTGAGGGTGGGGGTGAGGCGGACAGGACGGGTGCAGACAGTAAGGGAGAAATCCAGGAGCCGGAATGAGCGAGTGGTATGACCTATGATGATTGCCTGTGTCTTGGAAGGATTGATTTTCAGGAGCCACTGGTTACACCACGCAGCAAAAAGGTCAAGGTGATTCTGGAGAAGGCGTTGGGACCATTGTAGGGTAGGAGCGAGGGCGAGGAAAGTGGTGTCATCAGCATATTGCAAGAGGTGTACTGGAGGGGGGGTTGGGGCATATCTGCTGTGTACAGGAGGTAGACGAGAGGGGAGAGGACAGAGCCCTGGGGCACACCTGCAGAGGAGTAGAAGGTGTGAGAATTTTCATTATGGACGGTAACATAGGAGGGGCGGTGGGAGAGGAAAGAGGCCATCAGACGGATGTAGTTGATAGGAAGGGCGTAGGTTTGGAGTATAAACAGGAGATCGGGATGCCAGACAAGATCATAGGCGTTTTCGAGGTCAAGGGAGACAAAAATGTCGGAGCGACGGGAATTAAACTGGAGAGAGAGGAGATGAGGCGGAGGAGTTGGTCATCAGCAGAGAAGGAAGGTCGAAAGCCACATTGGATGTTGGGGAGGAGGTGGTTTTGGCGGAGGTGGTGATGGATGCACCAGGAAAGGATGGATTCCAAGAGCTTGCTGAACACCGATGTGAGACAGATAGGACGATAGGAAGAGGCATCAGATAGAGGCTTGTTGGGTTTGGAGAACATCAGTATACGGTAGGTTTTCCACAGGTCAGATAGAAGCCAGTTGCAAGGATGACATTGTAGAGGGTGGCAAGGACTGAAAGGAAGGAGGGAGGGCAGTATTTGAGGTGGCGGTAGGTAATGCAGTCGTGGCCGGGAGCAGTGTTGCGTTTAGTGTGGAGTGTAGGGCTGATGTCCTGTGTAGTGATGGGAGTGTTAAGTTCAGATGGTGGTGTGTGGCCCACGGAGTTGAAGCTAGGAGCAAGGGGAGGAACAGAGGTATTCGTACGGTCCAAGACGTCAGGGAAAAGGGAATAATCAAAGTGGGGATCATCTGGGAAGGAAAAAACATCAGAGAGGTGAGAGGCAAAGTGGTTGGCCTTACTGAGGTCGTCAGGAAAGGGACGGTCATTAAGGAGGAAAGGGTACTGGGGGGTGGGGCGGTTCCCAGTAAGGCGGAGGAAAGTAGACCAATACTTGGAAGAGTTTATGGGGAGTGTGGTGTTGAGTTGTGTACATGTCTGGCGCCAGGCACGGCGTTTCTTCGCAGTAACCAGGTTGCGGGTGTGTCGTTATAATTGCCGATGGCGGGTAAGTGTATCCCGGTCACAAGTGCGGAGAAAAGAGCGGTAGAGGCGGCGGGACTCTCGAAGGAGGACGGCCTGTGGAGGCAGGGCAGGGCGGTGAGGGTGGATGGCTTTGGTGGGGGTATGGGTGGTGATGGCGTCAGACAAGGTCTGGTGCAGGCAGGCAGCAGTGCGAGAGATGTCATCAGGAGATTGGAGGGTAAGATCGGTGGAAGCCTAGTCACTTGTATCAATTTATGTGGTTATTTAATACTTTATGATAATTTCCCTAGCTGTTGATGCTATTAGACTGTCGGAAAAGTTTCTGACTATGTGCTCTGGTTTTGGTTGTGTTGCTTTTAACTTTCACTGTGAAGCTAATAACTCGACTGTCATCATTAATAGGGGTACGGTAAAACTGCTGTTATAGGCGTGCCTGATCGGGAGCAAAATCTCTCTGCGCGGAGTGTAAGATATTTCCGACACCTGCCGCTTGACAGCGTTGCCTTCGCAAGTCATGTCGGCGAGCAGGTCCTGTGCGTAAACAGTTCATGAACGCACACGAGTAACGTTTGGAAAAGAATTTCCTTGGCTCGTATTCGCCTTCATCCTGAGTGCGGCTTCACGTTATTGTTACATGTGGCAACGCAACAGAAACCAGAATTCATTGTTATCAGCGCCATCTCTGAGCAAAGTAGAGTAGCGGTTTGCCACACTGCATAGTTTATCACCTATTGTTGTTGTTGTTGTGGTCTTCAGTCCTGAGACTGGTTTGATGCAGCTCTCCATGCTACTCTATCTTGTGCAAGCTTCTTCATCTCCCAGTACCTACTACAACCTACATCCTTCTGAATCTGTTTAGTGTATTCATCTCTTGGTCTCCCTCTACGATTTTTACCCTCCACACTGCCCTCTAATACTAAATTGGTGATCCCTTGAAGCCTCAGAACATGTCCTACCAACCGATCCCTTCTTCTGGTCAAGTTGTGCCACAAACTTCTCTTCTCTCCAATCCAATTCAATACTTCCTCATTAGTTCTGTGATCTACCCATCTTATCTTCAGCATTCTTCAATAGCACTACATTTCGAAAGCTTCTATTCTCTGCTTGTCCAAACTAGTTATCGTCCATGTTTCACTTCCATACATGGCTACACTCCACACAAATACTTTCAGAATTGACTTCCTGACACTTAAATCTATACTCGATGTTAACAAATTTCTCTTCTTCAGAAACGCTTTCCTTGCCATTGCCAGTCTACATTTTATATCCTCTCTACTTCGACCCTCATCAGTTATTTTGCTCCCCAAATAGCAAAACTCCTTTACTACTTTAAGTGTCTCATTTCCTAATCTAATTCCCCCAGCATCACCCGACTTTATTCGACTACATTCCATTATCCTCGTTTTGCGTTTGTTGGTGTTCATCTTATATCCTCCTTTCAAGACAGTATCCATTCCGTTCAACTGCTCTTCCAAGTCCTTTGCTGCCTCTGACAGAATTACGATGTCATCGGCGAACCTCAACATTTTTATTTCTTCTCCATGGATTTTAATACCTACTCCGAATTTTTCTTTTGTTTCCTTCACTGCTTGCTCAATATACAGATTGAATAACATCGGGGAGAGACTGCAACCCTGTCTCACTCCCTTCCCAACCGCTGCTTCCCTTTCATGCCCCTCAACTCTTATAACTGCCATCTGGTTTCTGTACAAATTGTAAATAGCCTTTCGCTCCCTGTATTTTACCCCTGCTACCTTCAGAATTTGAAAGAGAGTATTCCAATTAACATTGTCAAAAGCTTTCTCTAAGTCTACAAATGCTAGAAACGTAGGTTTGCCCTTCCTTAATCTAGCTTCTAAGGTAAGTCGCAGGGACAGTGTTGCCTCACATGTACCAACGTTTCTACGGAATCCAAACTGATCTTCCCCGAGGTCGACTTCTACTAGTTTTTCCATTCGTCTGTAAAGAATTCGCGTTAGTATTTTGCAGCTGTGACTTATTAAACTAATTGTTCGGTATTTTCGGATTTGTCAACACCTGCTTTCTTTGGGATTGGAATTATTATATTCTTCTTGAAGTCTGAGGGTATTCGCCTGTCTCATACAACTTGCTCACCAGATGGTAGAGTTTTGTCAGGACTGGCTCTCCCAAGGCCGTCAGTAGTTCCAATGGAATGTTGTCTACTCCGGGGGCCTTGTTTCGACTCAGGTCTTTCAGTGCTCTGTCAAACTCTTCATGCAGTATCGTATCTCCCATTTCGTCTTCATCTACATCCTCTTTCATTTCCATAATATTGTCCTCAAGTACATCACCCTTGTATAGACCCTCTATATACTCCTTCCACCTCTACATCCTTATATTTGTCATGTAGCCATCCCTGCATAGCCATTTTGCACTTCCTATCGATCTCATTTTTGAGACGGTTGTATTCCTTTGTGCCTGCTTCATTTACTGCATTTTTATATTTCTCCTTTCATCAAGTAAATTCATAATTTCTTCTGTTACCCAACGATTTCTACTAGCCTTCATGTTTTTACCTACTTGATCCTCTGCTGCCTTCACTACTTCACCCCTCAAAGCTACCCATTCTTCTTCTACCGTATTTCTTTCCCCTATTCCTGTCAATTGTTCCTTTATGCTCTCCCTTAAACTCTCTACAACCTCTGGTTCTTTTAGTTTATCGAGGTCCCATATCCTTAAATTCCTACCTTTTAGCAGTTTCTTTAGTTTTAATCTACAGGTCATAACCAATAGATTGTGGTCAGAGTCCACATCTGCCTCTGCAAATGTCTTACAATTTAAAACCTGGTTCCTAAATCTCTGTCTTACCATTATATAATCTATCTGAAACCTGTCAGTATCTCCAGGCTTCTTCCATGTATACAGCCTTCTTTTATGGTTCTTGAACCAAGTGTTAGCTATGATGAAGTTGTGCTCTGTGCAAAATTCTACTAGGCGGCTTCCTCTTTCATTTCTTTGCTCCAGTCCATATTCACCTACTACGTTTCCTTCTATCCCTTTTCCTACTACCAAATTCCAGTCACCCATGACTGTTAAATTTTCGTCACCCTTCACTACCGGAATAATTTCTTTTATTTCATCATACATTTCTTCAATTACTTCGTCATCTGCAGAGCTAGTTGGCGTATAAACATGTACTACTGTAGTAGGTGTGGGCATCGTATCTATCTTGGCCACAATAATGCGTTCACTATGCTGTTTGTAGTAGCTTACCCGCATTCCTATTTTCCTATTCATTATTAAACCTACTCCTGCATTACCCCTATTTGATTTTATGTTTATAACCCTGTAGTCACCCGTCCAAAAGTCTTGTTCCTCCTGCCACCGCACTTCACTAATTCCCACTATATCTAACTTTAACCTATCCATTTCCCTTTTTAAATTTTCTAACCTACCTGCCCGATTAAGGGATCTGACATTCCACGCTCCGATCCGTAGAACGCCAGTTTTCTTTCTCCTGATAACGACATTCTCTTGAGTAGTCCCCGCCCGGAGATCCGAATGGGGGACTATTTTACCTCCGGAATATTTTACCCAAGAGGACGCCATCATCATTTAATCAAACAGTAAAGCTGCATGCCCTCGGGAAAGATTACGGCCGTAGTTTCCCCTTGCTTTCAGCCGTTCGCAGTACGAGCACAGCAAGGCCGTTTTGGTTATTGTTACAAGGCCAGATCAGTCAATCATCCCGACTGTTGCCCCTGCAACTACTGATAAGGCTGCTGCCCCTCTTCAGGAACCACACGTTTGTCTGGCCTCTCAGCAGATACCCCTCCGTTGTGGTTACACCTACGGTACGGCTATCTGTATCGCTGAGGCACGCAAGCCTCCCCACCAACGGCAAGGTCCATGGTTCATGGGAGAAACATAGTATAATTATTGAAATTGTCGAAGAATCATTACCAGAAAACAAAAAATGAATCTTTAAATTCTTTTTCTGTTACCATTTCTAGATAGTCTCTTCTCTCGTTCTTATGAATGTTTGAGCTGTACAATCCTCTAGTTTTGTCCAAGAAAATGGAGCAGTATTTTTGTGTAATCTACATGCAAAATATTCAGTATAAAATGTATAAGTGTTTTATGAATTAATTCATCATAGAATGCTGCAATCAGGGTCAGTTCTAAACCAAGGATACTTAGCAATATTAATGTCCGATTCACCTCCATTATGGCTAACATGAGAATAACAAGTGAAAAGAGTGGTGACATAACAGACCTTACAAGGATCACAAGAAACTAAAAGGTAAAAAAGTTGAACTTTACAGAATTTACAGACACTTTTGACCCACCACAGCCTCGTAATATTATGTAAAAATAACATTCCAATTAATAGTGCATGGTTTCCTTTTGTATACAATGTTTTTCCTTGTAAGGTCATCCACAACCCTTTTTGTTATTTTATTATTATATGTGGCGACCTCACAGGGACTGTGCCTGGAACTATAGCCACATACTTCTATATGTTTGTAAAAAGACTGATTATTTATGTAATAATGGATGTAAATTTTCTTTCTGGTTGCATGGTAAAAAGAGAAGTGAAATAAAAGAAATAAGAGAAGGGAGTATAAGTGGGAAATAAGGTATTTGCAAAATTATAATACAAAGAATAAGTCATATATGAAACGGCAAATGAATAAGACGCCATCACACAAGCTAAGATGAAGGCTTGATATTTACTCACCTTTAGTCAGTCAAACAATGTGCAATTAAATGTAGTTTTTCCAGTAGCAACTTTCAGTAAAACATAGTATTCCACGTTGCCCATCTTGTGCTACACATTCGTGTAGAAAGTAGCAGCCATATTGAAGTGCACAAATGCACACTAAAAATTTTCCAGTATATAAAGAATAATTACAACTCTCAGTAATATTTTCACGGTCGAACATCTGTTCAGCCACTAAAAATGGAGATAACAAAAAGTGAACAAATTAATGCAAATATTTTAAATAGCCAGACTCACACTGCCTACGTTTCCGATTATCAGGAATGGGAAGACAATGTTGAAGGTCGGTGCTTTTGGGCGCTCTCCAACGCATAACTCTCCACTACGCCGAAGGCTGGTTCGTGAGGCCAGCATGGCTGCAAAAGAAATGATCCAATATATTGTTTATACGCCCATTGCATGAGCTACACACTAAAACACGTTGTAAAAAGTATAGACCAGAATTTTCACGGTCGTAGTTTGTAATCGCCGTCGGGGTGTTGGAGTGTTCTTGTTGGAGAAATTTCGACAGAGATATTTTTTCACAGTGTCATCTGTTCATGTCCATGCAGCTGCTGCTGATGTCATCATCTTGCTGGATTTTTGTTATCTCGCATTTCTTCTTTGTTAATTTGAGTGAGTTTTTGTTTTTAGAGCAAGTGTCACTTTCCATGCTCTTTGTTGTGCTTTCCTATGCCCCAGAATAACAACACTATGCAGAGTATTTGGGAGGAATACACCCATTCTAAAGGTACGTCACATACAAATATTTTTCGGTTAATGACGCTACTTGCTAGTGAATAGATCATGGTTCAGACACCCACACAGACGTGACCGAACGGGGCGTGGTCCACACTCCCCCGCCCTCGAATCACCTAAGTGAAATTACACAGACCTAGTTGCCGTGTTGCGAAACTGAAAGAAATTTCGATTTTCAATCATAGGACGAAAAAAGGATACGCGCCAGCTATACATCGACAGATTTAAACTATCGATAGCACTATCAGTTCTCTAGCCAAAGCCAACCTCTGTACATTGTGGGCATTACTTGAATGCAGTTATTGTTTTATACAAACGCGTAGTGCCTGTTCTTTCAGATACGTTCAGAAGAACAGACACCACGCTAAATCCGCAGCTGTGATACATTATAAGTAAACTGAAGGAGGAAGGGGGGAGAAAGGAAAGGAACGGGATGGAACTATCCATGTCAGCTGCGTCTCGATTTTTAGCGGTATCAGCGGCGACGACCAAAATGGTGTGCTGGACCGGGACATGTTGGAAAGAACAGACAGCACCCATTCATATAATTGATTCGCCTTGATGGGCAACAAATACACCCTGTTCATTACAGATGCAAAATTACATCTTACCTCATACGAGAATCTCTGAGTATCAAGCAAGGAGGACATGTACGGGGGCTGCAGATAGGTGGTGCTGAGTGAAAATGTGGGTCTGCCGAGAGCACACTGAGATAGTCTGCGCATGGGTCACAAGCACTGTGTGTCGATGGTGCGGTGGTTAACGCAAGTGCCTCGTAAGCAGGACATCCTGTGTTCGAGTATCGGTTGGGCACACGGTTTCGCTCTCTAATCCTGATTCCACTTAGTGTCCCAATGCAGCTGACATCAACAGTCCCTTCCTTTCCCTTTTCTTAACCCCTCCACCTTCAGCGTAAATTCAGTTGTTATTCTGTTAATCAGTTCAATTCTTACATGCAGCTGAATTTATTGTTAAGTGCTGTTGTTTATTGCTTTTGTGCTGTGTGCCCTTGTGATTGTTTCTAATTATGGCTAAGTTTCTAATAAGTAATAATTACGCACTACCAGAACAGACTAATTTCCTAGCTGTAGCTGTGTAATGTCAGCACTGGAGTCGTTATTTGGAGATTGGAAGAGCTTTGGGGTTACGATATTCCAGTATTTCACAAGGTAGCGGAGCGGTAAATGTCATTACAAATAATATTAAATTAAAATCGCTGTATACAAACACACCTGGATTTCTCTATGTCGCCCAAAAATCACGCCGATCAACATAAATATCGCCCAAACGGCGATGGTTGCATTTATTTTTAAAAAAATGTTCAAAATTCTATCGTTAGTAGTCCAAAAGGCAAAATATAAGCCGATCTGGTCACCCAGAGGGACTCATGAAAACCAGTTCCGACATGGAAAGCTGGGCGAGATTTGTGGGGAGTAGGACAGCACATTCTATGTTCATTCGCTTCTAAAACATTTTTTCAGCGGACTGCTTGAATTCGTCCGACCTGACGGTGCCTTGCATCGCCGCCCCTCACCCTCCCCCCATCCCGTTTCGTCCAGAATCTATTTATGGTCTTTTAATACAAGGGTTGTTCAATAAGTAATGCCCCACATTTCTTTCCTCAGAGCATATTTATTGCTAAGAGTCAGAATTTGATGACAATATGCATCAACATGTCCATGTCCTATTTATCTATGTAGTCTCCATCACGTTCTATGGCCGTACGCCAACGTTTTGAAAGGGCATGTATTCCCCCTGCTGGTAAAAGCTCTTCTCCTGTAGGCACTGGCGTAGCCATGTTTTCACTGCGTGACTGACACTCTCGTCATCTTCAAAATGCGTTCCCTGAAGGGAATCTTCAAGTGGCCCAAAGAGATCGAAGTCCGAGGGTGCCACGTCTGGAGAGTAGGGTGGATGAGGCAATGATGTCCAACGACGTGTTCCCGGATTCTCAGACTTGTGTATGGGCGTGCATTATCGTGTTGGATTAAGATTCCTGCTTGAATCTTGTTCCTATCGAACACGTCGGAAACGGTTCTTGAGTTTATTCAGAGTCTTCACATATGCCTCTGAATTGATGGTTGACCCTCTTGGCATCACCACCACGAGAATGACGCCATCACAACCCCAGAAGACTGTCACCATGACTTTTCCGGCAGACGGGGTTGTCTTGAACTTCTTCTTTTGCGGTGAATGCAGATGATGCCACTCATGGACTGCCTTTTTGTTTCCGGTGCGAAGTAGTGCACCCAGCTTTCGTCCCCTGTAACGATCCGTGACAGAAAGGCCTCTCCGTCGGTCTTAAAACGCTCCAACAATTCATATGAAATGACCTTCCTTTGAATCTTGTGATCCGCTGTGGGCATTCGTGGAAGCCATCGTGAGTACCTCTTTGAATATGCGAGAGTCTCGGTTATTGAAGACGCACTTCCAATGTTGATCGACAACTGTAGAGCCAATTGTCGAGTTGTGATGCACCGGTCGGCACGAATAATGGCAACCCCACGATTCAACGTGTCTGGAGCAGTGGCTGTGACACGACGTCCCAAACGTGGCTGACCATGGAGCTCTGTTTCTGCATTTCCTGAGGCTGTAACTTTCTCTACCCATCGCCCAACTGCACTCCTATCACCTGCAGCATCGCCATACGCTGCACACAAACGTTTATGGAGGTTCACCACGGTTCCTTTTTCTGCACACAAGAAATCAATAACAGAAAGCTGCTTCTAACTTGAATCATATGTAGACGCCATTCTGACGCTGTACTACGACTCTGCCATCTGCCAGGACGCTTCGAAACCTCAAACATTATATGTGAAGCACCAACAAGGACGTTTGCATATGTGTATTAATGGCTTCTGAAAAAAATGTGGGGCATTACTTCTTGAACGACCCTCGCACTATAATAACAGAAGCTGTTTCAGATGTTCTATGATTATCTTCAAACTGTAATGTTTTTTAACTTGTATAAACAATCATATGACATATCTTTTTCGTTACTTTTGTAACATTACCGGCACTTGTATTGATTTGGGGAATAGTTACTTATTTTCCGGACAGACAATATCTAGACGCAACCGAAGCTGGTACACTGAAACAGTTTCCGACTGGCATCACAGGCGGCGCTTTGAAGTTCACTGCCAACCAAAAGCATTGCCCAGTCAACAACCTTCGTGTCACTGCCGATAAGATGGGCTTCCGTATAGTGATACGCGGCGGCCACCGGCATCAACTGGGGGGGGGGGGGGGGGGGTCATGTTCGGTGTTGGCGTAGGACAGTTCCAGGGTGGCTGTTCGTAACTACAGTTCGTAGTGGAGATCAGCCTGCAAGACTAAGTCTACAAGTGGAGTCGCCTGTAGTCTTCACTTACGGACAAGTGTTTACTACAATGATTGACAGTGTGGCGCCCAGGATAGACATAGTTTTTTTGACATTGAATTCAGTAACGCATGCCTTGACAGGCCACTGCTTGGTTGTATTTGGGGTACTGTACAACTGTAGTTATGTATCGCTGCGTAATAAAGTGTCACTAATTTGTTTACACTGTCACAATGCATCCATACACCTCAGAGCACCTAAATCTAATACGAATCATACACGTCAGTTTGCGTAAGATGTCAACAACATGGGTAGTTCCGCGAATTCGGAATCGAATCCAGGTTTTTGGTCTTGGGAATCTATTGTAATACCAACTACAACAGCGAGAAAATTTTCAAGACTGTTAAGTCTGAAAGCTATGTCCGAAAGAATTATTTTTTTTTAGGAACAGGAATAGTCCTGAAGTCTGGAAAAAGAGTGGGGGGGGGGGGGGGGCTGCAGCTGCAGAGCCCCCTTCTTGGATTCACCTCTGTGAGCAAATATTTACATTGATAGGCGGCTAGCGATCGTCAGTTTGTACTGTGTATCTTTGCATAAAGATGGCTCACTTGTGGTGAACTACGATATATCTTGTCTTCAAGTTTTACGACGAGAACGATGTGCTACTGTGGACTGTCTTACTCGTAATATTCTTGGAACAGTTTGTCAAACCGTCACATCTCTAACATATTTGTGAATAAGCATCTTATAAACGACGACATATGTTACACTTCGTAGAAATGTTTATTAGCGCCAAAGTCTGTATACCTATATTGTAATGAGGTCACGTACACTAATAGCCTTGAAATCAATGCCTGAATCAATGTTAAAATCAAAAAACTGTAGCTCGTAGTATTTGTGTATTCCACTTTGCTTTATAAATAAATCTGATTGGTGTGGTTTCAAGTTGACTGTTGAAGTAATAAATCAAAAAGAAGTTCTTGAACACTTAAAGAAACTGAAGAACTTTAATGAAATGAAGGGTACTCTAATAAAATTTGAGACTGAATTGAGGAATTTGGTATGCTTTGATGTGCTGAAGGAATTCTGACTTGATTCCAGATTAGTCGTAAATTTAAATATGAGCTTTTATCAGATGAAAGATAGCTATAGTCAAAAGAGGTTGGAACATGTGTAACTTTACAATCAACCCAACGTTAAGATTCTTCTGCTGTGTGGTAATGAAGCTTATATTATAAGACAGCTGCTTTTCTTTTCTTCTTTTTTTTGTACATTAATCGAATTTTAATTCGTTTGACAATAAAGTGAAGCTATCATAAGAAAAATTTAATTGTGAATTGTGGTATTTATATATTTGTGTGTGTGTGTGTTGAGAATATGTTATATTTCTTTAAGAAATGCTTTTCTTGCTTAATTTTATACACGAAATACTATTTGTATTAAAGAGCCTCCCAAAAGTAATTTATGTACATAAAATAAAAATACAAATAAATGTGTTTTCAGAATAAATGAAAAACATAAGCCTTTTTAAGGTCCTCTGTAACAGATGCCCCCCCTCCCTCCTCACCGTTTGATATAGGTGTTTTCCGCATTGGAGACGTCGGAATGAAGACAAACCGTACCGCAGCTTGTTGATCTAATATCATGTCTCGCTTACGACAGCGTAAAGACCTGTAAAGTGAGACAGAAAATAAGTGCTGAACCGACACCTGAAGGTGGTCATTGTGTACTGAAATCGATTGTTTGCCGAGAATATGTGTGCGATCATTGACGGGAATTAAAGAAGGAAAGCTGCTTCATTATGCAAAGAGCGACATCGCTACTCGAGCTTCCGCAGTGGAAGGAAAATTAGAGTTCAGCGCCTCGTTGAGATTATCAGCGACGAAGCAGTCGTTCAAATAGGACAAGGGAAAATCGATGCCCTTTCCAAAGGCCTCCACCAAGGGAGATGTCACAGTGGTTAATACGCTGGACTCGCATTTGGATGCGTAGAAGTTCAAATCCCCGTACGACTATCCTGATTTAGATTTTCCGTGCATTCTTTGCATGTCTTAAGGTAAATGATGCCTTTGGGAAGGACACAGTCGATTTTGTACCCAATCGTTGCCAGATACGAGATTTTGCTCCTCATTAATAGCCTCCTCATCAACAGGACGTTAAACGCTAACAATTCTCTCAAAGACACTTTCTCAGCACTTGCCTTAAGGGGAGGGGGGGGGGGGGGGGGGTAGGACGTCAGAACGTCAAACGAGCCTACATGGAGCAGGAGAGGAGCCACAGGACATTTTAATTTCCGCTGTCTATACTTTTTCAAATTAATTCATAAAACTATGTCATCATGACCAGGAAGGACTCAGGATTCACACTCGTAGCAGTGGAAGTTCACACGTAATAAAATAAATTCTTTTTACCTGTGAAATTTCATCATTTTTTTCACTTACTATTGGCTGCATTTGTTACTATAGGTACACTTTCCTTCATAAGAAAGGGAGATTCTTCATGAATTTTGCACAGCATACAAACCATACTTACACGTGTATCAAACTCTAGAATTTATTTAATTCATGAAAAATGAATGAGCTGTTACATTCTAAACTTCATGTTTTAAAACAACTCAAATTTTATAGTTAATTATTTCAATTTTCCGCTGTTTTTAATAGATTTGAAAAATTCTGTAGTTTTGCATTAAGGAGTTTGTGTTTAATTAGCAGTGCAAAATTCATCGAAGAATCTCTCTTACTCATGAATAAAAGTGTATCTATAGCAACAAATTCAGCCAATAGTAAGTGAAAAAAATGAAGAAATTTCACATGTAAAAAAAATATTTTGTTATGTATTTGAACTTCCACTGCTATGAGTTTGAATCCTGAGTCCTTCCTCGTCATGCTGACAAAGTGTTATGATTTTCTTTGTAAAAGTACAGACAGTGGAAATTAAAATGTCCTGTAGTGCCTCTCCTGCTCCAAGTTCCGTTTGACGTCCTACCCCCCGCCCCCCCCCCCCCCCCTTCAAGACTTACACAGAACAAGCAAATCTAAATAAGGTTGGCGAGACAGAAACTTGAAGTCCACTACTTCTGAAGGAGAGACCTGTGTCTTATTCTCGCTGGATGATTCATATTTAGTTTTGGGTCTCACTGCCATATGTGCAGCTATAAAACTTAGGCGGTGCATTGCTGTTCATTACACTGATACATACATTTTGATCACCATCAACAACCATTTAACACAAACTTCCTGCAGACTTTTCCACGCAAAACGTCCTTCAGGTAGCCACAGCCTTGTCGCCCCTGTATGTTTCTTGTCATGTTCCATTATGTCCCGATTTAGTCTCTTCTCATCTCTTGGAATCCATCAAAGAACTTCCTTGTCCATTCACCATTCTGCTGATTACACGCCTCCCTTTCGCCCTCTATTTCGCTCCGGCACAACCGTAATTATGTCGGAAGTCAGGCCCCAGATGTACTGTTTCTCCCATTAACAACCAATACCTATCACACCACTGCTCGCTGGAAAACCCATAGTTTTGGTATCGGAAGTCAAAATTGACAAAAAACACTGATTCTGAACTTCACTTTCGAAACACATCGGAAAGTTGGTTTTGAAAACTCTGTTTAATTTCGACAGGAAATGAAACATGAACTGAAGTCCGATTGAAATTACTTGACAGTTGACGTCTGTCACTTGCCGCTACAGTGTTGCCACATTTGCTGCCGGCTACCGCTCGGTTATAAGCGGTACACAAACACGGCAGGTCACTTCCAAAATGCTGTTAATGTGTAACATGGAGAATGTTGGAAACGGCCAAGGTATGTCTATATTTGATTTTAAGTGACCAACGACTGAACTGCAGCAAACTGCGTGTTTTGTAGCCTCGAATTTATACATGTCCTAACCTAACCACAACCTCGTGACGTGCAGTATTTCCGAAAAAACTTTGATCAGGAATCTCTGGCAGAACTAAAATCACGATCGCTTTGTTGGCGGCGTTTAAGGCTAACTTCTATAAGGAAACTCAAGTCAGAAAAGTTTTACAATATGTTTGTTTGCATAGCTATCTGCCGCGTCGAAATCTCAGCTTTAGCCGTAAAAGCAAACTGTAACTTCTCACTGTCATTGGCTACCTGAAACTATACTCACACTCACACACTAGCAACACGGGATGCCAAGTTACCAATTGATGGGCAGTGCTGGTTGACAGTAGATTGCAGATCAGAGGGGGCACAATCAGATTACAAACGAAAAAAGAATTATAGGAAGAAAAATAAGAGAAAATAAAAGATTCAATATGATGATGAAAATGACATGGAGAAAAAATGAAAAGAAGGAAAATACATTTAAAGTAATTGATTGAATAAATGAGATAATCAAA
This sequence comes from Schistocerca gregaria, assembly GCF_023897955.1. Lineage (NCBI taxonomy): Eukaryota > Metazoa > Arthropoda > Insecta > Orthoptera > Acrididae > Schistocerca > Schistocerca gregaria. Next base: position 76,936,417 of record NC_064925.1, read on the forward strand.
GTCTTTTGATTAGATCTAGAAAATAAAAAAGATTCACTGCATTTGGCGACAATCGTATCTTCGACCTTCTACACGCCAGGTTTGTGTGATAACAACTACGCTCCGCCAATACACTGTAATAGGCTGTTGTCTTTATGGCTCTGGTCTCCCAGTCGCGACGATTAATTGACAGTCGTGTGAAGAAACACGAGATAAAAGGGCCAGACCCAGGATTCAGGATCCAAACACTTTAAGAAAGCCGCGAGGAACTGGGAGGAAACTAATCGTTGTGGTAGTCTGGCAACGAGAGACGGTTCGCCAGTGACGTCGAGCGCTCTGATTGGAGGAAACCAGCTACAGCGCTTGAAGTGTCAGCTATCAAGAAATTTAAATCAGACTATGCTGCACTCATTCGCTGTACCGCTCCACCCTACGGCAGAGTAGTCCGTCACGGTACGAGCACTGTAAAATCTACACAGTTAGAACTAACTGTGAATACTGAAGTGCTTTACGTCTGTAATTTCCATGCGTTCTACCATGTCAGTGCTTCACATACCCAACTGGGACGATTGCGGTTAGCCAAGTCATGTGATTTTCGTACATTATGTCTCCTTCATCAGTTTTTCAGTGTTGAAGGACACCAAGTACTTAGTACCACAGATCAAGTAACTTTTATCTCATCATAATCACAACTGTACCCACTCATTATAAAAAAATTCCGCAAACTCCTTCTCTGTTGCTGTTGTCCTCCTCTGGGACTATCTACTACCTTCCTCTCACTCACGTTCATAGTTGGATCTACTGCAATTTATGTTTAGTGTTCAGCTGTTGACAAACAAACATAAACTGTTGCAGCTATTATTTTTTTCCACTAGTCACAACCAAATTTCATAATAAATTTAATACCTCTCTTAACATGTGTGTCATAATGAATATAATGTAAAGTATCTCCCTGGTCAGATGTAAGGGAAGGCATTATGAGAGCAATCTAGGCGGTTAATTTCATTCTTTCAGTCATTTCTTTTGTTGTTCTTCCAGTTCATGATAACTACTCGCCTAAATACGAAATTCTTTAACTGGTTCCATGACCTTATTCATAATTTGTAGTTGCTTCTTTTTTGCGCTGAGCTGTTGTATCCACTGTTGCTGTTTATCTGCACTACATGCAAAGCCGTACGATGTCCTGAAGAAAGAGCAAACTGTTCAGCTGTGCTACATTAACGAGTGCTCCTTCTTCGTTTTCTAGTTCAAAGAACTTACAATTTCGACATGAACTGTTGAGAATAGTTCTGGTGATATGGAATTTGCTAGCCTGAGTCCTCTTTCAGTTCTATGTTTCCTCGCTATACTCACAGAATTTAAGGGACCTATATCCTTCAGTATGCTAACATATTTTGAGTCAGACCTTTTTTTCTCGAGGCCTGTTAGGACAGGTTTTGTTGAATATGGGTCAAACGTTATCTCCAATACGATAATTGATAGACAAAATACCAATTCTCACTCGTTGTATCACTCATGATTTGCGAATAGTCCATTTTGGTATACAGGGTGTTCAGTTTGAACGTATATTGATATAAAATGTAATAACTTGAGAAGTAATTGAGATATTTATTGACAGTATCTTTCTACACGTATAGTAACTCAAAATGTTTTCTTACACACTTAATACACCTCGATATGCGCACCAATATTGGCGCGACAGACATATAATCTGTATTCCACTCTCTCCAACTGTTTTGCAGCATTCTATTTGCGGTAGAATGCGATGGCGCAGGTCGGTTAGATCACCAACTGTTGTCTGGTACGCTGATTCCTGATAAACCCCCGCAGAAGAAGTCAAGTGGCATATTGTCTACACTTTTAGGGAGCCAAACAATCGATGGAAGACCTCTGCCAATCCAGCGAGCTGGGAACTCTTGATCCAAGAAATACCTTATGATGTTATTGGAAGATCACATCACGAAGAAATTGTAGCACAGAATACAGCTCCAACATGCCTAAGTGCTTTGTTGTATTAATTGTACGCTTCGCGAGGAAGAATGAGCCTATAATTCTCTTCTTCAATAATCCACACAGCACGTTCAGTTTCGGATAGTCACGTTCGCATTCTATCACTACGTGAAGAGGTTCAGTTCCCCATACCCGGCAGTTGGGCGTGTTTATCGTGCCGTCCCAGAAACAGACGAAATCGAGGAATGCCGCGATTTCATCTATTTGCCAGAACTCTTTCCGCGATTGTCTTCCACCGCGCCCTGTTCTTAGGCAGTATTTTGAGACGAAGCTGCATTTTGTACGCCCTTAAGACGCAAGCTTTTATGGCCGACATTGTGACTGCCTCTAGAACTGCGTGTTTGGCTTGGTGGCCCGAAATCGAAAACAATCTCCCTGTTTCCCAAAGCCGCTTGCATCATTTCTTGATTGTTGCCTAAGTGGGAACATCGTCAGTTATACGCAGTCCATACTCAGGCTGAAAACGGCGTTGTACCAGTTAACAGACATTAATTAGCTCCGCGATAGAAAGCACGCAGAACAACATCTCGTGTCGAGTCCACATGGCCACTGACAACGCGTTTACGTGAACAAAGACGTTATGCCCATGGGCACGCGCTAGCAACTACCACAAGCAAACACAGAGTACATTTTCAGTTCCCATACTTGAAGAAGCAAACAGCCAATAGATATTTCAATTACGCCTCAAGTTATTACATTTTATATTATTTTATGTTAAACTACCAACACCTGTACATCCACTTTGGGAAATTAATATCTAAATGGTACGTAAATGAAAGTTTTCGCGGCTTGTCAACGTAGTAACATCTCGGGTTTCTTGCCGCAACAGTTTGCAGAGCATGAAGTAACACACCAGTTTTCCCCTGTATATTTGGTGGCAGTTCTAGGGAATACGCAGTACACTATGGAGAGGAGGCTGACAGATACACAAGTTTTCTGTCCTGCTGTCGATGTGTTGGTGAAGTAAGACTCCAAAAATTATAGAGCTACTGCAGTTCTAGGAAATTTCCTCACTTTGGAAACATTTTGTAAATAAGTTTACGAATATCTTTGTATTACATCTCCTCCAACTTAAACCACTTCTATTGAAACTATGTCACCCCCGATGTCTGACTTTTTCTCTCAACCCGAACAGCTCTACATACCTCATTCGGCATTATTTTCGCTATTAAATATCAATATTTCTGCGTCTTCTCTTCAACTATGCTCACATCTGAAGAAGTATTGTACAATTTTCTCTCTTTTGTAAGTTGCGCCATTTTCCATCTTAACCAATGAAATGTTAGTCTACGCGTCATACGTTTCTGTTTTATTATTATCATTTCTTATTGTTTTCAGTTGCTTCTCTGACCAAATATCCATTGAATCCACGCCCAGACGTTTCCTGTTTTATTTTTTTTTATATTCCATCGCGCGCGCTCACACACACACACACACACACACACACACACACATACAAACACAACATCTTGGTGTGGACGTTTACATAAACTATCCTTCCGTTCCGATCGTGATTTTCGGGAGGCTTGCCTTCGATATCCACTTCCATTCATTGCTGATTGCCCCATTAACCAACTCACCTGATTTTTGACTGAAAAGAATGAAGACGTTATAGCTGGCCCGGTCTCAGAAAACCCTTTCTTCCTCTCGGAGCAGAAGAAAAAAGTTATCGTTCGCTTGTAACTCTCGACTTCTCATTACATTTACTGTTCCATTGGCGATTTTTGTTATTTAGTTTTTTTGTTCTTTTGCTATTTGCTTAAGTTATGTTTTTTCTTTTACATGTGGCAAGGTCCTTATCAACCACACAGCTGTTCCACGAGCCTCTTCTGTTTCTTTCTGTCGAGTGCACCGTTTGTTCGATATTGTTGATGTTGCTCCTAGCTGTGTCCTCCCGGTTTTTAACCTCGCCACCTGTTTCTGGGTCTTCCCCTTCCTCTATTGTGTTCATCACAAATGGTTCAAATGTGTGTGAAATCTTATGGGACTTAACTGCTAAGGTCATCAGTCCCTAAGCTTACACACTACTTAACCTAAATTATCCTAAGGACAAACACACGCACCTATGCCCGAGGGAGGACTGGAACCTCCGCCGGGACCCGCCCCACAGTCCATGACTGCAGCGCCCTAGACCGCTCGGCCAATCCCGCAAGGCGTTCGTCACAAGAAGAAGCCTGATGTAAAAATTATACCATGTATTCTTCTGCGTTGCCTTGAATCTCATTGAATTTCGTTTAACGTGGAGCAGAAGCCAAGCTGTCTGGAGTACACACCCATCGACTGAGAGATAATATGGCACAACAGCTTAGCTTGGACAGCACTGGCTAGCCAGATGATCCAACGAACCTGCAGTAGTGCAATCAGTTGCAGTTACGACGTAAAAAGAGAAGAGCAGAGGGACAATATAGATTCGGATGTCATTTAAGTTTTGAAGAGAACGAAATAGTATTCGACAAAACTCCAACAATATAGCACTCTTCTTTGGAGACCAGATAACAAGCTCTCATTGTCAGCTAATATAGTACTGAAAATAAAAAAAAGAGTAATGAAAATTCCTAACTTTGAACACAGTAATTTTTTCGCACGAGATATGTGCGACACAAGGGCATATTGCAGGTATTTCACCGTATACTTCAATACTGAAGTAACTGAGGTATTACTTAAAGTCTGGCAATCTCTGAACTCCTTCCATGTCCGAAATCGAGAAATAAACTTCAATACTTGAACTGTCACCTGCTACATTGATAACGAGTCGATCAATAACAGAACCCACGAGGCCGTCCAAGCATCACATTTTCTCCTTTTATGGCCTTCCACTCTGTATTCCGCTAGCTGAAATACCATGTTATTGCTCACGACAAATACTTTGACTTGGCTCCAGATCAGCTCTTTTGTGTTTAGATTGCAGTAGTACGGTGGAAACTATAAAAATGTAGCATTTTTGTGGTGTGCTCGATGGTGTCAAAATTGTTTTCCATGTTTCCATGACGTGTATAACTCTTGGCCCGTGTGCGTGATAAATGCCATCAACTCTTAATGTATATCCTTTTTAAGAAACTGTCAGATATGTGGATATCTATTGAAACTTTCTAAATAAACTTTTATTTAGTTTCCTTTTGTCCTAGTTGATTTCAGTGAGTTACATTTTTCGTAACATAATCAAATTTTAAGAAATTTTCGAACTTTTCGTAATACTTTTTGGTTTTCATTAGATTGTGATACTGCGTCGTGAAATACAGCCACAAATCTCCTTTACATTTATCTGCTTCTGGCAGAATGTAGTGTATTTTATGTCCTTTGATCCACTTTACAGCACTACGTTTTGTGATTGTATACTGAACATCATCTGGGTTTAGAAAATATGCTGGTGTAATATATTTGGGAGCTGTTCTCTTTAAGCTCGCTAACTTCTGCCTGACAACTTGCCAAATTTCATTTACTTTATTACAGGCAAATCTGTGTTCTTCACTGTCAATTAAATTACAAGACGGAAACGTTGGTCAGTCTCCTAGGTGGACATAATAAAGACTTGAGTTGGTCGATACTTTTCTGTTAACTGCTTCATACCAGGTTGCCTCGGCACTTGATGGAGATTCCGTCAGCTGATATTTTTCCAGACAGCTTTTCATCATAGGCCGGAAATTTTAATTCGATCGCATTTTTACCTTTGTTTGCCACCAGTCTGAGGTATATTTCTCTTGTCATCGTCACATTTTTCTCTGGAATGTTTCTATGTATATAACTGAATGCGATTAAAAATTGTTTCAGTTGATGAAATCCGGGTGGAACATGTTGCACCTTCGTAGCCGGGTTCATGCTGATTAGAGTAATTTCGTTGAGCAAGTGATATGTTAAGCTACTGAATTTTTTCCCATAATTTGTACATTGTACATACAAATAAGGCTTTAGACTTTAAGCTGATATTCATGAGGTTTATTACACCGCTTTCTGCAGAGAGAGTTAGCGTCAAATTTAAATCTGAGTATGTTTCCGCGGGTTACGAATTGACCTAAGACCGACGTAATTCTGGTAGCTGTGTCTCGCGGACTGGATACCACTTTCGCCACCTAGTTGATTTTTGCAACGATGTATATAGAGGGGTCCGGAAAAAATGTAGACATTCTTTGATAGTTAATATCTTTGGAACAAAATGATACTTTGTTGCAGTTTTGCGCGGTAGCGTCATAGACGTACTAAATAAAAACTAGACCGCGCATTGGCGCTAGTGTCGCGTCTCCACACTAAATGTGATAGATGCCGCCATTTGCAGGGAAACAGTGCGTAAACATGGTTCGTTCGTGTGCTGCTTTTAATTGTAACAATATAATGGAAGCAAAGAGGAAGACGGAAACAATGTTACATTTCACAGGTCAGTCATTTCTGGTTATTTGTTACTTTCTATTACTTCTATATAGTATTTTCATGGATAAATAATACACCACGAGCGTTTGTTTTTGTTTAGGTTTCCCCTTACAAATTATTTTCTAAATCGGAAATGGATCGTTGCTACTTAACATGTGTTGTCAGGTGGTGATTATACTTCGTAAATGGTCAAATATTTGATCAAACGTTGCAAACTCAACCACTTTCAGAGGTGCTATCAGTGTTAAAAACTAATGTGCGAATGAAATTCTTACGCTATTTAAAATGATATGGGTTATTACAATTGATCATACCAAAATTCGAGTGTAGACAATACTGTGCTAAGCTAAAGTAAGCGTGCAAAATGTACACAGTAGTCGGCAAAAAGCAATCAGGACCTGACAGGAAAATTATGTGAATTAAATAATAATCGTACTGTCTGCCACTTTAAAAGTTTCATGTAATTATCTAATGCAAATAACTCGATGTAAACTCGCTGCACGTTGTCAGAAAAGAGCCCTACATTCTTAAATTTCGCGTCTCTATGCAGACGTATTTCGGAAATTAGGAAACTTCGTTCATTTAAGTATACTTTTAAAACAGACTCGAATACTCAGTACTTTTTTAAACAATCATGTGTTTAATTTGTGCTTCAATTTGCTCTTGTTGCGCCTCACAACCCCAGTACTAGGATTTACCCCTGCAAATGGCGGCGATCAGCTGTTTCAATTGGGGGACAGTCGCCTCGCTTCTCCGCTACGGCGTGGTAAGGCCTTGGGTAGCGTAGTCCATTGTTTTCTCAAAAGATCTTGGCTCGCGTTTTCCAACAGATGACAGTGCAGCAATGAATGAAGTAAGATTGTCGTTTGACCAACACCGTATTGAAGTGGTACTGGAAGTGCGAAAACGTGATGGAGGTACAACGGCAATGGCGTAATGTGTACAGAACTCAGCCACCAACACATACAACAATTTATCGTATTTGGGATAAATTTGAAGCCGATGGTAGTGTTCAGGATGCACATAAGGAAAGGTCTGGCCGATCAAAACCACCAAGTCCAGATTCCAGCGCAACTGCGGTGCTACTTTTTCCTTGGTCATCTCGAAAATCTGTGATGCAGGTTGCATGTGAAAGCGGGATAAGCCGATGAAGCCTATGACGAATTCTGAAGGCTGCAAAATGGAAAGTGTACATTCCAAGATCGCTAATGATTAGACTGTTAGCGAACTGTTGTTAAAACAAGGTTCGGTACACGAAGAAATTGATAAAAAGGTCACAGTGTTGGGGTCAAAACTGCTTCAACAACAGGACAGGCAGAAGAATGTCCTAGAACAGAAAATTAGAAACCCATCAGATAAACCACTATCGGTATCAAAGCCAGACGGACTTTTCTGGAATGAGCTTGATGTGCATAAGGACTTGTAATGGGAAAACCAAGAACTAGACACTGATAAGTGTATACAAAATAATAATATTGCCCATCGTCATGCACGGCCTACAAATTCATGTTTTAATTGATACTGTGGCAGAGCTGTGCTAGGTCCGGAAAAATTTCCTATTTGTTTAGAGAAGGACCAGGAGTAGTATCAATGTTAGTAATGCGAGTTAAAATAATCGGTGCTACCGAAAAGAGTAGAAAACCAATCAAAAATTTGTGTGTTTCGAAATTCAAGAGCAACAATTTGAACATGAATTTATCATCGTGCCAGATTTGAGGGCCGAGATAATAATAGGCTTCGATTGGTTATTGAAATACCACGCGGTAACTGACTACAACAAAAAACAGCGATGAGCATTTCAAAAGATAAGACCGAAATTAGTGCGAGTTTCAGTGAAACAGGTGATGATGTGAGTAGTGAGTACCAACATATTCACATTGTTACTTGGCCTGATGAGGGGTTTTGGCAGAAATATGGAATACTACAGTGCGGTATCTAAATGTTGACAATAGTTTGGAAGACGAGTTGGAAAGTACTGTGGACAGTGTAGCAAATACTACACCTGAACACAAACGAGACTTGTATAACGTAATTTTGAGAAGCGGAGCTTGTTACTGGATATCAGTGCAAGTTAAAAGTAATGCCCCACGAACCCTTATTTGTACGACCGTACGCAGTGCCGCTGCCCAAAAAGAAGGCCGTACAACAAGAAATAGTCCCTCTATCAATCGCTTGATCATAATAGTAAAAAGCGATTGTAGTGTCCGAATCGTGATGACGCACGTACGCTGAACAAAATTGTTCACTGTGAAAAGTATTGACCAGAAAGTATGGAGAAGATACTGTAAAGATTTCGTGGTCTACAATTTATAATTAGCTTCGACCCTGCGGCTGCCTGCTGGCATTCCGCTCAGAGGAAGAATCTAGTATACTGCCTCTTTGTATGCAGGCACGTATTACCAGTCTTACTTAGTGCTATTGGGACAGAACATATCAGTGTCTGTCTTTATCAGGGTCCTCGATGAAGTACCAGGAGCAACCCTAAAGTTCCAGTCTGACAGTGTGCGTGGACGACTTGCTGTTGGCAAATGTGACCTGGCAAGAACATTGTGACCCTGAGACGACATTTTCAGCGTGTTACGCAAAGGTGGAATGATTTCGAAACTGAAGAAGTATGAGTTTTTGAAGCAAGAATTGAATTTTCTTGGTCACGTAAATCACTGCAGTGGGAATCGCCAAAGATTCACAGATGTTAGAGGCAATAAAGAATTGTTCATCTCCGAAGACTAGAAAAGCCGCGCGGGATTAGCAGAGCGGTCTGAGGCGCTGCAGTCATGGACTGTGCGGCTGGTCCCGGCGGAGGTTCGAGTCCTCCCTCGGGCATGGATGTGTGTGTTTGTCCTTAGGATAATTTAGGTTAAGTAGTGTTTAAGCTTAGGGACTGATGACCTTAGCAGTTTATTCCCATATAATTTCACACACATTTGAACATTTTTTGAAAACTAGAAAACAAAGTTTTCTAGGATTAACCGGATTTTATCACAAGCTCGTGCAGGGGCAAACGTTCAATAATCGACACTGAAACAGCTTGTTGCGCAAGAATACATCGTTTGTGTGGACTAACGACTAGAAGGCCGCATTTGAGAAACTGAAAAGCGAGTTGTTTACAGCGTAACATGTAGCTCCATCCTGACCTGTCGTTACCATTTTACATGGGTACGGAGTCGTCAAATTATTGTTTAGGTGTGGAACTGTTTCACGAGGCCGGAAAAGAAGAAAACAAAAGAACACCGGATGGTTGCACTTTCTAAGTTGGACGCTGACAAATGTGAGCGGAACTATACGGTTTCTGAGCACGAAGGTCTCGCAGTCGTAATGGGGTTCTAGGACCGAAATGTGATTATTCACACGGAGCATAAGGGGTTCAAGAATCTCAAAGATTGTCATTTACTACACGAAAGATTGAGGAGATGGTCTCCTTATTTACAGCAGTTTGATTATGAGGTATGTTATGTGAAAGCTGCAGATGACTGCATAGCTGATACGCTGTCACATTCATCTGAAACCTATCAGGAAATAGTGGAAGACGAATCCGAAAGTGTACTGAAACCGTACCACTTTCAATATGTAGAAGGACGAAAGAAGATAGAGTGCAAAAAAAAAAAGAAAAAAAGTGTCGTGAGCAAAGTGAGGACGAATTCTCGAAAACAGTGAAGACCAAGTATGATGAAAGGAATCAAGTCGGAGAAGTTCTGAAAGTATTATAGAATGTAAAACAACATTCTGCACATATTCAAAGATGAGGACAGCGACACTTGGCGGTTGTGTTGAAACGTCAAGTGCATCACCGAAATAGTAGATTATTATAACTTGGCCTATGATCATTGCGGACCAAAGAAATGTACAAAGAAAATGGCTCAAGTTGTGAATTTTAACGACATGTTAAAGAGAATAACAGATAGGATAAAGACGTAAGACAAGTGTGAGAGGGAGGAAAGTGACCAACTGCACCAATCATAGTCGTATGCGGAGTGTAAGACATGAAAGTGTATTAGAGTTTAGTGTGCACGGACCTCTACTGCCCCTTGCTAAGGGCCTCAGGTAATTTCGCCTACACATTAGTAGTGTTGGAAGCCTTTTGGAAGTTCATTAAGTTATATCCGATAAGAAAAGCGACAGCTAAACCTGTTTGTAACAAACGATTACTTCGTACATATCGGCAAACCAAAACCCATTTTGTCCGGTAATAGGGCACAGTTTACTTTCAAATTATGGAATGAAGCTATGGAAAGCAATGGGGCTGAAGTGATACTCATCTCGGCCTATTACCGGCCAAAATCCAACTGCACGGTACATGCATGAGATGGGGCGACTCTGCCGAACGTATTGTCATCACAGAGGGCATGAGGCAGATATAGGTATAAGCGATTTTGAGATTATGAATACTTTGACGTACGAATCTACAGGATTGACTCCGGAGGAAATCCTATTAGTCTGTAAGTCTAAGAGCTTGGTGGAAGAGATGATTGATTTCCCTCTGAGAGTTAGTACTGACATCGAGGCACAGGAAGAACGTCAGTGAGAGGTAATGAAAAAAAGCCGAGGCGTGAATAAGGCGGAGCGCAAGTTGCTAACTTTGAAGTTGGTGACCTCGTTTTCGTCATAGCGAACGAGAAATCGAACGAGACTGATAATGAGGTTTACAAATTTAAATTCATTTGTAATGGAGCGTTTAATATTCTCGCGTCCTTTGTAAACACACGTATGGGACGCCATGTTTTCTTTTCAGCACAACCAGTATAAAGCTTAGAAGCAAAGATTTGAGCTTTATCTCTACACTCTCTTGAAACACATGAATTCTCATAATGAGAAGTGCAATCTGCTTATGATTATGATATTTATGAAAAACTATGTTAAGTAAACCTAGTAACTAGTGATTTCTTATCATTTTACTTGTTCTTATGTCTAGCTTTAACTATCTTACTTACTTTTACCTGTACAGTACTGACGTGAAATTTTCGTAACATATGAACCGTTTCAAATGTAATGATAGGCTATAATGCTTAAAGTTATAGGACTCCATATTGTCATACCAATTACATGGCTACACATAATTATGATAATTAATGAGAGGCTTAAGACTGATTAAAAACTGTATGTAGACAGAACTGAATGCCTTTACGCATCTGCATTTCTGTCTGAATTTCTTCAGACATTCCATGATTCTGTTTCCCTTCAGAGAAAATTCATGGATTGTGAGGTAGATGTAACACTGAAAATGCAGATAAAATACTTGTGCACCATTCAAAATTATCTGGTGCTTAATATCTATAAATAAATTCTAATATACTTCTGTTTCTGAATCTGCAAGCCTTATTACTGAAAGTATATTCAAGACCTAATGGATTTAATAATGTATTTATTTTTAAATGTATATAATTGATTGTAAATATGAAGTAAATATTTAAATTGCTAGGTAATCGCCAAGGGAACTTTGTTTAAATGTATGGATAGCAACAATGAAATAGCAGTAGTTGTGCTACATTTTATCTTTGCGTGTGTCTCCACGTCGCTATAGCACTGCGAGCAGAGAGAACACACAATAGCTTGAGTCTTGAAAGAGTGTGGAAGTGTTTGTTAGCCGCTACCGCAGGCCTTGTGTGCAGTTATGATTGCATCAATGTAGGTGCACCTACTGCATTAACAAGCGAGTATTGACAGCACAGTGGACAATCAGAGGAAGCTGAAATTGTAACTTCTGCCTCTCTCATAATTATCTGTGGTTCTGGATGCACCTCATGATTCTCAATCACCACCAGAAGCTCAACATTGTCATCGGCTACATCCTTCATTGTCTGCACGGCTACAACATCGTAAGACTGTTTCCTGCCAGACTGTTACTAATACTGTACAGGCATTAGCCAGTGACATTTCTTTAACACACTTTAACTAACTTTCTTGGATAATAACATGCAATAAGTAAAACATGTAGGGCACCTGTGGTGACATCATCCTGAGACATTGTTACTGAGCAGGACCCCTTTCCTTTCCATGCAATCACCAAGCATCGTAACAATATGAAAATTGATTAACTATTTACTGCCAGCTTTTGCTTGCTAATGACCTTTTTCAGTCTAAATGTAGCTGTCTCAGTAACTGTTCATTTTTTATTGCATAACAGAGGCTTAATTAATCTATAATTTTGAGTATTAACTTCATTTATTGAAGTAACATAAAATTTCGTCAGAGGAAGTAGTAGCTAAAGATACAGCGGAGATGCAGAGTGTGCAGTTTCATTAACTCTGTTTTTAGGTAAGACTGACTTCTGCTGGTTTTGTATGTATTTTATTGTTCTTACATTACAAGTAATTGAGTTGTTCATTCGCCTAAATTCAGTTCAATCTTCCAATAATTAAAAGCAAATTCCTCAACTTTTTCCAAATTTTGCCTTATGGTACACTGAGGTTACTGGAAGCCATTTTTTATGTAACAAAGTTTCAGTTACAGTCAGATATTTATTCAACCAGCAACTTCATTGAAATTTGCTTTCAAAATTTAGTGTTTCAGAACAAGTAACTGTAAACTCAGTGCTTTCTGAAAATGGTTCAAATGGCTCTGAGCACTATGGGACTTAACATCTATGGTCATCAGTCCCCTAGAACTTAGAAATACTTAAACCTAACCAACCTAAGGACATCACACAACACCCAGTCATCACGAGGCAGAGGGTGCTTTCTGATTCATTTATTTTCTTATAAACTGTTGTGTTGGGGTAAAGTGTGACAACCTTCTGTTTGCATGCCAGTGATTTTTTACTTAATTTTCTTTGCCATTACGTTTTTAGGACACTGAAAATTCATTGCACTAGTGGGCTGGCGGCCATTTTATTGCTTCTTTTCTTGCTAACCACTGTTTTTTGTATTAAATATTACATGATACCCCTTTCCCCCTGTGTGGTTCTTTAGTCATTGCTCTAAATTAACCCCATTTCAGAATTATTATCAGCAGTTTGCTAGCTTTACAATAGATTCTTCCATCAGAAGGCTCTGTTGTACAATTTTCTCCCACTAACCAGCATTATTTTCCTTTGGTAACAGTAGCCTTACTCACTGTATAATTTCATTAGGCATATGCTATCATAGTCTTTTATATCGGAATCCAATAGGGCAATTAGGAAGGGGGAGGCTACACCTTCAGTATTCCAATTTACTATAATACTCTCACTGAATATTTTGTAAACTGTGCAGGTTCCCTTGTACCACAAACCAATAATACTTCTGATGCTGAGGTCTTTCTTTTGCAGTCACAGAGTAAATCAAGTGAAAGATTCATTTAGAGAAGAATTACTACTACAGACATTACGAATGCTGTAAATTAACTGAGGTGATCCAGAACAGAGGCCTACTATGCATTCAGTAATTATGTTCTAAAATCTATAATTAAGAAAATCATAAAGCCTGTACTCCATCTTGTAAACAAAATTCTAGTTGACAGTACTTTCCCTGAATGCCTTAGAACTATATTTAAATTCCAATATACATGAAGTGTGACAGAGCTGTACCAGATAACTAAGGACCAATATCAATTGTTCCTATTACATACAAAATCATAGAGAGCTGCCTATATTTATTGATCTATATGTATTTCGAGAATAGCAAATTGTTGACTTAAACCCAGTTTGGAGTCAGATCAAATCACTCAACCATAAAAGCTTCTGAGACTCTGTTAAAAAATCTGGAATATTATAACTTTGCAGATTAACTACTAAATTTAGTTAAACTGTGCCTAAGCAACACCCAAAACAGTCAAAACTAATTAAAATGAAGAGAGGGATTCCACAATGCTCTCCCCTTGGACCATTCTTTTTTATTGTATATTAATGACTTCCCAAACTATATGTTCTATAAGCTGATGATGCAACTGTGATCTCATTTGGTGAAAATATGCAGTTAGTTATAGACACAAATGAGAAACTATTTGAAAAATATAGTCAACTGTGTGCAGCTAACAACTGTATAACTAAAACTAGGCAGGTGAAATGTATTTTAATCTGAAGGCACAAAAACAAGAGAATCAAAGTGTCAATCTCTTAGTCCTCATAATAGACAAAATACTCTAGGGGATGACTGGTAAACATCCTTGAGTGATTTTTCTACTATCTAAGGAAAGGTATTGTATAAAAAAACTATTTGTGCTCTGAAACTATGCATTCTTTCAGTCACACTTTCAGTATGAGGTTGTGGGGAAATACACAAGGTACAAACAGCATTTTCAGATGTTAGAAAAAAGCAGTCAGATGTATTCAAGGATTGGAGTCTAGAGAACCCTGTAAGAAACACTTCAGTCAACTCAATACAATGACACCCCCAAGTTTTTATATGCATAACAGCTTTATATATATTAAAAGACATACAAAAATCTACTCCAAGGACGAATGTACATATGCCCTGTACCAGAAACAATTGCGTGCTAGAAATATTGTATTCAAGGCTGTCAGTGATACATAACAGCCACAAACACCTAAGTTTGCATATGTATAATAAACTGCCACAACTAGCAAGAATCTCACTATAAGTAAATTTAAGGTTGTATTAGATATATGATTAAAACTATGGCATATTATTTAGTGAACAAATACCTTCAAATTAATGTGAATGACATGTGTAATGAAGGAGAAACCCTAATTACAAGTAAGTAGAGTATCATAGCTATGTAGTTAAGCTATAGTTTTTCATGTAAAATGTAGAGACACCATACACATAATGTGTAACTGGAAGAACATGTGTGTACTTCTGTGATAAGTATGCAGCTAATATATGATGGAAGAGATGATGTATTTATTTTGCTATAACTGTGTAGATACATAATGTGATATTCTAGAATATAAATTATGTAATGAGCCTCATGTATTTGTAAGTGTGTTAAAAGCTTTATATATTTAACTAAAACACACATGTACATGTACGATTTTAAATGACAAAGTCAAGTGCATGCTAAACATGCTAAAAAGTTAATAAACTTCTAAACATCTAGGTCAAACTAAAGATGGTGCAGCTAACAGCTAAACTAGAGTTCTTAAATTTGGAGAAAACCGAGGAAATGACAACACATAATAGTAACATTGCCACACAGTTAACTTAAAAAAAGAATGCAAAGAATATGCAACAGAATTCTCTCAACTTTGCCCATGAAGGGTCGGGTTGGATTGGGTTGTTTGGGGGAAGAGACCAAACAGCAAGGTCATGGGTCTCATCGGATTAGGGAAGGAGGGGGAAGGATGTCAGCCATGCCCTTTCAAAGGAACCATCCCAGCATTTGCCTGAAGCGATTTAGGGAAATCACGGAAAACCTAAATCAGGATGGCCGGATGTGGGATTGAATCGTCCTCCCGAATGCGAGTCCAGTGATGAAGGGTGGGAAACCATACAATTGAGTAGTGCAGCATCTGCTGCAAATTATTTGTAGCCATTCACCACAAATTAATAACAGTCCACAATATATCTCTGTCATTTGAAAAATCACTTTGTAATTTTTGTGTTCTGTGCAGTTCAGTTATCGTTTGAAAAAATGGTATTTATATACACATCTGATTGTAGTACTGCAGTGTGACGACCAAGCACTTCTCATGGGCTACTGATGCACGAAAAGTTGTATCCCGTTTTCATATATCGTCTTTAATGAGATTTAAAATCTCATCGAAACATTCATGGGCCATTCTAAAGTAAAAGAAAAACCGTTCCTCGTCCAAACGCAGCTGTGACATCAGCATATGACACTAAACATACTTGCAGCTTTCCAAATCGATATCATGCAACCACTTCCGTTTTCTGCAAGAATTACAGCAGTAATTATAAAAATTTTCTGCTCCTGACTTCAGTCCTAATGTACCTAGTTTCCAAAGAAATGATTCCTTCGCTCTTCGTTCATGATGTATAAGAAGTTAATAACAGAAGTGCCTCTTCTTCGACAGTCGACACCATTTATTTGACTAGATAATTACGCCTCAGCAGAAAACTTCGCTCTGGAGCGTACAGTCAAGAGAAAACGCTTGCCTCTCGCTCTGATGCCACTGGGCATCACTGTCAACCTGCTGCGCCAAATTTCTGTCGCCAAGATATCGCGTCAGCGTGCGGACCACTTGGATCTGCGGACCTGGCATCATTTGATATTTTACGCGATATGACTGAGGTTCAGTGGAGTGAAACAAGATCCAGCCAGTGCAGGGTGTAGCTTTGAAGAAGTAACTCAGTTGCACTCATGAATGTATCACACGTGTTCAATGCATCACTGTATTACTAGTACAACTAAAAGTTAATTCTTTTGAGGAACCAGTTTCTGTTAGATAAGATTGTTTTAAGTTATATTTAAAAATACACTCCTGGAAATGGAAAAAAGAACACATTGACACCGGTGTGTCAGACCCACCATACTTGCTCCGGACACTGCGAGAGGGCTGTACAAGCAATGATCACACGCACGGCACAGCGAACACACCAGGAACCGCGGTGTTGGCTGTCGAATGGCGCTAGCTGCGCAGCATTTGTGCACCGCCGCCGTCAGTGTCAGCCAGTTTGCCGTGGCATACGGAGCTCCATCGCAGTCTTTAACACTGGTAGCAGGCCGCGACAGCGTGGACGTGAACTGTATGTGCAGTTGACGGACTTTGAGCGAGGGCGTATAGTGGGCATGCGGGAGGCTGGGTGGACGTACAGCCCAATTGCTCAACACGTGGGGCGTGAGGTCTCCACAGTACATCGATGTTGTCGCCAGTGGTCGGCGGAAGGTGCACGTGCCTGTCGACCTGGGACCGGACCGCAGCGACGCACGGATGCACGCCAAGACCATAGGATCCTACGCAGTGCCGTAGAGGACCGCACCGCCACTTCCCAGCAAATTAGGGACACTGTTGCTCCTGGGGTATCGGCGAGGACCATTCGCAACCGTCTCCATGAAGCTGGGCTACGGTCCCGCACACCGTTAGGCCGTCTTCCGCTCACGCCCCAGTGGTGTCGCGACAGGCGTGAATGGAGGGACGAATGGAGACGTGTCGTCTTCAGCGATGAGAGTCGCTTCTGCCTTGGTGCCAATGATGGTCGTATGCATGTTTTGTGCCATGCAGGTGAGCGCCACAATCAGGACCGCATACGACCGAGGCACACAGGGCCAACACCCGGCATCATGGTGTGGGGAACGATCTCCTACAATGGCCATACACCTCTGGTGATCGTCGAGGGGACACTGAATAGTGCACGGTACATCCAAACCGTCATCGAACCCATCTTTCTACCATTCCTAGACCGGCAAGGGAACTTGCTGTTCCAACAGGACAATGCACGTCCGCATGTATCCCGTGCCACCCAACGTGCTCTAGAATGTGTAAGTAAACTACCCTGGCCAGCAAGATCTCCGGATCTGTCCCCCATTGAGCATGTTTGGGACTGGATGAAGCGTCGTCTCACGCGGTCTGCACGTCCAGCACGAACGCTGGTCCAACTGAGGCGCCAGGTGGAAATGGCATGGCAAGCCGTTCCACAGGACTACGTCCAGCATCTCTACGATCGTCTCCATGGGAGAATAGCAGCCTGCATTGCTGCGAAAGGTGGATATACACTGTACTAGTGCCGACATTGTGCATGCTCTGTTGCCTGTGTCTATGTGCCTATGGTTCTGTCAGTGTGATCATGTGATGTATCTGACCCCAGGAATGTGTCAATAAAGTTTCCCCTTCCTGGGACAATGAATTCACAGTGTTCTTATTTCAATTTGCAGGAGTGTAGTTATGTTTTTCAAATCACCAGTTAGACTATCAAGATTTCTCATGGAGGTGGTTGTAAGAAAATATGATTTTATGTTAACAGCTTATTGCACTGTGACTAGATCTAAAAAACAGTTTTGTACACTAAGCTTGGTGCATTATCTGACCAGTTAATGATTTACTAGTATTATTATAAATGTATTTAACATTTCCGCCACAGAACTAGACTGGTTTCAATACTTTAATGTTTCAAGCTATAGCTTTGAAGACCTGTGTTTAGTGATATGCTGATTAGAGGAGATACATGAAAATGAAAACACTTTCCTGCTTAGGTAATTACTCTGTTTTCAGCTGGTTAGTTTAATGTCAGGATTGTTATTGCTCCAAATTCGATGGCATTAATAACTTGTATCTTGCAACTATTTTATGGTGTAAGCTTCTTACTGTTCCAGTTGTATTAACCCAATGAATAGTTGTGCCCTTCAGTAGATGTGAAGTCGGAACTGGCTTCTCAACTGCTACAATCGGAGTCTGTTGTAACTGTTATATTTACCTTTGTTCAAGAATTCAAGTCAATTTCTTTCCTCTTATGCTTATTGACATCGTGTTTCAAGAGATCCTTGTAGTTTCACTTTGTGTAAGTGATTAAAGTTTACTGGTCATGGCTGTTATTTGTGAAGCTCACAAAATTAAAAACTGAGATAAAGCTTTGGAAATTTTTTTAAATTAAAATTTTCTGTGGCCTCGTATTTTCTGCGCACCCAAATCCTTGCTAACATTTTCAACATACACCACATACTAAATGGAGCCATGAAATTTCTTGCGGTCATGAGAGCATTATTTGCAGTATAAGATTCCATGGTAGATTTCATTTGACACATCTTTTTTTTCAGTGCATGATGGAAAAATGTCTGAGAAAATGACTTATGTGCCCCCTTTGCAGATGGAAGTTCTATATGAAAAATACTCCATAACAGTGCCAGGAACATGAGAGTACTATGGAGATCAAGATTTTGAAATTAGACAGTGCAACCTTCCAAAAATGGAAGACTCAAGATAAAAAAGAAACTAAACCAGCTTTGTAAAGCAACATGCTCCATTAATAAATATAGAGAGGGTCTTGAAAGGGTTCTGCATCCAAAACAATCGTGTGTCTCATCTCCCACAACCTTACAACTAGCTCATTCAATTTAACATTGACTATGTGCCCTGCCGCAACTTGGCATTTGTCATGTTAGTAAATCGTTGTCAGAAGTGTAAAAAATGAACAAATGAAACAACAAAAATTATAGCACCCAAATGAGGTTCAACCCAAGGCCTGCAGAGTAGTGGTCCGTTATTGACAGACTCTTTAAGTCAGTAGAATGATAATTATAAAAAATCAATTTTTTTATAAATTACATTTGTCAGAAAAATATTGAGTGAAAAAATTTATCATTGCCTTCAACAGTTCCATTTCTCTTTTATTTTTAACTTGGTCATTACTGTTTGAATGAAAATTTGACGAAACTGCCTGTGTTATGTTTATTATTAATTTTATTCAATGGATTGAAATGAGAAAATGAAATAGCATACTTCCTAACTTCAGATGCTTTTTACATATCTCTCAGTAGAATTTTTGGTCCCTCTCTTAACTTCAATACACGTTTATTTTTGTCTAAAGAAATAAAGTTTTTTCCTTGGACTTCAGTTGTTATTCATTTGAGATTAAATTCTGGAAAACAACTGAATTGTTTATATCTATTCTGTTACTTTTTGTTTTCTTCTAGCTACCAACCCCATCTTTCCATACTAAAACACACATTTGCTGTATTTTACTTGTGGCTTAACGTAGAACATCTGACTGTGTCTAACACTGTCTCAAATGACGTTTGCTAGTTTGATTGTGCAGGTGATATTAGTAGAGAGTGAATGAAATTTTAAGTCAGATTTCTTTTATTGCATTTTAACCACATTTGTTTCTGTTAATTTTCGTATGGGCGCTGATAATCTCATCATTGAACACCCTTAACACACACACACACACACACACACACACACACACACACACACACACACACACACACAACACAACACAACACACAAACGCACACACCATTTCTTTCTACAGAACTCGAAGTAGGAATGAAGCAGGCAAATTCTTATTGTCTGAAGATAAAATGAGCCATTGCGGGATGGTGACAACTAGAGAGCATACAGGTTCTCTAATAATAACCTGACCACAGAAAGAGACGACTAAACTGCCTTTCTTATGATGTATTGAACGTTATTATGATGTCATTCTATGGAAATCTGCATGTTGATCAGCTGACTAGATGAGTCTTTAAAATGATTATAATACAACTGACAGTTGGCTGAGATTGGACTATATGGCTGTGGTGATTGACTCATCTATAGCGTAGCCCAACGTCCAGGTTAGGATGAAAGGTGAAAACTTTGTTGTGAGTTGGCTAAGGCAACAAATGTAAATGCAGATAGAGATTGTGGTAGCAGACTGACCTGAAGTGTAGCCCAACATTTACTGTCACACTAAATTTATTCAGTTTCCACCAAACGCCAGTTGAACAATCATTTTAGTTGTTCATGCAGACTAGTGGTGGTATCCATTTGCAGACGACTGTGGAACATTGTTTAGTTCATTTTTGTCTTAACTGCAGTATTTTCAGTAAAAATTTCTTTATTGCAATGACAAAATCTACTGCAGAGTTTATTTGCACTGAAAGATATGTGAAAGGAAGTAATAATTCATTTCATAAGTAAAGTTGTTTTAAGAACAGAAAAAATTATCTAAAACATTGTTTGAAAGAACATTAATATTGAATTCACTAGGAGAGTTTACTCTTTACGTAACTTTTTCTGTCGTATTATCCTTCTTTGTCTGCTCTTATAAATGCACAATAAAACCTATCACATGCTTCCAGAAATATAATTTTTTCTTCTTTTTTTACAGAACTGATGTTCCATCTTATACTTCCGTGGAAGATATATACTAAATAACGCACAGCGCAATGAAAACAGGAATTTACTGGCTAACTGTAATTATGCTGACTGTAAAAAGAGAGAATTGTCCATTTCAGTGTTTCAAACAGTTTGTTGCCCTTTTACCTGACCAAATCTAACAGTAACTATTGCAGTAATAATGAGAATTTTGGAGAAATTGAGCACTGCTCCATTATTTGTGTAAAACTAATACAACTAGTTGTTCACTTGATAAAATCCATTCTTGATTTCAGCCATAAAGGAGAACTACTGTAAGTGGTGGCTTCACTTCACATAGAGTGTAATGATTTAAACTCGGCATCGTTCAACACATGAGTTCACTTAGATGTTGTTTTGTGATGTCTGCAATTATGTTTTACATAAAACAAAGAGTACAACAAAATCGGAGTCAAACAAATCACTCTTTTTATTACAAACAAAAATGATACAGTAACTATGACAATAAAGAAAACCAAAGATATTTTTTTATAATCCCACAGAACATGTCTGTGCACTGAATGGGCTAAACGTCTATGGCATGCTCACATTTCGAATACTGAAAGCAAAGCTACAAAAAAACTCAATGTAAGAAACTTACTCTTGTGAACACCCCCCCCCCCCTCCCCTTGTTTTACTGAGATTGTTTTTCAGATCACTCGCGGAGCTTTCCTATCTGTTTTCCTATTGTTTATGAGTTGGTCCCTACTTAAGGGTTTCAAAAACCAGTCTACCAACTAACATTTGTGGTGTCACCGCCAGACACCACACTTGCTAGGTGATATCTTTTAAATCGGACGCGGTCCGTTAGCATAAGTCGGACCCGCGTGTCGCCACTATCAGTGACTGCAGACCGAGTGCCGCCACATGGCAGGTCTAGTCTAGAGAGACTCTGTAGCACTCTCCCCAGTTGTACAGCCGACTTTGCTAGCGATGGTTCACTGACTACATATGCTCTGATTTGCAGAGACGACAGTTTAGCATAGCCTTCAGCTACTTCATTTGCTACGACCTAGAAAGGCCCCATATTGAGTTACTCAATGTATTCTGAACAGATAACATCGTGAATCATGTACAGTCAAGAGCGACCTTTTTCATTAATGGATTAAAGTTAAGTATCAAACTAATTACGCCCGCTTTCTGAATTCTGATTCCTTGTCATGTTCCTCACGTCAGTATAGTTCTTCCCTCCTCACGCCAGCCTGCGTGAGCTAAGACGCGTGCATTTCGGCCTCCTCTCGTAACACAGTGTTGGCTCTTCTGCAAACACAACACTATTTATCACAACAAACATAACAAACTTTCATTTCACTGCCCTCAACGCATCTACATATATAACAGTATTTAATGTCCATGTGTTTGGTATGTTTGTGATGTGCTGCATTTGTAATCAAGCGAAGATCACTTTGGTTTTCGATGTATGGTCTAGCTTTAATGTGATCGGTTTTTTCCTCAGAATTCCGCTTCACATGATCCACTTACATCCAACTGCATTGATTTTGTAATAATGGTACCAGATCAAAAGTTTTATTCCTCTTCGAAAAAGCTATTTCCTCTAACATTGCTTTCTTCCACTTTGATGACGCTTGCAATGCCATTACTTTTTCGAAAGTTTGAGGTTCAAAGACGGTTGTGGAACAGGCTCTCTCTTAATCTCGAAAACGAGCAGGTGCTCGCAGATCAGCTCAGTCTGTCAGAGCCATCATTTCATTATGTTTTACTTGTTTACTAATATCGTCCTCTTACAGTTCCTCCTGAACATCTGAAGAATTGTTACCCAGGTAAAATTCAGTATATCTTTGTTCCATGTCTAAGCAGAAGATTATTATTTTCCTTGACTTATGATTGCAGAGGCGAGAATTAGTGCTAGATCCACCAAAGGCAACGTCAATGAATTTTTTCGATTTGCTATACCATTCTGATCTACAGCGATCATGAACCTAAACATATGCTGCTGACTCAAACTTCCTCAAGTGTTTTAAAGATGAAAGTTTTCCAAACGATTTTTCTTATGGCATAACGTTATTGTTTGCTTTGCGTGAACATCGATTTAAGATAAATGCAGCACAGTTTCCTGTCTCTGCCAACAATTTGTGAGACAAGTCTCTACTCACCAACATAGTGATGCACGCTCATTCTGTTATTCTTCTGCGAAGTACAGGGACTTGTTTTCTCATATACTATTCTCTTTTGGTTGAAATAGTTTTCAAATTGTTTATTTATGAACCCAGTCCAATTGTAGTCTCTCAGAATTCTGGTTTTGTTTCCAGTTTGCCTTTCATTCAGCCTCTGAAATTCTGAAAATTAAGCGAATGCATCACGTTCGATTTTTAAAAAACCATACAGTTTTATGAAATGTGATTATGCTTGAAAACTATGTACACATGTGCACCTCCAAGAGGCCGTTTTCTGATCTATCCAGTCAAATCTGCATAAATAAATTTGCCAGGAGGGTTTTGATCATCATTCCAAATTTGAATTAAACAATTTTCTCGTCATCTTGCTATTCTAACGTGATTCACAATGAAAATCTTCATCATTTTTAAATCAGGAAGTAAATTCATGTCAATCATATTCTTCAGACCTTTCAAATGGATGTGTCCAACACTCTCATGAAAGATCAGTGTTGAACCAAGAAAGCAGGATTTTCCTGCAGTACATATGGACATTTAAACAATATTCAATAACACTGATTGCCTGTCTTCACTCGTGCTGCAACTAGGCTTGAATTGCGAACTTCCGTTTTCTTATCGTCAAAAATAACTTCCATTCTTCTTTTTGTGACTGCTCCCACTGAAAATAAACTTCTCCTGGCTTAGGAATGTATAATGCGTTTTCCAAAGTGTGCCAATGCCATCTTCGCTTATCTAACGACAGTATTTCAATGAACCCAACTACATCGGCATTAGCAATTACGTTATCTTCCATTCGAACATAGGAGCCATCAGACTGAATTGGTGTAAAACGGATGAAACTGTCTTAGCATGACAGTTTATGTTTTGATGCATCGCTGTCATCTAACCAAATATTTATGCAACCTGGAGCACAAACATTCGCTTTTTCTGCACCTAAAGCCTGATACTCAGACCCATCAGTCCTCATGCTGAATTTTTCTTTTTTGCACTTAGATTTATAATGTCCGCTTTTGAGACAGCAATAACATTCATCGGCCACATGGGATTAGCTGAGCAGTCTAAGGCGCTGCAGTCATAGACTGTGCAGCTGGTCCCGCCAGAGGTTTGAGTCCTCTCTCAGCCATCGGTGTGTGTGTTTGTCCTTAGGATAATTTGGGTTAAGTAGTATGTAAGCTTAGGGACTGATGACCTTAGCAGTTAAGTCCTATAAGATTTCAGACACATTTGAACATTTTTTGAATAACATTCATCATCTTTTCTGCTGACAACGTTAGAGAATTTGTTATTCTTTGAATTGTACTTACTTGTTTTGACCACATTAACTGCTGTGAATGCTATTGAGTTTTCATCAGATTCTAAAAGTTTTTGCTCCTCTTTAAATAACATTGGAGTCAGATTATCGAACATTTCTTAATTTTGAACTCCTTTCAAATTTTGCTGGCAGCCTTCTGACAATGTTGTACACTTTGTCAACTTCTGTAATAGATTGACCATATCAGCTAATGCTAACACCAAAGACTCAACTTTCCTGATGTGTTTTATATTTCTATTTGTTGCCGACATTCTATAACAAAAAAACTTCTGCTTGTAGGCCACTTTATTGACTGCAGATCGCTGTTCATGAATAGTCTTTAATCCAACCTACATTTCATCTCGATTTGCGCACCTCGTAACATACTGCAATTGATCAAATCCCATCACAGCTGATAAAATGAGCATAGCCTTTCCATTTAAGTCGTTCCAAGATATTTGCCTGATGTTGGCTTCATTAAGCCCCAGTTGTCTCACTAGAACATTTTCAGCAGGAAAAATAATTTGCAACTCATATTTGCACAATTGGAAATTCTTATTGGCAAATTTCTGGATACTGTAAATTTTCAGTTAATCCATCTTTACGTATCTTTGGACGTAAAGTAGACTTACAGTACTTAGTTCAGAACGCCAACAAAGGTCTTTCACAAAAGAGTAGTGAAATATGACAGTTATATAATTTTAATGTCAAAACGTGTGGGTCACGGTTCACGTGAATAAAACTCTTATCAAACGTAGTGAATTTACAAAACATATATGTACACAATTTTCTGGGTCCATGACCTGATGTTTGCCATTATATTTTACGTAAAATCAAGGTGTGTCACAAACTGAGTATCAAATAACAAATCGCGCTTTTTATTGGAACCAATAGTGACACAGTAACCACGACAATGAAGAACACCAGTTACATTTTTATAATCTCATAGAAAATGGCCGTGCACAGTATGAACATAAATCTTTGGTGCTCTCATATTGTGAATACTGAAAACATGGACCTCAGTATCACTTATTATAACAAGCTCACTCTTGTCAACAGTTTCAAACATTAATATCACAGAGGTAAGGCGTGTGCGATCTATATATATGTATAGTCTAAGCTTGACACACACTGCAAAATAACTTTGCAATTTTTATCATCATAGAAAAAGATAGGCATTTGTGGTATAGATTCTAACCTCCTTGGTTTGTACATAAGGAGGTAAACAAAGAAGGGAGTTGTCAATACGTCATAAACTTGAAGCCGATACCAGCCATCTTAGGTAGTACAAAATATTAGGTTCACCACATTCATACCTTCATGGTTCACCATGGTGATACTTCCCGTGACATCACTCTGACATGCCCGTGCTCAGTTATGACCATGTTGGCTGCTTTTAGTTATGTGGAGATATATATATGTTTAATCAAAAATGCCAGCCTGCACTCTATACGGCTGTACTAATCTAGTTGTAGTACAAAGTTTAAAGGCATCACATTTTACTTGTAAGTGGAGCCATTCAAGCAACATTTTCTTTCATGTACAGCAATTATCATAGTCGCCTTATTTCTGTCATTTGGCTTTAGATTTGCCTTGCTTTATTCAGTGTCCATTCTTTCTACCCTTTCCTGTATTTTTCATTCCCTTGCAAATCGCAAACGCTCCGACATCCAGCCCACACTGTGTCAACGATCTCGTACCTACACGACACATGACTATATAACCATGCTGATTGTTGAGGCAGCTGTAAATTCCTCCAGCCAATAACTGTTCACAGTTTACACTTCCTTCCCTTTAAAAAAAAAAGTATGGCTAGAACAACCAGAGACAGCCGTCGTGTGTGTGTGTGTGTGTGTGTGTGTGTGTGTGTGTGTGTGTGTGTGTTTCATGTGTTTAATTGTATGAATGTGTATGTATGCTTTGCTTCCTTTCTGAAGAAGGCTTTGGCTGAAGACATATGTGAACACTCTTTTCATTGTGCCTGCCTGCAGATCACCGTGCGAGTAGCAATCTATCCGTTTCACTGTATGGTTATTTCTTTGTGATGTTTATTGTAAATAATCCACTGTGCTTCAATAAGAACAATGTTGTCCATAATTACGGTACCAGTAGAAAAAATGACTTTCATTACGCATTACGCCACATTCTCAATGCTGCAACCAAAGCCTGCCACACAGCAAAGTAAAGTTTGAGACTAAACTGAAAACTTTTCTCAATGACAGCTCTTTCTACTCCACAGAAGATTGTCTGTTACTGTAACGTATAAATAGTGATGGGTAGGAGTTACTGACTAACATCAGTCTGTCTTTAGTTAAAAAGCGAAAAAATACTAATAAATGGCTAGCATGGAGGCATATTTACAAAAAAAAGTGAATATGTAATGACTTGTTCCATATTATTGTGATTTATTCTGTAAATGATACATGGAACATGAAACTAACTAACTAACTGACTAACTATTGTTAAATCACAAAGCATAGTAAAGGCTTAAATACTTTAAAAGCCTCAAAATGAAATTCAAAAGTAAAATCAAGCAGATGATCAAAATAGATGTGTGTTCCCGTTATGCTATGTTTGGCTATTCCAGAAAAACTGACAGAGTTACTGGCTAGAAATACTCCGGGAAAAGAAGCAAATAGGCTAATGTTGGAAAGGTAGGCCTATGTCTTACATAAGTTAATCAATCATTGCTAAAGAAAAATACTTACATACATGTTAAAGCAAAATACCCATTTTTTGGCGTCTTAAGCGTTTGAGACCATTCCCTTAATCACATTTCTAGCATCCCACAAAACTGGAAGATGCTTAAAAAATTATATGTTTTCTTACCCTGTAAATTATTGTTATTGTACACACACTGAATGACTCGTCATAGGTAAGATTTCAAACTGAGAAGATGTGTCAACTACAGTGAAACTAATCCTCTGACAATCAGATAAAACCGGATCTCTATTCTGCATGGAGGTATACCACTATGCAGGTCTGTTTCTTTGACATTTCAATAATCGTTCACTTCGTTGACATGCGCAAGATACAACAGCATTCCCTGTTTCTTTCCTCATTGCACACGTTTATGGACTAACAAAGAACATGTAGGTTAGTTTTTTTTTTTGCAAATGTGAATATTAAAAATGTTGTGAATACAAGTTGAAAGCTGAAAATGTGATTAGCAAGAAACAGAACCAGAAGGTAAACCAGCATTGGTTTGGGAGTTCCAACTTCATTTGCTGTCGATACAAATATAGTAAAAGTGGAATAAAATGAATTTTGAAGACACCCTTTTCACATCACATCCTTCTCTTCTTCGTTATTCTAAATACATCAACAAAAACAAGTTAACATTAACGAGGCCAAATGTGTCGTATTACCAGAGCAAATACGCATTCAAGAAGAGAAAGACTTTAGAAATTGCATTCCTGACACTATATTATTCATGAAAACACTGTAATACTTAGTATTTAAAACAATTGTTACATGTACACTACAGAAATAATGAGCATGAAGCTGTCATAAATAATAGTCTGCTATTGTTTTGAGCTACTACAAATAGCGGCAGGCACCGCTCACTCTGGCTTCAAAACATGTATACAGCATAAGTCTATAGTGCCATCTTCCTCCTTTTTTACCTCCATGTTTGTGCCACACAAGGAGTAAGGGCAGGTAGCATTACCCACGCTGAGTACAAGTGGGTCAAGTAGACTTCACACTACATTTTGCAGTTGTAACGTGATTAATGGGCTTTCGACTATAAACTTCCCCAAGCACGTGTGAATAGCCCCTGTGTGAAGCACAGTATGTTAAGCTGGGTTCATACACGACAAAATGGCCTCACAGCTAGTGGCATACTGCAGTTGCATTTGCGAACTTCCAGTGTTTAGTTGCGCAATTTATTGACGCGACTTTTGTGATGCCAAAAAAAGTTCAGTTTGGTTGTACTTTGTTGCCCCACTTTCCTTCCACCATTGCTCCCTGGTGGCAGTATTTCGAAACACAAGCACTCTGTTGCAGCTGTCATGGAGTAATTGCTGTAATCCTTTCAGTCTCAGACTGTTTTAATTTTGTATAAAAATGAAAACAATGGTCGACAGGTACACTTTCACAGCTTCTGGAACTATAAGAACAGCAACCTATGTTTGATTTTCTGCAGCAGTGTGTGTGTGTTTGTGTGTGTGCGTGTGTGTGTGTGTGTGAGCGCGCAAACCAATGACATATTCCATAATTCGAAACACAAGCACTCTGTTGCAGCTATCATGGAGTAATGACTGCTGTACTCCATTCAATCTCAGTTGTGGGCTATTTGCAAGAAATAGCTCCTGAGTGTGAAATGGCAGTTTCTAAACTAAATATTAGTTATTCAAAATGCCTATGTGAACGAATACAATTAGATTCTAAAATCTTGGAAGAATGGCATGTCTGCAGATGATAGTCACCTGCCTGCAGTTGTTTACTTTCCCACTGTAGACAACAGACTGACTCTGTGTGATATTTCTTTTATAAATGTGTTTGTGGAATCTGATTTATCCCAATGCAAAATCTATTTTCCTGTCAATCATTTGGGTTTCATGTTCCTTGTATTTAACTCTTGTGACAGCTTTAATGCCACAGATTGCGCTATACCATTAATATGGGCACATATGATTTCGGTTGCCGCCATATTGAAAGCTGTGAAACTACACAGAATTTGTGGCGTCTTGAGTGAATAGTAGCTCATGGTGCTACTACAAAAAGTCACAAGCTGTGGCGCCACATTAGCTAAGTGTGTTAACCTGGCTTTAGGCCATGTGATGGACTATGTGCATTTCGATTTTTCATTTACTTTGTAGAGTGTGTGCCCCAATTTGCTGTTTCAAAACTATGGTGCAATGAAAATGTATCACAAACATGTCATCCTCATCATTAAATATCAGTTAACAATTCAGCAACGATACAGGGCTTGAAGAAATATGATAACCAAGAATTGAGATGGAAGTCATATGATTAAACCTTACCATAACATAATTGTCATTGTTAACAGAGTGAAAGAACGTAGTCCTGTATTTCGCTACATACCAGTATCTTTTGTTTGATCTTAGTGTTGTTAACATAGTGACAGAAGTTGTTATGAACGTAAAACAACTATTTTCTGATTTAAAATTTCCCTCTAATTAGAGAACGAAGGATAAAACAAATATTTGGGTGTTTATTTCCAAATATGTGGTAAATTCTAAGTATGGAGTTAGGCAGAAACCTAATAGAACAGCCTTACATTGCTGTGTGTGAAATGAGCAGCAATAAGACTCTTTTTCTTCCTTGTCACAAATGCTACGCTGTTTATTTCCGAATATGTGTCGATTTCCGAGAGAGTGGTTAAGGAGGAACCTAGAGGACAGTTTAACTTGCTGTGAAGGAAATGATGAGCAATAACATTAATATTCTTCCTTCACAAATATTTAGAATGTTGCACAACCACAATAATATTCCTATAAATAGTTCTCTCTATGACTGTGAGATTCTCCTGCCATAAACACGTGTCTTTAATAGCATATTTGTCACAAGAGGTACTGTGGATGTACTCCTTTCAAAGATGCACTCCTTTCAAATATATACTTTGGCTGAAGCACCTGACTAAGAACCATAATCGACTTTGTCAAGCTCTGATTTGGCGTGTTTTATATTATAACCGCCTTATAACTTATGTCCAATGAATAAGTGCTGCCCCAACACACCCAAACACACCAGCACATTGAGGATATCTTGGAAAGGTACAGTTGATTGATGTTCAGTATCAGATAATGAGGCGTATAAAGGTTTCAGGAGATGTGTAATACAGGCTAAAACACCAAATTATACAACGCTGTTGTGGTGCAACCGGTACTATCCCTTGTAATGGGTGCGCTAGCAAACACGAAAATTTTATAATTTTGGTTCATGTGCTGTTAATGGGGAAAATTTTATTATTCGCTATTCGCCCTCATGTTTCTGAGAGCTTCTGGGACTTGTCAATGTCAATAATTTATTAAGTGTCAGTAATTTACTCACTGTCAGGACAAAAAACGGAAAGGACTGATACATGCAAGAAATAATTAAAAGGTGACAGTCTGACTGTCAGATGCCTACATAAGAGGAAATTTACAAGCTAATTATTTTAGGAGATGTCTTTCCCAAACAAGAATGTCATCAAATAAAGCAAATATGCAGACTAAATATTTCTGATACTGATACATTCTTATCCCTGCTGCTATTTTTTCTCTTTGTTTCAGATACTGTCAAGGGAAAAAGAAGAATTTATTTACCTGGCATGAACTGGAATTTTTCGCATAAACTAGAACATACTTAACACAACCAGTGCAATTATTTAGTAGTGTAGGAGCTTCTTCTTAAGTACTTATAGTGGTATTTTCAACAGTCTAACATAACAGTGAACCCCTAGCGATAGAAGTGCTCCAAGCGGCCAGCAAGTGACACTATTGAATACGATTTTGGATGAGTGCAAATACTAATGTATACATTGATTTCTAACATAGTTTTTACAACAGGGAGATATGGGAAAGGTAAATGTAGTTGGATATAAGCCTTCAATGTAAGTAGAGACACTATGGAGAACGAAGTTGTCATATATGTTAAAATTTATCATAGTATGAAAAATTTATAAACTATAAAATTTTGTGTAGAGCAACATATAGAAGCATATGCATATGAGTTTAAACTAAATAATAGTACTTTTATAATTGTAGCTGTTTATAGGCCCCCATTAGGAAATTTTCAGCTATTTCTGAAAAACTTGGATTCTTTGTTGTGCTGTCTGTCAGGCAGAAGGAAGCAAATTATTTTTGTGGGGATTTCTGCGTAGATTTTCTGAAAGAGTCTGATATAGAGCTTGATCTTGAAGTATTACTTCGTTCTTTCAATTTGACATCATTTATTGATTTTCCTACTCAGGTGGTACAGCAAAGCAGGACACTGATTTTATAAACCAAGATAAATTTAATCAAATAAGAACTTTTTGTGGTAAGAATGGTCTGGCAGATCGTGATGCACAGCTACTTACAGTTTATGTTACAGCTCCATACATCAATGCAAAACTGTCCTCCAAAAAGGTATGTTCAATTAATGATTTAACGACTGCAAATTTTTGAGAAATCTTGCAACAGTTAAACTGGGATGAGGTTTAGAGGGAACATGACGTTAATTTAATATTTAACTTATATCATGATATCTTTGGAAACAATTTCCCCAAATAAATGGTGAAACATAATTCTCAGAAACAATCTAAGAACCATGGCTTACTAAAGGTATACAAATATCTTGTAAACAGAAAATGGAAAAGTATCTTATAGCTAGAAGGAGTAATGAGCCAGAAACAATCAAACATTACAAAAACTACTGCACTGTGTTAAGAAAAGTTATTGAAAAGTCCCGAAGTATGTGCATTGTATGTAAGATTAGCACCTCTGATAATAAAATTAAAACAATTTGGCATTGTTAAAAGGGTAACATGGGAATCTGAGCACTATGGGACTTAACATCTATGGTCATCAGTCCCCTAGAACTTAGAACTACTTAAACCTAACTAACCTAACGACATCACACAACACCCAGCCATCACGAGGCAGAGAAATCCCTGAACCCGCCGGGATTCGAACCTGGGTACCCGGGTGTGGGAAGCAAGAACGCTACTGCACGACCACGAGATGCAGGCGGGAATCTAGAACACAGGAAGACTGTATTTCTTTCAAACTCAATGAAAACTTGGTTAACAGAAACTCAGAAATAGAAAATATTTTAGTAGTAAGTTTTTAACTGTCATGGAGAAAATGGGATCCAGGTATTAATTAGAAAATGCAAAGCTGTATATGGAAGAGTCAATACTACGCAGTTTGATAAAAGTGAAATTAATGCACCTCTCCTACTGAAATTAGGAAA
Organism: Schistocerca gregaria; assembly: GCF_023897955.1. Lineage (NCBI taxonomy): Eukaryota > Metazoa > Arthropoda > Insecta > Orthoptera > Acrididae > Schistocerca > Schistocerca gregaria. The sequence goes on from NC_064925.1 coordinate 76,968,767, forward strand.
ATAACTAATTCCCATGCATGGAATTGGTGGCATTTCCAACAGACTACTAGAAGCTTGTTCAGCTTGTTCTCAACAGGTAAGTAAGATTCTCAGCCAAATGTGTAGTAGCTCACTGAAACAGGGCATTTTTCCAGATGGGCTGAATATGGTATTGTTAAGCCTTCACATAAAAAGGGGGATAGGTCTGATGCTAACAACTACCACTCAATCTCATTTCTGACAACTGTATCCAAAATTCTTAAAAAAGGAATATATTCAAGGGTAGCTTCACACATTTGGAAAATGAAGTACTAAGAAAATGTTAGTCTGGTTTTAAGAAAGGCTTTTCAACAGAAAATGCTATATATGCGTTCACTGAACCAATATTAAATGCTCTGAATAACTGAACACACACACTGGGCTATTTTGTGATCTCTCAAAGGCTTTTGAGTGTGTGAATCATGAAATTCTAGATAAGCTTAAGTATTGTGGTATGAGAGGGACAGTACACAAATGGTTTAAACCATATTTAACTGGAGGAATGCAGAAGGTTGAAATTAACAGTACAAATAGTCTGAAAAAATCAACAGAGTCCTTTAATTGGGGAGATATCAAGGTCTATGTCCCACTGGGTTCAGTCTTGGGTCCCTTATTGTTCTTCACATATATTAATTACTTACTACGCTATATGCATGAAGATGCAGACTTGTTATTTTTGTTGATGATACAAGTACGGTAATCACACTCAAAAAATTAGAATTAGCTGAGGAAATTGTAAGCAACATCAGTCAGAAAATTATTAAGTTGTTCTCTGCAAATGGACTCTCATTGAATTTTGAGAAAACACAATACATACTATGCTGGAAATTAAATGGCAAAACACCATTGATAAATATAGACTTTGAACAGAAGTGTGTTGCTAATGAAGAATATTCAACATTCTTGGGTCTGTGCATTGATGAGAAATTGAATTGGAAGAAACACATTGATAACCTGCTGAAATGGTTAGGTTTACTTACTTATTCTATTAGAATTGTTGCAAATTTTGATGATAAACATATTGGTAAATTAGCCTACTAGGCTATTTTCATTCACTGTTTTCATATGACATCACATGGTGGGGTAATTCATCATTAAGAGAAAAAGTATTCATTGCACAAAAGCATGTAATCACAATAATAGCTGGAGCCCGTCCAGGATCACCCTGCAGACATTTATTTAAGGAAATCTGGGCAATCACAGTACCTTTGCATACATATATCCACTTACGGAGTTTATTATTAATAATGTGTCCAAGTTAAAAAATAATCCAGAAGTGCATGTTAATTATGCTACCACAAAAATCTTTGGTCATTTGCCAAATAGCGTCAAAAGCCTGACAGATAACCAACCAACATTTAAAAAGTTAAAAGAATTCCTGAATGACAACTCCTTCCATTCAACAGGTGAATTTTTAGATATGCAGTAGCAACTGTCAGAAAATCATATTATGCAATGAAAACTTTTGTTAAACTGACACAGTCCATATCATCACAAAACGTCATATTCATGATCTATGGAACAAGTATTAACGCAATCTAATGTGTTGCTCCAGGTGTCAAATGGTAGCAACTTGAGCACCAGAGTGTTATGACTGTATGTATGAGACTGTGAGACATACCACTATGTAAATAAATAGTACGTAGTTGGCTGGTTCTCACTTTCAAAGAAAGACAGCAATAGATGTAATTTTTGGCTGAAATTAGAACATACTTCATACCCCCAGCATATTTATTTAGCATTGGGGGAGCTTCTTAAGTACTTTTCATACTCCATACCATACCATAAATAACGAGTTTGAAGTGGACAGATTCTCACTTTCAAAGAAAGGAAACACAGCAATAGTTTCCAAATTTGCCATAAACGAACTAGCTGAATATATAAAGAGCTTCTGCTTTAATTATCCTGCTGGAATTGCTGCGAAAATCACGAAGATATCACAGTCTATCCAATAGTCTCACGACATGTTCTGGTGCGAATGTTATTACCACATGACAGATGGAGTGACATTAGCACTTCAAGTGATGGGAAAGCAAATATTTAAATACGTCATAAGGATAATGTTTGTTTTTAATTATTTTCTATGTCATTAACGGAATAGTTGTTATATTTTTGCATTCCATGCATTACTAAGTTACCAAGTGAGATGAATAACCATGAAATACGTGTTAAAACAACTTTATCACACTGATTGAATGACATAAGCTCATTCATGAAGAAATACTTTCGAATATTTCTATATTTGCAACTTATTCCAGTGAAAGCAAGAGAATATAAACACATTTCACATATTATATGCATATATCTTTGTTGTTGTCTGTTGTTATTATCATAGGCACTTTCCTTGGCTTCTTTTTTATGAATCCAGTGATTTGTCCTTTCTTTCTCTTCACTCTACTTTCTAATACATGAATATTTTTGTAAATAAAATTATGTTTGCTTCAAAAGCATATGTGCTGAAGATTCTTGCTCTTTGTGGCTCAGATTTCGAAACGATTCTGGAACCAGTTTCACTTGTGTTGTGCTTTGATGATTTACTATCAAGTCTGTGTGGTTTTTCCCTAAGTTACAGTTGTCATAACTTATTTGATACGTTAAATATTGTAGGACTTAAATTCTGTATAGGTTTCCTCCATTCCAAATTCACTGATTCAGCTGAAAGTGTAGCAAACAAAACTCTACTTTGTGGGATACTTAAGCCTATACATACACTTTCTGTAAAAGGTCAGGTCTTCTCGTGTTTACCAGCAATTTTTATCATGAAAGGGAAATGACATTATTCAGTAAATGTCTGTATGTCACTAGAGAATCGTAAATAAACTATCTCATAAAGCAGTGTTTCATACTTCCCAGGGTTCTAACGAAACTAAGTAATCAGAGCTGTGGTATATTTTTTAGTTATTGTGAATTTTATGACACTACATACAATCCCTATTGTAAAAACTATGTTACAAATCAATATAAACGTTAGTATTAGTAACCGCTGGATATCGTATTCAGTAGTGTCGCTTGCTGGACACTTGGAGATCTGCTATCTCTGCTGGTCACAAAAACGAGACGGTATGTCACGACCTGGATGTAGAAGTCTGGTCTCTGTATATAGAACTGCAACATGTCTGCAGATTCATGTGCTTTGCACCTTCCTCCATGTTGTATTAGAAACGAATTTCCATGGGTCTGTAAGTGACGACGAATTGAAAACTGTTTATTTTTTTGAACTTTATGTCAACGAGTGATGTAATAGTCTAATGTGGGATCGGAATCGAAAAGTATTTTCTTTTCGTGTTCTGGTGACATTTCCTGACAAAAAAATGTATATCACGTCCTATTACTGAAACCAACTTTTAAGTCACAAAGATGAGCATGTTATTGCACATTTAAATGCACAGTTTATGACTTTTCGTTACAGATCAAATGTTGTGCTTTTTACTAGACACAGAAATAAAGACCTTCACATATGGTCAGATTAATCTTGTTTTATATCCTACGGATTTGGTAAAGTGACGAAAATCTCAGTTGTGTAAGTGAATTACTTTAAAATACTTGCAGAGATATTTCTGTAAGTTGAAAGTTACAATGCATGTTGGTACTGGGATATAAAACTTGGTGAATGAGTTAGCTTTTGAGACGACATATAGTTAATATGTAGCTCACTACACCAGAATAATCAACATTTTGTAATATATGACACTTCCTATCTTGGTATCGTTTCGGTATCTGTACTGGATTAAGCAAAAGTCAGAAAACTTACCTGCTCATTTTGTGTAAATACTTGATATTAAGCACATAAACGAATTTCCTTTCGTACAAAAGCTTCCTAAAGCTTTCACACATATTCTTGTGGAATCGTTAGAAAACTAATGCTGCGTTCAAAATTGTTATTTTGTCTTCTTCTCTTGTGGAACTACAAGGTTATTCACTAAAGAACAGTGATTATGTCCCTATTTAAAAGAACTGTCAATACATTTCCACTTGACCACATGTAAAAACGATAATCACTGCTTTATCATAAGGAATTTAGGATCAATTAGGTTGGAGAAATTAGGTTAACTCCACTCCTACATTTGTAAGCGTTGTACTACAGTTCGTTGAATTGTCAAAATCAGTGCTTGATCTCAGCTGTAAATGAGAGACAGCGTAACTGTCAGCTCCACTTCACAGAGCGTGTAATGACAGGAACTCAGCTTTCTTTCCTGAGTCAAGTGACTAACATGTTGGTTTCAAGCATTAACATGGCAGAGTTAGGGACACCCGCCGTCTATGTTATATATGACCTATGGTTATTTTAGACTGTGATGATACCACTGTCGAACATAAACTGTGACGATATGTTGCAACAGAGACATCTATCGATACGTTGGAGAAAACTTGCGTCTAGGGACAGCAGATCTTGGTGCCGATCTGGTGAGCCGCTCTTTTGCACTTGGTTAATTTCGGGTCGGCAGCTCGTAGCGCTTTATGGTGGCACAGAGAGAAAGCTTACAGACAGTAGTACATTAGTCTTCTGTGAACTGTTGTCGTGTTATGGTTGTTATTTGTTTGATTATGTTAAGAGATCTTATTTGAAAAATTGAAAAATATGCTTGTGATTTGTGCAGTGCAACATACGAGGTGCGACAACCAAGTTTTCTTTGCAAGGTGTGGCAACCCTGCAGGCTTGCGTAGGCACAATATCTTTGACCTTGGTCTATAAGCTACTTCTAGTCCAAGCGGCACAACGATGCAACTGCTAAGTCATGACTTGTGCTGTCATAAATTAACACATGTTTTTGTCTCTCGTCACGGAAACTGAAGCTCATAATATTGCGCAACGGTACGCCATTTCGTTTTGCGTTAAATTGGATGAAAACGCGACGACAACTTAAGGTGAACTTCAGAAGGCTTTTGGAGAGGAGATTATGTCAAGAGCTCAAGTTTTTGTTGGCGTAAAATGTTTAGTGAAGGCAGAACGAATGCTGAAGATGAAGACGACCATCAATCTCATGGACAGATGTCAACTTGGGCAGGGTGTGTGAACTCGTACGATCTGATCGAAGATTATCCGTGAAAATTATTGCAGAAGAACTGAACATCAATCGAGAAAAGGTTTGTCTAATAATAACTGAAGATCTTGGTATGAGAAATGGCCCCCAAAAGTCTCACTCCACAACAGCGAGGAACATGGAAAACTGTGGCAGCCGATCTGTTAGAGCAAACGAAAATCAATCCAGAATTGTTGAGCCGTGTTATCACTGGTGATGAAAATTGTTTTTTTTTTTTCAGTACGATCCAGAGACAAAATGCCAAAGTTCGCAATAGTGCTCAAAGGGATCACCCAGACCAAAGAAATCTTGCATGTCAAAGTCAAAAGTGAATTGCATGCTTGTGTGCTTTTTTGATTCCAAGGGAATTGTTCATAAAGAGAGGGTGCCTCCTGGACAAACAGTTAACCAATATTACAACAAAGAAATTTTAAAAAGACTTCGTAAAAGAGTTCTTCGTGTCCATGCCAACATTGCTGATAATTGGATTCTGTATCACGATAATGCGCCATCCCATACTGCTCTGTCAGTACAGAAATTTTTAACCTCAAAACAAATTTCAGTACTACCACAGCCTAATTATTTACCAGATATCGCTCCATGCGACTTTATTCTATTTCCAAGAGTTAAAACGGCGGTGATGGGACACCATTTTCAAACAACACACGATGTCCAAAAAGCTTTGACGAGGGACTTGGGGGATATTACAGAAGATAAGTTCCAGAAATGTTCCCATCAATGGCAGAAGCACTGGAAAAAGGGTGTACAATAAGAAGGAAACTACTTTGAAGGAGACAACAGTAAGCAACATTTTTTTCACATCTGTCTCATTACTTTATTGTCGCAGCTCGTATTGCATTAATAAAAACCTATATCGGCAAATTGTCCAAGATACTGGCATGATTATCAAAATTTTCCTAATGAATTTTAATCTTGCTAACCCACAAAGTTATGGAAAGAACAATGATGCCACAACGTTCTCTTACTTTTGTTCCAAATATTAGGCTTCTCGTATGTGTAATTCATAACAAAATTCATCAAAATAGAGTCTGATTAAATAAAAATACTGTATATTGATTTGAACAATCTGATAGTATTGGATGTCACATTTGCTGTATGTGCAGTTCTTATTTCTTAGACATTTATTAGTTTACAAACTGTATCAAAGTAACATACTGTCACCTATTTTGTCACAGTTCTCATGATTAAAAAAAAATTTTTCTTCTTATTTATCAGCAAAAACACTAATGGTAATTAGAAAGTATAGGCTATTTTTATTCAAAACTCATACTGTTGTACAGTTCTAAAGTAGCATTCATAACCAATAATTATGAATTTCTGCAATATAATTTGCAACTTACCAGCAATTTCTTCGTCTGAAACATTATTAGCAAGCAAATTTGCTAGGTCAGCACGTCAGCACTACTAGGTCAGCTATGAATAGTTGCCCTGGCATTCAAAATGTTTCATACTGTGATATAAACTACATAAACACAGTTATAGCATAGACCATTCTGTAGTAATAGACTCATTAAGCTGACTAAGTTACATCATAATGCTTGTCAGCTGTTTCTGATTCTCCATTCCAGGGCAGTACATTAATAAGTAGCCTACCTCTGCATCTCCAGATTTGCGAAATATAATTACAAGTCTTTTTGTTACTGGCATATTCAATCATTTGAAAGGAATGTTAAATAAAAATACAAAGCTACACTTAAACTGCTATAGTTGGATACAAACTTCTTGAGAGAAATTATTTAAAGATCGAATTCAGCTCCAGGTTAACGACGGTAAGACATGTCCATGACGTTTGAGCAGCTATAGGCGATAAACTTGGGTTTCCGACCAACCTATCTTCATACTCCTCTACAGCCTGAAACATATAGTATTAGCTAGTTTTCATACTCAGAACTGGAACACTTTTCTTGTGAAAAAATACGATTAGTTTGGAGAGAACTTTCCTGTGTTTTTAGTTGTAGGTTATATTTTCGAGAAATTTTTTGTAATGTTCTTTATTACCATAAACAGTGGGTCCTACAACCTGCATTAGCAGCCTAGGCACTTCGAACCATTATGGTGTGAAGAGTATGCCAATCTACATCAGATTAAAAACTTCTGTATTTAATATACAGTTTTGAATTTGACAGGGGGAATTTCAAAAGCTTCTTGCCCTAAATGCGAATATAGGCTTTCACTGTCTGCCACCAAAAAAGAACCGAGGGAGGTGGCACAGTGGTTAGTACACTGGACTCAAATCCAGGAGGACGATGATTTAGGTTTTGCATGATTTCCGTAAACCGCTTCAGGTAAATGCCAGGATGGTTCCTATAGAATGAGGCATAGCCGACTTCTTTTCCCGCCCTTCGCTAATCCCACTGACTTCACTGTTTTGACCCCTCGCCCATATCACCTAACCAACCAACCACCAGGAAGGGCTATGAGCTGCAGATTTGAAGTCAGTCAAGCACAACCGATTGGCTCACCCAATGTGCACCAGGATTTGCTATCCCTAGACACAACTTTCGAGAAAGCTACAGTCTATCTCTGTGAGGAGTGGAGCCACAGTACCTCCGAAGTATATACAAAAAAGGGCATTTGTCATTAAAGGCCGCTTGTACATCCCCATTAGCAGGCAGTTAAACTTTATTCTCGGAATAGTGTGAGAAACATTGTACGAAACCAAAATAACACCTAACTGGAGAGTAAACTTGCAGTACCTTAACCAGAAATTTCTAGCTGGTTAGCAAGCTTAACCAGGGAATAAGTTTGCAATATGGCAGGAATAGTGTCAGATGCATACAGTGAAGACGAGATTCTGGATGAATTGTTCATGAGAATGAGGAAGGAGAAGAAAGTGAGACGATATGGTTTCCAAATTTATATCCAGATTTTACTTATCAAAGGAAGCTGTAATACGTTTTCAATCTTGTAAGTGAGAAACTGGACCATATGGCGAACAGGTGAGACTATATTTCTGTTTTCTTAAATAATACTGTTTATCTGTAGTAATATGCATTGAATTTCAGTACTTTGAGAATTCCGTCGTCTTATTTACGTATATCAGGCTCATTCTAATAACGATTCGTGGAAAAACAATGTTGCTTATCTAGTGTATGTTAAAATTGTTGCAATAGTGGAAAGGATAGTTTCATTTTATTTAGCAGATAGTGCCACAATACACTTAACGAAATCGAAGAACCATACCAGTTATGTGTACCATCTGTATTAACATTTTTTTCTATTTTACACAAACCATCGTTTACAGAACGTTTTGATAAAACAGTAATGTGCCAAATTCACTCAGCCCCATTATGTCAATAGCAGTAAATATTTTTCTGGTCTGTTTTCTATTGAGAATGTCCCTTTTTTTATAAAAACCAGAGCAGTGTCAGAACAAATTTCCGCCATTTAGTGAAAACATTAGGATTACAGGCTCAGTAATGCTTCACCGCAACAACATTGGCTCCCAAGTACCATTATTCACTGAAGCCTGTGAACTATTTGTGCTTATTCAGGCTACTTTTAACACAGTAAAATGAAGAGGAAAGTTTTTTCTTATTCTTTCTCTCTATTTTTAAGTATTGCTTCCCCAGCTACAGAATATAGCTGTTGTGTTTCTCAATTACTACTACTATCCACATTAGCCCACCCATATTTATCATAAATTTAAGAGCTATATATATATATATATATATGTTATAAGAACAGGAATCTAGTTACTGAATCTGCATCATTGTAGCATCTACAACAAGTGCCTGGAATGCTACGTTTTTAACTTTCCTTGAGTATCAAGTTATTTTCTCTGTTCTGCTTCATGTCAAATTCTAGTTAGTTGCCATCAACTTCAATTGAAATATTTTATATTGTTCTTGCATGAAGTACCATTTTTCTGAAACTGATGGCTTATTATGACTGTTCAGTGTTACTTTAAGGTTTGATTGTACACTAACGTCCTGAGTTCACTCAGTCATATCTATAGCAAAAAATTCTGTTCACTCTTATCTCCCATTGGGATAATAACTTTTTATCTTCCAGTGAATGCCTTAGAGCAACAAAATTGTCGACGATCTAACATTATTTCCATAAATATGCAAATTATTTTTGGTTATTCAAACTAAGCACAGTAAAATCAACAGAAAAAATAAGTCCACAACAGATAGCTGTTGTAATTTTCAGTTATTAGTGTCATCCACATAACCAGATCCATATTTATCATAAAGTAAAATGTGTTATCTTTGTGTTATAAGGTCATTCAACTAACGAGAATCTTAAGCTATCGAATCATAATCATAGCAGTGGCAGGAGTAGCTGGCATGTTACATTTTTAAAAATTCTCTTTAATTATCTCATGTCATTCTTTTCTCTCTTTCAGAAATGACTATGTTCCACCATAAATGGAAGTCATAAACTACCGCTTATAGTGATTAGAAAATCACAACACCACATTGTTTTCAACACACCAACATTAATTCTCTACCAGTGCAGTATTGCGCTCAGAGGAAAGCATGGATGGACAGACAAATATTCTCTCTGTGGTTCCATTAAACGTTTGTAGAAGCAGTGAGAAAAGAGCTAAAGAAGAAAAAGCTTCCACTGAAAGCTATTCTTATAACTGAAAATGCTCCCAGTCATCCTTCAGATGTTTCTCTAAAGTCCTATGTTATACATGTACAAGCACTTTTCCTGCCACCCAATGTGACAGCCCTAATTCAGCCCATGCACCAGAGAATTTTGAAATCAATTAAATGTCATGATCGACATTCACTTCTCGTCTCCTTGCTGAACGAAAGAGAAAACGACTCTATCGAGACTATGCTGAAGGCGTGGAATGCAATTAACGTATGTGATGTTGTTTGCCAAGCAGCCGAAGCATGGGATAAAGTGGAGAGCGCTAACATAATGAAGAACTGGAGAAAATTATGGCAATCCATTGATGCCGAGTTGGATCCAGTAGTAAGTGATAGTGAAGAGCCAGTCAATTCGGAATTATCAATTACTCTGTACACTGACAGGTTCCACAACCTTACAGGAGGAGAAGCAATTGGTGATGAAGAAGTTACTAAGTGGCTGAATGAGGAAAACTGTGAAAGCAAACTTTAACAGATGAAGAAATAATCAAAAGTGTACAAGATAGTACTGATGAAAGTGATGAAGAAGACACAGAAGGAGGGAGCATGAAGATTTCTAACACTGCTGGGGCTAAAGCTCCCGAGGTCTTCCCGGAGTACATTATGTAACAACCAGATACATGCAGTACCGATGCAATGCTTGTAAAGTGGTTGCATGATAAAGCATGATGCCATCATGTATCATCTGCGACAGTTAAAAATTAGGGACACGTTTCTTAGTGAGTGATATGGCTGTATAATTATGTACAGTATACACTCACAGACTAAGTTTTCTTTGAAAAATAATGTATTTATGTATTTAATAATGTATATCCTCTATGTTTTAAAATTGCACCACATATGTCGATTCCAGCGCTGTGTTCTCAAGTTGTAGGACATTTCTCGAATTTTTTACAACAGGTTTCAATGTCAACATTAACTATCTAAGGACATTTTTGTATGCTATTATATCTGATTATTAACAATGCAATAAATTGCCTGATCATGCTTTCAATCAGAAAATACCTTAAACCTAAATTTTCTAATCTTAAAGTGGTGGAAGTATTCTCTCAACATTTCAAACAGTGGAACATATTAGCCAAAATAATTTTTAGAAAAAAGAATATGGGTTTGTGTTAAATTGGAAATTTCTTTTGTACATCCCATGCAAAAGAGATGCTGATGATGTTGGAAGAATGCTGAAGCATCATGTGTAGCAGTGTCTGAAAGCTAGACAGATCCTCATTACTCATTGTCCAACTTTTGAACAATGTGCAAAATCCATAACGGATGAAGTTAATACAACATGAGTTCCAGCAGATGAGGTGAAAACGTATGGTGACCAGTTAAAGCAGCATTGGAGTGATATCAGTTCTTTTCCTTCCATTTAAGTCCACAATTTCTGAACCACTGGCATATATACAGATTACAAAGGTCAGTTATTTTTGAAAGATGGTGCTCACTTCCATCTCAAAAACTTGTTGCAGCTCAGGCTGTTGAATAAGATATACCCATGAATCCTTACATTATCATTTTCAATGATGAAAACTTTTGGTAAGTGGGTTAATGTTAAACTAGAATCAGAACAATGACATTTGAACAAATTTTTTTGTAAGTGAATAATGCAAAAAAACATTTTAGTTTAATTCCTTAACAGAGTAGGCAATAAATTTGTATGCCACAAAAAGTCTGATACAAATGCAACTGACATTTTCCAATTGGTGTGAACTTCTCAAGAATCTGTCACAGATTCTCAGGAAAGATTAAGTGTTGCTCGACTAAAATTAAACCTTTCGAAATAGATCTGTTATCTGAATGCTCTTCACTGATTCATAAATGTCACTACACAATGATTTAAACATCTTAGGTATATGATTTTTATTCTGTACTATCAATTAAATGGCTGTACTATATCTGCAACGCTGATATACGACATCTGTAACATAAAATTTTCTTATTTTCAAGTTAATACTTCACTTGCAACTACACAAATATTCTCCTCGATCTCTGTCTTTCCATAATGTTTGAGTCCCGAAATCGTGTTCCACATGACCCCCAGATGCGAATCCATCGAATCGGCACCCATCTGTGAAATCAACATTTGGCCACTGCTCGACCGTCCAGGTGGTATGTTTGATGACTCCACTCTAAATGATCCCTTCTGTGAAGACGCATCAGAGGTAGACATACAGCATGTCTCTGACAATAAAGGCCACTCTTTCGAAGTCTTCTGCACACCGTTTGCCTCAATACAGCACGTCCAGTGGATGCTCTGAGCTCACATGCCAGTTGGCATGCTGTACTAAGGTGGTAATGTCATTCTCTTTAAGTCAAATAACGGCCTTCTCTTCTGAATTCACACGTTGTCGGTCCTGCCCTAGTCTTCAGGATACGGTTTTGCTGTCTATAAACTGTCGCCATCCGAGAAACAATCGAACAATTCAAATTAAGCCATTGGCCTACATCAGTTTGCGACTGTCCTACTTCCCTCCTTTCTATGCTTCTCTACAGAAGAAAGTCTGGTAGGCATCTTCTCTGTGCCATACTGCACCGTCTGTAACTGTGTACACAGCGATTGTGGGACTACCTGGCAAACACTACCTCGTTTCATAGGTGCCCTTACGTCATCACTGGCATGGTTGTCTGTTGACCAGAGTGCCATCTTCCGTGCAGTACACTTACATACGGACATCTGGTTGACAGTTTGCATGATTATACCATGAATTAGATATAGGATGGGGAAACAGCGGTTTGTTGCTTTAATTCTGGACACCAGTGTATTCTTAAATCAGTTAATGTGACTTGTATGTAAGTTATTGGCTAAATGAACGCCCTCACTTTCCTGAAGTTTATGTAGCCCTTTAGTATAACACCATCAAAATCAATATGTAAGTGCTTTTTGTCACCTAAAGTATCTCTCACCGACTTGAGCATATGACGTGGATCAAGGAAAAGTGAAACAGAATTGGGTATATCAGTTAACATTAAAAGTACTACATAAAGTTAATGGGTCCAGAGAACAACCATGAGTAGTTTCCATGTCAATATCTGACAAAGCACCGTCACATGTCAAAAATACAATTTTGACTCCTGCTACAGGAACAATGCATTTCCTCACCCAATTTGCTCTTTTAGCTCCACTCATGCTTGTAATTAAAAATATCCAACAAACATGAAAACAATTGCCTCTTTTGCTAACAGTAAGGTATCTGATTCAATAGCAGAGCTGATGTCAACGCAGTGAAAGCAATTATGGTCATCAAATTTCCAATTTTGCCTTATTTCTATGTCATCCTTTATGAAAATACAAAGAACAGGGTAGTATGAAACTACTTGAGGCGATTTTCACTCTCGAAAGTTCACATACCTCACTTGTGAAACCAAGCGTCCAATCCACATTGTGATATCGTTTACTTATTGTCTGAGGATGTGACAAGCAAGTATAAAATGTGGCCCTAATCATAAGTTCCCGGGGATGTGACATTAATTGTTCACTTATTCCTGATACAATTTCCAGCAATGAAACACTTTCTTCATCCACATATTTCTTTAGCAGTGCCTTCATTACATTATTCAAATTAGTAATTTGCTTCTTGAGGCGGCGATTTTGTTACTAAAAAAGCACTATGGGACTTAACATCTGAGGTCATCAGTCCCCTAGACTTAGAACTACTTAAACCTAAGTAACCTAAAGACATCACACACATCCATACCCGAGGCACGATTCGAACCTGCGACTGTAGCAGCAGCGCGGTTCCGGACTGAAGCGCCTAGAACCGCTTGGCCACAGTGGCCGGCGGTTTTGTTGCCAAAGAAGCTTTATTTTCTTATGATTCTGCTTGTTTTCTTCACACGCTGTGTACAATTTTCAATTTTCTCTTCACGTGTGTGTGTGTGTGTGTGTGTGTGTGTGTGTGTGTGTGTGTGTATATGTGTGTGTGTGTGAGAGAGAGAGAGAGAGAGAGAGAGAGAGAGAGAGAGAGAGAGAGAGAGAGAGAGAGAGAGAGAGAGAGAGAGTGAGTGTGTGTGTGTGTGTGTGTGTGTGTGTGTGTGTGTGTGTGTGTGTGTGTGTGTGTGTGTGTGTGTTCTTCCAACAAGTTCATGAAATTCCAAAAGTATCAGCTCATGTTACAAAATTTTTTAATTCCATAAATTATCATTTCTGAAACAGTGGTGACCAATCTCTATTAAGCGTTTCATAGATTGGTTGGTTGTTGGGATTAAAAGGGACCAATCTTCGTGGTTATTAGTCCTTTTGCTTCATAGATCCCTAAGTATTCTACATACATCCCGCCCCCAACCCTCTTTCCAATGACCTCTACTGCCACTACAATAACATAAAATAAAAACTGAATCTCATTTGCCTCTCCCTCCTACTTATCACAAATATTACACATGAGTAGCAGATTATGTGTAAGGTAGGCTAAAAAGGCTATGCTGCATAAATTTATTCCGCCAAAGAGATTTGCAGGAGAAAAAAAATTGGGAACCACTGTACTAGTTGTTTCACATGCCTTGTAAAACTTACTCTCTTGGAACCTTGCTGACTGTCCACTCACCTCATATTTTACAGATAGGATGCTCTCATGTGATAGTTTCTGAAAACAAGTCTCTGTTTTGGAACCTGCAACATTACGACACTTGCTCTAGTATACAACATGCATTCGGTGGGCTATACTCAAGTCCTATGGCCTGAAACTGCAGTACTTTTGGCATATAACAGAGTTCTGTTACTTTAAAGACTACCAGTAGACATCAATATGATACCAAAATAGTTCACTGTCTGATTGGGGGACTAACAGTTCATATAGAGACTAGCTGGCAGTTGTATAATAACTGCAAATTACTGTTTCTAACTACTACAATATTACCATAACTCACACAACTGGTTTGTATAGCTATTTTGAGGAACAAATCTTAAACTAGAACCATACAACAGGATATTAGTAGAAATATGCACTGCCAGGCAGTTTCTGAAGGCATTGGCAGATATCATTGCGTATCACACGAAATTAACTATTAAATGAAGTGAAACTAACTATGCATCCCATTTATGCTGTCATAAACGTAGCTCACCTGTACTAGTCATCTCATCACAACATGCATAAGAAAACCGCAACAGAAATATTTTTGGGCATCTTCACATAGCCTACACACATTAGAAGACACCAATCAATTTTCAGCAGCCTATACAAATCACTTTTAAAATAGGCACCTTGTTAATTTACCAATAACATACACATACTGCAAAGAATGGCTATATACATAGTTTTTCCAAGAAGTACAAAAACTTCATAACTCAACAATCGACGCAGACACACAGCAGTCACATGCAGAAAAAAACCGTAGGCCATGTTATACATTTTAAATAAATGGTCGCTTCTTGGTCACAATATTCACTCAATGGATTGTCTTAAACGTAAAAAAAAAATCAAGCAAAAATATGCATGGCACATCAATACCACATGTAACTACACTTTTAGAAAATTGCCCACTGGCCAATGCAATATTGGATGCCGCTTGGTGGCATTGCTTGCACGTCACGTGACATGGTAACAGAAGTATGTAAGTGGAGCACTAGATTGGGGGGGGGGGGGGGGGGGGGGGGAATCATTCTAGCGAAGATATGGGTTACAAATGAGAAAATCCATTGAGATAAGCGACTTTGAAAAAGGGCAGATTATTATTACACAGATCCTGTGAACAAGTACCTTGAAAATAGCGAAGCTGGTCGAATGTTCATCTGCTGCTGTTGTGAGGATCTACAGAAAGAGATAGTACAGTGAAATTACCACTAGGCGCTAAATGGTTGGATGTCCACAACTCTTCACAGAACATGGGGTTCAGAGGCTTGTCTGATGGTGATCTGTGGCATCTCTGCTGAAAAAGCACAATGCTAGTGCATGTACAAGTGTTTTGAAGCACACTATTTATTGTACACTGTTGAACATGGAGCTCCGCAGCAGACCACTCCTACATGTTCACATGTCGACCCAACAATATCGTAGTTACAATTGTAGTGGGCACAGAACCATCAGGATCAATGGAAATGTGCTGGCTCCTTGGGTAAATTAAATTTTTGCTACAATAGGTCGCTGGCTATTTCCACAAAGACCGCCATTGAGGTTAATGGTGACTGGAAACATGCAGTGGGCCATGGACGCTCTGGCTGATGGGAGCAGTATTGTGCTATGGGAGACATTCTACTGTGCTGGAGTGGGACATGTGGTATTTATCAGAAAAACACTGACAGCTGCAAACCACTTGCATCCCTTTATGCTTGCTTGCCCGATGGCTTTGAGTAGTATAATTGTCCGTGTCTCAGAGCCAGAACTATGCTACAGTGGTTTAAGGAGAATTATAATGAACTCATGTTGATGTCCCACCTGGCGTAAATCCTATGGAACCCATCTGGGTCGCTATCAGGCGTCAGCACTGCTTACGTAAATCAGCTGCCGTTTTTTACGCAAATTACATGACCTACAATGCCACATAACTCCACAAACCTATCGACAAACTTTTGGATCCTTTATATGCAGAATCAGTGACGTATTTCATTCCAAGGACGGAGAAACAAGCTACTAAGCAGGTGGTCATAATGTTTTGGCTCATCAATGAATATATGTATCATGCACTTCAAAATTACAGTCATGTATGAAACATATAGTACAACTTACACACTACGAGTATGAGGAAAACACTGAGAAAATGCACGGCATGGCCCCATCTCCGACATTTCATGGTGACAATTGATCTTGGAAAGCTCTGAACCTATTCTAGAATATTTTGTTGGTTCCCAGGAATGCCTTGATCCACAAATTTTTCCTTGTGGCGTCCTTTGGGAAACTATGTATCGTAAATATAAAAGTCTGAAGCCAATGAGTGAAATCACTGAAGGACCCAGTCCTTGTTTAAACCATAATTATTTGTTTAGCTGTAGCATTTACCTGTGGAAAGTAACAGCTGACTTTCCGCTTCTGTTAGGACATCCGTAGGCACCACAAGTAACCATTCTGATGTTATTATTTCGAAAACAACACAGCGAAGGGCACATGCTACATACCACAGTCTAACATAACAGTCGCGACACTCACTGCTGTAAAAATTGTTACCGTTTTACAGATGGAGCCACACTAGCGCTCCAAGCGGCGAGTAAGGAGAACATCAGACCCGTCGTAAGCATAATGTTTCTTTTGCATCCATTTCCTACGAAATTTACGAAATATTTGAGTTATTTTCTTGCCTCCGAGGGTTTGTGTAGTATCTGAAGGCATATATGTTTCTAAAAATGATTCTAAAAAAAGCGCAAGTTTGGACAAGATCCATGAATCGAGTGGCAAGCTACAACACATTCGTGAAGAAACACTTGTGACGTTGGATAGAATTGCAGCTTACCTCGTTGATATCAAAAGAATATAAACACACAGATTCGCACGTGCCACAAGTACGACCATCATCTTTATGTTATTCTAAGTGGGACAAGCAACTACCAAATAGTGGCTGAACTATGTTGAAAACATTATATTGAGCTGATAACATTAAATTTCACGCAAAACCAAATATTTGAATAATTTTCAAACAATCTGTCAGTGAACAAGGTGTTAACAAAGTAATGTCACCACACGAAGGAAGCAAGGAAAATTAAGTGACTAACAACAGAAGTGAATGAAATACATACCAAACATTACGCTTTTGTAAGACACGAATAACTGCACTTAATAACCACTTCATCGTCAAAGCAGGTCTTTGTTGACGATTCATACAAATCTGGCAGATACATGGAGAGCTGAACTAGATGCTTCTGTCATAGGACTGTTTTACAGCTTTAGATGGATTGTCGAATCTTAGTGACAGTTTCCTCTTCATCGTCAGTTGAGATGGCTTATTTGGGATGTCAAACAGAGTGGATACTGCATTCCACACAAGTTTATTATTGTCTGCGTTCACGAAATGTTTTTGTTCGAAATGTAGCGAACAAAACCTAATATTATTATAGAGTTAAACTGGGTCTGTTTTCATAAGGTCTTCTCGTCTGCTATTAACCAGTCATTTTCGGCTCCTAAAACGAAACATTAATAATTAATTCACATGTAGTTTGCAAGTGAATCCTGACGATACAGTTTAGTAACATGATGGTGTATACCTCTCAGGATCCTTAGGAAACCTAAAAAAGACAGCTGTGGTGTCTTCTTCCTCTTGTTGCTGCAATTTATTGCGCTACAAACGCTCCTGCTTGTAAAAACCATTGAAGAAATCAAAATAAACAACCGCTCTTCGCTTTCACGATCGCACCGAACTCACAGTTTAAGTTACTGGCCGCATGGGGCGCTCCCGGCGCGGTAGGCAACAAAATCGACGCGAGGTGTCGCGACTATTATGTTAGACTGTGCTACATACAATGTTTTGGTCTCAAAGGAATGGCAGACACCCTATCTTTATTTTTACGGCGTTAGGACATCTCCATAGATTTTAACATCTTTGGTTTGTACGAATGAGCGGAGAGTTTCGTAACAGTCTAATCTTTGGTGCGTATGTGTTTACTGAAATGTCAGTGAAGGAGGGAGTTGTGCGTGGAACAGTTACATAAGAAAAGGAGTATGACAACTATTGGATCTTGTTGATTTGGTGTTAATGCCGTGAAGTTGTAGTGTTGTCAACCGTTTGTGTGATCTGTGGTCGTTGTCATGGAATCGTACGATGAAGATCTCAATGAAAATCCGTTTTTTCACATGTTGCAGACGGAACACACAGAATTGTTTCAGAAAGCAACTGTCGAAGGATGGATAATTTGTGTACCGTGTGAAGGATCAGTGCCAAAGTACGCTCTTACCGTAGAGGATTTTTTTAGCCACATTTTGATTCCAAGCGACGAATTACCAGAGAGTCATTTTAGAACGCTAAATGATCGGGACGTCCGCATTTGTAATCGTGTGGTTACAGTCGAAGAAAACGATATTTCGAGACCCTTGACAACTCATATTCTGTTCGAAGAAACGTATTACACAGATGATCTATTGAAGTATAAAGTATTATGTTTAGAACACCCACTTGAACGTCATTCAGATTTTGGTCCAGTGAGCAGTAACTCCTCAGTAGTCATTAGTCTTCAGACTTTGAGGGACTGTATAGACTTGTTGTGGACGGAAAGTAGAGGTAGGGATGTACTTGAAAAAATTGATCAGTTGATTCGTGATTTTCTTTCGTGTAATAATAATTTGGAGTTTGAACCGCTTCAAGTGCAGAAAGATTTAGTTGGTAGTCTGTACACAATTTGTTTACAGAATGCTCTAAGAGACAGCCGTCTACGAGAAAGAACAAGTACAAATAAACATCTTCTTGAGAATGTTAAATTAGCAGTGGAAACCTACATGCTTCACACTGTGTATAAGAAAGTAATAAAAGGTGTAACAGCCTGTACTGCTCATGACGACGCCAATTTGAATAAAATCATTCGAAATCTTTCAGATATCCAGTTGAGGGATTTAGGTGTTCGTCAAGATCTATATGATACTGTGCCATGGGCGAAGCAGGAGCTCGCTCGTATTGATGGGTACAGTACTGTATTGGGCAAGGTTGGGTGTCTGAAACGTATGTTGGGAGCCATCACAAAGCAACATCCTAGCAAGAACAGTCCTGACCTTTTTGTTGGTAATGTTATTGCTGCAGATGATCTGTTGCCTATGATAGTTTTCCTTGTAATTAAAACTGGTCTACCTAACTGGATTGCTCACTTGACATTTATGAAACAGTTTCATTTTTCAAATCCGTCTAAATGTCAAGTGGATGAATATAGTTTCTTAATTACATCCTTAGAAGCTGCAATTGAACACATTAACTCTGGTCTTTTCCTAGGATCTTCCATTCCAGAAGCTCAAATAGTTTATGAAGAAAAATATGACAAGTACAAGAAGGCTGATGAGGAACAACAGAGTGTGTCTGCTGAGCCTAGTGGTATTGAATATTTGTTTGAACAGATAAAGCTTGGAAATGAAAGTGAGGTGAAAGGCATTCTGGATAGAAGCATTGGTTCAAATTCTATGAGAGAGAGAGAATCATCTACCAAGAAAAATGATATAATATTGAAATTATGCCATCCATTATGTTCCTGTGATAAATGCGAGAGTATCATTTCGAAAAGCTTGTGCAACACTACTCCCACAATTAATTCATGTGATGACAGAGGTTTTACAGCACTCCATGTGGCCTGCATGTTTGGGCGCCCAACTATGGTTGATCTTCTTCTGAAGTATGGTTCTAATGTTAATGCCTGTGACTATAGTGGTTCAACTCCTGTGCATTATGCTGCTGCCAAAGGTTATCAGAATGCACTGTTACTGTTGGTCCATGCAGGTGCACACATAGATATTGCTGACAATGAAGGCAATACTCCACTTCATTTGGCATGTAATAATGGCCATGAAGGCTGTGTGAAGGCAATCATATATTTTGCTGAACATGTTGGACTGAAATTAAATATTAATTGTGCAAATAGTCAAGGTAATACTGCTCTTCATAATGCTGCTCGCTGGGGTTATGAGGGTATTGTCCATTTGCTTTTGGAAAATGGTGCACGGCCAGGAGCAGAGAATAAACGCCACATAACGCCCCTTGATTATGCCCACAACATCCACATTACAAGGCTTCTGATGAGGGCCATAAAAACAATGCCACCAAGTGGTCTAATGCCTGGTAGTAGTAATGGCATTGTAACAAACCTCACATCAAAAAGCAAAGAACTCCATGTAGCAGCTTCATCAAAGAAGACTCTTGATTTCAGTGACAGTGTGAAACCCAGGAAAGTGTCAGGTGCATCACTGCAGAAAGGTTCAAAGACAAAAAAAGTATTTTATGGAGTCTTGCCCGAGACTACACAGGGGATGCGGAATGTAGAGAAGCTTCTGAAAGCAATAGCTGCTGGTGACACAAGACTTGCTTGTTATTACATGGGACTTGATGCTAATGATGAAGCTGCATCACAGAAGGCAGCACAGCCAGAACAACAGCATGAAAAATGTCACCCATTATGTACTTGTGAAAAGTGTCAACCGGAAAATGATGTTAATTCAGATGAAAATGGAACTGATGAAGAGCACTCACACCATATACTTGATGTGAATGTTTGTGATGGTGAGGGCTTTACACCATTACATGTTGCAGCTATGCATGGGCGTTTAGATCTTACACGTTTGCTGATTGATGCTGGTGCACTTGTAGATGTACGGACTCGGACCAAAGCTGCAACACCACTCCACTTTGCTTGTCAAAATCAGAGACTTCAGGTTGCGCAGCTTTTGTTAAGGCGGTCTGCAGATCCAGATATTCAGGATTGGCATGGGAACACAGCTTTGCATTATGCTTGTTATGTTGGCAACATAAGACTTGTTGAAACATTGTTGCAGCTTGCATCTCCAAGGTTGGATTTGAAGAATGCATCGGGTAAATCAGCAGTACAGGAAGCTGAAGAGAAGATGGCTCTTACCATTGTCAAACTGTTGCGTGGAGGGAAGCATTTTGTTGTAAATGGAGATGAGAGTAAAGACTACTGAAGGGAATTGTGTACTGAATGGTTTTTGCTACTGAGTGAAAGAAAAAATATTTTAGTACATTATTTACCAGTATTGACATTTATATTATTTCTATATGTAGTTACTTTTTGGCCTGTGAGTGACATTCATTGATGTTAAGGCTTCATTTGCTTGCTTCATAAATTAAGACATATAGATGTTATTAGTGTATTATTAAAATAACTGTCAGCAGTTTCCCTATAATTTAACTGTATCAAGATCTCTGTGTTGAAAAAGCCTTTCAGAAACCTTATGTATCAAGAATGCTGGATATTTATTATACACCAGAAGATTCAGATGTTAGTAGACAGTGCATTGTAATTTTCTTTTATCAGCCTAGGTACAGTGTACAACATAGTCCTGAAAGAAATGAATGCTTTGAGTGAGAATGTGTTTTTGTTATGTTCCATGAAGTAGAAGTACAAGTGATCTGTAAGCATTAGGGTTTTACTGTGATCTCCCCAACAATATCCCACGAAAGTCAGTGCTATTTTGGAGTTTGTGATGCACAGCATTCTGTTATTTTTTATTAGATTTTTTTTTATTTTTCTAACTTGTTCCAAACCATATATGTTCAATGATGAAACATAGGCTACTTTAATCTGAATCCTAGGTAACTGGCATTTTTATGGTGCGTGTATGCATGGCTGCATAAATCTTGATGTTCTTATTGGTGCTAACCATTTGGTGCTATGTAAAGTAAATCTGCTTATTTTTAAATTGTTATTAATTACTTTATGTGGTATGTTCATGGTTTTTGTAACAGCAATATTAATGCAGTGGCATTTACTTTTGGAGATTAACACTTGGAATTTCAAAGTAATAATTTGTTATAAACATATATGATTGAAGGGAAATTACTAAACCATTCTCAGCAGAAGGAAAGATTGGAACTGAAGATGTTCATTGTATAAAATATTTCTAAGTTGGGTTTCCACATGCACTGAAAACTTTCTTATGGATACTCCTCATTGTCTGCATTAGAAAACACTTTGCTATCTGTAAAAATGACAGTCAGAGAAGTTCAAAGCTGTTTCATTTACTGGCGTAGTATCACTTCCTTCAACACTGCTGAAGAGTCTCTGCTGATCATGGTAACAGGTGGAAATTCATCCATTCTGCTTCTGTTCATTCTGTTGGCACCTGTTTTATTTAGTAGCCTATCTGACACTGTGTAGGGAAGTGAGATTTGTGTGTAACTAGTTATGTACTGTTCGTGAGGAAGTGTACTTTTAGAATCAGAGGAACTATATTTGCTGCAATAGAAATTAAAGAGAGAAGCCATTGCCAGAGATTGCACATGCCTTCTGAAAAAATTTCCCAGGAATGAAAATAAAATCATAATCTTGTATATGGTAAGTTTCACTCTTGCCATTCTTGGGGCATTCGTGCATTGTATTTGAGTGTTACATTGTGCCTTCTGAATATGTCACATGTTTCAAACAGAGATTTAGTGTAGCTACAGTCTGGGGAATGCTTCCACAATGAAATATTCTTTCTGGTCCTGCAAATTTGCATGAGAACTTCTGTGAAGTTTGAAAGGTAGAAAGTGAGGTACTGGTGGAAAT
This sequence comes from Schistocerca gregaria, assembly GCF_023897955.1. Taxonomy (NCBI): domain Eukaryota; kingdom Metazoa; phylum Arthropoda; class Insecta; order Orthoptera; family Acrididae; genus Schistocerca; species Schistocerca gregaria. The sequence continues at coordinate 76,991,545 of NC_064925.1, forward strand.
AAAACTGTGAGTGCAGGTCGTAACTCATGTTTCGGTAGCTCAGTCAGTGGAGCACTTGCTCAATGTCCCAGCGTAGAGTCTTCATCTCCCACATAGGTTCCACCTGTCAGGAAGTTTCACTCAGTAATCTGTTGACTGTTAATCTCCATATTGACAGTGTGGTTACCATGGATTAACTATGTGAATAGGAACTGTTTACTCAGTTTTGTGTGTCACCCTTATGACAATTTGAGAGAAAATGTAACTGATTTTACTAGTAACTTTTTTTCTACTCCAGGTCACATTTATTTAAGCTGATAGTCATGGTGAGGGTTGGGTTGTTTCGGGGAGAAGACCAGACAGCGAGGTCATCGGTCTCATCGGATTAGGGAAGGAAGACGGCTGTGCCCTTTCAATTGAACCATCCCAGCATTTGCCTGGAGTGATCTAGGGAAATCACGGAAAATGTCGTCCTCCCGAATGCGAGTCCAGTGTGCTAGCCACTGCGCCACCTCGCTCGGTCAATAGTAATGGTGAAAACTGTTATGCCTTACAGCTGTTCAGTGAGACATTAAAGAACTCTACTAACAGAAGTGTCTAATTTATTGACTATCATCACAATTCAATCAGATGCTTTTGGCTTGATGTTGCATAGCCGAACCATTTTCTAAAGAAATGCTCATCACTTTTTGTACTTTCCCACTCTTTGTTATTACCTTGTTTTAGTAATTTGTTCTAAAGAAATGCTCATCACTTTTTGTACTTTCCCGCTCTTTGTTATTACCTTGTATTGCCTGAGTACTGACGTGCTTTAAGTTTCCATCCAAGATGTCAAACACTGGCATGTCATGTGATGCTTCTTCTTTCCTTTCTGCCCTGTTGATTTTATGTACAGTGGTTTCCTTTTATTTGTGCTTGTAGATTGTTTGCTGAATTCTCCAGATGCTTCACATCATCTGTATACTTTTCTCTTTGGCCTGTGCTTTAATTGTTGACATTTATAGGTACTATTGTAGTGGGTGGATTGATTTCCAAAAACTATTCTAGATAAATCTCTTGATTGGGAGGATGAAGATGCAGAATACACTCAGCTCAGACTTAACAGAAGCAAAAGTGATTACACTGCTGATGATGATTCTTCAGTTTGAATATCCACACTGCTTGACAGATCTGTTTAAACTGTAGTTAATTCACTTCATTGGGAAAAACAAGTTAATGAAGTATATCAATGTTTACATAGGTAAACAGTGCTGCCACCGATGATTGATGATCATACTTATTAATGTTTTGTAGAGAGAAAACAGCAGTGTGAGATATATACATAATGGTCTGCAACAAAGCTGCAGAATTATACCAAGTTGCTCTTGCTGGTTTGTGAAGACAAAAAGGTCACTCTCCAACTGCATGTATCATCATCATCATCATCATCATCATCATCATCATCTGCTGCTGCTGCTGCTACCATAGCATCATGGGAAGGTGTACCGCACCTCTCTGTAGTCATACTGTTAATTTCTGATTGTAAATAAACAGTTATATCATCCATAATTTCTTACAGAAAGTTGTTTAGATTTCTTCAGTGTATGCTTCTTTCATGACATTCTGTAACAATATAGTAATTACACTGCCTTAGGTATGGTAATTATTCTGAATAAAATTGAAAACATACACAACTCATTTAATTTTTCATTTGGAATAGTAGATATGTACTTCTAATGGCTGTAAGGTGTTAAGCAATGTCACAACTTGTTAGTGTTGCCAAATCAGTTTAATATTACAGCAGTAGGAATCCACATTACAAGTACACTAAGATGTTGTCTTTTCTTATCCATAACTTATGTGCAGATGAATTCCCTATCCTTCATTCTGGGAATATTTTTGTATAGCTGCAAACATTCTTCTATATTATGATTATAATAGTGGTGTGGATGTAAGAAGACAGGTGGTGGCATGATGCACAGTGCCAAGGAGCATGTACCACTTCATGCTCCAGCCATTAATGTAATTGTATCATACCTGCCTGTAGCACACACTGGGGCCGTGTTAAGTGTTGATTTTCATATTAGTTTATATATGATGTGGTTAATTAGCCACTACACTCTTCATTATGAGTGGCATGCAACAACACAATAAGTATTATATTAAGGATCAACAGTGATAGTTTCCAAAGTACATAAATTCTGGCAGACAGAGCCAGAAGTGGAAACTGTGGCCAAATGCAGCACTCACCCATGCGTTGCCAGTTAGTGTGGTAAGCAACAGCTGGAGTGTGAGGTACAGGATGGGGCAGAGAGCACACTGGTCACACCAAAAAGTATTCTGTCTGTCTCTTTGCACAGAAGCTATCACACAGCTGCCTTCTTATGTGCACCACGATATACTGAAAGCAATTTCTTTGAGCAACTATGTAACTACACTTTTCACAGGTGGCAGCATCTACTACAGGAGGGTGTTATCAACAGACATGGTTACAGATTTCTTCATGCGATGTTTTAGGACACCATTCTGATGGATACACACAGTTTAAAACAGCAATTTGTCTGTAGTGGAAACTCCTTACATTCAAGCAACTGTGCAACAGATTCATGATAATTGCCTTGAAGGTTAAAGAATGTGGCATTGTTTAGAAGTACTATGCACATCATGTCAACATGAAGTTTCACTACCTCCCAGCCCTCTTTGCCCCCTCCTCCCCATAGATCTGTCTGTCACCACAGTCAGGTTTGATTGTATCCAACTTACAATGCATAGGTGCCCCTAGAATGGCAAGAGTAATAGTAATAGATATACCTTCTTCTGAACATGTAGTTTGTTGAGTATTTCACTGATGTCTTTGTTCCTTATGCATTAGCATTATTTTTATGAAGAGTAATACCATAAATTGTATGTTGCTGCTACCTCTGGATATGTCAGTGGCTCTGAATACCGGAAGAACTTTTGTTTCTCACTACAGCACAGTAGGGTAAAACACTCTCCACCTCATCCCACTCCTACAAAAACAGCTGAAACACAAGAGTACAGGCACTAAATTAAATCTTGTGCTTACTGTTTGGGAAAATATTAATGAAAGACAATGTCGATATTTACAAATAAATTTATGTAAGACATGTAATGGAACTAATTTCAAAGCATTAATAACAAATGAGACTGCAGGAAACATAATTGATATTTATTTCCAGACTGTGTACATTGTGAAAAGGTAAAGGAACATTGAGCATGTGGGACAAAATTTTCTTTTTTTTCTTTTGTAATAGTGTGCCTAGTCATGTCTTATGAGAATTGGTTGAACATTGTGGTGATTAAACCTGTCTAATTTTTTTGTGTCATTATAATTGACAAATATTGTCTAACATGTTTGTAATTTAATATGGAAAGAAATTCTTTGAAATCTTGACCTTCTCTTGTAAGTTTTTCTGTTACTGTTTTTATTAATATGTGATGAGAAGGTCTCACTGTTATTTTTGGCGAAAAGAGAACCATAACAATACTTACAGCCAAGGTAACCCCTTTTTTGTACCATTTAGTATTGAAACTATGAAACAAACTGAATTTGACAAGAAGTTATTCCTGGAAACAACTTTCATTATTTCAAGTAAGTACTGAATACACAGAAATGAGGAAAGGCTTTGCAACTGCTCGTTTTAGTTGAATTATATTCACACAACCACATAGACACACAAATGCACCCACTGGCAGTGATTTTCACTGAAGCCAAAGGCTGGGGTGTTTGGAGAGTGTGAGTGGTTATGGGTGGAACAGTCTCTACTCATGTTTGTTTGCTTCCATCCTAGAATTTCACTTACTGAAGTTTGCAGAATATATTATAGAATTGGAATATTCAGAGATGTTTGATCGTGGAGGTTCTTGTTCATTTAATATAGGGATTCAGTTGCTCTGTTTGTACCAATTTACTCATATTGCTAACTGTATTGTTGAGCAGAATCTTTTGTACAATTTCATACAATCATCTTGAATTACCTTGTGGTGTGTGTCTGCTATTTGTATTTCTCCCTAGTCACACAGAATCCCATTTTGAATAGGAAGACAGCCAAATGGAGCTTTGGATTACTGTGATACTGATAATTGTAAATATCATTTGTAAATGTTTTTGTATATGCTCAGCACGTTATCTTAGTCTTGATAGTTGTTGATAGGTCTGTATTTTTATGCTGGAATCTAGCTTCCGTATCTGTTGAAAACTAAAACCAATTGGAGAAAGTGTTTTGTTAATTTTATATTGTATGTGTAAATAGATGTAATTTTTTTAAGACTGAAAGATTTTGATGTCATAACTGGAAGCATTCTAATTTGTATCAGACTGATTTTTTTCAGCAAATACATATTCTTAATTACAACTGCCTGTTTTTGAATTTAATTTTAACTGCTTTTCTTTTTGATGCATAGTGTTCCTGGATGAAGCAGATCAGAATATCTATGAAAGAAATGTGAATAATTAAAATGTGAAGAATCAGTAAAGATCAGCATCAAAGACACAGTCAATTTCAGCTTCATATGAAAGGTAACATTCGTTTTCAGAACTTGCTACCCACAGTACACATTGTGGGAAATGTGCTTGATATGTGGTCATTAGAGAATATATGTAATGGGAGATGCTGGCAATACTTTTCAGTGATATTGCGAACATCTCCTGTAGCAAAGTGCTAAGTTGTCTTTGGAGTTATTAGGAAATTTCTGTTCATTAAATTCGATGAAGCTGATAACCGATTTCCAACTAGTGACAGGGTATTCCACTGATCTTTGTTTCTCTGGAACATCTCAATTTATGTAGCACAGGAGCAGAGCTAAACGGATGGAAAGAGAGAAATAATATGTTAAGAAAGATGTAGGAGACGCACGTTTTACTACATTGTGAACTACACCCATTACACTGAAATGGATAAACAAGCTTTTTAATACATTAAGCAACCACTCAGCTTCATAGCACACAGACACACCTAACACTGCAGACATTTTCACTTTGAATTGGGCAAATCCTATTTTACAGTATAAGTGTGTACTTGGGTTATGCGTGCCCCCCCCCCCCCCCACTCACACACACACACACACAGAGAGAGAGAGAGAGAGAGAGAGAGAGAGAGAGAGAAACACCAGGAGGGGAAAGTGGGAGGGGGGGCAAGTGGGAAGGAAACACTTAATGAATACCTGTGAAGTCTGTTTCCACATTTTTAATTTGGCCGCACAGCTAACCATTATTTTATTATGAATGGTCAGCTATGCACCCGCTCATTCATGCAGTTGCTCATTGTCTCTCTACCATTTTTGACTTTGCGCACTCTAAGATTCATCTACATAGTTATGTCTGGCTGAGGGTAAGGAGCCACTGAATTGCTTGATTGTTGATCATGTTCATTTCCCACATCAGTTTGTGAGACTTTTCTATTATTATTGTTCACTGATTTAAAGTATGTGTTACAGTATTTGAAGATGGCTGCAAAATTAGATATTTTTTTAATGATTTATCAATTTTGACAGTATGTCAGTTTTGAGGAAGGATGCAAGGTTTTACTCTTCAGGAGAAAACTAATTTTCAGTTTCTTAAACAGATTTCAGGTTATTCAAATCGTGAAGCTTCTGTTTCACTTGCATTACATATTAACAATTTGTAAATGTCAGCCAGGTTATTTTAAGAGTAACTAAAATGTTAAACCGTTGCTTCATTTACCTTTGATCTTCTACTCTGAACAAATTATACTGTTATTTATAATCTGTTAAGAAGTTTACTTTAGAAATAAAGATACATCTAAAATACGAATCCCCACTTCCCTAAAGTAATCATTAGTCTTTCCAGTGGTGTCACATCCACTCAGTTTCATAATTTACTTTGTGAATAACAATAACAACACTCAATATCCATTCAAATTATCATAAAAATTATAACAATTAAAAAGTCAAGTGTTTCCAAAAACCACATAACTATAAAAAGGTGCTTCAATTGCGACTGAAAGCAGCTGTTTATGTCTTTTCTGTTGTGGTGTGTAGCAAGCTTAGCAACCAGGTGACTGACTTTGTGATTAGCCACAATTTGGTGGTCGTTTGCTCAGTGTTGCACTTGAGTCATCAATCGAGGAACGACCACTGAGTTGTGGGATTGGGAATAGGGATAGCACAGAGATGGATTGAGGTGTTGCATAATTAGGTGGATGATGGAATACTACTATGGAGGAACCAGAGAAATTTTCTAAGCATGTCTGTGCACCATGCTGCCGGTGAATGTTTGAATTTCCTCATTTCTGCTTTTGTTGCTATGATTTTACAGTAAGTTATCCAGCTCTGTCCCAAACCGTTATTTGTATTTGAATGAAAATAGAGGTACCCAATGGCATTAGGGTAATAATTGCACTAGCAATATGGTTTTTTCTGGCTTGTTGCTGTACAGATAAGCAGGCGTAGGTGTCATGAACAAGTCTGGATGAGCAGTAGACATTGAATCACATGTGCTTAAGGCTGGCATTGCGGTAGAATTCTTGCTTCCCGCGCGCGGGGTCCCGGGTTCGATTTCCGGCTGGGTCAGGGATTTTCTCTGCCTCAAGATGACGGGGTGTTGTGTGTCTTTCATCATCATTTCATCCTCATTCACTTGCAAGTCACCGTAGTGGTGTTAAAGAACCGCCCTGCGAGGGGTATCCCGGCCACCAATGCCATACACTCATTATTATTATTATTATTATTATTATTATTATTATTTCTTTCTTATCTCAAACGTTATGTCTGGTCAAAAGTAGAAAGTGACGCGGACCTTTATCAAGCGTGACTTCTTTTTAACTGTATGGTATATGTTATATTGCATTTAGGAACTTTCGGGTAATTGAACATGTATCAATAATTACGGATTTCTGTAGTTGTATATATAAGTTTGGATGTAGCTGTATTGCATTGATGTACTGGTGGATATTGTGTGGTATGACTCCTGTAGTTGATAGTATAATTGGTATAATGTCAACTTTATCCTGATGCCACATATCCTTAACTTCCTCAGCCAGTTGGATGTATTTTTCAATTTTTTCCCCTGTTTTCTTTTGTATATTTGTTCTATTGGGTATGGATATTTCGATTAGTTGTGTTAATTTCTTCTTTTTATTGGTGAGTATGATGTCAGGTTTGTTATGTGGTGTTGTTTTATCTGTTATAATGGATCTGTTCCAGTATAATTTGTATTCATCATTCTCCAGTACATTTTGTGGTGCATACTTGTATGTGGGAACGTGTTGTTTTATAAGTTTATGTTGTAAGGCAAGCTGTTGATGTATTATTTTTGCTACATTGTCATGTCTTCTGGGGTATTCTGTATTTGCTAGTATTGCACATCCGCTTGTGATGTGATCTACTGTTTCTATTTGTTGTTTGCAAAGTCTGCATTTATCTGTTGTGGTATTGGGATCTTTAATAATATGCTTGCTGTAATATCTGGTGTTTATTGTTTGATCCTGTATTGCAATCATGAATCCTTCCGTCTCACTGTATATATTGACTTTTCTTAGCCATGTGTTGGATACGTCTTGATCGATGTGTGGCTGTGTTAAATGATACGGGTGCTTGCCATGTAGTGTTTTCTTTTTCCAATTTACTTTCTTCGTATCTGTTGATGTTATGTGATCTAAAGGGTTTTAGAAGTGGTTATGAAATTGCAGTGGTGTAGCCGATGTATTTATATGAGTGATTGCTTTGTGTATTTTGCTAGTTTCTACTCTTTCTAGAAAGAATTTTCTTAAATTGTCTACCTGTCCATAATGTAGGTTTTTTTATGTCGATAACTCCCCTTCCTCCTTCCTTTCTGCTTAATGTGAATATTTCTGTTGCTGAATGTATGTGATGTATTCTATATTTGTGGCATTGTGATCGTGTAAGTGTATTGAGTGCTTCTAGGCCTGTGTTACTCCATTTCACTACTCCAAATGAGTAGGTCAATATTGGTATAGCGCAAGTATTTATAGCTTTTGTTTTGTTTCTTGCTGTCAATTCTGTTTTCAGTATTTTTGTTAGTCTTTGTCTATATTTTCTTTTAGTTCTTCTTTAATATTTGTATTATCTATTCCAATTTTTTGTCGGTATCCTAGATATTTATAGGCATCTGTTTTTTCCATCGCTTCTATGCAGTCACTGTGGTTATCCAATATGTAATCTTCTTGTTTAGTGTGTTTTCCCTTGACTATGCTATTTTTCTTACATTTGCCTTTTCCAAAAGCCATATTTATATCATTGCTGAATACTTCTGTTATCTTTAGTAATTGGTTGAGTTGTTGATTTGTTGCTGCCAGTAGTCCATGTATAGCAAATGTGTGATTTTGTGTGGGTATGTTCCAGTAATATTGTATCCATAATTTGTATTATTTAGCATGTTGGATAGTGGGTTCAGAGCAAGACAGACCCAGAAAGGACTTAATGAGTCTCCTTGGTATATTCCACACTTAATCTGTATTGGCTGTGATGTGATATTATTTGAATTTGTTGGGATATTAAGTGTGGTTTTCCAATTTTTCATTACTATGTTTAGGAACTGTATCAATTTAGGATTTACTTAGTATATTTCCAATATTTGTAGTAACCATGAGTGGGGTACACTATCAAAAGCTTTTCGGTAATCAATGTATGTGCAACCTTTGTTTAGTTTGATATGTTACCTCTGCATCTATCATCAGTTGCTCTTTACATCCTCCTGCTCCTTTGCAACAGCCTTTTTGTTCTTCATTTATAATTTTGTTCTGTGTCATATGTGTCATTAATTTCTGTGTAATGACTGAAGTTAATATTTTGTATATTGTTGGTAGGCATGTTATGGGGCGGTATTTAGCTGGGTTTGCTGTGTCTGCTTGATCTTTAGGTTTCATATAAGTTATTCCATGTGTAAGTGTATCAGGGAATGTGTATGGGTCTGCAAAGTAACTGATAAATAATTTATATTAAAAACAAAGATTCCAAGACTTACCAAGCGGGAAAACGCCGGCAGACAGGCACAAGAACAAAACACACAAACACACACACAGAATTACTAGCTTTCGCAACCGATGGTTGCTTCTTCAGGAAGGAGAGGGAAAGACGAAAGGATGTGGGTTTTAAGGGAGAGGGTAAGGAGTCATTCCAATCCCGGGAGCGGAAAGACTTCCCTTAGGGGGAAAAAAACGACAGGTGTACACTCGCGCACACATACACACGCACACATATCCATCCGCACATACACAGACACAAGCAGACATATTTCTGCTTCTTTTCATATAATTGCTCTATCGCTTCTTGTTGTGAGATTTTACCTAACCTTTTTTGTTTTTTTTTCTGACATTTGATGTCTTATAAATTGTGTTAGCTGTCCAATGTCTTTTCTCAGTTTTTCTATTCTGATCTGTAGCCTGTGTTGCCATGCTGGTTTTGTGGGTTTCTTCTGTGTGTTGGTTGGTTCTGATCTCTGCCTAGTGTGTATATTTAGTGTAGTGAGTGCTCCTATATAAACCAGTAGTTGTAACTCTTCCATAGTTGTGTTTTCATTTATTTTGTTGTGTATGATTGTGTTGATAGTTTTTATTGTTGTTTCGACTTGTGGGTTATTTGGCGGTCTATGCAAGAATGGTCTAATGTCTGTATTTGTGCCTTTGTATGCTATATACGTCAGCTGAAATTTTTCTTCTATATCTAACATGTGTGTTACTTTGTGTTCTATTTGTACTTGTTCTGGTGGCAGTCTTAAGATTTCGTTTTCCTCTTATTATTATTATTATTATTATTATTATTATTATTATTAAGGCACAGATATGTAACTGTAGCCTACATATTCTATAGAAAACTGCCAAAGTAGATGTCAGATGCAGTAAAGTGTTCATATGCTGCTTACAGAGCTGCGTTCTTGGATATGTTGTATAAAGCTGAAACAATTTCGTGACATTTCTCTTTGATGGTGGAAGTTGTCAGGGATGAGTGACATCACGTGGGGTAAAGAGTGGGTTTTTGAGAACTTATTATGCTCAATGGCCTGGTAGTGATTTCATTTATCTGTGCATGTCAGTTCTCATAACATGCATATGGCTGTCCAACAGCTGATCTGTCCTTGGTGGGGAACATTATCTGGTATGCACAGTACTGATTGCCCATGGTTGGGCCAGTATTCTTTTGCAGAACAGTTACCATGGTATCTAGAACATTCTAGTATATTCATGAATCGGTTAGAACATTAAGAAAGTGGTATCACTTCCTGTAAACAGAATAACTTCCTGCTCACACTCATCCCTCAGTGTGAAGGCAAAATTTTTCATGACAAGTAAATCTTAAACAAGTTGGTTTTTTGTGAAGTCCTTTGGTGTGCCAGTTATTCAGACATGGAAAAAAGTACTAAAGTACTGGATGGGGAAAGTAGTCAGCGCATCTGCCTAGCAAGCACGAGACCTGGGTTTCAATCCTGCTCCAGCACCACAAATTTTCAGCTTGCCCCATTGATATTAATCAGTGCCCATTGGTAGCTAATGTCTTTTGGGCCTAATTCCTTTGTGCCTCTTTTAACTGTAGTCTTATTTCTGTACTAGTTGTAAATAACCTTTCAGTCCCTGTATTTTACCCTGATATATTCAACATTTCAAAGATTGTATTCCAGTCAACACTCAAAGGCATTCACGAAATCTACAGATGCTGGTATGCCTCTCTTAAGCCTATCTTCTAAGGTAAGTTATGGGGTCAGTATTGCCTTGTGTGTTGCTATATTTCTCTGGAACCAAATATGATCTTCCTTGAGGTCAACTTCTTCTTTTCCCATTCTTAAGTAAATACTCCAGTATTTTGCAACCATGACTCATTAAACTAATGGTTCAGTGGTATTCATACCTGTCAGCACTCACCTTCTTTGGAATTGGAATTATTACAGTCTTCCTTTTGGGAGAGCCAGCCATGACAAATCTATTCAAGGTGAGTGAGACTGGTGAAATACTGTTAGACTTAAAGAAGAATGTAATAATTACAGTTCCAAAGAAAGCGGGTGCTGACACCTGTGAATGTTTTCATACTAACAGTTTAATGTCATGATTCCAAAATGCTAACACAAATTCTCTATAGAGGAATGGAGAGACTGGTAGAAATCAAACTTGGGGAAGATCAGTGAAATGTAGGAACACGCAAGATAATATTGTCCTTACTTCTTGTAGAAGATAGGTTAAGGAAGGGCAAACCTATGTTTATGACATATGTAGACTTGTAGAAAACTTTTGTCAATGTTGACTGTAATAACCCCTCTGATATTCTAAAGGTAGCAGGGGTAAAATTCAGGGACTGAAAGGCTATTTACAACTTGTACAGAAATCAGATGGCAGGTACAAGAGTCGAGGGGCCTGGAAGGGGAGCAGTGGTTGAGAATGGAGTGAGACAGGGTTGTAGCCTATCCCTGATGTTGTTCAGTCTGTACAATGAGCAAGCAATAATGGAAACCAAAGAAAAATTTGGAGCAGGAATTAAAGTTCAGGGAGAAGAAAAATTTTTTGAGCTTTGCCAATGATTTGCACTTCACTTCAGTCGGAGGCAGTGAAGGACTTTGAAGAGCAACTGAACAGAATTGGCAGCATCTTGAAAGGATATTAATGAACATCAACAAAGGTGAATGAAGGATAATGGAATGTAGTCAAATTAGGTGATGCTTAGGGAATTACATTAGGAAAAAAAGACAGAAAAAGTAGTAGATGAGTTTTGCTATTTGGGCTGTGAAATAACTGATGATCACTGAAGTAGAGAGGATATACAATGTAGACTGGCAAAGCAAGAAGAGTGTCTCTGAAGAAGAGAAATTGTTAACATCAGGTGCAAACTTATGTGTTAGGAAGTCTTTTCTGAAGGTATTTGCCTGGAGTGTAGCTGTGTATTTAAGTGAAACATGGGCGAAAAACAGTTTAGACAAGAAGAGAATAAAAGCTTCTGTAGCTGATGCTACAGAAGAATGCTGGAGATTTTATAAGTAGGTTCCATAACTAATGAAGAGGTACAGAATGTAATTGAGAGAAAAGAAGTTTGTGGCACAACTTGAGTAAAAGAAAGGATCAGGTGATATGACACATTGATCACCAATTTAGTATTGGCGGGAAGTGGGGATAAAAGTCATAGAGGGAGGCCAAGAGATGAATCCAGTAAACATATGCAAAAGGATGTAAGCTGGAGTAGTTATTCAGAGATGAAGAGGCTTGCAGAGTAGCATGGAGAGCTGCATCAGACCAGTCTTCGGACTGGAGACAACATGAATTCTGAGGGTATTTTCCCTCTTTCAATCATCTTGCATGCCAGGAAATATGTTTGTTATGGCTGGCTCTCCCAAGAATCTCAGTAATTGTGAGAAAATATCCTTGTTTCCACTTACATATTTCAGTGATATGTAATATTCTTCTTGCAGTATCATATTATCCACCTCATCTTCATTTACTACTTCTTTCCTTATCTTCAAGTAAAAGTGACATTCAATAAGTAATGAAACACATTTTTTCTGGAAGCAGGTTGGTTTTATCAAGGACTCCAATACACTCTGTTATTCCACACTCCTTTGGCTACAAAACCATATTTTTTAACATAATTTCCATTCAGTGCTATGGAATTATGCTGTCTTACTGGGAGGGCCTGTATCCCCCACTCTACTGGTCAACATGGGAGCGACCATCTTGCTGCCTCAATAACCTCCCAATTGTCCACATACTGCTTCTGGTGGAGTGAATTCTTTATTGGGCCAAACAGATGGAAGTTGAGGGTGCAAGATCCGGGCTGCAGGGGGGATGATGAAGAACAGTCCAATGAAGTTTTGTGAACTACTCTCAGAAGTTCAGACTTGTGTGAGGCCTCATGTTGTCATGGAGAAGTAGTAGTTTACTTGCATTTTAATGGTGATTTCCTGAGGGTAGTACAATACACTTCTGAGATTGACCGTAGCACCATGAGTGAGAACATAAAAGAAACCTCCTTCACAGTCCCAGAAGACTGTTACCATGACTTTAACCACTGAGGGTGTGATTTTAAACTTTTTATTCAGAGGAGAGGTGGTGTGGTGCCACAACATGGATTGCCATTTTGTTTCCAGTCCAAAGTGATGAACCTATGTTTCATCAACTGCGCCAATATTTGACAGAAAATTGTCATGATTAGCCCTGTGATGTATAAGCAATTCTACACAGTTGGTCTTCTGTTACTCTTTATCATCATCTGTTAATTGTTAGGAGGGGAGGAACCTAGAACGCACACACCTTTGAGTACCCCACATGGTGCGTGCCTGCATTAGTAGTACCAGCAGAGATGCCCAGTTGTGCAGCAAGGCGTTTGATTGTGATCCGGTGATCACTCTGAATGCGAATGTCCACATGTTCCAACACTGCAGAACTCACAACAATATGTGGGCGACCGGAATGTGTGAGATCAGCCAGGTTTGTGCGACCTTGTTGTGATGACGTCAGCCGCTTTGCCCCTCAACTCACTATGCTTTTATTCATTGCCAGGTCTTTGTATAAGTTCTGCAAACACTTATAAATCTTATAAATATCTGCAATGCTCTGGTTTTCTGCCAAAAGAAACTTGGTGACAGCTCTCTGCTTGGAATGCACCTCCATTACAAACACCATTTTGAAGGATACATATAGTGCTGTCACCTAGTAGGGCTTCATGAAACTATACAGGCAGAAGTAGGAATATTCCATGATGTCCCAAAACAAATTATGCATTTTTCAACCAAAACTGGCTGAGGAAAAGAAATATGTTACATTTCTTCCTGAATATCCCTTGTATGTTGTTGCACTTGTATAGCCCCTTTATGTGTTCCTTCCATCTCTGAGCTTTTCCTGCTGTGCTTAATAATAGCTTCCCATCTGAGCTCCTGTTATCCACTCAGGTGCTGCTCTTCTCTCCAAAAGTCTCTTCAAAAATGATGAGTACATTGACAAATCCAGCAATAAAATAAAAGCAATGTGGAATATTATAACAAGGGAAAGAGGGGAAATCAAAGCTACACACACGAACATAGAAATCAAACTCAACAATGAATCTATATCCAATCCCAAAGTTGTGGTGAACTCCTTCAACAAATTCTTTATGAACATAGCTGAAAAATAGGTCAGAAATAATCCTAACACAAACTACCAACCAGCAAAACAAAAATATCACACATGTGCAAAGTCAATTTTTATTACCAAAGTCACTGAAAATGATGTTGCAAAAGCCCTCGAAGAGATAAAAAAATTCATATTCAGCTGGAATTAATGGTATCCCAACAGCTGTCATCAAAAATTGTGTACACACAATTGGTGAACCATTAACTCACCTCTGTTACTTCTTTCCAGGCAGGTACTTTCCCTGAAGCTCTAAAACTATCTAAAGTAATTCCTGTCTTCAAAAAAGGTGATAATAAAGATATAAATAACTACAGGCCTATCTAAATCTCATCCTGCTTTTCTAAAGTTTTTGAAAAATTTTTTACTGATGGAGTTCATTGGGAAAAAAGTTTAGCACAACATGGATTTAGCAGCAACAGATCTACTGAAACTGTAGTATATGATTGCATAAATACGCTTTTAGATTTGTTAGATAAAAAGCAACCCATAACAGGCATATCTCTGGATCTGTCGAAGGCTTTTGACACTGTTGACCACAAAATATTGCTGGAAAAAAATAGAAAACTATGGTATCAGAGAAATGGCAGACAACTGGATTGCTTCATTCCTAACCAGGTGGATGCAGAGACTCAGCATGAAATACACTAATACACAAACCAACTCAATAACCGAAATCCTATCGAGTAATAAAACTGTAAAGCAAGGTGTACCACAGTGCTCAGTTTTGTGACCTCTACTTTTCCTGCTGTATATTAATGACTTGAGCCTGAATGTAGATGCACACAAAACAATAATATTTGCTGATCACACAACTGTACTCCTCAAAGGGGAGAATACAGAGGCTGTGGTCACTGAACAACTAGGCAACTGGGCTAAAATCAACAGATTAACTATCAACACCAAAACGACAGCTTCTATGAACTTTCACACAAAACAAAATGCAAATTCCTCTCAGCCACTTGTCACTATAAATAACCAGCCAATTGATACTGACATCGTTTTCAAATTTCTGGGTCTGTGGGTCCAAGATAGCCTGAAATGGAATACATATAGAGGAAAGGTAAATGCCAGAATTAGTACTAGCTGCTATGCGTTGAGTGTACTGAGATCATGTGCTAGCCTGAAAACAGTAACCAGCACATACTATGCTTACATACAAGCCCACCTAAAATATGGAGTGATATTCTGGGGAAATTCTCCAACTGTCCTGAGCACATTCAAAATCCAGAAGAGAGCAATGAGGATCATTACTGGGAGCAAACCCAGAGGCTCCTGCAAACACATCTTCAGAAAGTTGGAAATCCTTACACTGCCTTGCCTATACATTCTCAGACTCTAAAATTTTTCAAGAACTACATAGTGCCATCTGACTCCAGAGTCGTAAAAAATAATGAAATACATAAACACAACACCAGAGAAAATGCAAATCTGCATGTTTTACGTACAAACACCCAACTGTGTAAAAAGGGAGCTTTCCACATGGGCTTCCAACTGTTCAACAAACTTCCCACTAGTATGAAGTCCATCAAAGACAACATAAAATTTAGCAAAGCCATAAAGTCATATTTGTTGTGTCACTGTTTTTACTCTATAAATGAATACCTAAAAAGTAATCTTGCTATTTATATTAAATTGAAAACATTGAGCAATGGAGCGAAGTAAACTTAACCAATCTATGCAATATAATACTTTAGCAAGCTGTATGTTAATATGTGTTAACAATGTCAACAGATTTTTTTCCGACATCTGTAATACACTGTGTACCATCAGATCACATGGAATAAATAAATAAAATAAAATAATATTTCTGTAGGCAGTACCTATCTTCCCCCTAATAATTCATGCTTCTACAGCCTCACATTTGTCCTCTAGCTGTTCCTGCTTAATCACTTTTCATTTTCTGTCAATTTTATTATTTATATTTTTGTAATGCTTTTCACCTGCTTCCTTTGCTGTATTTTTATATTTTCTCTTTTTATCAGGCAAATTTATTATCTTGAGTGTTGCCTAAGGGTATCTACTAGGCCTTTTCCTTTTGAGTATGAAATCATCTGCTGCCTTTACTACTGTACCTCTAAAAACTACCCATTTGTCTTCTATTGTATCCAGTCAATCTTTGCCTAATGCCCTCTTTGAAAGTTTCAACAATCTCTGGTTCTTTCTGTTTATCCAAGTCTCTGTCTTTTTTTGCAATTTCTTTGGTCTGAATACACAGTTCATAACCAACAATTTATTCCCAGACTTTGCACCTGCTCTTACAGTTTAAAATCTGGTATCATAATCTCTGCCTTACAATTATTTAACTTATCTGAAATTTTTGTAGTGTTCCCAGGTCTCTTCTACATGTACATAACCACCTTTTATAGTGCATGAACCAAGTGTTAGCAATGATTAAATTTTTCTCTGTGGAAAGTACTGCTAGGGAGCATTGTCTTTCATTTATTTCCCCCAGTCCATGTTCTCCTACTATTTTTCCACCTCTTCCTTATCATCATACATTCTTTGAAACTCTTTTTCATCTGTGGAGCTAGTTGACATATAAATTTGTTTCCTATGGTGGATAGCAGCTTCAGCCACTATGCTGTTGATAATAACTTATCAGTAGTCATGTTTTCTTATTAATTATTTGGCATATTCCCTGTTATCCTTGTCTGATTTTGAACTGTATAAGGGAACGGGTAATGGGGTGGGGATGGTGGGGAGCTGCTGAAGGAAGTGATTCATATCTTTGATGCTGGAGGCTAGATTTTGGGCTATTGGTTGGAGGTGTTGGTCAATGAGGGCCAAAATCCTTTTTGTGGGGGCACAATAATGAGGCAGAATCAAGTTTTCCAAGGTGTTGATTCCTGCAATGGAAACACATATTTGCCACCAGTCCCCCCAACTGAATCCAACCTAATCCCAATATTGATCCCTGCCTCTCCCAGCCATTCACACCACTATCCAACCCTGATCCTCCGCCCACTCCTTCACCTGTCAACCCCTTCATCACCTTCCAGGAATTCCTAACCTCCAAAGTGGCCTCAATATCCTTCTCCAGCTCCCTTTCTAAGAGCACAAATCTTTCAGTAGAAGAAATGACAGCCATATGCAACCTCAAAACAAATCCTAATGTAATCATCCTAACTGCAGGCAAAGTTCCCACCGCTGCCATTGCAAATCGCAGTGACTACCTGTTGGAAAGCCTCTGCCAATTACCTAATTCCTCTGCGTATAATCTCTGCCAGAGTGATCCCATCATCGAAGTCCAACCTAACTTCCAACCCCTGCTTAAAATCCTTAGTCCCTTCCCAGAACTTCTTCCCTGAACCCTTTTCCCTCCTCACCCTTATGACACACTGTACACTCACCTTCTATTTGCTCCACAAACTCAACAACCCAGAACAATCCATTGTGGCTCATTGGCTCTCACTGAGCAACACTTCCAATAAACTGGCTGAAATGGAGCCTCCCACATCAGAGATACCAACCACTTCCTTCAGTGACACTCAACCTTCCCAACCATATTACCTCCTGGATCCCTGCTATTCATTGTTGATGCCACTACCCTATACACCAACAAACATCGTGCCCATGGTCTTGCTGCTATTGAACATTGTCTTTCCAACATCCTTCAGACTCCAAACCTCATACACCTTACTAACTTCATCCTAATACACAACTACCCCTCCTTTGAAGGGGAGGTATACAACAAATCCATGACACAGCCATGGGCACCAGCATGGCACCCTCCTATGCCAATCTGTTTATGGACACTCTAGAGAAGACATTCCTAGCCACCCAAAATGCCAAACCCGTAGTATGGTTCAGGTTCACTGATGATATCTTGATGATCTAGACTCAGGGCCAAGACACTGTATCCTTATTCCTCAACAACCACAACACCTTCTATCCCATCCACTTCACGGATCCTCCTCAATTCTGTGTACCACCTTCTTGGATGTTGACCCCCTCCTCTCTGATGGCTTCATCCACATCTCTGTCCACATTAAACCCATCAACCACCAATAATACCTTCATTTTGATAGCTGTCATACATTCCACACCACAAAATCCCTCACAGACAGCCTGGTCACCTGGGGACTGTGTAGTGACAGCCTGGTCACCTGGGGACTGTGTATCTGTAGTGGCAAGAACTCCCTTGCCCAGTATGCTGAAGCTCTCACCAAGGCCTTGACAGACAGGCACTATCCCCCACACATTGTCCACAAATAGATCTCCTGAACCATTTGCCCACACACCCTCAATCTTCTCACCACCCCCAAGAACCAGCTACAAAGGAGTGCTCCCTTCATCACCAAGTACCACACCAGACTGGAAGAACTGAACAACATCCTTTGTCAGGGCTTTGATTACCTATCATCATGCCCTGAAATGAGGGACATCCCATCCAAGATCTTTCCCAGCCTTCCTAAAGTGGTGTTCCATTGCCCAGCCTATCTCCATAACACCCTAGACCATCCCTATGCTATTCATCCTAACCCCTTTCCATAAAGATCATATCCCCGTGAAACACCAAGGTGCAAGATCTGCCCAATCCGCTCTTCTAGTGCTTTCTATTCCAGTCCTGTCACAGGCTTATCTTACCTCATCAGAGGGTGGGCAACTTACAAAAGCACCTATGGCATCCTGCCCACTTGTGTCTTATAGGGTGCCTAGGAAGCTGTTTTCTCAGATAGCTAAACAACACACAAACAAATCAGTAGAATGCCACTTCTGTATTTCCTGAGCATGACATTCTCTTGAGTAATTCTTCTCTGGAGGTCCAAATGAGGAACTTTTTTATCTCTGGAATATTTTATCCAAGAGGATGCCATCATTATTAAGCTGTGTAATCTGCCATCCCTCAGGAGAACAATATTGATTGTAGTATCCTCTCGTTCTCAGTCATTAGTAGTACCTGTCCACCACTGCAATTACTGATAATGCTGCTGCCCCTGTTCTGAAAAAAACAGGTTGGTCTGGCCTTTCCATAGATTCCCCTTCACTATGGTTCACCTACAATGCAGCAATATTTATCATCGAGACACACAAGCCACACCATCTCTGCAAGGTCCACAGTTCGTGGGGCAGCAGAGAAAGCTGTTTCCCAGAAACTCCAGCTGTAACTGGTTATTCCTCCATAATGCTTCCATTCCTAAGGGCAGGGCCAAAAAATATCTCCTTAAGTAGACCAGGTTCTATCAAATTATTAATAAAATATGCCCTGTGAATCTGGAGGTACAAAAATACAACTGCTAATTGAGCCGCTATGGTACACATACATATATAGGATAGAGATTTTAAGGCAGCTTCTGACCCTATATATATAAAATAGAAAGAAACTTCCACATGGGAATGGATGGATATGTGTGTGTGTGTGTGTGTGTGTGTGTGTGTGTGTGTGTGTGTGTCCCTCTCCTTCCCTCTTTCCTGAAGAAGCAACCGTCGGTTGCGAAAGCTAGAAATTCTGTGTGTGTGTTTGTGTGTTTTATTCATTGTGCCTATCTACCGGCGCTTTCCCGCTTGGTAAGTCTTGGAATCTTTGTTTTTAATATACTTTTCCCATGTGGAAGTTTCTTTCTATTTTATTTACAAAATATATTATTTATATAAAGAAACTTCCACATGGGAAAAATATATTAAAAACAAAGATTCCAAGACTTACCAAGCGGGAAAGCGCCGGTAGATAGGCACAATAAATAAAACACACACACAGAATTTCGAGCTTTCGCAACCGGCGGCTGCTTCATCAGGAGAGAGGGAAGGGAAAGGAAAGATGAAAGGATGTGGGTTTTAAGGGAGAGGGTAAGGAGTCATTCAAATCCCGGGAGCGGAAAGACTTCCCTTAGGGGGAAAAAAGACAGGTGTACACTCGTGTGCACACACACACACACACACACACACACACACACACACACATATCCATCCGCACATACACAGATACAAGCAGACACAGATATATATATATATGTTTCTTTAATGCTCTATTCACTTGACTGGTATCACTTGTCCTGTTTGTCTGCAATAAACAGACACACACACAGATTTTAACTGCAAGGCAAGCCAAATTGGATTTTTTGTATGGTTCCTTTAAAAGGAATATGGCCACTTTCACTAACTGTCCCTATCAAATTAATGCCCTGTCTGTAATGACCTTGTTGTCGACAAGACATTATACAAAAATTATCTTTCCTTATTTTCACCTTCATGGGGGTATATATTCATTAGGCAGTTGCTATTTTGCCTGTCCTAAATATCTCACATTGGATGTCTTAGTTGGGCTTCTTACACTTTACAAAAAATTTAGTTCTCATTATTTATCAGTTTATCTTCCTTGTTATCATTTAAATGAATATTCTGTCAACTATTAACTTTTTCATGTGATAATTGGGACACCAATATATTTTGCAAGTGGAATTTACTTTTGAATGCACATTAGTATCTATTTCTGGTATCTGTAAATCATTATTTGCTTCACATTTTTTGAACAGTAAAAGGAGAAAGATGTGAGTTTACTGAATGCCATGGAAGTTTACAAAGAATGCCTTGTTTGGCAAGAAAGAAGAATTATTTTTAAGGGTGGTTTTGTTCAAAACTAAAATAAAACAGGAGGCAAAGGAGGTAAAATGACGAGAAGGAAGAAGAAAAATCATGATGTCTAAGCAATCAATGTTTATTTTAAAAATAATTCCTCATAACCTTCATTTCCTATTCCTTTCCTCATACCAGTTCCACTTATTTGTCTGGAGATAGCATTACTGTTGCACGGTAGGGCATAAGTAAACTACTGATTCCTTTAAACACAATTTAGAAAAAAAGCTGTACAGTTAATTTACATACTGGTATATCAGTCAAATATAAAAATTTATACTTAAATATTACACAAACTACATAATGTAATTATTTATATTTACACATGCAATCAATTACTGAACTGATTACTTTGTGTACCATTTGGCCCATATCATGCTTAAATATTTAGATCATTTAAACCATCATGAATGAATTATTCAATGTTGTAGACTGGCTAACTTTTCATCCAATATTCCATTACCATTTTTCAATTTATTATTGACAGCTATTTCACACTTTCCGATTTACTTAACAAGCAGGCACTCATGAGCTTAACAACAGTAATATGGTAGCCTCTTGATATTGATTTGTGGTGGCATGTGACAAAATTCCCACATACACACTGTAATTTACTGTTTGATGGCCCCTACGTTTGCTATTGAACATTTAAATTGCAGTGTTGTTATGGCCTCTTAACTTGCGGTGTTATGAAACATTGCTGCACAATCCTTTAACAAATCAGTTTCAAAATATATTCATTTTTCCAATAAATTCTGCTGCTGTAGCTATCAGGTCTGGAATAATTTTTACTTCTGCTCAGTGTCCACTAAAGTATGACTTTTGTTGAGTGTTGATATTGTCATGGCTTACATTTCTTTGCATTATAGCATTGTTATGTTAATGTATTTAAATACATGTGAATGTTTAGTACCAGGAAGTGTTATCAATGTTAGCCATTTTCTTGTGCAATATTCAGAAGTTCATGGACACAGAAACATTATAATAATTGCTTCATATGATGAATTTGGGCAAGGTAAATTATATGTATCAACGTGACATTTTACCATTGTATGTAAATTTCAATCCTGCCATGAATTTATGAAAGGCTGTAAAAACACAAATGGATGGCAAATGGAACCTTTCTTAAATTTCTGTCCATCACATATTTTTCTCTTTTATCAATGAATATCTGTGGTATGAATGTAATGGGCAATAAACTCCATCCTTATAATAAGGACACTTTGCTGGCCAGATGAACAATCTTGGTCATTATTATGTAGCCTTGAAAGTTAATATTAATTCCATTAGATGCATTTCAGCATCTGATTATTTCTTTGGAGCCCCACGATCCATTTATAAGTACTTATGAGGTACTTTTTGGAGAATAAAACTTTGGAATTTGGTCTAAATCAAACAATAGGGAAGGGAACATTACAGATGAATAAGAAGTTACATAAAGTATTTAAATTGATAACAATAGACTCAGTAATGTTTATTACTGTGCTACTAGACTTTGAAGTCAACAGTCATAATGTAGTGAATACACTGGTTCCCATTAGGTCACCAAAATTAAGCACCAGCTGGTGCAGTTGGCATTTGGATGGGTGACCAACTGCACTGCCATAAGCTGTTGATCTATTGGGTTGCACTCAGCCCCATGATGTCAACTGTGGAGCTTCTTGAATGAGTAGACTGAGTAGCAGTGACTCCGGATAAGGCCTTCTAAGGCCTGTTCAAGTGGAGTTTTATTGGACTTTGAAGAGGCAACATTTATATTCTGGTTGATTTCTTTCTCGTCCCTGTTAGTTACTGATCTTGTGGTAACTTTTCACATTATTATTCTAACATTTTTGATGACAAGAATGTGTGAATTTCTTTTACATGAGTTGACTTACTTGGTATGCACAGCCGATGTTCTTCTCTGGATAGCCGGCTACTGAAATAAGTAAAAACATCTTCTCTGAAGACTGATGCTAGTTAAAGGAACATACAAGTCTCTCTCTTTACTCGTGAAATAAGTAGGTACTCGAAGAATACTTTTAGTTCACTCTCGGTATATTTCAAATTCCACAAAGAACAAAATTATCATCTCTACATAAATATTTGACTTCTTGTAAGTCACCCATGTTTTCTCATGTTGGACACAATTAAGATACTTTTACAACAGAGTTGGTTTAACAACCCCAGAAATGGAAACGAAGTTTTTCATGGCAGCACTTATGTATAAAACATTCTCGGTATTCTTGTCGCGTCAGTTCTAGATAAAATCTCGAGCTTTCGATGATTACCTCCATCGTCATCTTCAGGAGCTGACTGTCTCCACTGCTGCTATGGTAGCCTATATATAGCCCAAAGACGGCTTCTGATTGGTCGGCTTATGGTTGGTTGGCGATTACATGCTGCTGTCTCAGACAGTGACACTGTGTACGCCGGTGGCGCCACCACTTCCGTTTGAATGTAAACCTGGGGAAGAACATCTCTGCTGCCTTTCTGCATCAAGTGCTCATTTCCACGCGCAGCTCAGATGGTATCCGCTATTGCGGTTAAAGTTCTTTTGGCTCATTCTTATTTCAACAGCCTCCTTAATAACAAAATCCCAGTACGTGTAGGCATGGGACAGAATTTTAGTTTCATCGAACAATGTTTTATATTTGTTTGTGAGGCTGTGCTCCGCAATTGCCGATTTCTCCAGTTCTCTATTTTTAATATAGTGTTGATGTTCTGCACAGCGCTCGGAAACAGTATGAATCATCTGACCTATATAATTGCTTCCACACTCACAGGGTATATTATAAACTCCAGGGATCCTGAGGCCGAGATTGTCCTTAACGGGGCGCATCATCTCCTTAATTTTCGTAGGAGGACGAAAATTCGGTCTTATAAAGGTTTGAATTTTGCTCCTACACCATGTACTACACCCATCGTGGATCTTATCAGTGGAGTAGAACAGGCTGTGCGGCACCTTGCACAGGACGACGCCGACGAAGTGAGACTTGTTACCAGTTGCTTTTTGGCCTTAGCTAAGCCTCCCAGGTCTAATATCAGTAGAGAGGAGAAGGAGGGCCTCCGTTTACTTCAGATGGATGAAGATCTTGTCATATTACCAGCTGACAAAGGAAATGCCACCGCGGTCCTTAATACTACTGAATATCATAGAAAAATGACATCACTGTCGGAGGACAGTACGTATAAGTGTCTTAAACAGGACCCAACTTTGACGTACACCAGAAAAACCATGAAGTTACTGAAGAATTCCGGGCTGCCAGACGATATTACAAAAAAATCTCAGAGTCCGAGCTCCTAGACCGCCCAGGTTGTACGGACTACCGAAGCTCCACAAGGATAATGTTCCCATGAGACCTATTGTCAGTGCAATTGGTTCTCCTACTTATAAGCTGGCCAAACACCTAACAAAGTTGATGACTCCTATAGTCGGCCGGTGTGAACATCACATCAAAAACTCCCAGATGTTCATTGAGAAAATTAAAGAGATTAGTGTTGGTCCAAATGACGTTTTAGTCAGCCTGGATGTGGTGTCACTGTTCACAAAAGTTCCTGTGGAGGACACTTTGAAAATGCTGGCAGATCATTTTCCTCCTGAAACAATAAAGTTGTTCCGGTATGTGATGGCGACCACCTACTTCTTGTACGGTAATAAATTTTATGAAATGATAGACGGTATGGCAATGGGCTCTCCATTGTCTCCATCACTGGCTAACTTTTTTATGGAGAATTTTGAAGAATGTGCATTAAATTCGGCTCCCCTCCATCCATCCTTATTTTATTGTTACCTTGACGATACATTTATGATCTGGCCACATGGCGCAGAAGCTCTCGAACAATTCATGGAACACATGAACAGCATCCATTCAAACATCCAGTTCACTGTCGAGATGGAGAAGGAGGGGAGACTGCCTTTCTTAGACGTTTTAGTACAACAACGGGCGGACGGGCATCTTGGCCACTCTGTATACAGTAAGCTGATGCATACCGATTTATACCTGAATGCACAGAGTTTCCATCATCCTGCTCAGAAAAGAGCCGTTTTGAACACGTTGGTATATAGAACCAAAAATGTTTCTGACGAGGACCACTTAAGGTCCGAGATTAACCACTTGAAGAACGTGTTCCGAAAGAATGGCTATGGTGCACGCAATATAAAGGCAGCGTTCTCCAAAAGAAGGAAACGTGAAAATGCTGCAACCTCACAGGATGAAACACCGATTGCGGTTCTTCCTTTTTGTGGCGCGATTTCCAGAAAAATAGGAAGAGTCATGCTTAGACATGGTATAAGACTGATTTTTCATCCTCCTAAGAAAATTAAGGAAATGATGCACCCTGTTAAGGACAATCTCAGCCTCAGGGTCCCTGGAGTTTATAATATACCCTGTGAGTGTAGAAGCAATTATATAGATCAGATGATTCGTACTGTTTCTGACTGCTGTGCAGAACACCAACGCCATATTAAAAATAGAGAACTGGAGAAATCAGCAGTTGTGGAGCACAGCCACACGAACAAACATAAAATATTGTTCGATGAAACTAAAATTCTGTCCCATGCCTCCACGTACTGGGATTCTGTTATTAAGGAGGCTGTTGAAATAAGAATGAGCCAAAAGAACTTTAACCGCAATAGCGGATACCATCTGAGATGTGCGTGGAAATGAGCACTTGATGCAGAGAAGCAGCAGAAACATTCCTCCCAAGGTTTACGTCCAAACGGAAGCGGTGGCGCCACCGGCGCACTCAGTGACACCGTCTGAGACAGCAGCACGTAATCACTGACCAAGCATAAGCTGACCAATCAGAAGCCGTCTTTGGGCTATATATAGGCTACCATAGCAGCAGTGGAGACAGTCAGCTCCTGAAGATGACGATGGAGGCAATCATCGAAAGCTCGAGATTTTATCTGGAACTGACGCAGCAAGAATACCGAGAATGTTTTATACAACCCCAGAAATCATAAACATGTCTTGCCTCTAGCAAATCTGTGTTAAGAGTTACTTAAAAGTCATTCTCATCTCAACTGTTCTTTAATCACTAACAATTACAAAACAACACAGAATACACATAAGTTTGATAATTCTTCCTTGCTCTTTCACTACGACTTCCAAGGGTTGACTGACTAGTACGTGTCGGTGCCGTTCGAATGCCATGTCTACAGTCTTCTCATGACAAACTTCAGACCTGCACACACAGACAGATGATGCCCAGTAGATAGGGTTCTTTTCTCTCACTCACATCTAAAATATCATGTGTGGAAGGCTGAGTGGTTGTAGAATTTACGCAGAAATTCTTGAATCACTACATTATTCTTTTCTTGTAACCTCAGCATCACATTATATAACTAATTAGGATATGTTGTGAAAAGACCAGAGAAATGTTTCTAGCATATAACTTTCTGATTTTCCTCAGCATAATATAATTTTTTCATATCGACAATTCACATGATTTTATAATCTTTGTTGTTGTTGTTGTTGTTGTTGTCTTCAGCCCTGAGACTGGTTTGATGCAGCTCTCCATGCTACTCTATCCTGTGCAAGCTTCTTCATCTCCCAGTAGCTACTGCAACCTACATCCTTCTGAATCTGCTTAGTGTATTCATCTCTTGGTCTCCCTCTACGATTTTTACCCTCCACGTTGCCCTCCAATACTAAATTGGTGTTCCCTTGATGCCTCAGAACATGTCCTACCAACCGATCCCTTCTTCTAGTCAAGTTGTGCCACAAACTTCTCTTCTCCCCAATCCTAATCAATACCTCCTCATTAGTTATGTCATCCACCCATCTAATCTTCAGCATTCTTCTGTAGCACCACATTTCGAAAGCTTCTATTCTCTTCTTGTCCAGACTATTTATCGTCCATGTTTCACTTCCATACATGGCTACACTCCATACAAATACTTTCAGAAATGACTTCCTGACACTTAAATCTATACTCGATGTTAACAAATTTCTCTTCTTCAGAAACACTTTCCTTGCCATTGCCAGTCTATTTATAATCTTCATGACTTATAATGACATGCTCCTTTTGTAGTGATGTTTCTAAATGTTATATAAGACCTAGAAGTTTACTTTGATGCCATACACAACCTAGGACTGAAGACATCACATTTTAAACATTCTTAAATATTGATGATCAAAAAAGGTCGCAGCTATCATGATTTTACGCAGCTTTAGTTTGGTTCTAGGTGGTGTACATTCTATACAGAAAATTTATGAATCAGTGTGGCTTTTGCTGTAGCTTACAGCAATAAATACACTTTTACAGTTACAGCCAACTAGTATTAATACAACAAAAATTCCCAGAACTTTGTGTACAGGAAATATTAGGGTAAAAAAAAAAAAAAAAAGAAGTAGAAGTTCCAGAAGTTCAGTGTCTACCACAGGATGCAGTCAGTGAGCAAGTTCAGACAGTCTTACACATGACAAAAGCCATGTTAACTCAGATACCTAGAGGAAATGTTTCAAATCTATCATTTGTAGTCAAGCACTGCTGCCAAAGTATTACAGCACTACATAATGTGAGATATCAGTGTGTGGGGAATGAATACTGAACAATTAATTATCAAGTCACTCAATATATTTGTCATTCAGAAGAGAAAAATAGCTTCTCACATGCCACAGTTACTTCAAAAACCATTTATTGTACTGAAAATTGTTCTTTAGCATACAGTGAATACAAACACATACTCCTCCTCGTATTTCATGTAGCATACAGTTCCCCATTTTCACTTCTAAGAATAATGAAATGAAATGATCATATGGCACTGATAGCTGGGTGTCCCCACCTGGGGAATTTTGACTGCTGAGTTGCAAGTCTTTTCAGTTGACGCCACATTGGGCAACTTGCGTGTCAATAATGATGAAATGATGATGAGGACAACACAACACCCATTGCCAGAGTGGAGAAAATCTCTAATCCAGCCAGGAATCAAACCTGAGCCCACTGCACGGCATTTAGATACACTGACTGCTCAGTTAAGGGGATGAACTCTAAGAATAATAATACCATTTGATACAAGTAACAGCCTCCACAACCACGTCTTAATGAACTATGTGTAGTCTCTACTCAAACTAAAGATCACTGTACCATAAAGATTCCTTACAAGTGAGGCAAGATGACAAATTACGCAGGGTCCAGTGAATGGAGCCATGTTGTACTCAGAGTCCAAGAGGGATGGTGGTCAGAAGACTGTGGCTTTTTGCAGATGGCAATGGTCTGCTTGAGGCAGTTGCTCAAAGGGAACTGACTTCCACCTGCTCTGTGGCCAGATATATGGCTATTTTCATAGTTCTCCATGCCAGCAACTTGCATAGCTGGTGGTCATACAGTGTAGTTACCACTGCTTGTAGTGGTGCTGTTAGCCCCATGGTGACGACAGCCTGTGCCATCAATAGATCTTTGTTCATTGACAATAAAAATATAAGATCTTTCATACCTGATTTTACATGCAGCCCTTCAGGAAACCATCATATGACTGGCAGAGTCTTTCAAAAGAAAAATTCATTTGAGTAAACCATAAATTTATGAGATGGGAGTTATGTACACTACTTCTCTTCTGGGGGCGAAATTCCTAATGCTATTGACAGACACATGTAAAAGTATAAGAATCTATCCTAGCTTTCAGAGTTATTAGTTCCTTCCTCAGGGAGTATAGA
The DNA here is from genome assembly GCF_023897955.1 of Schistocerca gregaria. Lineage (NCBI taxonomy): Eukaryota > Metazoa > Arthropoda > Insecta > Orthoptera > Acrididae > Schistocerca > Schistocerca gregaria. The sequence goes on from NC_064925.1 coordinate 77,019,803, forward strand.
AGTATGATATGGAGCCATCTGCGATATGGACAGGGGGTGAAAAGGAAACACTACACCAATTGGAAGTTGGATGAAGGCCTGGGTGGGTCCTTCAAACACACTGTGACGTTAATCTTCAGGAAAAGATGTATCTTGCTTGGTCAGGAGATCTGTCATGAAACTGCCTGTGGTTTTAATGTTTTGATATATATTTTGTTTTCATTAATTCATTCAGCATGATCCATGGATTCCACCTTGAAGGAAAACTGTCAGGAAAATGACTCAGATGGAGAGTCATCAACAGATGTAGAAATAATTTCAGGTGTATCCCATGTAAAGAGTGTTGGGGCCCTTGGTGTTCATGTTGCATATTAATGACCTTACAAACAATATTAACACTAACCCCAAAAGTTTACAGATGATACATTTATCTATACCAAAGTACTGTTTGAATAAAGCTGTATAAACAGCCAATCAAGTCAGGATAAAATTTCAAAGTGATGCCACGATTGACAATTTGCTTTAAATGTTCAGAAATTTTGTACTTCACAAAATAAAAAACTTGTTATCCTGTGCTAAAATATCAGTGACACAAAATTGGGAATCAGCCAACACATACAAATACCTAGGTGTATCAATATGTAGGAGAACAATCACATAGTCTCAGTTGTAGGTAAATCAGGTGGCAGGCATCAGTTCATTGGTAGAATTGGGAATAGCAGGCAGGCTACAAAGGTTGTGTGACCCATCCTAGTGTATTTCTGAAGTGTGTGGAACATATATCAAATATACAGAGTGTTTCAAAAATGACCGGTATATTTGAAACGGAAATACAAATTAAACGAGCAGCGATAGAAATACACCGTTTGTTGCAATATGCTTGGGACAACAGTACATTTTTAGGCAGACAAACTTTCGAAATTACAGTATTTACAATTGTCAACAACAGATGGCGCTGCGGTCTGGGAAAATCTATAGTACGATATTTTCCACATATCCACCATGTGTAGCAATAATATAGCGTAGTCTCTGAATGAAATTACCCGAAACCTTTGACAATGTGTCTGGCGGAATGGCTTCACATGCAGATGAGATGTACTGCTTCAGCTGTTCAATTGTTTCTGGATTTTGGCGGTACACCCGGTCTTTCAAGTGTCCCCACAAAAATAAGTCACAGGGGTTCATGTCTGGCAAATAGGGAGGCCAATCCACGCCGCCTCCTGTATGTTTCGGATAGCATCGAAATATTCATTCAGGAAATTAAAGATGTCGGCCGTGCGATGTGGCCAGACACCATCTTGCATAAACCACGAGGTGTTCGCAGTGTCGTCTAAGGCAGTTTGTACCGCCACAAATTCACGAAGAATGTCCAGATAGCGTGATGCAGTAATCGTTTCGGATCTGAAAAATGGGCCAATGATTCCTTTGGAAGAAATGGCGGCCCAGACCAGTACTTTTTGAGGATGCAGGGACGATGGGACTGCAACATGGGGCTTTTCGGGTCCCCATATACGCCAGTTCTGTTTATTGACGAAGCCGTCCAGGTAAAAATAAGCTTTGTCAGTAAACCAAATGCTGCCCACATGCATATCGCCGTCATCAATCCTGTGCACTATATCGTTAGCGAATGTCTCTTGTGCAGCAATGGTAGCGGCACTGAGGGTTTGCCGCGTTTGAATTTTGTATGGATAGAGGTGTAAACTCTGGTGCATGAGACGGTACGTGGACGTTGGCGTCATTTGGACCGCAGCTGCAACACGGTGAACGGAAACCCGAGGCCGCTGTTGGATCACCTGCTGCACTAGCTGCGCGTTGCCCTCTGTGGTTGCCGTACGCGGTCGCCCTACCTTTCCAGCACGTTCATCCGCCACGTTCCCAGTCCATTGAAATTTTTCAAACAGATCCTTTATTGTATCGCTTTTCGGTCCTTTGGTTACATTAAACCTCCGTTGAAAACTTCGTCTTGTTGCAACAACACTGTGTTCTAGGCGGTGGAATTCCAACACCAGAAAAATCTTCTGTACTAAGGAATAAACCATGTTGTCCACAGCACACTTGCACGTTGTTAACAGCACACGCTTACAGCAGAAAGACGACGTACAGAATGGCGCACCCACAGACTGCGTTGTCTTCTATAAATTTCACATCACTTGCAGCGCCATCTGTTGTTGAAAATTGTAACTACTGTAATTTCGAAAGTTTGTCCGCCTGAAAATGTACTGTTGTCCCAAGCATATTGCAACAAACGGTGTATTTCTATCGCTGCTGGTTTAGTTTTTATTGCCGTTTCAAATATACCGGTCATTTTTGAAACACCCTGTAAGTGAAAGAGGATACTGAACATATGCAGAGAAGAGCAAATGAATGGTCACAGGTTTGTTTGACCCATGGGATAGTGTCTCAGAAATGCTGAAGAAACTCAAATGGCAGATATTTATAGATGACGCATACTGTCCCAAGATGGCCTGCTTACGATGTTTCAAGAATCAGCTTTAAATAAAGAATGTAGGACTGTACTACAGTTTCCTATTTATCACTCCTGTTGGGATACTGAGGACAAGATTAGACTAATTACAGATTGTAAAGAGACATCTACTATGAAATGGAAGGTTTAAAATTTTTTAAGCTTATCCGTTACAGATACTTTAGAACCTGTGACTGTTAATTGAGTGTAAATACGTAAAATTGCAAGCAGTCACTTTTTTGAATAGTTATTTATTTTTCCATGAACTGGGCTTTGGGTCTTTTCTGGTTCATCTTCAGATGGTTTTCTGGAAGCTACATCACTATTTCTAGCCTAATGTTGGGTGCTGGTTCTGTGACAAGAAGATGGAGCAGGTTTGAATCTACCGGGTGATCAAAAAGTCAGTATAAATTTGACAACTGAATAAATCATGGAATAATGTAGATAGAGAGGTACAAATTGATACACATGCTCGAAATAACATGGGGTTTTATTAGAACCCAAAAAATACAAAAGTTCAAAAAATGTCTGATAGATGGTGCTTCATTTGATCAGAATAGCAATAATTAGCATAACAAAGTAAGACAAAGCAAAGATGATGAATGCCCAATATGTCCACCATCATTCCTCAACAATAGCTGTAGTTGAGGAATAATGTTGTGAACAGCACTGTAAAGCATATGCGGAGTTATAGTGAGGCATTGGCATTGGATGTTGTCTTTCAGCATCCCTAGAGATGTCGGTCGATCACAATACACTTGTGACTTCAGGTAACCCCAAAACCAATAACCGCATGGACTGAAGTCTGGGAACTTGGGAGGCCAAGCATGACGAAAGTGGTGACTGAGCACACGATCATCACCAAATGATGAGCACAAAGGATCTTTCACGCGTCTAGCAATATGGGGTGGAGCGCCTGGTTCTAATAAAACCCCATGTCATTCCAAGCATGTGTGTCAATTTTTACCTCTCTATCTACATTATTCCATGGTTTATTAAGTTTTCAAATTTATACTGACTTTTTGATCTTCCTGTGCATTAAAGTGTGTCCCATTTTCTTGTCACAGAACCAGCACCCAGAATTATGCTAGACATAGTGATGCAACTTCCAGAAAACCACCTGAACATGAACCTGAAAAGGTTTGAAAACCAGTTTGTGGAATAATAAATAACTATTCAAAAAAGTGACTGGTTGCAGTTTTATATATTTACAAGGTTTAAACTTACTTACACATTACTGTGCCTCTGGTGTCTCACAGCCTGTCATCTTGAATTGTTCTCCCGTTATTAATGAGCTTGATTGACATATACTAAATGAAGTACACAACACTGCAGCAATTGATTTTTGATGTCCTTATGTTTATTACTACATAATAAAACTTTTCTAAAAAAAAAAAAAATCAGCATTGAGACATGCAGGAGTCACAATATTAGATACAGATCATTAAGTTCCACTAATTTTCAAACAAGTGCATTTGTGGCAAACTAACTCATTGTTTTAGATGACATAAAAATAGTAAGATATGCACTTACAATCTTGGGTAAGGGAAATTTTCTAATTTGAATGATTAACAAACCAACAAGTTATTTTAATGAAATTAGACACTTTCGATATCTGAAAAATCAGGGCAGTAAACCATTGATACTGAATTTTGGAAATAATCAGAATTTAAGATTGGAACATTCTAGAACATTAAATTTTTAGAAATAATAACTTTTGAAACACAAAATTTTTGGAAGAAGTAAAACATAGTTCAAATGAGGAGAATGAGGGTTTTGAAATGAACTATACCAATTTAGAAATGAACAGCTATTTGTTCATAAAAAAGTTCGCATTCACCTGGCTTACATTTATAGTTAATTGTTAATAATACTTTAAAGAAAATGTTTCCATAAGGATCAAATGTGCTATTATCATTAGTAATCTGAAAACTATCATGTGAATAATAAATTTTGATGAGTTACAGCGTGAGTGATCATGTGAAACCAAACTTGCACTTTTCTCACATGATATACTGAAAGCTCTGGATCGAGGCAGCTAGGCAGATGCAATATTCTTAATCTCTGAAAAGCATTTGGCTCAGTACCACACCTACACTTATTGTCAAAAGTTCAGTCATATGGGGTATCAAGTGAAATTTGTGACTGGATTGAGAATGTTTTGGTAGGGAGGACACAACATTTTGGTTGGAGAGTAATTGTCAGATGTAGAAGTAACTCTGGGTGGGCCCCAGGAAAGTGTGTTGGGACCCTCTTCATTTGTGTATTATTGACCATACAGACAATATTAATAGTAACGTAAGACTTTTTGCAGATGATGCAGTTATTTATAATGAAGTACTATCTGGAAGAAGCTGCATGAATATTCAGTCAGATCATGATGAGATTTCAGAGTGGTGCAAAGACTGGAAACCTCCTTTAAATGTCCAGAAATGTAAAACTGTGCACTTCAAAAACAAAAGAATAGTATTCTTTGACTATAATATCAATGAATCACAGCTGGAATCATCTGACTCATAAAAATAATTGGGTGTAACACTTTGTAGAGATATGAAATGGAGTGATCACATAGGCTCAGTTGTGGTTAAAGCAGGTGGAAGACATCAGTTTATTGGTAGAATACTAGGGAAGTGCAATCAGTCTACAAAGGAGATTACTTACAAATCACTCATGTGACCCATTCTAGAATATTTCTCACATGTGTGGGACCCATACCAAATAAGACTAACAGGGATATTGGACTTATGCAGAGAAGGGCAGTGCAAATGGTCAGAGGTTTGTCTGATCCATGGAAGAGTGTTACAGTGATTCTGAAGAAACTGAACTGGCAGACTCTTGAAGACAGACATAAAGTCTGAGGAAGTCTACTAACAAAGTTTCAATAACTGGCCATAAATGATAACTCTAGGTTCATACTACTTCCTATATGTAAATTGAATGTGGAGGGGAGGGGGGGTTTGTGGGGCAGTCAACTGCACGCTCATCAGCGCGGGAGCAGGGAAGGAAAGGAAGGGAATTACTGGTGTCAACTGCATCAGTAAATTTAAATTATGCGAAATCAATGGTGATGAGCGAAAATGCATACCAGATGGGAATTTGAACCCATGATCTCCCACTTACTGGGCAGCAGGTGCGTTAACCACTGCACCCTCTGGGACACAGTGTTACTGCAACTGCATGGACTATCTTGGAGCGCCTGAGGGCCAATCCACACTCCCACTAAGAGCCACCTATCTGCATTTCCTGTCCATTTCCTCCATACTTGCTACTCTGAGATCCTGCAGGAGGTTGGATGTACTTGCGCATCCAGTTTGAATAAGGCAGATCCATTGTCTATCTTGGTAAATCAGTTATAAACTACAATCAGTTATACACTACAGCCCCTGCATATTGCTCACATAGGGATCATAAGCACAAGATTAGAATAATTACAGCACTCACAGAGGTATTCAAACTGTCATTCTTCCCACATTCCATATATAAATGAAATGAGAAGAAGCCCTAGTAACTGGTACAGTGGGATACACCCTCTACCATACACTTCATGGTGGATTGCACAGTACAGATGTAGATGTATATATGTAAGAAACTAGATACTTCATGAAACTACTATATATTTAAAGCTTTTTGTGGATAACTTTTATAGCGGTCAAGTATTTGGAGAAAAGCATTTTGATCCCCAAGCTCTACAAATACACCTTTATTCTCAATCAGTTTCAGGTTTAGCAACCATCATTATGGAGGAAAAGCTGTTGGGCATGTTGTTATGGAGCAGATTTGTACTGGGCCAACAGCTGTATGCTGTTTGAACGTTTTTCTGATCCATCAATGTACAGCTTTCCTTCATGATGATGGTTGCTAAAACTGAAAGCAGTTGAGAATAAAGGTGTAGGCCCATATGTACACAAAATGCTGCAGCAATAAACAATGTAGGAACCAATCACGTACACAAAAATGCTGTAGCAATACTAGTAGAGAGCTGAGCTCAAGCATAGCTTGGCTAGCCTTAAACAGAGTTAGTCCCATGGTAGGCTTTGGTGGTGAAGCCTGAGACACCCTCTGCAGATGACATAGCTCTGCCTCATGCACAGCCTTTCGAAAGTACCCTCATGTGTCACTGCATTACTCCTCGCTTAGGGAGATCACGGATTCTTGAGATGTCCATGCTGTCCTCCTTGTCTGCTGGGCTCTGCCTAAGGCAGCATGCTGCAATGGGAGCATACAATCTGAAGTGCTTCAGGTGCCCATCTTCCCATGTTAAACCATACAGCAACAATGGCGACACTGGACCTGGTTCATTGGTGGCCTCAGACATCAGCTCTGGTGACAGGGCTCGCAGTGCTGATGATACTGGTGTCAGTGGTTGCTCACGAAAGGGTGACACAATCCCTGATGATGATGTCATAAGCAATAGGGGAACTGCTGGTTCAGCCACTGAGGATGGATGCCCTCACCCACATGGGAGTGGAGAACCAGCAGCAGCAGGTGGTGTGACACCTAACGTGGACAGCTTCAGAGGCGATGGTGTGACATCAGGGTGCCCAGCCATTGATGTGAAAGTGAAGCTGATCATGAAGCCTCAAGTAGAGGCCATACTTTGTACAGATGTTGCAGAGATGCAGCCCCTGGCACCTGGTGATGACAGGCAACACCCAAAACTCCACACCCAGGCAGCCACACCTGGTGGGAAGAGGCACAACAGCTGCACTGGGTGATGTCTGGGTGGAGGATGCAAGAGGTGTAGCAGTGTTCTCAGCTGGTGTCTGTAGAGTAGCTCCACCAGGCTCTTCTTGTTGAACAGCATGCAATGGTAGAAGGAGAGAAACTGATCTAAAGCAATGTTGGACAACGTTATCTGATGTGAATGTTGTGGACAACCCTCTAAGTGAAAAAATGTTGGACAGTGCTATGATGGTGGCAGTTGTGGATGTGGAAACACAACAGATGAGATACAGAACACTAGAATATGCATAATGACCAACAGCCAATAAGTGTTGAGAAAGGGGCCAGCAAAATCCACATGTATATGATCTCGTGCATGCGACAGCTTCAGCCATGGATACGACTAAGCCCATTTAGCTTCTTGGTGCATCATATACTGTGAATAGGAGGCAACCAGGCAGGTAACATCACTGTCAAAGCCAGGCCAAAACACGTGTCGATGGGCAAATGTTTGTGCATGGAACACCCGAACAATCTGCATGTAACAAACGGAGGAGCTTCGAATGAAGCACTGAGGGGATCACTCCCCAAGGGGCTATGTGATCCATGTCTAAAAGTAGAATACCATTCACAGCAGATAATAGATGCTGAAAGATGTAAAAATCATGGAGGGGGTTGGATGTAAGAGAAGGTGGTAAATCTGGCCAACTATGTTGTATGAATGTTATGACCTTTCGCAAAATGGGATCTGAAGCCACACTCTTCACAATCCATGGGGCAGTTACAGGAAAAACCATCAATTGTCTGCTGTATGGTGACATCAGTGTGTAAACACAGTAATTACTCCCAATCAAATCCTGGGTCTGGATGGCCAGCAGGCGGGATAAAGCATCGGCATATGTGTGTTGATCCGTAGAGCGGAAATGAATCATGTAGTTCTTACATGAAAAGAAAAGAGCACAATGCTGAACATGATGTGCTACTTTATCTGTTAATGATACAGAAGGGCTAAATAAGGAAACCAGTGGTTTGTGATCAGTGACTAGGCGGAGTTTGGGACCATAGAGCAAAACAGGGAATTTCTTCACAGCATACACAATGGCCAGAGCTTTCTTTTCTATCTGACAGTACCTGGTTTGAGCAGGAGTCAGTGTTTTTGAGACATAAGCAATAGGGCACTCGGAGCCATCAGGATATTTATGAGCCAGTACCACCCCCTAACTGTGCTGTGAAGCATCCATCATAAAGACCAAGTGGAGACCTGGTTGGTATGTTGTTAAGCAGGGCACAGATTGAAACATTCTCTTAAGGGCAGAACGAGATTTCACAAGCAGGTGACCAGCAAAACTGAGACCCTTTGTCCAGCAACACAAGTAACAGCTGTGTTATTGTCACTACCCCAGGCAAAAGTTTATGGCAGTAGGCGACTTTGCCTAGAAAAACCTGAAGTTCTTTGACTGGTGTAGGGTATGAAAGTGACACAATAGCAGAAAAATGTTGATGCAGGTGTTTTTAGAATCTTCAAACTAAAGATAAGTGACAGAAGGTTGAAAAAAATTGACATTTTTATAAATTGTACTTCAGCCTGGCTGTGTGGAAGCAAAATAAGAGAGTACAGAGGTTTTGTAAATGTTTCTCTGTGGAAGCACTGGAAATTAAAATGTCACCCAAATAGTTTGCACAGCCCGACACAGATAATATAAGTTGTTCCAAAAACACATTGAAAAATAGTGGAGTGCTGGCAACTCCAAAAGGCAACCGCAGGTATTAGCAGAGTCTGAATGGGGTCTCCTCAACTAACATGTGCTGTGACTCTGTACCTAAAGGGAGCTGTAAATAGGCATCTTACAAGACAGTTTTTGAGAAATATTGACCACCCGATAACTTTGCAAGGAGTTTGTCTTGGTGTGGTATTGGGTATGTATTCACTACAGACTGGGCGTTCAAATAAACTTTAAAATTGCCATAGAGGCTTAACTGACCTGATTGTTTCTTTACTATAACTAAGGGGTAGACCATTCACTTGATGCAATAGGCCAAACAATGCTGGATTCCTTGAGGGGACTTAATTCATCTTTGATTTGTTTCCTGAGTGTCACTGGAACCAGACAGGCCGAAGAAAAGACAAGGCTGAGCAGAAGTTCTCATGGTAATGTACAGTTGAAAACTTCTGGCACTCCCCAATTCAGGAGAGAGCAAAGAGGAAAACGCAGTACATAATGCATCTAATTGTGTACATGGCACTTGTTCAGACACTAAATTAACTTAATCTGAAATCATAAAACCAAACCACTTGAAAGCATCTAATCCAAAAAGATTCTCTCTACATGTGTTATTTACAACAGGATATGTGACTAGAGTACTGACTTGTAGGTCATTGGGGCAGAGCATTGGTTGAGAATAGGAATACTTTACTTATTGTACTCTACTAACTTTTGTGACACAGGGAGAAGTGGAGGGAGTACCCAAGTCCATATAAGTTTGTGAGTTTAACAACATTACCACAGCTTCTGTATCCACTTGTATGTACAGAACCTTACAAAAAAAAAAAAAAAAAAAAAAAAAAAAAAAAAAAAAAAAAAAAAAAAAAAAAAAAACAAATAACATCAGTGAAAAGCTCATTTGGTGCAACAGAAATAGCTGATAAAGTGTTTACATCCATATCTACATCAGGATCATTATGCTGAATTTTTTCTTTACAAAACAGAAGCAATGTGACCTTCTTTGTTGCAATTATGAAAGGTAGCCCAGTGTTTTGGGCAGTCTGGATGCTCATGGTTAATGCAACAGTAAGGCCAGGATGAGAATGAGCAATATTTATGTTGCTGTGTACTGGTTTGTTTACTTTAGTGGTTCAGCTGCTGCTGGGAGGGAGGCTGGCTGGCTGCCTTTACATTGTGACCACATGTGGACTTCTGCAACCATGTCTTCCCCCTGTAACTATCACAGCATGGTGTGGAGGAGATGCTTGGATTGCAGATACCTCACACCATGACTCAATTTGGCTACCTGCAGCTTGCAACACCTCGAATGATTGTGCAGTAGCTGAAAATCTCTGAGAGAGATGTATTTTCATGTTCTCTTGCAACACATGTTCCACAACTAGATGAATGATAGCATCTCTCACCATCTAATCAGTATATGGCTCTTTATACACATTGGACACAAAAATACTATGATTGAAGACTGATGCAGTTGCTTCTAAAGCTGTAAAACTCAATCCGGAATGCAATAACATTGGTGTGCTTACTGCAGTACTTTGAAAGAAGTTCACACATTTGGTCAAATTTTAAAGAAGATGGATCCTGCAAAGGAGCATGTTGACATAGGACATGATACATTCTTGTCAAATCATGACATAAAATAGCATTGATAATCCTGAAAGCTTGAAAGTGTTGTCGCAGACATTTCTCGAATCCATTCCATTTCTCAACAGACTCATTGTATGTAGAAAAGGGAGGAGGATATACTATGGGGGCCATGGAGACAAAACAGTGGGCAACAGAGACTGAGGAACATGCCGAATAGACAAAACAGAAGCCAATGACTGAAGTACCTTGACTGTCCAGCACTTGTGATTGGTGGTGCAATGCTGTACTGAATGATTCTTACCATTTGATAAGCTGACGTAAAATGTCCTCTATAACCATCAGCCATCATGAGAATAGAGGACTGACCAGAATAGACATTTTCATGGAGAACAGGACCACACTCATCGCCAATCATGATGTAATTATGTGCTGCTCATTTGGCCTTTTGAATGTATGCATACGTCACTGCAACAGGGAGTAGAGAATGCAACTTTAAAAATAGCTGAACATTTCCTTTGTGAACTGAAGGCAATTATAGACACTGAAAACAGACTGAATTTATACTTGATAGTTCCCATTATATACATGAGTTTCTACAAAGTCTATTTTTGTCCCAGTGGGCAGGAGCCAAACCAAAATCAGTTGTTATGTGGGCACTCCACTATAATGCTTAGAAGCGATCATCGGAATTCCTTGTACTGCTTGTTGAATGAATTTGAATTTTGAATTTTATTTGATCCTGTAAGATTACATTGTGTACAGTAAATGTATGTGTAATATAGAACATGTCAAAGTGTTAACATTTCTTATCACTTATTTTTCTACACCTTTAGCTTACATTTTTACATTACTGATAATGAGTAACAATATATACAAATTTAATGGCATAAGTATTCTGCAACACTGTAAAACTCTTTTTCAATGAGATAGTCTTTAAGTTTCTTTGGAAAGTCATTGTGAAGTACACTATCTTTCAGGGTTTTGGGCAGACTTCTTAGTAGTCTGATACCAAAGTACTGGGGTCCTTTTTCTAGCATTGACAGTCGGTGGGGTATGCTCCGTACTTCATTCTTCTTTCTTGTATTGTGGGTGTGTACACTAGCATTTGTAATCCAGCCCTCACTACCTTTTGTGATGTACATTATTGTTTTGTATATATACAACGATGAAAAAGTTAAGATATTTAAATTCTTGAAACAGTTTCTGCATGTTTCAGAGGTCTTTCTTCTTAAAATGGTCCTAATTGCTTTTTTTGTAATGTGAACACTCGTTTTGTCTCTTGTTTGTTTGAGTTTCCCCACACAGTCACTCCATACTGTAAGTATGGTTCAAAAAGTCCATGATACACTGTACACAGAAGGTTCTTGTCTGAATACTGTGATAGCTGCATCATTAAGAATATGACAGAGCTCACTTTCTTACAGACATTATTAATATGTTTTTTCCATTTCAGTTCATTATCCACAAGAATACCTAAGAATCTAGCAGATTCTACTTCTTCCATTCTAGTTCCATCAATCTCTAAATCCATGTCTACAGCCTTTTCCTTGTTTTTAAACACTGCGTACATAGTCTTTTTTAGATTTATAACCAGTTCATTTTCCAACAGCCATTGAGCTGTGACATTTGCAGGTATGTGTGCTCTTCTCTCAAGCTGTTCCATATTTTGGTCACTATTTAGTATTGTCAAATTATCAGCATACAATATTTTCTTTTCTTCCTCCTCAACGCCGATATCATTAACAAATACATTAAATAACAATGGCCCCATTACTGAACCCTGCGGCACTCCATATTTGATGGATTTGGTTTCTGATTGGTACGAGTTTCCTAATGATACATACTGCTTGCGGTTGCACAGGTATGATTTTATCCATTCACCTGGTTGCCCTCGAATGCCATAGTTGCTTAATTTTTGTATCAGCATTTCATGGTCAATGGTGTCAAATGCCTTTGAAAGATCCAGAAACATTGCAGAGACAACCTTTTTCTCATCCAAGGACTGTAAAATGTATTCTGTTCGACTGACAATTGCTGATTCTGTAGATTTACCCTTTCTGAAACCATGTTGTGTGGGCATGAGAATGTTATGTTTGTCCAAATAGTTAACTAATCTGGTTTACATAAGCATTTTTAGGATTTTTGAGAAACCTGATATCAGTGAAACTGGTCTGTAGTTGTTGGGATCATCCCTACACCCTTTCTTGTACACTGGCACTACCTTTGTTATCTTCAGTTTTTCAGGAAAAATTGCATATCTGAAAGAACAGTTTGCTATGTTCTTCAGTGGTGTTATTATCTCCTCACATACCAGCTTTATTACATGATTTGATATTTCATCATCACCAGCTGATTTCTTGGACTTCAGTTTCTGTATAGTTTTCCGTAATTCATCTTCTGTGACTGGTCTTGAGAACATAGTACTGCATGATCTTTTTGGTACTTTAATATCCTTCTGTTTTTGACTATTTCTTTCCAAGTTTAGGTTTTCTACTACACTGATATAGTTATTATTCAGTATGTTTGCTATTTCCATACCATCTGTGACCACTGTGTTGTCTATTTTAATTGACCTAATACCTTCTTCTCTGTTTGACCCATCTTTTTTCTTTCTTTCAGCACTGATTGCATTCCAAGTTGCCTTTGCCTTGTTTTTTAAGTTCGCTATAGTGGTGTCAATTGCTCTTGCTTTCGCTTCTCTTATTGTTTTTCTATACTTCTTTTTTAACATTTTATAGTTTTCAGCTTCACCCTTTCGTCTCACGTCCTGAAGCTTCCTTCGCTGTTATAGTATTTCACTGGTAATCCACTGTGTTTGATCTTGCTGCCTTTCTAGTCTCTTTACTTTGGGAAATGCTACATTAAAATGGTACTTAATTGTTGAAATAAATGCATCATATTTTTCATTTACACTCTGGGCCTGTAGGGTTTCACTCCAGGTTTGCTTACTTAACATTGTTCTAAAGATGTTGATATTTCGTTCACTGATGATCCTAATTTCTTTGGTTTTTTGTTTTGGTTCTGATACTGAGTCATTACTTCTGCAAAAGCTGATTAGTTGTCCATGATGATCAGATATTTCTGTCTGAACTACATGTGACTCATAGTTACACATATTAGTAATTATATTGTCAATAATTGTCTCACTTTGTGAAGTCACTCTTGTTGGTGCAGTTATTGTCACTTTCATGTTATGCTGTATTAACAATTCTTCAAAATCCTGTCTTATTTATGTGTCTTTTCGCATGTCAATGTTGAAGTCTCCACATATAATAAGATTTCTCTTCATGTTCATTCTCAATAAGCTAGCAATTTTTTTTAGAAAGATGCTAATATTGCCACATGGTGACCTGTACACACAAAACACACTAAAATCCTCTGCCACTATACCAGTAACTTCAAAGTCTTTTTCTCTAGCTATGGGAAATGTAGCAGCTTCACTGTTTACATTCTTTGATAGAGTACCTGTTTTAATATATATACAAACACCACCACCCTTATATTTAGATCTGCAGAAGTAACTAGCTAGTTTGTAGTCCTTTATTGCCACATTATGTATTTTACTTTCAGTTAGTCCATGTTCACTTATGCATAATATATCTGCTCTTACTCCACTCAGGAGTACTTCTGCTTCTAATTTTTTGTTACCAAAATATTGAATATTTTGATGAAGTACTTTCATATAATTTTTCTTTTGTTGGTTTACATATTGTGAGCTGTATTCTGGGGCAAATTCTTTAGTATCATCTTTTTTTGTTTGGTGCTTATATTTTTCTTTTCCAGCTGGAGTGTATGATTTTTCACCCCCTTCAGGCCATATTAGTTTCCCTTGCATCTAATGATTTTGCAGACATCTGCAAACATTCTGCTGAATGTTACAGACCCCAGTCTATTTAAATGCAAGCCATCTTTCGCTAGTGAGGTTTCACATAGGAATTTGTTGGGGTCTATAAAAATTGCCCCAAGACGATCACATTGCTCTTTAAGAGCACAGTTTATTTTGTCGATGTATTTTTCTCTCACCGACCTTCTGTTTATGATTCCGCTAAGTATCAGACGAGATTCTGCATACATATTTCTTGCAGAACGGATCATGTTTCTTGTTTCGCTTGCCATTTCTTCCTCACTGCTGCTCCTTAACGAATTCGTTCCAACATGTATGAACAACCCCTTATAGTTATGTCTGGTTTAAGAATCTGGTTCTGTAGTATCTTGTCTTGCATTTTTGTTGCAGTCAGGTGGCAGAATAAATGGGTTCTAGGCAGTACTGAGCTGGAATCCAGAATCTCTACTTATGAGATTGGCAGCTGTGTAAATACATATCACCTCCTTTACAGTCACAAAAGGAGAAAACTGTGAATCTACCCTTGATATTCTTATAAATCATGGAATGTCCTGTACTAAGACAATGCTTTGCTACTGCAGATATATCTGGTGTATTTTGGCATAGATGGCAGTTATGTTCATCATAATGGTCTAGCACTATTTTACTGTTGAAAATCTATGAGCAGTAAAAAACATAACCACACAGTTCTTGCAGAATAATATGGTACGTGTGACACTATTGAATAGAGACTATCATTGTTTTAACACATGGCCTATTTGTGTTACACTTATTTCACGATTAAGTTGATTCATTGTTGTTGATCTAACCAATACAGGTTTCTCGTCTGAAAATCGGCCGTGGACTGACTGTCTTGGGACCAAAAATCAGGTCTTTATATATCATCACAATAATAGGTTCTGAAACTATACATTGTTTGATGTTTAATTTGCAGAAATTGCAATTAAACATAACTCATCCAATTAACTGAATATATAGAAAAATTCCTTCTTTTTAACGGTTTCTTCTACTACAAGGGTTAAGCTGTATTATTTGTTTAAATGATGAAATTAACAGATGTAGTTATACAAACAATACTTCTGGTAATTGGAATTAATGAAGGGCTGGCTTTGTTAATATATTTTCGAATAGAGCTACATAGATACTTTAAGAATACTAGTACTACTTCTTCCAAATGTTTATAATTAGTACAGAATTTATATTTGTTTGTAAGTCAACAATAGAATCTAAGTCACAAAAAAATTACTGATTTCATCCTACAACAAAGATATTAACTAGAAATAGTCAAAATAAATTAGGAAATTGATGACATACACAAAACTAAGCACAAAATTAGATCTTGTGTTATATTCTTTAAAACTGAGGGCCAACCTTCCTCTTTTATGAAAATGCAGACTATATTCACATAAGTTAATGATAATTAGTCAAAAATGAAAAAATGAGTTTAAGGAGGCAGATGGCAAAACAAGAGGGGAAGTAAAAAGATCCCAGCTAGCTTCGTCACCTTCTCCACACCATCCTATCCTGTGCAAACATCTTTACTCTGCATAACTACTGCAACTTACATCTGGGTGAACATTCTTACTGTATTCAAACCTTGGTCTCTTTCCAAAATGCTGAGCCCTCACCCTCCTTCTCCCTTTAGATTTATTATGAAATTTACACATCAAGCAGTCCCTTATTTAAGCCAAGATAAGCCACAAATTTCTCATTAGTAATGTAATTGATTAATTGAATTTTCAGTATTCCTCTGTAAAACCACATTTCAAAATCTTCTATTCTCTTCATTTCCAAACTGTTTATTGTCAAGATTTCACTTCCATACAAGGCAACATTCCAGACTATACCTTCAATAAACAATTGATAACTCTTAAACTTATGTTTGATGTTAACAAATTCCTCTCTTTCAGAAATGCTTTTCTTGCCATTGCCATTCTGAATTTTATGTCCTCTTTTAGTTCAGTCAACATCACGCATTTTACAATGCAAACTACAAAGCTCTATAGTACAGCAGCAATCTATGTGGGTATAGGATGCAACCAGTCTTTTTTTATTTTGTATTTTGATAGAATATATTGCACCATTAACTAATTTTCAAGCAACTGCAGGGTCATCATCAGATGAACATTACCTGGACTATGTGCAGCTAAACAATAGGGTTCCAGTCTAGCAGAAATAATGACAATTTAGTTAATGAAGTGTTTATGAAACAATAGGATCTTTAGAAAAATATCTGTGTCCCTTGATATCCTGTCAACCAACTGAGACCTGTATTTGGATGCTGGTGACTTGCTGGTCCCCACTTAATGTAGCCTGCAACTGTGGACCCAACACGTTATCCATTACAGCTGCCTACCACAGAACCTCATTTTCCTAGCTTCCCTACATTTCCTAACAGTGGCAGAAGTCTTGTATCACCTGACATCTTGTACAGTTGTAGTCTCCTCTTTAGTGACCTCTTAAAACTAGTTAGTATTCAGAATGCAAGTGCCATTGTGTGTTTTGTTTCTAATTATCTTTCTGCTGACAGCTAGTCTCCACCTTGCCATTCTCTCCTTTCACAACCTATCAAGTTTCTCTGACTCTCTCCAATTGTAAATACCTTGCATGTTCCTTTATCATCATATTCCTGCTAAATATCCTGGAAATACAGAAGAGACACACAATAGTTTTCTTACAAACTTTACTGCAAGATTTGTACAATACAATCATTGCTAAACAACTTGCATAATACCTTAATACTCAAAGTATATGAAAATTACCTGTTGCTCACCTATGGTAATATTTCAGAAATTTTACACAAATTTTATGCCGGAGTAGAAATGAGGCAAAACTTACAACACAAAGAAGTACGCAACAATTTCATCTGAGTACAATTTTGAAAGCCATGCATGTATCTTGATTTACCTTAATGCTAAATTAGCCGATAAATGTGAAATAATGAGTACTTGTTCTCTATACTACTAATACAAGTGTTGCACTGTAACAATAAATCTAACGGAAGATGCTTCTAAGACTGAGGCCACACCACCAGTCATTAGAAATAATTATGAACTAATAAAATGCTATACATGGTACTCTAACTAGTGACTGTATAACTGCTCAGTAAATGCAAATTTTTTGTGGCACAGACACTTCCATACATTAAATCTCAGCCAATAGAGCACTGGTTTTGTGATTGACAGCTGAATTAATTTACTGTTACATACAGAATTTCTGCATGGATTTTTAATGCATTTCTGTTGGATTTATTTAGCTTCTCCAATTCTTTCTTACTTTCAACAGTATCTAATGTAACTTGAATTCTCAAGACCCTTCTACAATAGCTTCACATAAGAAATCAATACTTGCAGTGAATTACATTGAGTGACATTATGCTGGCTGTTTATATGTTTATCCTTGAAGATGCCTTGTTTTCTCACTCATAGACTGGGATAAATGAGCTGATGGTTGCTGGTGAAGCCCCTAAATTTTTTTTGTTGTAATCTGTTAATGTGCTCAATTTTGGAAAAACTCCTTGTCTATTACTACTAAATATGTCTTTTGCTGTTGGAGCACATTTATATCTATGAGAAACCCTGAAAAACCTTGAAAAAGAAAAGGAGGGATGGGGAGATGGTTGAATGACAGACACTGAAGCCCAGGGCTGGTTTGGGAACAATTTGCAAACAAGTAACTTATCATTTAGACCCCCCTCCACCCCCTTTGCCCTCATAAACTTTCACCCATGTCAGTTTTCACTACTAATTGTGATACACACTGCATAAAGATCTTGCAGTTAGGCACCACTGATGATGCTATCAGATTGGTACCCCAAGTGGTCGCTGCTAGTTGCAATATGCACTGTACAGAAATTTTCAGTTGTGGCAACTCTGGCATCCTTATAGCTTGGTGCCCTTAAGATGTGGCTTGTGTTGCTCAGGCTTCAAACAAGCACTGCTTAAGTCATCCACAGCTTGTTAAGTTTCTTCACATTGTTTCACTCTGTTAAAAAATGCTAGGGATGAGGTCTGACTCGAAAGAAATAAGACAGATGCTGAAAATTTGGCTATTTACTAAATATTTTAAAGTAATACTGATTGCCTTAAATGGAGGTATTTGAGTCCATGGATGTCTGCATTCACTCTAGCCACTACTTAAAATATTTCTGAATATTTTTTCTGAGAGATTATGTAAACACTTTGCTATTTTTGCTTTTTAACAGAGTGCAGGAAGTCCTTTGTGGTAAACTATCCATGTACTGCCACTGAGGTAGTCAAATTTAAATGAAACTTCCATACATGGAGGACACAGTTCAGGGTCCAAAACAGTCAACCACTAATGTACAAATAGTTCTACACTGAGGTGATAAAAGGATAGGATAGCGATATGTACATATACAGATAGTAGTCATATCATGTTCACAAGATATAAAAGGGTAGTGCATTGGTAGAGTTGCCATTTGTTCTCAGATGATTCATGTGAAGAGGTTTCCAATGTTATTATGGCTACACAATGGGAATTAAAGACTTTGAACATGGAATCTAAGTTGAAGCTGGATGTACAGGACATTCCATTTTGGAAATCATTTGGGAATTTAATATTCCTCAATTCACAGTGTCAAGAGTGTACTGAGAACACCAAATTTCAGGCAATTTCTCTCACCACTGACAATGCAGTGGCTGACAGTCTTCACTTAATGACTGAGAGCAATGGCATTTGCTTTGCGTTGTCAGTGCTAGCAGACAAGCAATGCTGCATGAAATAACCACGGAAATTGATGTGAGATGTGTAACAAAAGTATCAGTTAGGACAGGCAGTGAAGTTTGCTGATAATGGACTATGACAGCAGACAAACAAAGCAAATGCCTTTGCTAATAGCATTACATTGCCTGCAGTGCCTCTCTTCGGCTTGTGATATATTGGTTAGACCCTACATGAGAGTAAAATCATGACCTGGTCAGTTGGTAAGAGCTGATGGTAGGGTTCAAGTCATGCACAAAGCTGTAGACCCAAGTTGTCAAGGCACTGTGCAAGCTGGCAGTGGCTGGATAATGGTGTGGGCTGTGTTTGCACGGAAAGGACTAGGCCCTCTGGTGCAACTGAACTAGTCATTGAGTGTAGATGGTTATGTTTACCTACTTAGAGACCACTTCAGCCAATCATGAACTTCATGTTCTCAGACAGTAATGGAATTTTTATGGATGGCAATGTGCCATGTAACTGGGCCACAGTTGTTCATGATTGGTTTGAAGAGCTTTCTGGACAATTTAAGTAAATAGTTTGGCCACCCAGATTGCCCAACATGAATCCCACTGGACATTTATGGGACATAATTGAGAAGTCTGTTCATGCACAAACTCTTGCACTGGCACTCTTTCTAGGGGCTAGGAGAAGGATATGAACATGGACCATGATATTTCAGCAGTTGGAGGTCCACACTGTGGGGACCAGGGGGCTGTGGAGTTGTGGAGGGTGAACTTTTTTTTATACAGAAGAAACTCATCACCTTATCTTGTTACACTTAATACATTTGTTCAGTTGGTGACTCCATTATTGGGAACATTTTGTAATAATTTATAATAAGAAGTTACTGTAATTTATAATAACAATTAATCTAATAATAATAACATTTTTGTAATGATTTCTGAAATTCAAAATGGGTAACCACACAGGGTACACAAGTGGAAAATTCAGCTTAGACCTAATGTGCTGCACAAATGCAGCTACCTAAAAGAAACTAATGTTATGAAAATCATGTGCTTTGCACTAACACATTCTACATTAAGTTATGGCATAATTTTATGAGCTAGTACTTCTGCAACAAACACTAATAGAGTATTAAAATTACAAAATAGAGTAAAAGACTGATGCCTAATCTTAAATGGAGAAAACCATGTAAGTCAGCATTTAAAGCTCTCAAGATACTGCTATAGGCACCAAATCTGTGTGTGCAGAACTTCATAATTTATACATGGTGTTGGAACTTGATTCAACCACTAGAAGCCATCCAGCTTGCTAGTAAAGCAGAATTTATGTGCATATCTTGCCGATTGTGCTCCCTGCTAGAATTAATGAATATATAGTTACAGCACTAGGCTCCATGGTCACTTGTGTGTTGTCTGTTGTAAGTACTTTGTCTCTCATGTATTTTTGCTTTTTCATGTAGTAAAGTTACAGTGTTCTGGGGTTAGAACACTTTGACAATGAGTGTGGGATTTGACTCTGTGTGTTCCACTTCAGTCATTGGTCCTTTGAGTGTAATTTCCAAGGTGGCAGTTCTTAAATCTCTGCTTGAGCAACAGAAAGTTGTTATTTCCATTTTAACAACTAAATTGACACAATGTGCAGGCCCACCATAACATATTTGCCACCATTCTTTGTATACAATGATGCAACAGAAGACTGAGACTCAAAAAACACCTCCAACAATGTTTCCAGACATTTGGGGTAACAGGTGTAAGCTTATGCAGGGCTCTTTTTTTGTTGTTGATCTTACCTTGAGTGTATCAGTTGTCATGTCAGCTCATCACCTTACAAAAACCTTCAAGTCATTCTTTTGATCATATGCTTGAGATACTATCTACCTATCACTGTAAACATTCTCACATTATTGCCGCACACGTGGAATTTTATCGTTGTCAAAACTGGCCGAAACAGTCACTCAGCACAAGGGCAGCAGAACTACATGTCTTGCTCCTGATTGGGAAGTTTGTGAGTGTGCTTTACAGTGTGAAAGTACAGTCATTTGAGGTTTCATGGAATGCAGTTAGTCAGACAGAATACTGGTCCGAAGTTTCATAAATCAGTCCCTTTCTCCCCTCCCAGCCTTCAGTCATTTCATAGGGAAACAGCAAATCCATTGCAGCAGTCCAACAGACATCTCAATGTCATACAGGTAATCATTGTTCAGGACAATGACAGTCCACATCACAGCACCAACGACCTTGTGCTCTGCTGCCTTCATGCCCATATTGTTTCATTCAGCACAAATAGACCACATGCCCCTAGCGCTGGGAAACATGTAATACATGTCATAAAAAGGGACATATTGGCTCTGTGTGTAACTTTCTTCTGAACCTGAGTGAGGATGAAACAAACATGGATGGGAACAGTGTGTCAGCAGTGACTGTGTCGTCAAGCAAGCTATACACTGAAGCACATGTGTTTAACAAACCATTGAGAATGCAGGTGGACACAGATGCAGGAGCAGCAGTGCTGGTGAATTATCAGATTTGTGTGGATTTGGGTTCTCCTCCTCTGGCTACAGTGTCACAGAGGCTGGTGAGTTATAATAAACAGCTGGTTCCCATTTTTTGACAGTTTTCTGCACCTGTGAGGAATAAGACTGTGGTTCATTCATCAACATTCCTGCGTGGACAAAAAAATCCTTTTGGATTCTCCATCAATGACAAAGTGCATTTGGTTTCTGATCAAGTTCCGTATGAACACTTAGATGTTCTTTGTGCTTCATGTTTCTCTTTATTTCCAGGACTGGATTGTGCAATAGAATTTCAGGCTCAAATTATGATGAAACAGTCTGCCAGCCCCTATTTTTTCTGGGCCCATCCAGTACTGGTAACTTCACAGGATCAAGTAAAAGTATAATTAGGTCATCTTCAATCCCTGGATGTTATTCAGTTTATTTCTTCCAGTGAGTAGTCAACACCACAGGTGACATTAAACCAACCTACAAGTAAATTATACATGTGTGCGGATTTTAGAAATCAATTAATACACAATCAATTATTGATACTTGTCCATTACCATGACCTGATGAGATGTTAGCAAAATTGTTGGGGGGGGGGGGGGGGGGAGGGGGGATTTTTCAAAGACTGATTTAGTATATGCTTAGAGACAGTTGCTGCTAGACAAGAAATCTAAATGCATTCTAATTATCAATACACTATGGAGCTTTAGCAATACCAGCATGTGCCTTTTGGTGTGCCAAGTGCAGCAGCTAATTTTCAATGCATTTTAGAGTAACTTATTTTTACATTTTACAGTCTGCAAGGTTAAAGTGCAGTTTCAACAAGACATAGTTGATTCAACCAATCTATTATTTATTTGCATTTCAAATTGTCATGTTTTGGCAGTACATTGTTGCACCAACTTATCAATACTACTGCTGTGTTAGCATAGCCCATGTTGATCAGGGAATTATAGGCATTTTTTGGTAAAATTGTGTACTACCACAAATTCATACTGGACACTGCTGCTACAGTTCAACCACTCCATGCACTATTAGGTAAAGACATTCCTTTCAAATGGTCCCTGGCCTGTGACCAGGAATTCAAGTTCTTGAAATCTAAGCTGCAATCGGCCCCTTGTTTGGTCACTTTTCAGCCAGGCCAGCACCCTATGTTAGCCACAGGCACCTCTCAGCTCGGCCTTGGCACTGTCCTTGTTCATAAGTGTGCAGACAGATCAGGATACCCCATTGCATATCCTTCTAAGACCTTCAGTTTGCAATTGGATTGGTTGAGCCACAGCAGCAGCATCCAGTATGAATTTGTGGTAGTACACAAGTTTACCTAAAAATGCCTGTAAATCTCTGATGGACATGTGATGTGG